>NC_053126.1:16322168-17687168 GCF_010015445.1 Perca fluviatilis | reverse complement strand
GACACAGAGCGCCTACTTTGAACAGGCAGCCGTACGAATAAACCCGTCTCCATTCTTTGTCCACATGGCGCCATGTTCCCATGTTAAGTTTCTCCCATGAAAAATCCAAAATGATCTGAGCATTGAGCATTCGGCTGGTGCTCGTAGAGTCGCTGTACAGCTGCAGCCTAGACCATTTCAGCATTTCCACTACACTTGGCTCTACTTTGTCGCTGAACTGCAGTTGAAACTGTTCCTCATTATGAGGCAGAACAGCAGAGATCTTTGACCACAGTTTGGCCATTGATGAGAAGGTCTTTATTTATGCTGTGGGACAGACAGGGAAGGTGAGTTAGGACAGCACTTGTTCAAACTGAATCCCTTATGATGACACACAGCTAAATTTACATGTGCACTCTTTCCGGATTAGTTCAACAATTCACGGTAATTTTAGGAGGCAAAGGTTTTCATTTAATCACTTGTTCTGTGCTCAGCTGGTCATGGGTCCACGGGACACTTGAATTTTTCTATCGCTGACAGCCATGTTGCTGCAGTGAAACAGATGTATACACCTCATTTCCAGTTTGGCAAATAAAAAACACAGGTGAGGGCATCAGGAGCCAGAACTGTGAGTGTGACACATGCACAGTGATGACATTCTGTCACATGGTCTCTGTAACCGCCAACTCTGCCTCCATGTGACTCCATCCGTGTATGGAAGCTCTGTGTAGCTGGAGATAATGCCAACGTGTGAGGCAGCCAACTTTGAGCACCTGATTGAGTACAGAAACACAGCCTTTTGAACTTTGAGGCTGACTGAACAGAGCTAAACTTAACTGAATGGTTGCATTTAATATGCCACATGCATAAGGTAATTTCAGGACAGTTATGATGACCCTGCAGTGCCCTCCAGCAGGACTCATATCAGTTGGGTATTCTGCACAGTCACATCAGCTGAAACATTTGTGCAACCTTACATGCCACAAGAAACAACTCCAATTATTCATGATGTTTCTGGGAATTACGGTCCTTTTGTCAACTATTATTATGTAAGTCATTAAAGGGGATGGCAAAGTGGAAGTGCACCTCAAATTAACTATTGGGAGGAAGATAAATCTATTTTTCTTAAAAATCTCAGAGATTGGACTCTATTGCCATTTTTAGAAAACCGTGTATCCACTCTAACAACGCTAACCCACTCTCATGTTTACTATAATAAAGAGATGCACTGAAGGACCCGCAGATGTCGCTTTGTTGCTAGAAGCTGTATCATAATAACTTTGATTAAAATATATATTTAAACACCCAAACGCAAGTTAAATATGAGACATGAACATGGGAAAATTTGGCTAAATATATTTAGTTTGCTTCTGAATAAGCAAATGCAAAAATGTAATATTGGCTAAATATAGGCTATACCATTTAATTATGTATATTAACGCAAAACATACACATTTCTTTTCACTTTTTGTAACGAATTATTGGCAGACTCCTGGTAAAGCATCCCAAAAGGCTCAGCTCTAATGTATTATATATAACATGAGTGTGAGACACATTTGGAATATGGCATTCAGAGAAAGCAGCTAGAAACATAACAACATATCTATAGTAACGTTAAATAAAATAACACGTGTAACGTTACTACCATTTGAGCTAATACAAAACCATGCAACGTTATATCCAGGAAAACGACACATTTATAAACAGTGCTAGCTAAAGCTGAATTGAATACTTTAAATGATAGAGTTACCTGTTTTCGCGACATTTAGACATTTAATCCAATATTATCTTCAAAATAGGAGACACAGAAACTGCCTCAACCTAACGCTACAACTTCACTGCCTGTGGGACAACAAAAACACACCGGAAGGGAACTCGAACAGCGGAAACATTGGTTCCGCGTTATGTTCAATGTGTCCTAAACAGGAATAATAAGCTTCTTAAAAAATACTTGAACTCATAGTGTATTACAGTTTAAGCAATTTCAAGGATGTCGACGATTTATGGTAAAATTAATTTGTAGTATAAACTTTGATCTGCATTCACTCTGTGCTCCAGTAGAGGGTAGTGACCTCAGCAAATACTACATAGCCTGCTATTAGACCCCCCATCCCCCCAACACACACGCCGAAACTACACACACACACACACACACACACACACACACACACACACACACACACACACACACACACACACACACACACACACACACCTGTCACATATGTTGCCAGTATCATACTGAAGTGCATACACCCTTCTACACTCTGTCCACAACCACTAAGCCTTATCGCTGCACAAACATCTGTCTTTCTTTATTAGATTATCAACCAAGTCCAGTAAAGCTCAGTCAATTAACACGAAACAGTGATCATGTGAAAGCACAGCCTGATTTACATACACCTAGAGACACCTTAAATAAATTATAAGTCTGTCTCAACAGGTGAACATTATGTGGCATTGAGATAACAATTCTTTCACCATAATAAATCATGGTGCAATTGTTTCACAAACATGTATTTTCCCCCTCTTGTCTTGGAATGTTTTATCTAAATACAGATATTCCTAGAAGGCTCATTGATATGTATCTGCTCATGTGAAGCTAAAACAATAATTGGGTTTGTCTTTTTGATGTCACGCAGAGATATTTGAGTTTTTCATATTCAATTGCTTTTTTTGTGGGGTGAGAGAAGCCTGAATAAACATGATAGGAACCCTTCGGCAGAAAAGTCTAGAATCTATTAAACACACGGCACTATTATCAAATGTCAAACACTCTATGAAATTCAAATATCTCAGTGCAAAACACGGATCTGTTCCTGTATGTAAAGCAGATGGAGACAAGAGAGAGACAGCCGGGCTTTCCAGGAATCACAGGGGATTTTAAAATGTTTCATGCATTTCTTTTCATTCTCACTGTGTAAACAGCAGAATTCTCGTGGTTCGATCTATTGCTCACTTACTTGCATGAAGGTGAGAAATTGCTGTAGAGGCCAAAACTGCAGTGTGTTGCTTTTTTCACTCATTTAATCATTTGCTATTGCTTTTGAAATAAAGGAACTAAAAGACACAAAGATAATAACAAATTGAATAATGTAAAAGAATAAACTTCAAGAGTGTTTAATTGGCTCAAGGTTCGACACAGGAGCCTGAATTAAGGATAAATAATTGTGTTTAACATAAAAAAACATTAATAACAATACATTATAAAACAATTTGGGGCAAAATAAACTATGCCAAGTCATTACTCGTTAAACATAAGTCCTTTATATAAAAAATGTGTAAGGAATAGGAACCTGGACGCAGCTGGTCAAACACACTGTGTTTATTATTGTATGGGATGCTGCGGGACACAAACCTCACACCATGATGTAAATGCTGTGTTATGTACTTCTGCTTGTGCAAGCGGTGGTGGGTGGTCCCAGCAGGACAGACTGAT
This sequence comes from Perca fluviatilis, assembly GCF_010015445.1. Classification (NCBI taxonomy): domain Eukaryota; kingdom Metazoa; phylum Chordata; class Actinopteri; order Perciformes; family Percidae; genus Perca; species Perca fluviatilis. Next base: position 17,683,750 of record NC_053126.1, on the reverse strand, counting down.
GTATTATTCAGATGTGTCTGACTCTGTGGTTGTAAGATGGTGTGGGGCTACACTGAAGGTCAGAGGCCTGATGTTATTCCTCCCTGTGCTGTCAGCGCTGACTTCATGCGCAGGCCGTCCTCCCAAATCTCCATCGGCAGGGGTCATTGACCTTTCCTAGGTTTATGTGAGAATGGGAGATCTATCTGATCCTCTCAGGGCCTTGTTAGATGGCATCGCTCTGTAGATAGTCATTTCAAAATGTTCTGTGTGCTACTTTTCTTTTTTTTTTCTTTTCACCTCTATATTTTTTAAATTGTTACATCTGATTAGCCTGGATGCCAGCCGAACTTAGCCCCGCCCACAACATTCGAGGTTGGGAAGTTCGGACTAGAATCTGAGTATGTCCACGTCAGGCTAACAGCTGACCTGAAATAAGATGTTTTCAAAGAAATAGGTTGACATTTTAGGAAATACCCTTATTTGCTTTCTTGCTGAGAGTTAAATGAGAAGATTGATACCACTGTACGGTAGCCTACACATGAAGCAGGTAATCCACAGCAGAACAGACGAGAGCGAGACCTTAGCATCAACTTAAAGCAACACTAGTGTAACTTTTAGTGCGAGCTGTAGTTCCAATGAGACAACCTGTAGGGGGACCGAAGCGGGAAAAGTTACATAGTATTGCCAAAGCCGGTGTACGGAAAGCCGTTCCCCTCCCTATTCAGCCCCATTGTACCGAATTTGGTTGCAGTTCCACCAGAGTTCCACTGGGGGTGATCGCGGTCCAGTGCAAAATGAATGGGACTCTATGGAGCTAGACGGCTAAATGTGTCTCTTTCGCCTGATTGTCGTTGAGAAACCTCAGATTTGATTGTAGTTTTTGCAAGTTCAACATGGGTTATAGGTCAAAAGTTGAATGAACGAGTACTTATGTCCTTTTGATTTCTTACAGGCGGAGTCGTTGTTGCCCATAACACGCTAGCATTCAGCTAATGAATGCTGATTGGTCAGTGAAGGTCTGATTACGATCGGAGATCCCGCTTGACGGCATCCGAAGCAGAGCCTGAATGTCAGAGTAAATATTTCGGCGTAGTCTTTAAAACATCAGCAAACCTCTTTCTAGCATGTGTATTAACAGGGAGAGCCGAACCTGTTAGCTGTGTTGTTGATGCCTCGAGAGAAAAAAGGAAGCGACTCAGAGCCTTCCGTCGTAAAGCATGCCCAGGCTTTAACATTATGACATTTTAAAAGCTTTTCGATGACCTTTAAAGAAATCTAACACCAAGCAGTGTGTCTTTTCTGCCTCCCCTTTCAAAACAAATTCAAATAACAAAATAAAATAATATCCTGAGAAAAGTGGATTTCGAGGGGTATAGCTCCATAGAGTCCCATTCATTCTGCACTGGCCTGTGAGCGCCCCCTATATGGAACTCTGCTGGAACTGCAACCAGTTCAGAAGCCGGAAGTAACGAGGGAGTGGAACTTCTTCCTATATTAGAAATTCTTTGGTGTTGCTTTAACTTCGAGCTTTACTGTTCTTCTTCATCACACAATGTCTTACAAAACATGCAATACAATGTCTTGTGGTCTACAGCGACATCTAGTGGTTAAACCGGTAACTCAATACATAATACTTAGCTTAGCACAAATAAGGGAAACAGGGGGAAACAGCTAGCATGGGACTGTCCAACAATTTAAAAATGTACTGCACCAATAACACTCACTAACATGTTGTTTTGTTTAGTTCATAAAAACAAAGGGTAACAGTTATGGATGGGTTCTGTGCCAGACTATTTCTTGGCTAGGTGCATTTACTTCCTGGAATCTCTGCTGGTTGCCTGGCAACATCACTGTTCTGTTTTATTTGGCTACAGGTACATATTTACTGTCTAGCCAAGAGAGTGGTATCAATTTTTTAATCCAACTCTCGGCAAGAAAGCAAATAAGTGTATTTCACAGAATGTCGAGTTAGTCCTTAATTCTTTTTACATGAGAAATACTTCTTAACAATTTAACACTGATAACTACATCCTCTTCAATGACACTATTTTTGCAAATCAAATTATTTTTGTGAGCCAATAGGAAATGGAAAATATGTTTTCTAAAGACATTCAAAACAATTGAAAAATTTATCTGTAGCTGTTCTGGAGCTTTCAGTCATATGACAATCTTCCTCAGCAGATGGAGTTGCTGAGGAAGATTGTGTGATATAAAGCTCCAGGACAGCTACTGAATGGACCTTCTTGAGAGATTATATTTCAAATTATTTTTCAACCCACTTAGATCCACCAAGGAAATCAGCATTTTGGTTTATTTCTAATGGACCCAGCTCTTTTCTCCCTGAAAAAAAAGTTGTAAAAGTTAAATCCTCCTGAATTGGATAGTTAACATGTTAATAGTCACTATAACAATGCATGCTATCTGTTGTGTTTGTTTTTGATCAAAAGTAAGTTTCATATAAATCCTATCAAAGTAAATTTACTTTGAAGAGAACTATTTTAATTGTATGCCTCTACAAATACGAGTCAGTCTTGATCCGTTTTTGGAATCTGGATGTGAAGTTTTAAATTTTTTTTTTTTTTTTTTTTTTTTTTTGATGTGAGGTTTTTTTTTTTTTTTTTTTTTTTTTTTTTTTTTTTTTTTTGCCTCAGCAGTGCTGTAACAAAACCGCTCAGCAGCAGCAGCTCAGGGTTTACCAGCAGCCAAACAGGGCAGCAGGGCAGCATGGGCCGTGACTGTTAGCAGTGTATTCCCATGGGCCTGCGAAGGCTGAACCACCGGGACACCACAGGAGGGATGTAATCACCCCCATTACGCTCCAGGTGCTGCTGAAATAAAAGATGGAAACAAGCCTCCGGTGGTGTTGCCATGGATCAGAATCCAATTAAACACTGTTTAGCTCGACACAAACTGCAAGTCGTAGCCTGTTGACTCGTGAAATTAATGTATTGTCGTGGCACAAAGAAACTGTTGCAACAGAGAGTGCAGCATGACCCGAGGCAGGACCCTTTCAAACCGCTGCAGCTTCATTCTTGGCTTATGTAAATTTCATTGGGCAATTGAAGTATCAGAGAGAAGACACAACAGTGCTTCTGCAATTATACAATCTGAGTATTTTTTGTCAGGTTTGCTTAAGCTTGCACAAAAACACGTCAGTACCTCCAATGCAGTCACGTTTATCCCCAAGGCAATTTATGCCAACATAAAAACTACTGGAGGTTAAGGGTTGCTACTTTCCTCGGGAACCTGGTAATGGACATTTGGAAATGCCCTGAAGAGGCAACAAATGAGAGGTGTAAAGTTAAATGTCCTGTGAAATCATCAGGAGATCTGAAACAAGCTGCCTTTACAGCCTCAGGGAGGTTTCCACAGACAATTATCTTGGGCACACCCAGCCACCAGCTCAGCGTGACTACAGGTTGGCGGCGCAGGTCTGCTCACTTGCAGATGTTGCTAGTCAAGTCATGGTAAGGGATGACTTAGGGATGAAGCTTCGCGTACCTCCACAGAGCGGTGTTAGTGGAGCACTCTTGCCTGCTCGCTCCAAGCAGGTGCTCAGTTCCAGCGGCTTAATGTGGGACGCCAGAGTGCAGGCAGTCCGTCAAAACCACTTTGGATCAAATTAATGCAACCAGGTGTGCTCCTGCAGTTGGGGCTCAGGTGACACCTGCTACTTCCCTTTAATTAGAGCTCAAACAGCTGTTTCAGGATAGACAGAGAGAGAGAGGGTCCCCAGGTTAGTCGGCTGCCTTAGTCACCGCTTGATACTGGTCACATTTGATTATTGCTGCTAAGTTTTGGGTAATGCCGATGCATAAATCAATACCTGGCAGTGGGGCAATGCACGTTTTCACCCTTTAGTGGCAAATAAAAAAGAAATAATGACATTGAATGTGTTTGCCTGCTCGAATAATCAACTCTCCTTCACAGCATATATAAGAAGAGCATGGCACTTCTGGCCAAAAAGACTCACTTCTGACAAATATGATATGACTTACTTGCTAAGCAAGGTGAAGATAAAAGTGGAGGCAGTCTTCACCTTGTTATTCTAGTACTGTGAAGAATCTTCAGGGGCCTGCAAGCTCTGAGGGTAGTTTAGGTAGCTTTGATCTTTCTTGGATGCAGTAATAAGCATAGTGCAGATGAAGAGAGAGGTATCCATCTTGAAATATGATTTCCTTTGGTTCTTTAACAAGGCTAAAAAAGAGGTGGGTGGTCAGCTCCAGGGGCTCTGCAGGAAATTCTAAGCTCCTGACAAGGTGCTAGTGTAGAGCTCATACATACGACTAGAGGATCTGAACAAAGTGATATTACTCCAAATGTTCAGGAGGCCCCTGCAGCTGGGGATCTTGTGAACCATTACTAAAACTGCACGACCCCCACAGTCTGTGAGTATGTAAGTCACAAAGTGGTGGATGTGTGCCATAAACCTGCATGAGGAGACGGCAAATCTGCCTAAACACAGCATGCCTGGCGTGCTGCACTTCTGAGGTACAGGACATTTCTTTTCAATAATACTGGTTTGATGATTAATCCCTCTTCATACATATGCAAGTATACTGTATTATTAATATCATAATATGATAACTCATCCAGGGTTTTTTGCGGAGAGCTTTTTGTAAATGGCAAAAATACTTCTTTAACAAATAGAAACATGAATGCTCATTCTCTCCAGCTCTTAACAGATCAAAGGTCAGTCTCATATAAGAGGTCCATTTACCAGCAGAGAGCAGTATTGTGGCAGCACAGTCCTCCCTATCATGGTTAAATAATTTGATATGCTTAGAAGAAACAGAGATAGTCGCGTATCTCATGCGTTTTTTGTTGACAAATTTTGGACTCCAAAGGCTTTTCATCAGGTCAGATGAATGAATGCCATCCCACAACATTACAGAGAGGCTGGGAAACAAAGATTAAGACTTCAAAATCCTGTCAAGAGACAGAACACTATTATTATCAGTTATGTTTGACTGTACTCTCCAATATAATTGATTGCTTCAAGTAAACAAATAGATGTGTCTGACCCATAAACATGCCAACAACGAACATGGCCAATAGAGAACTCCTTATAGAAAGAATGGAAATAACTTAATAAAATGTATGTGCCTTGTTACTATATTATATTGTATATATTGTTGAATTTAAAGCTGGTAGATAGAAAAGGAGATTGTTCAAAAAAGAGATGGAAATCTATGTTTTTGTACCTATTACTGGTACAAAAAAAAGGATCCTTTATTATTTTCTTTGTACTGCATACAGGCTCACAAAGGTGAGAAAAGACCAGAGAGACATCCAGAATTGAAAATGAACATGCACAAAAAAACACATAACGTTGAAAACACCTGAGTCAAAATGCCTTTTGGCATTTTGTGAACAAATAAATACTGTGGGTGTCTGACCTTGGCACACGTTACCAGCTTCAAACTGGGTCAGCAGTCACCTCTACTTGCGAAAAGGAGTCTATTCTTCATTTGTGTACAAGTTGAAATCTAATGCACCGGGTGACTGCATCCACAGAGCTGCATGTCAGTGAAGGGGAGGGTAAATGTTCACACTTGTTTGCAGTGGAAGGAAGAAGATGGTTAATTTCTGTGGCACCTGTGACCTGCCACAGTTTCTGTCACAAACAAGTGCCTTGGTAAATAAGGAGGGAGAGAGGAAGACCCATCGTGGCAGAGTCTTGCTCTTTTCGTCCCAACAGTCTTTGGGCGGACGTATGCCAGAGTGTCATTGCATGGTATTGATTTAGGAAACCTCAGTAGCTGATTGATGATTTCCACTCTGGACTCTGAACAATGAGCTTTCATTAGCTCTCTGTTCAGTTCTGCATGTGTGACAGAGATGCTCCATATGGGGGGGAAAGTCACCATATTTTCCATTGTTTTTAATAACAGTCATTATCGTTTCAAACCCCCTTCAAAATGCACAAATATACAGTACCAGTCAGAAGTTTGGACATGCTTTTTCCATTCAAATGAATCTTCTCATGCATTGTATCAAGAGTGCTGACCAGGAACCAAAACATCATTCTTATAACCACCTGCTTCTCCGATGACCAAATATACAGTACACTTCCCTGAACATGTACAGCTGTCAAATGGGTGCTGATCCATCATCCAAGTTCTGTGTTCACATTTTGACACTTTGACCTCTTAGAATAAATCTTTAATATGTTTGAATAAATTGGATCTTCATGTTTTTTTATGCTGGACTTTACAGAGATTCATTTCCATGTTTCTCTTTTAATAGCAATACACATCTACTGTATATGGTGTGTGGGTTTGAGTGTGTTTATAGTATATGCCACCGTTTTATAAGGTGTTTGTCGTTTTATTAAGGGACAATTCAACAAGGACATACACATCGTGGCCACCTGTTCCCAGTCCTTTTCCCCCTATTATTTTTATCACCCAACACAGCAGACTTACAGATTTCATCTCCTTTTTAGTCCTCATCAAATTCAAATTGTGATCTATTCCCATGTCCTACTACCTAAAACAATAAAGCTGCATTACTGGTAACCTTGGAAACTGCAGTCTTGAAATGGCTGTAGCATTGGTCCTTCAAAATTTCCAATTATTCAACCATCAACAACTTTCATGTGATATGTCGTAAATCAACGTTGCATGTGTTCTCGTCTTTTCAGATTTGTGAGGACACTGTGGTAGGTCTGTGAAAAAAACAAAAAACAGTGAACACCTTTGATCAAATGTTAATGACAAAGTTTAATACCCAACGTTCTCATATATAATGTGTTCTGTGAAAAACCTGTTAAAAAGAGGAATCAATAGAGGTCTAACATATTACCAGCTGAACTGGCTGAAGGACTGCTGTCCTCCATAAGCTTCTTATATTTCCTTTGAAATCAAAACCCAGCCAATTCATTACTTTCCTCTGTTCAGAGGAGAGTTGCCTTGTTGGGGATTTGCACTGCCCCACTGTGGACCTCTAAGTTTGTTTCATCTTAACTTGAGTGTGTTTTTGACATTGACAATTAAAATACCTATGTGAGAAGTTAACTTATTCAACTGGTTTAAAAAATAATTTAGTATTAAGCCACTGATGATCAGGATATCATTTTCAGTGCCAAAAGTATAATTCACAACACACCATACAGGTGTGTTGTGAATTACACTGCAGCAGAGTGAAGAGGATTGAGCAGTTTTGCTGTAATCAATAACATACTTTGTGAACTTAATCCATCAAAAACAGTTCAAATGTGAGTGGGAAGACCCTTTGATTCTCTGTCTGGCCACAGAAAACATTTCCAGTTGCCATACTTTCCGCTGTTAAAACACTGAGATGAATCCTTTACTTGTAGGATGTAGAAGATTATGCTGCAGGCAAACTTGGCAAGCCTCACATGTTTGTGTTTGAGCTCGGATAGATTACAGTCTATAACTGTATAACTGGTGTAATGAGCCTTCCCCCTGATGTGCCCCTGTAATCTTGATGCTAATGCTAAGTAAAACATAGAAATACTGTGAACCAATATATGGTGATATTGTAGCAGAGAGTAGCCTGTGTGACATCGTAAAATAAATTATTCACTCAAAGTCATTTTTTGATTGCAGTCGGTGAACATAATAAATGTTTTGTGTATGCACACACATTTGTAAATGCACACATTCATACATACCATGTACTTATACACTTGTACAGTATATACATGAATATACCTGTGCCTGCAAAATAAACACGATAGAGAAAATAATGCAGGTTCCACCTTTAAGTTTAGCATCAAGGGCCGTTACAGAGTCAACGCGAGCAACGCGAGCAACGCGAACAAGCAACGCGAGCGACGCGCTCCCTTTCATAGTCTAAACAGTGGACGCAGGTAGACGCAAGCGTCACGGGCGATGCGTGAAATGCAATACACCGCCCACGCAACAGGGGGTAGCAGAGTGCTCCACGGTGTTCGGTCGGCAGAGCCAGACCCTCCCGGAGAGTGGCTCTCGTCAGGGAGCAGCTGGCTGGCTGACTTCTTTTTGTCAGATGCTGGCGTGTTTCCCCACCAGTACAGTGTACTACGATTGGGTAGCACTGACCAATACATTAATAAAAGGTCGCATAAACATGGTTTAGCAGGTTTTAAAAATATATAAATACATTTGGGTCTCTCTCTCTCTCTCTCTCCTGCTGTACGCTATTTCAGCCTCTTGAGGAGGGCACACAGCATAGACACACACACACACACACACAACGTTGATACATACCGAAAAATGTGACTCAGTAGTCCTATGTTTGATGAATTTGCTCAGCTAAGTTGATTCAATATTTTTGGATAATGTACAATATAGTATCCTATATTTAAATATAGGGCACTACTACAATACATGCAGTGTCGCCCCCACCGACAACGCATAGTATTGTGCGCACCGGTGCGTCGCGTATCAAAAACTAGGACGACACATTTGGCTACGCATCGACGCATAATGGCGGCCGAAGCGTAGCGATGCGTAGCCTTGCGGACGCGTATGCGTACCGATGCGTTGACTCTGTAACGACCCTCAAGCACCAAGTCACTGTAAGGAATCCCCTCTAAATTACAATGCAAACATATCTATAATATCAGTTGAATTCCCCTAAGACACTTTCACAAAATTAAATTTGGAGCCCCAACTCCACTTGATTTTAGCTGGAAGCTCAATTATGGGCAAAAAAATAAACAGTAGATACTGCTGCTGCTGCTGCTTCTGCTGAGAAGAATGATGCACATCTAAAAAATACACATCTAAATTTATCAAAACATACCCCCCATGATGTATCATCAAATAGTTTTTACCTTAAAGGATAAAGCTATAGTGTTATTCAACATTATTTTTTTCTTTTGCCAACAAACTCCATTAACTATTAAATGCATGGGTGTCATCCCTTCAACGTTTACAGTAAAATACTTGCCTTTTTTCTCAGTGTATCTATTTTGCCTCATTTATTTGCCCTAAATCTACCACATTATCTTCCATTACTCCTACCACAGCCTAAACGTGCCTGCGTTCCTAAGTCCTGCTCACCATCCTGTCCATACCACATTCACACACTACATGGATATTCTGACATAAAGACACAAACATCCGATATTTTGTTACTACACAACATTGTGCACCATCTAAATCCACAGATCCGATCAGTGGTTTTTCAGCCTCTCCTTTAATTTATAAGCTTTGCGTTGTTGCCACACATTTCATTTTTTTCCCAGAGTACAGTACACAGGGGCATGATTACCTCTCTACCTGTGTGATGGAGACATTTCCTCCATGACTTGGGGTCCCTCATTACAACACAACCATACATCTTCCCTGTATCTTGATGGTGTACGGGGAGTGCAGCAGCCATCTGGGGAAACATACAGGCATACAACACTGTATCATTTGTGGCAACCTATCAACACCAGCCTCACCTTTTTAATTCTGATTTAGAGGGAGAAGCGAGCGGTTGGGCGGAGGTGCTGATGATACAATCCCCTTCACGCCGGGCCTACTGAACAAAAGAGACCACAGAGACCAACTCTCCTCCAAGAGACACATGAATCATCTCTGACAAGGCTCCTCCTCCAGCAGTGTTGCCGCCATGAATTATCTACCTCTGTAAAGGCCTTGATCAATTAGTCAATCTCTCAACTACGGCCCTCAATTAACAAGGCGATTCCCAATGCTGCTGGCTCCTAACATGTGCATTACTTGACGCTGCCAATTAAAGCAGTGCTCTGCTACAGCTCTCAGAGCAGATATGGGTAAGTATACTGAGGGAATCATCTATAACCCCTCTGTGGCTGAGAAGCTGAAAATGAGAGGGTAGAAAGCATCTCTCTTAGATTGATGTGCTCACGGATGCTGTTAGAGAATTGATTTTGTTATAAATTCAGAGAGAAGGTGCCAATCACCTGTGTTGGCAGCTAAAAACACACAGTCTGAACAGAATGTGAAACGAAAGCTGGGGTAAAAGGGGATGTCTGCGGGGTTCAAACAGAATACAGATTGGCAGTGGGATGTGAGGACCCCCAGTGCTCCAGAGCAACATACCGCTACCCTAAGTCCACTCCAATAGACCGTTGCATGTGTCAAGGGGACTCCGGTGCGTGAGGCTTGCTGTAATTGGAGCAATCTGTTCCCTTGGCCTGAAGCTACTGAGGCTGTTACATGTTTGAAGTCATAACCCTGGCAAGATGTCCTCCATTTCCCACCGCTGGTGAGCTGCGCTGCTGCCTGTGGAAAAAGCTCCAACCTCTGCATGCTCTTCACTGCACCTAAACGCCCTTTGACATTTGCACTTATGAAGTGCCAGACTGCTGCCATCATGTTTACATGCTTGGTCTATCCCAATTCCCTTTTCAGTCTGTGAATTAGAAAGATAATTTCAAGAAAGTGCAGTAGGTGTTGCAGAGCTTGAACACATGTGTTTAGTTGCCTCTAAATGTCTTATTTACTAAACCTAATGGGTCGCTTTCTTAAAGGTACATCTTTGAGCTGAGGCTTTGAATTGCTATTGACCACAAATGTATTTCTGATAAATCTTTAAACTTCATGTGCTGGAATTTATGTGCAGATTTTGTTACAGAGCTAAGCTAGCTATTTCCCCCTGTTTCCAGTCTTTGTGCTAAGCTAACTGACTGTAGCTCCAGCTACATATTTACTGTAAACACAAAAAAAGTGGTATAAATCTTCTTATCTAACTCTTGGCAAGAAAGCGAATAAGCGTTTTTCCTTAAATGCGATACTATTCCTTTAATCAAATCTAAACAAAAAAACAATCCTGAATCCAGACTGTTGCTTATATTCTATTTAAACATTATGCAGTGATTATGGACAACCTTAATATCCAAAGAAGGGTAAAATATATCATAAAGAGGCAATGTTAGTCTGAATCATTTGTTTTATTTATTGTACTGTTATGAACCAGAATATATCCCCATATTTTTATAAAATCAACCTGTGTGCTGTTACCATGTCTATAAATCAGTCCCATTCACTGGCCATGAAAGAGCTTCATAATTTGTCTCTCGATGCTCTTCAGTGAATCAAATAACAAACAATACAATGGCCATTTTCAGGCTTGTCTCATCTGCATACTGTAGGTTCCATTTGTTTGACTTCACTTCACTCAGCACAGCAGTGACAATGCAGGGGAGGATGTGGAGGGAAAAAGTCCAGCTGGTCTCAGGTGATCTCTATAGAAGTGCTAACCCATGTAATAGAACAACTGTGTTTTCTCTCAGCGCGAGAGCACAACACATGAATGGCCACTCAAATACATTAATATTGGAGTTGATAGACTCCCATCAAAGCTGCTGGGCCAGATGCATTACATTTCCTGGCTCATTGAAATCGCTTTTTCCCCACTTCATTCTTTTTCAAATTAGACATGCTTTGTTGGAGGAGTGTCTTCCTTAGAAGAGAGATGCGAGCCGTAGATCTTTTCCAGAGCCGACTGCTGAAACAAACCTGCTTACACACTTACCACAAGTGGTTTTGATTCTTTGAAAAGACGATAATGTAATTTGAGGTAATGGCTGGTTCTAGCAACACATTCTGCTCCTTTGAATAAACAAACAAGAATGATCTTTTCTCAGGATATTTGTCAGTCGCAGTAATCCATAGGGTGCCTGAAGAAATGAATCTAATTTTCTAATTGCATCAAAAAGTGGCTTTTAAACCTTTGTTGTCATGCTGTTTCGACATACTGCTACCTCCTCCTGTATTCATACATCCAGAGCAATTGACATCTATAGGGCTCCATGTGAGGCCATCTGAATCATTTTGTACATTTCGTACGTATTCCCGTACGTGCCTTGAATTGGACCTGACAGCCTGCATAATTGCAGGACTCCTGTGGGTCATGCAGGTCCATCAGGTGTCCTGATAAAGGCATGTTGGGAAAGCTGCAGATATATTTTTTTAATCAAAAGAGAATATTACAAGTGTGTTGAGAATAATTAAATGTAATTAACCCAATGCGGCTTCGAGCCATAGTTTTTCCCAAAGCTTATTAGCAACAAAATGGCTCCATAGGAGGTACGCTTTGCAGAGGCTTGCTTACCCCATTGGTTTTTCCCTGTATTAAAACACCACCAATGCTCTGTTGTTCATTCATCTAGACCCCAGCCTGATGCCAAATCGTCATAAACACACACATATATATATATATATATATATATACACACACACATATATATATATATATATATATATATATATGTATTTATGATATAATATATATATATATATATATATGTGACTGAGGTAGAGATGGAGTGACCCTGCCCGGAGGAAGCCCGGGGCCCCCGTCTGGAGCCAGGCCCAGATGGGGGGCTCGTCAGCAAGCGTCTGGTGGCCAGGTTTGCCATGGAGCCCAGCCAGGCACAGCCTGAAAAAGCTACGGAGCCCCCATCTCTCCATCCCATGGGCCCACCACCTGTGGGAGGAACCGCTGGGGTCGGGTGTGCTGCCACATGGGTGGCAGTGAAGGTCAGGGGCCTCGACGGACCAGACCTGGGCAGCAGACGCTGGCTCTGGGGACGTGGAATGTCACCTCTCTTTGGGGGAAGGAGCCAGAACTGGTGCGGGAGTTGGAGCGCTACCGGTTAGATCTGGTGGGGCTTAACTCTACGCACAGTCTCGGTTCTGGAACCATACTCCTGGATAGGGGTTGGACTCTTTTCTTCTCCAGAGTTGCCCAGAGTGTGAGGTGCCGGGCGGGTGTGGGGATACTCACAAGCCCCCGGCTGAGCGCCTCTACGTTGGAGTTTACCCCGGTGGACGAGAGGGTCGCCTCCCTACGCCTGCGGGTTGTGGGGGGGAAAACTGACTGTTGTTGGTGCATTGGCACCAAACAAGAGTTCGGAGTATTCGGCCTTCTTGGAGACCTTGAGTGGAATCCTGCATGGGGCTCCAGTGGGGGACTCCATTGTTCTGCTGGGGGACTTCAACGCGCATGTGGGCAATGACGGAGACACATGGAGAGGCGTGATTGGGAGGAACGGCCTCCCTGATCTAAACCAGAGTGTTGTTGGACTTCTGTGCTAGTCATGGATTGTCTATAACAAACACCATGTTCGAACATAGGGATGCTCATAAGTGTACTTGGTACCAGAGCACCCTAGGCCAAAGATCAATGATTGATTTTATAATCGTTTCATCTGATCTGAGGCCGTATGTTTTGGACACTCGGGTGAAGAGAGGGGCGGAGCTGTCAACCGATCACCATCTAGTGGTGAGTTGGGTCAGGGGGTGGGGGAAGACTCTGGACAGACCTGGTAAGCCCAAACGGGTAGTGCAGGTACATTGGGAACGTCTGGAGGAGGCCTCTGTCCGACAGACTTTCAACTCACACCTTCGGCGGAGCTTCTCGTGCATCCCTGTGGAGGCTGGGGGCATTGAACCCGAGTGGACAATGTTCAAAGTTTCCATTGCTGAAGCTGCGGCGAGGAGCTGTGGTCTTAGGGTCTTAGGTGCCTCAAGGGGCGGTATTCCACGAACACCGTGGTGGACACCGGTGGTCAGGGAAGCTGTCCGACTGATGAAGGAGTCTTTCCGCGATATGTTATCCCAGAGGACTCCGGAGGCAGTTGCAGGGTAACGAAGGGCCCAAAGGGCTGCAGCCTCTGCCATGAAAGAGACAAAGCAGTGGGTGTGGGAGAAGGTTGGAGAAGACATGGAGAAGGACTTTCGGTCAGCACCAAGGTGCTTCTGGAAAACTGTTCGCCACCACATTCCCTTTAATTGTGTGTTTACCACTGAGTTTTTTTGGATGTGCACACAACTTCTGTGATACCAAACACTTTAAGACATTACAGATAAACTTTGATCAGTCGTTACAGATGCACACACCCGTCGTTATGGGCGGGCCATAGGGGGCCGGGCCCGCCCCCAAAAATGCTTGTGCCCCCCCACTTGAGGCACAGACCTCTTAAAAAAATTACTTTAATTTTATATTATCATAGTTGCTAATTTTGTGTTGCATTAATGTTGCATTCTTTATCATTAAAACATTAAAAATATAAATAAACAATGGTGTGATTTTTGTTTGATTGATGGGAATCTACACTGCAACAGCCTATCACGGCCTTACTAAAAAGAAAGTTAGGCTACGACGTGACGTAGCCTACGTCAGTGTAGCCGCTCAACAGTTACCGCACATTTTTGAAAGCTGGATGAGTTTTCGCCGGCTTACTTGCTTCAGTTCGTCATGGATATCGTAAGTGGTTGAAAAGCCCACCAACATTCTCCTCTGCCAAATTGGATACGGCACCGACGCCTCCTGATGTTGTCGTTGGAGAAGGAGCCCCTGGACGACAGTCTGAGCCTGATGCTAGTAGCTCCGTGGAGCCCGACCCTGGGCCTGGCAGGACCTGCAGGTCAAGTGCAACTGCGACTGGGGCAGCATTTGGGCCACAACTAACTGTTGAATCAGGGGGTGTGACGGACAAACCCAAACAGGTTGTGTTGAGGAAATATCCAGTCAAAATGTTTGGTTAAAAAAAACCCGATAGTTTTCCTCTAGCTGGTATTTGAACAGGGACTGGCTTGCGTAAGCTACTTGGTGGAAAAGGACTCCGCATTTTGTTAGGCCTGCAGGAAATTCACATCTGTATAATCGGACGCGACCTTCTTCATTAAGGGGTTTAAGATTTACAGACAAGGGCTTAAATAAGCATGCAGCTTGAAATGACAGGAGGGACTGAAGAGAGGACATGCTGCCTCCACTCAAAGTACCGGTAGGTTCAAAGTCTCTGTGCGTGTGTGTGTGTGTGTGTGTGTGTGTGTGTGTGCGCGTGCGTGCGTGTGTGTCTCATGGCACATGCATAGCAATGCATATCCTTCTGTTGACTGCTTTAAAATGCAATGTTTGAGAGATGCTTCTGGTGTTACATCTAATATGTTGTATAGTCAAGTGTTTTATGGATATTCATAACATTGCTTCTATGTAATGTGTTGTAGGCTATATAGGCTACCTGGTCATATTGCTGTTGGTTATGTTTAACGTGATGATTACGTGCGAATAGTATAACAAGAGTATATGATTATTATAAATATACGTACTGTACGCTAATAATAATTGTGCCCTCCCATGTATTTCATATGCCCCCCTTAAGACTGAGGTCTGGTGACGGGTCTGCAGATGCATAAGGATGTAATGTGGTCTGAATTACAATTCAAACTCATATTAAAAAAATAAATCAATCAGTTTACTATGTTTTAAAGTCACTGCAGCAAATAGAAACTGCTGAGACCTTGACATTTACCTGTTACCACACAGATCGGATATTTAAAGGATTTTTCAGAATGTTTTTTATCACGCAGCAAGAAAATAACATGGTTGTCTGATAAACTGATTCTTGTGGAAGAAAAGCCTCGTAAATCAACTTTAAAAATGGGCACACAAGCACAAAGGTAAATCACCACAGTGTGGATATTTATAATGATAGTCTTTTACCATAGGTTTCTAAGTATATGGGTGGTCATCTAATGGTAAAGACTGCGTAGCACAAAGAGAACATCCACTACAAACTGGAAAACCACATGTTAGGTTTCAGCTGACTGAAGCTTTCATTCATGCATTTCTATTTCTATCAACTGGTACAACTTTTTGCCATTTTTTCACGCATATGAGTCACATTGCACCCCAGCTGTCAAAGGAAGTGGAATCTCTCATTGAGTTGTTTCTCCTTTTTTCTTCAGTGTTTATCTTTTTACTGAGATTTTCCTCGTCTGTTTCAGAGAGCTCGGGCTGGGTCGGGAACAGTTGCAGTTTTGAGCCTGTAAATCCCATTGAGACATTTCATGTGATATTGAGCCGTACAAATAAACTTGACTTGACTTCACAAGCTTTTTCCTCTCGGTGCTCCAGTTTCCTCCTGCAATCCTAAGACATGCAGGTCAGGCTGACTGCAGCGTCTGACTTTCCCACGTGTGTGAATGTGGTTGTGAAAGTGTGTTAGCCTGTGATGGACCGCTGACCCGTCTCAGATGTTTCCCTGCTTTTCTCCCAATGCATGCAGCCCGATTTTGAGCATGAATAGAGAGAAAAGGTAGGTATAGACAATGGGTGGATGAGTGGATGAACAAGGCACTAATATTTGGTGTCCTCCTGCTGCGGAAATCAGCCATGTTTCATGTAGCAGATGGTCCGACATAATGAATGAAGTGTCTGTGAGCTGGAAAGGAAACTGATTCATTTGGTTTACAATGAAATGACTGACGAAATCCAACTCACCAACTCACTGGTTTGGATCATCAGACATGGTATTCACCGCCGTTATGGTTTTCACTAACCTACCTCAGTGTTGTTTTGTGTGTCACATAATTTACGCAGAAGATTTATTAGGGTACATCCAGCAGCCAGATTGAACACAGTCAATCTTATTTATATCCTGCACAATTTCAGAATCAGGTTATTTTCTCCTAGATGTAATTGATGTATTATATACAACTAATTAGCAACAGAAAATACATTTGAAAGGAAATGTAACGCCTACTGGTTTATGTTTTCTATTACCATAATGAGGAAATGTTGTTCCTTAACATATCTGACAAGTTAAGATATTGATACTGAACGTATCAGTAAATGGTTCACTGGCTAAAAATAGAATATCCACATAGCTAAATTTCTATAGCTTCATTTGCCATTCCCACAATATAAAGGGTTCATTTTTAATTTACCGTAGCTTATGTCACGTTTCCTTTTGTCATATGAATCATTTTGATTTTTTTTAAATTGTATTTCTAGTTAGATGTTTAAATCATTTCCACTTGTGTGTGTGTTTGTGTGTGTGTGTGTGTGTTTGTGTGTGTCTGTGTGTGTGCATGTATTAATAGAGATGAGACATAGAGGAAACAAGGAATACAGGGAGGTTTGTGACATCTTCATCAAAAAGAATTTGGATCTGTTCAGTTTTAGGCTTCTATAAACCAGATTTACCCGATTTACTGAGCGTGAGCTATCAAGTCTGTCGAAAAGCTCAGAATATGTGTAACACAACATGATCAGCCAGTTAAAGGCAGATATAACTGTTAGTGAAAGCTGGAATTGAGAAGGTTGGCCTTTGCACAATATATTGTAGGTTTAAGGACACTGAAAGTGGATTTATATGTTCAAATATTATCCTTAACATAAATATACCTTATGAAAGGATGGCTCATTGTGCTGGTAGCAGAGGTCTGCCCTGAGCACAGGATCAGTCAGGATCATGAGCTCTCTTTCTGATTCCTGAGGTGTAAAGCTGCTCTAATAGCCAACACAACCACACCTGCATACCAAAGAGACTCTCTTATTCATCCAAATTACTGTGCAGTGGAACCCCCAAAAAAATCACTTGCACAGCTCAAATTTGCAGTGAGTGATAAGCTAAATATGCCAACCAAAACAAAACTGATTTATCAGTAATCCATTTAACAGGCCAGACAAGGTCCAAGGTAGCGGATAGCATGACCAACGAGCCTGTTAAGAAATAAGCACTCACTCTCAACATTTTTCCTCTCCAGAAAAATCCCAATATGCAGACGTGGTGTACAGTATTTAAATCCTGCTGTCATTTTAAATGGAAATTCTCACATTCAAGCACATATTTCTTTTAGGCAAATAAAGCAAAGCCCAGGACTTATGTTGTTATAAAGTATCCTTCTTGAATTTAGTGAGCCTTTTATTTTGGATATGTGAGTAATATATACTGTGCATATATATATATATATATATATATATATATATATATAATGTGAGTGCTTAATTTTACCTCTCTGTACTCCCAGTTTTTGTGGTGCTCTACTTTGTTGTAAGTGAAGCCTTGCTATATCTTTTGCATGATCATATTTCATATCTTCTTTTATATGAAATATGTGAAACAATGAAACCATGCAATTATGATTTAGTTGCATTTTAGTTCCTGCCATTGTGGGTGTTCAATTAATTTAAAATATGTTTTTTTATATGTATTATATGTTCTTGTGTTTTCAAAAGCTGTTTTGTGAGCTACAGTTTTATATGTTGTGTTTTTTACTTTATAGAGGTGTTTGTTCAAGGCTTAATGGATCTTTGTGAATCTGCAGGCTGCATCTGCCTTGCCTCACATTAAGTACCAAAATGTGTGTGAACAGGAATTATAGGGCCACAAACTTTAACGGCACCAAATTCTAATTTTCAACAATTCTCTATTGTCATAAAAAAAAGATGTTATTGTTCAATCATATTATTAACGTATTCTAGCTTACTGATTAATGCAATGTGTTCTCTTTATTACTATGCAGGCTTGCTGGTGCACGTCTGTTGTTTGCACGCTGGTGTTTTGTGACTGCAGATTTCTGTCGTGATCCAGCATGGAATCGTTAAACCCATTTTATTTATTAACACCAGCCTTAGAATAATATGAAGTTGTGAAATTGTAAACACAATTTGCAAAAAAAGAGAGATACATGCATAATTACATAGCAGTGGGGTTGTTTATTTTAAAGAGCCAGTAAAAGTGACAGTTGGAAATTTCAAAAAGCGAGGCTCCCATAGTTCCGGCTTTGAAAACAACACAGTTTAGAGTATTATTTACAGGTCATGAAGCCTTAACACTGAGCATGAATAATAACAACCAACACCATCTGGGGAACTTCAAAGTTTCACATTAGCCAGTAATGAACATTAGTGTTATAAAGAGGGTCACTGAGCAAATCTAACTCACAGAGAGTGTTCCTTCATTCGATGCATCCTCTGAGAAAGCAACAAATGCTGCAATAAATGAGTGAGTGAGTATCAGCTTTATAGCATGTGGATGAAACCACATCCGTTATAAACCCTGTGGCTGGGGTTCCCTGCCCTGAGCTTATACTACTGTGACTAGAAATCCAGACTAATGTTTAAACGTTCTGCACAACACAGGCATAGACTTCTGTTTGGACACAAACAAAACATTACATATAGCCTAGTCATTCTTTGCTTTGATAATTGCTCATGATAAACAGAATGCGATATATGTTGGGATGATGTATATGAAGAGAGGGATGGCCAGGGGTTGGGAGGCTGTGGGCAAGCTGCAGAGCAAACAAACAGACATTAACTGACTCAAAAGGACCACAAAGAGACGCAAAACTGAAATTATGCCAAATAACAACAAAGAGGCTCAGGGTGTACACAGTGAGATGCAAAACAATTACAAAGAGACGCAAAACGACGACAAAGACATGCAATACGACTACAAAGAGACTCAAAATGACTACAAAGAGATGCAAAATGACACAAAACAACCACAAAGAGGCACAGGGTGACCACGAAGAGATGCAAAACAATTACAAAGGGACACAAAGAGACGCAAAACGACGACAACGACATGCAATACGACCACAGAGAGACACAAAACTAAGCAAAGCAACGACAGACACAAAACGCAAAATGACCCGGAGGCCCGTTGTCTCCTAACCTGTCCTTGGCTGTAGGCTATTTGAATTTACAAATTGCAGCTATTTATTGACATTATTACATATTTTAACAGTAAAAAGTTCATTTTTTTGTCATTCATTCATTACAATGCAATAATGTCCAGTTTATCATTGCCATGAACCAAGGCTTTTAATGTGACTTTTAAAGGTCCCATGGCATGAGGTTTTTTAACATTAATATGAGTTCCCCCAGCCTGCCTATGGTCCCCCAGTGGCTAGAAATGGCGATAGGTGTAAACCGAGCCCTGGATATCCTGCTCTGCCTTTGAGAAAATGAAAGCTCAGATGGGCCGATTTGGAATCTTGCTCCTTATGAGGTCATAAGGAGCAAGGTTACCTCCCTTTTCTCTGCTTTGCCCGCACAGAGAATTTGGCCCACCCATGAGAGATAGACATCATGGCTTTCAAACGAGCAAAGTGGCCGTTGGTCAAGGCCACACCCCCACTATCCACCTTGTCCCCCCCTCTCTCCTCCTCAATAGCTACAGACACAGAAATGGCACATTCTAAGGAAAGCTCATTGTGGGACTGGCTCTAGTGGCTGTAATTCTGCACCAAGGCTGAATTTCGGGAAAGAGACTTCAGATACAGTATTAGGGGACCACTAAGGTATATATAAAAGCATCCAAAGAGCACCATGTCATGGGACCTTTAACACATTTTTCAAATCTGTACCCAAGTCTGACCCTCCCAATGTTTCTAAACCCGCTCCCGGTTGTAAACTCGCAATAGACAATAACTATCAAGGCTAAATTGCATTTTTCTGTTTTATGTAGTTTTTTGCACACTGACACATGCCGGCTCTGAAGGCGTATTGATTTAGATCAAGAAGCTGCACATCCAGGCGAAGTGAGAAACAGGAAGAGTCTGTGAGCTGCATATTTGGACGCCATTTATCGCACTGTACCTCAGAACAATTTTGCATGAACTTGACAGAAGCCTCTTGTGCAGCAGCAGATGTGTGAAAATAGTCTCCATGTTATGAGAGCCGAGCAAGAACAAGAACAAACTGGAATCTTTCTAATATGTCACGTTTGCTTTTCTCTCCTCTCGCTGAGTGCTCTGTAACAACTCAAAACAATGCATTATTTATGTGTATGTGATTTTTTCCCATGTCTCCAGATGAAGAAAGATGACTATGTACAAACGCTTGAGGGTAGTGCCATGTCTTTCAACAGTTCTTCTTCACACATGGACAGGGTAGAAATGTAATTAAAAGTAAAGATGTAGGTTTAGAAATAATGTTTGGAAATGCAACAACAATGTTCTATAACTATTTTACCTTTGCCTGTTTCACAATTTGCTGCAACAATGTTTTGATATGAGCACTTTAACCATTTTGGGTCAACTTTGTTGTGAATTTAGTTTGAATTGTTGTTACCTGCTCATAAAATAAGTCAATTTTTAGTGATTGTTGCCTCACAAAACTGGTGATCTAGAACCTCAAGATTCACATCATCTGTGCGGAGATGAGCCTCAGCAAAACAAGCTCTCTGCTGTTGAAGATGGGAAGTGTTTTCACTGATTTCATCCATCATGCATCCATGCCTGCAACCTGAAGGATGCAGCAGCCATTGTGATGATTAGTATTGGTGTTAGAGCCATATGTGGTGGCAGTGAGGAAATCAAGGCTGCTAGATGAGTTCAAGACCTGGATTTGGCTGCAAAATCCAGCTGTTTACTGTTGAGGGCTCTCAGGGGAAGATCGAACATGAGGACAGGAGGAGATTAAGTTATATTTTGTGTTAATTTTGAGGTTACTTGTGGAGAAGAAGCCCTCCAGAGCACATACGAATCTTGTGGACCAAACATCTAAATGTGTTGAGCTACAATTGTGCTGCTGTATTTGTATGATGCCAATGCCATTGAGATGGACAGGAAGCAGGAGTTCCACTGACAACTGGTCCAGGAGGAAGGGCTAGCAGCAGTGCAAGAGTTACACACCAATAGTAATAAAGTAGCAAGGTGCATGGACAGGATGGACCATAGGATCTCTTTTTCTTTAACACTGATAGGCCAGGCCTCAATGTGTCAACTTCCTGGTCAGGCTGTTGTCATGAACCATTCATATTTAAAGGTGCTGTAGGTAGGATTGCGAAGATCCAGGACTTAGCCAAACAATTTGAACATCAACAACTTCTCAGTCCCTCCCCCCTTTCTACCAAAGCCCAAAACATTCTCCTAAGCCCCTCTCCCCACAAGGGAGAATGAATGCGTGTGCATGAGCAGTGATTGACACGCAGTTAGACACCCTGGCCCTGATTGGTGCATCTGAACAGGGAGTGGTGGAATTTTGCAAATCGCACTACAGGCTGTAGGTGGTGCCAGAGGGGCCGGATTCTACTCAAACATAGGGTCAGTTTCAGCAAATATGACAGAAAGTTAGTTTTATGAGTCTTACCTAATGCACCTTTAAAGCTACGAAAAGTAATGCACTGTAATTCCTATGTATTCCACTTATTTATTGCTATATGCACTAAATTGACTGCTGATGTATAAGAGCGCTGTGGTCTGCATAGGTAGGAGGTCAGGATGGCTGATTCATAAAACACAGGGGATTTCAAAATAACACACAGGGTTTTCAAAATAAAACACAGGGCTTTTAAGCAGTGGAGCGGAGTTCGTATCCCAGGGAAAACAAAGACTTTCACCCAGGAAACACGTGTTTGTGTCCCGGAAGTACTGGGTCCGTTGTTTTAATCCAAACCACTTTTTTTCTAATCTTAACTAGTTGTTTTGGTGCCTAAACGTTACTGTCGCCGTTGCATGAAGATCACTTTTTGTTGGCTAAACTTAACGACAACAGGCACTTAAACGAGCAGGACCTCACGGTGCCCTGTACCTGGCTTGCAGTAACATTTTCTCTGCTAAATTTTACTGTCATGTGACCGGTTGTCACGTGACCAGCTGGCATTCACCGTTGTTTTTCAAGACATCATACGAATTGTTGTGCATAGGTTTTCGGACGATATCCTACATACATATCGTTTTAGTCCGTTCATATTGTCTCTCTCTGCCTCTCCAACTTTTTCTGCTGAGCGAATATTATGCCCTCTGGGCCTCAAAAAGGAAAGACTGTAAGACATCTTAAGCTCTAAGCGCTGGGAGGAGAGAGTCATCACGGGTGTGACAGCCAGGTGCTAAAGGCGAGATACTCCAACCAGCATGGCGTGGCTCCACTTTCATCAGAGTGGGGGGAGAAGCCACAGCCGAGAGGGTCAACTGAGCAGTTTAAGACAGACAGTTCAAAGTGTAGCAATGTTTTCAGCTCAGATTCACATCACTGTGACCATGCTTAGCCCAAACAATGTGTCTGAAATATCAGCAAGGTACTAAAAGTGAGCTGACTTTGTCCTGAGAGAGCCGGCCAGAGGAGACCTGATAATGAGAAGATGACAGATTATCAGGGCTTGACAGCGCAGCTAGGAGTGATGTACACAGTATGTGCTCATCAAGGAAGGTCACACCGTTGTCTTTCCACAAATCCTGCAGCCTCCTGGCAGGCCGGGATTAACCGAGCAGGCATGCACGACACCTCTCCCTGGGGAGCTGGACCACCAAGGGGGAGGTGGGTGCACAGTGCAGGGTCATTTGGAAAGACTCCTAGGGCGTCACAGATGTGCACATATTGCAGCAAAGGCTGCAGGCAGGGCTTTATGATGGTTGTGTATTGAGAGGACTCATCAGTAGATTATACATGTTGCCTGGACACATTCCAAGGCTCGATCAATCCTCCTGTTGTCTATGTGAGAGTGAAAAGAGTAAAAAGAGCTGATTAAGACACTGATCCTCAGATAACATCACTGATTATGTACTTAACTGTGAGTAAATTATGAACTCTTGTACATCGAAAACAAATCATTTAGCATTTAAAACCTTATTAGCAAATAAACATTCATTTATTACAGTTTTTTTTATTTTGTGCAAAACTCAAACTACTGTCTGCATTACCAACAGTCACCTGAGCTAAACAGTTTACATCACCTGAAAAACTCATTCCAAGCAACACAACTCTTAACACACGTCTCAAAACAGGCTCAGTGCAGCCAAAGACTATGAACGATCCTCACTGTCACTCAGAACACACTGGGCCCTATCTTGCACTCAGCATAATTGCGTTTGTACACCGACGCTTGTATCATTCCTATTTTGCACCCGACGCACAGCGGACTTTTCCCTCCACAGACGCACGTCGGTAAATTAGGGAATGTATTTGCGCGGTTCAACGAAAAGAGGAGGCGTGTTCAGGCGCAAACGTTCCCTGGTGCTATTTTGCAGTTTCAGAAAACAGTTCTGCCACAGACCAGGAAAAACCTGGTCTAAAGTCAGTGGCGCTTTATTCAGATTGTATTTTAGGGGCACATGCTTGGCCATAATGTAGCATGTGCACAACGTGCATACACTTTGCTTCTCTCATCTACACGGACGCAGTAGTTCCCATTTTTGCAAACCATACATAATTACAAGGAAAAATATTACTGAAAATGCGCTACAGGTGTTTGGATAGGTCAGGAGGCATTGTTGAACTACGCCGGGATCGGACACTCCGGCGGGATCTGGTCCGGGAGTGGCAATGTGCGATGCGCTCCTGGTGGAGCGGGTGGACGGAGATGGAGTGGGGGGAGGAGGAAGGGGCACAACAGGAGCAGGTGGTGTGTTTGGAGGCCCATGCTCCATGGCTGCAGCAATCCTCTCCAGACTTGAGGAGATGCGCCCCAGAGGCACATCGCCACCCGCTCAAGATGGGATTACTTTGCCGCATCCAGACAGCTCCCGCTGGCGTGCGCCAGGCAAATCAGCTGTCATAATAGCAATCCGCCATGGAAAAAGCGCGCCTGCTCTTAAAGGGAATGTGAGATTACGCTCTGATTGGTTTATTGCACGTTACGCCCTGTAGGATTCACGTAGGGTACAGATTTGATCATTGGCAAATTATCAAATATGTTTTATCAATATTAATAAAGTTATGAATATGGTTATTAATAACTTTATCAAATCGACAAACAATCAAAACGGGGCACCACCCTGCTTGTCAGGGACCAATAATTAAACTGTGGAACAGTCTCATTTCTGTAAAAATCCTTTAAAAGGAATTAAAGGAAGGGGTGATTTCGAGCGACCCGTTCGACCAGCAATTATCACAACAAATACACAAATAATCACCAGCAACTGCTAATTAAGTATAAACGAATTTATTAACGTCACAATTATCAGTAGCCAATCAATAATCCTTCAATAATAAAACGTATATACATTTTACAATATCACAACCAAACAAAGCAAAACAAAAGCAGCATGTCTTGTGGACACGTCTGTGTGTGTGTGCGTGTGTGTGAGTGTGTTGAGTGAGAGAGTGAGTGAAAGAGGAGGGCGGTGTCGAAATGTAGTTCTAATACAAAACAACTCCAAAAATGGCTACTCCTGTGAGCTGCACAAAACCATTTAGCCTCAAGAGGGGGGTAGTGGTGCTGGGTGCACGGAGAGGGGCTGAAGAAGCCGAAGCTCTATACAAACCCCACGTGGTTAAGTTAGCAGCGTTAGCTCGGGAGCTACGTGGCTAGCTTATATGTCCGTGTGTGGGTTAGTAAAAGGAACAGAATAAAGGAGGAAAAGAAAAGAAACACTCTGATCTTAGTTATCGATAACGGCCAGCTCAGTGGCTAACAGCTGATTTCCGCAATTGTCTCGCAGACAGTAACTAAATTCCGTCAAAGGAGTGGTTTAGCAGGTAGCGCTTACGGTTTTAACCCAGCTACTTAACACAACAAAATCAAACAGTATAGTGATCAATTTATACATTCACAGAAACAGATTAGTAACCAGATATGGCCAATACATGATTACAATCAGATCACATTAATGGCACAAGCGGTAGCGAACCCTTTGCTCATTAATAACAAACCAAAACGCACTAGTTCTAACATCTGCCCAGAACTGTGTAAAGCCTTACTGTGCGTCGTTTGTCAGTTAATCTCCTGCCAGAGTTTAACGATCCGTTTCGTCCAGAGCAGGGGACGAGACGTAATCCAGATCGACAAGCAAGAAACAGAACGCCGTCCTTTTCTTGAATCCAGGCTGATTAAACCCGCTGCAGATAGAGGGAATACTCGGCCAGTATTTCCTCGGATCCCCTTTGTATATCAGACCGATATAAAATTGTCCCAGCTCAACTCGACCAGCGAGGTGATGCTGGCTAGCTAGTCCAGACTAGTGTGCCTCCTGTAGTAACCTGGGTCACCGTGGAAAAGTGACAATCTTGGGGTTAACAGGCTATTTATAGTTTGAGACCCCATGCTGTGTTTATGGTCCCGCTGAACCAATAGGAAGACTCAAAACTCTTGAAAGTTTGAAGACTACAATCTTGTAGTTCTTTGACTTCCTGCCAGCTGTGAGGCTTGTACCTTCTGGCTGGGACTTTCGCATAGAGGCGTGAATTAACCAGGCTTTGGGTTTTACATACAGGCCACGATTCCTTTGTCTCTCTGGTCAGCTCAATCTGAGGCCTTTTGGTTAAATCAGGTTTAGCTTCTTGGTCCCCAACAGCCCAAACCACACCTAGCTACTAATACCATTTTAGATTTGCGTCCACAAAGCTACTTGCGTTTCACGTTTGATACTTGCGTTTCAGAATGTTAAAATAGGGCCCACTGAGAGTAAAAACACTAGCATCAAACACCCATACAGAAATGAGAAACTTTTCATCTTAACAGTTTGAGTGACTTCACACTACTCAATAGTTTCTTTAAATCAAAAATATAGATTTTATAATATACCAATTTTTACGTAAGGTAAACAAGAAGGAAGAAAAATGAGCAGTTTGCTTCAATATAGTATTTTGTCTCTAGTAAACAAAAAATAATAATAAATAGTGTGACTAATCCTGTATGGAGGACTAAAAATGACAGAATAAATAAAAGTAGAAATAAATAAATAAATGCAGAAATATAGTGAAAATAAATACATTTTGGTAACATAAATGGCTATTTCTGTATTTTTAAATGTATTTATTTATTTATGCATTTCTATATGTATTTATTTATGTATTTATACATTTATTTATATATTTATGTATTTATATATTTATTTATATATTTATTTATACATTTATTTATTTCTGTATTTCCACATTTCTACATTTATTTATTTCTGTATTTCCACATTTCCACATTTATTTTTCCCTGCGCCTGTATGCTAATTGAGTGGGGGGTGCCAACATCAGTCTGAAGAAGGATTGGTTAGAGCGATGTGATCGAATCTACTACTACTGCCTTGATTTCACTGGTACAAGGAAGCCTACTCTGCTGCTTATGTGCAGGTTGAACACCCCTATACAGCATAGTGTATATTAATGAGAAACAACTAGATTTTCAAAACTGGAGGAATATATAACCGCCATAAACGATATTTTGAGATTAAATTGTGATAAAATAACTTCCGCATCTATCTATCACTGACCGGAAGTGACGTAACGCGAGGGAGTCTGGTCAAATTCATGCTCAAATTACAATGGACGTGGATGAAGAAACCAAGCTCTCCAACGTTGGTGAGCATGCCTATGATGGCCCACAGGCCTAATTATGAGCCTCCTAGAAGAGATAGAGGTCAGGGGGAGATTAGGGGGAGATCAGGGGGAGGAACAATGGGCAGAAGAGAGAAGTAGAGTTGCGAACCAGTGGCGAATAGGGCAAGTGACTTGGTGAGTTACTGTGTAGTACGGTGGCTAATGCCGGTTCATCTAGGCTAGTACATTGGTGTTATACAATAAATCTGCTTTAGCAAACATACTTTCGACCTTGTTTTAGATTAAACATACATGTAGATTGTCTTAATTTAAGCCAGCAACGTTTTGTCTTGTGATATTCTACAACCTAAGATTTTAACGCTGAGACAGGGACTGTGGAGTCCATCCAAGCCATGGATGTATTAAGAGAAGCAGGTTAGCATTAGCACATAATCGTTTTGTTGGCTAGGTGCTTCTGTGGACATTGTGAGGCTATGGCGTCGGCGGTGGACAGCATGTGTTGTCGAGAGGTGGATGCCTACTGGGCACTAGTTGAGGGTTTAGTCCCGGCCACGGACATTACCTGCCTGACGCTCCATCCCGGCTTTGATGCCTGCTGCCTCAACCCATTCTCGCTGCAGGTAGCATACCTCAACTTCAGGCAGGAGTATGGCCCTCTCCAAGCCAACAGACCAGAGTATGTTTAGATGAGAGTAATTTATAACACTATTATATTATTATACACTTCTATTATAGTTGTCAGTTTTCTACACAAATAACAAACTGTATCAAGATAATTCATGTACATACTGTAACTACTTATATATAGCCATATTCTACTGCACTTCATACTATTCCTCCTGCATATACAGTACACTTATTCTTACGTTACCGTTTCTGCACTACAATGGTACTGTTACCACACTGCACATATCTGTCTATGTGGTTCATACTGAATATCCATATTTATTCAGTTTTTCTTATAATATATTCTGTTAATACCCTGCATATATCTATATTCTTACTATGTTACTCCTACTACATTGCACATGTTGTTCATTACTTACACTTAGTTATACATATTTGATTTTTTTTCACTTCTGGTTGGACGCAAACTGCATTTTGTTGTCTTTGTACTTGTACTCTGCACAATGACAATAAAGTATAATTAATCTAATCTAATGTGCATTATTGATGCTGAGGGATTAGCAGATTTTTAAACTCTGATCTGCATACATACCTTTATGGAATAGAATAACTGAAAATGTTACATCAAATAAGTCTATCACTCTTGATCATATTGACTATGTTAACATGATTATCAATATCAACATTGCACTCCTATCATTCTCTAGGCAATTCCGATACACAGCCTACAGGCAGGTGGTCCGATAGACAAATGGGTTTCTGGGCAGGGAGATCAGGAAGGCAATACCAGCTTGTGTTGTGGCCGCAATCAGGAGGCAGTTTCCAGAGGAAGGGAGGCAATCAATAAATATGTTTTGTTTTCACAAAATGAACACAATCACAGTGTCTTGTTGTATAAAATGTATTCATAATTTCATTGATAGTAACTAGGAGTGTTGGGCAAGTTACTTCCAAAACGCAGTTCATTATAGATTACTAGTTACTGTCATTTCAGAGTAATTAGTTATATTACAATATTACTCTCTGTCTCTGAATTGTAATGCTTTACACTACTTTTGCATTACTTTTAGAAGTTTGACTTGGCAGGTAGCTTGTGAATTTCACCACCAGATCAATAAAGTCTCATCTTTATCAACTTTAATACATCATAACAAGAGTTATCTCAAGACACTCAAGTCACAAATAGAGTAGGTCTAGACCACACTATAATTTACAGGGACCCAACAATTCTAGTAATTCCCCCAAGAGCAAGCATTCAGTGTGACTCTTGGTAGGCGGTGTCTGACGGTGTCGGTTGGGGGTGTGATGAACAGTGGCAATAATAGTCACAATAAAGATAATTGAACTACGACTATAAATAGTAGTTGCAGTAGTTCATGGCGTAGCAGGCCGTTACAGGACGTAGCAGGGAACTGCACGGCGTAGCAGGGTGTAGCAGGACCACGGCGACAGCTGCAGCCATGATTTAGGGGCCACCCTAGTCCAAGGAAAACTGCTAGGCAAAAAAAAAAAAAGAGAGTGGTCACAACACATGCACAACCTAATACAGTCCAGTATGAAATGTCTTCTTCCTACCATTAGAAGTAATTTGTAAATGTTTATGTGTCATATACAGCTAATGATAGATACAAGTTACACTACCTGATGAGCATTGCAGACATCTGATGTTGCACTGTGACCCACAATGAAGCACTAATGGTCCAGAATCCTGTAGAGAGAAGCCCTCTGTCTCTTCAAAATCTACAGTGCTAGGTGCATCTATCCCTTCATTACTGGCTGCACTCTCTGCCAAAATCTGATAAACACGGAGGTTCAAAATCACTCACAAAAATAGGATACAAGCTTAGTTACCAACTGGATCAGTAATAATAATAATAAAAAAAGAGAAATAAAACCAAAGCAGCTCTGACGTGTCAAAACCTCTAGTGGCAAAATCTAGGAGATTTCAGCATATTGATTAATATATCAATTTGGACTTTCTAAATTACCAGAGAGTAGCCTACTGGGATACAAAATCGTGCGGGAGAACGGTCTGAATTGAAATGCAGGGGAAACTGGAGTTTTGGGCTAGCTAGCTGCCTGCCAACAGCTCATAGCTAGCTTAATAAAATGCGGGGAAAACAGGGGTGTTTGGGCTAGCTAGCTGCCTGCCAACAGCTCATAGCTAGCTTAATGCAAACTGCATTGATGTCAAGGCAGACAATTACGAAAACCTGTTCTAAAGCTCAGTCTTTCCCTCTCTCTGTATACTGAAGCCCTGATGCTAGGAATTTGCAGTCAGCACATTTTCAATCCAGATAAGGGAATGATTTCAGACGCAATTACTCTGCTAAGAGCTCTTTTTCGGTGCATGGAATTTCTGCAAGTGCTAGCACTTGGTCCTCCAGTCCTGCCCGCGCCAGATTCCGGTGAAAGCTTTGATGGTGGTGGACTTGATTCCATCAAGTGCACCGAGGGAACAGCATCGGTAATCAGCCTCACATGGTCCTTACTCCAAAATCCCATCTGAGACTCCAACAAATCTCCAGGTCTATAACTCTCCGGAGTGAAATGAGCACCACAAACGACCGAGTGTGTGGTGACAGACGCGGCAGTGAAGTCTGCTCACTTCACCTGCACAAAACGCACCCAAAAACGACAAGGAAAATGATGTACACGATTTCCTGACAGACTGGACTTTGTGCAACGAGCACAAACACAAGAAATTACGTATTAATTCAGTTATGAATTCAACCTGCACATTGCTCTTTAAGCGCCGCCCGATTCATTACCATAGATTGTATTACACCGTATTACACACTAGCTGCAGCATTCATAGGTAGCCTGCGTCCAGAGATGGATAGATGGATCGTTTGCGTCTGTCTGGTTAGCGACACGGCCCCCAGCTAACCAATCCTTCTTCAGACTGATGTTGGCACCCACCACTCATACAGGCGCAGGGAAAAATAAATGTGGAAATGTGGAAATACAGAAATAAATAAATGTAGAAATGTGGAAATACAGAAATAAATAAATGTAGAAATAAATAAATAAATAAATAAATAAATACATACATAAATATATAAATAAATGTATAAATACATAAATAAATACATATAGAAATGCATAAATAAATAAATACATGTAAAAATACAGAAATAGCCATTTATGTTACCAAAATGTATTTATTTTCACTATATTTCTGCATTTATTTATTTATTTCTACTTTTATTTATTTATTTATTTTTCCTTCTGTCATTTTTAGTCCTCCATAATCCTGCCTCTCTCCAGCATCATGCGGCGAGTTTTCTTCATCACATTGGATGTCTGCATCATCTCTAACAAATGAATGTGGTGTTTCCATTGCTTTCACCTCCATTACTTTCTGAAAAACAGTAAGAACACAGTTTTACTATTGTAAAGATAGTGTTTTTCACTTTTTTTTTATAGCTGTGTACATAAACTCAGACATCTTACCTGGACATGTTGGTATCTTTGCTCTTTTACCTGTTTCTCTCAACGGTACAGTGTATAATTGTTTAATTCTAATATAAATATTCTCTATATAAATACCATATATCTTCACTAACTAGTCTAAAACAAGACACCTGCTTAGGTTTTCAGCTAAAATTCCAATCAGCAGTGTTTGGTAGGCACCAGACTGAAATATATTCTGTTTTGAATGTGTGATTAACAGTTTTGACAGCAGTGTGTTAGCATTTGAAGAAAGATCTGTGAATACAGTGCAAGTTGTGGTTAAAGTCATGGGATAAGTGTGTAGAGTTTTGAAAACTATGTTCAAGCAATGAAAAACAAACTAGAGTTTGGTCCACATGAACTGCTGCTGTGCAGCCTGTGGTTACTGTGTTACTCCAGTTGTGCCCACTGTAAACTGTAAAATGCAGGAATTAAAAAAAAGATTCCCAGTGGCAGAATGTTACTCAAGAAATGTACTTAAGTACATATTTAAGGGTAATTTCGCTCCACTAAATTTCAGAAGAAAATCTTGTACTGTTAACTCCACCACATTTATTTGACAGCTACTAATTACAGATTTTAAATACATAATATACAATTTATAAAATATGATGGATATTTATGTAAATTATATTACCCAACAGTATATAGAATAGTTAAAATTAGCTCCACCTCAACCAACTACAACATCAAAATGCTATGGCATTAATTAATGCATCTGTAATAATAATAATAATATAACACATATAAATATCATAGGGTAACAATCACTGACAGCATTTTTTTCATGAAGTTCTATTACTTTTGATTCTTTACGTACATTTTTATAATAATACTTTGGTACTTTCACCTTAGTAACATTTACTTGTAATGGAGCATTTTAACATGGTGGTATTGATACTTTTACTTACTACTGATTACTAATTTCACCACAAAATATCCAGGAAAAGATTGCATATCATTTCAGTTTATTCATATTAATAACCAACACATTCTCACTCCCAGCGCTTCAAAAAGCGACACTTGGTCGGGTGCCTTTGGCATTTGTTACTGATGCAAAAAAGTCTCATTTAGCGTCTAGCCCTTTAGCGTCATTTTTCAACAGGCTTGTTCGGGACTCTTGGTGTCACCTTTTGACGCTCTGGGTCGGGACGGACGTTTAACTGTAGGGTTTAGGAAAAGATCGTGGGTGGGGTTACAAAATTTGTGTTTCAGTGACACGCTGGACAAGAACAGGACACAAACCCCGGTCTCCTGGGTGAAAGTCCTATGTTGTTTGACCCATCCACCACCCGTCGGTTTGCGTCGGTATCTGATGCTGAGAGCCCCTGACCAAGCGTTAGTATTTGACAAGTTGGGAATGAGAACGGGTTGTCATAATTGGTTGCTAGTCCTGACATAAAGTGTAATTAGAGAAAATTGTTTTTATCTTTCTTGGTTTTTGAAATGTTGTATTCACAATTTTGATTAATTGATATAACTTGCAAAAAAATGACAAACACATTGTCCTAATTACTCATGTATGTAATCTTATAATAGCACTATTTTTTTTTTCTGACATAATATATGTTACGAATATCATATGGTCTTGCCACCAGCCCTAATATAATACACGGTTGGGCAGGGCTACACATTCCACATCTCCTTAACCACTCAGCTCTACTGCTGCATGCTGCCAAAGCTACCAGCACCTCGAGCTCTACAGCCTGTGTGTCTTTACAATGAAACACAACAATCCTCTCAGACCTCCTACACAGCTTAGAGCAAAACAGCAATCCTCCGAGATGCCTGGTACAATGAAGTGTGCTAATAAATAATTGTTAGTATTGTATGTTGTCTTTGAGAGCAGGATGAAGCTGCTTTCATGGCATTCATAGTAACATTGGCAGATGCTACTGACAGAAAATGATTGTTTTGACATGAATAGAGATTCTCTTTCAGTGCTTTTATACTTACGGTTGAAAAACTGTAGGAATAGAGTCAAACATCTGCGACGGCACCCACACAGTTCTGAGAGTATTTAGACTGTGGCACATCAGGAGGTTTTTGGCCTCGTTCTCATCGTACTTTGACTGTGAAATGAGACTACAACTGTGATGTTAAGAGTTCACATTGTCAGCTTTCAGCACTGGTGGGGATTTTCAACCATATCAAATGAACTGTTAAAGAGCCACAGACCCTTTTGTGCTTCTATCAAAAGTATTTTGACAGATTAAGATTGGATCCTGTTATCACTATCTGTCGCCCTTTTCTTATCAATTGTTGTTGCATACTGCTAGATCGTAAAAATTGAAAATTGCCAGGATGAAAATGCAGTCACACATCAGATTAATTTCAATACTTTTACCTCAAGACAACAAATCCTCAAATGGCTGAAATTTACTAAGCACAGTTAAGTTAAAGATCAGACTGTAAATGCGGCTACAGAGCAATGACATCAAAAGATGAAAGTCCATCTGTAAAATACATGCTTGGCTACAGACGACAATCAGCACAATGATCCATCTGGGATGCTAACTCTGTCTGACTAATTTAGCCAAGTCACTCTGAGAGAGACAGCAGGTCAAGTAAGGCGAAGGCTGAGGTGAATGAAACAACTGGTACACTAATCTGTTAGGATGCTCTGAACTATTATGCTATACCTAATGACTGGTGGTGTGGTGTTTCTGTATGTGTGTGTGTGTGTGTGTGTGTGTGTGTGTGTGTGTTTGTAAAAAGTCTGTCTGTCAGATGTTAATATGGACTTGCTGACAAAACCTAGAAGGACGTTGGCTCTCCTCTTTGGACAGAGTGTTTGAGAATGACACTGATTGGCCAATGGTTTTACTGTAGATGTTAGGTACACATTTTTTATTTATACTGTAGATTATATCTCAGATGGTCTTATTTTGATAAGGAATGATGCATTTTCATACTAATATATTAATTTGTCTCACAAGGACCACTATGACTAAAGTTTGACTTCAAAGCCCCATGTTACTACATCTTTATGTGATTATAATATCGTTGAAAAAATTCTGATGGTTTGTTTCTAGAGAAATAAGAAAATGATTTGCCGTTTGAAACAGTGTATTTGTTTTTACCACTAGGGGGCACCATAATCAGAATATTTTAAATCCCACCCATAGGGATAAAAGAGTTTATTTGAGATTATGCACGCTGACATTGCTTTGAAGTGTCTCTGAAAGAAAATGACATACATTTAACAAAACAAATCCAAACACTGAAATACACTGGAAATGCATTGATTGGCCCAATGGCTTTACTGCAGATTGAAGTTAAATGTTTTTAAATCAAAGATGATAACCCAGATAGTCTCATTTTTTAAAGTCAGATATACATTTGCATGCCTCGATTGCTTTCAGTATCTGAAGCCCCTATATGTGATTTTTTTATGATTTATTACTGTATTTTTCAAATTATGAAATCCTGACAATCCTTTGCCGTTTAACAGAGTGTATTTTTTGATACTATCACTGGTAGGTGCCAGAGTCACAAATGTTTAAAAACTGCTTTTATGGTAGCCTAGTTTAAAAACACCAAAAGACTTGATCTGACAAAAGATTACTGGTGATGCACTCTGACGTTGCTTTGAAGTGTCTCTGAGCCCAATTGAGATAATCTTCACCAAACTTCACAAAATAAAAATAGACTGTTCGGAAAATAATGAGACCAAGAGTCTACAGCCATGCTAGCAAATCTTTGAGGCTGTACTTAGACACTTTAGCTTACATTGGCATGCTAACATGTTCTCCATGACAATGCTAACATGCTCATGTTTAGCAGGTATAATGTTTACCATCTCTGTTTAGCATGTCAGCATGCTAGCATTTGCTAATTGGCACTAAACATGAGTTTTGCGTGTATTACGTCAAGCACTAAGTCCAAATTGGAATTTTGACCTCATGGTGGTGCTAGAGTCAAAATCATTAGGATACAATTTCTGGGCACCATGGATATCTGTAGGACATATCATGGCAATCTACCTCATAGTTGTTGAGATATGTCAACTGTCGACTGACAGGGCAATATTGCCATCTCTAGAGCCATGCTGCTAGCATATCATTGTCTGCTGTTGACTCAAAACAGTCACACCTGGAAGCCCAGTACAACCAGTCTCAGACTTGGTCACTGAGGGGGAGTAAGTTTCTAGCTCAATAGTTCGTCATCGGTGGGTAATTAGTGAGGAGAAAAAGCTACTCATTCACATCTGAGAAGCCTGCTTCTCTAACGTTTGGGTCACTGTAATCTTATGTATCAAGCCTGCTCCAACAAGTATGTACATGGAGAGTCTGTACGCAAATATAGGACAGTAAAGGAAGCAAAGAGTGTCACTTACCAGTGCATGAGGTGGGTTGAAGGCTTATGCTGATGTTGATTGGCTTAAAGTGATGGATATTGAAGACAGTTTTATTTTGTTTCACCTGCATTAATGCAAAAGATATGACTGCAGTTCATACAATGACTCAAACTTCGATAGGTAAATCAGGATGCATTAGATGCTTAGATGAAATGTGGGCCCCACTTAGTTTTAAACTGCTGTTTTTTTTTATCCTGCATGCTGTTTTCTACAATAACTATCTGAATGTAGCTGTAGCCAGTAATGTGGAGGTAGATGTAGCCAATGGCTGTTCAGTTGTCTTTATCAAATCAAAACATATCTATGATTATATGAATTCATGTGGAAGCTGTTATACATTGGAGCTGTTAAGAAAAAAAAAAGAAATTTCAGGATATATTACAGTCATCAGCGTCTAGAGCTCCAGCTGCAACTGCTTTTAATTTATTTATTCTCTGAGACGTACTGACAGGCGAACCTAGAGTCATCCAAAAATGCAGTAAAGGCTGCTGAATTAATAAAGGGCTATGAGCTTTTACCAGAGTTGTGAGAAGACAAGGCTGTGTTTATTTTAGCTGGCTTCTCTGCTGGCTCACTGCTGCTCTGATACAACAAGTAGAGCCTGTACTGTCCCAAAGCGGCTCCAGTGCATTTTACATATGTTCCTGCGCTGGGCTTGTTTGTTTTTGTGAGACATGTGCGTTTTATACCATTGTTGCTGTCAGAAAAATGTTTTTTCCAGTTGCAAGAGTGAAGCAATGAATTATAGAACATTTTCAATATATGGATGAAATACATATTTTCATTTTCCTTTTGTTGTGTTTTTTTGTGTGACAACATCAATATCATTCCACTCCTTCAGCCGTAGTGGTGGAAGTTGTACTCTGATCTTTTACGTGGGCCTTTCTAAAAGATTTTAATTTAAATACATGTCTATTAAGTCACCTTCTATCGCAGAATGAGGTAACACAATGGTGATTGATCCTATGGCCAACTGACAAAAGCCCTTACATTTGCAGTATTGCAAACTGGGTGTCTGTGGCTACATTCCCGGGAAAATATGGGGTGATAGTGGAGAGGGTAGGCAGAGCTAATGTAGCAGACTCACTTGTGTGTGAACAGGGGAACTGTTTTTTCCGTTCTCTGCTAGCATTGCGAATAAACACTTATCATGGCCCAACAAATAAAGAAAACAGCGATGACTACAGATGATGCAACTTCAAAAACAAGTGAAAGTGAGAGCCAAAAACACACCTGCAATTACGCTTATCGCCATAGGTGCCGCCAAGGAGAGCGAAACTGAGATCTTCAAGATTGCTACTTTGAGTAAAAGAGTAAATCATACGGAAAATGGTATTATTTTTAGTATTACTTTCTGTTATTACGAAAAAAGAGTGCTCAAATCACAGATGGGACTAAACAACAGCTAATCTTGTTAAAGTGTGATGTTTGGAATTTTAATGATATAACAATTTTACAATATGAGACAATTTTTACTTCAACCTTATCAATAATTATGTAAACTCAAAAGAAAATACATTCTACATAGCAATGTATGGGAGTAATAGACACCATAAAATAATTGTCCTTCTATATAACCGTTCTCCCAGTAGTTCAACCATTCAAATCCCAAACCCTTGTAATCAAAATCCTACAGAGACACTGACAGACCTTTGAAGTCACTGACAAGGTTTTCACTTTGCTGAGGACAGTCTTTGTGTCTCTATGTCATCCCCTCCTCTCCTCTTGGCACTATGTTTTCATGCTCTCGCAGGGTCGGCTCGCGGGTATCTCCACGAGTCAGACCAGCTAACGCCCTGCCTACAATGACAGAGAACTGCAAAAAAAAAAAAACATTTTGATGTTGGGAGAATAATGCACACTTAATTACCCTGAGCTAATAACTTGAAGCAATAGAGCCAAAACCAGCTCAGTGTCTCCTTCTAATTGTAAAGGCTGGATAAAACCCTTTCTCTTTCATTTAGGGGGAACGCTCAGCAATAGTCCCAGTTCTGCAGCTTGAGCTAGTTTGAACGGGGTGATAAGGGTGCCTTAGATGCATATAGACTTTATTATGAAGACTTTATTTCCTGGTTTGTCTCTTCAATGTGAAAAATTACACTGAAATGTGAGCAGACCAAAGATAATGTATGTACGGCTAATCCGATAATTTCCAGTAGGGTGTAGAAATTACGGGTCTAAAAGAAAGCTCACAGAAATCCCCCACTTCTTTCTGTTACTATGATGTTAACCTTGGCTGAAATATGTGGGTGCGCATGTGCGATTTTGATGGCTGGTCAGAACAGAACAGAGCAAACAACTGGAGTACTTTATTATTTTCTACTGAGGAAAGATATCAAAAGGCCAGGATATTAACTGGAATCTGTTGTTGATTAGAAGGATTGCATCTCAAAGGCTTAAAATCAGTCCCTTTGTTTTGCTTTTCAAAGAGACTAAAGGAAGAGGATTAAAGTCATTTCTAGACCCCCGGGCGAAATCTAAAACAAGGTTCACATAATGAATCAGTGTTTTGCCAAGACAGGGTGGAATTGTAGGAAAAACAGACTAATTTTTCAAGAAAAACTGCATTGTTCATTAAATGGTTATTTCTTGCCTTTGTTAAAACCTCATTACTGCCTGAGCAGGGAGGATAGGCCACGATACAGAGTTGACATGATACATGAGCTTAATGTGTTGACAAACCTGCATTTAGTTGTGGTTAAGCAAAATAAAATGAGATAATACTAATTAGCCTGTCAGCCTTCTGTCATAAAATTGTAAAATATAAATAAATATGAGCAGAATTGCAATATAATTTAAAATATGTTTCTACCGCTCATGTCATGAGCTCAAGAATTTGACAGTTTGACAGGGAAGCGCTGACAAAATTGAGCCACAGCAGTCAAATATCAAAGGTATTATACCAAAGAAAGCTGGTGGCCTAAAGTCGTCAGCCACACCTTTAGAAGTCTCTGCCAACAGATGTGATGCAAGTACAATCATAACATTTCAAATGGTGACAGTCATCCATTTTTCTTTCAAAGTTTCCACAGCTGACTGTCTATTATCTGTCTGTCAGACCCTCCTCTGCAGTTAAAGGCATTTGCTTGTATTAAATGTGATCATTTGACCAAAGGGTCTTGCTGTGCCTGTTCAGAACCAGTTCGTAAGATGTGTTGTCGACCACGTTGGAAATCAAAACTGTTTATAGTTGTTTCCCGAACGGCCAAACTCAAAGGCAGAGTGAATAGCCGGCCGGCATATAGGGGAGACGCGATACCGTTTCAATATGGGGATGACACATATACACATATTCAGATAGTAGAGGTGGAAATCACAAATCACTTTGCTCATTTGAATCACTTTGTTTAGTTCAAAGATTTGTAGTCACTATGTAGTTTGTTCGCTTTATTTAAGTGGTTGCTTCACTGTTCAAATGCACTTCAAGACTTCAATAAGTGAACACATCACTTTTCATATGGCCCTAATGTTCACTGTGGATTCTGACTGCCTTAAGTTCAGAAGTACGTTCAGTCTGTTACTGTACTAGTCCAAGCTGCCACATTCAGTTCAGTACAAAAGCCTACAGTATACGTACAAGCACTGTACATAAAGTTAATAGCTCAGCAGCCTATTATTGATGGCAGAGTGATAAGATTGGGATTGTTTCTGCAGCTTTCACAGTTTTTAAAATAAATCGGGCTCTCAGTCACCAGTAAGTGAAGCTCCCATGATACAAGCTACTGATTTGGTCAGTAACAATGGTCAGTCAGTTCACTTGAAAATGAGTTGATTAAGATTTGTTTGTACTGAACTCCTCTGTTGGAAAGTGTCTTTTGAAAGGCATTTATAGTGTTGGTCATTCACATGGAAAGTCACAGAAGTAGATGTGTAAAGAATGAAAAAAGAGAGTTAGAGAGAGAACTTCAAACTCTTTCTGCTTTCTCACCTCTGCGCAGCTGGCCAATGCGTGTGAATGTCGGATTGTCGGTTCAAAAAGAAATGGTAGGATGCTGACCCCCTAATCCAACGTCGAAAAGGTGTGCATGTTTGTGTGGGGCCTTTCAAAGCCATTCGACCATCCGACAAGCAGACCTGACAGAGTACACTTGCTCCTTTGGTAATATCTTTGCAATAGGTGACTAATGTCTGCCTGAATGTGACTTTCTGTTTCACCAACTTCTATAAAACACTCCAAGATTGTCATTCACACCCATTAACTGGCGCACACACACCATATGTGAAGCTACTGTATTTAGTTTTTCCCTTTAAATAGACTGCATGTGTACAATGAGCTGATGGTGTTTTCTCTCCTCTCACTGACATACTGTTGTGACATCTGCAGCTAGTGTGTGATCGAATGTGTTGCTGCTACACAAACTGTCTGAAATGTGTTGTTTTTCCACGCATGGATCGACTACCGGCCTGAATCCATATCATAGTGGCGTTTCTTTTGCCCTTAATTTCATATATGTGTTGCTTTGAACCTGCTCACATATTTGAAGTAGTGCTGAATGTTAAAAAATAATAGAAAATAGGTCTTTTTGCCTTTGGGGGAAAGACAAAAACAAAGGGCCAAGATTTTAATCATTGCCTTTTGTGCTGGTCACTCCTGTGCAGATGGACCCATTGGATGTGAGACTGGAGTCTGTTGTGGAGGGCAGTTACATGGATGAATTCACAGAAAGAGAAAATCATGCAGAACTGCTGCTGTTAGTGGTGAAAGAATCATGCATAATGATAAGCCTAAGGTACCATTTGCCACAAATTAAATATCAGATTGTGGATCGCATATGAAAGTGTCTGATACCATTATTGAAAATGTTGGATCTATTGGGAATTTTTCCTTTTTTGTGTTGTCATTGAAAAATATAAGGAACAAATTATTAAGTCCACTTTGTAACACTAGATATATGTCGGGGCTGACACATATTTTTTTATTTACAGACATTAATTAAATAATCAATTAACTGACATTTATTTAACCACCTTGCTGTGACATTTCACACACCATTTATCTGCATACACTGTTCACACTGCCATGACACAGAGCTGAATTTAAATAAGCAAAATATCTCTTTAAATCAAACTATATTACTGTATTACTGTGTTTACTTGAAATTGAATGTGATGGAGTT
Organism: Perca fluviatilis; assembly: GCF_010015445.1. Lineage (NCBI taxonomy): Eukaryota > Metazoa > Chordata > Actinopteri > Perciformes > Percidae > Perca > Perca fluviatilis. The sequence continues at coordinate 17,643,271 of NC_053126.1, read as the reverse complement.
TAGAGTATTTGGTTAGTAATAGTATAGAATGTGTATATAATATAGAATACTGTAGATGTAGAAAAACTGCCCCTATAAAATCGCAATTTGTCGTTTTTACAATTTGGTTTTTGTACAGATTAAACTGACATATAACATGTTATTAGTGAGCTAAGCTAAGCAAAGTGGCTCCTGGCCCCAACTTCAGTTTTACTGAACAGACATGACCGTCTGTTCAATCAATCTTCTCATCTAACAAGAAAACCAATAAGCATATTTCCCAAAATGTTGAACATTTCCATAAAGTTGCAGTAGCAAAACTATCTAAGTATTATGAGGAAAATGTTGGCTACTTAAATTATTAAAAGTAAAAGTACTCAATGCAGAAAATTTTTAGAATGTCGTCAATCATCTAAGTGTTTCATCGGCTAATAATTTCAGCTGTACTTGTAGACCTGCATACTGTTGGGTAGTTTAATGTATAATAAAACATTGTATTTTATAAACTACATGTGTTTTGAGTGCAAAAATCTTAATTTGTAAAGTAACTAGTAACTGAAGTTTCCGGCTGCAATGTCCGGCTGCGTCCTGCTGCGTCCTACCGCGTCCACCCATGCTCTGCTGTGCCACACTACATCCCGTAACGCCCTGCTGTGCCTGGCTATGACATGAACTACTACAAATACCATTGTAGTCACTGTTCCATTGTCCTTATTATGACTATTGTTGCCACTGTTCATCACACCCCCAACCGGCACTGTCAGACACCGCCTACCAAGAGTCTGGGTCTGCCGAGGTTTCTTCCTAAAAGGGAGTTTTTCCTCGCCACTGTCGCAACAGCCACTGCTAATGCTTGCTCTTGGGGGAATTACTGGAATTGTTGGGGCTTTGTAAATTATAGAGTGTGGTCTAGACCTACTCTATCTGTAAAGTGTCTCGAGATAACTCTTGTTATGATTTGATACTATAAATAAAATTGAATTGAATTGAATTGAATTGAAGCTGTCCGATTAATGTAGTGGAGTAAAAAGTACAAAATTCCCCTCTGAAATGTAGTGGAGTAGAAGTAGAAAATGGCATGAAAAGAAAAGACTCAAGTAAAGTACAAGTATGTACAGTGTGCTCAAAGGCAGATATTTTCTGAGGCATTTCCAATGGACAACTTTTTTCTCAGCATGTTTCTCACTGTTACCTGTTGCCCCCACCTCCACCACTAACACCTCCAGATTCTATGCCAGAAAATGACAAATAAAAACAAAGCATGATTCACTGAGGCAGTTTGGCAATGCTGAATAGGAAAACAGTCTTGAGGGTGGGTTGGGACAAACAGTATTTAAATTTTACAGGATGTACTGTAACACACTGACTGTATCGACATGAGTCGGCTTCTAGAGGATAATAAATAAAACACTCCCTGCAGGAATTTCTGAGATTCAAATTGCTTGTTCAATAACATCCTGGAGGAGTGTTTCCCGAATTTATTGTTGTGTATTGACTAAACAAACTGATCTAAACTAATCTGACAGATTTTATTTAAAGAGAACCCTCCAAACCTATGTCATTTTGTAACAGAGATATTTACATAATCTAACATATCTAAATGCACATACATCCCATTCATGAAAAAAATGCCTAAACATAAATTACATCAATGCAGTGGTATATTACATTCACACCACTGCATCAATACCAATTTAGAATAACTGATTTTGCAGACTGCTGCTGGCATAAGGCATAAAGTAAATCTGCATCCTTATTCATGATCGTCAGCTTGATTAATGACATGCTACACATTCAATTCTTAGTAATTTAAGGTTGCAGGTGATTATCCTCTAACATCATTTTACACACGCTGCAGAAAGAGCCAATTAATCAATAAGGAAACAAATCTTAAATTAACAGAATCCTATTAACAAGATTCTGTTAATTTACAATTAAGTGAATCCCATTATCAATTCCCCCCATTCACTTTGCTCTGTGTCCAGGGCAGAAAACGATTTCACCTCTTTGATGGCAAGCCCTTACACTCAGTGTTATTGCACTCAGGAGGACTTACACAGCACGGGAAAAAAATATATAGTGCAGCCATTAATTTGCCATCTCCAGAAAAGGGCATCAGTGATCTGTGAAATCACTTTGTTCGTTTGAGATGGTTGCACTTTCTGTTCATTTACGTCTGATAATGACTTAGATTATGTGAATCTCCCCGTCTGCCTGTCTCTTTTTTGGCATCTGCAGTATGTCAGACTGAAACCTTCCCGTGCTCTCGCTCTCTGTCTAATTCCACTGTGGACAACATCTTAAACAGCCGCAACAGCAACATACTGGAGAATGGGAGCTGAGACACTCCCCCTGTTGAATGAGCCACAGTTTTGTTTGCTGTGATCCATGAAATAATCTGTCAATGGGATAGGAAATGTGACGCACTCCCATCGATTGTATTTTTTATTGTCAGTGTTCAGTTCTGCTCATGTGGTTTTATTGCACCAAGGGAAGTCTCTGGCTGTGCTCTACCATCTATTGTTTCTCAACTTCTGTTTTGTGTGGGAAGCTGTAGATTCCTGTACAGTAACTACTCTCTTACTACAGGATTCTCGTTTAGCAGTCACAAGCTTTTTGGCAAAACCAGCACATCTCCACAGATGCTACCTGGGCTTGAAATTATAATTAGTGAATGTAACTGCACTTTTACACCATTAAACCCACTAGTGCATATAAATGATGCCAATATACTGTATCACCAGAAATGTTATGCTATGTGCAGTTTAATCAGAATGCTTGCTGTTCACCGTGTCCTTGTGTTTTGACTTCAGTTTTCCTCAGTATATATATATATTTGTATATAATTATTTATATATATTCTTTAGTCAAATGACAGGAAGTGTCAATGGTGTTGCTAGTTGAGGTAGTAGAATTATGTAGTTTCCCCTTAGCTCTACTGAGTGGTTCAGCATATTATAGCTTTTTGTTTTATTAGCAGCAACTTTACCAGTTTGATTTTGTCTCCAGCTCTCACCAACCCCAGCACCTGCAGGGAGTTGCTTTCAGTAAAAAGCTCTGATGAACCAACTATAACTAGCTAGTGAACGTCCAGCCAGATATTTCCTTACAGGGATAGTGGAGATCAAAAGTAAAGTCAATGTTGGACTGACATCAGGTGGCCAGAAACACGATTCCAAATGAATGACATTGCTCCGTGTTTACTAGATGCTAAATAAGCAACGGTTTAATACAGACCTTCCTCACTCAGAAAAGTGTCGTAAAGACCGATTATGCAAGCAGCTCATAAGGACCCACAATTACGTTTCTTGTTATGTCGACCCCTTGTGGCTGAAGTAATTAAAATGAGTAAGTGAGGTGACAAAGTATGAGAGCGCCAAATTAAGCGTAAGGAAGCAGATTGGAGTGGTGGATGGGTCAAACAGGACTTTCACTCACTCACTAATTTCACTTTGAAACTAAAGTTTTATGGTCTGTGACTTTATGACGATGTGACGTGTGTGATGTCATGCCATCATTTTAGTAGTTTTATGTGACCCATTTTACGCCAATCCCTGATGTTTTACTTACCCTAAGTATTTTTGTTGCCTAAACTTAACTAGTTTTGTTTCACAACATTTACTATGTGTTAAAAACTGTGCCTGTTACATTGAATATAACAGTCACATGATTATGGTCACATGATTAAACCACCACCGTGCGGCAATAAATAAAACTGTGGGAGTCTTTGGAAATCAACCTATAATGTTGTTTAGGTATGAAGATGTGTTGGTTTAAGAACACATCGGCTAATACAAAGTTTGGTTTATAGCTTGTTCTGTTGCCTTTAAATGACAAAAAAAAAATTTAAAAAATAAAAAAAAAAAAAAAAAAAAAAAAAAAAAAAAAAAAAAAAAAAAATTTTAAAAAAAAATATATAAATAATTTTTTTTTTTAAATTAATAATTAAAAAAAAAATATTTTTTTTTTTATTAAAAAAAAAAAAAAAATAAAAAAAAAAAAATATTTATTTTTAATATAAAAAATAAAAAATAAAAAATTAAAATTAATTAAAAAAAAAAAAAAAAAAAAAAAAAAATAAAAAAAAAAAAAAAAAAAATAAAAAAATATATAATAAATTTTATAATTTAATATATTTTTAATAATAAATTTAAAATTAAAAAAAAAAAAAAAAAAAAAAAAAAATTTTTTAAAATTATTTAATTTACTTTTTTTTTAAAAAAAAAAAAAAAAAAAAAAAAAAAAAAAAAAAAAAAACAAAATAAAAAAAATTTAATTTATTAAAAAAACAAAACAATTTAAAAACACACCAAATGACAATTCCTGCTACTTAGAATTTCTGTTTTTAGTTACTTGAAGAGCGATTCTGATTTACTTGTTTAAACCATGCAAACCGATTGCCTTGAAAAGACCAAGTAACTGTTACTTGTGTAAATTAAGTACTTCAAACATTCATTTTACCTTATTCCATTTATAGTAAACAATTAGACATTTAGATGGTTATTCTTCATAATAACCATCTAAATGTCTAATTGACATTCACCAAACGCTCACCTATATGTTAACTCTGTTCTGCCAACTCACTATACACTTGTCACATAAATGTACCAGAGAAGAAGTATCATAAAATAGAAATATTTAACACACAACCACATTATAGTTGAAACAGGTTTATTCCTTGAACCTCAACCATTGTTAGTTTACAATGTTAAAATCAAAGTCTTAAAACCCTTTGATCTGGTATAAAGTATGTATTACCTTGACATTTGTAATTTTATACTGATTGTATTTCATCATCTTAAAAATTATTATGGTGTGCTTGGCCAAGATAAACCTTTTTATTTCAATCAATCAAATTTTGGCACAGGATTTCACGATTTTGAATTCTTGACTTGGCTGATAAGTAATTTTATTGTTAACTTTTTTTTACCGAATTATTTATAGGAGTATGAATTTTTGGGAAATATACTTGATTAGAGATGTTTAGGGAAAACAGTCAAATCTGCACCTTAGACAGCTGACAGAGATACTAATTGGTTTTGAGGAGATTAAAATGTTAGTCATTACTATAAGTGATCAGTACCACTTGAAGACAACATTCAGACTAAAATGATAAATGTCAAGGTATTAGCCCAACCACAGAATATCTCTTCTCAGAACCAGAACGCGCGCATACATGCTTATTACACTACCATAAAATATAAAAATAAAAACATTCTTCAAAAGTACAGAGTGAAAGTAACACCAAGGGATGTGAACAATGGACTTTGTTGGATTGAATGTTTGCCTATTTGCCAATATACATCGGTACCAAAATTGTTCTTCAATAATCTTCCAGTAATAATTGGCAGCCAATGTATTTGGCTTTATAAAAAGACATAAATTTCTCATTTGTGGAAAGAAAATTCCAACCCTGACCTTTTATTTAACATAATCCTGAGAAACTGCTTTACTTTTGTATTAACAATAAAGTTTAAAGACCAAACTGCTGACAGTATCAACCTGCTGACTATTACAAGTGACATCCAGTTATTGTACAATAATGACTATGGCAACCGATCTCATACACGTATGAATGACCATACACCTGCAGCCTCTAAATGTAACTTGCTGATGAACCCAGTGGATATAAAACAATATGAAAGGAGTGCCTTAATTTAGCTAACAATAAAAAGCAACTGGACCCACTTTTATAAACAAGATTGTATGCCAAGTGTCACTCTTGATTTTTACCATTCTAACTCAACAGGAGATTTTTAAGAGTTTGAAGTTTGGGGGGGAGTTTGTTCTCTCCCAGGCCAAGCATCACTCGTTGAATGAAGCTGAATGTGTTTTTCATGGCTTTAGGGTAGTCCAAGTGTAGTGCGCAGGACAACCCAAACAAGAGGCAAAGTGCTTGAGGTAGGTTCTGGAGATTGTTCATTACAATACCTCCTTCAAGAATGATGGCAGTAGACACTGGGTCAAGATGGAGATGATTTGCGCGAGAGGGCACATCTTCACTGATGACAGTCAGCAACCCAACAGATACCTGGTCCCAGGCCTCATCACTGTCAGAATCCTGTATACAACCAAACACAAACATTACAACAGGTAAATGTTGATTGGCATTATCAATTGTCATCAAGTCATCTTTCCCGCCAACACTTCCCTCCAGCCTATTTTTTTTTTTTTTTAATTAAGCTCTCATGTCTGTCCTAATATAAAAATTATTCAGATGTTAATGCTGTTACAGCTAGTGCATGTGAGGGAGAGAAATGTTCTACCTCTTGTGCAGAACCCACAATTGCGCACGGCAAGTGGGCTTAGCATTGTGGCACTCAGCAGTGCAACCATGTGACATGGACTACAAATGGAGTTAGTTGAATGGCTGCTTCATCATTTGTTTAGGTTTTTGTTGTTTTATCTTTTTTTTATCACCCTGCTGGCATACACTGAACTGTCACAGTTAGCATGCAGCCCATCTTTGTTCTGAACTCACAGTAATATACAGTATGTGCTCTTTTAAGATATGAGAACTTACAAAGGAGGTGTTGTAGAAGTTACTGGGGTCATCACCAAGCAGAACAGGGATGCCTTGGAGAACAAGGGTACGCACTGCTGTCACATCTGGTTTCTAGAAGTGGATAGAACAAATAAAGTTCAAGATTAAGCAACATTCAGAAGTTACACTACAAACCCATTTTTAAAAGCGCATATGAAAAAGGTGTCACCATGTATGCTTAACAGTGCAGAGAACAGTTGCCGATTGCAGTAGTTATCTAATCCACAGCAAAAACTTAACAAGTCTGTAGTGGACTGACCCTTGAATCAATTTGCTGCACAATCTCAGCCAGTTTCTCTCCAACACTTCCTTTCTTGGACTTGAAGATTGTGACAAAGCGTGGTGTAGCGGTCAACAGCACCAAAAAGTCATTCTCCAGGTTTGTCGTGGCTATCCTGTTGAACTCAGCAAACACCTACAAGACAGAAAAAAATGTGAGTGAGTAGACTGGCTTGAGCCAGTGTGGAAATTTTGGAAAACCTTTGGTTACCAGTCCTAAAACCTAAATGCACACTAGGAGAATAAAAAAAACATATAAATATCTGTACGTACTTGTCTCTCTGTAAAAAGAGCTGGCCAGCTCCTTCAGGGTTTTCACTGGAGGTTCAGCCTCCACAATCTCCCGTCTCGGGGGTGGGAATGTCTGGTCCATCTTAGATGCAATGACTGTTCCACTGGGGTTCCGTTTTTCATTTCTTCAACCAGGAGCTTTCTTTCAACTTCTAGTCTATCTTCATTCTGCCCCTCAGGGAGGTCTGGTAAGTAATTGACCTCAAACCTTTTTGGTCTTTTGAGGCCTTTTGATGCCATTCCTGGGGCGCCTTTTTTACCCTGATTTATAGCAACTTCTGCACATCCAGCTTTTCTCAGTTTAGTGCGATAGTTCCCCATTTTGTATGTCAAGCTATTCTTCCAGCCAGAACACCCATCTGGCGAGCCTGGTTCCCTCAGGCAGGGATGTTTGCTTATGAGCGCCAATGCCACAGAATGGCATCGTTCTTCATTTGGATAGGCATCAAATTTGTAGATTGCTTCAGCAAGCTTCTCCAAAATACCATGCTTCATGTCTCTTGGTACATTCAGGTAAGTTTGGTCTCGTAAAACTGAAGATTAGCCTGTCTCAGTCTGAATTCTACATCAACCGAGAAGTTTGGAATCTCAAAAAACTCTGGCCATTGCTCTTGTCTTGTTGATGATGATGAGCTGTATGTCGACAGAATCTCTGTATCATCTGAGACATTTGAGGCATCAGAAATGCTGGTGGTGGAAGCAGGCACCAGTGTCAGTGTCACCAATGAAATGACCTTCACAGTTGCTTTTGTAGCTGGCAAGTCTCCTATGTCATCTAGGTTGCAGAGGGAATAACCAAAGTCAGGGTCTTCATACATAAGATTGAAGTCATCCTGCAGGTTGCATTTTTCTTTGACTTTTATCTTCAGCTCTTCAACCGTTTCCTGGTTTTCTGTCCAGTGACACTTTCTCGTATGTCCCCTTCATTTATGATGATTCTTAGTTTATAGCTTCCCATGGTCCTAGACAGAGTGGAGATCACTTTAGTACCCAGTCCACATGTCATTCAGCATAATATGTAACGCTTTAGTGTGACGTACACATTGCCTTTCACTCTATAGGAAGATAAGGGGAAAACATCATTCAGTTCGGACAGATGGGTGACATTGAGAGACCCTCCCCCACTGAAGCACAACTCATAAGCACGTAAATGTTCAACATACCATGAGGTCAAAAGCCTGCAGACTAGCAGGATTTCTGTGTTGATAACAACAATATGTGTTATTTGCTGGAACTCTGGGAGACCAGAGCAACAGCCAACTGAAATGATCATATCTGCAGTGTACTTTACACCATGAACACAAGCAGAAGCTGCAACCAGCACTGTACTTTCTGCTTGGCGTTTGCCATGTAGTGAGCGCTGAACATTTTCAGGGGAAAGATGTGATCATAACTGACCTGACTTTATCAATTTCCACAGAAGGCTTAAAGAAGGATGCAGAATCCAAATGGAAGGCCATCATCTTCTGGTGTCTTACAGCCAAGGTTTGTGCTACATTCTTGAAATTATGAGTGTCATGCACAACCTTTTTGAAAAATTTGTGCTTCCCTTCAAAACGCATCGTCCACACATCGACTAGTGGGCCAAAAGTTTTAATCAGTTGAGGGTAATGTTCAATAAAATGATGTTTTGGACGGAGTTTGTAGGTCGGAAAAGTTTGCTGCAGTAACTCTCTATGTTCTGAGATTTTGCAAACCAGAAAGTGGATTAACTCTTCAGTAAAGTGCGATGACATTACTATTTCCAGTATATCTTTTAGAAGCATCAGTATCTCCCATGCTTTGTCTCCTTCTGGGATATTATGGCCTACCATCAATGGAAGCAGCCTCAGGAGAGCCCAGTTTTCGTGTCCGTTGCCCACAATGGTTCCCTTAGCGATGAAGGTCTTTGGAATGATCTGTGGTTGGTCAGCTTTATCTGAGAACGTAAGGAAACTGCTTAATAGCCTTATTCAAACAGTCCAAAGAAACATACTTCTTGGTCATAAAATCCTGAAGACAGAGTGACATTTCTGCTGGTACTATACCCTCTAAAAAGTCATGCAGAATGTCAGGTGGAAAACCATCCACCACATGAAAGTGTTTCAAGTTTTCATTCAGTGGACACCCTCTTTTTACACCAAGATGTCTGGCCATAGTATGGTCATGTATAACCTCTTGCACATGTCTGTCGTGGTCCGCTCTTGTCCTTGGCTGGTGTAGACCTGACCTGACCTCCTTATCCTGTATGTCATCTTTCTTACACATACAAAACCGACAAAAGAGATGTGCTGCAAAACTCTCCTGGAATCCTGCCAAAGCGTGAGCCCCCAAGTTGTCTGCTGCTACATACAATACAGTTCCTTTAACACTTTCTGCTAGCTGTTCAACATACACACCGTGTTCCTCAAGAGTAACAAGATCCTGAATGAGAGGACGAAGAACTTCTGCATAGCCATGTTCCTTCACAGTCTTGACCTTACATAAAAGTGCAAGTTGTATAGAGTGGAGAGCTGACCGATATTTGGAGTCAAGATTAGCAAGTACCCAATATACTGCACATAGTTTGTGTTTTTTCTTGGATGTTCCCAGTGGATTAGCAACCTCAAAATCATCTATATATAGCCCAAGAGCAATCCTAAATTCTTCCACATTCAAAAGAACATTTTCTTTAAAATGAGAGCCATCTCTGAATGAGTGGTATCCTTCTGGTGAAGCACCACATTCTACATGCAGCGCCTTATCCAGAATATCCTTATTTCTTAACAAAGCCTGCAACATTTTCAGTGTGGGGACATATACAACAGAACTATCTCTGTCAAGACGAAACTCAACTGGCATAACAAGAGGAAATTCTTGCTGTATATAAGATGCTCTCCTGCTAGCTGTTGATAAGGATCCTCCTGTAGAGGTGAATTTCAGCAGGACATTAGTTTGTGAAACTGCATTTACAACGTCACTCACAATGGAATTATCCACGTCACCACAATGCTGACTGATAATCTCCTGGACTTTACTGTGAAGTAATGGCTGTGAAAGTAAGTGGATCTGATTGATCTGCTGAATAACTTCTTGTGTAGCACTTTCTGATATATGCAGGATTGTTTGCATTTTCAAAAACAAAGCGGCAAGGTTACGTTCCAGCTGACTTTCCAAGTCCTGTATGTCACCTACAGATTCTTCAAATTCACACTCAGTGTCATCCTGTGAGGAAATATCATTCTCCACTTCAGTCAATTGATCTTGATGTTTAATGTTTGATACAATTCCGGTTTTAAAATGTGTTGTAGCACTCCCTTTGTGTACCCTACTTTTGTGTGCATTAAATGTTGAGTACACATTGCTGTGAAAATCACAGCCGTCGTATGGACACAGAACTTTTTGCTTAAGTTTTAAATGTCTGCGCAAGTGTGTGAAAAACTCTTCTTCAGTGCAGGGCTCTGTGTATTCACATAATTGGCAGTGAAATACAACTGTGGGTTTACTTGCTTGTCCAATGTTTGATTGACAGTGCCAAACCGATAAATGCACTTTGAGTGCATTAAAAGATTTGAAAGTGCACAAGCAATCGTTATGAAGACATGGTATTGGCTGTTGCCGAGTAAAGCCTCCATGTTTTAGGCGATAGTGTTTTAACAACTGTCCTCTTTTTTCTGTAGAAAAATTACACTGCTTACAGGTCCACTGCATCTGCAAGAAATTATTTTAAATAATTTAAAATTTAGGTGTAAGTTGTAAGTGTGTGTGTTTGTATATCTACATATAATATCATCCAAAATATTGTATACTTTATCTCACCTCCAGTGTACTGAGGCCCACTGACAAAGCAGCTGTGAAGAGCCCTCAAGGCAGTTGCCACAAGCACTTCTGTAAAGGACAAATAATGTCTTAGTTAAAAGAAAGTTCCACTTAAAGTGATGTGATTTGTAGATTAAAGACACATAGTGCATACTTTACAAGCATTACAGGAGAATGATAGTTTTCCAATATAAATCCTTATAGATGTATCCTCTTACATGAATATTTGAAGATTCAGATTGAGTCATAAAAACAATTCTAAAAATTAAGAGTATAAACAATCCTGACTTAAGTATAAGTACAGCAATATTAGCAACTGCATTTACTTAAAGAAATAACAGGGGAAAGTCAGACGTTGAAACACTTTTTCCGATATACCTCATTTTAAAAGAAAACGTTACAGACAAAAAATAATTTGTTGTAATCAACAACTTACGTGTGTGTTCTATCAATACCAGGTGCTATCTTATAAAAATATGGAACAACTTCGGTTAACTTGACTTTGAATGAAAGGTGCTTGCTCATAGGGCGGGATGGAAGAAACACATCGATATACATTTTAATTTTTAATGTTTTTCTTGTTTTTATTTAACATGCTTGACAGGGTCCTTAATATGTAGCGAATTGCAAAAATAAATAAAAAATAACTTTTGCCAACAGTCATCATGTATTCTCCTTGTTTTTGGCTTTGCAAAGCGATTAAAACAGAAACTAGCAGTAGCTAAAGTAACTTATGTTCTCCTAATTGTCTGACCAATGTGGCTGCAAAATGTGTGTTGCTTACAAATTGTCTTGTTTAGTGTTTCCTCTACACACTTAATGCAGCAAATTTCATTTGTAACTCCGAAAGTCTGTGTTGTTACAGCCAGGTCTCATGGCAGTTCGTGTAAATGTGACGTTATTTGAATCTATTGATACGTGTTCACGGAGACGTTTTTGTCGGTTTTTACGTGGCGGACTACACGAAAATGTTAAGTAATTTATTTCAATGGGAAGCATATTTTGTGGCCACAGCACGAAAATGGTAGGGAGTAATATAAAAAGCCGAAAATCCGTGTAGGCAGGTTGGTCGGGGTGGTGGATGGGTCAAACAACACAGGACTTTCACCCGGGCGAGCGGTTTTGGCGTTTTGTTACTGTGGTGCGTCCCCAGCGGGCCGCATCGCGGGCCGCCTCCCGGCTTATGGAGCGACCTTTTCGGCCGCCTCATCCAGGGGGTCCCCAGCGGGCCGACTCGCGGGTACCTCCCGGCTTATGGAGCGACCTTTTCGCCCGGCGTCCTTTCGTCTCCGTGAGCACGTATCAATAGATTAAGAATAACGTGGACATTTACACGAACTGCCGTGAGACCGGGTTAATACCCTACATTCGACCAAAATACAGTACAGCCACTCTGTCAACTCGGGGAAAACTAAAAGTTCCTCTAGCAACATTTAAAATGTGAGCGTTTTCACTTTAAGTTAAAATGGATTTACAGGTGAATCACGGGATGGTGGTGGAAAGCCGCCCAAAACATGCCCGAACATGTGCTCTGCCTGTTAGCTTGTTAATGTTTAGCTAGCTAGTTAACATATGATAGATTATGTTGAGGCAGCAGACAGAAACACAAATTCACACACAAATATTAACCTAACTTGCTTGAAGACTTACCTTATTGTTCCACAAGCGATGAAATCTCTAGCAAATTTGTCGGCAAATTCCAGAAAATGTGTTGGCTCAGTCCGATTGGCACCGCTAACAATCCTGAGCAGGAGACTGAACGGTGGTGGCTTCTACTGCGCATGCTCACTCACAGCCCTGCTTGCTGATTGGATGAGTTCCAAATAGTCTCTCTAAGCAAGTTAAGATAACTTCAAACAAAGTTATATTCACCCAAAACAATAAATAAATAGCTTTTTTCACCATGCAATTAACCGTTACTTTGTAAAGCCAATTAAGAAGCACATATTATTGATACCCGACTACAGCTAACTCATTAATGCAAGTTATGACAGCTATTGGAATTTACAGTGCAGCAGCTTTTAGTGAAGGCAGGCGTAACCTCTTAGGATTCCTTGGAGGGCATTTACAGTGAGAGCAGAATCCCACTAGATAATGTCTACTTTTAATTAAGTGAAAGATTTGTACTTCCTCCGTCAGCGCTACAGCCTTAATGTCACCAGTAGTTCCACTTCACTGCAAATTGAGGCAAACACTTTTCATCTCATTTCGACTAATTCAAAAGAAAGAAAAACATTATATTCTGTTGATTCCAAACATCAGTGAGCTCCTGAGGATTAGAAAACAGCTAAGCCATAAATAGCCATAAAGATTTTTCAGCATCATATTCAACTTTGAAAGCATATTTTCACTTTTGAGCAGCCATAGTAGTGTTGCTTGCTTTCATGTTGAAACTGCAGCACAAAAAGTCACACCTGTTGCACAATGGTTATCCATCCTGCCCCCTCAGAGTACCACTTAGGTAGATCTTCCTCTCCTCCCTCACCACTTCCATAACAAGAAATATGAGAGAGGGATGAAAAAAGGAGGGGAGAGGAGGAGGCGAAGTAAAATGGAGGCCATTTGGGACAGTTTATTTGCTACTCCATCATCAAAAATGGACGTGTGCTGTTGATGATGTTGCCCTACCATAACTGAACCAATGTCATAGTCATATTCCACTTTCACTGCCATCGGCCAAATGGCAAGGCCTGATAATTAGCACAGACTATTTGGCAGCTTTATGCAGTCTTAGGACACTTACATGGATTTATCTTTTTTCTCAGCCTTCATCTGTGAATATCATTTTTAATAGGCTTAATTTAACAAGAGATCATTTCAATATTGGAAAAAATTAATTTAGCTTAAGTATTTAGTAAGATTCACTCTTAATGTATCTTAATTTGTTAAATGTCAATTCATTTTAATTTATTTTATTCAATGTAAGTAATCTTAGTTCAACCACATCTTTATCGTGACTAATCTAAACTACTCTTAATCTTAACATAATCTTAATTTAAACTTGATTTTAACTAATTGTCACCTTATGTGACTTCATAGTGATATGACGTGCTTTCATGCTGAAAATGCAGTTAAGGTAATTAAGTCATACCTGGAGCACATTGTTTTTCTCTCAAGTTATGATCTTTACTCATTTTACCTTATCTCATTTTTACCTTAATTAACTTAACCGAATTGTACTGAATTGTAAGTATCTTTAATACAGTTATTCACAATCTTGTCCACATATGTAGGTGTCATTTAACATCTCATGAACTGGAATACAAAGGAATGTCTAACAAATACCATGTTTTGTAAAATAATGAGTTGGAATTGGGAAATCAAATGTGTTTAAGATCTGCGACTACAAACCTAGTCGCTGCCTCAGCTATACTGAACCCTACAACATGTAGCATTGATTTCTTCATTTTTGCAAACATACATTATTGAACTGCACTTTAAAATAAGTGTGATAGAGTTAGCCTATATCCTTGATCTTCCACTTCCGGGATTCCCCCGTACCGCTGGAAATTTTTCCTTATTTTCGGCCAGATTTCCATTACCTTTTTATAGAATTTTTATCTCCGGTGGATTTGTGAGGACTATGGGTGACTGTTCCTCAGATCTCTGCAGGGTAAATCCAGACAGATAGCTACATTTTCTGTCCAATCTGAGTTTTCTGTTGCACGACTAAAACTTTTGAACGTACACATTCCACCAAAGCAAGTTCCTTTCCGAGGCTATTTTGCAGTCGCACCCAGGGCTCCACGCAGCACTTAGTGCCACCCATGATGATTGTTATTGGTTTAAAGACATGCCAATAAATCAGAGCATGTTTTTCTCCCATCCCGGAATGCTGTGGGGACTAACCAGACCCTCCTCCGATGCGCTGTGGGGAAAGGTCTGGCAAAGCGAGACTTTTGTGAAACAAACAAACAAGGATTTTGTGAAAAGGATCATGTGAAATTAGTTTCTTGCAATTTAACTAAAATGGAAGCAGTCTCTGTCTATCTGTCTGACTGTCTGTATACAGTATATGACGTTCATCCGATCGACTTCACAATTGGCAACTACCAAGTATTGCTAAGGACCTAAGGAAGTGCAGTGTTGAGTGCGAGCTCTTGAGATCTACGGGTCATATTTATTAGTAGTGTAACACACTGTTTAGTGTATTGAGAGAGGACCCCTAAAAACTGCTACACTGCCGAATGGCATGCTGGGTACATCTTCTGCTCTGATAGCTATTGACAGATGTATAGCTCAGGACCCAAGGAAACGCAGTGTCGGGTGTGAAGTTGTTCGGATAAGCGGTTAAAGAGAAAGCTGTAAGCTATTCCGGAGGCTAAGCAATCGGGCAATTTTAAATGGGCACTGCACAAGTAATACTAAATGCAGTTACAATAATGTAACTCTGATAAACAAACAATAACAGTAAATAACATACATAAACAGTAAAGCTATGGCATGCTTTGGGAAATGTTTTTGTCATTACGTGGATCAGCAATAATACATCACAGTGTACACTTGGCTAAGATTTGCAGCTCACAATGAAAGAATCCTCTCTTTTTCAATGTACTGTTGTGGGATAAAGCTGAAAGAAACCCAATTAGGCAAGTTAGAGACAGAGCAGCTCTTCCAGCAGTACCCTTCTACCACACTCTGGAGATCACTCTCTACTATTAAATCGAATACACTCAGATGCACCACACTTTTCTAATTGAAACCTTTGGGACTGACTTTTTGAGCTTCAGAAAAAAGTGTATAAATGTTAGGGAGGAGACAAAGCGCTCAAAGGATCAGAGCCCTCCGTGGTGAAAAACAATATGTAGCCCTCACTAACAAGTGTTTATCCACAGTTGGTGTCAGATTAGATTGACACTAATATTAAGTAAATATTTCCATCCAAAATATTTGTTTCAGTCTCGAAAACATAACTCATACCTTGGTTGCAACTTTTCTCAGATGACTCAATTTAGTCACTTCAGACTAATCTCCACACCACATATGCTGTCCACAGATATACACACACACACACACACACACACACACACACAACACACACACACACACACACACACACACACACAGCATCAAGGGATAAAGCAGAAGAACATCTGTCAAACTAAGTGAAACCTGCGCTATTGATTTCTTTTAACCAAGGTAAATGAAAGAGAATTAATTAGAGGATTAACGGATAAATGAGAACTAGGCAGACACATTTCCCAGAGAGCTATTAATGACCCACAGGGCAGATGAGAGGCCCTGCTCATTTTGTCACTGCAGCATGACAATCAGCAAACACAGCTCTGGGAGCGACTAACTATAACTCAGGGTTGGTCCTTAACAGTAGATGTAAATATTTAGCACAATGTTCACAAAAGCCAGAGTAGCTTCTCAAGTCAATTGTAATACAGATCATTTTCACATAGCACAGTGACCAAGTACTCACATAATTTCCTTAAGTACAAGTACCAATAGAACAATGTAAAAATAATCAATTACATAAAAGTCTACATACAGAAATATTATCAGCAAAATGCACTTATAAACGTGTATAAAAGCAATCATTCTGCCGAAAAATGGACCATGTGAGTGATATATTATTACTGCATATCTCAATCACATACAGAAGTATAATATTAGACCAATACATTGTGAACACTGCATTTAGCATGTCATTGTTACTGTAAATGCAGTTAAAAAAAATCACATGTGAATCAAACAGTACTACTGCACGTGGTGAATTAAATTAGAGGTTCCATAAAATGTCTGCATAAGATGTGAACAGTTTAATGAAACAATTGGGAAATGGTAATTATTTTATGCAATGTGGCATGGCACACAGTGCTAATGGCATATAATCTCAGCTCTAAATTCAAGGTTCATCTTGCAAAGGCAGGTGCTTACTACAGTCCTCTGACTGCAGGATTAATTTCACTAAAACCTTTTGCAACCTTAGACCAAAGTAAAAGAGAAACCCATAATGTTACTGTATCAGGTTGTATTAAAAAGTGCAAAAATGCAATTTGAGTCCCGCTTGTATTTTTCTTAAACTTTCAAACTATCAAATAACTCTTCAGCTCTTCAACTCAGCACTACTTAATGGAGGAGCCTGCTGGGCAGTTAAAGTCCTCTGAGAGTCCAAAACCTTGTTAGTCCTCTATATGAGTCAAATATCTTGCCAGATTTTCTTCACAATACAAGAGCCTTTGATTGGCCTTTGTTAGTGTTCCCATCCAGCACACAGATCAATTTGTATTGTAGCAGCAACTTTAAAGAGCATGCTATGTCCAAACAAGCACAAGAGAAAAATCCCAGGATCACTTAATAAAGCTGTCAAACATCAGAGTCCTTAGCTCACTAACTTTGAAAAGTTGTGACTCTCAAAAAGTCATTGGCTCTCTCTACGACTGCTAAAGTTCACCTTGAAAGTGACTAGTCAACAAAAATGTGTGATAAGCTTCAAAATCTGGATGTATATTTGCATACATTACCATGTCATGTAAAACTCCCAGCTGTCTGAAAAGTTGTACATTTTGTGTACCCTAGTTTAGAAATGCAGTCTTGCTCCATAACAAGTTATGTTGTAAATCATTTCACAGCATACAAGAGGCAAAAAAAATGGTAAAAATCAATGGAAACTTCAGCAAATTGAGTTTGCTGTCCAGAGGTAAAAATCTTCAAGCTCAAGATCCATTGCTTTAGCACAACTAAATGAAGTTGTCAACTGTTGTACTCGCAGCAGATGTGGAGACCTTGAGGTTTGGACGTAAGTCATTCCACACACCACAAACAAAAGCAGACTCAGGTTTTTTATACAAGTATTGCAATGTCAGACTGGCTACAGTATTTTTTTATATAATCTGTGTGATAAACATTTAAAGCAATACATTTTACATTTCAGGAAATATCTTTAGTTCCTCGTGCAGAGAGATATGAGGATTGAAGTTTGCCCTATAAAAACAAGATAAAGGTTACAATTGTCTGCTGGTAGACATAATGTTTAGATGTTTCTGCAAACTGCAGCTTTTGTCCTGAATTTTCATGCTTGTTGTCTCTTGGGTCAACATTTAAAGGCCTAGTATTAGATACATCTAGATGCTAACACCTTCAGTCCCCTTCCCATGACTGCAGCTTTCGGAAGATGTTTAAGAAGATGCTTTAGAAGATGATGAGGTGCATGGCGTCCAACTATCCCTGGACGTTTCAAGCTTGAACCACAATATCCTCCAGTTGGCAGGTCGGCAGTGGTGGCCAGTCACTGCCCATCTTCTCCTGGCTTCCAGCTTAACTCCTCCTGATCCAGAGTCAACAAGAGGCTCTTTCCGCTGAATTCCCAAACCTGCGAGCAGCTGTCTTCCTCTCCCTTTCTTGCTTTTCCCAGAACTTTGAGCATCTTCCACACTTACTGCGTAGGAAAACCCCTGCAGCCAACCTCAACTGGAAATATCCAGGCCGGCCACCCTTAGTCCCTGCATTGTTGGACCAGGTCCTGGTACTTAGTGGCTTTCCTCTCCAGGGTCTCTTCACATCCGTCTTTCCACGGGACCATCATTGGAATCAGAATGCTCATCTTCGCCTTCTTAGACCCTGTGACCATGTAAGGCCTCAGGGATGTTTAAACGACCTGCGGCAATTGTGCCGCCTGCAGGAGGATCTTCTTGGAGGAGGGAGGCTTCTCCCCCTTACTGATGAACTGGATGGGTGGGGATGGTATATTTCCTTAAACTGGTTTCTAAAATAAATTACGAACTGAATATATAATACAAATTAAAGAAAGGTTTCCTGGGGTGATGGTGCTATAATATACCGTACTATCAGTCATTACTGTATTTTTCTATTCAGGCTACAATACAATCCTTTTTAATATTCCCCTGATTGTCTGAAATCTCGAAGTTATTAGCCCACTGTGGAATAGTTACTGTCAATAGCTTTGTCAAATTTCCCATTGTCAGTGCACACCAAATAGTGATAAGGGAAGAAGAACATGGGGAATAGGAAGGAGAGGGAAATGTGTGCCACATTTCAGTGGGAATTAAGCGGCCCTGGACAGTGTAGAGATTAACTGTCTTACTTGGCACTCAGGCAGACAGTTCTCGGGTGTTGCTCTGCTTTCAATTTGTCACCCAAAATGCAAGACGCTCCTCTCACGCTTGTTGCATTTCCATAAATTTACAATTCATTTGTGCATACCGATTTTGACGAAAGTGCTAAGACAGCGGTACTTTAACCGGTCATTATTTATTTGTTCTCATTTGTGTGATTTAAAGGTCGGACCAGAGGGTAATTAAGCTGAGTCAGCTCCCAGTCATGCCAATAGTGAGGAGGCCTATTGATATACAGTAGATAACCATCTTTAAGAGAGAAGCGAAGGCAGCAGAGGGGTTTGAATATTATGAATATTCCCCCACTCCTCATGCTATGTTAGCCAATTGCAACATATGTTTTAATAATTGCTAAATTCAATGGTTTTCCTGTATCATTATCACATTTTTGCACTTCTTTAACTCATTTTATTTTATTCAAATTTGTATTAGGAACACATTGGTGTACATAATACAGCACAACAAATATGCATCTTTTTCTGATTTAAAGAAAAAATTAAATAAATAATATAATATAATACGTAGAAACAAATGGAATGACAATAAATATAACTGAAAATCCAGAGAAAATAAATGAGTGAAAGGAAAAATAATAATAAAAAAAAAGTTAATAAAAAAATAAAAAGAAAGAAAAAAGAACTTGGCTATACAAGTGGACACAATAATTAAAATAGTGAGAATAATAATAATAATAATAATAATAATAATAATAATAATACAGTTAGTATGAAAGAACGATAAGTTGAAAATATGTACTCCTGGAGAAAAATTTAAGTGAACGAACATTTGAGTAGCTTAAACAAAAAATTAGGGGGAGGAGAAGTATAAAATGAGATCATCATAAATTAAGTAAAGTCTGATCCAAGTGAGTATATCAATTCAACCAAGGATGCCCAACAGTTTTTAAATTTATCTTGTTCAAGTCTTACAGTAAAGTGAGCTTCTCCGTCACATAAATATCGTGGATAACCTCAAACCAATCTTCAACCTTGGGTACATCTGTTGTTAACCACTTCCTTGTAAAGGCTTTCTTACTGGCTATCAACATAATATTAAACATATACTTGTTTACAAATCCCTTAACAGTTTCTGGTCTCAAACCCAGGTACAGAGTCTCAAACTTGAAAGGGATTACTACCTTTAACACCTTTTCCATAAAGGTTTTAATTTGTTTCCAGTAGACCAGAAGTAAAGGGCACTGCCAAAACACATGAGAATGACGTGCCTTCTTTTCCCCACAGGACCTCCAGCATGCAATGTTATTGTTCAAGAAAGTCTGTTGTGCTGGCGTTTTAAAATAACTCATTAGGTTCTTCCACCCAAATTCTCACCAGGACAGCGCAGATGTGCTTCTCCATTGTTGTCTAGTTAATTTTTCCCATATTTCTGAGTGAATTTTCCTTCCTTTTCCCAATCATCTTTTATATAAATCGTGTCCTCTCCACTAAACTCATTCAACTTGTTTTACAATTTGGAGCTATTCCTGTGACCTGGGTCTGACTTGTACCTCATTAAGAACGCCTTCAGAATACCTGAATTTGTCTTATCTATGTCCGCCTTGTAAAATCTAGATATTACTCTATCGAGATCCTGGAATTTTCCATTTGAGAGTTCAGATGGGATGGTTTGAAATAAATATAAAAGTCTTAGTACGATAATTCTAACTGCTTCCACCCTCTGTGCTGAATTATATTCCACCGAGACAAATCTGATTTGATATTGGAAATTAAAATATCGTAATTTACAGATATAATTTTGGCAAAATGTTTTGGAAGATTTACTCCCAGGTACTTCATCACATCAGAATCCCAATTTATTTTAAACTCATCTCAAGTTCAAATTTGTTTAATTCCTCTTGTCTAAGTTTTTTTTTGAAGGGCCAACTTTGCTATCATTTTCCCTCTCATCACTACTTTACATGCGTCCCAGAGAATACTAGGAGAAACTTCTCCATGGTCGTTCTCTTCCAAATATGTTAGAATGTCATTCTGCAAATCTAGCTGACATTCATTTCATTAAAGATATAAAGAACCAGATAAATGTAAATTCATATTTAACATTGTGGAATATAATACTACAGTGCTATCTGTTTGAGTGGTGGAATTTTGTTTTCCTTAAGGCAGTTACACACCAACCAGACGGCCAACCGTCGGCAGAAAAGCCAGTTGGACTGATCAGTCTCCCCGAGTTGGTCCAAAAAGTGCCTCAGAACACACCGAAGAGACAAGACGTAATACGTCTCCATGACAGCAGGCAGCGCTAATCTGTATTGTTGCCCAAAAAATGAAAACCGGCAGCTGATTGGACGAACGCGTCACATGGGTTTGTTTTCTCTGGAAATTCAAAGCCAGACTGTCATGGCAGCTTAGGATCTCATATTGTACTAAAATAATTCACTGAAACAGGTTTCTGAAAACATTTTAAGCGAGAAATAGGCCATGCAGTTGCTGAATCTGTCTTCATTTCAGATCAACAAAGGTCAGTTTAAAAGATTTTCGTCAGATTTTGAGAGACTCTAATAACGCTCATTCCGCTCGCCATTTCCAGGTGAGTCCCGACTGCCCTGTCTCCGACTGAACATGTCAGGTCGGCCAAAATGAACGCCGACAGCCCCTCAGACAGACGACGGCGCAGAACACACTGAACAGACTCGAGTCACCGACCTCGCCAGACTGTCCAACGGCCGATTATCGGGTTAGTGTGTCAGCACCTTTAGCATCACATGTACTATATCAGTCAAGTTTGGGCTTCTTCAATAAAAAATATGTTTATGTGTATTCCACTATGTACAATGTATAATCTATTGAATAATTTTACATACGGTTAACAGAACAATCTTAATTTTAAAGGTCCCATGACATGGTGCTCTTTGGATGCTTTTATATAGACCTTAGTGGTCCCCTAAGGCCGGTTACACACTGGATGCGTCGCGCGAGCGTGTCAGCTGCGTGGCGTGTCCGTTTATATTTTGGCTCCCATGTTAACAGGTTAGAGCTTACACACTGCCTGCGTGACACGTGTGTCTCAGGCGCGGCTCGAGCCTTGCCGAAAACGCGTGCCTGCTAGAAATAGAACCGACGCCTATTTTTCACGCGAGACGCAAGCGTGTTGGAAGCGTTTCCAGAAAAAATAGAATAGGAAAAGATGTTTATATGTCGTTTAGACACAAATACATATTAATACATGACATGTTGATGTTTGAAATTCTCTAGGTTTTGATATAAATGTAATAAAAAAAAATAGATTTTCTAATATTGCACCTGTCAATACAGAAGGAAATATTCTGTAGCCTATTTTGCCGTCAATACTGCCGACATTGTCTTTGCTGTAATCAAATCAGTATATATTTATGTTTAACATGGTATTTAATTTTATCAATAGGAAACATACATACATAGCAGTGCCGCGTCAGACACGTTTCTGGTGTGTAAAGACATAGAAAAATCCACGCAGCTGACACGCAGCTGACACGCAACAGAAACGCCATGCTCACGCCACGCAGCCAGTGTGTAACCGGCCTAATACTGTATCTGAAGTCTTGATCCCGAAATTCAGCCTTGGTGCAGAATTACAGCCACTAGAGCCAGTCCCAATGAGCCTTTCTTAGTATGTGTCATTTCTGTGTCTGTAGCTATTGAGGAGGAGAGAGGGGCGGCAAGGTGGAGAGTGGGGGTCTGGCCTTGACCAACTGCCACTTTGCTCATTTGAAAGCCATGATGTCTATCTCTCATGGGTGGGCCAAATTCTCTGGGCGGGCAAAGCAGAGAAAGGGGAGGTAACCTTGCTCCTCATAAGGAGCAAGATTTCAGATTGGCTTGGAAATTTTCATGCCATGGGACCTTTAAGTTCTATTTAGAAACTGTATTGGAAGCTTTTGAACACATCAAATGATCTTGATCAGCAGATGGAGTTTGCTCTGTTGGAAATATAGCATAATAATAAATAAATAAATAACGGTTGTCATTCATGTTGTCATTCAAGTACGAAGTGGACCTTGAGATTACATCTTGACATGTTCTGTCACCTGTTGTTTCTAAGGTCAAGAATAGGCTTAGAAACTCAACTTTTGAGCCAACATGGACAACAAATCTAGCGTGATAATCATTGTGGTTGTTTTTCCAGTGCTTAACAGTACCTCCATACACTGACAGTTCCACTATTGGCTCTCCACTCTATGAACACAGCTAATTCTACTTTATCTGCTCTATTGTATCAACGTGGGATCCATCCAAGAAACACTTATTCCAACTCATCGACTCTCGGAGTTGAAAGGGCTGTTGAAAGTGAGGATAGAACAGGGAATGGCTAAAAATATGTGTATTTATGTGGGTGTACGTGTATACAGTGTATGTTCATGTGTGTCTGTGTCCTGTGGGTGTGGGAATTCAACACTTTCTGTCGCATTTAGGCAACACTTAAGGAGGGAAAATAATTGTTAGAAGTAGATTGTTTTTTTAATTTAGAAGTTTAATATAAAGTGACATCAAAAGATTGTGTCCCCATTGTTACAGAAATTTTTCTGTTGAGTTGCGGAGGTGGTTGGAAAACAACCATTTGGCAGTACAAACCTGGCTTCATTTAAATGGAGCGCTCCCTCTCTGCTGTTTAGAAGACAGTAAAGTTTGAAATCAGCTCATCCTCTGTGCCAAGAGGATTTCCTGTCAGTGACCATAGATGGGTTTCCCACTGATGCCACTTTGAGTTGCATGTGCAGACAGGGGGCAGTAAACAGCAGTGGCGAGAACTATGATAAGGCGAGTTAAAGAGGATTCGTGGTGCAGTAAACTGCAGTGTGAAGTAAAGTGTTCAATATCCCAAGAGGGAGCATCCCTTTCAGCACACAGTACATAATTATATGCATCCAGTGATTTATAAGCACACAGGCTTTCTGGGCTTCAGATAGGTGTATAAATTGGCCACTTGGTGTATCACGTACCAATTTTCAAGCACAGAAATTGAATCGGGTTGACTGGGCCGGTGCCCAGAGGCCCACCGCTATATGGTTTTATAAATGAAAACACCAACAGTGTGTTTGACTCTTGCTGATAAACTCCCATCCCCAAAGAAGAAATCAATAGGACCGTGCAAGTTATGCCAACTACTGCACACTAATTAGCTACTCATTTTTTTCTAATTCATGGAGTTTTAAAGCACACATTGGCCAGTCACAAATTGTGTGGGTGAGTGTTTGTTTTACAAATTGGGATGTATAAGTAATACATCTAACAACCTTGATGAGTCAGGAATGACTCTGCTTCTTGTCTAATAAATGTGTTGGATAATTAAAAAAAACAGTTGTTGTAAGGTAAGACAGCTTTCTGTGTTGTGTTTGTGGTCATTTGCTCAGTGGAAGTGTAGGATCGGTTGTTTAGAGTTTCAGTAGTGACAGCTGCCACTAAGTAGTAATTCAGGTTTCATAGATATGACAGCTTGATGGCTCTAGATGGAGAATGCCTCACTTTGTTTTGATGTTTCTAAGAGGAAAAAAGCTCACAAAGGCAGTCAGTGATTCACATGTGTACAGAGTCTCTTTGGATGGTTCCCTGCAGCTGGTGAGTAATGTTACTTATTAAATCCTGCCTTGCCACAGTTACATAAAAGTGAAACTCCCCCTATATAGATTGGAGGCATCTAATACTATAGCTTTTTCCACAGTCTGGCACATTTTGCTGGTAAACATTGGGACTTTGATTCAGACTCCTGTGTTCTTAATCCATCCTGGCCATTTGGTCTGGGAATCAGGTCATGTTTCATCATATGCATTGACTAATTCAAGCAGTCCAAATGAGTGTTTACTTGTTGTATATGCGGTTTGAGGGGGGGGGGATATGGGGGAATGCCATCCCCATTGTTAACAAAATTAGTAGAAAATGTGCCTGTTTGGAATTGGGCCGATCGTTCGGCATGTGGTAGCCTATTGCTGCTTGTAGAATTCTTCAAAACCAAATTGTAGCCTACCCCAAAATTACTTACATAAGAACCCCAAACCACTTAATATGCAACTCCACTGTACTGCCAACTACTGACTTACAGTGTAGGTTATTTCTACATCAGAGGATGACATTGTACTACTACATTTACCTGACAGAGAAGGTTGCAGATTCAGAATGTAATCACAAAATATCAGAATGAAAATGTGGAGTAATCAGACATTAGCGTCATGGACTCATGGCAGTGCGCTACCCACCTGGCCCGTTATGAGAGCTATCTGTGTTCATCAACCACCAGAAGCGAATTGTTTGTGGGTTTGTGCGCAGAGAGAGAGAGAGAGAAAGAGAGAGAGAGAGAGAGAGAGAGAGAATGAAGAGAACGAATTTAACACTTCAGCAGAGGTGTTCATTTCCATACAGGTTCAGTGGCTTGACAGTTAACGGTGAAGTAGGGGATTTGATTCACAGGGGTATTTTGGCGACAGTAGCCTAATGTTAGTAGTGTTGTAAGTTAGCAGCAGACTCGTAGTCAGTAATGGGCCATGGTGGCACTGGCCCGCCCACTTTACTCACTGGCCCGTCCAGACAAGTTTGATCAAAATACGTTTTGTTATGAAAAATATTCAAATGTATATATAAAAAAAAAAAAAAAATAGTAACAGAACTAAGTGTGTGTATTTAATATGTCTTCTCTTGTGATTAAAACAAAACAGTTTAAACCATAGAATAAGGATCAAACAATTAGGAAGCCTTCGGAACATAGGTGGTTGCTGTGCAACAGGCAGACTTTCCGGGCTGCCTTCAGCAGCTAACGTTAGCTTTTTAGACAATGTACCATGGAGGTGTTAGGCAATGTACTGTTAAAAGTTACCACAACAACAATGGCTTCTCTTTAACGTGATATGGACAGTTTTCTTGGATGGAATACAGTGTAAATAAGGACGAGCTCTTCTGCAGCATGTGCAGACATTTGGAGCCCATCAGCGAGAGAGGAGTGTGTTTGAGTGCTGGCCCTCACAGAGGTAACATTAAGTAAAACGTGTTTCATGCTTCTTGCGTTATTATTTAAGTAACCTAGTAGCCGTCCTATTTAGTAAGAAATCATGAACACTGAGGATCATGGCTTCTAGCTCAAACGCGTTTGTGTTTTGCCCACATTAAATAAGAAGATAACTTATCTGTGAGTGATGTTGTTTTTTGTTTTCTTTGATCCTGTCACTGCCGTGGACTCGATACACTGTAAGAGTTGGCACCTTGCTGGTCACTTTTCATTATATCTTTCATAATTCAAACAATGCTTTTTTGGAAGTTTTCATTCTTTGATTTTCTTTTACTGACCATAGTCCTGAAGCAACAATGCTGTTATGAATGCACAAAGGATATGTTACATGTGCGATTTCTGTCTGATGTAGGCTATTATATGCCATGCAGCATGTAAACGCCTTCTCTGCTGTGTGGGTTCATGTTTAGTTGCCACTTTGTGCAATAAAATGGTTAATTTTATAACAGTGCTGTGCAGAGCCAATGCTGCTGCAAATATATTTAAAGTGCTCATATTGTGCTTTTTGGCTTTTCCCCTTTCCTTTTTTGTGTTATATATCTTTTTGTACATGTTAAAGGTTTACAAAGTGAAAAAGCCCAAATTCTACCCCTAAGGGGCTTACCATCTCCAACAGAAAACACTGTTCACAAACTGCTCCAAACAGCTCTATTGTAGTCCAGCCTTTACTTTCGTGACGAACGTGCGTCACTTTGTAACACACGTTATAATGCTCACCTAGCTGCTAGCGTGGCACTCCCTCATCTCTGCAACTGAATAGCTAGCAGTACTTACGACTCCCAACAAAGATGGTACAGAAGTGAGATGCCTCACTCTGTAGCTAAAACAGAGAGCTCAACACACAGGGTGAAAAGAGGAGCTGCAGCAATGTGCAGTACAACAAAAATATAGTGTTTTCTGAAAATGAAACCGCATAAATCTATTCTGGTACAACCTCTAAATACAATTATGAACCTGAAAATGAGCATAATATGAGCACTTTAAGCTGAATGGGTTAAATTCGACAGGTTTTTGTCTATATTGTTGTGTACAAACTTTTTATACTGAGCTTTGTTGGTTGAGCATGTTGTAGACAATACTGTTATTGCTGTTGTAATGCAGTATGTTGGAAGGTAAAATTGTTGCTGGTTTTTTTTCAGTTTGTCCTTTTTGCTACTTCTACGTCTTTTTGAAAATGGCCCCCTCACTTTTGTACTGGCCCGCCCAATACTATTTCTGCCTACACCACTGGTTACCAGTAGACTTAATTAACCCGACTCAGGGTGATTCTGATAAAAACTGCTGTGTGTGCCCGGTTCAGCTCTAAGATTTTCTAATAATAATCTCCAAGATTACATTATGTTATGCCTCTGTTTAGAAGTGGTGAATGTAGGCTACAGCTCACAGAAACTTAATACTATATAGTGTCTGGCTTTTGTTTGATATGTAGTTTTGCCAAATGGCTTTTTATTGAGTTTACTCTTAGCGAAATAATAGACGCTGAAAAGCGTAGGGGCCTTTTTTTCACCAACCTTATTCCCCACAACAGCCTTTCAGCTATCTGCTCATGCTCCAGGAAAGTGAAGAAAAGTTAGTTTGGAATATCCAGCAATCATGTAGCTAATGTTAGAAGCAGGAAAAGAGTCAAAGCCCCCTTGCTGTTTTAAAGCGTTCTGCATGTCGCGTCTGCGTGTGACGTGCAGGTTACCTTCCCCCCAAACACGGACATATAAATAAATACTGATACATCTCGCTTTATTAGATAGACAAACAAAATGCATGCAATCCCTAGCAGAGAGAGTGCAAGGGCAGAGGGCTTGTTTAGTTGAATATGTTTGTCTAGTCTGCCTGAGAAATTGATCGAGGTTTGAGAAAGTTAGAATCTATGGCTCCAACCGTATTATGTTTACCTGATGAAAACTGGTAAAAACATGAAATAAAAACGGAACGGTTACACTATGTTACCACAGTCAGTTAAGCTTATTGACATTTGCAAGAAAAGTAAAATTCCTCTGGCATTATGACATATATAATAGTATTGTCATCTTGTCGTAACTTCTGTATGGAAATCTTATATGTAATTCTCTTAAATTTCTCAATTTCAGTTTTCCACTTTTGGATTTCTGAAAGAGGCCTGAAAAACTCCATAATGAGAATAAAATGTTGCAGTGTCCTATCATTATTTTGACACAGCAGAACTGGTATTGCCAGCATCCAACTGTGAGATCTAAGTAGTTTGCCAAAACACAGCGATGACTGATGAGCTTACAATGGAAGCTTGATTTGTGTCCCCTGAAGAATGCAACATGCCAGGACACCATCCTGCAGTAAACACTTGTACAATGTCATCACACAGCACATTAATGCATCTATCACACCTGCTCATCAGTCCAGCAGACTAACAACAACCATTAAACACATATTTCTTCAAAACGGGGACATAAATGGAAAATAACAGATAATTTTGAACCATCTTTGCCATTTTATTTAGCTATGGCAATTTAAAGTACAACTCTGCAGGGTTTTCACTACATTATCATCAAGTTTTCAGTAGTAGGAGCACTTTAAATGTTTTATGTCATCTCCATTTTTCAGTTTTATTTATTTTTAAGATATTTTTTAAAAGATACTTTCCTTTTCAAGGTTGACAAAACAGAGACATGCCAGAGACATTCTGCAATAGTATTTTCTGTACTGTAATGTTTTTCTTTTTGTGAGCCCATAATATGTAATGCTATACATTCATTATGATTCTCTTTCAAACTGTTTCCACTACTAATTCATTACCAGAGAAGAGGCTTGAAAGTTTGTTTTGACCATCATGCTAATTCTAGTACCAGAGAGATGCTTCGACTTTTATTTTTATTCATGACAATGTTGTTGAAAAGCCTCACTCTTACTGCTCTTCATCTTTAATATAATTACAGAGATATTCCACATGTAGTGAGCATGTGCAAAGTTTAGATCTCAAAAGCATTTTGTGATAAACTGTTTACAATCTGGATAGCTCATTACATGTGATTGTGTTGGGGAGTGATTAATTATGCCAGACTGTAAGACTTCTGTTTGTGTCACGTTGATGTATATTCTGTTTTTTTGTATCCTAATGAACAGAAGAATTGCAAGCTCTGCACTCGCATTAACAACTGTGATTATGCCTCATCTCAAGGCTGCCACCATTTCTGTGGAGTGCAAATCATTTCAAGTCTGTGTGCCCTCACACAGGGGAGACATCCTTAATGTTTAATTTGGAAGGAAAACATTGTGGGTATAAGGGACATCTGTATAAAGACCACCCATCTCCAGCACTCACTCCAAAAGTACAAGCAACCCTAAATGATGGACAATGTAGACTGAGGCATTGGTGCCATCTTTGCCTTAAAGAAATTGTTGAGAGATATGAGTATTTGCTTTCCTCCAGAGAGTTAGGTAAGAAGATCAATAGCACATCTGTACAGTAAATATGTAGTTTGGGCCAGCAGCTGGTTAACTTATCTTACCACAGAGACTGGAAACAGGGAGAAGCCTGGATCTGTCCAAAGGTGACAAAGTCCACCTACCAGCGCCTCTAAGCTCACCATTTAACACGTTATATCTTGTTTTAATCCTTTCAAAAACAAAAGTTTCAAAATGACTAGCTGTTTTACAGGAGTGTAAGTGCCAGACTGTTTTTTGCCTAGTAACCGTTACCAGGCAACCAGTTACTGTTCCCAGATCAAATATAGGGAAATTGTTGTCTTTACACTTTGGGTTATACAGATTTAGCGAACAGGATAGTTAAGGCCCCGATCAGAGTGCTTTATAGCAGCCTGGGGCGGCTTTTAGGAATTGTTTCCAATAAGAGTGTAGCTTTTTGCTCACTGCCTTTGTGTTGCTGAGCGCTTCATGTTTTTCTCCTCTATATGCCTCTCGATTTTGCAGGATCGCTTAAACTTGAGGGAGTTAAAAAATAATAATAAATCCGAGCAGACGTGATTTATGCTTTTTGCAAAGCCTAACTTTACTTTTAATATTATCAAAAAAAACGAAATGTTCTCCCCTTGTCTTAAAATGGCCCTAAATCGATAATTAAATACGTCCTTGTTTTATGAATAAAGCAGTACACAAGTTGAAGCAACCGCGCATGGGTGTTTGACCAATCAGCGACAGTCATCATCATTCTTATCTACAAAAAGGGGCCCCTGCAGAAAAGGTTTGGGAACCATTTCATTAACCCAATTCTAATTTGCTCTAATGTGCATTACACAACAATTAGTGCTCTTCTGTCAAGGAATAGTTTGTCACGTTTTTTATAAATTGTAAAATTTGAATTGCCATATAGTTTAAATTTATAGATATATGTTGTGCAACACTACAATGACTTTGCATAGTCATTAGTGATAGGTTGTGCTCATTAGGGCCCGAGCGCCGACAGCGGCGAAGGCCCTATTGAAACTGAAGGAATTATTCTTTCTTTCTTTCTTTCTTCTATTATTTTCCCGTCAAATGAATTGGCTTTTTGAGGGGCTTAATATATTCAAAAACTCACCAAATTTGGCGGTCACATCAAGTCTGGTGAAAATTTACGTATTTTAAGGGTTTCGGGAATAGGCGCACAAAAATGGCTCGCTAGCGCCCCCTAGAAAGTTAAGAAAATTGAGCCCCTGCAGTGCGTTTAACGTAGACTCACGAAACTTGGTACACATATGTAACATGTCAAGATGTACAAAAAACGTCATTACAGCCATACCCTAAACCCAACAGGAAGTCCGCCATTTTGATCTCAAAGTTCGAAATTAGTGCAATTTTGGCCATTTCCACATGTCGTACTTTAACGAACTCCTCCTAGAGATTTCATCCGATCAACTTCAAACTAGGTCTGTGCCATCTTAAGATGTTAAAGATGAAAAGTTGTTAAAAGAAAAACTTTTCGTCATAGGGCCGTGGCGGGGCGGGGGCGGCATTTTGTGCGTTTCGCCCGAAAACAGGAAGTGGGTGTAACTCGAAGTGTACGTTGTCCGATTACCTCGAAACTTTTCAGGATTCATAAGAGTCCGACCCTGAGGACAAATAAAGGCCGATATTTACTTAAAGTCATAGCGCCCCCTAGTGGCAACAGGAAGTAGGCCTAAAAGTCAAGGTGCTATACTTTAACGAACTCCTCCTAGAGATTTCATCCGATGGACTTCAAACTTGGTCTGTACCATCCCAACACCTTAACGATGAAAAGTTATTAAAGAAAAACTTTTCGTCAGACGGGTGGGTGTGGCGTGGCGGCCATTTTGAGTGTTTAGCGATGACCAAAGAAGTTGTTGTAACTTGAGTGTACGTTGTATGCGTATCTGCCCGAAATTTCTCACGATGGACAAGGGTCCGGGCCTGAGGACACCTACAGGCCAAAATTGACTTTTGGTCATAGCGCCCCCCCCTGGCCACAGGAAATCTGCCTTATATGACAAACATCATCCGATTTACATGAAACTTAGAATGTGTGGTCTACATGTGATACTGAGCCGCCCCCTATAATATGACCACGCCCACTTACTCAGGCCACGCCCCCTTTCATAACATTTGAACCGTTTAAGGTAGAGTCTTGTGTGAGGTGTCATTGAACTCAGCAGAGACTTCATTTTTAATTGGTGATGGTTTGACCCGCCCCCTATTGTTAAGCCCCGCCCCCTTTCATACAATTTGAACCGTTTAAGGTATACCCTTGTGTGAGGTATCAATGAACTCAGCAGAGACTTCCAACTTCATTGGTGATGGTTTGGCCCGCCCCCTATGTTGAAGCCACGCCCTTTTTAATAAATGCTGACCAATCTAAGCTAGAGTCTTGTGTGAGGTATCATTGAACTCAGCAGAGACTTCCTTCTTCATTGGTGATGGTTTGACCTGCCCCCTATGCATTAGCCACGACCCTTTTCACAGCTAATCAACCGTATGACCGTATTGTTTCCGTTGTTTTGTTGTAGTCAGTGAGCAGACTCTGCCTGTAAACCAAGTTATTGATGAGGCAGTGGCAGGTGAATCCCTGAGGACAGACAGGTAGAGCGGTGCCCAGTGTTATTTAAAGAGCAATGCAGTATGCGAACACTACAAAAGTCAGATTTTACTACTGCTGATTGTGCTGTTCAAACCACTACCAAGCAAAAAAAGACAGATGTTTATGATTATTCAATTAATTTAATTAAAAAAAACACAACATTTTAGACAAAATTATGGGAATTATTTTAAATACCAAAAGGTACTGAACTAATTTATAATAATTTTTTGTCAGAGACAAGTCAGGGAATCGAGAAGAATCAAAGAATCCAAGCAGCAACGATGATTGTGCTGCATAATATTTAATAACAGAAAGCAGGTTAGACACCCAAAACAACAAAGCTATGGCTTTGTAAACTTCAACAGGCCTGTTGATATTCCCCTTGAATGCCAA
Organism: Perca fluviatilis; assembly: GCF_010015445.1. Lineage (NCBI taxonomy): Eukaryota > Metazoa > Chordata > Actinopteri > Perciformes > Percidae > Perca > Perca fluviatilis. The sequence continues at coordinate 17,610,933 of NC_053126.1, read as the reverse complement.
TAGCAAGAATTCTCTTATTTGAGATGTAATACATAAAATATACTTGCAGCAAGATATTAAAAGTATTTTGATCAGTTGGAAATAGTAGTATCACAAAGTATAATAAGTAAGTATAACAAAGCCCTCTCACTCTCTGAAGCTAGTCAAATTAGCAATGACTTTGGCTGTAGAGTAGCAGCATAAGCTCAGCTGTTTAGATCTAATGATGATATAGAATACAACTAATAATAAAAAGTATGTAGGGAAAATGTGAATGTATACGATTTGGAATATGTATAGTTTACTACTGTGGACAGCAACAAAGAATAACCAACTTAATTATTTTAACTGCATTTTGTAATTAAACAAATGCAAGTAACTTCACATAAATATCAGTGCCAATGTTTTGTTTACTTATGGATTTGCATAAACCTAACTCTAACCCAACCAGTCATACCTATGATGACTGACCATGAACCCTGTCCCTAAGCAACACTAAAGTAGGAAACACTATTCAATATGAAATATAATTTAAAATAAGACCATCAGCAGCAAGAAACAAAACACAATGATTTCTACCAAAAAGAGTGACACACTGTCGGACACAAACTTGTTTTGTAACTCCTTGCTGCAGTAGAATGAAACATTGGCATGACAGTAAACTGTACTGTATGCAGAATGTGCAAGGTCAGGCCATAAAGTCTGCCCTGTATACCTATATGAACATGATTCCAGTGCTCTGCCTGAACTAACGCAATGCTCCATATATCAAATAACTTATTGATTAATTTTTTGTCAGTGTCATGTACTTCTAATTTATTTTTTAGTTTGAGATAAGAGTAAATTGACTCAGTCTAGTCTTAGAGAAGTTGAGATTTATGGTGCAAGCAAAACCCAGTGTAAGACACGTACAACCAGACAATAAAACTAAAATGTGTGACAGGCTGAGTTTGCCAGGCAGATCATTTGAAACCCTGTGTCATGATGGCAAAGGCCGCTGATAGTTCTCTGCTTTGACCTTGGACCAGGCGAGTGCTTTCCCTGTGGCATTGATGTCGATACAAGGTCTGCGTATTGGCCAGGGCTAAACACAACAGGGAGTTAGAGGTCAGAAAAAAAATTGTTTTTCTAAAAATTTGTCTTTGTGATAAACCTTCAAGCTGCATTTCTACCTACCACAGTGCTGAGCAGGTACCATGTGTGAAAGTGTGTAACATTGTTTTTGTAACATATTTTTTGGTACAAGCAGCTTTAAAGATTAAATCATAATCTAAAATTTCTCCATTTCTTACAGACATCCAGTGTTGACAAGGCAAGGCAAGGCAGCTTTATTTGTATAGCACATTTCAGCAACAGGGCAATTCAAAGTGCTTTACATAAAAACGATTAAAATACAAGAATAAAAGTTACCATGCAGTATAAGAAATTAAACATTAAAGAGCAGTTAAACACAGTTAAAAATATAAAAGCAGATAAAATACGAGATTTTATGGTGCTAGTATGGGATAATGTACAAGCTGTTGCTCTATACACGTGAGACAGCATGACATTTGGTGACTGTATGTGGAATGTTCTAAATTCACATTTTTACAGTCTTTAAAGAGGTGCAATCTTTTAAAGTCACTACATTTTATGGTTAGATAGTGATGTGCTTTGGGAACTGTTTGGCCAATTAGAGCTACATACAGACTTACAAAGATGGATTCCTGAGGCACACTGTTGGCTAATTTAAGACAGTGAAGATACTGAACAGTCAAGACCAACAGAAAATGGAGAATAGTTGAAAGCAGAATGATTTCCCCTACGGCTTTTTCTGTTTAAAAAAAAAGGTCAATAGCATCTAAGATTGAAGAGAGTCAAGGGAAGAAGAGTCATAAAAACGAATGTCCGAAAGTCTTTGGAAACAATTCTGTCAACCAGTACATAACCAGAAAGCAGTTGAAAAGACGACACTGGGGGATTCTGCTGCAGCTTTCTCTCAAAGTTATTTTTTTTTTTAATACAAAGAAATTAATTTAGTATTCACTACACCACACAAAATGTCTGCATAACATGATTTATGGAATGCTTGAATATAGCTGACATTAAGAAGACATTATACCATGTAGTTTAAGAACTACATCATCCTCCAGGAATTTCACAGGTCATTGAATTAACTGGCTCGGAGCATTTTTAACTAAAGTGGCACTATAAGAATGAATATGAATAGACAGTATCGTGAAATTGATGAATGGCTGATGTAACAGTGTTATTTATTTGGAGACATTTGTTAATAGCGTAATTGTAATTTGTAATCAGGCATGTTTTGGATGTATTTCACCAGCCTCTGTTGCTGAGAATTGTATTGACAAGAAGAGAAATGAGGGTGTGACTGTCGCCGAGTAGCATCATTTAACAGAGCCTCAGGCACAGTTTACTCTCCTCTTCCAGTAAGATGCCTCTTCTGCAACTCTGACTGCTTGCTGTTTCATTATGATGAGGCCTTGGGCTAAACGTAGCCAAGCATATCAAATATCCTGGAAGCACATACTAAATAAATCATTTTATTCATTCCATTAGGGGTGGATGTGCATCCCTTGTAAACCATCTTGTGACCATACTGAAAAACAAAAAGCTGTTGTGCCTCTGCCTACTGTCGCTGCCCATCACACACATCAAGTATTTCTGTAAATCACAACTGTTCCATCCATTTGGGTTTCATGCCTTTCTTGGCATGCTATGCCCATGGTCAGTGTACGTTCCCTGTGTGTCTGTCTAATTTGTCACACTTTTCTGACTTTGCTTGTGCCAAGAGTTGAATGAAAACACAGTTAATGATCAATGTCCTGAACACACAGCATGGAAAGAGTCAGAGACATGGTGCTGTGCAGATGTTTTTCCCTACTTAGTTTTGTGTTAGTCTAGGCAGAGTGAGAAGGTCAGGTACAGTGAGACGAGGCCTAATCCTAAGGCAGGTTGAGTTGACTCAGTTTCCTGTTAGTGCATGTTCAGGAAGGTTCTTGCAGCGGGGTGGATGGGGGTTCCAACACAACAGGAGGACATGGCCAAGCAGAGGTGACACCCTCTTTAGCTGAGGGTCACCTATGAAGAGGTCTAGCAGCAGATGTTACAGGTGACACGCCAAGTCTGGCAGCAGATGGTAAGCACTGTTGTGGTTGGCCCGAACTACAGACACTGAAGGCCCTAGCTGTCTTCTCCTGGAGACTGTGAGAGACTGTAAGAGACAGCAGGTAGGAGGGGAGAGCTGGTTGGCCTGTAGTATGTTATCTTTGTCTACTCATCCTCTCCAGCAGTAGTGAACAAAATTAAGTTTGTTTTCATGCGATCTGCAGACTTTTTTAGCTCCATAACAACATCAGTGGGCAAGTATCTTGAAGGACAGTCTCCATTAGTTATTGATTGGCTTTATGTAGATGTATCCTCATTTTAAACACAATTTTACATATGATGCATTTACAAATGTAGAATATAATGAATAATGAATCAGACTTATATGTCCTTGTTTCTTATGACTATGGGGAATATGTTTTTATAACTCACCCGCTTGAATTATATTCAGGCTAAAAGTTATGCACAATTAAGGATGTTCGGCTTTGAGTGACAGGTGACTTTGAGTGACAGGTGGCAGGAAGTGAGCATAGGCATAGACTGTAGGCTTCATTCAGCCTGCTTTGAGCTTCATTTTGGCTCTTAAGAAACCTACAGTGTAGGTGATGTCACAGAGACTACGTCCATATTTTATACAGTCTATACTTGTGACACCCGTCTTCCATGCCTGGATGGTGCAGTGCCACGGGGGGGTCACAGTGACACTATAAAGGTCATGTAAGACAATCTCACCTTTTTTCCATCTGAATTTTAATTAGATTTTGTTAACAGCACCATTTTGCATTCATTATTTATCACAGATGTAATTATGCAGTCCATCACATTATCCACTATCCATCTTGAATAATGGACTTTGAAAAAAATAAAATCAAGGACATCAACTCAAGACAAGAATCAAGAAGCAGCCTTTTCTCCCTTTTCTTTGATATTACAATGAGTTTCAGGTTCACTGATCACAGCACAATATGAAAGATAAATGTGACTGCATTAAACACTCAAATTATCAGTTCTCCATGCCAATTATACCCATTTAATATGACTTAATATGTAATTATATGTAATTTATATTACATGCACAGTATCACTTGAGTTTTAATCTATGCTGTGAGAAGTGTAGACTGATTGTAGACCTTAAAATAAATGTTATTAATTAACTTACAAACTGTGACATTGCTTCCTCCTGCTAACAAGCTTTCACCTTCTCAATGCATACATAGTGTCTTCTGTGTGAATTAAGTTACACAAAGAGGTACTCTTTCATTGAACTGCAGTAGCTTCTGACGACTGTGGAGGTCGATTATGCAAGCGGCTCATAATGACCCAAAATTAATAATGTTTCTTGTTAGGCAGCGACCTCTCGTGGCTGTGGTAATAGTCGGGAGAGCGAATGAGGAAGTGAGCTGACACTATAAGAAAAGGTTAAAAGCTAAAGTATAAGAGCGCCTAGTTCCGCGTAAGGAGGCAGGTTAGGGTGGGGGATGGGTCACACAAACACAGGACTTTCACTCAGGAGACCAGGGTCGGTGTTCCGTGTAAAACCAAAAGTCAAATGTCATTTTGAAATTTAAAGTGCCCATATTATGAAAAAGTCACTTTTTCTGGGATTTGGGGTGTTCTTTTGTGTCTCTGGTGCTTCCACACACATACAAACTTTGAAAAAAATCCATCCATGGTGTTTTGAGTGAGAAACAGTTTCTGAATGTGTCCTGCCTTCAGTCTCCTAGTGAGCTGTTCAAAATCGGCTGTGACGTCACAGTCCGAAATGAGCTGGCTAACCACAACCGTTAGCTCGTTAGCATGCTAACCGTTAGCATTAGCATGCTAACGCTAGCATGCTATGTCGTTCTCAATAGCCAAGCACTGCTACAACACACACAAGTTCACCATAATCTACAAAAGAACTACTTACATGTGTGCCCTCATTTAGAAGTCTCCCAGCTAATCCTGCCTTGTAACTGACCAAAGTTGTTGAAACAGGCTTTCTTTTACTGTCTCTAGAGTTAGCTAGCTGACATGATCTACATCTGAACTACTGAGCATGTGCGAGTGCAATCAAAGATAGTACAGAAGAAGAAGATGAAAAGAGGTCTCACTCTGTAGCTGAAACAGAAACCAGGTGAAAAGAGGATCTGCAGCAGTGAGAGAGAGCTGTGCAGTACAACAAAAATATGGTGTTTTTTGAAAATTAAACCATGTAAACCTATTCTGTTACAAGCTTAAAATACAGTTATGAACCTGAAAATGAGCATAATATGGGCGCTTTAAGTAAGTGACACAATGACGTCTGTGTCGTCACGTTACTTCCTTGTTTTAGTAGTTTTAGGTGACTTATTTTAAGCCAATCCCTGATGTTTTAGTAACCCCAACTAAGTATTTTTGTTACCTTATCTAGTTCTATTTCACAACTACGTGTTAATAGAAAAGTCATATGATTACGTCACATTATTAAACAGCCAACGTGTGGCAGTAAATAGAACGGTTGTATGTGTCACTGTGGGAGCCTTTGAAAATCCATCTACAGTATAATGTTGTTTAGATGTGAGGATGTGTTGGGCTTATTGTATGCCATCTTGTGTATAGAAAGGTAAAACCTAAAAACAAAACATGAGAAGATGACAAATGTAAATATTATACATGCAATTCTGTTAAGTGTACAAAGAGAAATTATAGTGACAGACAAACAAAATAGATAATATGAAACATAGTTTTTACACAGACAACAAACTTTTTCTAACCTAGTTGTTTTGATGCCTAAACTTAACTGTCCCGTCGACGCATGACAGTCACCTTTTTGTAGCTAAACTTAACTGTCACGGCCGCTGTCACGACCGTCACCTCGCAGTTACCGGTACCCATCTCACAGTCACCTTTTGTTGGCTAAACTTTAGGTGACCAGTCGGCTAAACTTAACTGTCACGTGACCGCTCGCCATCACCTGACTAATTGGTGGTCGCCGTAATTTCGTAAGATATCATACAATTTATTTTTTTTGCCTACATTTTCGTATATCATACAAACCCGTTCATGTGAATGTGCGTTCATGAGAATGCGTAGTATGGAGATACTGTAGGAAAACAGTCCATCAAAACTCTTCCTCCCTGGTGTATTTTCATATCGCGCAGATTGGGAAGGTTTCCTTTTATGCAGGTGTTGAATAGGCCGGGGCTTGCACAGGTATTTGTCTACTCTCTGGCAGGGCCAAGGGATTAGAGAGGGAAGCACTGTGTTGCCATGGTTTCCAGTTCAGCTCTGCCTGCCTCCAACACCAAGGATAGTTGCTCTTTGTTGGCCTTCAGTATCACACCAATTGTAAGTGGGAGAGCTGAAGATAAACAAAAAGATCCTTATACAATAGAAAGACAGGTTGTAAGTCATTATATACAGTATATTTGGGCCGTAAGGCTGTCTACACTAATATCTTTTATTTGAAAAAAACTAATGTGTGAACATTTGGGATATTTCTTCATGAGATGCCATCTGTCCTGTTTACAGAGCTCTAATATAACAATAATATCCAGAATACCTCCATTGGACTTAAAAGGCTAAAACCAAACAAATCAAAAGCAACCTTTTGCCTAAAAGAATCTCTCAATGCATGTCATACTCTACTGACTGTGTAGTACCAATACTCGTTGCAGATCTGTAACAAAACTATTTATTTTTCATTCTCATACAACAAATTATTACACACAGTATTAATTAAGTTAAATGACCTTACATTTCTTTGTAAAGATATTTTTAAACATGCAGAATCTTTTTTTTCCATATTATTGTGAACTGAATACCTTTGCTTGTTTAACATGTCAAAGAAAATAAGACATTTTAAATAGAGATCAAACCTGATCAAACAATTACAATTACTGGACAACCCGCTGCACCTGTTGAGCCCCAGCCACACCACTTGTCAGCTTTGATTAAACCTTAAAATATAAAACATCTCCAACTAGTTTGAGGGAAAAAAGTATAATAATTGTAATTAGTTGCAGGACTGGTGGACATAGCTTTTGTGAGATTTTCACTTAATGCCCTTGGTGCAGCCAATTTGCCAACCCGCCCTCATACAGTACCTAAACAACAGAATAGGGCGATTGCCAATGACTCCAAAAACGACACATAATATCATTCTATTTAACATTGTGAAACAGCTGCATGATGACTGTTTTAAACATGTGATTGCGGTGGCAGTTTTTATCACGTGATTATTCTATTTAACGTTGTAAAGCAGAAGTAGTTAGGTTTAGCAACAAAAAAAACTTGGGACCCAAACTCCAATTTCCTGGGTTAAACTCCAAAACTCCCATCCTTGTGCGGAGTTTTGCGCTCTTACTCCATCACCTTACTTCCTTGTTTGCAAATTGGACAATAACCTCTAAGTTGTTATAAATGTAAGTAAGTTGTTTTTCAACAAGCTCTGATTTATTCCATTACCTGCATATATCTGACATGATGACCAACATAGACTGTATTGATTATGGCAGTAATGCTCAAAGAGGCCAATTTTATTTTAAACAATTTAAATACAAGGTGTAGAATTCATACAGTGTAACATTCATACAGTGATAGAAACAGACACATTGTAAATACCATACCATGTAATGCCTGGTTATTTATGACTCTTTATCTCTGGATTTTCTGTTTGCTGTTGAATTTGGAAGATTAGCCACGGATCATGAGTGTAACAAGATAGCATCAGTTACATGTAGAAATACGTGAGAATGGTTATCATGAACTTCAAGGGCCTGATTTTCATGAACCACTGGTGCACAGCGAAGTCAACAGCACAAAGCAAACAGAGAGCGGTAAGTGTCTTTGTTATTTTTACACCTGTGCAGTGCCAGCAGTTAAGGGATTGGATTAGGAGAAACAACTTGATCAGTAAGGAGTGTTCTTTTACTTTTTTAATGGATGAAGTCCGTGTTTCTTCCAACAGGAAACTCATACACTACATAATACCGAGAGTCATGTGGACCAAAATAAACTGCCAAGAACAGCTGGTTTTACCTTTTCAAATTGATTTAAAGTTACTACAAGGAGTTTTAAAGTGGTTATGAAACAGTCTCAGTTTGGTGATGGCGCAGTGGATAAGACACATACCTTTGGTGTGGGAGACCTGGGTTCAATTCCCACTGGGATGCATTAACCAATGTGTCCCTGAGCAAAACACTTAACTCCAAGTTGCTCCAGAGGCATGCAACTTCTGACATATATAGCAATTGTATGTTGCTTTGGGTAAAAGTGTCAGTTAAATGACATGTAATGTAATAGCAACAGTGCTCATAGAAACACTACTACGTTTGTCCACAGCGGCTGCCAAAATGAAGACAAAATAAAAGTTCCTTGTAGTAACTTGAACACTTCCGGTGGAGCTAAGATGTGTGTCACTGTGTTCTACTCCTAATTATGAATATCTTACAACTTTGTACTGAAATTCAATTCAATTCACAAAATTGCTATAGGATCAGTACCAATCCCTGTTTGACTCCGAAACAGACCTGAGCACTAAAGTAGGCCTAATGCTCTGTTATTAATTTAATTTACTCTAAGGTATTCGTTATCACTCCTCTTCTCTCTTACCTCCTAGCTTTTCACAGGGGCAGATGGTTCCCCTCTTCTGCTCCCTGGAGCCCCTCCTCCAGTCAAACCAAAAGACAAGCCCGAGGCCTCTGCTGCCTCCTGCCTCCAGAGACCGACGCCAGGAAGTCATCTCCCAGCAGAACAATTTGCAGATAAAAAGAAAAGTTATCTGTCTAAAGTCAGACATCATTCCAATGAAAACATACACTCTCTTGCATTGTTAAATTTTTACAAAACTTCATGACATGCCTTGAGGACTTACAGTTTTTTCCAATTGCTAAACGACAGTGGGCACAACTGGAGTCACATGTGCAAAACTCAAACTACAGTCTGCACTACCTACAGTCACCTGAACTAAACAGTTCACATCACCTGCAAAACTCATTCAAAGCAACACAACTCTTAACACACGTCTCAAACACTATGCACAGGCCTCACTGAGATAACACACACTGTCACTCAGAACACACTGAGGGTAAAAACACTAGCATCAAACACCAATACAGAAATTACAAACTTTTTCATCTTTACAGTTTGAACAATTTGAGTGACTTGACACTACTCAACAGTTTATTTAAGGAAAAAATATAGATTGTATAGCATACCAATTTTTACATAAGGTAAACAAGAAGGAATGAAAATCAGCAGTTTTCTTCAATAAAGTATTTTGTCTCTTGTAATTTATGGAATTACTGGAGGAAAAAAACTAAAAGTACATAACAGTACCAACGAATAGTGTGACTAAGCCTGCCTCTCTCCAGCATCATGTGGCAGGTTTTCTTCATCACATTGGATGTCTGCATCATCTCTAAATACAAATGAATGTGGTGTTTCCATTGCTTTCACTTCCATTACTTTCTGAAAAACAGTAAGAACGTAGTTTTACTATTGTAAAGATATAGTGTTTTTCACTTTTTTTTATAGCTGTGTACATACCCTTAGACATCTTACCTGGACATATTACTGTAGTATCTTTGCTCTTTTACCTGTTTCTCTCAAACAGTACAGTGTATGATAGTTTCATTCTTATTTGGTGTTTGTATACAAAAAAAGACTTTCTGAGCTTTCTCTGTATAAATACCGTATATGTTCACTAACTAGTCTAAAACAAGACACTTGCTTAGGCTTTCAGCTAAAATTGCAATCAGCAGTGTTTGATAGGCACCAGACTGAAATCTATTCTGTTTTGAATGTGTGGTTAACAGTTTTGACAGCAGTGTGTTAGCATTTGAACAAAGTGCTGTAAATCTACAGTGTTGTGCACGTTGTGGTTAAAGTCATGGGATAAGTGTGTAGAGTTTTGAAAACTGTGTTCAAGCAATGAAAAACGAACTAGAGTTTGGTCCACATGAACTGCTGCTGTTCAGACTGTAGTTAGCGTTTTGCACATGTGACTCCAGTTGTGCCCCCTGTCGTTTAGCAATCGAAAAAAACTGTAAAAAACACCTAACCCAAGCCCTGACACATTGTATCTTGTTACCCCAAACACACAGAGCCCACACTGTCGATATGTAAGTTGTGAGTTTTTCTAATGGGATTTAATGTTTTGACTTTCTTTATTAGGAGCACTTCTTATTTTATATCTATCTGAATTATCTGGCTGCTTAAACCTGTTTAAAGCATTTGTAAAGTTATTTTGCTACTAAGTCTTGGCATGGGTCATCATACTTGTAGTGAGCCTGTCTGAACTCATTATAGGGTTTAGAAACCTGGGGGAGACAGGGTGGACTGCGGTGAAACTGAAACTGAGCTGCTGTCAAGTTTTAAATCTGCTACGTGGCAGAATTTGGGATTTTTCGACAGATAAAGAAAAAAGGCAACAAGACAACTGACAAGGAAATTGCATGGATTGCATTGCCCTGTCTTGGGAGAAACACTTGCAACACCCCTCACAACACAGTGAAAAAACGAAGTTGCTGGTATACAGTATAGTTTCATGTTGCAAAGTATTGCTTTATTTGTACTGCTCTAGTGCCACTCCTTGTATGGGCTATAACATAACAAAAATGCTTTCTATCAATCGTCAGCAGGTTAGCGAAGCAAATTTCCCAAAATGTCATTCCTTTAAATGCATTTTTAAAGAAACCCTTAATTGGTGTGGGTATGGTTGTGCTTTTCGTACGTCTTCATCATTCATTTTGCTCAAAACATCATAACACCATGAGACTTGTTTAGCATATTGAATCACATGTTTTCATTCCATGCAATATATTTCTAATACTGTCAATGCATAACAAACATTATTCAAAATTACAGTAGCTATAGTAACTATCATTCAAGATGTCCGGGCTAATAAACATTTTATCTATTAGAACAATCAAGGGTTAAATGTTTTAATGGTGAATAAAAGAACAGAATAATCTAAGATATTCTGTCAAAGGAAATGCCTCAGGTACAGGTGGGAATGAACTGATGTCTTCCCAAGTGAAGTTCTGCATGGCTGCATCTGCATCACACGGACCCTGCAGCCACTGGAGCTCCGCTGAACTTTAAAAATAACAACTGCTGTAGTGAACGGGGGCTGTCAATCTCTGTGTAGAAATCAGCAACACTTTAACATTCACTATCACCTTCAAACTGAAAGGACTGTACACAAGTATAAAATAAAGGAAATACAGTGAAGATGTGAGAAAACTTGTGATAACACGTCAGATACAGCTTCTGCTGTCTTTGCATATTAAAGGTACGTCTCCTATCAGGATTGATATTAGTTTAGTAAGAATCTAAGTAAAATGTCACTCAGGATTCTCCACAATGTATTTCCAGTCAGAAGCTAAACACTTTATTCAACACACTTTAAATTGACTTTACCTGAAGGCTTGCGACTGCTTTTCAAGAACTAAATAATCAGTCAAAAGAAAAAAATTACTTTGTTGAGCGGAAAATCAATTAACAGTGATGCTACAGCTCAAACATATTCAGAATCGATTTGCATTTATCAAAAGAGAGGGAAGTGAGAGCTATATTGCATAGTCAATGCAGCTGCTATTACAGTAGCAATACAATAGTTTTACCACCGGGCAGGTCAATTAAAGGAAGACTTCATAATTTCAGAATCCATTTAGCAAAATCTGTTTTGCATTTCTCACCCATACTGCTGTCACTGCAGCTGTAAGTGTCTCTGTATTCATAAGGCATGGTGGGAGCTTGGAGCGCTTGTGCTGCTGCCAAGGAAATGAACTAAATTCCATATGAGCATGACATAATATAAAAGAACATCCCAACTATCCCGTCAAGGACAAATTTTAATTTACAGTTGGCAGCAAAAGGAATCGAAAGGGTGGAGGATTCACCAACCAATGTGTGCCAAGTGAACATAATGATAAATAAATGGAAACCTCCTGGGAAATATGGCCATGTTTGTTACAGCCATAAAGCATGGAGGATGGTGCTGTCAGTCTTATATTTTTGTTGTAGTACTTTCAGAGTACATGTATTAGAAGTTTCACCTCCTCACTTGTTTCCTCCAACATGCAACAGATGACAGCAGTACTGTAATGTAAGCCAGTTACTTGAAGGGGTCTCCCCAGTGTTTAATGCCCTGATGAGTTCATTCTGCACAGAATCATTAGGGTTCAAAAGCTAATGTCCACATTAAGATGCTTTCACAAACCAAAGCACCAGGCTAAAATTATGTGTCACAAGAGCAGTAATTTCCCTGCAGACTTAGGGAAATATATATTTAAATTAGGTATTGTTGCAGTGTTGACCTTGATTTATCTTCATTAGACACTTTTAAAAAGAGAGGACGCTGTGGAAAAAAATAGCAAAGCAAAGCAATGTATATGTCTGTGGGAATTCTCAGTCATCCAGGTCACAGGACTTGCAGTCAAACTACTTAGTAAGTGGATTTAAAATGAGCAAAGGTCAGAGAGGTAAAACTGTCTGCAGATTTAAAACATGGCTCCAAATGAGGCTAGTGAAGCTATTGGTGCACAGTAGGCTGCTAATGTTGTTCTCACTGAATTATTTTATTTCTCTGCTTATTTCAAGACAGTCACTAGATCGAAAAGACACTGTGTCTTTAGTCTCATATACAGTAAATCACCTAACAAAACCTTTGCTCTTCAGGGAGAAAATAAATCTTCCTATTCCTATAATTTCATCTGAATGTTACTGTGCACACAGGCATATTTGACATTTAGTTAAAACAACAAAGCATGTGTCCTTATACAGCACATAAGGTTTACATGTATAATAATGAATGCATATTAACAATATCTCTGTAAAACTACAAAATGAAAACAAAAGTCAACCCTGAAATGTTCAAATTGCAACTACCTTCAGTGAGTATTCCTGATATATATCAGTGTCAACTGAGACTTTAGACTTAAGATATAGAACGTGAAGAAGTTCAAGACAGCAACTTAATTCCTTCACTGAAATTCATTGTGCTACTGCAGTTTGGAGAACTCTGTCCTCCCTCAGGCCACACACAGCATGAATGACAGACCAAGCTCTCAACAAATACTGTGGCCAGGCAGCTTCAATCAGACAAACCTGTGTGTGTGTGTGTGTGTGTTTGTGTGTGTGTGTGTGTGTGTGTGTGTGTGTGTGTGTGTGTGTGTGTGTGTGTGTAGAGAGAGAAAAATAGTCCCTCTTGCTGGCAGTGTGTAGAACTAGATATAGGTTCTGAACCAATGTAATGTTAATGTAATGCAACTAGGTTGAGTTTAGGCTTGTTGTCAAGGTTACATATAATAAAATAAATAGAGTAAAATGTACCCATCAGTTGGTGCAGTAGCTCATTAGTGGTGAGGCAGCTTATGTGAGCTAACAAAAAAAGATGGCCGGTTCAATTTTATGTAGAAGACGATCGATAAAGCTGAGCCTGATGGACACAGAAAAAAAAGAAACTTCACAGATGTATTCCATAAAAAAGCAAGCAAATATGATGTTGCTGGAAAAGCAAAAAGTGCTACTCAAACAACCTTCTCTCAAGATGTGCATTTCTAAAACACAGCAGTGATCCTGAAACGATTCTTTAATTGGTGGCAGCTTTGGAGAAAGATTTCCACCACCCCTGGTAATAGCCCTTTTCTAAGCTGTGGTGCAAATAAGAGTCAATTACATTATTATGCATATTAGTCATAATAATTTAACACTCTGCTGATTGTCCACACTTTTGTAACTTTTTAGTGGATCTCAGATGAAGATCATTTGTTTTCTAACTAATGATACTCAGCTCTCCGACTGTTTTAAAAACATTTCTATTTTTTATTTACTTAACAAACACATTATAGATAACATAATGATCCCTGCTGTCTCAGCCTGAGCCAAATTGATCTGATTCAGTATCAACCGCTTTCTCTTGCTCTAAAATGTTGTTTGCGTTGTTTTCTTGTTTTCACTAATTAAACTGTTCATAAAGGGTAATGAATGCATAACAATGTGTATCACCAGAATAGTTCCTCCTCTGTTGTGGTGTCAGTTAGCCAGAGAATGGATTGATGAGCAGGAGAAGGCGTCAAACCTCCAAAAGCTTTAAGGGGTATTAATAGATGTCTAGTCATAAGATAAGTCATATAAAATCTGAATAACAACCGATCCTCATCAGTTCCATGCATGTATTGCTCTTTATTAGAGGTCAGTGCAGTGGGTCCATGGTGGATTAAAATACCCCCTCCTCCATATTACTATGACTGTAGACGCTGCAGCAAGATGGCGCCTGTGTTTGGTTTGGCTGCTACTGCATCGCATCTGTGTCAACTTTCTATGTTTGTACTCATCTTATTTGTTGTCATATCAGCCCTATCGTCTAACGAGACTGTGCTGTCTGACCAGCGACTGACCGCTCTCCGCAGCTGGAGATCACGTGACCGCGTCAGCTGTATACGTTCAGTTTCGTCACAATCAGCTGTTGAGGATGCCGGTCTGCCATCATCATTACAGTTTGCCTTGCTCAATGCTCGTTCCATTTCTAACAAAACTTTTATTCTTAACGAGCTTTTTACCAGTGACAGTATGGATTTTGTGTTCCTTACGGAAACGTGGCAAAGAGAAAATGAGTTTGTTCACTTAAATGAGCTCTGTCCTGTTGGCTGCTCTGTTACAGGGACACCCCGAATGGCACGCCGCGGTAGTGGGCTTGCTGTTGTGCATCGTGACAGATTCTTATGTAGAGCGATAAACTCTGAAAGTTTTTCCTCTTTTAAATCACAGATGCTCAAAGTAGGTTCTTTTAACGTCTTTTACAGTGTGTTAATTTACCGTCCTCCTGGCCCGGCAGGCGTCCTTCTTACTGATTTTACTGACTTCCTATCGTCTATCATCAAACTAGAGAAGGTCTTAATTATTGGGGACTTTAACCTGCATATTGATGATTCTACATGTAACAGCTGCTGATCTCCTTTCTATCACAGACTCTTTTAATTTTACTCAGCATGTTACTGGACCCACACACATCAAGGGTCACACCCTGGACCTCGTCTTCTCTCTTGGTCTAGATATAGTAAATGCACATGTGGAAGATGTTCTTGTGAGTGATCATAGCTGTTTGTTTTTTGACATTAACTTTCCTCTAGATCCTCCGTCCCTGAGAATTAGGGCCCAAAGGCGGATTATTAATCATGATGCTGCTGAGAGGTTCTCTGCCTTGTTCGACCCATGTTCTTTGATGGGATGCAGTGATGCTGATGTGTTTATCCAGTCTTTTAATAGTCAGTGTTTTACAATTTTAGATAAAGTAGCACCAGTTAATTCAAGCATTGTCTCCCATAAAAAAACTTGTCCTTGGATTGATAAAGCAATCCAGAGTTTTAGGAGAAATTGTAGAAAAGTTGAATGTCTTTGGAAATCTTCTAAACTTGAGGCTCATAGGCTTCAACTTAAATAACTGAGAAAGGCGAGAACTTGCTTCTTTTCTCAGCTTATATCCTTGAATAAGCACAATCCCAGAATCTTATTTGACACCATTAATGCAATAGTTTCTCCTTCTGGCCCTCAAGCAACTGTGTCATCTAAATCAGACAGTAATAATTTCCTCCACTTCTTTGTAAATAAGATCAGAGATGTTAGGGCAAACATCTCACCATCACTTTCTCAGAACTCTGCCTGTGACTTGTCTCCCGCTCATTCTTGGTCCACTTTTAAACCTGATGTTGTCCCTACTGTGCTATTTGTACAAGCTTTTGACTCCATTGGCCCTTGTATTGTTGAGATGCTTAATACTTCACTTTTAACTGGTGTCATTCCTAGTTTTTTTAAACATGCTGTTGTTAAGCCTGTACTTAAAAAGCCCAGTTTGGATCCACTACAACCTAAGAAGTACAGGCCAATATCCAAACTTCTATTTATGTAAACAATTCTAGAAAATGTTGTAGCAGAGCAACTCACCTTTTTCCTATAGAATCACGATTTGTTTGACAAATTCCAGTCTAGTTTCCGTAAAAAAACATTCTACAGAAACTGCACTACTTAAAGTTTCTAGTGATATTATGATGTCAGCTGACCTATTGGACCTTTCCTCTGCTTTTGACACTATTGATCATAATATTATGATAAATAGGCTTTGTGATCTGGTTGGGATGTCTGGATCAGTTTTAAAATGGTTTTCAACTAAAACTTCTACCTTTCTGGTAGAAGTTTTAGTGTTTATGTGAATCAGATCATGTCTGAAACTGCAGAGTTGTCGTGTGGGGCACCTCAGGGTTCTGTCTTGGGACCTATTCTGTTCCTTTTGTACATATTTCCTCTAGGACAGATAATTAGTCAATTTAGTGATATAACTTACCATCTGTATGCGGATGATATTCAACTGTACTGCTCGTTTAAGGAATCTGAGTTCCATAAACTGTCTTCTTTAATGAACTGCTTAAGTAGTATCAAACAGTGGTTATGTGACAACGTTTTGCTTCTGAAACCAGAAACACAAATTGTCACCTCTGAAAGTAGAATCCCTCAGATGAAGCAGCATATTGGTGACTTAGGCCCATCTTTCCAGCCGAGCCTCAGGAGCTTAGGTGTTGTTTTTGATTCAGGCATGTCCTTGGAGCACCACTCTAAACAATTAGTTAGAAACTGTTTCTTCCAACTGAGGAATATTTCCAAATTAAAAACACTAGTGTCAAAGGGTGAGTTGGAGATGATCATTCATGCTTTCATTTCCTCTCACTTAGATTACTGTAACAATTATTTTTACCTGTTTGAGTAAGAAGAGCTTTACCGTCTCCAGGCTGTTCAGAACTCTGCTGCAAGGTTTTTAACTCACATTAACAAAAGAGCACACATCACACCTCTTTTAGCAGCACTGGTTACCAGTCCAGTATAGAATTTAATTTAAAATCCTGGTTCTTACTTTTAGAGCCCTGCACAGTCAAGTTCCTCCCTACATCTCTGACTTGATACAGCTTCATACTCCCACCCTTAGTCTGAGGTCATTAGGTCAGAGGCTATTAGTGGTTCCCCGCACTCAGTTTAAAACTAGAGGGGATTGATCATTCCAAGCAGTGGCTCCTAGGCTAAGGAATGACTTGCCTCCCTCTCTACGTTGTGTGAATTTTGCCAAATCTTTTAAAAAGCAATTGAAGACTCTGCTATTCAAGCAGGCTTTTAGTTAGTCAAGGTTTTTTTTATGGTTGTTTGTTATGTTTTCCATTTGTATTTAAATGTTCTTGTATTTTAATTTGTTGCATTGTATTACATTTTATTGTGAAACACTATGTGATTTTATCTGTGAAAGGTGCTATACAAATAAACTTGACTTACTTACTATCTTCCTCGACTTAAACACGGATGCAGTCTTGCAACCACATGAAAATAAAAGAAAAAGCTGGGGTGCCTGGGTAGCTCACCTGGTAGAGCGCGCACGGTATAGAGGTTCACTCCTAAACGCAGTGGCTG
This sequence comes from Perca fluviatilis, assembly GCF_010015445.1. Lineage (NCBI taxonomy): Eukaryota > Metazoa > Chordata > Actinopteri > Perciformes > Percidae > Perca > Perca fluviatilis. The sequence goes on along the minus strand of NC_053126.1, from coordinate 17,593,431 downwards.
TAGGTTTGACTCTGACCTGCGGCCCTTTGCTGCATGTCATTCCCCCTCTCTCTCCCCTTTCATGTCTTCAGCTGTCCTATATCACTAAAGGCCTAAAATACCCCAAAAATAATCTTAAAGAAAAAGCTGTATGTGACAGCTCCAGGGAAAAGCACCGTACAGATTGACTGTGCAGTTAGCTCATAACGACCCAACATTCGTAATGTCACATTTTGTGACTCAATTTAAGCCAATCCCTGACGTTTTACTAACCCTAGCTAAGTATTTCACAATATCAGCGCGTGCCCGTTAAATAATAGAACAGGTCACATGATTAAAATTGCCATCGAGGTCACATGTTATGGTCACTTGTTTAAAATGGCAGCAGTATATAGAACGGTCATATATTTTGTTTTAGGAGTCATTGACAATCTGCCCTTTTCTATCATTTAGGTATAAGGATTTGTTGCAGAGTTGATTTACTGAGATGGATAAACGACAAATGATTAAAATATATTATTTCTCCATATTTCTTTTAAATCACGTAAACATCAGTGGTGCATACTAACAAGCAATGAGTCTCAGGCATGAATGGAACTGAAGGTGCTTTTCTTTTATCTTGTTTGAGAGACACTATTTGCAATGAATTAACTGAGACTTTTTATTGCCAGAATGAGTTCCACATGACTTACCTCGGAGGGGGAATTTGCTTCTAAATTGAAGTACTCATCTTAAATATATGTAAGAGCACTTGCACAATGTTTGGAGTATTTACATTTACACCATTTCAAAGCAAGAAAATCTCTATTGACATACCCAGAGATGGGAAGTAACAAAGTACAAATACTTCATTACTGTACTCAAGTAGATTTTTCAGATATTTTTACTTTACTATTTATTTTTGTGCCGACTTTTTACTTTTACTTCTTACATTTTTAACACGAATATCGGTACTTTCTACTCCTTACATTTTACAAAATTGTCTCGTTACTTTAGTTGCAAATAATTTTAGTGAAGTTACATTATTATTTTTTTGCGTCATCAATTCCGAATTCAATCTAATTAGATGGGAATATACGTTGTTATAAAGTGCTGCAAATTGTGCCAACCGAAACACCACGAACTGCTGGCTTTCAAGAATTTACCATAGAATTAAAAAAAAAATACATAGAGGTAAATGCATATTTTTGTTGTTATCAAAAGCTATTTGTTGTTTGTTTCAGTAACGTTATTAAGTTTACATTAATGGTCAGTTACATTTGTTCTCCTGCTAGCAATGACGATGCCTTGGTTTGCAAGCATTTAGTTAATATAAAGCTATACATGCAGATATTGTATCAGCTAGTATTAGATTATTTTCAAATAAACTGAATAATTGCTAACCTTAACGTTACTTGGGTTACTTAAAGCGCCCATATTATTCTCATTTTCAGGTTCATAATTGTATTTTGAAGTTGTATCAGAATAGATTTACATGGTTTAATTAAAAAAAACACCATATTTTTGTTGTACTGCACATTGCAGCAGCTCCTCTTTTCACCCTGTGTTCAGGTCTGTTTTAGCTACAGAGTGAGACATCTCACTGCTGTAACATCTTTGTTGGCAGTCGCACATAGATACGTAGATAGGTAAGAATCATATCAGCTAGCTAGGTGTTTAAACAACTTTGGTCAGTTACGAGGCAGGATTAGCCGGGAGACTTCTTCTAAATTTGGGCGTACTTCCAACTTTGCGTGGAATACCTGCAGAACAGGGACATGTAAGTAGTTCTTTTGTAGATTGTGGTGAACTAGTGTGTGTTGTAGCAGTGTTTTGCCATTGAGAACGAGCTAGCGCTAGCATGCTACGGTTAGCCCCTTTGTTTCGGCAAGTGACGTAGAAAGCCCTGCAGATTTTAAACAACTCACTCACAGACTGAAGGCAGGTTACATTCAGAAACCCGCACCTCACTCAAAACAACATGGATGTTTTTTTTTCAAAGTTTGTATCCATCCATCCATGCTGTTTTGAGTGAGATACGGTTTCTGAATGTGTCCTGCCTTCAAGTCTCCGGGTGAGCTGTTCAAAATTGGCACTTGAAACTTGAAACGAACGCTAACTGCAACCGTTAGCTCGTAGCTAACGCTAACGCTAGCATGCTACCTCGTTCTCAAAGCAAAGCACTGCTACAACACACACAAGTTCACCATAATCTACAAAAGAACTACTTACATGTTCGCCCTCATTTAGAAATCTCCCAGCTAATCCTGCCTTGTAACTGACCAAAGTTGGAGAAACAGCCTTTCTTTTATTGTCTATGGAGCTAGCTAGCTGACATGATCTACATCTGAGCTACTGCACATGTGCGAGTGCAATCAAAGATAGTACAGAAGAAGAAGAAGGAAAGAGGTCTCACTCTGTAGCTAAAACAGAGACCAGGTGAAAAGAGGATCTGCAGCAGTGAGAGAGAGCTGTGCAGTACAACAAAAATATGGTGTTTTTTGAAAATTAAACCAGTAAACCTATTCTGGTACAACCTTAAAATACAATTATGAACCTGAAAATAAGCATAATATGGGCGCTTTAAAAACAAATTCAGTAACTTGATTTAGTGTAACAGTGCTGTAGTAACGTTAACGTTACTCAAGGCCATTCTTGTTTTCGAGACCACTTAAGTTAACGATAACGTTACTTGGTCTCAAATCGACTTTATTTTGGGCTAATGTTAACGTTAATGTCTCAAACCTCTCAGACGTAAGTTAGAGGACTCATGTTTGAATTCTCACAGAATCCCAAATTAATTCATATGTTGCTACTCAGTCAGAATCTTATTAAGCTGGAGTCCCAATCTCTGTCACAATAATCATATATGTAATGTTTTAGGCCTATTGGCAGACATCCATTTAAAATGTAGGCAATGGCATATAAAGAGCCTTTTTTTCCATGTCCACTGAAGTTTCTCAGCTTGCACTCTAGTAACATTTGTGTGGTCCAGGTAGTGTTGCATACAAAAATGATTGTCATTTGCAAGGCTACTTTTACTTTTATACTTTAAGAAAATGTCCAAGCCTGTACTTTGTTACTTTTACTTGAGTAAAGAAGTTAAATCAGAACTTCTACTTTTACCAGAGTATTTTTTAATTCAAGTATCTGTACTTCTACTTGAGTACGAGAAGAGAGTATGTTTGCCATCTCTGGACATACCTAAAGCTCAGGTGGTTCACTCATGTTAACAGATGAGCCATGAACAATTATAGATCGTTAAATAATAATTGTACCTTTTTTTGTATCTCTTGTACCGTCTAAGGGAAAAGAATAATTTGTTTCTCACTGTTAAACACCTCAAATGCTAAACTGTGATAGAGGAAAAGATTCCCATAACAGAAACACAATGATAAACTCTGGAAAAACATGTAATGTCCTGTTGATGCACAGTGATCGAGACAGTACTATTTAACTGGGATATCCTGGTGTCAAATGTCGTTCAGGAGCTTTGTCTCACGTCACAATATTTAGTTTTTTTATCAGACTTTGAATTTGTTCTCTTATTCATCATCTAAATAAATGTATTGTAGTATCCCGACTAAGGTCTGAGTAACAAATCAACCATAAAACACATTTTAACAACAGTCTAGTGTTTCTTGATCAGCCTGAAGGCAACTTCTGTAAGCAGCAGTAATCAATCACTGTGTCAGGCAGAAACACCTTAGTTGGTATGTTTAATTTCCATTTGCCAAAGGGCTCCTCTTTTTTTCATGAAACAAAATACAACAATGTGTGTGTATCTGTGAGACAAACTTATCATAATTGTTAAATAATGTTATTAAAAGCACAAAAATATAAACTCTACTTTCACCTTGAAAAAATCTGCTGAAATGGTCCTCGTGTCAGAGAAATAACATATTTTAACAATAATAATTATCATCATAATCACATTAGGCTACTTAAAAAGGCTATGTAGCACCTGAAAAAGAAAATAACACAATCTGTCTCAAATATGAAAACTTGACTTAAATTATATCTTTACAACAACAGACTCAAGAGAATCTTCAGAAATCAAGGGAATTCAATGTGCCGTTTTTGCTGTAATTACCCCTGTCATTACCCCACAGTGGACACTATCAAGAAAAAAATAAAACCCTACTGCCCGAGGATAAGCACAATTAAATTCTAATTTGTCTTAATACAGACGTTTGTGCATATGTAAATCTATGAAAAAACACAAATTCAATTTACAACAGAAATTTGAACAAAATCTTAACATAAAGAGGGGAAGCTTTAAAATACAGCGTTGAATCAACAGTTCATCACATAATCTGTCAAACGACAGTGATCTAGAGCACTGCGCTCCCAGAATGCAGAGTTACTTGTGCTTCTTAGAGTCTCTAAAAGTAGAATGGGAGCCAGAGCCTTCAGCTATCAGGCTCCTCTCCTGTAGAACCAGCTCCCAATCTGGGTTCGGGGGGCAGACACCATCACCACTTTTAAGAGTAAACTTAAAACTCTCCTCTTCGATAAAGCTTATAGTTAGGGAGTAAGGAGTCGCAGCGTTAGCCTAGACTGGCGGGGGAAGGTGTGTAGCCACAATTACGGACCACAGCCTCCCTATCTCCCCTTCCCTGCAGTTCTTGGTTATGCGGTTATAGTTCTAGACTACCGGGGTACCTCCTTTGACACACTGAGCTTCTCTCTCCTCTCTCTTTCCATCTGTGTGTATCCATGTCCCAGAAATGCTTGTTACTAACCTAGCTCCGGGGAGCTTATTCCCCGGAGTCCTTATGTTCTTTTTCCGCCCAGCATGTTTCCTTGGATCATGATGGCACCTACATCATGGTGGCAGCTGTCACCGTGGTCCTGCTCTATGCCCTGCTGTGCCCTATTTCACCCTGCTACGCTCTGCAATGCCCGGCTTCGACTTGCTATGTCCGGCCAACGCCCTGCCACGCCCTGTTATGCCCTGCTGTGCTCTACGACACCATGAACTATTACATCTACTACTTCTAGTCATTATCTTTATTGTGACTATTATTGCCATTGTTCATGACAGCCCCAACTGGCACTGTCAGACACCGCCTACCAAGAGCCTGGGTCTGTCCGAGGTTTCTTCCTAAAAAGGAGTTTTTCCTCGCCACTGTCGCACTTACGCATTCATGCATGCTCTTGGGGGAATCACTGGAATTGTTGGGTCCTTGTAAATTATAGAGTGTGGTCTAGACCTACTCTATCTGTAAAGTGTCCTGAGATAATTCCTGATATGATTTGACACTATAAATAAAATTGAATTGAATTGAATTGATCTGACAGGTGATGTGGGTGTGCAGCAGTCCTCAGTTATTGACGTTTCTGAATGATGCTTGACAAAAATTGCCTTCATTCTTGTATTTGAGCATTCTTGTGGGTAAGTGAGGAGAGCAAGAATACAGAGAATGTTCTCCCTTACTGACAAAACGTCATCTTAAACTGTGTGATGTAAAAGTCACTACACTGGATGCTTTCACGAAATGATCCATATAGTAGCAGTTTTTTGAAAATAATACTACAAAAGATCTGATCATTCGCTAAGCCCTGTCACCTGGTTACTGTTGCTATACCTGTCAAGTGTTACGTTCTTGCACAGCACAGTTTACAGATTTACCACTCAACAGTTCTTAAGGATTTTAAAACAATGGGTCACTTAAAAGCCACCAGTAAGAGACTACATGACCATTGGTGAGCAGAGATGGGAAGTAACAAAGTACAAATATTTCGTTACTGTACTCAAGTAGATTTTTCAGATATGTTTACTTTACTAATATTTTTGTGCCGATTTTTTACTTTTACTCCTTACATTTTTAATACTAATATCTGTACTTACTACTCCTTACATTTTACAAAATTGGCTCGTTACTTTAGTTTACCATAGATGCAGAAGATCCGGGTAATTTTATCATAATTTTAGCCAAACTTTTTTGGCTTCATCCAGCGCTGAGCAACTTTCATAGAAATGAACTGGGCCTCAACTCCAACGCTGTATCCAGTTCTCTTTATACACCAATGGTCTCCAGCAGTAAACTTTCCATTCCTTACACTTTTACTCTCATATTTTGGTTTAAAAAAAAAGAAACCACTTTTCAAACTCTTTATATAGAAGTATCTCTCTTATAACAGCCCCATGTGCACCACTTCAACATGTGGAGAACAAAACTTGACAGGTCTAGTGCCTAGTTACGGTTGCTAAACTATGGACAGTCTGTGGTCGGGTTTAGCCCTTTGGTCAATTCTAACTGCTTTGATGAAGTATTTGTCATATTATGGTAAATAATAATGAATAGATGAAAGTGTGACACTATATTTTTGCCTGAACACCAGGATCCCGGAGCGAGCTTAGAGCTCAGTAAGCAGGTAAGACATCATACTGTAAGCTGCACCTATGATTAATTTAATGCAGTTTTTCTTCACAGCTCTCTACTGCTGAGTTTCCTCCTCTCCACATTCTCCCCTTTCACCCACTGACCCTTCTTTTCCTGAGACACTGCTTTGGCACACCTGACTGCCTGCTCCTGTAAATGTGTTTGATCTACCACCATTTTTCTTCTCTCTCATGACAATGCTGCCTTGCTCCACAAGCCTGCCCTATTTGCAGGCCTATAAGCCCCCTCGCCCTTGTTGCACCTGCCATGCAATATTTGTCTTTGTGCTGACAGTGCCAAAGTCTCCTTACTGCTTTCTCACACCTTTTTTGCAAGTGAACAAATGTAACTCCCATCTCTTTCCTTACAATAATATCTGTGTCCTTAGACACATTTACTGCAGAATAAGCCCCCCTCAATGAGTGATAAAATGAAAAAATGTCAAATTAAACAATACCGTGCCTAGTTTTAAAAGTGGAGGTAATGTATTGTGATGGCATCATTAGTAGGTTTCTTTCACCATTTAGTCAAGCATCTCTTAGTTATTGTGTCCATATCTCCATGAGGCAGGGCAGGTTGCAATTCATAGGAACTGCGTTCATGCCATGCAAAACATCTGGTCTCAAACTAACTATACTTAAAAAGATAATGCTTGTTTTCAAGATCAGCTACAGTTAATAATTGCATAAAGAAAACAATCTTGTCTTTCATTTTCTAATTAACTGTCTGAATTGAGCTTATTTTATCGATAATGTTGCATCCAGGAACAGAAATCTAACTAGCTGTCAGAAATATCTTTCTTTATGTCTGTGTTTCAAATGAAATGGTCACAGGCATTAATCAAAATGTAAGAGTCTTCGTTAGGGCCTTTGCAGAAGAAACAAAAGTGAAGATAATTGCTAGTAAAAAGAAAAATGCTAAAATCAGGAACCTCACTGCTCTTGATCTTTCGCTGTGCTTTTATAAGATGATTATCCTTTTGTATGAGAGGTTCTTGAAAAGGACAGATAGATTCATAGAAATCTCCTTTTCTCGGCTTGCATCCACATCAGGCAGTGATACAAACATATGTTTGAACGCTGTTCAAACATTTCGGTTGTTTGTGCTGAGCCATCTGCTCCCTTCATGTCAAGGTCATGCACTACATCAACTGCACCATGCAACCTGTACCTGCACCTGTAATCCCTGAGCCAGTTCCGTGGGATGCTAATTATGTTTTATGTTCATCATGAGGGATTATGGTGAGGGGTCTTGGGGTGTTTTTTTACCCCTGGTCTTTCTGCTAAAGAGCAGAATGGAGGCAGTCATCAACTGAAAAATTTGTAAGTGCTTAAAATCACTTTTTTTCCCTAAAGAGTGAGCCCTTGCAGTTGTGCGAATAATACATTTCCCTAACACTCACGTTGTCTGTCTGCTGTCTGTTGCTGAGCAGGTAGTGTAGGAGTACAGTGAGGTTTAAAGGTTTTTTTCACTAAAAACAGCTACCGGCTGCAGCCTAAACATCGGTGTGAGTGAAACATTTTCAAGTTGCAGGTCGGACAGCTAAACAATGAGTTGAAAACTTACTATAGTGCTAAAACACAGAGCTGCAGATTCGGGTCATTGCTATTTGATACTTGATTATAAAAATATCAATCATAGCTGTTTTAACCATGTGGCAAATTAGAAAGCGATCATGTGTCAGTCATAAAGTAGCTTGTTTTAGAAGGCACTAGTAATTGACCTATTTTTCAGGTTAGAGGACTTGTTGCTGTGCAGTGAGCACTCCTTACCATATCTCCAGGATCATCCGTGAAAAGATCAGCACTTATAGTACTCTGTGTTTCATCTCATCCACTCTGATGCACTCAGCTTCTTATACCTTCCTACTGTACTTGTCATGCACATTCTCAACTGCTGTGATAAATATTTCATCTACAAAAATAGTAAAGATAAAAAAATGAACCTTCATGTATTCCTGGACAAGAAGTTGAAACACTCCCACTCATTGCATCGCTGTCACATGAAGCTTTAAGCTCTAAGTGGGTTGAAAAGATGTCTACAAAGAGGGCAAAGTGGGTGAAGCACAGTATCACATGGGTCCTAATGACAGCTGTGAACATGTCAAGTGCATTTTTAACATCCACCCCTGTTAGTGCTTGAGACATGAATGTGAACTAACACATTATAGACTTTGCTTTGTAGTAGTTATGTATCCTCTCTCTACCCAACAAGGGTTTCAGGAGGATTTCAATGCAGATTTTTCAGATAATATACACACACAAGGTAACACAAAGCGCTTACTGTATACTGCTTGCAAGGTGTAAACACACTTTTACAGTCGAGGGAATTATTTGTGTGACAAGAATTTATAGTGTTAGTCATGTATTTTTCAGCATAATTTTACCCACATGTGAGGCAGTGATAAGCAGCCTTATGTATAAATGTATGTGGAGATTAAATAAGGTAGAGAACTGCATATTGTTGCACTGCTAAATCCTACAAAAGCTGCACACATCAGTCTCTGGCGTTGGAGGCTGTTTGTGTATTTGATGTTGAAGTTTTTACATACAACGCTGATAAATTTATGTTGGCCTTGTGTGTGTATGCACACTTTAATATAGTGTATGTTGTGTGTGATTTTGATGTGTTATCTTTACAATATGAATCACTTAGCTGAAATAGATTAAATTGACTGACTGATGTGGGCTTGTGTAGCTCTTTGAGACACACTGATAATGGGCAATACAAATAAACTCAACCTGGCTTATTGACTTTCTAGGCTCAATGTCCAACACATGTCAGAGTATATATACACCATATAATATAATGGTAATGTAAAATAACATAGACATTGACTGATTTTAGTGTATATGAGGATTTAAGAAATATGTTTTGTAGTAACAACATACCACTCAATCAAAACACATAATTTGTGTTTAGTATGAAATTGCAGTGACGCAGCAGACTATGTTACAGATACGGTATATGGCTAAATAAAACCTTCTGTAAAGGTAAGAGGAGATATTTAAGATGTAATATGATAGGGTGGCCCTACCCCATTCACACCCAAAAATTTTTCTTCCTTTCTCCCCTTTCATATCTATCCACTTTCTAATAAAGGAAAAGCCCCAAAAAATAATCTTTGAAAATATGTAATATGATAACTCAGTGTAGTGGTGAAAATCCAGTGCCATTGACATTTTACATCAAACTCATCATACGCCTGCAACGAACCATGGAAGCATCAAATGAGGAGTGTTAAATGGTGCACGTCAATCACATCCTCCAGTTATTAACTGACTGTAAATATTTACCCGAAGAATTGCGCTTCAAGTAAACAATGGGGAATTCTGAGAGCAAATGTGATAGCTATCAGAATACATTCTACATGACACTTGCAGAGGTAATCTGCAGAAGCACCCAGTTGCATTATGCAGCAAGTCCCTGAAAGCCATCTGGGAACAATATGGTAAATATGACTGGTACCAACATAAGCCAAAACATTTTTCATGTCGATTCAAACTATTATGTTTAACGGATGCCTGCTTCTGAGCCCTGGAGTCATTACGTATTTTCTTTGCCATTAAATTTAAGGCTCATCAAGTGTATTGCAATTTAAGTGATGCTTCAGTAAATAGGATTCTTTGTTACAAGCTTGACATTATAGATTAGATCAGGGGTCTTCAACGTTTTTTAAGCAAAGGACCCTTTAACTGAACGAGAGATGGAGCAGGAATCCCCTACTACGTGTATTGTATAAAATTAAGCTGCATATTAAACTGGGCCTACAATAACGAGTAGGGTGGCCTAAGGCCTTTATACATACCTTTTTAGTGCATAGAATACTAAGCTATTGAAATAATAATTGTTGCCATGATTTTTTAAATTATCTTTTACAGTTTTGTCTCGATTGCTAAACGACAGTGGGCACAACTGGAGTCACATGTGCAAAACTCAAACCACAGTCTGCACTACCTACAGTCACCTGAGCTAAACAGTTCACATCACCTGCAAAACTCATTCAAAGCAACACAACTCTTAACACACGTCTCAAACACTATGCACAGGCCTCACTGAGATAACACACACTGTCACTCAGAACACACTGAGGGTAAAAACACTAGCCTCAAACACCAATACAGAAATTACAAACTTTTTCATCTTTACAGTTTGAACAATTTGAGTGACTTGACACTACTCAACAGTTTATTTAAGGAAAAAATATAGATTGTATAGCATACCAATTTTTACATAAGGTAAACAAGAAGGAATGAAAATCAGCAGTTTTCTTCAATAAAGTATTTTGTCTCTAGTAATTTATGGAATTACTGGGGAAAAAAACTAAAAGGTACATAACAGTACCAACGAATAGTGTGACTAATCCTGCCTCTCTCCAGCATCATGTGGCAAGTTTTCTTCATCACATTGGATGTCTGCATCATCTCTAAATACAAATCAATGTGGTGTTTCTATTGCTTTCACCTCCATTACTTTCTGAAAAACAGTAAGAACGCAGTTTTACTATTGTAAAGATATAGTGTTTTTCACTTTTTTTTATAGCTGTGTACATAACCTCAGATATCTTACCTGGACATATTGGTATCTTTGCTCTTTTACCTGTTTCTCTCAAACGGTACAGTGTAGAATTGTTTCATTCTTATTTGGTGTTTGTATACAAAAAAAGACTTTCTGAGCTTTCTCTGTATAAATACCATATATGTTCACTAACTAGTCTAAAACAAGACACCTGTTTAGGCTTTCAGCTAAAATTGCAATCAGCAGTGTTTGATAGGCACCAGACTGAAATCTATTCTGTTTTGAATATGTGGTTAACAGTTTTGACAGCAGTGTGTTAGCATTTGAACAAAGTGCTGTAAATCTACAGTGTTGTGCACATTGTGGTTAAAGTCATGGGATAAGTGTGTAGAGTTTTGAAAACTGTTCAAGCAATGAAAAACGAACTAGAGTTTGGTCCACATGAACTGCTGCTGTGCAGACTGTAGTTAGAGTTTTGCACATGTGACTCCAGTTGTGCCCACTATCGTTTAGCAATCGAAAAAAACTGTAAGACATTTTACAATTTGAAAAAAAAACTCGATCAGAGAAGGCTTGCATCATGTGGATGCACCCACAGTTTTGGTGTCATTACTTAGAATTCCTCATGGGGGAGACAGAAACTACGCACTTAGCGGTGGGTGGATCAATCCAAAAATCGATAATATCGATACCAACCTTGGTATGTATGATATTGATCAACACCAGTGTAATAAGATCAATACTTTAGTTTCAGTTTCTCTCCAGTAAGTACTGCTGCGGTGTCATCAAAGAGTTGACCTGACTGTCTGTATAAGTGCCGCTGTTTTCAAGTGGTTTAAGTCCTGTCAGCGTGAAGCACACTTTTCTCCTCCTCCCTCCTCTTGTGATTTGATGTTGCACCGTCACGGGAGTCAGCGGCGCCGGGCAAACAAGCAAGCAAGCAGCCAGGCCCGGTAGCGGCCAGCACCACACACACACAAGCAGGACAGAGACGGAGCAGAAGAATGGCAGAGAGGAAGAGGCTAGAGGCTAAAGGCTAAAGGTCAGGAAAATTCACCCTCCTTAATTATTAAAAAGTATCGGTATCGTATCGTTATCGGTGATATTGGCCCTGTATTTACTTGGTATCAGATCAATACCAAATATTGCAGTATCGCACACCACTACTGGGCGGATCGATCCAAATATCGATAATATCGATACCAATGTTGGTATCGATATTGATCAATACCAGTGTAATGAGATCGATACTTTAGTTTTAGTTTCTCTCCAGTATGCACCGCTGCGGTTTCGTCAAAGAGGTGACCTGGCTGTCTGTGTCTGTTTAAGTGACGCTGCTTTCAAGTGCCGCTCCTGTCACAGCGCAGAGCAGGCACACTTTGCTCCTCCTCCCCCCTCTTGTGATTTGATGTTGTACTGTCACGAGACTCAGCGGCACCAGGCAAACAAGCAAGCAAGCAGCCAGCAGCATACACACACAAGCAGGACAGAGACAGAGCAGAAGAATGGCAGAGAGGAAGAGAAGCGCTGTGTGGCTATATTTTCAGGCCAAAAATAAGAACAATGGCAATCTGTATAATTAGTAAAAAGGCTGTATGATACAATGGTAACACAACAAATGTATACAAGCATATGAAAATTCTGTCCAGGGTTTTAACTTACAGTTTTTTTCGATTGCTAAACGACAGTGGGCACAACTGGAGTCACATGTGCAAAACTCAAACTACAGTCCGCACTACCTACAGTCACCTGAGCTAAACAGTTCACATCACCTGCAAAACTCATTCAAAGCAACACAACTCTTAACACACGTCTCAAACACTATGCACAGGCCTCACTGAGATAACACACACTGTCACTCAGAACACACTGAGGGTAAAAACACTAGCATCAAACACCAATACAGAAATTAAAAACTTTCTCATCTTTACAGTTTGAACGATTTGAGTGACTTGACACTACTCAACAGTTTATTTAAGGAAAAAATATAGATTGTATAGCATACCAATTTTTACATAAGGTAAACAAGAAGGAATAAAATTATGAAAAACAGGAGTTTTTTTAAAAAAAAATTTTTGTGGGAGAAAAAAAAAAAAAAAAAAAAAAAGGTACATAACAGTACCAACGAATAGTGTGACTAATCCTGCCTCTCTCCAGCATCATGTGGCAAGTTTTCTTCATCACATTGGATGTCTGCATCATCTCTAAATACAAATGAATGTGGTGTTTCTATTGCTTTCACCTCCATTACTTTCTGAAAAACAGTAAGAATGCAGTTTTACTATTGTAAAGATATTGTGTTTTTCACTTTCTTTTATAGCTGTGTACATAACCTCAGACATCTTACCTGGACATATTGGTATCTTTGCTCTTTTACCTGTTTCAGTACAGTGTATGATTGTTTCATTCTTTTTTTTTTTTTTTATAAAAAAAAAATTTTTTCTTTTTTTTTTTTTAAATACCATATATGTTCACTAACTAGTCTAAAACAAGACACCTGCTTAGGCTTTCAGCTAAAATTGCAATCAGCAGTGTTTGATAGGCACCAGACTGAAATCTATTCTGTTTTGAATGTGTGGTTTACAGTTTTGACAGCAGTGTGTTAGCATTTGAACAAAGTGCTGTAAATCTACAGTGTTTTGCACGTTGTGGTTAAAGTCATGGGATAAGTGTGTAGAGTTTTGAAAACTGTGTTCAAGCAATGAAAAATGAGCTAGAGTTTGGTCCACATGAACTGCTGCTGTGATGACTGTAGTTAGAGTTTTGCACATGTGACTCCAGTTGTGCCCACTGTCGTTTAGCAATCGAAAAAAACTGTATTAATAATCCAAAGGAAAAATCACAAAACCACTTAAAAGTCATGAGAATTCATTCAGATTTAGCAATTTGATGATGAATCCACCTTTATTATTAAAAAAGTATCTGTATCATAACATATCGGTATCGGTGATACTGGCCCTGTGTTTACACCACTACTATGCACTATAGCTTTAAACATGCAAAGAGACAACAAACATAAAACATTGGGCTAGTTTATACCAGTATATAACTAATTTATTGTCATCAATATTGGTTGTCCTTTATAACAGTCTGACTTTTAGAATGAAGCATTCAACACTTTCGTTCCAAAAATTTTTTGGAGATTAGAACACAGTCAACATCATAATTTCCCAATATACTGTACTACATGGAAAATTCACCCGGGAGACAGAGATAATGATTACCAACATGTGCATATTCTGCCACTGCCCAGAGGCCATCAGTCTATCCCTGGGTCTCGGTCATGGTACAACGATAAAAGTAGATAAACATGAACACTAAATCCACCATACAAAACCAAAACCCAGATAACACCCAAAACATTAACAGAACATTATGAAAACACACTTAAACTAGGACAGAAACCGTTCAGAACATTGATGTTTATATTATATAGAATTTCTTTTCCCCATGAGCCTTTGCATCGCTTCAGCGCAGAACAGTTTAAATGACCACGCCCCTCCCAAACAGAAACTTAAAGGGGTGATAGAATGATTAAATAGGGTATTTCACACTGTTCCTTATGGTCTCCTAATGGGGTATGTAACATTGGTTGGGCTGAAAATGGCCCAGGTGCTATTGTTTTTGGCCCTTATGCATCCCTGTGTTTTGGCTCTATTTGGAACGACAGCTTTTCTTCCAAATATGGTATGCTCGTGAATATTTAGATGAGCTGCGTGCTGATTGGTTGAGGAGAATCGCAATACACACACATTAGATACACGCGCTGATTGGTTGAGTGAATCCAATACAAACACATTAGAGACACACACACACACACACTGCTGCCCTGCGCACAGCGCACACACACACTCACACACCGCTGCACAACGCACACACACAAACATAGACACACACACACTCACACACCGCTGCATACCGCACACACACAAACACAAACACAGACACAGACACACACACACTCACACACCGCTGCATACCACACACACACAAACACAGACACACATACACTGACACACTCCGCTGCACAGCGCACACACACAGGCACACTGTCTATTACATGCCCAGAAATGTCCAGGCGAGCGCCGCAGCGGCTAAAACAGCCGAGACAAAATAAAAAAGTTTCGACACTTTCATTATAACTAGTGTTGTTCTAACATTACTCTTGCGACATAAAAAATCCCCCACCAAAGAATTAACTCACCTTGTAGCTAGTAAGCGTGGGGAGAGGAGAGTGAACCCCTGCAAGCCTGTCCTCTGCCAGTGCCTCTGCAGCGCTGTGTTAGATCCACAACTCCCTCTCGTCCGATATACTCATTCTAAACCTTTTTCTCTCGGCCAGTAGGCTATTCTGTTGTACAGTCTGGAACACTGCATTTACGACCATGGTTCATTTTCAATATCCTTGCAAAACCTCCAAACTTTCTTCTTTTCTAAAGTACACAGCGCAGCTCGTGTGGGAGATCCTGACACAGCTCCAGCTCAGCGAGTCTGTGAAGGCGGTGAGGCCAACAGGGAAGGCAGCAAACCCGGCCATCAGCCGCCGCCTGTTTCGGCAGATTGTGGAGCTTGTGAAGTCCGACACTGACTTACCAAATTTGCAGTTAGCCATCAATTTTCATAAAACGGCCCATATTTGAGTTTTACATAGTTACATAAAAAAGTCTAAGAAGTTTTTAATGGAATAGCAGAGATCTGCACAACCTAGATTTAGAAGACTAACTGACCTCAGATCAGTTAGTGGCCTATGTAAATTTGGGGGCATTACAAAGATAGAAGGTTGAGCCAAATGAGGAGGATTTGGGAGGTTGACGTCAACTTCCAGCTTTGTTCAGATTCGCCCGTTTTCAGAGGTAGTTTCAAATTGTGAGATTTGCAGAGGAAAGGGGTGTCAATGGGATTTTGAGGTTCTATGTATGTCCTAGTTACCCTCCAAACTGTCGTTATTCAACTATGACTGAAAATCGGTTTTGCATTCTATTACCCCTTTAACATCCTTAGTTATCTCTGCTTACAAATATGATCTGTGCACTGCATACTTAAGATGAATATTACAAACAACTAACGTTATTTAGTAATGGATATGGTTTTATCAAACAACAACTAAATCTGTGTTTACAGTGTGGACCCCTGTTGAAGATCTCTGGATTAGATGATTAGATGATGAAACAATAATTTTAGCCATGCATAAATTGCTCCAACAAGTCCTACAAACCATACAACGATATATGTAGTAGTTTATTCCTACCCTCTTAAACAATCCATAGGAGCATTTCATAATGGTGGCAGGAACTACGACCCACAGGAGAATTTTCCGTCCTCATACACTGTAAGAAATGATTCTGTGGTCATGTAGATTTGAATTAATGTATTAGGTAAAATATATTCAATATGATTATGTTTTTGATTTTGAGGCAAATATTTAATTAAATTTCAAATAAAAATGTTTGGAACAACCCATGTAGTAAAAAAAAACATTATATTTATCTAAAATATATAGAATTAATTTAAATCAAATTCAGATGTAATCAGCAAATATTATTTAAAAATTAAAAAAATTAGCTATAATGTTACCCAGCATGCCGTTTGGCTGTGTAAATTTGTAGGCTAAATGTAAAATTATTAGTGTTAGAAATTGTTAAAGTCACAAATAGTTGTGTGCTATGGTGTTTTATCCTGTTAAAGAGAGCTAGTTGTGGGTTATTAATTGTCGTTATAAATATACAACCATGAGTGAGAAGGGTACGAAGTTAACACGGCTCCTGTTCTGTCACTTGCAGATCAATTCGGCTGTAGCGTTCTCTGCGGCATTGCACCGGTATTACGGTATATGAAAAATTCATATCATATGGGAATAGTGATGGGACAACCGACTCTTTGAGTCGGTTCAACCGGACGTTGTTGGTTGGCCTACCGAGTTAATAGATTTGGTCACCGGTTCGCGTTCCCCCGCCAGGAACCAAGACACCGCGGAAGACTCGAGCGGTTGCGGTTACATTCGGTCTTGACATACTATTTACACACTTATACTGACCGACACTAGAGTCACACACTGGCCACGGTTACATTCGGTACCCTGGTGGGCGGTCTCCTCATGACAGTCTAACTACCATGTAGCAACATTCACTTCTAACATTTAACTTAACATAACTACCAAGATAACATTACGTGTATTTGTATGTGATATAATACTTTCCCCTTGGTAATGTAGCCTATGAATTTCCATGAACACAATTCTAAAATGCACGAGACATAAAGGCTTCTGCTATCGGTAACTCAAACTTGCCGAGAACCTAGATACCCGTGATTACATAGACTCATGCATTAGGCACGGTTAGGGTCTCTTTCAGTAGCCTAGTGACAGCCTACCTACCATGTAACAAACATTTAACTTAACATAACTACTAAGATAACATGACGTGTATTTGTATGTGATATCCATCAATAATGTAGTCTATGAATTTGTATGTACACAATCATCTAAGATGCACGAGAAATAAAGGCTTCTGGGATTGGTTGATAACTCAAACTTGCCGAGAACCTAGACACGAGTTTGAATATAGACTCATGCAGTACCCTCGGTTACGGTCTTTACGGTCTCGTTCAGTAGCCTGGTGTGCGGTCTCCTCGTGACAGCCTACCTACCACGTAGCTACATTCACTTCTCTAACATTTAACTTAACATAACTACCAAGATAACATGACGTGTATTTTTATGTGATGTACTGTACTTCCCCATCGATAATGTGTGAGTTGCCATGAACACAATCCTCTAAGATGCACCAGAAACAAGGCTTGGTTAATAACGCAAACTTGCCGAGAACCAAGACACCGCTTGATTACATTAGACTTGAGTGGGCCGGCCGCTTGCACGGTTACATTAGACTTGAGTGGGCCGGCCGGTTGCACGGTTACATTCGGTCTCATTTAGTAGCCTGGTGCGCGGTCTAGATAGCTCATTTCCTGATTGATTCTACCACCACTCCAGTGGAGGCGCTAATGAGCTAGATTACTACACACACAGTAGCAGAAGAATACCAGCTACACACAACGGTGTCAGTACAGGAGTGAGTCGGTTCATTGACGTATGGCACTCGAGTCTCCCGGTTCAGTGACACAAGTCGGGTTAATTAACCAGCTCTTCGGTCAGTTCGTCAACACTATATGGGAAATTAATACCGGTATACCAGTATACTGCCCAGCACTACAACAATGAGTCGAAAGCACAAAAGTGAATTGTTAATAAAATTCTTATTTGAGTATTTGTTAAGTTCTGTACTTTCTGGGCCATAGACTAGTTATTCCTAAGAAATAATATTTAGGTTTAATTCATTGCATTGATTACATTCAAATCGATGTGCAGATTAATGTAGATGATTATTACTCAATTGTATATCATTGATATGTAGAATTAAATTAACTTTTATTAGTACTATTTACACATTAGGGAGTTTATCTTTTTCAAATCAACTCAATATTTTAGTTTAGGTTATAATTAATTCTGTACTGTTTTCTATTCGATTATACTCATATTAAATGGATAACTATTAAGGGTCTCATTTAATTAATATTTACTCAATACCAAACCATGTGAAATTTAATTCATAATATTGCTTGTAATCTGTTGCCTCATTTTTATTGAGTAGATATGTGCTAGTGCTGACGTGCTGACTTGTAAGGTAAGCATGTTGTGTCACTTCCGGTTTCCCGTGTTACAACCGCTAGTCTGCTGCTCCAGCAAAAACATACCCAACTCTGTTTTATTGTTTAAATTAGCGGCTATTTGCCTGGATTGCATTTGAATTACAATTGTTCTACTCAAGCACTTATACTTAGCTTCACTTACAGCGACTGACTCGCTGAATTTACAATTGTTAAAACGCTGTTAGCTACTTTAGCTTAGCCATTAGCAATGGCTAATTCCTCTCCCTCTCCTGCTCTTTCTTGCTCTGTGTGTCAAATGTTTAGCTATTCATCTGCCTCCTTTAGTGATAACGATACATGTAATAAATGTAGTATATTCGCTGCTCTGGAGGCAAGGCTTAGTGAGTTTGAGGCTCGGCTCCGCACCATGGAATCAGAATCATATGCTTCCGTAGCTAGTCAGCGCCATGTAGCTCATACTGTAGCTTCTGCAGCTTCTGCTAGCTGTCCCCCGGCAGACCCCGAGCAGCCGGGCGAGTGGGTGACTCTCCGAGGGAAGCGTAGCGTTAGATCTAAACCAGGGAGTGCACATGATGACGGTTGCTCTAAACCGGAGCATCTTCGCCTCTGTAACAGTTTCTCCCTACTCAGTGATACACCCGCTGAGAAGACAATTCTGGTTATTGGGAGCTCTATACTGCGACATGTGAAGCCGGCGGATCCCATCTAAAGCTGCTGGCTAAAAAGAACCGTAAATACAGTAAGATCATACTTCACGTAGGTGGTAATGGTCGTAAATCGGAGATCACTAAAATTAATGTTGAGTCACTTTGTGCATACGCAAAGACAATGTCGGACTCAGTAGTTTTCTCTGGACCCCTGCCAAACCTGACCAATGATGAAATGTACAGCCGTACGTCATCCTTCCACCGCTGGTTGTCGGGGTGGTGCCCAGCTAATGATGTGGGCTATGTGAATAACTGGAGGGCGTTCTGGGGAAAGCCTGGTCTGATTAGGAGAGACGGCATTCATCCCACCTGGGACGGAGCCGCTCTCATATCTAAAAATCTATTATCGGTCATAAACCATGACAACCCAAGTTTGATATTAGTAATCAGAGGTGCAGTGCAATGCGCCCCTCTGTGCTTCCGTTGGATCAGTCGCCCACTCATAGTCTAATAAGCACGGTGTCTGTCCCCCGGCTCAGATCGGTTAAATCAAAGGTAAACAAAAGATGCGCTATACTTAACAACCTAATTGGAATTAAAACGACTGCAACGATAGAACAAAATAGGAAAATTAGATGTGGACTATTAAATATTAGATCTCTGTCTTCTAAAGCAGTATTGGTAAACGATTTGATATCAGATAATAAAATTGATTTATTTTGTCTTACTGAAACCTGGCTGGGCCAGGAAGAATATGTCAGTCTAAATGAAGCCACTCCTCCCAGTCATATTAATACTCAAATTCCTAGAGGCTCAGGCCGAGGAGGGGGAGTTGCAGCCATCTTTGATTCAAGCCTGTTAATTAATCCTAAACCTAAACTAAATTATAAATCGTTTGAAAGTCTTGTTCTTAATCTTCAACATCCAAAATGGAAAACATTACAGCCAATTATATTCGTTGTTATTTACAGGGCTCCAGGTCCGTATTTTTTTTTTCATGTTTAGTCCTTAAATCTGACAAAGTACTTATTGTAGGTGATTTTAATATCCATGTGGATGTTGACAATGATAGCCTTAGTACTGCTTTCAACTCATTATTGGATTCAATCGGTTTCCGTCAGTGTGCACAAGGCGACGCACTGTTTTAACCACACCCTCGACCTTGTGTTGGCATACGGTATTGAAATTGAGGATTTAATAGTATTTCCGCAGAATTCGGTATTATCAGATCATTCTTTAATTACTTTCAAATTCTTAATACCTGAATATACTAAATTAGCCTAGATAAAAACTTCTACACTAGGTGCCTATCTGACAGTGCTATAGCTAAATTTAAGGAAGATATTCCAACAGCATTTGACTCTATGTCATGCCTTAACATAACAGAGGACCTTTATGTTAACCTTAGTCCCTCTCAAATTGATACATTTGTAGACGGTGCTACGACCTGCCTACGGATGACTTTAGACTCTGTTGCTCCACTCAAAAAGAAGATGATGAAGCAAAGGAAACTAGCACCTTGGTATAACTCCCAAACTCGCAAATTAAAACAAATCTCGCGAAACCTAGAAAGTAAATGGCGTTCCACCAAAGTGAAAGAATTTAATTTGGAGTGGCAAGAAAGTCTCAAAACCTATAGGAAGGTACTAAGAAAGGCCAGATCAGACTATTACTCATCACTAATAGAAGAATATAAGAACAACTCAAGGTTTCTTTTCAGCACTGTAGCCAGGCTGACAGATAGTCACAGCTCTACTGAGCCATCTATTCCTCTAGCTCTGAGTAGTGATGACTTCATGAGCTTCTTTAATGATAAAATTATAGCAATTAGAGATAAAATCCATCACCTTTTGCCCTCAACTTCTAACGGTTCACCTTTAAACGCAGGACCGCTAGAAAGAACGACTAGTCCCGACATATTTTTAGACTGCTTTTATAATATAGACCTTCAACAATTAATGTTAAAGATATCCTCAGCTAAGCCATCTACCTGTCTCTTAGACCCCATCCCAACGAGACTACTCAAAGAAGCACTACCCATGGTTAACACTTCATTACTAGATATGATCAATATGTCCTTATTAACAGGTTATGTACCGCAGTCATTTAAAGTAGCTGTTATAAAACCTCTTCTAAATAAAACCACCCTCGATCCTGAGGTCTTAGCAAACTATAGACCTATATCTAACCTTCCCTTTTTATCCAAGATCCTTGAGAAGGTAGTTGCTAATCAGTTATGTGATTTTCTACATAGCAATAGTTTATTTGATGACTTTCAATCAGGATTTAGAAAGCATCATTGCACAGAGACGGCATGGTGAAAATTACTAACGAGCTTCTAACTGCTGCAGACAAAGGACTTGTTTAAGTCCCATTTCTCTGATCGATCTCAATTTGTTAATGTTAACGATAAATCCTCCAAGTATGCTAAAGTTAGCCATGGCGTTCCACAAGGCTCAGTGCTTGGACCAATTCTATTCTCCTTATATATGCTTTCTCTTGGTAATATTATTAGGAAACACTCAATTAACTTTCACTGTTATGCGGATGACACCCAGTTATACTTGTCAATCAAATCCGACGAAACCAATCAGCTAGCTAAACTTCAAGCGTGCATTAAAGATATAAAATCCTGGATGACCTATAATTTTCTGATGTTAAACTCTAACAAAACTGAAGTTATTGTGCTGGGCCCTAAACACCTCCGAACCTCATTATCTAAAGACTTAGCTACTCTGGATGGTATTGCCCTGGCCTCCAGCACTACTGTCAGAAATCTAGGGGTTATTTTTGATCAGGATATATCCTTTAACGCCCATCTAAAACAAACCTCAAGAACAGCCTTTTTACATCTTCGTAACATTGCCAAAATTAGGAATATCCTGTCTCAAAACGATGTTGAAAAACTAATCCATGCATTCGTTACTTCCAGGCTGGACTATTGTAATTCCCTACTGTCAGGTTGCTCAAATAAGTCCCTTAAGACTCTCCAGCTGATCCAGAATGCTGCAGCACGTGTTCTCACAAGAACTAAGAAAAGAGATCATATTTCTCCTGTATTAGCTTCTCTGCATTGGCTTCCTGTAAAATCCAGGATTGAATTTAAAATCCTTCTCCTGACCTACAAAGCTCTAAATGGTCAAGCACCATCATATCTAGAAGAGCTCCTAATACCTTATTGTCCCACTAGAGCACTGCGCTCCCAGAATGCAGAGTTACTTGTGGTACCTAGAGTCTCTAAAATTAGAATGGGAGCCAGAGCCTTTAGTTATCAGGCTCCTCTCCTATGGAACCAGCTCCCAATCTGGGTTGGGGGGGCAGAAACTGTCACCACATTCAAGAATGAACTTAAAACTCTCCTATTTGATAAAGCTTATAGTTAGGGAGTGAGGAGTTGCAGTGTCTACCTAACTGGCCCACCTGCTTCTCTTCATAATTGTTAGATTAATAATATATAACAAAAGTAGAGGGAGGCAGGCCAGCACAGCCCGATCCGGCAGGGGAGAGTTTCAAGCCCGAACAGGCCACCTCTCCTTATGACCTGTCTCTCTTAGTTACGCTGTTATAGTTCTAGACTGCCGGGGGACTTCTTTCCTTTGACACACTGAGCTGCTCTCTCCTCTCCCTTTCTATTACCATTTGTGTGCATCCCGTTCCAGAAATGCTTGTTATTAATCCTAGCTTCTGGGGAGTTTACTCCCTGGAGTCCTTATGTTTTTTCTCCCAGCATATTTCCTTGGAGAACTTTGGCACCAAGATCCTGGTTGCAGCTGTCGCCGTGGTCCTGCTGCATTCCCTGCTGAGCTCAGCGGTGCCCTGCAATGTCATACTGCGTCCTGCTAAACCCTGCTGCTTCCTGCTACGTCCATCCATGCTCTGCTGGGTCACGCTACATCCTGTAATGCCCTGCAGGGCCCTGATATGACATGAACTACTACGACTACCATTTGAAGTCACTGTTCCATTATTAATGTGACTATTATCGCCACTGTTCATCGCATCCCCAACCGGCACCGTCAGACACCGCCTACCAAGAGCCTGGGTCTGTCCGAGGTTTCTTCCCAAGAGGGAGTTTTTCCTCGCCACTGTCGCACTGGTCACACTGCTTGCTCTTGAGGGAATTACTGCAATTGTTGGGGCTTGACCTACTCTATCTGTAAAGTGTCTCAAGATAACTCGTGTTATGATTTGATACTATAAATAAAATTGAATTGAATTGAAATATGGTGTATCTTTTCTTACAGTGTAAACCAGAGAACATAACGGTTGCTGTTTTAAACATGCAGCTGCCGCTGAGAAACAGTTGCAGTTTGGATAGGTTAAGGCACCAAAACTACTTAGTTAAGTTTAGAAAAAGATCATGATTTGGGTTAAAATCCGTACATTTGTAACGTGACTTTACTTGCTTTTCTTTTCAAACAGGACACAAACTCTGGTCTCCTGAGGCCTGTACTACGAAGCAGGATCAACATGTCCTGGATTTATTTCAGTTACCCGGCTTCACCTAACCTAACAACCGCGGTCCCGCATAAGCTGTGTCACGACGGTGGTTCTAAACTTCAGTCAACCCAGGGTTTCCCAATCCAGCGGCGAGCATGTTCACATAAAAGAGGCGGTGTTTGCACAGCACGACCAATCGAAAACATCTACCAGAGCCGCATATTTTATATAAGAAGAGCAAACTATAATTCTACATAAATATGAAGAACACAGACACGGTTTTACAGGCAAAACGCAATAATGCCGCTGCTTCCTAAAACAGGAGGAAAACTGGAAAAAAAATAGCCGAGGCTGTAGATGTATAAATCACAACGCTTATCAATATCACTTCCCCATCAGTCAGGCACAAGATTTGACCGTAATTACGCTTGTGCTCTCTCCACACACCGAGCGCCACCTGATCTTCTAAGAACAGTGACGCCGTAATCAATTGAGTATTGATTGGTCAGTAGGCGGTGCTTTTACACCGGTTGATCTCTAATCTCCAACATAACCTGCTCCCGACCAGGTTAGGTGTTCATCATAAGTTACCACGGCGATTGAACCCGGTAACAACTGATCCACTGTCGTGATACAGAAAACTCTGGGTTGAACCTGAAGTTACCTCGTTAACGCCAAATCTTGCTTTGTAGTACAGACCTCTGGTTGAAAGCCCTCTGTTTGTTTGACCCATCAATCATCCCAACCTGCATCCTATATGCAGAGTTTTGGCACTCTTATACACTATATACTATATATATAATATAATATAATAATATATATTATTACTATGGCCAATAGAGGGGGCCACCACTATAAATGGGAATATACTTGCTGCTTAAACAATCGACTTATGGGGGTGTTTTTCGGAGGACAGTCTAATAAATTGAGTGTTGCAGCAGAAATTAGGAATATGATACATCAACAATAATGCTACTGAATGAATCAACACACTGAATATAGCAGCATCAGTATCAGCTATATGTGAAATGTACACTTTATTAAAGAAAAAAGGTAGAAAGAAAATTGGTAATACATATTATGCAGAGGAGAAATAGAAAAAGACCATATTGAGAGAAAATTGCATCAACATCTGCTAACAAAGTACTTGTGTGTTCACATGTTCCTATTATTATTCTCATTATCAGCTCTGCAGGAAGCCACACAAATTAACAGAAATGTTAAGGTGTCTGGTGCGGTCTAAATACACTTTCCTGATAGATTTACTTCATTCTAAATAAAAAACATGTCTTTCCCTAGATAGTATGGAGAAATCATATATTTAGAAAAAAGCATTCTCATAAAATGGGTCTGTATGATATTGTACAAAAACTTATGAACAACAATTTGTATATCTTACGTAATGGCGGCAACCCCTCACCAGTAGGTGACTACGTGACGTAGTCACCTACTGGTCACCGTGAGCTGATGGTCGAGACAGTGGTCGTAACAGGTAAGTTTTCCAGATAAAACGTGACTTTGAAAGGGCGATGTGCCAGTTTAGGCACCAAAATGACAATTTAGGATTTTTAAAAAAAGTTTGTTGTTTCGTCCCTTTAAGAGTACTTGCGGGATGCGCACAACCGTTTTCGCGGGTGAAGTCTTGTGTTTTTCCCCTTAAGTTCTTCCTGGGGCACGTCAGTGTGAGGCTGACAGTAATAAATACATGGAATACATATGAATTACAGTGCATTACTTTTCGTTGCTATTTGTACGAATGGATAATGTGAGAAGAGCCTGATTTTAAAAAAACATGACAGACATATACACGTTGAAGGCATGTGACTCATGTAAGCAGAGCTGTTAAGAGACGCCCTGAGCATAAACAGTCCATGTGCAGGCATCCTGCTTCAGCACTGTCTTTGCTGGCTGAGGCCAGTGGGGCAGGAAGCTCTGGACAGTCTGCAGTCTGATGGCTGTCGGCACAAAAGACCGTTTGAAGTTCTCTGTGCAGCAGCCGGGAAGGTGCTTTGTAGCTGGATCAGCACACACTGCAGGGGGTGGCAGGTTTGTTATATGGTGTGTGAAACAAGTGGCTCTGGATTCAGCGGTGATGACACCCCTCTGTGTATCTCTTGGCAGACTTTAAATAACACACAAAAAAACCCTGGCATATCTGACATCAACATATTGGTCTGACCAGGCATGGAGCAGTGGTCTTACTGCAGAGGTGACATGATTTGAATGGAAATAGATTCAGGATTTGAGGAATTAAATCAGTAACTCTCTTGAAAGCACAGCTGAGGCTGATAGGAATGCCATTCATCTTGCAGCTACTTGGTCATAAACCAAATAGCAACATTTATAACAATTATAAAACTCATAAGAATAGAAAAGATAACACTACTCCTAAACTTGAATGGAATTTATTGACTATTGCTGTGAATTATTTTGTCATAAATTAATGAGCAGTACAGAACAAACTACAACTCCTTTATAAACCATGGCAATCAGGCAATAACTGCACCCCGCTAACTAAAGGCAGCAGGACACACACACACACACACACACACACACACACACACACACACACACACACACACACACACACACACACACACACACACACACACACACACACACACACACACAAAGATGAGAGGCCTGTAATTTTCATCATAGGTACACTTCAACTATGAGAGACAAAATGAGAAAACAAAATCCAGAAAAATCACATTGTAGGATTTTTAATGAATTTATTTGCAAATTATGGTGGAGATCTCCTCTAGAGCAATGATGTTTTGGGGCTGTCGCTGGGCAACACGGACTTTCAACTCCCTCCAAAGATTTTCTATGGGGTTGAGATCTGGAGACTGGCTAGGCCACTCCAGGACCTTGAAATGCTTCTTACGAAGCCACTCCTTCATTGCCCAGGCGGTGTGTTTGGGATCATTGTCATGCTGAAAGACCCAGCCACGTTTCATCTGCAATGCCCTTGCTGATGGAAGGAGGTTTTCACTCAAAATCTCACGATACATGACCCCATGGACACATCTGGCACTGCAGGATTTGAGTCCCTGGTGGCGTAGTGTGTTACTGATGGTAGCCATTGTTACTTTGGTCCCAGCTCTCTGCAGGTCATTCACTAGGTCCCCCCGTGTGGTTCTGGGATTTTTGCTCACCATTCTTGTGATCATGTTGACCCCACGGGGTGAGATCTTGCGTGGAGCCCCAGATCAAGGGAGATTATCAGTGGTCTTGTATGTCTTCCATTTCCTAATAATTGCTCCCACAGTTAATTTGTTCACACCAAGCTGCTTACCTATTGCAGATTCAGTCTTCCCAGCCTGGTGCAGGTCTACAATTTTGTTTCTGGTGTCCTTTGACAGCTCTTTGGTCTTGGCCATAGTGGAGTTTGGCATGTGACTGTTTGAGGTTGTGGACAGGTGTCTTTTATACTGATAACAAGTTCAAACAGGTGCAATTAATACAGGTAAGCAGGTAAGGTAGGACAGAGGAGCCTCTTAAAGAAGAAGTTACAGGTCTGTGAGAGCCAGAAGTCTTGCTTGTTTGTAGGTGACCAAATACTTATTTTACAGAGGAATTTACCAATTAATTCATTAAAAATCCTACAATGTGATTTTCTGGATTTTTTTTTCTAATTTTGTCTCATAGTTGAAGTGTACCTATGATGAAAATTACAGGCCTCTCTCATCTTTTTAAGTGGGAGAAATTGGTGGCTGACTAAATACTTTTTTGCCCCACTGTGTATATATATATATATATATTTCCAACTAGTAAATATAACTGCTCTCTTATTTCCATATTATAATCTCTTATTTCCATATTATAACCATCATAAGACATCGATCACCATAGATACAAGCCAGCCACAGGTTTGGATAAATGATGTATTTGGCAGAAATTTAAATATTTTTTCAGATAAGTAAAGCAAAAGTTAAAGTGTTTTCTTACACAAACATAAAAAAAAAAATCAATTAATTTAGCATACATACTACATAGTATCCAGCGAGCTCTCCCTCATTTTATTAAATGTGTTTTCAATTTCAGTCAATGCGAATGTGCATCTGCATGTATGAAAAGAGATCTTGACCCTCGCCTCTTTAAAATCGCTGCAAGGATACAAAGGAAATATTCTACAACTTCTTTCAAAAGACATGTAGCCTTTCAAATAAGCTCTAAATGGAAAGGTGTTATTGTTATGATGTAATTTCATGCCAAAGTATTTGTCCTTGTTATTTTATACCGATTCAATGCCAGTTCTGACCTCTGAATCTTTTTCTGGAGGTAATTAGTCCTGGATACAAATCATTAGTGTCACAAATACTGAAAAAATACAACCTATTAAGGTTGGAACCGAACCCACGGCTGCTACCTCAAGGACTAAGCCACTGTATATGGGCGCACACTCTTTCAGGTGAGAAACGCAGGCGCCCTGAAGGATGGTTGTTAAAGGAATTTGAAAGAAAGAAAGCCTGACTGGTCAGTCAGCATAACACACAAAACTACTGTAAGCCCAGGTCAATAATACAGGCGGGTGTACATTTACAGTGAATACAAATAAGGATTATGAGATAGATAATTTATAGGGAGCACTGACAGATCGAAATGATCCTGATCTTCTCAACAGGAGTTCAAAGTTTAAGTAATTCTGGAGAAATTGTGTAAAACGGCTCACATAAGATTAAACAGTGGATGATCATACAAACATTAGCAATGACAACAGGTTCAGTTTTTGAGCACAAATGCACAACATAAACATTTTTGGAATTTGGCTTGACAACATTTTTTCTTTGTGCAGCTGCAGATTATGTGAGTTGCTTAAATTATCAAATTATTCTCTGTTTCCCACTGAGGCCTGCTCACAACACACAAGAGTCCCAACTCTGCCCCAAGTCAGTCTGTGGGAAGACTTTTATCTCTATTCTTACCAAAAGTACTCTGTTCTTTTAAAGCAGGATTTTTGTTGAATTAGGAAACAGCACCAAATATTGTACTGTGTATATCAGACTTCCTTTACTTCTGTCTCTTGCACAAATCTATATAAGTCATTACTTTTACATGTATATAGGGTTATTTTAAAAGAAGTGATCCAACTGGGTCTGTGGTTGAGGATCAGTTTTTAATGCTCAGTTTTAAGTTTTCAGGAGCTATTCTAGCATTCAAAATTCAGTATTTGGCATCAATAAAAAAAATTTGATTTTTATTCAGTATCTGAACCCAGATGCATTTCTAGTGATCGGACAGACCTCTAAATATCATTTCTGCACATTTCTTTATTATCAAATAGTTTTTTCAATATATATATATATATATATATATATATATATATATATATATATATATATATATATACATTGCATGTACGGGGGCTGTATACAGACAATTCCCATTCCTCTTTGTGATTTTAATTATTCCTATAATTTTTAATTTCTAGTCTAGAAGGCAGTTGGTCAAAACCACTGTTGAAGGTTTACTGCACCCCTGTAACCTCTTTAAAAGGGGAGAGCAGTAAAAAATTGCTTAAGATAATTTCAGCAATTAATGAATGACTTTGAATGTACTGTATAGTATATTATCTTTAGGGAAATTACCACCATAACTTTTAATTACCCTGTCATTCTCATTTATCCTTATAGGGAACCAATTAATACATGTAATTGTACTTGTAAAGCTTCTTATTAAAAAAGCTTTTAAACGGCATTCTTCTGTGGAGGGTGGAGGAGAGCACTTCATGTCAGCTGTAATTACAGTTTCAAAATGCAGGATCATTTCAAAGAGAAACTCTAAGATTGTTTATTCTCAGGGAAACTCATAAGGCAGACATAAAAAGTAGGAATAAAACCCCAATCCTCTAGTCTACACAGCACAAGGAGTGTTTTTCTGGTTCGTTTACTATTTTTGATGAGATAGAAAAGTCATGAAATTATGTGAAGACAATAGACGTTTTATTATCAATGTAATGAATATGGTCATAATTATATTACCTTTCAATCTTAAATTGAGCAGCATTGTCTAAAATGGAGAAAAAAATTTCAACAATCTCACTAATTAGTATGCTCTAGATTTAAATAATAGTAATGAATATTTATTATTATGAATAATGAAGTAAAAGCAAACATCATTTTCATTTGATTGATGAGTTGATCTGTTGGTACACATAATTGATGAAAGTTTATTTTCCTACCATCAGGGCCAGAGTACATTTTCAATCCTACTCAGCTGAATTCTCTGATTAAATGGTTAGAGAGAGAGAAAAAAAAAAAAAAAAACAGCAGAGTCTGGATGACCAGGAGTGGATCCTAAAGCTTTTTTCACTCCACCTACAGAAGGTAATTTGGAGCAGTAACACGGAGGAATGAAGAGGCAGAGAGGAGGGAACAATGTAATGTTTAGGCGATTTTGCAGTGTATTTTCTACTCCATCATTAAACATGGATGTCAGTTGGTTAAGAAGCAGCTCTATTGCAACTAATGTAGCCCAAATCCACAATATGCCTCATAGCCCAGCAAAACTATGGCCACATGTCCGATAAACATGCGCAGCCTTGTTAAGCTAAATACATAAACCAGAGGTTAGTAACTGTGTTATGTTTACAGCAGCAGCTTCTATTTGGTTGATACAGAATGACATGGTAGGAGTAGTTGTTGAGCTTGCTTGTTGAAGAGAGAGGCTGGAGGCGCTTGATTGGCTGACAACAACATCCACGTAACTTCTAGGCAAGTCCTGCCCTACGAAGCAGCTCGATTGGTTGGGGTTAGACATTGACCTCGAGTTGTTAAGGTTAAGATAGCCGATTGGTTAGGGGATAGGAACTGAACAAATAGGGTTATGTTACCTTGCGTAAGCATGGACACCTGGCCAATAATAGTGTGTAAATGCTATTGAAGGGTGGGTCTTGCCAAGAAGTTGCGTGGGTTCTATTATAACGCGGTAACAACGACACGTCATGAAAAGTCACACTATGAAATAAAAAATTTCAGACTTTAAGGGGGCATATATATGGTTGATTTACTGTATATATACATTGTATTTTATGTGATTATATTTTTCATTATTGTTGAACCGTTGGAACAGCTAAGCACCATGTTGTTGTTGTGAAATTAAGTTAATTTGTCTATACATTAATTAAAATCTGAAGCTCCTTATCTTTACAAAGTTATGGCATTTATGTCTTCAGTAGTCTGGAAAATCTAAATGTGAATACAAAGGCGACCACACAGAAAACAACTAGAAAATGTCCTTGTGAAAGTATGTACACTAAAGGTAAGGAACACTGACAGCCATTAAGTGCAAGGGAAAATACGAAACATAAAAAGTCCTGCCAACTCTTTCAAAATATAATGGAGCTATCAGCTGTAATGACATGGCCTCTGCAGCGGGAGACTCAGGGAATATTCAATCTGAAGGCTATAAAAGAGCATTGTCAACCCTGTTAACAGCCAACCCCTAAAAGCAATGTCTGGTTACATGTTAGGATTTAACCAGTGGAAGCACTTCCTCTGTGCACTCCATCTACCCCAAGGAGATTGAGTGTGAAGATAATGCACCAAGAAAGATGTCATAGTCACAGCTTTGGCCTCCCTTCCCATACCAATGTAGTCGTACTCTGGAGGCATCAACAAGGTGTAGGGACAAGAAAGTGATAAATCTAATACATGCTGACTGAAAGCTCACAAAGTTGGATGCTGTTAAGGAAAAAAAAAAAATCTTTTTCTTCTTTTTTTTCAGTTGAATAAGTAGTGCATGGTTTACTCAGACTCAAGTAGAAACAGATTTCTATATTCCACCTTGAGCATGATTAAATTATGCCTATACTGTACTCACTGTCAATGATTATTGATGTCATCAAAATTGCACCAAAGGCTCCCCGCCGTAGAGCACGTTTGCATCCCCACCCCGACGACCTTGTGTGACGGAAGAAAGCAAAATGCCATAAGTATGGATTGTAATATATTTTTGACAGGGTTATTTCATGCAGTCACATGGGAAATGGAGATGTCAGCACACTGTTGTCAAACTATGATGTAAACAGATATTTTACATGCCTGTCAGACTGGGGCTAACGTCGGCAGGCTGCTAGAGAGCAGTTGCCTCAGGATCACATCTCTAATATTAGTTTTCCAACAAATACATCAGCGTTTTATATGAAAGAACACCTAGAAAATAACATTATCACAAAATGCATCAGTCCTAGGGAATAAAAACAGTCAATTGCAGGGTTTAAAAGAAGACAAAACGTTGAGTCATAAATTATATAAACAATACTTCTCCAGACGAGGCTAGTTGTTGCAGAATATTTGCTTGGCTCTGTGTGCTTGCATGGCAATTGTGTCCCTCACATTAGCAATCAGGGCTATGTACTTTAAGGGTGACAGTAATGAATTACTTGCTCTTTATGGACAGCAGGGCACCCAGATAAGTGATGTCTTTCCCTACAAATTATTCTGTTTTAAGATGTGCACTTTCACATCACTGTCACACCAACAATCTCCCGCTGATTAACAACAGCCATCGGTTACAAATAACACTTCTGTTTGTAACTTAAGATAATTATTAGTTGAATTTTAATTTTTTGTAAAAAACACTTGATGGATTTTTGTTTTGACATTTTAACTCTTCTGAGACTGCTTGGCATCTCAGTTTACCAATCTTTAGAAACATTTGGTGCAGCATTTATTCACTCTGCTTCAAAACTGCCCTTTTTAATAGTAAATAAAAATACCATTTGTATTGAATATACTGATAAATATCCTGTTAAAAAAATGACCATATTATTTGCATTTTGTGTAACACAACAATTATTTAAAGCCAACAAGTCCTCCAAACAACCAAATATGTGTCCCTCTGGAACGACACAGAAACGTTCTCTGATCTTGACTCGTCCATCCACCCCGACCTCCACTGTATGTGGACTTTGTCGCTCTATATGCTCTAAAACATTACCTAACTCCTCCTTTTCTCAAGTCATAATTATTACAGCCACTAGCGGGCTTCGTCACTTGAACATCAGCACGTTTTGGGACACTTGCTGAAACAACTGATGCTGTTGTTCTTGGGAGGACTGTCTCTTTAAAGCTGAATTAATTTAATGTTAGTAACTATTAATTGCTAATGTGTTAGCCAACAGTTGACTATTTACACATCCAGCAGCGCTGGTTTTGTCTCCACCAACTCTTAAGGGGAAATATCTGGCTTTTAATCTGCTAAATGATGCACTATGTTCACCAGTTGCTAACTTTGAAGGGCAGGTAGCATTCAGCCAGTTGATCGAGTAGTTTGGTCAAAACAACTGCCTGCTGTTGATGAGAGCTTTGAGGGTGAACCGAAATAGTAACGTTACAGGCCTAAAAAAACAAAAACGATGAGCTGAAAGACGTTAACATGCTCTGAAAATACTGTGGATTCGTCACTAACAGAGATATGTTTCACATTACTCATTGTAATTAAATTCATTGTTGATACAAGAATCTTGATCACTGCAGCTTTAATTTAAATATTTGATTCTAAATGTGAAAGCTGACTCAAATCACTGTTTAAAGTTTAAGCGTTGACATGCTCATATTGTTTGACTATTAACACATCATTTTCCATAGGCTACTGCACCAACCTTATTTTGAAAATAAAAATAAAAAATTAAATAATAAACTTTACAGTTTCAAACACCTGGTGGAACCAATATAAATTACAGCAGATATCAATCCACTAACCCCAAACCAGTGGGAGCTATAAAGCTTTTACAGCCAACAGTAACAATAACAACACCCTCAAAACTTAGACCACCTCTGGAACTAAGAGTCACTTTGAGTACATACAACATCCCACTGCGCTGGTTTAAACCATGGAGGTGCAGACGGGGAATATGCAGCATCCTACAAGATACACACTGGAGGTCATGAATATGGAAATCGAGGCCACCTTCACAATTTATTATGTGGACTTGGACCTAAGATTAATTTTACACTCAATTTTATGCACCCAAAACTTTGCAACATCTGATTTTCCCAGATGTTGTTTCCCGAAACGGAAATCTGTATGCTAGTAAATGCTGTAGACATGTAGAATCAGATTTTTTTGTTCAAAATTAATCTACAAAATGAAAGAAATGTTCATTCTTCATTAGATGCATTGGAATTAGTCTTTAATGCCTTTCATTTCAACTCTTGTAAGCACACAGTTTTATCACATTGTGCTGGACAATAAAGTTTTCCTAAATGTGAATCCACACAGCTTTGTCACACGCAGAGGTTGTTTGAATTTTAATGCATCCTCAAACGAAACAGCACTATCAGGGCACATGGAGGGAGCCAAAAAATTATTTTAATGTCCCGGATTTAACATTCAGTGCACCCATTGTACATGGATAGGGCTCAGATCAGTGAGGTGTGCTGCCATGTTGCCTCTAAGCTGGTGGTGTCCAGTCCTGTGCCCTGGAAGATATGCGGGTTTAAATTCCAGCCAAATTCAACACCAGCTGATTTGTTCCTCTCTGTCTGGATGAAGGCATGCTGATTAGTAAAATTAGTGGGTGAGGTTTGATTGAAAACCTGCACACTCCACAACTGGCAGGATTGTGTGAATGATGTCCTGCAGAGCCAGATTGCACAACAGACACCCTCCCATCAGCCAGACAAGGTGTCCAGGAATGTTGTAACATCACACTCATGTTTATCATCCTTAAGCGCAATGAACAGATGCTACACAAAATATGTATATTGATCAGATCACAAGTGTTATAAAAACACAGACATGAATTTATCTTTTTGTAAATGTTACAGTTTTAATCCAGTTAAAGTCCAAATGAAACAAGCGCTAACACTGTACAGTACTCACTCCATGTGAATTGGAGGCTAAATAATTTAGTGTATTTGGACTGAAGACATTCTTCACTCAGAAAATGTCTGACTCTGTAATGCAATAGCGTTTAATGACCGACAGAATGCGATGGATGCTATCTTTAGTTAAGACTTTATCTGTGTCCTCGTTGGCTAAACAGAATGACCAAGAAATGACAACGGCTTTCGCTTCAATCGGCCTGCTTGAATGCCAGAAAACTTATTAAAAGTACATTTCTTTTTAAAATGACTGTTGTTGAGTTCCTTTTCTCCAAAACACAATGTTCCATTTCTTGAGCTGGTGCATTGTGTAAAAACGTTGATATTGATCGCTGTTGTTGCACTGTAAACCCAGATTTAGTTGTAATCAGGGACGTGCACAGACATTTGGAGGGGCTATTGCTCTAAACTGGAAAAAGGCAAAGACTTCAAAGATGGAACTGTCTCCAAAGGAAACGTTATAATTTTGAATAAGTTCTATTATGTACCTTAAATTAAGAATACTATTGTCCGCAGCATGTATCTTTCTCCTTATCACCCTTTCACTGACATGACCCTTTTATAGGAACACTCACCCTCATTATGTACTGTAGATGTCTGATTTGTTGAGTGATGCTCAGCATGCTCTTCCTCACTCTCTGGCCTTGTGGTAGGACTTCATAGAATGTTAAACGTGTATTGTTTTCTTTCTTTTTTTTGGAACAGATGTAGTGAAAACTTTGTTCTTAAAATCCTGCTGTTATAAAGGAAAAACAATATTTATATAATCAAATTATTTCTTTAGCAGTGATAAGTAGCGTATTGTATTATATTTGTTATCTTTCTTTGCATGTTTAAAGCTATTGTGCGTAGTTTCTGTCGCCCCCATGAGGAATTCTAAGTAATGACAACAAAACTGTTGGAAGACATCAGTTTCTCAACATAGCCATACTGAGAAATACAGAGAGAGTGTTGTGGAGCTGATAGTCTTAATTAGCTTTGTATCAACTCATTTGGCAATGGCTTGAATGTAACAGACGTTCATTAATATAAAATAGTTACACACTAAAGCTTTAAAGGAGCATATATATCCATTTTGTGTGCTGTCGTTGGTGAATATGAGAGAAATACATATCAGTGCTCAATTACCTATTTTTGAGGGGGGAATAAACTTCTAAATTTCGCCGCGAAAGCATGAACTGTCCTCTGGAGGACATCCACCAGACCAGCGGGCGCCTGTGGATTGTTGTCGGCCGCGGCAGGCAAGGGAGGCGGGGAGGAAGTAGAAGGATGCCGGTCGGGGCTACTAGCCTGGCTAAGGAAACTACCACACAATTTGCCACTGCAGAGACTCATATTCACCAGTGACAGCACACAAAATGGATATATGCTACAAATACACATGGAACTGCTGCATGATGATTATTACCGGAGCCTGGCTGAACACACTAACTCATCCCAGACGGCAGCTAGCAGCTAAGAGGGTAGGTGAATTTAAACAATGGCTAAGTTGCTAAACGCATCTTGTTGTCATGTAAGGGCCCTGTTCATGTTGCACAGACATTTTAAGTGCATTTTGTGTCTGTTAAGAGGCAAAAAGGCACTCTTTATCTTATGCCCCCACAACTGCCGTTTTAGCTGAGTGGGAGCTCTCGGCATTAGCTGCAGCAGCTCCGTGTTGCTAGCACCGATTCGGCTCGTTTTTTTTGCTATCGACAGTACTCATATACATATAGCGATCAAGATTAACATAAAACTTGCCCGGAGTTCTCCTTTAACTTAACATGCTTATTTTAGACAACGCCTCCAGAAAAAAATAATTCATGTTTACTAATGATTTTTAGTAATGACTAATATAAACTTGATTCATCTACTGCATCAACTTACAGCTCTGTGTTAATACAACTTGACCTGTTAAGTTTCACCTTGTGTAAAAACGTAGACGGTTTAAGGCAACGGGTTTCCACGCAAATTTCTAGGAAAGTCAACTAATTCAGGATAACACTGTATACTCAATTTGACACATGTATTGTAACAGTTCACATAGACAGTGAATCTTTCTGGTAAATGTAACTCATACCCAAAGTATCATTTTATTAAATTTGCTGAAATTAAACTAATAAATAAGTGCTTTCATTTTGCAACATTTAAATAATCTTGTGTGCGAAATAGATTTAAGACAAGCGTTTAAAAAATGAATACCATTTAAACATCTGAATATGTTAAACATAAATAAAAGAGTTGTATATCTTTGTGGTTCCAATTTTAGATTGGATTGAGTGACAAAATGTCTTCCCTCTCTGCCCGAGTGGCATTTTTATGCCTCCCTTTCCACCTATTAGCTTGAACCACTGGGTCAGTATAACACTGCCATTGAATATAATACTGTAGACTTTGCAGTGGACAACAATTTGTAAAACTGGCATGCAATAAAATGTTATAAAATACAGTATTTCACATGTTCACGGTCAAAGGAAGAATACTACTTTTATAGTTATGAATCACACAAAGTATTTACAGGAGGTAAATGACACATGATAATTAAATGAATCAGGGTAGAAGACCCCGAGTCTGTACCCTATTTTATTTCTATTTTCACACATTAAAGGCTTAAGAGATGGTTTGTTAAGATATTAAATTTCTTGCTTAGTATCATACAAAGACACTTTTCAGACATCCTCACACACAGTAAGCGCACAATGCTTTGATAGAAAAGGCTTTTGTCAGAACAATTAATAAACAGTTCATATTTCTAGTCGCAGGATATCATTTTTATGCTGATATGAAAATCATGTCTTATTAATTGTGGCTTTTCATTTTGGTCTCAGTCATTTGAATTCACAGGGTATTGTTGTTGCTGTGATGCTAAGAGTCAAAGATAATGAAAAACTTGACGCGTAGCTCTGCCCAGATCCTTGGAGTTATGATTTCAATTGCTATGCACAACTTGATTTTCAAGGTCTGGAGTCTTTCTTGAATGAATGCTTGGAATCTGGCTCTGGGGGGTTAACAAGGAGGCTCCATATACTGTTTAACAATTCAGCCCATGCTCACCCCACATGACGGTGCATGCAATAGGGCCTGCACTTGTTTATATCTCTGGATAAAGCATCCCACTGCCCGCAAATTAAGCATTCAGGCTCGGCAGCCTTGTTGTGCTCCAGTTTGACGTGTTCAGAGTACTAAATCTGACTGCGCCCTAGGTAAACCACAATTTTGTTTGGGGGCTTCATAAGTACTAAAGCTGTCATATCCTTTGAAATGACTTCAATACACATGATATACACAGTTGATATAGATACAAAGTCATCCTTTTCTTTAAATGGAAAGACGTGCAGGTTTTTGCCTGGGCGTGATTACAAATAAGAGGCACATGTTTGTCACACAAGATAAGATAAGAGAATGTAGAGAGAGATACATCTTATTCTAGATTGTGTATAGTGTAAAGGTCAAATTAATGAGACAAAACTTTTCCATAAAAAAGGCAGTTTGGATGTAAAGCCAAACATTTTTTTGTAGCCAAATGTTGAAACCTATCAAAAGACAAAAAGGATTATACAAAATGCAATTTGCCACATCTTTAGGTCTTTCAGCTGCCCCGACACTGAGTGACATGTGTTTCCTACCTAACCCTATTACTAACATTATTTTTAATCCTAAAATTAAAAGCAAACCGATAAACTGTAGATATTCCCCTGAAATTAAGTTCAATTAACTGTTAAAATAAATTCACAGAATAACCCCTCATCCATCCTGAGCCTCGGAATTCATCTTGCTAAGGCAGAAATGTCAGTGGAGGAATGCAGATCAATGAAATGAACAGATCCTCTCAAATACATTCCTATTATATTTCTCTCAGTTACTCTAAAAACTAGCCCGAATAAAATCATCGAAAGCATAAGCAACATTCCACAGCTTTTGAGCCTACTGTATGAGCCAATTTACACGTATCCTATTTAACCTGTTCTAATGAAAAACCATATACTAAAGATTAATATATGCTTTAGAAAAAGATGACTCTGAACATCAGTATCAACCCCTGCACCAGACACATAAATTTGTTTTGAATTCAGTCCACTGGACGTTTCGGTTCAACATAACCATGTTCAAACAGCCCTCCACATATGTCAAAGAGACGTTAGAGTTCTTATTAGAGCAATTAATAGATCTTATCCTGCAGTGACGACAGGGGAAAAGTCGGATCACACACTTTCGAGACAATTCCTCTGACAACATATTACATGCATAATTAAGCACAAGATCTCAGTTAAGCGCTGGGAGGTGAGTCTCTGAGGATGATACATGCAAGAAGAGACACATGTCCTCATTTCATATTTTTAGCACTTAACTCTCTCGTATGCGTTTGGCACTGCAGGACGACATGGACTGGGACAAATAGTGTGAACATGCCTTTCCTTTTAATTATGACTCCTTACTTCAATTAAACTCCCTACATCTTACACAGATCAATACAGAGGAGTCTATAGAAATGTCAATACCTGACGCATAGACTCCAGAGAAGCTGAAGATAGTACAGCATCCCCCATGTAGGTTTGGCTAACAAGTTCCCCCCTTTGAACTCAATGCAGGCTTTCTTTGCGAAATACCAAAGCATTGATTAATCCATCTGTACTGATCTGAATTTTCTCTGACTTGTGTAGCATCCCTTTGAAATATTCAAAGCAGAGCTCTTGGAATAACTATTATATGGACCTTTGCTCTCCTAGGGGCAAGCAATGAAAGTGGCTGCATACAAATTAAGTATCAGCAAGGCAAAGGGAGCACAGAGTGATTGAAACCACACTTGCATAATCATGCTTTTAGATTCAAAATACATTCTACAGACTACTTGCAGACAGAGTTGATTACTTAATTATGAGTTGCACAGGTGTATCCAAAACTGAAATATGGCAAGATTAAATATATAGCTTAATGTTAATCTAATTTGGGGATATTTTATTTTTTAGATAAATGTTCCTGAAAATTCTCCATCTCCTTAAACCATTTAAAACCCATCATACTGTCTGAAAAATGCATTGTTATAAAGCTGAAAACTGAAAGGGCTATTATAGCTCATTAAAGATGATATTTTGTAGACAAATGGCTTTCACAGGACAGTGACAGTACTGTATTCTGTACTAATATCAACTCTCCAGTATTTTGTCCTTCCTGAACTAGCACATAATGGCTACTGTACCTCGACTACCTTCTCTGTCTGATGCCTCCACTGTGGGCTATCAATGGATGTGCATTACGTGATATGACGCTATGCAATGCAGCCAGTCTGTGTTTTACTCTCCGTATGTAGTCAAAATGTATCACCGCCTCTACATCTAATCGCTATAATCAGAAATTATTGTTTTGCAAGTTATACAACAAGCATTGTTCAGTTTACATTCATGAAACAATATCATCAGTTGATGCATGCTGGTAAAAATGTAATAATTATGCTAATAGTTGTGTAGCTTGTCTTTTAATTAATTATATCTGAAAATATATTCATTTTGGATGTATGGGTACATATTTAATGACAAAACAATAAATCTTTCTTTTTTGGTCTCCCACTGTAGTCACACTTGAAAGCGTGCAGGCAAGGGGCTTGAAGACGAAATGGCTGAACTGCTTAGTGAGAAACAAAATGACATGCTCTGACAGCAAACAGGTGGAAATGGGATTGCTTTCAAGGTGAATTTAGTTTTTTTTTCAAATTTCACCACCGATGAAAGAGTAGAGCAGTGGTGTAGTCTAATGTATTGTAGTGGGTATACTGTACTGTTTATGTATGGGCCAGGATCGGAGGCCATATCATAGTGGGGGGTCAAAGTCAAAGACTTAATTTCCTGCATTCTGACACACTTTTATGCACCAATTTATGGTGGAAATACCTTTAATTAGCCTATGCGAAGAAAAAAAAAGAAGTGACAATTCAAAATATATCAAAATAATAATGCAAAGTATGTTGTTGCGTGTCATTGTGCATTTTTAAGTGGTTGTATGGAAATCCTGGAGCTTTCTTAGTGGGTATACTGCGTATACTTGCGTATCACGTAGACTACACCACTGCCGTAGAGCCCCGCAGTGCAGGTTAACAACATGTAATGTCCATTCTTTGACTCCCTCTTATGTCTATACATTTTTGCATCTGATAGGCAGTGATGCAGGTCAGAAACCCCTCATCAGTGGAGTACATGCAACCAGCTGGATCATCTGTAGCCCTCAGGGCAAAGACATGGACCTCGACAGACCACAGGCAGGCCCTGCCCTGACACCAGAGGCGTCCACATCCTCAGCTGCTTTATTCTCTAATTTTTCCTGAAAATATGCAGCTCTGTTAAACCCTCGGCTGTTATCAGCATGGCTAGCTGTCTCTGTGCAGAAATGCAGGGTGTGTTTGACTTTTCTTGAGAGATTCTGCAACAGGGGTAAGCGTCTCAGCTGGCCTCACAGTGTTATCTCTGGCACACTGCCAGCGTGATACAGTGCTCTGCACTCGGCTGGTTTTATCACATTAGAGGCCGACACACTCGTGGCACGATAGGGAAAATTAGTGGTCACAGCCAGCCACTGACTGTCTCAAAGAAGACTACACTCCTGTTTGCAGTGTAAACAATGCTACTCAGAGACTGGGTAAACTCATAGACTGTAAAAATAGTGGACGCAGATCCGTGACGTCACCAATTGCTTTGTGGACTGCCGTTTTGAAGAGAGTATGGTGATGCAGGCATCGCCATCTTGGTTTTTTGCAACCGGGTGTGACGAATTTTGACGAGAGGGTGGAGCTGGGGAGGATGACGTGACCAGGACAGTGTGATTTATGGTTCCAATGGAGCTACACTAAGGTAAACACTAAAGGAGGAAAGTTGCAAATTTTCAACCCTTCTGAAGCCAGTCATCCACTGTAGATTTGCCGGCGGGTAAACACAGACCTCTGGCTACTGCCGCCATTCATCTGCTTGCACATGTGGCAAGGGTCACCAAAAAAGGGGTAATTTGAATGAAAGAACCGACAACGCCACATAGGGAATTACACCCTAGGAAATACTATGTGAACAATGATTTATCAAGAAAATGGAGAGAAAGGCACACATATTCTTTACTGAGGAGGAAGAGGCATGTTTCAAAGTATACCATGTTTTTTATTTCTAATAAATAACTTAAAACAGGCAGGGCCTTGAATTTCTGATAGACAAGAAAAAGCTTAAGCAAACAACTTCATAATAAGGTGGGGTGGATAAAAGTATTCTTTTATTACAATCAAAAAAACTTCTTGATTATGCTTATGCATCAGAACTTCTTTAGAAAAACATTGTGGTTTGGGTTAAAATCAGACGTTAGTTCACTTCCAATTACGCATGTGCCGCTGAAATTGACGTAGTTCTGTTTGTTTCATTTGTTCAGCAAAGTTTTAAAAACATGCTGTTTACTTTAATTTTTAAACTGGACATGAACCACATGGACATGTGAAAGTCCTGTGTTTGCTCTCTTACCCGGAACTTGGCACTCTTATACAAAC
The DNA here is from genome assembly GCF_010015445.1 of Perca fluviatilis. Lineage (NCBI taxonomy): Eukaryota > Metazoa > Chordata > Actinopteri > Perciformes > Percidae > Perca > Perca fluviatilis. The sequence goes on along the minus strand of NC_053126.1, from coordinate 17,551,487 downwards.
ATTACTTTCTGCCTTTCTGCTATCATAACTACTACAGCCACTAGAGGGCGCCGCCACTATAAACGTTAATAGGAGTCTTAATTGCTGAACAACCTATGGGAAAGTTTTTCGGAGGAGGACAGTCTCTTTATTTCTGAATGCAAACAAACAATTGGAGGATTCTTTCCACACTTATCGGATTTTAAATGTTGCCACAGTGACGATAAGTTAACACAGAGGGTTATAAGTGGATGTGATTATTATATTGATAATATAAAACTATAATCCAAGGATTCTAATTAAAATCTGTAATTAGGTTTTTTAATGAAGTCTCAGTTGGCATAGAGCAAATAATGAGTCTGTGTACTGCACCACCTTAAGAGCCTCAAGGGGTATTGGTTGCAGTATGAAATGCTAATGCACAGACTCATTCGAAGACATGTACAGTCATGAAAGTAAGAATGAAAAAAAAGCATTCAAGTGCATATTGAGGACAGAAAGACCAATGCTAAAAATAAAATGGCACAGTATCCACTATAGCCATACATTTTGTTGTTGTTTTTTTATTATCAAGGAACATTACCTGACAAAAATAATTTCAGTTTTTGGTAGGTGAGAAAGTTACTTCATGACAGTAAATTTTGGTGGAGATAGATACTTTGTTATTCTCATTTGTTATTATCTCAAAAACATCCAATTCAACACAATTGTTAAATAGTAACTGTCATAGAAAAATAAAAATAAAATCAATGGTAACACTTTACAATAAGGTACACAAAAAAATAGGTAGTTAATGATTAGTTACTGTTTTTGAAAGGGTAGTTACCCTTTTTCAGAAGGGTAACGAATGGTTAGTTACCATTTTTCAGAAGGGTAGTTACCCTTTTTGAAAAGGGTAGTTACCCTTTTTCAGAAGGGTAACGAATGGTTAGTTACCATTTTTCAGAAGGGTAGTTACCCTTTTTGAAAAGGGTAGTTACCCTTTTTCAGAAGGGTAACGAATGGTTAGTTACCCTTTTTGAAAAGGGTAGTTACCCTTTTTCAGAAGGGTAACGAATGGTTAGTTACCCTTTTTCAGAAGGGTAGTTACCCTTTTTCAGAAGGGTAACGAATGGTTAGTTACCCTTTTTCAGAAGGGTAGTTACCCTTTTTCAGAAGGGTAACGAATGGTTAGTAACCCTTTTTGAAAAGGGTAGTTACCCTTTTTCAGAAGGGTAACGAATGGTTAGTTACCCTTTTTCAGAAGGGTAGTTACCCTTTTTCAGAAGGGTAGTTACCCTTTTTCAGAAGGGTAGTTACCCTTTTTGAAAAGGGTAGTTACCGTTTTTCAGAAGGGTAACGAATGGTTAGTTACCCTTTTTCAAAAGGGTAGTTACCCTTTTTCAGAAGGGTAGTTACCCTTTTTCAGAAGGATAGTTACCCTTTTTGAAAAGGGTAGTTACCCTTTTTCAGAAGGGTAGTTACTCTTTTTGAGAAGTGTAACGAATGGTTAGTGACCCTTTTTCAGAAGGGTAGTTACCCTTTTTGAGAAGGGTAACGAATGGTTAGTTACCCTTTTTCAGAAGGGTAGTTACCCTTTTTGAAAAGGGTAGTTACCCTTTTTGAGAAGGGTAACGAATGGTTAGTTACCCTTTATCAAAAGGGTAGTTACCCTTTTTCAGAAGGGTAGTTACCCTTTTTGAGAAGGGTAACGAATGGTTAGTTACCCTTTTTGAAAAGGGTAGTTACCCTTTTTCAGAAGGGTAGTTACCCTTTTTGAAAAGGGTAGTTACCTTTTTTCAGAAGGGTAACGAATGGTTAGTTACCCTTTTTCAAAAGGGTAGTTACCCTTTTTCAGAAGGGTAGTTACCCTTTTTGAGAAGGGTAACGAATGGTTAGTTACCCTTTTTCAGAAGGGTAGTTACCCTTTTTGAAAAGGGTAGTTACCCTTTTTCAGAAGGGTAACGAATGGTTAGTTACCCTTTTTGAAAATGGTAGTTACCCTTTTTCAGAAGGGTAGTTACCCTTTAAACAGGCTCCAGGCCCCTCTTGCTGCCTTGTAAGCCCAAGTTAGTGCCTCTATGGCTGGGTGTTGACCTCCAGGGCCCTCGGCCTCACCTCCAGGCCCCAGTGAGTGGCTCTAAGTCTGGGGTAACTTGCTCCATGCCCCCCATGGTCCACCATAAGCCCAGGTAAGTGACTCTAAGACTGGGTTAACATGCTCCATGACCCCCATGGTCCACCATAAGCCCTAGTAGGTGGCTCTAAGTCCGGGTTAACATGCTCCATGACCCCCATGGTCCACCATAAGCCCCAGTAGGTGGCTCTAAGTCCGGGTTAACATGCTCCATGACCCCCATGGTTACACTTCTGAAAAAGGGTAACTACCCTTCTGAAAAAGGGTAACTACCCTTTTCAAAAAGGGTAACTAACCATTCGTTACCATTCTGAAAAAGGGTAACTACCATTTTGAAAAAGGGTAACTACCCTTCTGAAAAAGGGTAACTACACTTTTCAAAAAGGGTAACTAACCATTCGTTACTCTTCTGAAAAAGGGTAACTACCGTTTTGAAAAAGGGTAACTACCCTTCTGAAAAAGGGTAACTACCCTTTTCAAAAAGGGTAACTAACCATTCGTTACCCTTCTGAAAAAGGGTAACTACCGTTTTGAAAAAGGGTAACTACCCTTTTCAAAAAGGGTAACTAACCATTCTTTACCCTTCTGAAAAAGGGTAACTACCCTTTTGAAAAAGGGTAACTACCCTTCTCAAAAAGGGTAACTACCCTTTTCAAAAAGGGTAACTAACCATTCGTTACCCTTCTGAAAAAGGGTAAGTACCCTTTTCAAAAAGGGTAACTACCCTTCTGAAAAAGGATAACTACCCTTTTCAAAAAGGGTAACTAACATTCGTTACACTTCTGAAAAAGGGTAACTACCGTTTTGAAAAGGGTAACTACCCTTCTGAAAAAGGGTAACTACCCTTTTAAAAAAGGGTAACTACCCTTCTCAAAAAGGGTAACTAACCATTCGTTACCCTTCTGAAAAAGGGTAACTACCCTTTCAAAAACAGTAACTAATCATTAACTACCTATTTTTTTGTGTACCTTATTGTAAAGTGTTACCGTTTCGTTTAAATAGCATATTAAAGTTAAACTATTCAGTTCCACCACAATCCCTCAATTTGTTCTCAATATATTGTAGTCATTACTCTGACACTGCAACTTATTTTTTGGGAAATGGGAGCACATTTGACTTCATGCGGGCAGAATTTTCCTCCTTGATTTTTTTCTGAGCAAAACAAATGTCCAATACATTTTTGCACATCAGATGATCTTTATAGGAAAGGTGCTTTATAAATCTAACTTGAATTAACACATTTGTCCATTGTAAATGTCTGCAGATAGCCTAACAATATGTTGCTAAAATAACCTGAAGTTTCTATAACACTACGAGACTGTCAGGATAAACTCAATGAGTCATACAGTATGTAGTCGTATTTGTAAGCATTCTGTTGAGACCATTGTGTATCATGGATATAAAGCTGCCTATTAAATCGTAAAATACCTGCACTACATTTACTGTACGTATATTTACATCATTTATTTTTGAGTGCCAGAATTCTTGGTTAAAACCTGAGCAACAAAAGTAAAAAATCTGTGATGAAATATGTAGTCATTTTTGCGGAAAGGACTGAGCCTTTGTACATGGGGTGCACGCTCTACCAGGTGAGCTACCCAGGCGCACACCCTCCACATCTGTTTCTCAGATGACAGATGTGTATACCACGTGTAAGACCCGCCCTTCAATAGCATTCACACGCTAATATTGGCCATGTGTCTATACTTACTCACCTGACCAGTCGGCTATCCTAACCTTAACTACTCAAGGTCAATGCCTAACCCCAACCAATCAGGCTGCTTCGTAGGGCGGGACTTGCCTAGAAGTTGCGTGGGATCCACAATAACCCGTAATGCAGAGGTATATGACTCTAGGCCTGTAAGTAACACAAAACAATAATCAATAGAGAAGGTGTCTAAAATCTCTACTTCTGCTCATAAATACACAACACCATATTGAGAATTTGCTTTTGCTGACATCTGGGCTGCTAACGACAGAAGCTTTCTCATGATGACAGTTCGCTGGGTGAACAATTACAGGAAGTAATATATTATACAGGATGTGAGAAGGCTTTTGCATTACAGGCAGACACATGAGTGATGTTAGATTGTGCAGATTATTACATTTTGTGGTTTGTAAACAAAGTAAACACTTGCATTCCCTTTTATGAACTAAACTTGTTTCGTCTGTAAAACAAAGTCAACAGATTTAAGCCGGATTTACAGGATTTCAAGATTCCATATCTTACTATGTATCCAGCACAAAATCACCCATTAAAGGGTGTCTATGTTTGGAAATGTCGAACCTACCAACCTTCTCCTTCCTACCTCTACCATGCAACCCCCCCTTATCGATTTCCTATCTTCCTATTTAGCATCGGGTGGGAACACACCTGGGACGGAACCCCCACACTAAGTTTCCCTCCGCCTTCAGAAGGCTACGTTCTGGCAGAAGACATCCGTTTTTAACCTTGACCCCTCTGCTTTACAGTCATTCATCTTCCTCAACATTCAGTACTTCTGAATTTCTATTAAACCTTTAAATGACATATTGTTGTGGTGTGGTCCTTGTTAGTGAAACTCTGCAAAATAAATCAAATGCACCCTTTGCAACAGCCGGGCTGTTTGAGCTGTCAGTGCCCGGCCCACTCTTTTGGCCTACTCCTATTTCTCATGGAGCATTTCACAAGGAAGCTCACCTGCCAGCGGTTATTTAAAGTGATCAAAAAAATGCAATGCTTTTAAGTGTTTAATTGGAGTAACTATTTTGTTTTCTCTTCTCCAATGTCAACACTGCTTCAAAAAACCTCAGCTTGGCACAGCTGGTACTTTGTTTTAGTGAGAACAGCCACCGCCATTACTTTCCTAAGAAAAAGTATTTTATTGTACAAAACAGCTAATCTAAGTGCTGGAATCCAAACAGCTTCATTAGTGGATGCAAGTGCAAGTATTTTGGAACTGCATTTGCATCTTCTTTGTAACATCTGATTACAAACCCAATGTTTGGAGAATATGCAGGGAGTACAAAATAGGTAAACTCTTCCACCAGTGCAGAAATGCCTTTTTGAATGATATATCATTCAGGTACTGTTCTATCGGTTTTAGTATTTCTGTCATGTAGGATCAAACAGTAAAAGATCTTAAGCCATCTGGCAATGTATTTGCATGACAAAGTGTTATTGTAAATTGTATTCAAGTGGTATAGTGATTGCTGGCAGGGTTATGCATCTGCAAGCATGTATCATATCCAAAATGTGGAGCTAGCAGGTAATGGCTAACCTGTGTGATGGAGCTCATGTTTAGATTTTGACTGCTTTTTTGTTGCTGGATCAGCCAGAAACATACAGTATGTCCATGGCGTAGCGTACTTATATGTCATATTGCCCAGCCTTGATATGAAATTCTCCCCCATGTTCTTTAGTCATTCCAAAGGTCTTTTAGTCTGAGGCCAGACTAAATAACTCACTTCTGTTATAAACAAGAAGCACGAGAGATTACATTCAGCTGTCATATAAAACGTAATGACAATAAGAAAACCATTAACTCTCTCTTCTCATAATGAGATCGTCTCCTGCAAGGAAATGTGGTGGATGAGGGCCTACAGCCCTGGGACTTTTTCAGCAATACAAGTCAAAGTAAAAATTTTAATTGAAGACACCCTCCTGCTTCACTAATCACAGCAACAAATCAAATTTAACTTGTCCTGATCACACCTCTCCTGCCAAACGGAACAATCTGACACCTCGCGAGACCTGGGATTAAAAAACTGTATGTTTTAGACTCATTCAGACTTCTGTGTGGTAAAATAAGAATACAATAGCTCGGGCACTACTGCTCTTGACTAGTGCAAATTAATTTTGATAATTCAACATAATAATGACTGAATGTTAATGTATATGTGGTCTTAAATCAACTAACTGACTAACTGCAGGATTGCAGTCTGGCTCAGCTGATGTACATTGCTGGGATAGGGCCGGACATGTCCCTTCCCTATGCGGTGATAGCATAAAGCCTTCTGCTATTACCGCTATCTGTTTTGTAAGGGCGCCGTCGCTGCACCCGGGGCTCAGTGCCGCCCAGGACGGTTGGGATTGATTTAAAGAAATACAAACAAGAACAACCATTTTTTTTTCCTATCCCAGAATAGATAAGCGGTGTAGCAGGATTGTTAACTCCTGGTCTAGCCTTGTAAAATACCTTACTTATAACTAGGGTTGGGTACCGTTTGGATTTTTACGATTCCGATGCTGAACTGTACTTTAAAAAAAATTCCGATTCCTAATCGATTCTTGAAAAACTGAAAAATTACATCAAAGAAAGGCTCTTTTATGAAGTTTTTTTTAATAGAAAATTATTTAAATGTAACAATATATTAACGTTTTAAAGTACTTGGATATATAATAAGTAAACCTAAGTCACCTAACACATAACTACAATAATTTAACAAATAACAGTTACACTATTAACAAGTAACAGCAAAATAAATGTTGAGTTGGTACATACCTGTCAAGTATCCCGTTTTGGCCGGGAAAGTCACGTATTTTACCCTTCTTTCCCGCCGTACTCCCGTATTAGTATTTTCCCGTAAATCTCCCGTATTTTAACCTGCGTTATTAAAAAATAATAATAGCCCGGGCCCGAGCGGAGTTAAAAAAAAAAAAACATTCCCAATCTGAGCTCTGTCAATAGCCTCGCGATAACTTCCACCTGCAGTAGGCAGTATCCTACTACAGGTACTGTAGGTGGCAGTTGTCGCGAGTTCATACCTGTCAAGTTTTGGATTTGAAAATAAGGGAAATTTTCCGGCACCCACCTCGAGCAGTCCCACCACCCCAACCAAGCTCCAGTATCCCTTACATTTTAAGACAGGTGTACAAGAAAGCTAAAATCACCACTTGATGCAGAATGCTGAAAACATTTACAATTTATAACATTGCTTGTCTTTACATTTACATTTTATTTTCATTCCACACATTCTTTTCATTTCATATTGCTTTTCTTTTACAGTTTTTCTTTTCATTTCACATAACTTTTCTTTACTCTTTTAGTGAGTTATTGTACAAATTTGTTGCAGACTTTGCATTCTTTAAGAATTTGTAGAAAATTCGTCAGATTGTTCACATGCACAGACCTTATCATAGTCATTGCGCAGACCTTATCATGTCATTGCATTTCTGTGCGTGATTTTCATTTTTATTTGTATTCTTATGTATGTGTAATATATGTGTGTATATGTGTTTGTTGTGTAAAAAAATAATTGGAAAGTAATAGAGAAAGAAAATTCACCCCCACAAGTAAAGGGTGGCGGGGGCGAAATTCCACAAACCAAACTTGACAGGTATGAGTTGGTATCAACCAGCTTCAAACTTTACAGTTTTTTGCAAAAAAGCCATATTTGCCTTCTCTGGCAATATAATACACATCTCCTGACTTATGGCATGTCCTGCACAGGAGAAAACTCTCTCAGATGGTGTCCAAGAGGCCTGTAAACACAGGTAGGTTTCGGTACCCAACCCTACTTATAACAGCAGGAACTGAGGGGAACCATATTTATTTATTTATTATTATGATATTAGAAACAGAAAGCACCTTCAGAAAGTGGTTATATGAGTAAATGAACACATTTTGTTTAATCATAATATTGTTTTTGTGTTTGTTACAGTGATAGAGTAAAAATTTATATTTTAACTCTTCTTACATGTGATTATTGTTCATAAATGTCATTCAGTATTGTGTATTTAATATGTAACAAGTTTAAAATGAAATGCTTGAATGGAATGGAACATTCAAGAGAGTTAAAAGAATTGTCACATTTTGAGTTTGTCAGTGAAAGGTGATCTTTAAAAATCTAAAGAAAGTGACTAAATAACCATGCCTGTCCATCACTGAGGATTGAGCACAATAATCAACCAATCTTCACAACCAGTTATTTAAAATAGTTACGGAAATTTAAATAGGTCATTGACACAGTCAGTTACTCCATACAGTAGATACAGCAGCTGTATTTTACTTGGCCAAACGGTCCGTGTTCTACAAAAAAACAAAAAAAACTGATGCAAATAAGATGTTTTTAACAATTTATAATACTGTAATTCTGTAAAGAACAATATTTATTTTAATTTCCAGCCATCGGAAAAGATCGTATGGCTCTTGAAGTTATGTTGCACTTATTTGGGCAGTGGTGGCCTAAAGGTTAGAGAAGCGAGCTTGTGACCGGGAGGTCGTCGGTTCAATCCCCAGACCGACAGGATAAAATCTGGGTGGGGAAAGTGAAAGAGCAGTGAAACTGAGGTGCTTGAGCAAGGCTCTTAACCCCAACCGCTCCAGTGGAGCTGCTCAGTGGCCAGCAGATCAGACTGTGGTTGTACCAGGCAGCTTCCAAGTATGAATGTGGAACTGTGTGAATGTGATCAGAGCGTTCCTGCAAAAGGGAGGCTGCCTCTCAGTGAACCTCCCCTGAATAAATAAAGGTTAAATAAAAAATAAAATTTAAATTTCTCCACATTTAATCCTAATGTATTCAGAGCCATGTGAGTGTGTGCTTCATGACGTCGCCATTAATAGTAAAATTGTTCTCAAACCCTTGAATTATGTAAAACCTATACTGCATCTTGTGATTAAGTTTCTCAAAATAATGTGAATAAGCTGTACAGAAGAGAAAAAAAGTAACTCATACTACACCTTTACCAGCCGTCTACCAGGGAATCTGCTGCCTTTAGGCAATTTGATTAGATGTCGATGCAACAAACATGAGAGCTCATTTATTTGGAGAAAGCCAAAAAGTGAAAGAAAGAATTGTAACAGAGACGGATATGAACCTTCCCAACATGCCATCCTGCATACTGATACTTTATAGTTTACTGTCTTTAATGCTTTTTTTTTTTGTTGAACATTTGGCTACCTGACAGAAGCAGTTAGATACTGTCATTAAATCAACACTGTTAGCAAATGTTTTAGATTCATAAAATGAAAGCTGTTTACCTTTTCATCCATGTCTGAATGCATCTTTCACTTAAGATATGATGTGAAAATCAAATGTGTCATTACAGACATTGAGCTGATGGTTTGTGATGAAAACTAAAAGTACTGATGTGTTTAGTTGACATTGCAAAGCTCCTGAATGCATTTCTGAATGTCTGTCCTTCTATAAAAATGTGAAATCTCTTAGGTCCTCTCACCAGGGTCCAGTTGTCCTGAGGACAAGGTTATAATTCAAAGGGGATTGTGCATTTGCCATCTGTGCTCTGGAACAACCTCTCCCCAGATATTTAACAAGCTTTGTACATATTTGGCTTTTACAATTTTGGTGAAGCACTTTGCAACCTTAACTATGAAAAAGGCTCCACGCAGAGCTTTCGCTGTAGCCTACGTAAGTGGCCGGATGTTTATACTTGTGCGCTGGTGTATGCGTCGAGCCAGCATGTGTGTGTGTGTGTGTGTGTGTGTGGGGAGTGGGTGATAGAGCGAGGGAGAAGTGAGAGAGTGACGTTGATTAGCATCGGAGCAAGTACCGACTCTAGAGTCATAGTGAGAGAAACAAAGTGTCTCCCCTGTGTTTTCTGACCACGGTGGGAAATCTTTAGCAGGAAAAGTTAACCCTCTCCTTGATTTCATGTTGTTTATGGAGAAGGAGAACCAGGAAATGAGTCGGGGAAATGCAACACTACCAAGCCACGGCCGAGCGACGTGCGTTGCTGTGAAGTGTAGTTACATTTTTTGAGAGGTGCACGTCAGGCTATGGCGTAGGGTCTGGCGTAGATGCAGAGGGGTCTGTGGGGGTACGCCGTCGATTCGACGCAGAATCATAAAACGGCCTTAACTGTGGTGGAGTTGAACATAGTAAAATAACATCTCATCCACAGACACAAACACATACAAGTAGACAACAACGGAGAGACAATACATCTTGAGGCAGAAGATGTGCTGAGCTTGAAGTGTTTACCATAGCAATTGTTATATGGCTATATATATTGTAATATGGCTATATGCAGACATGCAAACACCACAACGAGTCTCTTCAAGCCTAAGAAAAGTAAATGTTAAAGGTAATACCAGGAAAAGCATTGCCATGACCACGGTTGAGTCTATCAACTTGTATCACCCTGTGGAGCAGAAATCTAACTAAGAACCAAGGACTTGTGTGAGGCAGCTGCGAGTTGCATCATATGATACTTGTACTTCACATTATAGAGAAATCTGTATGGGAAACACTTGAGCTAAATGACATAAGAAAGAATGGACATTAAAATATTGTATATGTACAGGAGTGCTTACTTAAAAACTTTGCCATATATACAGTTGCATTTGGAAAGTCCACTCATATACATCAAAAGTTCACCTCGGGAGCAGTACAATTTGGTAAATAACAAGTAAACATACCATCTGTGCAACCTGTTGATTTTATGACGGTGATGTGATAATTCATATCTTTGAATGTAGTACAAAAACAAACAGGGTCTTATTTTCAGCTAACTAGCAAATTTGCTGTGACTCTGGTTGGCTCAATGCTCTTACATAAATATGTTTTATGCTGTCATTGGCATAGGAAATAACATTCACACACCAAATGTTCTTTAAAAGGTAAAAATAACCACCCTCTTCGAATGTTATCACGTCATTGAATGGACATTTTATTACCTAAACCTAACCAAGTAACGTTTGTTTTGTTTGAAATCACAGAGAGCATTTAAAAGTGACACCCAGGGGTCCTGAGTATGGAAACGGTGACCAATATCATATGGATGATATCAGATGGATGGGCCTTCTGAACCTACAGGCTCCTTCCAACCTAAATCTAGGAGGCTGATAACCACTGATTACACCCATTCAATGGAGTGATATTCGAAATGGGTGAGATATTGTGGAAATTATGGCTGGCTTCCTGCCAGAGTGTGAGGCTTTCCTGTCACTGCCAAAGATTCAGCAGCATTTGATTTGCCTGGTGGCTAGTTCTAATTTGCCACCTCATACGCTAACATGAAATACTGTTTCTAGGTCAGGCACATGAAGTGTCATAATGAAAAAGAAATTACATGTAATTTAAATAAATCTTACTGTAAAATCTAGAAGCAGTTTTTCAGATAGCGAAGTTGAGTATTAGTTGTATGTTTTTATTCATAGGGTTATAGTGTTTATAATCCTTTATGGTTAGATCTAAACCTATATTTCTTATTTTATTGCATTTCTTTGTTCTATAAACAATACGCGTTGCTAGGCGACCAGCCTTGTTGTGAATGCTAAGCGCAGCTATATACATTTACCCACTGGCGGGTTTAGGTATAAATGATCATATTTTAATTTCTTTTCTACCACAACCCCCATTACTCACTAGATGATTAATAAACCCATTTTAGGAAAAGTCATGAACTGAGAGATGAATGGGTTTTATAATAACAGAGTTACATGCATTTCAAAATGCCAGGTGTGTACATTTTACTCATTGGCCTTTCTAGTATTAATGTTCCAATGCACATGTTACTGAGGCACTTTCTTCTTTTTTGTAAAGTTTGTTCTTTTACAAACTTAGACAAAAATGTTTCTCATTCTAATCCCACTTCTAGAAGAGGTGAATGGCTCTAATGGGTTTTAGCATACTACTGTTTGGCCAATCAAGGCCATCTTATTACAGTTATAAACTTTGTAACGAAACCCATCCACTAAGACAGTGACTCAGTAAGCAACAGGGGGAAATATTCCAACTTTCTTCAGATAATTAAGTTACAATGTACAGTATAACCTTAGTTTGATTCCAACGCCAACATAACACATGGTTGTTGTTGTTTCAGGCCGCTGCTGTAGCACCCCTCACTCTTTGTATTACCACACCAAAAGTTTCTATCTTCCTTGTCCTTGTCCATGTGTTCAGGTTTTTGCAGAGTTTTCCCTATTCATCTTAGTGAGCCTGTCCTGGGATTGGAAACTACTGGAAATCTCAAGGTTTGGATGGAAACTGTGCTTACTTTATTCAGAAGTAATAAAAAAATAAAATAAAATAAATACACACCCCTGTTATTTATTTTGGACGGATGTCTCAAAATGTGTTCTACAATTATGGCACCTTGGCGTTATCTTTACACTAAGAATCAGAGCTTTGTTCAGTATTTTCTTTTCAAATTCTGTCTTGTCACAAATCCTGGCAAGAGGTCTATTTGGTGCATCTTAATTGGACTCATGGATTTACGGTGGATTATGCATTTTGGCCTCTAGAACAGACTTTGTTTCGGCACAATCAGCAAGCATGTTCTCTGAATTTAAAGTAAAAAATAGTACAGTGCATACAGGAAAAGATGTGGACAGCACCTACAGTAGGCACTGTCTAGGTGTGTCTGACGTTTTATTGACTTAGGCTGTGAACATACCTAATACTGTACTGTTTTTAAAAGTACTTTGTTCATTTAAATTGTTGGCATCATCTCATATCAGGTATTAAAAAAATCCTATTCTATCATAGGTCATGTGCTCAATGTATAATCATTGTAAACAGATGTAGCTTCATAGTTAATTTAAAGGTTGCTAGATAACCAAAACCCAGTTCAAGTCCTGCCACACTCTTGCAACATAAAAGAGAACAAGGGCTAGAGAATGCAAAAAAACAACAAACATTTACAGACAAAACTTCAATAAAGGTGTGGAGAAACATAACAAATGCAGATGTTTCAGGGAATGAGGGGTCATGCAGCATGAATCATATGGGATGACTCATTTTGTTTTAGTTTTTTCCCTTTGTCACTAATAGTAACGTGATATTGATTTGTCGACAAATGGCAAACAGTGTTTAACATCCTCGGCTAGCTGAGATAGCTGATTGGTTCTTGGTGACACTGTTGTCAGTCCTCAAGCAGCTTGGAAATCACAACAAGTGAGAATTTCTCTTAATTACAGGGTAATGAAGGACATATACGCATTAGTGTCACTTGAGAAGTAAACTCAATGTCCACTGAAAAAACACATGCTGCATAACTCACAAATCCTGCACTAAGCCACTTATCCTCATTATGAACTACCTCTAGCTATAGACAGCACAGCATCTGTAGAGAATAGGGAAAACAACAATCCTAGAGATAAAAAGTGCTTATTAAATACATTGTTTTGGATATTTTTTGGTTCTTTTTTTAATAAACCATTTCGGCAAACCCCTTTTCATTTAACGTCTAGTTTTTTGTTTATTTCCACATTGCAATTTAAATAAGTAAAATCAAAATCTTCCTTATCCTCTCTGGAAGGAATAGCTTTTATCTTTGGCTACATGTGCCTCTGTCCAATGTCTTCAAGTTTTATTAAATAAAGATCAGTAGTGTGGAGCAATGTGGAGAAACAACATCCCAGCTGTACTGCATAGTCAGGACAGAAAGTCTTCACCCACTCCCATCAGCAGGGCAGTGGAGCAGACCCACAGGGTGCAAGGAACAAGAAAAACTGGCCTCAGTAATACTAAATTAATGATCAACATAGTAGAATATTCAACATAAAAGACAGGAGCAGGAAATGTTCCCTTCACCCCCTTTCTTTTGCAGCACAATCTGGCAGACAAACAATCCTGTTCATAGGTGCACTAATTAGGCATCCTAATAATGCTGAAAAAATAGTTGGAAAAGAAAGAACACATTATTTGCATTTTGTGAAATACTGGTAAACATATTGTTTATTTTCTGTACTGCCTTTCTTATGGAATATGTAATTAGTATGTAATCAAAATATAACAGACTGAAAGAGTTATTCCAACATCAACTACTTCACCATTTACTCTTTGTTACTTGTGTAGCTGCCAAGCTTTACATTATGGCTGAATGTATTAACTTTTTTTAAAATTATAGCCTATATACACAATGAATTTATTTATTTTAGTTTATTATTGTTATTATTATTATTATTATTCCATATAAAGTTCAAGAACAAACATGTTGGTATTGAATATTTGAATACACTAACAATTTACAAAAAAGTGCAACAGGCTAAAAAACTGAATTCTACATTTACGTTACTGAAAAAACACTGTAGTGATTCTTGAGGCTCATATTTGACTTGTCACGCTTTGGTATTTTTGGTTTACGAAATTATACATCAAAGAAAAACTGCAAGACATGTTAAAAGGCCACTCTAGGATATTATCGCTATACGTCGTGATATCACTTAAAGGAGAACTCCGGGCAATTTTTACGTTAATCTTGATCGCTATATGTATATGAGTACTGTCAATAGCAAAACAAACGAGCCGAATCGGTGCTAGCAACACGGAGTTGCTGCAGCTAATGCCGAGAGCTCCCACTCAGCTAAAACGGCAGTTATGGGGGCATAAGATAAAGAGTGTCTTTGTGCCTCTTAACAGACACAAAATGCAATTAAAATGTCTGTGCAACATGAACAGGGCCCTTACATGACAACAAGATGCGTTTAGCAACTTAGCAATTGTTTAAATTCACCTACCCTCTTAGCTGCTAGCTGCCATCTGGGATGAGTGAGGGTGTTCAGCCAGGCTCCGGTAATAATCATCACGCAGCAGTTCCATGTGTATTTGTAGCATATATATCCATTTTTGACAGTTCATGCTTTCACGGCAAAATTTTGAAGTTTATTCCCCCCTCATAAATAGGTAATTGAGCACTGATAGGATTATCAGTGACTATGTAACTACATGGAAACAGACCAAATGATGCCTGTTTCTTGTAATACTATTACGAATAGCGTTACTGAAGGCTAGCTCTAGCTCCATAGTTACGTTACTCCAAGCTTCTTCCCTTGTGAACACCTCCGTTCTTCACTCTTCACACACTACGCTCCGTTGTTTACCTTTTCCTGCTACAACTGAATTCCCACGGGGCTTCATGCTAGTTACTTTACAAGAAACAGGCATCATTTGGTCTGTTTCCATGTAGTTACATAGTTTCTGATATGATCATAACCACTACAGTGCTCAATTACCTATTTTTGAGGGGGGAATAAACTTCAATATTTCGCCGTGAAAGCATGAACTGTCCTCTGGAGGACATCCACCAGACCAGCGGGCGCCTGTGGATTGTTGTCGGCAGCGGCAGACAGGGACGCGGGAGGAAGTAGAAGGATGCCCGGTCGGGGCTGCTAGCCTGGCTAAGGAAACTACCACACAATTCGCCACTGCAGAGACTCATATTCACTAACGACAGCACACAAAATGGATATATATGCTACAAATACACATGGAACTGCTGCGTGATGATTATTACCGGAGCCTGGCTGAACACACTCACTCATCCCAGACGGCAGCTAGCAGCTAAGAGGGTAGGTGAATTTAAACAATGGCTAAGTTGCTAAACACATCTTGTTGTCATGTAAGGGCCCTGTTCATGTTGCACAGACATTTTAATTGCATTTTGTGTCTGTTAAGAGGCACAAAGACACTCTTTATCTTATGCCCCCATAACTGCCGTTTTAGCTGAGTGGGAGCTCTCGGCATTAGCTGCAGCAACTCCGTGTTGCTAGCACCGATTTGGCTCGTTTTTTTTTGCTATTGACAGTACTCATATACATATAGCGATCAAGATTAACGTAAAAATTGCCCGGAGTTCTCCTTTAAGTCGGCTTGGGCCAACTACTATAAAGAGAAGTTAAAGAACAAAGCTTTCCAAGCAAGAAGTGAAGACATCTGCAGTAAAGAACATGGCAAGGATTTAAAATCCAATATTAAGTTTACTTTTTTAGTTAATTTGCCTCTAAACATTGGGAACTTTATATGAAGTCCTTTCCTACACAGTTCACCATCAAGTTATAGCAGTGTGCACCTAATTGTCATTGTTTCATTTCAAATCCAATGTGAGGAGTACAGAACCAACACATAGACACATGATAAATACATCCTGTCAAAATAACTTGTCTGTACTGTACATGCATATGTGTCTCTATAGTTTATTTACCAATTTGCTGCTGGCAGAGAGAGAGAGCTTATTATTTTCTTACATAGTTCCTTAATCAGTATCAAAGCCAGTCTCCTCCTCAGTGTGATTGGTTGGCCCCACATTGTATAGGATCTTCCAGAAATATGATAATCTTGCGACTTCACATGTGGCAAAAAGAATCCAGATGCACAAGTCCAAGAGGCCCCTTTACATCTTACATTTGATTACTTTTCATTGCTTTAGAAATGGTGTTAGGTACACATTTTGAGTCATGAAACATTTAGCAACACATTTTTAGCCAGGGCTATAGACTGTAGAGATGGTGGGTGGGGGAGTAGTCATGTAAGGGTGATATATCGCGCTACAGTTATTTTTGCTTAGCAGGTGAAGGCCTTTACTCACCTGCAAATGCCATGCTGTTGACACAGCAGCTTTCAAAAAAGAAAATCATCTCAATTCATGAAAACAATGAGCTTCAAAGGCCAACACACTGATGACAAGCTGTATGTCCTTGTGTAAACTCTGCAAACACCAAAAAGGCAGAGGAGAACAGATGCATGTTTCTGACAACATAAGCAAACCACATTCACAGTGCAGTAAGCGTAACAATTCCTCCAATAATCTAATACCACAATACAACAATTAAAAACTTCTCACTTACTGTTTTATGGATTGAACCCAAGTTTTTGATTTCCTGGTGTGGATAAAAGGCTTGATTTAAGACTGAAATCGGACAGTTGCATGTGGCAACACTTACACAAACACACACACACACACACACACACACACACACACACACACACACACACACACACACAGCAGCAGCTGTTTCAGGGTGCTCTCTCCCCAGTTCTTGGGAGCTCCGCTGCGTCCACTGCGAGAATGAGTTCATTATTTTCAAGGAGGTCAATATGAAGACAATTTTAGCCAATGATATATCCTCAGTGGTGTAGCCCAGCATTTCTCAACTGTCATCACCCTCGCAGCTCGATAACTTTGAAAGATTGTCCTGGACAAGGTCATTCCTCAGTCACCGTGTCCCAGTAGTTTCCAGCCGTTCTAACTGCAATCACAGGCAGCCGTAAGAAGGCTGAAATGATCTAACACATGCTTGGCGCATTGTTGTAGCAACAAGCAAACAAGATTGGGATAAACAGAGCACTTCCCTGCTGCGTATACAGACAATACAAAGTAAGAATAAGTAGAATACAATGTTAGACTTATATATTATGACTGTGATCATAGCTTTAATGGTCAACTGTCCTTGTTTTACGTAAAAACCTACATTATTAACATTAAAGGTACATTACTGTGACATGCTCTTATGGTGTATGATATTTGATCTTGTGGAAAAAGATCAACCTATGACATGCAGATGCTGTATTTCACTTCCCTTCTCCCTAAAAACAGTATTTATTGTGAAAGCTCTGTTTGTGTGACCTGACAGGAAATGGTCAGCAAAGCTCCTGAAATGGGATGTGGCCTTGAATAAATTTCAAATGAAAAATGATTGATACATGCTGGGTACACATGCAGGAAACACCACTGAGTTTCTGCTCAGATTTTACCGTACATTATTTTGCTGCATATACTGCAGTCTGTTTTGATAAACGCCCAGCTCTGTCTCCTTTTAGCTGGGAATCAAAAAAAAAACAGACTGTCAATTGTAAGATGTGTGACTATAGCAAACATTAGCAAACTTCAGTCCTGTCATTTACTGAATGCACTCACTGCTACCGAGGCCATTGAAGTGTAACAGTGCAGCATACAATACAACAAGACTCAAGAGAATGTGTTGGCAGTTCTGCAAATCTAAACCCTGCTGTATGAGTTGTGTGTGTGTGTGTGTGTGTGTGTGTGTGTGTGTGTGTGTGTGTGTGTGTGTGTGTGTGTGTGTGTGTGTGTGTGTGTGTGTGTGTGTGTGTGTGTGTGTGTGTGTGTGTGCTGAATCCATTCTAAAATAAAACTATATGGGTTATATACTGTATGTTTAAGTATTTTGTACATTTTACTATTTAAAGCCCATATGATTAGTATGGCAACTCCTAATGGTGTTACTAAACAGACAGATAGAAACCACTGAAGTTATTTCATGTAAAAACAATTTAAAAGGTGTTTTTTGTCCGTAATTATTGCATGTTAAAAAATAAATACAACCTCACGTTGTGTCAATAATGTTTACACCGACTCCGACTCTATTCAAGTTTAGAACAGGTTCAAATTCTTCTTTATTCGCGTCTGTCTGTATTTTCTCAGAGCCATCTTACATGCCAAACTTCATCATCCAAGATAGCATCTAAAAAAACTGATTACGTCTCGCAGCACAAAGCACCACAACAAAGTACTGTATGTAATACAAAGATACAGAAATTAAAAATAGATTATGGCAGGTGATTGCAAAACAGCTTGGGGATTGTCCTGATTGCAAAACAAAAGATGTACGAAAACATTAGACAATGATTGTACTCTAGGCAGCTACGCTATAGCTTTTTGCTAATGCCATTTATTGATTAGCCCAATTTTTGACGAGCGCTATCTAGGGCTGTCTATTGGCAAGAATCTGGCGATACGATACGTATCACGATACATGGGTAACGATTCAATATTTTGCAATATATTTCAATATTTTGCGATATATTTCAATATTTTGCAATATATTTCGATACTGTGTGTAAAGCGATATATTGGGATTTTTCTAAAGTTTAATTTTAGAAAAACTAATATTTAAAAGACGACATGATGTTCATATAAGTCAAAGAAGTTTACTTTAGGTAAACAATTCAGTACACAGAAAATCAAACTGCCAGTTTGGGATTGTGGTTCACAGGTTCTTAGTGAGCAAATGTTTATATGCTAAAGTAGGCCAAAGTTCAGCCATAGCTACATTGTTAGCTTCTAGCAAAAAGTCAGGCACTGTTAGGCACTGTTAGGCAAGGACACTAGTGGTGCGTCTCAGCATAGCCATCTAGCGGTAGGGGGTTTAAACACCACATAAACTTGAACCACTGTCTTACAGTTTTTTCCAACTGCTTACACACGTTTTCAAAACTATGTCTCCTTTTTTCAAAACTCTACACACAATTCCCAAAACTGCACACACAAAATGCAAAATGCCTCACATCTCCTTCAAAATGAAACACTGCATTCAAAATACCATAAACACATCTCAAAATGAAGCATTTGCATCAAATGGCAAACACTTTTTTCATAATAGTAAATTTTTGGATATACCATGTACACACTGTTGTTCTAAATCTAAAGCTCTTTTGTCTTTCATAGGCTTATATCTACAATGTTCTAGAGAGAAAGTAGTCTGCTGAAAGTGGTTGAAAAGTGCACTGTAAAAAACAATGTAATGTTACAGTAAAACAGAAAATATGTATTGGGCAAAACATTACGTCTGTAAGAGTAGCCCAGTGTTGTATACAGTAGCATGACACAAGAAAAAAAAAGTATAAACATATGTAAACCAAAGGTATCATTTTTAGAATAAAGAATATGTGTGTGTGTGTGTGTGTGTGTGTGTGTGTGTGTGTGTGTGTGTGTGTGTGTTGTGAGTGTTTGTGCGTGCTTGTGTGTGGGCGGGGGGGGGGACAGAATTGTATGCACTTTGATTGATTTGTAATGCTGAAATAGTCATTAGATAGTTGCATGCAGTATGGACGCCACTGTAAAGCTACTCAAGATGGGCTTCTCTCCCTGATCTCATCAGAAATGGCTCTCCTTCCTCTTCTTCCCTCCTCCTCCTCGTTGTTATCCCCTGTCTCTCCCTCCTCCACCTCTTGCTCTCTGTCTATTGTTGGCATCCATTGTTCCAAACAGGTAATCTGACCTTTGGCCTCTGTATAGGCCTATACTAAAGCAATGATTGGTTAGTGTTCAGTTATGACATAATGTGTTTGCACATGTGAGGAGTGTGTGTGTGCCCTGGTAAATAAGTGTAGCATTTTGATTGGTTGTGTTTAGAAATGGATAGCAAATCACTTCTTGTTAGATTTTTGTGTCTTAGGTAGAGAATTGTGTTTAATGTTTTGAAAAAAGTGTTTTATGCAATTGAAAACTGAGTGAAAGGCTGAGAAATAGCTTATGGTTTTGGAGATTTGCTGTGTAGTTTTGCACTTTGAGTGAGAGGTTTCAAAAATCGTGTGACATGAAAAGATTTTGTGTGTAAGCATTTGGAAAAAACTGTACATGAAATTTTTTTTTTGCATTTATTTATTGCAAAATAAAATATCGCAATACTCAAGTGTATCGATTTTTTCTTACACCCCTAGCGCTATCCAGTGCATCCCGTAATTAATTCAGCAGGCTTCGACTTTTGACTTTAAATTTAGCTAATGAATGGAATAATAAAAATGCATCGGACTCGTAATGATGTTTATCGGATGATGGCTTAAAAAAGCATTAGAAAAAAACTAACGTGTGCAAAGGCCTTAGAGGGGGCAGTTATTTATTTTTGCATGTCACCGAATTATTTTCCTTTAGTATTTTCTGAAAACATGTTCTAAAAGATCCACTCAAATGCTATTGTATTTTGGTTTACAATGCCACAATAACGGTGAAAATGCCCTTCACACTGCTAAAAAACTATTTCCACCACTGATCCCCAAACACCCCATGTACGTGCCCTTGGCAACACAGGTTTTGGTTAACAATTGCTTCTTTTTTTTTTTTTTTTTAAAGACCAACCATACTAAAATAATTTGCATCTTAAAAGATCATTGTGACATGTAGAATAGAAATACCAGGGTACAGCATGAAAGAATGGCAAGGATATGAGCAATTGTGAAGCCATTATCATGGGAATTTCTTTTAAATCTGAACATGAATTAGCTACAGTATACCAGGAAATACGAATAGCACACTGTGCCTCCAGTAAAAAGCAAAACACTCAACTTCTCAGCAGTGGCTTGATGTGGCCAGTGTGTAGCGGTGACTGCATTCATGGGTAATAATGCTGCATTTCTCTCTATTAGACAGACCCATATAGCTTGTATACAGGGATTCTTTTCTACCTGATCTATATATTTGCTGGAAATTATACTGCAAAATGTTCACAGCAGGCCCCAAAACATCCATACTGTATATCACCTTCCTATAATGATAGCTACTGATGCTAGAAATATATAGAAATATGTATCAATTTAATTAAAAAAACACAGTGATTTTTCTTCAGACAGTAGGTGTTAATTCTAAAGATTAGGAGTTTGTGTTGTGGTAAACAGTAACATTAGAAATCTTACAAAGTGTATTCTATCCTAGAATAAAATTGACCAGAAAGAGACAAAAGAGACACACATACACACATGCTCTCCCTTTATACCAAACTGGTGCTGAGCCTCATTCTTGTGATAAGAATGGCAGGCCTGTGATATTAGTCACAGCTGTTTGATATATTATTGGAAAAGTCTTGACAAGACGCCTGAGCACAGAATATAAAGGACTTTGTTTTGTTTTTAGAATAATTTAATATTTACTGTATCCTAGGTTCATGGTGGTCATCTTCCTTTTGTTGAACGGATTTGCTTTTCAAACCTATTAAAGTGTTATGAACAAAGCATTTAAAAACATAATTTTATAAAATAAAAAAGATTAGAGTTAAAATTAGCATAACGCTGTATATGAATGTATACCAGAGGGAAGCCTATATTTCTTGTCATTTCATGTTCCACATTATAATAAAAAAGAACCAAGGACCAAAGGAAACCAAGGTGCATGCTTTCTAGCTATACTTCTACTAATGTATTGATGCCAGATGATTTCACAAGACTTGGATTTAATGTTGTTTTGTTATTATTATTAGTAAAACCCTGGAGTATGGTTATGTCAGACATAAGAGCAGTGATGTAGGGTGTCTGGTAAATCCACTGACCCGGACAACCAAGGACACATCACTTAAATAAAACGTAATATCTTTGTCAATATAGTTTAGTGTATTGTTCCAGCTAATATCGCTCTGGGTCCCTGATGCACGAGTAACATCGTTACAACTGTGGCGTGGCAGCATAGTGAAAAAAATGCTGTTTTGGGCGCCTGGGTAGCTCACCTGGTAGAGCACGTGCCCATATACAGAGGTTTACTCCTTGACGCAGCGGCCGTGGGTTCGACTCCAACCTGCGGCCCTTTGCTGTATGTCATTCCCCCTCTCTCTCTCCCCTTTCATGTCTTCAGCTGTCCTATGAAATAATCTTAAAAAAAATGCTGTTTTGACAGACAACTGCCAAGCTGAAACTATAAAAAACACAAACTGGTCGGTTCTCAGGAAAGCACAAGCCTCTTTCCAATATATGCAAGTTGATTCTATCTTTCTTCATGACATTGTGGGCAAAATGCAGGTGCATTCATTATCCTGTAATTATCATGCCGCGAGTCTTCTGGTATATTATTCATTACATGCATTCTCCACACAGCGTTGTGACAGGAAAGGTAAAATGTATGAGATATAGATAGGATCAACTACACCAACCTGCACTCCCATCATTAATACTGTGCTACAGCAGGAAGTAAGCTGCTCTCAAGGCCACTGATAAGTGACCGCTCACACACACACACACACACACACACACACGCACACACACACACACACACACACACACACGCACACATACACACACACACACACACACACACACTCACTAACTAAACCTTAGCAATCTAATCCTGAAATCAGATGAGGGCTTGTCCAATATTGGTCTTTTATAAAACCAAATCTCTAAAACCTTTTGTTCAGATCACACTGAGAAGATAAAATTCCAGTCCATTATTGTGGGTACAGGTGGCACTTCATATTTGGAAGTTTTTCATTTTGGTGCAGGAAAGCGCCAACAGCTGGAAAATGTAATGTGTCCGTAAATGATGCTTTGCGCTTGATGGTGAACACGATGCTTGCTGACTGGTAATGTTTCAGGGGTTGAAAGCAGGCCAAATTAAAGGGATTTGGGAGGATGTAGGAAAGAGATGGGACAGTGAATCACTCTGTAGGGATCACTGCACAAGAGGAGCAGCTTCACGTAAATGCAAGCAAAGCTGGGGGAGCTAGATCCCTGTGAAAAAGGCAAAAATACATTGCCATTGTACTTATCCATCATCTCTGCAGTGAACAAAGCACCAACAGAAGTCTAATGGAGATGTGACACATCATTTTATAGAAAGGAAAAACAGATCCAATGATCCAGTTGGAAAATGTGAAGAAAAGTAGAGAGAATGTGATATATATATATATATATATATATATATATATATATATATATATATATATATATATATAAATATTATAACAGTCTTAAACATGTATAACGCAGCCCAATATCTCTAGCCATTCATGTAGGCCATGGAAAAAGTAAAGCTGTTGATGTTGGGGTGGTGCATGGGCAAGTAGTGTGTCCGACTTTCATATACTTTTACTAATCAAGTAACCTTAACCAAGTGCTTACAGTTTTTTACAATTGCTTACACACTAAAATTAAAACTTTCCCACAATTAGCAAAACCTTACACTCAAGGAGCAAAACACTAGCCTAGATTTGCACAACTGTAAGCACATTGTCAGCTTCACACTTTTTGCAAAACATCACACACAGTGATTTGCAAAACACTAAACACACTTGTATGCATTTGACACAGAAATTTAAGGCTTTCAAAGGCTTTCAAATGAACACACCCATGAACCAATTGGTTAAACACAGCTACCAGGTATGAAAACACATGATTGCTTAATTGTAGACACACCAATCAGGTTTAAGCACTATATAAAATGCAGCAGGTAAGTAATAACCTGCCTTCAACCAAAATGGAAGGAGTCAGAAGAAGAAGACTGAGAGTGAGAGGGAGAATCCACAGAGGAGGAGGAGAAGGAGGTAGAGGAAGAGGCCCAGCCAGAGGTAGAGGCCGAGGTGGAGGGAGAGGGAGAGGGAGAGGGAGAGGAAGACCTGAAGCTGGAGAATATGCTCAAAGAAGAAGAGGACCAAATTTATCAAATGAAAGTCGCACAACACTAGTGGACCATGTTGTGAACCACGGATTGAGTGGACTAAGAGTTCAGCCAAATCTTAGCAGATATACAGTGGCCTCTGTCATAAGGATATTCCAACAAGGAAACAGGTAAAAGAAAATCTGTCTACAGTTACAGTAATCAGCTGCTCATTGTATGCACCATATCAGCACTTTTGATACCCCTCGCCGTGACATTTGAGGATTGAGGGTCGAGAACGACAAGGAGGAAGGGGGCCCATATTCACGCGAGGGTTTACGATCTCCGGCCCCAGGCTCAGGTACCCCTCGCTGAGGCCATGGAGGATGCCTGTGACCAAGTCGACGCCGCAGCTGTGCAAGGATGGATTCGATATTCAAGACGGTTGTCTTGCCAATGAGGATATCGCCTGTGATGTTGATGAAATTCTCTGGCCAGATCCTGCTAGGCGAAGAGATAATGTCTAGTATTTTCTGTACTTTTTCAGATCAATTTTTTTGTTTGTCTGTTTTTTCTGTGATTGTAATACTGGATACCGTATTTTATGTTTGTCTGTTGTTTGCGGAGCTAACAGTGTTATGCACACTACTGTAGTAGCATGAAAACCATACCTGTCAAGTATCCCCTTTTGGCCGGGAAAGTCCCGTATTTTACCCTTCTTTCCCGCCGTACTCCCGTATTAGTATTTTCCCGTAAATCTCCCGTATTTTAACCTGCGTTATTAAAAAATAATAATAGCCCGGGCCCGAGCGGAGTAAAAAAAAAAAAACATTCCCAATCTGAGCTCTGTCAATAGCCTCGCGATAACTTCCACCTGCAGTAGGCAGTATACTACTACAGGTACTGTAGGTGGCAGTTGTCGCGAGTTTAGTGTGTGAGGTCATATGATGAGTGACAACGCAGAGAAAAAAAACAAAAAAAACAGAGACGGATGATGGACGCTACGACAGAGACGGTGCGCTGCCAAAACTTATGAAGGCTTTACTATGCATTCCCCATAGCAATGCAAGTTCAGAAAGGGTGTTTAGCATGGTACGAAAGATTGTTACAGAGAATGACGTAAGACCACAGAACTGTTTGCGCTCTACTCTCATGTAAAATTACAGTTTTTTCCAATTGCTAAAACACAATTTTGCAAACTAGTGTGGTTTTATCAAAATCAAAATACACAATTCACAAAACCACACACCCAAACTGCAAAATACTATATATATCCTGCAAAATGAAGCACATTATCAAAATCAAAGTTTTGCACCACATGGCACACACTTCATTCATATTACCAGATTTTTGTCTAACCAACTACACACTATTGGGTATAATGAAAAGCACTCTCATCTTTAGAATGCTTTGCCATAATACTAAAATAGTTCAAATTGTAGAAAATTCGTCAGATTGTTCACATGCACAGACCTTCTCATAGTCATTGCACAGACCTTATCATGTCATTGCATTTCTGTGCGTGATTTTCATTTTTATTTGTATTCTTATGTATGTGTGATATATGTGTGTATATGTGTTTGTTGTGTTACAGTAAGGTTGTCTAAGCTAATGGATCCTAAAATTTCCTTCGGGATGAATAAAGTATCTATCTATCTATCTATTATCTATCTATCTATCTATCTATCTATCTATCTATCTATCTATCTATCTATCTATCTATCTATCTATCTATCTGCAGATACACACACATGATGTTGAAACATTTATGTTTGAATTTTTAACCAAACAAGTCAGTGCAACATATGCACAGCAGATATATTTATATAGGACTGAACAGAAATATGCTCACAACAAACAGTAAACTGAAAAAGAAAATTGCAGAAAAAATATATAGAAAAAAAAGAGGTGCTCACATGTGGTCTTTTTATAGTGCTTACTTTATGATTGAAGTGGTAACAATAAAGCATTGAGGTGTTTGGCCAGGTGGCGCATATGTTGGCCAATTAGCTCATGTAGTGTGATTTTGAATGGCAGTCTTTAGAAATGGCAGACATGTGACTTTATGTCAGATTGTTGTCTCTTATGCAGAGAACCGTGTTCAGTGCATTTAAAAAGGGCCATTTCGAATTGCAAAATGTGTGTAAAGCAGAAAATGTGTTTAGACTTTTGGAGACTTGAGAAGAGGTTTTGCTCTCTGTGTGTCAGTTTAAATAATTGTGCTATGCATGTCATTTTAGCATGTTAGCAATTGGAAAAAACTGTAACCACTCTGGCCCCGCCCACAAATACACTCCTTCCAAAACAGTCTTAAAGAATGCAAAGTCTGCAACAAATTTGTACAATAACTCACTAAAAGAGTAAAGAAAAGTTATGTGAAATGAAAAGAAAAACTGTAAAAGAAAAGCAATATGAAATGAAAAGAATGTGTGGAATGAAAATAAAATGTAAATGTAAAGACAAGCAATGTTATAAATTGTAAAAGTTTTCAGCATTCTGCATCAAGTGGTGATTTTAGCTTTCTTGTACACCTGTCTTAAAATGTAAGGGATACTGGAGCTTGGTTGGGGTGGTGGGACTGCTCGCGGTGGGTGCCGGAAAATTTCCCTAATTTTCAAATCCAAAACTTGACAGGTATGTGAAAACTGGGACTTGTTTTGTTGTGATTCTCCATGTCGACATGTTGACTGATTTGGGTATATGGAGAGAAATAAATTATATTTTCCTCAGTCTGCAGCATTGGTCTTCTGTAGTGTTTGGTGGTAAATTTGCACTTTCTCTGTGTAGTTAATTTACAGTACTCTAATCACTGAGAAGTAAAATTGCTAAAAGTGTTTTAGGTTAGCAACAGCAGTGTGTATCTGGTTTAAACATAATTAAGTCAAATGAAACGTATTTGTTTCATATGGTAACAAAATATGTTTTTTTATAAATTAGTGTATAGTTTTTGCAAGAGTGTTTCATTTTGCAAAGGGTCTGAGGTATTCTGCTAATTGGGTGTGTGGTTGTGCTAATTGTGTGTAGTGTTTTGAAAATTGTGTTTAAGCAATTGAAAAAAACTGTAAGTTGTCTGGAACGTGCAATAATTGTTATATTTCTTTGGCCACTTGGGGGCAGTGCAACAAGCTGTAAACACAATACTGACAAACAGTTGCCTAGTTACACACCCAGCAGACAGAGAACAACATCAACATTTATTTGAAGTTGTGTTTGTGTCCACCTAAGGAATGTAAGTCACATATTCACTCTCCTTTTAGCTCTATTTTTGGTCTCCACCAACTCCTGAGCAAAATATATGGGTCTTTAGCTGCTAACTGCACCACTGTGTTCACCAGCTAATTGCTAACTATGTCTGTCTGTCTGCTGTTTGGTAATGAGCAGGTAATGTACAGCTGGTTTATTAGAGCTTTTTTTTGCTGAAAATGGCTCCCTGCTGGATATGATGCTGATGAGAGCCGTGCGACTGAACCAGTAAAGTTGTGGGTGGCCGTAAAACCAAAACAATGAGCTGAAAGACGCTAAAACGCTCAGTATAGCTGAATTGCAAAGTTGGGTGATTGTTGTCTGTGGATTCACCACTACTTGTGACCTTTTTCACATTATGAGTAGGAATTTATTGTTAGCATAAAAATAGTGTTGAGAAGCTTTGATAATAGTTTATTTGCCATATACTGTAAGATTTGTCCCTACCACATCATGGTTGTTAGTAAATAAATAATTTGAAACTGAACATTAAAAACATTTTAATTTAATGCAATCCAAGGTTTTGCAATAGGATTGGTATAATGTGTGTGTCAAGAGTTTTAATATGTGTTCCTTTATTGCAGTCCTTCCGACAGGGGAAATTAATTATTCTTAAACCAAAGAGAAATTGTGATCAATGTGTCTCTTTTTCTTAGACTTTTCTATAGTATTTTGATATTGTCTCTGCTAAGGTCAGGATTATGAACTTCTTTCATGGTTAGACTTAACAAGTCTTTTGTGCACTACTTTGTCCAGGGCATGTCTTTGGTCGGACAAAATAATTCAGATTGCTCATCAGCATGTTGCAGCGATGAGAAAAGGAACAACGCATTTTTTACTTTCAATGCATTTTGTATGAAGTACGGCTGTGCTTTTAATATCTTAGTGGTGCATGGTGTTATCATTTACTTGAAATCTTTGCAAAGCATAGTCTGGGTGAGAAAAATGTTTCACCTAATGACCAATTATATTGCAGTCTTTGTTTATCTGTTTCCCTGCATGTCTCAGAAAAACATTCAAAATTGATTTTGCTGCAGGCGATCCAGAATTGTCCAAAGGAGTCCTTGCCCGTCCGTTTTCTTTCTTCAACCTGAAGTCCCACTTGGGGTTTGATTCTGGCCCTTATCTTATGCCTTGGTCTGGCAGAGTTTCTGCAACACAGCAACATTTATATTTCAACGGCTGAATATGAATTATGCACAATAAGCAGTGAGAAGGAATTTAATGATGCCTCGCTGCTACAGTCTGCCTCGACAAACGAAGAGTGATTCCCCCTGTCTGAGCTGCGGGGATGGAGATGCTGATTTGAACAAATCTTTGACCTCATCCTTCTTGTTGCTTGAGGTTGGCAGTCAATGCACAGGTTTGGAGAGGGAGATGAGAATGAGGGTACCTCACCCTGTCAGAATATTGATCCTTGCTGACATCTAATGTAATGATTCTTTGTCAGCAAAGAAATGACCGGACAGGCTGAATTTGGGTCGCATCCCCAGCGACTTTTAATTAAGACTGCTCTGCCATCTCCTTTTGACCTCGTCATCTATAGCACACTGCAGCCAATGATAGTGGATTTTTTGTCATCCAAAGAGTGAATGCTTCTTCCACAGAAATTAGATGACTTATCTTCTGTCGCTTAGTAACCTTGATTTGTGAGGCAGATAAAACCTCTGCCTTGAAATCAAATATTATTTAGTAAAAGCAACAATATAAACAAGTTCTTGTATGCACAGAACGATTCCCTGATTCTTGAAAAGCTCTGCACTTGCATCTCTGAGCCTCATAAACAACAGGCGGACTGCTTGGGTTGCCTTCACAAACATTTGCTTTAAACCCAGGGACAAATGTAAACAAAAAAAAACATCCATATGCACTGATACACACTTCCACTGATAACATCAGTGTTTATCAGAGACAGACATGTTTTGTTTGCCAGAAAACATGATATTAAAGATATATCTTTGGCAAACACATTCCATACTTTGATTAGTGAACACAACATAGAATAATCTTTGCTAATCTATTCCAATTTGAAATGTACCAATTTCTTTTGCATTTTGTATTGTAGTTGTAAAAACGACATGATTTTCCATGAAATATAACGACTGCTCAGTCTCTGTTGTACAAATTGTTGATATTGGTTTTATTAACATTCCGACCTTTAACCTTTTGTTCTTTTCCTTCTTTCTTTTTTGCCCGGCCATATTTGTATATATTAACATGTGTTGGCAATACTTTTTCAATTTCATTTACATACAATTCGAAATACTTCATTCATCTGTCAAGTGCCAATTTCACAAACAATTAATTTCATTTCAATCAATTCATTCCATAGCTGGGCTAATGATAAAGCACTTTTATTAATCTATACAACGTAAACGGACCATTTATTTGGCATAAGTGGCTTCTTCATCTTCTACTTGCTGATTTTATCCTCATACAATCTCTTGAGAAGTGAAGGGTTTCCTGCTGTGATGAAGAAACATATATGTTAACCTCTTGAAAAGACCTGGAAACCTCTTATGGTTAATCTTCAGCTTTCCTGCCAACACTGATTGACAAAGAAAATCATACACTGACATGATGCAAAGAAAGAAAGATCTCCCCCTCGTCACTCTTTACGCTTACATATCCAGAGGTTAATATGGTATGAGAGGGCATCTTTGGCGTGAACAGTTGGTACACGCTAAGAGTTTAACATGAGATCATTTCTGCATGAGCAGTTGTTGACATATAATATTAACTATGATGACTTGGACAAAGATTTGTTGGCCCAAACAGCAGGAAGTGGATGAAGGAGGATTCATGGGGTTTGATTCTCAGCCAAATCAAACACATTTAAAATTAGAAGCAGCTGCCTGGTAGTCAGTGTTAAAATAGAAAGGTGAAAGGCTGCATGTCAGCCTGGTGTAGTGCTTCAGGAGGTGTGTTTGTTTACCTGTGGTGCCACATAGATACTAGCTATTAATTTCTGTAATAGCTATTCTTTTCTGTATCATGAAATGGAGAGATATTGTTCAAATTCTTAATCATGCCCTACAGGGTGAATACATGCATAAATGTGTCATAATTCTTTGAGTGTGAATACAAACATGATGTGACAAACAGAATACTATTGTCCTGGCGCCCAGGAAGTCATGCCATCAAGTTTAGCTATTTTCAAAAATAGGTCAGAAAATTTAAAAAAAAAATGTGATGGTGAAGGGTCCTTTTATTTTTCAGGAGCTGAAATGGTTTTCAAAATGTTTTAGTTTGTCTGTGCATGGCCTGAGGCTTCCATTTGATTCAAGTCACAACACTGTAAATGCCTTTGGACACTCACGCATAGTGGTGAGCTATATTCAGTCCACTGCAGACTGACATTCTCCAAATGAATGTTGTATCAATTTAGGGACAGATTCTCCTTGCTGTATGTCTCGTTTGCATATCAGTGAAAAAACAAGAGTGTTTATGCTCAGAATCTTTAGCCTAATAGCCTACGCATAAAAAAAATATCCTCTTCCTGAAACAGATAAGTGATTCAGACACTGAAAGCTAAGTATCTAAATTATAATTGGGAGGTGCACATACTGTAGTACTACTTTGAACACTCTGGCCAGTCATCCACATATTTCTCTAACAATTGAATTAAAGTTTCTACCAGCTATGGATCATAAAAACTTCATTTCTCCACAATGAATCCCCACCTGCTCTGTCTTTCTATTAGACCTCATGGGATGCAGTTATTTTGTCTCTTCTGCACAGCATCCCTCATCCTACTATCTGCTGCGATTTCATATGCTGTCAATTTCCCATTCAATTAAATGATAAGCCTTTTTTGCTATTCAAATTAGGGTGGAGTGTCCAAACAATTTTCAGGAACAGAGGTTATTCTACTACAATTTAAGGTCTTTTGTTCAAACAGATTTATCTTGCTTTGTGCCATTACTGTTCTCAAGAAAGAAAAAAAAAACTATAAGCAGTATGTTTGCAGAATCTGTGTGCACCTCTGGTAATATGAATCCACCCCTTTTTTTTGATTATAATCAAAGTCTTTGAGACCTGGTTTCTGCTGTAAAATACACAAATTGGCATTTCCTGCAGACAGGAGATGTTCTTATTTGTTGAAGACATTAACATATTGCTTGTTGTTTGACAGCATGGACAGCAGGCTGGGAATATACAGCAGTGTAATCCCAAGAAGGTTCATTACACTAAACCTGCTCAAACCTTATTCCCAATGGGACACGTCTAAGAAATACACACATACCTACATGCACATGCAACTCCTCGATATTTGAAGTTGTACTGTCTATTTTTCTTTTTTTTCTTCTTTCAGTTTCTTTGTCTTTCTCTCATTCTCACTTGTCAACATATCTGTATTGCAACATGTGATGCTACATACTGACGTCAATACTCTTAATATGGGAGACAGAGGAGTCCTGGTTCTGTAAGAGACTAACAATGTTTTCATGCACTATCCATAGTTTTCACTTTAGCACTGGTCCGCACGGTTTTGCTTAGGAGTTGGATTGCTTGAGGCGAAAAGCTGACATGACTTCTGCATCATTTATGCTTTGTCGGCATCAGGATGTGATGGTTGCAACAGACTCAGTCCAGTGAACAAACATATTGACATGTTGCCACCCACTAAAAGAATAAATCAGAGGAATTGTTTGCTCCATGTCGTTCCAATGAAAACAAATCAATTTTATTTTTTAATTTTAGGGTGCATTTTACACTGAAGTCTGTCAACGACAGATAAGACTGAAAACAAAGAAATTAAGTGGTGTGTGTGTGTGTGTGTGTGTGTGTGGGGGGGTAATTAGATGTAATTAGAGCTGTTAAAGAATAAAGAACAAAAACTAGCAAACAGCAAAAATCCTGCCGGCATAAAAAATGCATGTGTTGGGAAACATTACCTACTGTACGCGTGCATGTGAATGCATCTGTGCATGCTTAGTGAAAACAGTATTTTGTGTTGGCGGCACAGACTGTTAATATTAAAGTGATGGTTCGGAGTAATTTCACCCTAGGGTCCTTTGCACCATGATCTCGAGCCAAACACCCCCCCAGAAGCTTTTTTCACCTGGGTCGAACATTGGGAGCGTTAGCGTAGCGTAGCGTTATCAGCTGAATAGCTTAGCGCAGAGGCTAATGGATCCGAAGTGTCTCTTAACATTACCCCACTAATAATGCCCGAAATGATACCAAACGTCTACAGTAGTACAAATAGGTTATGCACTCATAAAACGATTGGATTGTAAAATTTGTAAGTACACCAGAAGTTTATGTAAATAACACTTGCCTGCTGGCTTCTGCTCTCTGCTGCTGCTGCTGCTGTTACTACCGGGCAGTAAGAGTGCTTAGGGACATCTACAAATTACAACACCGAAAAGAGATGCAACAAAAATATTTATTAATTTAATGATTAAATAAGGTAATGTCTCCAAACTTACCTCAATTATTACTTGTCTCCTGCTAGTTATACTACAGCACTTACTTTAAAAAATAAGTTAAATTAAAAAATATTTTTGTTGCACTCTCTTTCGGTGTTGTAATTTGTAGATGTTCCCTAAGCACTCGTCTTTACAGCAGCAACAACAACAGCAGAGAGCGCAAGCCAGCAGGCAAATGTTATTTAAACTTCTGGTGTACTTACAAACTTTACAATCCATCGTTTTATGAGTGCATAACCTATATGTACTACTGTAGACGTTTGGTATCATTTCGGGCATTATTAGTGGGGTAATGTTAAGAGACACTTCGGATCCATTAGCCTCTGCGCTAAGCTATTCAGCGGCTAACGCTACTCTACGCTAACTCTCCCAATGTTAGACCCAGGTGAAAAAAGCTTCTGGGGGGGTGTTTGGCTCGAGGTCATGGTGCAAAGGACCCTAGGGTGAAATTACTCCGAACCATCACTTTAATGGACAGAGTTTGTGGAGATCTGCTATGAGTCGTCGAGTTTTCCGTTACAGGCGCAGCCATCCTGATTGCGGATGTGATGATTTTAGACGAGAGGGAGGAGTGAGGGAGGAGCCCTTACCGGCAATTTCCACTGGATGCGAAACGTCTGCGGAACGTCGACGGAGTCATTAGGTTTCCATTAAAGTCAGTGTGTGTATTTCCACAGACTGCGGAACGTCTGCGTCCCGACTCCGTCCCAGTTCCGTTAGTCCGCAGCCCTCCGCAGCAGATACGCAGAGCTTCTATTTTTGACGGACGCCGGAGAGCTACGCAGCAATTCAGCACGCGGCAGATAGTGCGGGACAGGAAGTCGAGCACAGAAACAAAATAAATATCCGGTTAATTTTCAAAATAAAATACACGTGCTAACGGCGGATCATATTTCCCTGCACAACACCTTCAAAACACAGCACAGAGTTGTTTCCCCTCTACTCCTCTGGATGGAAACAAACTGTTGTTGGATTTGTGGTTCTATTCTACCTGAATTCGCGAGAACTTGTGGGTCCTCGTGACTACAGCTGTCAGTCACGGCCGCAGCCGTTCCGCAACAAATCCGGACCCGGTGGGTATTGACGGACGGCGGAGCACGCAGCAGACACGCAGCGGAGCCGGTCCGCAGCTGTTACGCATCCAGTGGAAATCCCCGGTCACACTCGACGTTACGTTACACACTTTCACTGGCAATCACATCATAGCCACGCCCTAAAACACCCCCTGCTTTATCGCCGATTTTAAAATCAACGAGACCATAATTCAAAAAATTAACATCATTCTGTGTTGCAGAAGACTTAAAACTAGCGATTGAGACCATAAACTCATTATGAAAATGTTTACTGAGGTAATAAATCAAATGAGAAGTGGGTCACTTTCGCATAGACTTCTTCAGAAACTGAACTCCTTTTTCAACCGCACGTGTCGCCCCCTGCCGGAATTCAGTTAGAATGCAGGTTTAAGGCACTTCAGCTTTGCAGCACTTTGCCGAACCGGATGCATTGTCCTTTAAAATTTACAGTCAATGGTTGGCGGGAAAGGTTTTTCATTGTGGCAGGCACCACGAAAAAAGTCATATAACCATTCCAATGACTCCGAAGCTGTTCAGTTAATGTAAATTAAGCTAAAAAAACTGCATAGTTCCCCTTGAACATGCCTTTATAGGGTTAGGGCATCAGTTAAGGGTTGATGTTAGAATTAGAGTTTGGCTCAGGATTGAGTTAAAGGTTATGGTGCTTGAATCATCCTCTCAAATTTCCCCTAAAAGTTTGGTAAACAAATGTCCCACACTGTCACATTGTATTCTATATATTTGGCTTGTCCAATGTTGTAGCTTTAGCAGTGAATACAGAATTAATGTTGATGCTTAACCTAATGGTTGTTGCGTAGGCTGGAGCATGTTTGAGAGACCCATAGATGAGGCAGTAGTCCACGTTCAGAATGCACAGCAGTTTCCTTTTCAGTTGTTTTTAGATTTCTTTGTGTGTGTGGTTTAGGCTAGGACACACACAACATGGCTGAAGTCAAACAAAGAACAAAGCAAGGGAATATGGATTCATATCCTCTCGTTTAGCTGAAGTGACTGCATCTGGGGGTGGGGTTCCGAAATCTTGGTGTTATATTTGATCATAATATGTTTCTTGACCAACATATCAAATCACTAACTCGCACGTTTCTTTCAACTAAGTAGCATTGCTAAACTTAGAGCTGTTGTTTCGCAATGTGAACTTGAGATGATTATTCATGGTTTTATATCCGTTTTCACTTGTCTCACCTGTCTTCCCAGGACTGTCCAAAACTCTGCTGCAAGGCTGTTGAGCAGGTCCAACAGGAGGTCGCACATCACTCATGTTTTATCCTTGTTACATTTGGCTTCCGATCAAGTTCAGGATCCAATTTAAAGTTCTTGTTCTTACATAAATAAAATATAAAGCATTGCATGGTCAGGCCCCTGTTTATATCTCTGACCTGCTCCATCGTTACAATACTAACAGGTTCCTCAGGTCTTCTAACCACGCACTCATTTGAAAACTAAAGGTGACCGTTCCTTTGAAGTGTTAGCTCCGACTCTGTGGAACGCCCTTCCTATTAACTTACGTTCTGCAGTCTCGATTGACGCTTTTAGAAAGCAGCTGAAGACACACTTGTTTCAACTCGCTTTTGTCTCATGTTTGTAATTTGGGGATTTTAGTCTTTTAATCTTTTAACTTCATTGGTATTGTATTAGTTTTTGCTTGTTTATTTTCTGTTTTGGATCCTACTGTATTTTAACAAATGTTTATTGTGTGAAGCACTTTGTGACTCTGTCTGTAGAAGGTGCTATATCAAATAAATTATTATTATTATAATCTCCAGAACATTCTGACACTAAAATGGCATTTTTCAGACAGATACATAATTTTGTTTTAAACCTGTTTCTGTCTCAGGACCAAACTCTCGCCAGATTTGGCAACACAGAGAAGCTAACGTCAGCTAACGTTCGTGAACGCCCTAACAAAACTGAAAAAAAAAAAATCTCCGCGATGCTAAATATGTCTTTTAGCTCTGCAAATATCTAACGTTAGCAAAAGAACGTATTAATAAATTATTAAAATATAACTTTTCATCCATCCACACGACGTTCACTACACATTCAAACAAGGCCACGCCCCTTTAGGAGACAGGAAGTATGTACTGTTTTCAGTGATGGGAATAACGGCGTTATAAATAACGGTGTTACTAACAGCGTTACTTTTTTCAGTAACGAGTAATCTAATTGATTACTCTTCCCATCTTAATAACGCCGTTACCATTCATCAGACCAACTAGATCTCTGAGCCGAGAGATTTTTCAGATTTATCATAAATAATTGAACATGCACATGTATTTTAAGTTCCGTTAAAGAGGGGTGGAGGTGGGGTAACATGTGATGATTTTGATTTAAAAATGTATTTGAAAGTAACACAATATTTACTTTCTGAAGTAAGTAGTTACTTTTGTAATTTGTAACTGAGTAACTAATTTAGTTACTATATTAAGTTACATGTTATTTAGCTGACGTTTTTATCCAAAGCGACTTACAATTGCTATATCTGTCAGAGGTCACTCGCCTCTGGAGCAACTAGGGGTTAAGTGTCTTGCTCAGGGACACATTGGTTGATGTATCACAGTGGGAAATATCCACTGCACCATCACCACCCCTGCTAGAAGTAACTAGTAACTGTATCTAATTACTTTTAAAAAGTAACTTGCCCAAAACTGACCATTTTTACCATTGGCGCTGCTTGAAATGCGCTATCTGTAATATAAATCTTTGACTCAGCATTGGCCATCTAACGTTAGCTTGCTTCTTGCTTCAGCTACGACCTACGGCAGGTTAACTCCGACTGTTGTTATATATAGCTATGCAGTGTTCTAGCAGCTTGGGTGGAACGCAGCAGGTAAGACAACTCTCATTATAACCACAAGAGATTTGACTTGGACTCTGAGCATCTATGCATTGTGGGGACTTCTGACAATGAAACTGAGTGAAATATTTGAAGCCTCTGTCAGTCAAAACTTGGCCATACAGCATGCATTAGTAATGATGGATCCACCAGATGGTGGAAGCTATTGTCAGTAGAGGGTTCTCATAGGAATAGAAATGCAATGTAGTATGATCAGGATTGTTTTTGGGACCTGAGAGCAGAACATTAAGTCTTGATTAAACAAAGATATATAGATTATAGAAGATGTAACAAGTCCTAGTTTAAGGTGGAGGGATGATGTTGGTCATTCAACCGTCTGGCCTGAAAAGTACTGCATGTCAGATGAAGTAGTGAGCTTCTACTCCTCCAGCCTAAAATCATGATTCTGGTCTTATTTGCATTCAAGCCTGCTATGCTTTTCATCATCATAAGATTTATGCCTGCCACAT
Source organism: Perca fluviatilis (assembly GCF_010015445.1). Taxonomy (NCBI): domain Eukaryota; kingdom Metazoa; phylum Chordata; class Actinopteri; order Perciformes; family Percidae; genus Perca; species Perca fluviatilis. Next base: position 17,514,560 of record NC_053126.1, on the reverse strand, counting down.
GTAGGGTCAAGTGTACTCCCTCAAACTTTATCAGCAGGCTGACGGAGGGAGAGCTGGTGCAGGAGTGGATAGTATATCATTTTGTTACATTTAAGTGGAGAAATTTATGTTGATAGGAAATGTAAACCATTGTCACGACCAGGTGGAAAAGCGAGCAATCAAACATGATAAAAAGATGCAGCTGTCAGCATTCCTGACCAGCTTTGACTCAGGTGTGATTAAATACAAGGGCAATAATAATAATAATGAGGCATATTTTGTCTATCGTAATACAGTATGTGTCCCCTGTAACTCTGGTATGCTATTCATGTTACATCATAATAATGTTTTAAATACATTATACACTACAATAACTATATCAAGATTCAAACATACATTGGCTGAAGACACGCCTGACTTACAATACTGCCCACTGACCACTGGGCTGGGAATCACAGGGTACCTCATGATATGAAACACGATACATGGCTCACTATTACGATAATATCATGACACAGCAATTCTGCTATAATCAATATATTACTAGGCAATCCTATAATGACATCACAATATTGGTCTATAAATCCAAAATGCTTGTGAAAAGGTTAAGTGCAGGTTTTCAGTCTGTAAATTAAAACGACAGAACTATAGAGCAACTATCGGTCCAGAATTTGGACGTAAACATGGCTTACGCAAAGAATTCTTCCATTACACCTAACACTGTCTTCTGATACATTTAAGATTTAAACTGTATTAATATTTAAACCGAGATATATAGTATTTTTTCATCTCCTCAGAACGTTGCACAGTTTGAAGCACTGTATGCTTCACGGTGACATGATTGATGATTCTTATTTGGTGTATCCTTTGCTGTTCATTAAACATTTTATATAGAGAACTTCTCTCCTCCACATACAACCAGCATGTTTCTTTCACCAAGGCTTACTAAACCTGACAGCACAATATCAAGGTCTTACCATTCTGAGCACATACACTTCATGCACCTTTTTTCCAGTTGTCTTGTTTCTGTAAATCTTCCAGTTTGGTGGAGGATTTACTGGACTCCTGTTGTAGGTGCCTTTCAGAGCAGTCAGTAAAAATGAATGACTGTGGAAGCCCATCAACTGAAGCGAGTCTCATGTGAGTACTAGGAGCAAAAACAGTAAATTCAATGTATTATCGATTATCAGAATGCAGGTTAGGTTTTACGAGAAAAGATGCACAGTACAAGCTTGTATTTACGAACTTAGGGGTTCTTTATAGAGTGAATTGAGTTTTAACAGAAAGACATTTTAGTGCCTGGCAACTGTAATTACTATCCCTTTAAACATCACTTACAGTGCACTTACAGAACGAGCATCAGTACAGTTTATCTGATCTTTAATGCAATTTTAAATTTGTATCGGCTCACTGCAGGGTGCTGGTGGAAACTTCTCACAAGAATCACAAACTTTGCTGTGGAACTGTTTTTTTAAATGTCCAAAGAGGGAGCATAGTTAGTGATCGATAGGTTAGGCCTCCTTCAATCCTCAACCCCCTATGAAATAACTTTTAAGATAGTTTCAGTAAACAGAAGATATCAAGGAGATAAATAAAACAGTTTGAATGATCGGTCCATCGGATTAGAAATAAGGAATTCATGTGAGAAAATAAATCATAGTGTCCTGTTGGCATTTATTCTGAGGCAAACTGGGAAGCAGGAGCCAGGTGCTGTACGGTAATTCCTGATTGCCTTCTGCAAAGTTATGAGTATTCAGAGCATGATAATTGTCCTCAAAATCCATGCATGACTACACAAAACAACACAAATAATCCCCCTTGTCACTTCTGGGACAAAACATAGTCCGTGTGAGGTGAGAGATTAGAGCAGTTCTGTTGGTGGTTGGGAGGGGAGAGTCAATAAATCGATCATTCGAGTGTAAGAAGTCAGCTGGACATCATGAAGGACCTCCAACATCGGGAGCCTATTAATTGTTTTGTTTATAGCTCCAATCACAACATACCACACCTCTCCCACAGAAAATTAATGATTACAGGCAAAAGGTTAATATCCACTCAGCTGAAAATGAATCAACAGTGAATTAATGAGATCATTACCTGCATGGATTGATAATGAAATTAGTCTTCTTTCAAAGCAGGACTTTCTGGGATGTGGAGGTATTGACTTGAGAAATAATGCATCTGTTGGTGAAGTCCTTGACCAGATGGCCAGTGCTGAGCTATCCTGACTGTTGGAGGTCACAGCCAATCAAAACACTGTTAGGGTTGGAATGAAACATCCTTCATACTCATTAAAACTTGATATAATTTAATATGATTAATAAGAAATGTATTTTGTACCTTAACTGACCTCAATAAATTAAATAAGCATGTGTTTCTTATGTACATTTCACAAATTTGAAAAGAAATGACTATTTCTTCCAACAGTGTAAAAGTTCTAGTATAAGTCTTGCTGAAGAGTCTCCAGGTTTTTCTTGCAGCGGCCTGTTTTCGCAGTTGAAGAGCTAAACTATCAGCAGGTCCCCACAGTAATTTCAGAAGTGATTCATACACATGAAATATGTCTCTGCAGAAAATTGTGCTGGGTTATTAATTGGCAGGGAGTCAGACAGTACTTAGAGAAGACTCCAGAGATGGGTTGATTCATCTTTCAATTCTTCATTTGAGCAGCACTTCAAAGTTAACCAGTCAAACTGCAACAGAACTGAAACTTCATATTACCAGCCTTTTAGCTGGAGTGAGCATACAGATTTCACAAGATTATAAACATAAACTAAATGTTTGCAGAAAAAACAGCAGGTTACCTCACTTTTTATATAATCAGCCTATTTGGGTTCATCAGCAACCCTGGGAAGATCAATTTCCATTCCACTCAATTTGATACATTTTTAGGGAATAGAATAAATAAAAAGATCAAGTATTTACCAGAATATTATTCCTGGCAGCAAGGTAAGTCCTTGAAACAGCAATTAGACAAAATTGGTAAATAATAAAATGGTAATGCTTTATCTTTGTATTTAATTCCTATCAACCTTCCAGAAATGTATCTGGAAAGAACTATGCAATTTGGAACTACTTAGTGTGTTTTAACAGTTTACTATATAGTAAACTGTTAAAACAGACTAAGTAGTTATATTATTTACACCTCCATGACGCGTTTTCTGGCCTTTGGCAGATCTCGGCCAACCATGGAGTGAACCTACACACCGTTCATCTGCACACACTGCCCACACTTCAGTGAAACAGAACTGGATTTCAATCAGCAAAATATCTCTTTAGTGCCATGGCTGTCAGAGTCTGGCTCAGTGTCCAGATGCCCTCGGACCTTTTGTGCTCAGTGATTAAGAGGATTTTGTCGTCTGGGTTTTGACTTTCTGTTTGCAACGGATAAAAGAGGTTGCAGGGTATAGTATATATTCATGTATATTCTTTGACGTTCTGATGATTTGTCAGTTCATTATTAAGAGGATTGTGTTTTCTGGATTTTTGGTTTTCAGTTTGCTATGTTTTTCCTCCTGTGTTTCTGTGCTGCTTTTCCCTCCTTTGCCCATCTACACACCTGCTCTGAATCTGCATCGTTAGTCCTTCCCTGCTCCCAGAGTTTCACCAGCCAATCAGCTCCCTGCCTGCTCTCCTGTCTAATCACCTCATTCCCCTCACTTTCTCCGCCATTCTCTCCACCTGCACTTCATCCCCTTATCAGATTAGTTTGTATGGCTTTCAGTTCAATCTTTGTTGGATCCTTGGTTTTGTTCTGGTATTATTAGTTTTGCACAAAATGTGAAATATTATATATATATATATATATATATAATTTCTTCAACTTCCTATTGCCTGCAGTCTCCTGCATTTGGGTCCACCTGTTCCGCTTACCATGACTGTGTTAAAAAATGTTAATTTTCTATACACTGTGAAACCATGGGCGGGTGAGAGGGGAATAATTATTTAACTATAGGACGTTTTGTGTGTTATCTATAGTAATAATAATGGTTAATTAAATTGCCAATTTTCCCAATTGTCCAAATTAAAAAACCTTCCAATTTCTTGAGGGAAGACCTCTAAGTTGCCCTCCACAAACATAAAAAGCTTAATATTGAGCCCTATGTGTGGTGCTAGAGAGATACAGTGATTGCGTCTTGCATGTTCCACCAGTTAAACAAACAAAAATCAGTAAAATATATGAGGGTGGTATATGATGTGCGTGGCATTGGTCCATATATTTTCCTGCTTTTTGGTAGCCTGACAAGCCAGACCCACATCAAAATGTTGGGCCTGGGAACTCACCATTGGCAGAGCTCAATCCGAGGGGTGGGATGAATGGTTGTCTTTCAAATTCCCTCTGCATTCATAGCCAACCAGAGCAACGCTAGTTGATAGATTACACTTTTGCCGTATCCGGTCGGCAAAACTTCGAACACATCTTCCTTTTTTAAGAATGACAACAGTCATACAGTCATACAGTGCTTAACTCCAAAACTTCCAGAGCCCATTCATACACGATGTGATTAGCCTGACCATACTTTTTCCAGCTCGCAAGCCAACGGAGAGTTGCTAGACTGACCCTGGCTGCAGATTACATTGGCTGCCGCTAGGGTGCATCTAGATTTCTAGGCTAGCTTTTTGGACCTTTGCTGTTTGTTATTTGTGGCCACAGTGTTTTGTATTTTTTGAAAGGTTTTGTGCAATACTTGTGTGTGGTTTGATGTATGCAAGCAGAGCTCCACACTATAGTCTAGAGATGCTGTCTCCCCTGTCTGCTACAACTCATTATATTGTGCAGTTAATCTGTAACATGATGCAGACATTCGGACAGGTGGAGAGCAGACAGACAGGAGTAAAACGTCCTGAGTGATCATTATAAACAACTTTTAAGGACATTTCTATTAGGCCTCTTTACTTCCACATCTTGAATTGGTTATTTTTCAAAATGTTCAGTGTTACAACCATAATTATAACTGTCCTGGAGAAATGGTTTCTATTGTTGTTTTGTACGATAAAAGTTCCAATCTTTGTCTGACATGAACAGAAATATTATATCTGGTTTATTTGAGGATTTGTTTTGTTTCTTTTCACAACTCTGAATGACTCCAGTTATGCAAATGGTTCCCATTTTTCCAGCAGATGTCATATGACATATACAAATGTCTGCTGAGATCCTAATTTCTTAGAGGAAATGTCCTAATTTTTCATACACAGGCTGCTGATGTTTTTACCATCAGTGATTTAAATGATCACCCAAACAGCACTACTGATCCTAGGAACTGTTAAGCCATGATACCACTTATTACAATTGTTTATGAATGCATACATCACACTGTTAATGCCGTATTTGTTGTTTATTTCAACACAAGCCCAGTAACTTCAAAATGTTTTTCCTCTGGCTTGGATTTTCCAACACCACAGCTCATAAATACAGTACATCGCTGTCCTTCAGCTAACTATAAGCAGAGGCTTTAGAGTATGTTCATCAACACAGAGACTTGGCTTTTGGATAAGAAACCGACTGAATCCAACTATGATGTCGTTGCCTCAGGCCGAATCATAATGCCTTCTGAGGGCTCACCCTTATCAGAATTAAAATAACTTAATAGAAAATGATTTTGAAAAGCTCAGTTCTGCAATTTTCTCAATGATTCTACTCTCACTAGTATAACATTTTGCAGAAATGACAAGAATTGTACACATATTCGAATGTCTTGCATGAGGCTATTTCTTAGATGTCATTTTGGGGATCTAAAGGGGACAAATGTTCACAGAGAACATGAAATAAATAGAGGCAGCATGCACTAAACTCTCCATGACTGTCTAGTACCAAGCCTTCAAGATCAGCAGAGTTTCTGTTTCAACAGTGTATTTTCTCAAGACCTTGAAAAACTAGACACTACTGCTTTTTCTATTCTGCAGTATGACGATCTTCAATTCAAGGTGACAGAGGACCACCTTGCGGGGCTTCATGAAAAGCCCCTGTTATGGCCAGCAGCCAAAACACTCAATTCTGCTCCTCAAGGGCTGGTGTCCTCCAGGTTTTTGATCCTCCTTTTGATCCTCCTTGATAGTTAATGTTCCCCATGTGGTGCTAAGTACAGTAGATACAGACCAGGTGTGGCTTGTTAACTGTCAAGGAGGATCAAACATTTGCAGGACACTGGCCCCCAGAAGACCAGATTAAGGGCCTAGAGCAGAAGAAATGTTTTATTTCTCGCTACAGAGTATGTGGGGAATTAAATGTAACATGTCCTTTGGCAGTTTTAACAGTCGTGTTGCCTGTTGTTTGCTTATCCAAATCACTTGCAGCTACATGTGAAGGTACCAAATACGTCAAGAATTCTTAAGAGTATAAGACACTCAACGGTAATCTTCTTCCCAAGAGAGACATTGAGTATTTCATTTCAGTACAAAAACACTGCTGAATCTTCATCCATGAATACAACAGATTTAAACATGTTGTTTCTTTCGTTATATATATATATATATCATGAGTGTCAAACATGTCCTATTTGGTGAGCAAAACACCCAAATAACTGTTCATCATCTGGGGAGGACAATCAAGGAAAATGCCAAACCCTGATTTGCTTCTAATTACATTTCCCCTCTGGTCATATAGAATTTAATAAAATTTTAGCATTTAAATTATGTTGCAGGAACATTTAATAAACATATTCAGAAGCTTATATGTTTTTTACACCACTGAATTACTAACAGCAATTAGCAATTTGATGTGATCTTTTTTTATATATATTTCTTTCACTACCATTTGAGTCATGATGATATCTTTCCTGAGCAATCACAAAACCCACGGATGTCCACCAGCTGGCTCTGAGGTACACTGAGCTAAACACCACGGTCCATAGGCCTCTGAGGACTAGCTACAGACACAATCCTCAGTCATCAATCAAAACATTGTAAACAAAATTAAAAGATAAATATACAGAACAATAGAGAAATGAAAATAAACACAAACTCCTCTGTTATTAATCCTTGAAGATATCCAAGTAGAATATCTCTCAGAATACAGAATCAGTGACAATGAATTGGAAATAGAAAGAGGGCACCATTTACAATTGGAGAGACCAAGAGAGGAATGTGTTTGTACACACTGCCACCACTGAAACATACATATATTTCATATGTACATAGCCCAAATACAAAGACATAAGGATAAAATATTTTTAAAAATGTGAAAATTCTATAGCAGGCTTCACTGCTTACCCTAGGACAACAAGCTTTCTTTTCTTTGGTTAGGGGAAGATACAAGTATGGCATGCCTAGCAGCTAACTATGTCTTATCCTGCCACAATATCAGTCAAAACAAGTAGAGAATTGTATTTATTATTATTTTTTATTATTATTGTTTTTTCATATATTACTTGTCAAGGGACAGTATTTTTTTATTGTCTTCAATGATACCATAGTTATCCTGTTTACTCTCATTATTACATGTATTTACTCACATTTCCTTGTTATTGTGTTGTTTTTTTCTATGCTTTGGCAACACAGATGTATTGATTTTGTCATGCCAATAAAGGAAATAAAAATTTAATGAGAGAGAAATGTTGTTATTGTGAATATTAATAAAGTAGGAGGGGTGTAGAGACTACTGGGTTAACATTATTCAGTAGCAACTGGATTACTGCACATTATCATCATAGCACAGTTTTAGAAGCCAATGTGATTTTCTGCCGATTTCATTAAACATACATTAATTAGGCTATGTATGCCTAAATTATTGGTCCACATTATCAACAGGTTTATCTTTCAGTGATTAGTGTTTAATTGGTGATTAGATATTAACTGTGACGCTGCATGGCATTTTTTATATCCTTTTGAATGATGATCGTTTTTGCTCAAGCGGACCTTTTAAATATCCCACAATACCTGAACTGAACACAGCATCTCATTAACTAACAGAACACAGAAAACTGATTTGATGGTAAACAACACAAGTAAGGTAAAAATAGCTTAGAGCAAGCGCTAACTTTTCTACAGCCTGTATTTCTGCAAAATTGCTGGCAATCAAATTGACGTTTTAGTCATTTTTGAACGTTTTCTCTTTATTTCTAACATCATCAACATCTGCAGTTGTAATGTTTCTATTCAAATACCTCAAATAGGTATTTTAGAGCATTCAGGCCACGGATGAAATACACAAGATGACTCAAATTTTAGTCGCTGTAAAGATTTCATGCAGGCCTGTGTGTGTGTGTGTGTGAGTGAGAGAGAGAGAGAGGAGAGAGAGAGAGAGAGAGAGAGCCGAGGCAGAAGAGTATAGTGGGGTTGAGGGGATGGAAAATCATTCCAACAGCACAGAGGAGAGAAAAGCTTTTGAGTCAAGATTCATGAGAGGATGCTCTTCCTCTCCTGAGGTGCTTGAAGAGGACGTTCCTGATTCAGGAAGCAGCAGCAGATGAAATGATTACTTCTGCTACTGACTCTGGTCTGTGGAAATGGCAGGAACTGTTGATCTGAGTATATAGGAACCATGTGTGATTGAAGACATTTAAAAAAAAATATATTTCAGTTCTGTCATTGTGGACTTTATGTTACATTCCAGTCTGTAACGACTCTGAACAAAGCCTCTCTCATAAGTTGTAATTGGTATCATACATTTTTATCATAAATTGTTACACTGTATACCTTCCTGAGGTATGTATTCTCATGTCATCGAAGTGAATGAAATGGTTGTTGTGTATATATTATTGTGTCTCATCAAACCTTTAGAACATTGTGAACTGAACAATGTTGTTCAGTTGTGTCACTTTGTTCTCTGAGCTTAAGTCACAGAGGTCAAGCCAGTAGATGATAGGATACAAACCACAAAACAATCAGGTTCAGATTGTTTCATAACAGTAATGGTTATTACAGCAACTTACTTTCAACATCTGTTTCAGCTGTGAAATAGGGTGGAATATAAGTTATACTCCACAAAGCAGGGTAACACTAAAATAAATGTAAGCTTCATGGAAAATGTAGCGGTCCAGTTATGAGGATTCTTGCTGAAGAAACAGAGGGGATAGTCGTTAATATTTGGGTTTTGAATCTCAATAATTCAGTCACCAATGTACAGGTTGTCCTTGGCAACCAGTGGATGCATTGTTCTCATTTTCTGAATGAGAAGCCTTCACTCCTCTATACACCTGAAGACAAAGATATTGGAAAATGGAGAATAAGAAGAGAGTGAGGGAGGGATTGTGCTTAATCCTTATTTTGGTGATCAATAAGATTATGGTGCATGGGTAGCAGCCACATGAGTAACTAAGACACCTTGGGGACATTTCCATGCAGATACAATTGCAGTATGGATAAATGAACGATTTCATTACGGATGAGAAAGACGAGCGTAGTGGGATTATTTCATTTAGTGGATACTTGTTTTGCAATGATTGACAGCTTTTAAAACACCTTGACTGTATATTAACAATACAAATACACATTGTTGTTTTTTATAATAGAATTTCAAACCTTTACAAAACATACATCTGTCTTTAAGGATTTTGGATGTGAATGGGCATCAAAAAAAGGACATTAGAGGCTAAGTCAGTGTATTAGTGGGAAGTTCATTGTAGAAGTGGACACCGTTGTGCCTCTTTGCACAGCTTGTAATCATTCACTCAAATGAAGGGAAAAACCAATTAGTTGGTAGCAATGAAGGCTTCTTCTACAAACATTCATGTTTCTACAGCCAACCTATTCACACTGGTTTGGTTTCAAACTGAGCTTATTTTTGCTGTATCCTTCAATAATTCCCTACAGCTTTATATAATTATAGATCATATAACAGAAAAGTGAACACTTTGAAGCACCTCTCATTCACAGATTATAGCATTTCAGCCCAAAATAAACACACAAGCTGCAACTGCAAATAATTTCAAGTGCATCCAGGTAGCTTTTTCATGCCGCGAATTACCGTTTCAGCTCTTTGCCACATTGTCAGTAATGACAGACAAATATGAATTTGTACTTCACTTTAAAACGATGGCACTGGAGCAGTGACAGTTTGATGAGCAGGCGATGCTCGTCTATCATCGCAGTCTTCTTTACTTGATGTTGATGAACCACATAGTGCTGCATGACCCCCACCGGGAGGAACACATGAAGGACAGCTTAGCATGCCTTTCATGCGTCGCAACTCTCGCAGGATGTATCACAGTACTCCGCCTGCACCTAAAACAAGCAAGAGGTACAAAAGAAAAAAGTGTCTGTGTGTGTGTGTGTGTGTGTGTGTGTGTGTGTGTGTGTGTGTGTGTGTTTCTGTTAACGAGAGGTTGGATCCAAGTTTTGACTTAGGAAAGGAATTCCCTCATGTGTGTCATCCTGGAAATGCAAATGATAACAGGAGTGCATATTCATAGATGGGAAAATTGAGTCCTCATCTGTCCTAACAACACTGTAGGGTGCCTTCTGTGGATTTCTTTGAGGATCTCTACACTGAGTAGGAGGGACTGTCTGGTTTGGAAGGTGGATTATACACGTTTCAAAGCTTGAGGGAAAAAAAAAAAACGTGAATAAATAAATAATGATAGAGGCTTTTCTTAAATGTATGATTAGCATGTCTTGCTTGTAGATATCTTTATACGGAGCGCTGTGCCTTCTCTGAAACCATATCGGCTCTGAGGATGACGTTTGCGGAGAGAGAAAGAGAGGAGAGACAGAGACATTGTCAAAAAAACACACCAAAAGATGGCTACACAGAGAAGCCTCAAAGTGGAAGTTCTGACTCTGGGATAGTGAGACTCAGAGGTAAGTGTTCAGGCTTGGCGCTACAAAGGGCAGTATAGTGCTTACTTTGATTGAATCAGTTGCTCTGTGTAAGTAGCTGCTGGTGCCGGCCTCCCCAGGGTGACAGAGAGGTCTGCAGAGAGTGAACCAATCCAGCCATCCATGGCAAGAGAACAGGGAGGATTAACAGAGCAATGCATCATAGCTGTAGCAACCAGTGATGTGTAGCAGACTGTATTTATTGACTCATTGGCTGTATTGATTGTCTCAATTGATGAAAAGTCCAGAGACAACAGACAGACGCACAGCGATTTATGCAAAAGAAAAAATAAAGAAAAAATGATGGGTCATGTTGGTTTTTCATTGCATGAGTAAAGGAGCATTTCATAGCAAAACCCTGTTATTTTCATCCACCCAGTTAGTCCTGCTGATCACAATTAAACCTCTGATTACAGCACATTTCCCTGCAACACAGCATCTCATTCAAGTTAAGTACATACAGTAATGGCTTGGTAATTTACCTGGGCATGTATGTAGCTTTTCCTTGACAGCAAATTCTCTCTGACATTGACATTGTTCCAGCGGCAGCGGCTTATTTAACACGCCATTAATCTCTAACGACAGAAGACCGCGTCACAGCAGATGTTTGTTAACAAACTTCTGCTCGGTCCTCTGGTGTTGTTCTTCACCCTCATTGACATGTATTACTGCAACAAGAGGAGGGTCATGAGGCAAACAGTCGAGGACTGCAAGAGTTACCTGATATTTTGGGTGCGTTTTTGTGCGACGGGAAATTGTTTTTGTCAAGATGCAGAATTGTTTGATCTAAAGCTAACCCTCTATTTGCAGTAGACAGATTCATTTGTCAAATTATGCCAAAATCACTGATACTGCACAACGTCTGAGTGCATGGTCATCAGTATGCTAATGTTTAACTAAGCAGTGAAACAATCCAATAATTGAATGATGGCCACTGTACATCAGCTCTCTTTTTGACTATGTGTGCAATTAAGGAGTGCAGAGCAACCACAACACTGAGTAAATGAACACTTTGGTAAACTTAGACAAAAACAGGATTGTCTCCACTCAGAATATGAAAAGATTGAAAAGATGAGCACATGTCAGAAGATTATTGTACTATATGTCTTATCATTTTTCTTTCTCTTCTAAAGCAGCAGGACAGTGTGGAAAGACATAATACAGAACACTTCATGGCCTTATCTATTGAAATAGAATAGCTTTTTGTACTTGATGCTGGTGAGTGGGTGTGAGGGCAACAAACTGCAAAAATGAAAGTAAAGGGAGAAGAAACAGGCGGAGTTTAGCCTTTGGGCTCATGAGGTAAGGACACTTAACTTATCGCATGCATTGCCATAGTCAACATGATTTTTATATCAGCTCTATGCTTTAAAAGCAAAATGAATAAATCATCTCCTTTTCACAAATATAAATATATTTTATGTTTAGTATATACAATAATGATTTGCCATCATCAACAACATTAGTATCGAAGGGAGAGAAAAAGCATGTCAGTAAACTCTTGCTAATGGATACAGACACTGCAAAGACAGCCATGATTGATTGGCGCGCTCAAGCACTCTCTCTGAAGAAAAATCGAGACAATAGTAGTTTTACTGAAGAAGGCTGGTGGTGTGGCTGCGCTGTGCCATGCCGCAGTCTACTAGTCCTGAGAGCTACGAGATTCATTGTCCCCCTCCAGCTCCCATTCAAAGTTCTGGCCAGTCATTTGGTAGAACATCATGTTAAAGGGTTTGTAGAACTTGTGCAGCCGCCGAATCACGTCCGGGTCAATTTTAGGGTGAGTTCTCCCTTTAGACTTGCCGAGGCATCTGGGAGTGCTGCTGTCCTCTGGCTTCTTCAGACACGGAAATCCTTTAGTTTTATTGAAGTAAAAGTGTTTGTCTGTGACGATCCGTTTTAGTCCCAAGAAGTCCTGCACTTTGGCCATCTCGCCCGCGGGATCCACAATGAGCCTTTCCCCGCTGACAAAATGCATTTGGGAGAGAGGGAAATACTGCATCCAGCTCTCCAAGTGGAGCGCATATATTCCTATACGCAACGCACTCCATGAGGCGTCTATAAGACCCAGCGTCCGATTCTTAAAAGCCAGGACCTCAAAGGTGGGGATCTCAGGTTTCTTGGACAAAGTTTGTGTGTAGTCTGAAATGGCTCTAGTGACAGGATTACGCACCACTATAATAAGCTTGATGTCCCTGGCCATGGAGTGGATCCGCTTTGGGGCATGGTTAGTCACAAAGTAGCTGGGCGTCTTCTCCATGGTGATCTGCCCTTCCAGCGTTGAAGGCATCAGGTCTCTGGGAACACAAACAGGGGAAGAGAGAAAAAAAAAGCAGCTTAGCACAGTATTATCCTCAACACCTCTTGCCGTGCAAATAAAATACCCAAGGACACAGCGCAAGCAAATTTATTAAGCAGTACATTATGTGAAATTACAAGTGAAAATAACTGTTATTATCACCGGACATTATCTTGTGAGGAGAAACATACAGCTAATTACATCCATGGAGTAATATGCAAGAGATAAAAGAAAGAGGATGAAACGGCAGGCAAGCAAGTATGCTCATTGCTTAATTGACTCCATCTGTGTTACTCCAGGAGCTGTTTTGGAACTTTAATAATGAGTTTGCCGCATATCATTAATACTGGGGTGCCTGGGGTATTGTTTTGTCATACATTTATTATGCATGCAATGCTCATGCTCTGTGCAGGCAGTTTTATTTCTTATGCATATGCACTTCCCCTGCAATGGGTGCAGGCTTTTCTTCTCTTCTCTGTGCTACGTTTAAGGTTAGGGGCTGTTCATTGAAGGAAGCAGTGATTAATTATCAAATTCAAGGTGATAATTTGTATTACAATAGATAAGTCCCCAGCATTAATGTATCTCCGGAACAATGGAAATCCATTTGCCACCGCCGCAAATATTATGTTTAATTTGGTTTGTTGTTTGGTTTGATGAGTTGTAGGATACGACAGTGCAGAGTATATCATACGCACAGGAGCAAGTCTTGTTTCTACCCTTTCTATTTTAGTATCAATAATAAAGCATAGCATTTGCCTCAAGCAAATCCTCATCAAATGTGTACACTGATGTTCATTCCAATCCGTGCTCTTTTCTTTGTTTGTAGGCTATGTGATTCAGTGCTAATTTGGTACATTAAATCCTCTGTGAGACACGCTGTTTATTTTACTACTAACAAACACGAGCACAGGAGCTCCACAATATAATATAAAGTGAAAGAAAATCTGAGCATGCACACAGTTTTTCCTTCCCCAAATTAAGTCATGTTTGCTTAGAAATTAATGTATAAAAAGCCTACCCCAAAATCCAAATTATTTCTAATCTGGAGATTTACAGAGTTAGTGCAGAAGAATTCTCTATAATTCTGGGATAAAAACTATTTCCTCCTCCCTGCAATATTTTTTCCATTAGGCTGCCCTGCACCACAAACCTACAGTTGTAACGATATACTCACATCAATCTTTTGCATCTTGGACATATTCTAAATTAACTGTTCTCCAGCAAAGAATCCAATTTACTCTGCAAAACATAAGAGCTGTTATGCACATATCGACCACCCTCACACACACACACACACACACACACACACACACACACACACACACACACACACACACACACACACACACATGGATACTGGGCTGAAAGTATCACAAGTGGCCTGGTAATTGCATCTCAGTAAGAGTATTGCCTTCCTGATGGGTAATTTCCCTCAGGATTATGTTTGTCTCTTGACAGCATAGAACTGTGGTTACTTCTGGGCCTGTAATGGGATATTTAACATATCTACTGATAGCATAGTGACCAGAAAGAGTATTAGTTTTCATTATATTCCATCACTTTCCACACTTCCTCTCTTACAGTAATGAATGGCTAAAGATTTTTGTAACCTTTCAAGGACTTCAGCTCTGTCTACCATCTAACTCAACTCCAGAGTAGACTAGGTGGTCCAAAGGTGCAACATCACCATGTATGGTAATAAAAAAAAAGCTCACATATACCACAGCAAATCACCTTGAAACAACCGATATCCTACTGTATGGACCTGAGCTGCAGTGTGTCACTGGTTATGTGCTGTGCATCTTTGGAGCATATCCAATTGGCAGGACAGATGTACAATGTTCAAGGTTACCTTTTTGAAGGTGTACACATAAGCTATTGTCCTCATGGGCTCAACGCTAATCATCATGCATTTAATTATACAACAATGGAAACTGCTCGAGCCAAAGACGTTACGTTATATGTTACAGAGGCTCCACTTTGATTGGGAATCAGTCATGGATCATGTACATCTAAAATGTCAGTGGGACGACGAGGCGGGACGGAAATCAAAATGCTGATAAACAAGCTAATTTCTCGGTGCATGGCAAATGACTCCTCTGGCCTTGCAGTCTAGTGGAACTGGAGTAAACAACAGCAAACTGTTAACTCCCGCTTCTTCTTTCTCCGCATCAGCTGCTCAGCTCAACACAGGTCATTCAGGTGGGTAGGTAAATAAAATCCATAGCGCTAAAGAGGCCCTGCGAACCATCTGCTGTTTACCGCCTTAGACCGATGACATACCACATAACATTTACTTTCCTGCATTTCAAAACAAGCCCAAAGCTTTATTTACATAGGAAACAGAAGTGTGAAGATAAAGGCGCCTCTACTTGGAGCATGGAGTAACTTTTAATGATCTCTACGGTGAGAGGCATGCAGGAGAATTACTTGGTTGCATTGAAGTGGATACAAGTAAATAATACAGACAGACTAATAGCAGCTCATGCAGAATATTACTCTGATACTAAAAAATAACATAGTTGAGAGTCATTCAATTCCTTAGAAAACAGCTGAATGTTAGCCTGGTTGACACCAGACCTGTTGTAACTGAGAGTGGGTCTGGGCAAGCTTCATTCACAGCTCATTTCCAAAGGGGCATCACCAACGGACGCCACTCAAATGCCTCTGGGGGCAATTGGATAGTCCTTCAACCAATCACACCAGCGATCCGGGTGACGTAGCAGCGACAGCAGCATCAACGGGTTGCTGCGCGTTGGTGGCTGTCATATTGAATGTAAATAAAAAGGTGCTTGCCGTCGCTGCGCTATCGTCATCATGTAAACCTCAACGGTTGTGATTGGTGCCTCGATTTGGAAAAAATGGAAATGGGCTTGAATGGGCTCTTGGCCAGACTGACTTAAATCTCAAATTTTCTGGAAATTCGTCAGGGTTTTCCCAGGCTAGCTGAATGCTGTCTCGTTACAAAAAAAAAAAATCCCTTGCAACCAGATCCATTAAATGTCACTATAACATTATCCAAGTCAGAAAAATAAATAATAAAGCAGAACATCAACCTTTAAAACTACACTTCTCTAGTTGTTTTGAGATCCTGTACTATAACTTAGGAAGGAAATCCGTTTTAAAATCATTCCACGTGAAATTCAGATCCAGAGGATGCCCAGTCGTCTCTCAAGGTTGATTCATCATTCCAAACGTGCAGTTCATCAAATCACAGCAAATCTTTGTATTTGTTAGGACAGAAACTAATCTTCACTGATAATCACAGCTCTTCATGCCTTAACGCCCACCACAAAAGTGCTCTGGAACATGGCCCAGCATTTAACTCAATGTTTCATTATGTTTTGTCAAACTAGTGTACAGGGAATATTTCAATGCATGATGAGGTGAGGGATCACGCTAATTTACATTCCCAGATACTAATAGGTCCAAGCTGTTTCTGGATGATGAGAGTTTCTCCAGAGAAGTTGAGTTGTTTCTAATAAACTCTGGCAGAGAAATAAAAGCTCCCCCAGTCTCTCATTTGGATTGATCAGGGCTTTGCTGCAGAGTGTCAATCCGCCAAGCTTTCTCCATGTCATGTCAAATACAATCAATTATTCTAAAGGAGTCCACTCATAATAAGCTCCTGAGTCTTTGGAGAGCACATTTTGGAGATGGTGCCAGTGATGTGGGCAGACTACTCTGATCCACTAAATAATTCCTAAAAATAATGAATTGAGGTGTGAATTATACAGCAGAAATGTCATTTTTTTGTTTTCTGTAAATATTGAGACAGAAAATAATCCCTCTGTTAGGACGATTATTTGCCCTGTGCACAAGAAACATATTTCAATTACATTTTATAAAAGAAATGATGAAAGATAAAAGCTAACAGTCATTTCTCTCTAGAAATATTTTTTGAAAAAAACTGGCATTTTTCTCAGTGAACCAGCATCTTAACTGTCAGTGCAGGCAGACAATAAAAAAGAATAACGAAAGGCATTTGTATTGAGGTGTTAGTCCGAGTCTGATTTCAAATATCAATCGAGGGTGTAAGCGGCTATTCATCAACAACAGTCAGTCAGGACATTTGCAGTGAGAGATACAGTGGTCAGTTTGCAATGAATAATACCATTATTACACCCTGAGTGACATGTTAGTGATTACAGCAATACAAAGAACAGAGACATTGGTTTAGTGAGAGGTGGAGAAAAAAAAACAAAAAAACGGTTGGTCGGTCAAATGAGTCATTCTTCACTCGGTTCTCGACAAGTGGATGCGTACATGTTTGGCACACATAAAAAACAAGCCTACAGGCCAGAGCAGAGGGTCTTAGTGGGTCTGTTGGAGTGGGAGGCATTGTTTTGTCAAGGTTAAGGTGCAGTTTTAAGGAGGAAAACAAATACAGAGTATGCTGCCATTCTCTGTGATCAGACCAGGCTCAAGTAATGGTGGAGAGTTTGGTTTGTTTTTGTTTTTCTCAACCCAAATCTGACCTTTTCACATGGGTGTAGTGGAAGGATCCTTTGCTTGCCTTAAAGCTATTCACTCGATCTAGTTATGTAATAATATACATACTGTAGGTTAAATTGGGATTTTTTTTTTTTTACATGAACATTTTCTTCTGTTAGTATCATGCAAGTTCACAAATGTGTATTCCATGCATTTGCAGTACCTTATGACTATAATCTTTATAGTAGCTTCTTAATGGGGCAACATATTTCATCATATCTTTTCTTGTCTTCACATTCTTTCGTTTATACATTGGACCTGAATGAAGCTCTGGTGGAAGCTACAAATGCCGCCTCACCCTGACGCTCCTTATTCACACCTATTACCTGTCCATATTCTTTAACCAATACTTATTTTTCTTCTTTACACATTTTTTCCCAAACCAATCTGTTTCTTTGCTTTGCACTGTTGCTTCTGTGCACCACAGAATTTAGTATAATCTCAATCTAATGACATGTTGGCGGGTTGTTTGATCACTGTCAATCAAATCAGATAAAACCATGTCAAAACAGTCCTAATGAAGCTGATTAGCTGAGTTTAACTCTTAATAGTGTGTTTGCTTATTTAGGCAATACAATTGAGTGTTATAAAGAAATACTTCAGATTTGAAACCACATTTTTAGCTTTAATTGAATCAACACAGTTATTTATTTGCCATGGACAGGCTGTTCTAAAATCATTGAAACAATCTCCCCAAACTGTTCAACACGTGATTAAAGCCTACAGTATATGGTTATCACCACCTCCAGTGCCTGGGGCCTTAATGGATCACAGACTACATGGATTTAAGGCAAATTATATTATATAATTCCTGTCATAAATAAATCTACATAATTATTGTAGTCTATAAGTAAAGTTAGTTTTAGTGACAAGTAAACCATGTCTGTTGAATGGCTAGAACAATAAAACAAGGTGACTTATTAAAACACAACACAGCCTCACCACTCTAAATAAGCCAATTATACTTGTACTTCTGCAGGACTGTGGGCTTCAACAGAATCGTTGAGGACAGAAGTGACAGCTGGTCCTGATCAAAACCTTATTCCCGGCTCTCTTCCTAAGATTCCCTAAAGACCGTCCCACTTCCAACAGTGGGCAAGCCAGGTACTTCTCTCCCCACATCACCAGACTGCAGCGCTGAGATCTGAAGCTGTGTTCAGATGCCCTTTGGACATAAAACATCATGAAATAAAGCGTAGCGACAAGGGAAAATATAGGGATGTTTGGGATGCTGTAGCACCCTGCATCATTTGTCCATAACAGTGTATATGAGCTGGAAAATTAGTTTATTTTTAACTGTCTTAAAGTCGTGGGAGAAAATGGAAGCAATCTTATCTCACATGACAAACTCAGAGGATATTGCTTTTTTTCAACGTCCGTGTCTAGTTTTAACATTACTGGCTATAAAAAGGCACTGATGTCTCCTCAAAAGCTGAGAAATAAATGTACAGTACAAACCCTAAACCAAAAATAAAATTCTTACATAATGGCTCATCTGTGCTGGCTCAACAACAGTCTGCCACTCATCTGAAAGATGATTTTCTTTTTTGAATGTTCTTTGCTTGTTTATTTTTCTTTGGATGAGCTGATAAGAGCTCATTTGATCACAACTGCCCTCAATATTCAATGTTATTGATGTTGCCACTACAAAAACAAGCAGTCGTGATGTGCTGGTTCCCATTTTGCAGTGGCAGCAAACACACCCATGGAAGAAATGTCAATGTCATTTATTGATTTACTCTATTTGGAACACCGAAAGAAAACTACTGCATGAAACAGAACATAACAATATCAACAGGCTATTCAATAGAAAACGGCAGTTACCTTTAGACTACCGTTAGACTTTTTCTATATTAAACACATTATGTTTCATTCATCCCTACATCTTCCATATAGCATAAACCATCTCAAAATGTGTATTAGCTCAAAGAAAACCATAAAATGGCCAACAGTAATTGGAAGTCACACCTGAATACGTCAGAGTCAAAGGCTAAAATTTACATCCTGGAAATGTTGCAGCTCCGGCTCAGTTAAGCAGAACCAATTAATATGACAGTTTGAACATGATAAATTTCCTTGTCTGAGAAAAATGGCCGGCACTTTAGGATGCAATCATTTCACTGAAGCTGACCGCAGAGAAAACTGTGCACTGCCTGACCGCATAAGTTTTACAGGTTTTTCCCTGTCTTGGTCGTTCTTGCTCATTCAGTACATGACATTTCCACGAGACTTTAAAAACACTAGTGTGGTGCCCGTTTGGAGCGTGTGCCTGTTCGGAGGCCAATGGCTTGGTTCCCAGTATTTTGTTTTCCACAACTTTACTGTGCAAATTCTCACAAACAACGTGTCACAAAATGCAGTGATAAAACCCTATTTCCCAGTATTGCTGCTTGCAGCGATGTCGGGTGGCGTGCCCCTTCGAAGCATTCTTAAGAACAACTCATCCAATGGTAAATGGTAAATGGACTGCATTTATATAGCACCTTTCTACCTTACCGGACAAAGCGCTTTACATTTTGGCTCTCATTCACCCAATTCCCATACAACGATGGTGGAGGAGATGCCATGCAAGGCGCTGGCCCGCTACATGGCGTACCCATAGGGTCGCCACTGCTCCTCAGTCAGAAATGACAGAGAGAGGTGAATGTTGCGGCCGCAACAGCGAAATACCTAGCACCTACTGGCGTATCTCTTTTACAGAAAGTAGCTAGATTTGTCGCTGGTCGCTTTTTTTAAACCCGCCCCCGCTGCTGAACAGAGGCTCGTAGGCTCTCCGTTTGTAGCAGAGCCGGTGAATTGGAATCAGCTGTCTATGGATGTAGCGTATGCCGGAGACACACACACACACACACACACACAGAGGTTCCTGTATTTATGGTTAGATATTTGTATTAAGTGGGTTCATCTGAGATGATTGTCTAACAGTATATGTAAAATTATGAAATGTAATGTTGAAATGAGAGCATTCCTGACTATTTCCGATCAACCCTGTGCACCAAGCTTTCAGTGATACAGCATCTGATAAGATGAAAAGATTGAAGGGCATCAATAATTACTGTGTGGATAAACAAGTGGCTACAGAAGATAATAACTTTCCATCAGAGCTAGGCCATATGGCTGAAGCCATCATCAGAAACAAATGGAATAAAACCGGTTATTAAATACTCCAAATTAAACAGCATCTGTGTCTGATTGCGTTTAATAGAGAGCACAAATGATTTCTGTTTGATTTTGAATACTGTTGGATACATGACTCTGGATGTATGTTGCCCTAAGGTATGTTGAACTTAGTGTAGAGAAATCTTAAAGGAAAGAGGGGATGTCTGTCTTTCCTCCCCCCACCTTTTTTCATATCCAATAGGTTATTTTTTGGCAGCACTATCAGTTCAACACCTGGACATGAACTTTTCCAGGAAATTACCTATCAGTCATTTTTTTTCTCAATTTTTTTCCAATTCATTATGGAGCTGTAGGTCAGTGTGACACCACGAAGGAGGAGGCTGCACAAACTCTTTCCATTCTCTGTGCGAGATATTAGAGCATATATCCAGCAATAGAGACAGAACTTGATTCTGAGAATTCGGCAGTTTTCTCCTTTTATAGAAATTTAAGGTAACTCACAAAATGTCAGGAGGAATATCAGGGAATAATTATGGCAGGCAAACTTGTTACTTTTGCCATTTCTCAATCGCAAAAATTGGTACTAAAACCTGTTTTATGGCACACACTGGAGAATGTCAGCCTCAGTGTCTGTCTGCCCAGTGAACAGCATTACATGTATTACCGCTGGTCTACATCAACCTTTAAGTATTTACACTTTCCACCAAGGGAAGCTAGACTCCTTCTTTGTTCCATAAATGCTTCAGTTAGCCTACCAATACTATTTAAAGCGGAATAAGTATAAATCAACAATATAAACTGTAACTGGTTAGCAGCAGTAAATGAACAAAAAATATCAAATAAACACAAAATGCAACAATGCCACAATTATAAAACTATACCAAATGGACTGTAAATAGTCCAGGGTCAGTTTTTAATAATACATGGTGCTTTTAGGAGTTTATTAGCAAAATGGTAGCAGTGAGTTCAAGTCTGTGACAAAATTTCAAACTCAGTTCTCTCTGTCTATTCAAGTTTGTCTCAATAAAAGCTCAAAAGTGCTTTTTAGTGCGTAGTAGTGAGTAGCAACACGAGCACGTTTTCATGATGATTCTTGGGCACAACTTCCCTTCTATAAGCTACACTTTGATGGTAAAGTGGGGAAAAGTATGAATCTCCTTCACGTTCCAAACAAAGTAAACTACTTTCTTAAACTGCACACTAAACTTAAAAATCAATACAAAGTTGATTGTTAATAGATTGTTTTTTTAATTCATTAAAGCACACATGATGACATAGAAAGGCCATTCTGTTGCCAGACTTTTAATCTGAGGGTTGTAAAGTAAAGTAAAGTTGTCTTGATTTTAAAGTTGTTGACATTGTAAGTCAGCAATAATAAAATGTAGGCACCCGATTCATGCATCTTTCCTCGTAGGAAGTTCCCAATTACCGAGTACAATGGAACGCGGCATAATCGGTAGTGATAAGCTCCACCTGTGGCAGTCGGGGGAAAGCCGCCCGTGCTGACTGACGTAAATTGTGTTACTAACTGTGCTCAATCAATATTGTTCTAACGCACCTTTTGATCTATCTATCTATCTATCTATCTATCTATCTATCTATCTATCTATCTATCTATCTATCTATCTATCTATCTATCTCTGCTCTTTTTTTATCATAATTTATTTAATTCTAAATTGAATAATTGAGGTGATTTAATGAAGAACAGAAGTGAAGTCATACCTGAAGAAAAATGTAACTCCTCTGTATTTCAGCAATGCCTTGTGACTCACATTTGACCACTTGCTATAATGGCCACATCTCCAGCAGCACATTGACATGGAATAGCAGTTGAATGGGTATTGATGCTAATATTTAAAGTGCTTAAAATTAGTTTAAAAAATGTTTTATTTCTAAATGTATATGCAAAGTGTCAGCATTTTCCAGCTGCAACTGGTCAGCAACTACAGTATATGTGTTAAACGAAATGACTATCTCTTGAGGAGGGACTGTTCTAGTGGGTAAGTGTGGTAGCCTGCTGCTGTCTGTGATTTTAGATCACCATAATATTTATGATCCTATGCTGCTTTGTAAACACTGTATACCATTTTAAACATGGTGTGAATCGTGTCTGATAAGTTACTGTGTAGCATGTTGATACGTTCAGTAAATTATCAGACTGTTTTTCCTGTAATGGCATCCTTACTAATCACAGTAGGTGATTAATCTAGTAGTGTTCAAATCTAGGCTCCAGATATATATGTAATATATAGGTATATGTTTATACTCCCACATATGTGTGCTTGAGAATGTGTCCTACTTTAGTCTTTCTATGGAAAGCCTCCAAGATTTTGCTTTCAACAGACAAGAAGAGAGAGGAGCAATAAAGTACATCTATAACTTTTGTATGAGAGATTTACCAGGTCCCTGTCTCTATTTCTGTGTCCAAACATATCTCACATAGTTTAATACACACAAAATGGACAGTGTTATGTTGTGTTCTGCAGTCACCTCTGAAATACCAATCAAACACTGTGGTACAAGTTAAATTCTTTCTAGCTGCTGTGGCAGGTTGGCCCACCTGGGTACTCGCTGTAAAATACTGATGTTGGCTGTAGCGATCGTAGAAAGAATGGATGGGATGGAAATTGGTCATCGGTTGATATGGAGGAAGGCTAAATTGTGGTCAAGCTAACATTGGCTGGTTATCGGTGCCAGTTTTAAAATCCCCAGGAGCTTCTTGAATTCAGGATTTGTTAGTTAGTAGTAAACACCAGGACATAAACTGATCTTTCAGTGCATGTATATTCGCCTTGTTTTATATTCAAAAGATCTTTAAATGAAAGTCATCCAACAAGACACTTAACATTTCTCCTTCCCAAACAATGAAAACAACAAAACTGATCAGCTAAGTAGTTAGCATAGCACCCACCTTTTAAAAACAAGCAAAACAACAGAAATCTACGTTTTTTTTTGTTTCAAAAACTGCACAGAAACAACCACAGATTATTCCCATTAACTGGTGCAGGGTAGCCCTAGTCTTCTGAGGCCAAAAACCTATGTTGTGCATCCAAAAGCACAATATTTATCTTATTGCCTCCCTGATGTTCTGCATTCATAAAGCTGTGGGCAATCTGCTAGAAAAGTGCTGCTGCCACATGTGCCACTCATAAGATTTCACTTAAAGCACGAAACTCATAGTAAAAGTACTTTTATACTGAGAACTCAACCCATAAAAGAAAGGTTTGTTGATGTATTGACTAATGTGAAGGATGGGGGCATTAATGAAAATACTGTAATGCACAGTGAAGTGTTTGCATTGTAAATGATAAAGTAAAAGTCCAAAAAAAGAAGAAAGGTCCAAAGCACTCTTCTTGCAAAAAGCATTAATTTAGATGTCTGTATTATATTGAAATTATTAGTACATTACAAATAGAGCTGGGTAGTGGAACAAACAGCCTTTTTCAGGGTGTAATAAAGTAAAGTCCTTACATGTGTGTTCAGAAGAATCTGCAAGCCAGACTACACTTGAAAATGACTAAACCACCCAGCAATTCACATATTGACAGACATTTACTAAAATAACTATAGCTATTTCTGTTAATCTCCATTTCAACTATTTCCCATCGTTAACCACCACTTATAAACCTTTTGTTGTGGCTGTTTCTTTATTGTACTGAGAATCCTGAGCATCACTATGTATTATTATTAACAATACACCCTTGAATAATTGGTGTAGGTGAGTGCACTGAGGTTTACACACATACACACACACACACACACACACACACACACACACACACACACACACACACACACACAAAAACATACACACACACATGAGGGATAATTCACTTTATTATCAGAGTGTTTCATCAGAACAGCTGGAACAGTCTAGAGGGGGCTCTTATTTAAAGCGCAGCCACAAACTGAGCTGTTGAAAATGAATTACAAGTGAAAGGTTCGAAAAATATAGTTTCTGAACAAGGATTTATGGCAATTTAAAAGCAAAGTGTGAACTGAGCTGCTAAATGTCAATTACTAAAAAAATTTTAAAAAAAAAAAAAAAAAAAAAAAAAAAAAAAAAAAAAAAAAAAAAAAAAATGTTGCTTTGATTCAGCAAAGTCACGTCTGAGATGATAACGTGTACAATACATTAAATGTAAATAAATGATTATTGCTTGAATTATTTTACAGCTTCAACTGCAGTGCAGTAACAATTAGGTCTCTTGTCAAAACATATATAGATATTTTAAAAGTTATTTTATGTCACTGTGATCTAAATTTGTGTCAGGCTTAAAGGGAGGCAGAGCTGTTCATACTGTAACATCTGGATGCATGAAAATAGGCTGCTAAGAATGTTATAATCATGCAGACAAGGCCTAAGCTGCTCCATTACGGACTAAGCTGACCTATCAGTGGGGCTTTTGCTAATCCAAATTGTGCTTTAGCTGGCAGAGATTGCTCAATTCAGACGGTCTGCTGGGAGAAAAAAAGAAGCTAAAATAGTTAACCTGCCATGTGAACTGCTATCATTTATAAGATCTTTATCTCTCAGTATCATATGTGCACAAACGCTCAGCTATTGAAAAGCTCATTTTCATGGTGGATTTTCTATTTGCTTACCAAATAAATGCCAGCTATGACCAGTCCGGAGTGCCTTAAGCGTGCTTTCATTCGACACAAGCTTAACAGCCCCAGCTGCCATACTTACATCATGCTGAAATGTCCTGAGTGACAGTTATATTTACAACTGCAGACAGGGGCAAGCACAGAAAAAAAGTTCTTTCATGTAAGATTTATTGTGTTTACTTGTAAAACAAGAGTGTTTTCTCTATCTGACGAAAAGCTCTTCATTTTTGGGAATGCACAGTTTGGCATCCTTGAATGATTTGGTTTTATATTTTTACTGTGACTTTTGTACAGAGGCCCAACATTAGGTTAGCTGCTTTATTCAGAAGCTGGTATGACTACAGCTAATATCAGCAGCTCACAGTTGGCTCCATAGATACACTTTGTTAGCCAGGCTGACATGACACAGGGGAAATTAATTTGCTACAGCCATATAATGGTTGGTTATTTAATCACTGTAAGATTTAATTTAACACATTAATGGCAACAGGCTGCTTCTCCTCCTGGAGTTTCTTACCTGCAAAAGACTTAAGGGATTAGAGACAGTATAAAAAGGACCGAACTGTCAGGAAGAAAACATAATAATAGTGACTAAACAACCACTCAATTAGTGCTTCTCTTTCAGTCATGTTTTTTTTTTTTTAAATAGTTCTCAGGATCAAAGCACAGAAAGCGCCTTCCTACTTCCACTAACTCAAAGACTTGTGACCATAAGATTGGGCAAACACCAACCATCTCAAATGACTGCACAGGAAGCCTCTGCAGGACCTCTAACCTGTTTATTACATCTGTTCCGCATTATTTCTGCTGGTTACAGCTTCAAACCAACAGAAAAGATATTATTTATCGTTGGGAAAATGGACAGACAAACACCTCAACTGTGAAATGGCTGTTGCAAGCCATTGAACATCTCCCATGGTTTTCAGTACTCGAGATGGAAGGAGACATGAGAATGTAATCCTTGAAAGAATCTCGGTGTAGCCCTCAGCCCTTTGAGCTGCTTATTTGGGCACTTCCCGTACCCCCCCCCCACCACCACCACCACCACCACCCCCACCGTACACACCCTTAATCTCCCTAGCAGAGGTAGTTTAACACGTGAAGCGAATCTGCCATAAACACCATCACAAATGCAGGATAATGTTTTAGAGATACACAGATTAACTTGTGTAATCCAGGCTGCCAAAGGGAGAGCTTAAAGAGAAATGTGTCAAATGTTTATAGATAGAATATAACCAAATTTTAAACCTTAATCTCTAAAGACTTTTATCTTTTGTTGTCCTCACATGTTCCGCTATATTCTGGGAGTATAGGGATGATCAGTTACAATTAAATTACATAGCAATGAAGTAAGTAACCTGAATAAAATATATTTTACAAAATGAAACAATTTAATACTACTACTTTTTATTCATCTTTAAACTGCAGAACAACTAAATTCTAATTGTCATGTAAATTAATAAATGTCACCAATAAAAGAAAATCCAGAAAGCTAAAACAAAATTCAGTAAATTAAGTCATCTTCATCCAAATGTTTTTTTCAAGTAATTTCATGTTATGACCAAAAGCTTCATTGTCACACAGCAATTTGTAATTAATTCAAAAGACAAGTGTGTTAAACACAAACATATGTCTGCTGCCCTATAAACAGAAAATAGAAGTTATTCTGTTGGGAGATGTGCAGCCACTTCCATGCTGCTGTATTAAGTGCAAAGTGATAAAAACTGCAGCTTCACTTATCATGTAGTCGGTGCACAAAGTAACCTGTTTTTACAGACATTTTAAATATCCTCTGATGTTGGTTTCATTTTCTGTGCTATTTTAAAATGAAAAACAATGTCCATTATTTCAATGTTTAATGTGCGGCTGCGGGATTTACATAATAACATGGTTTTGTGAGTATGACAATTTATGTTTTGGTATTCTGCATAGACCATTTGGGAGAGGGCATGGAGGGAGAAAAGAATGAATTGCAAAACATATCCAGTAATTAACTCCTTAGCTGGAGCAGTCACACTTGATTGCTCCCACAAACTGCTTTGAGCATCATGAGGTCACATTTTCTCTGACAGCAAGTGAGCAAAATAAAACTAAAACAACAGCTGTGTTTCTTGAGATGTTTTGTCTGAAGGCAGCACTGATAGTTGAGACCAGACACAATTCTGGTCCAAATGATAGCCTGTTGTGCCACATGAGACAATTTACTGACTCATAAATGGCATGTGGGCCATCAACATGTATGTTTCACCATTCTTTTATAGTCAGAGGCAGCTCAAATAAAAACTAACGGCTACGGTTTGCCTATAGCACCATGGAAACCATTAGCTTCCCGGGTAACATATGTTTCATTTTTAGAAAAACCACGCAGCATGCTGCGGCTGCACCACTTGTGGCAATCCATACTGCACTTCAGCCTACTCAACAATGCCACTGGTTGCCTCTATGCACATACACTTAAACATTATATCTTAGCAGTTTCCTCGGGTTGGAGGATGACATTTAATTCTGAAAAAAAGGTATAAGCCACGTTAGTTATTCCCAACTTATGGTAATGGTATACATCATTCTTCACCAAATATGTGCCACAGCTTGGCTGTTTATTTTATAACCCAAAGAAAACTTGCTGACTGGATAATGCAGTGAGAGACATACTGTGTTCCACACCGTCCCCATACACATACTTCTACTGATAAATGCATATTTGCATATTTGCAAACCAATGTTTAGACTCTATGGTCTGTTGAGCCAAAGTTTCTGTTTTCCTTGTACCATGTTTGCCAGTATTTACTGTGTTAAAATGTAAATGAATACAGTAGTTTGTTCCTGCACAAACAAACACATTATTGTACATTTATTGTATCCGATTCCTTACTGTAGAGGGGTATGGCTCTGATTTCATTTTCTGATGGAGTATATCTCAGAAGTCTACCTGATTAAAACCTGGTAAATTATAAAGCTGAATAAACTTCATTACTGCATAGTTTTATATGTTGACAGCTGTGCATTCATTTTCTGCAAACATATTGCTGACCATGAAAATCCCTTATCAATAACCAACACTCAAAGCAGGTATGCTTCCACTATCAGAGGATAAATGAGTTAAAGCAAATTATCCATATGGGCGGAGTAGCATATTTAATTACTTGTGGAACCTGCTCTGCTATCTCTAGCTGTCTGCATTTCACATCAGTATTCAATTAAGCACAGTGATCAGATGATTTGGGAGAGCAAACTGCATTGCGGCTTTTTTAGTGCTTCTCCCGCTGTAACACAAGAGAATCTTACACTGCAGGTATGTTACTAAGACAAGCATTTTTTCGATTGAATGTGGTCCTATGGATACTGTTTTATCTTTGTCAGTGCCCACATTTCCTAGTGAGGCAGTGAGTTCTGTGGTACAATACATCATTAACCACTGTGAGCCCTTTACTGATTTAACATCCAAGAAAAACAAGTCTTTGGTGGGAACACCAGTGAAGCTGACCAATTCTTGAACTCTCCATGTTGCTCTGCAGTGGACCCTCTCCTCATATAAAAGAAATGCTCCGGTCATTTGAAGAATATAATTTCACTATCAATCCGCTTTCATAAGTCGAATCGGACAACGGGTGTGTTATACAATAAATGAATTGCATAATGACTTTTGCACATACAAGCAATATATTCTCATGATAGCAGTGATAGAATAGAGGGCTCCTGAAAGGCTTATGTTTTACTTGAGAGCTTACAAAAGCAGTCAACAAGAGCACTTTGTAGCTCTCTGTTAACAGACGTGTCTTGTAATCTTGTAATGGAAGTTTAGATATAATTCACAAAACTGTGACTTTATATTTTCTACGATAAGGCTTTCTTTAGGCAATAAATGTGCAAGGATGTAGTGTAAATGGGGCTCTGGTGTGCAGGTGAGGGCAGGAAATACAGCTGCTACTTTATTTAGTGTGCAGGAAACAGTTGCCAGTAATACAGTTGTTTGTGTTATTTTCATAATTTTTAGAATACCGGTATTTCCATCTTATTTCCTGAACCACAGGATATGTCAATAATGCTTTCCAGTAAATGATGTGTGTTAGATTTTCTAAACATAAATACAGCTACAGTAAGTTGAGCAGAATCCAACCTAGGTTCACTGTCTGTACAGTTCAAGGCCAATACCTTCTGCTTAGGAAGTTTGGTATTTTATATACTCTGTATATTGCTACATGCAAATGTTGGACTTCATCCAAAGTCCTTTGGCAAATATGTGTATCTGAACACTGTTATTGTACTTTTGGTCTTGGGTGTTTTTTTAATGGTTTGGGCTTGGCTAGTTCCAATTTAAAAAAAAAACATGTAATGGTACAGCATACAAATGTTCCATGAATAAATGATTTTTCCCAGTTTTGGTGTGAAAGAACTTGACTGGCCCATTCAACACTTTTGGGATGAACTCAAACACCAACTGTGAGTCAGACCCATCACCCAACAACTGTGGTGGACCTGAAATTCCTGCAGCCACGTTCTAGAACCTTGTAGAAAGATAGCAGATAGTTGTAGCAGCAGATTAACACAGGCGGTTTTGGAATGAAAGGTTCAACAATCACATAGCCTGCAGGTGTAATGTTGTCATACTTTTGGCCTTGCATCTTTAAAATATAAAAAGCAACAGGCAGTATTTTGAAATCTATTCCACTATGTTCTTCATGGCGCCCAGGGGCATAGCACAACATTCTGGGCCCTGTAGAAAGCGGCCCCTCCCCACATCCACAGCTATTCATTCTAGCACCTTTTAAGGCCCTCACATGAGGGCCCTGGGTCCTCAGTCCCCTTCACCCCCCAGTCCGACATCCCTGGTGGCGCCATTATTCATGCTTGTTTTTGCTCCGTTTTAGTAGAATTTGTTTCAGAGTTCATTCATTTTTGTCAGTTCCTGCAGTTTCTCTGAGCAGATGTTTGTTATAATTAATATACACCACAGTCATCTTTCACACAACAAGGATTAATGCTTCATGGTTAAAACTGGAAATATCAAACTGTTGGCCTGTCCCATCGCTTGTATCTTGAAGAAATGATGAAACTAAGAGTGGTTTAAACAGGGATAATCTCAGATGAGCTGAAATGGGTACAGAGTTATACATTTTTAATGGACAGTTTTTATATGTGAGCATAACGGTTAAAAGCCTGACGGAAATAATTTTCTCCTCAATTAATCCTCTGCTTGGTTGTTCCCATGATCACATTTCAAATGTACGTTTTGAAGTCAACAGGCACTACTAAACTTTACAAACCCAGCTAAAAGTCGTGTGCAAAACCTTTCGCCGATTTGCATGATTCATGTTAACATTCACACACACACAGCGGAAGCATGTCTAATGTGCTGTTGGTTTTTCCACTTGTAACAAGCTCAGGAAGAGTTGCTGCTGCTTGTCTGGGGGGAGGTTTGTGAGCCAGGAGAATTTCAGGGCATATTATGAGAAACAATATTATCACGAGGTCCACCTGATGATTGCCTCATTATAAATGGTCTCCACATTGACTTTTACCTCAGCGAGACAGAAGGCTATTAAAAGATGCTTTATTCTCCTTCTGAATGTTCATTATTTCTTACAGCTAAGGATGCTGACATCTCAAACAAAAACCTTGAAGTGACCAGCCTCAGGCCTGTCAGGGGGAGTTAAGATAAGCCTCATATGCATTCATTTAAATGACCAAGAATGATGAGTTACCATCATGATAATGCCATTTTTCATAAACAGTTTTTTACACATTACGTCTGTTAAACTGTGTCTAACCTGATAGCAAAGAGGAAGAAACAAAGGTCTTTACAGCTGCTTCAGGAATTTCTGGGACAGAATGATGGCGTCTGAGAAAAAAAATATACATTATTGATAAAGATATGGTACAAGTCCCATTTGGACAGCTCCATATTCATGATGACTTCATGTGCAGCTTGTGACAAGCACAACCAATCTCATGACCACGTTGTCAGACATTCCCAATAAAGCCTGTGATTATTCATGTTGCTTAAGTGCTCCGAAGTAGAGAAAGTCTTTGGTGTGACTCATTTACTAAGAGAAGAAAGAAATTGAGCTTTCTTTCTTCTCAATGCAGTTTGAATCCCTATTTAGCGCTGGCAAACACAAAAGGTCTTTAAAGGGATGAGGTGTTGCCGTGGGGAAAAGGCTCTCACTTTATGACGTTCTCTAATTGCTTGCAGGTAATTAAAAATGTTTAAGTAGTGTGTTTGTATACCTTAAAGGTTAATTCTGTGATCCTGCTCTGTGTTTTGTTAATGTCACTGACATGCTGGTAATCAAACTAGACACCTATTATGTTGATTTGATTAATATTTTGCAACATAGTGCACCCATGATATTTCCCTGTTATTCACAGAGCAGATGTTCAGTGCACCACAGGCAAGTTAAAAAGAAGCTGTTAAAACAAATATGAAGGAGCTATTCTATATACACTGCATATTTACTGATTTAATATCCAAATACATTGGATATCATGAATTATCCACCTTTGAAGAAGTAATAGTTATAATAGCAGTTTCTACATGCAGTCTGTTAAACTACAGTATCATCCCAAAGCGGAGGGCAAAAACATTAATAAAAATAAAATAAAGCTCATATGCACTTGATGATGGAACTGTGTTGGGAGTAGCACGTTACAAAATTAATGCAATTACAGTAATGTATTGATTTTTGCTGTAACGCAGTAATATAACACATTACTTATATAAATTGTGGTAATATTATACCCATTACAACGCATTTTAACCATAATCATTTTATGTTAACCCAGAAATAAGTGGTGTTTTGTTTTTTTAAGAATTCAGAAGAAGATGACATGCCTTTATTTATCCGGCAAGAGAAATTCACATTTTCGCTCTGTTGGTACAGTTCTTACACACATTACACACAGGCCTGAAATACACAAACATGCTCAGGACCTA
The DNA here is from genome assembly GCF_010015445.1 of Perca fluviatilis. Classification (NCBI taxonomy): domain Eukaryota; kingdom Metazoa; phylum Chordata; class Actinopteri; order Perciformes; family Percidae; genus Perca; species Perca fluviatilis. Next base: position 17,482,365 of record NC_053126.1, on the reverse strand, counting down.
TACATGCACTAATGGAGAGATGTCATAGTGAGGGGGCTGCCCATGGATGAGCACCCAGAGCTGTTGGGGGTTTGGTGATTTGCTCAAGAGTACCTTGGAGTGCCCAGGAGGTGGATTGGCACCGTCCTTTGGTCCATATAAGGACTTGAACCGGCGACCCTCCAGTTCCCAACCCAACTCCTATAAGGACTGAGCTACTGCCACCCATAATGTGAAACATTTTGGCACCAGAGAAAAAAAATCGGAGTAAAAAAATAACGTTATTTCCTGTTGCTGGAATTCGATGGTTGAGATGACTACAGAGGCTGATTCTACATTTACGACATGGACATACTCCCATAATTTTCAGGAGTTATTACGCTGTGTTGAAGCGAGGTGCTGTCCCGTCACTGTTCCCATGGTCAGAGCCAGAACCAGAGATGGTATGTCAGAGGGACAGCGGTCTGTCCAGCAACTGACAGATGTAAACATGTTGGGAATTAACATTTAGGCTTTCTACACGTAATGGCATTAGGCCTACATTTTATCAGCAGTGGAAAGTAACTATACCGTACTTACTACTAAAGTAGTAAGTAGTAAGTACGGTATATATAATCCTTTCCTAGCACTTTTGTGCTTGTATTTTTACGTTTTACTAAAGCTAAAAAAAAAAAATACATATCCCAAAAAATACAAAGCTTGACAGGTCTGCCATGCCTAGTTAGGGTTGCTGAACTATGATTAGATGATCACTATTTGAGGGTGGGTTTTAGCAAATGATCAACTATTAGATAAGTTACTGTCTTATCCCTGATAACTTAACTTCATTATTTGACACATAGCATCGCCCTCCTCTTCCATCTTCATAACTAGATGTTTTAATTTCCCCACAAGGCTTATTTCACTTGCAGCGAGATTTTTGTGATGTTTTCATGATATGACACCTTTTCTTGCCGTGTTTTCGAGAGCAGGCTTCTTGGCCCCAGCAACCTCCACCTCGTGCTGCGAACTGAGTGACAGAGTGTCCCGTCTGGCTGTCATTTGGCCTGACCATGACAGAGAAACATATGGCTGCGGGCTGCATACACATTCCTCTGCGTATAATCTGCCTATGACATTGACAGTCTATCTCAGCTGGAATGAACCATTTTCAGACCCTGAAACCCAACACTACTGTGTGTAACAGAAGTAGCTTTAAGGTGGCTCTGAATACCTGTCAAGACACATCATTGTTTTTCCTTTTGTCAATTTTAACCAAAGCTGCAGCACAAGAAACACAATGAAAGCCCCTGCCCACAATCCCAAACATCCCGAGATATAGTGATCGGGAAAAACTTCAAAGCATATCTAATTAAATAATGTGTCATTTTACAACGTTAAAGTTTATTATTTTACATTTGCATCAACTTTCATTGGACTATATTGTGAGTGGAATAAACTGTTTGCTTTAGTGTTACCGGACTAGACTTTGCCAAGTGAATGTTACTATTAATGAAGTTGTTTTAGTGACCTCTAAATTTGATTTGAATTCAATACATCACTTGCCAAGACACTCATAGTTGTTGGCACAAAAGTAGCACCAAGCTAGTTGTCACTGTTTTGTTTCAATTAACATAAAGCTGTTCTAAATATGCTGAACGCTAGTCTTCTTCAATCCCACCCCAGGGGCAATGCCTTAGAGAACAAAATAATTAACAGCTGTGCTGACACTGAAATCTGTGGCGTTTTACTGTTTTCATTATCTGTGTCAAAATCATTTAGCTGTGTCATCTCCGCCGAGAACAAACAGTAAACATTTAACCATTTTGAAATGGCATACGTCATAGATAAATACCTTGATTGAACAATTACATCACAGCATGAATATATGGTTGGACCATGTTTTGTCTCGGGTCAGAAAAAACCTCACAACACCCATGAAAACACATGCATGATGCAGTTTTTCTGCCTAAACTGTCACAAATAATAAGTAAAATGGAGAAAAGATTAATTCCTTTTCTTTTAAATTACACTTATTTGCTTTCATGTCAAGAGTTAGATTAGAAGATTGATCAATCTCATGTCTGTATGGGAAGTAGCTTAGCATAGCATAAAGAGTGGAATCAGGGGGAAACATGTCATGTTTTCCAGTCTTTATGCTAAGCTACAGTATGTTAACCAGATGCAAAACTGTAGCTTCACATTTACTGTGCAGACATGAGAGTGGTAATCCTCTGATTTAACATTTGGCAAGAAAGCGTATTTCCCCAAACCTCAAATCATTCCTTTAAACGCTATTCATTTATGGTTACGGTTGAATTGAAGAAAATCATGGCTCACAAAACAAAAACTGTTAAAACCAATGGAAACGATTACAATCACTCTAATGGTTACACACACTGTATTTTAGTGTTAGAGCTACTGGCTGTGGCCTTCATCCTTTGTCAAATGTGCATCTTTTGTCCATTTCACTACACAAACCACCTGCCAGACCAAGGCCAAATACTGTTCTATCAACAAACTGCCTCTGACAGAGTATAAGAGCTGTATCTTCTCTCGTTAACAGCATAGGGGAAGCTTGCTGTGCCAAAGCTAACAACTGTGCACAATATTTCCTTCTTTTACCTAGTTATTCCAGTGGATTGACTGCACATTTTACAGAGTCTCATAGTCATTAGAGCAAGAGTCAGCAGAAACTGATCAAAAATCTCAGGATTTCTATAGGGAATAGCACATTAAGAGATGAAATAGCCTTCTCGTTTTGCATAACAATCACACTCCAAGAGTATTTTTAAATCTGTCAAGACATGGTAAGAAAAAAAGACACTTACGCTTTTGTTTTATAACCATGTTTTTAGCATATTGTCATTCTGCCTATCCTGTATATCCAAGGGCCACAGAGGAAATAGGTCTGCCTTTTTTTGCCTATATTTTGATGAAGATTATCATGCACTTCTGTTCTTCCCTGCACTCGCATGAACTACTTCTTGTACTTTAACATGAGAAAAAAAAACGTGTTTAAACGGCTGTCAGTCCACCAGAGTAGAGCTATTTCAAAGGTTGCACAAAGGGATTGTGAGGCTATTACCCGCATAGGCAGAAGTATTTTGATAGCTGTCTTGATAGGATGTTCTTGTGCAATCTTGAGATTAAAAATATGAAGAAAATGTCAGTCAAAGCACTTAAATGTCATCTAAAATACAGGATGGATCAGGGCTTAAAACTTCATTGCAGACAATTAAAGATAAAAATGCCACGGAGTGATACGAGAGACGTTAGGTTATCAGGTCACTTCCATTTCATAGCAATTAGTGTGCTGTAGAGTCAAAGTTCCTGTAAAGGCTGAGCTGCTCAGCAGTGTGGTGAGGAGCTCCGCAGACCTGGCACACAACATCAGTTAGCTCGCATCAAAGCCTCTGACCTTTGCAGCCTCAAAGATTGTCGAGTTTTCAGTACAGTCCTCGCTCGGTTGTAGCGTGTACATATCATAGAGAGGGCAGATCCTGCGACCTCAAGGCCACTTTTCACCACTTGCTTGTTGATGCCCTTCATGTTTACAACACGGGGTCTTTATAAGGTTGAAAAATAAAGAAATACCTTAGATGACCTTTTGAGTGTTCTACCATTGCCATGATAATCGACCTGTGGTTCCAGATATTTGCCTCCCTTGTCTTCCAGCACACAAACAACTGGAAAAATAAAGGGCATTAAACACAAGACAGTGTTGTGCAACTTCAGTTCACACAGATGAATAAGTTTGTGTTCATAGTTTACATTTTAGAAGTTCACAGTCCCGTAAAATGAACTAGTTTGTGTTTATTTATTTTCATGTACATTTCTTCAGTTTTATTTTTAAATGAGCTGATCTGAGCTGTTTGTTTTAATGTAGAACCTCCTACTACCCATACATTCCCAGCACCAATCATTGCTCATTTCACAAACTAAATGAATTACGGATTCTGTACTGATTTGTTCATAAAACTCCTTCAAACATTCATTTGAACTGGCTTCAGCAACTCTGGTAGCTGTGTTGTCTGAATTTCCAGTTGCACTAGCCTTGCCAGTGTTTCGGGTTAACGAATGACCGTGTTAACTAGAAACTCAGTCAAATTGCTCTTAGTGACGGCAGCTGTTGAAAACACGCACAGAACATGAAGGTGTCCTCATGAAACTCTTTAATTTTACTGTAATCAACTATACATACTCATCTGTTTTTATTATTGTTGTATTATCTACGCCAAGAATTTATATAATGTACTACAATGAACGCATTCGGCTGAAAGTCACCAGCTAACAGGGTCCCTTGTTAAACCGAAACCGGGTGCCCTAAAGCCGGGTTGATCCTCACGAGAGTTAAGATGCTCATGTTCATTAGTTGCAGACAGATACTTTCAGTTAACCGATCAATGAAAACATGAGCACGTTCATGAATGTGCATGAATGCGCTTTTTTAACACGTTCATGCACAACCCGGGGGGATATTGTGTCAATTAACGCACAATAACAGCAGCAGCATGGTTGATCACTTGTAAAAAGAAAATGACCTCTTCTTCAATATACCTATTTATTGGCCTTAGCAGAGATGAACCTTGTTATCAGGGATCAACATTCGAGCCATGCAGCACATTCAGTTTCACCTTGTGCTTGTTCTTTCCTCTGCACTCGATTAACCTTTGCTCAGGTTTAAAATGCAATGCTAACATCGTTAATATAGACATAGCAAGGATGAATGAAATTTGTACAATTTGTACAGAGTGGAAAGGACAATGTAACCTTCTGTTCCTGTTCTGCACTGTTCTGAAATATTGAATGCCATAGAAGTGATCACTTACTGTATTTACACTTCTGTGACATTATTAAATTACTGGCAAGGAGCATTTGCTAATTTCATCTTCAAGCGATTGCTGTTGGGGAGAATAACGAAAAGCAACAACTGGAGTGGTAGCGACAAACAGATTACCAGCCATTAATTCCCCAACGATCGTGAAAGAAGATAAGCTGACTGATGATGATTTAAACTGAGGGAATGCTGCCTTTTTGAGATTTGAACTGATTTGATAATAAGTAGCAAATGCATGGTGCATAAAATAAGTAAACCTTGATTGATTATGTAGAAGGTGACATATTTAAATGAAACGATCTTATTGATTGAACCGGTGTTAGGATTCATTGGACATTTCTGCTGAATCGCACTGACCTACACATATTGAACACTGTTACTGTGCCTAAGTGCTTTACTCTCTGTGAGTACTAAAATCTAAACAATATTGTTGAAAATTGTATATGTTTGTCTTAACATGTTTATTATGATTGTCTTTGCATTGGCTCCAGCAAAAAATAATAATAAATGCATACTTTTGAGGACCTTGATGCTCCGGAGGCTATTTTGTCAATAAACCTGATGTCCCCAGTGCAATATCAGACTTTATGGACTGTAGTAGCTACAACTGATGATGCAACAATAATCTCCAGCCTAACATTCAGCACACCAGATGTTGAATTATTGATGCCTTTTGTCAGTTTTGTGAGGCAGTCATCCCACTCTGCCTGGAGTTTAGCAGGTTAATCACTCAGCAACATTAAAGCCCAGATTTCAACAGGTGGACGCAATAGAAAAAAAAAACACTTAAATTTGGATGATCTGATGTTATAAATACAGTACCAGCCGGGATGGCCCTCTGGAGAAAAAGAGTCGGAAACAAACAATATCATTAAATATGGATGTTTGTCTTCTCTTCTAAAACAGCGTATTTGACCAAGTAATGGAGTTTTCACATAGGGATTGAGACACAAAGGCTATTCAAGCAAAACAATACGGCCCGTTGAGAGGATATGATCACAGGGAAAATAGTACATATCTTAAACATTACTGCTCAGCAGTAGGGAGCTAGTGTAGTGGACGTGCTTGGGAAAACTGCACACACGCTCACAGGATTTTGGTAGTCTGACAATCTGTCCACAGCTGTTACATTTTAACTTGTAATTTCTTTGATGTTTTATTCTGACGTCAAATGTTCATCAAGTCTGCTATTTAAAATCATCTTTCACAGTCCTTGAGCTGTACTCTGTTAGACGTGCGGTGTTTGAAGGGCCTCTTCCATTTTCCTCTCCGTCCACTAATTGGCATAAGTGAATAATCCACTGCACCAATGACACTAATAGATGTGAATGTATCGATTTTTCACTTACTGTGATGACAGTAAAATGTTTAAATATCTGAATATCGAAAATAAGGCGTATTTCAGCTGTAAAATGAAACTAACCATATTGAATATGTGGGCGGTACAAACAAGATTTATTTATCCTCTGCATCAGTGTCACAACACAGCCTTTCTGCAGTTCACTTAAGGTGAGCTAGTGGAAGTGTGACACCACCGGGGTCATAGGTTAGTGATATCAATATGGATTTATCTGCTGTATCAGTATCAGTTTGTGCCACTATCTTTCTTGATTATGAGGTGTGAAAATTGTCTTCCATGTTGCTATTTAATATACATTAACAATTCACCCATCAATACCATCTATAAATAACCTTCCTTTTATTGAATCTCTTAACATCAAGGTAGAAAATCCTTTTTTGCAGTTATGACTGTCATGATCAACGATATAGTTTTATGCCACATATAAGTATATAATCACTTTTGTCTCCGGTGGCAGATGTAACCTCTTTTCAGTTTTACTTTGAGACTCTGCCTGAGCGGGGCTTACTCACGCCTGTCGTCCAGCATCTACGTGTCAAAAACACTTTTAAACTCGTATAACTTCATCTGGGGAGGGAGAAATGAAATTGCACGCCAAAATTAAATGTGGCTGATAATGACAGCCATGACAGCCGCGATAAAAGGCACAGCACGGACACGTCTACTGATGCAAAAAAAGAATAAAAAGTGTGGCTAATATTTAAAAAAGAGCAATACTGTATATGTACCATATCCTGTAAACATTTCATATCCACGAAAACCTGAGTGAGGGATAAGTTTGCACCTGCACTGTGGGGTTACCATGGTAACAATAAGACAGTATCATACCAGGGCCATCTGTTTATTGGAGAAAAAAATAACATGTAGAGAAAGATAGATAATAGATCATTTATTTTAAAACTAAATGAGCATGTGTTAAAAAGATAATGAATAATTTAATTGTTAAATGTGTAAACTTAAAAATGTGCATATATAATAATATTTAGCAATTAATTATTTTATAGGAGTAGCACACTACTACTGCATGAATATGTTAATGTTATGCATACATATGAAAGAAACACTCAGTACACATTAGGTCAACATATTTAACACACTTTAAGTTTATTCTCTACTATTTCAGCTGTTGCTCATCTTGGAGGTACAGAATAACAAAATAGCCTATTGGGATCATAAAAAAAAATGAGTTTTATTTCAACAAGCTATCACTGAAACTTCCTGTCATGAATTCCAACAATTGTAGGTTTTACTGAAGCACTTTGCAATTGTTAAATTCTCAGTCCAGTGCTTTGCTGCTAATACTCACAACAATGCAAATCAGAGAGAAAACTGATTTCATTAATTATACAAATATACAACAAATTATCTCTGAGAGATTAAATGAGAGAATATTACAGCTGTTTTTGGAAAACAACCTCTTTTTCATACGCTTTAATAAAGATGGCAGAAATGTCCCACTGGACCTGAGAAAGAGCACACACTAATAAATCTCAAACAATCAGTACGAAACAATGCCTCCCCTTTGGTATAAAGTTATCTAAAGTCAACAGACGTTTTGAACCAGTTTGACACATTACAATCACAATATAGTATCCAGTTATTTCTGTTAATGAGAAGCCCTGGGCAATATGAGAAATTATGTGTTCGTTTTTATAGGAACACAAACAGAATATGCATTGATTAGACTGAAGCCACATATAGCATTCATAGCCTCAAGCTAATTCCCAGTGCCTGTCCCAACATTGCCCTAATTGCTAACGGCTGCTTCAATGCTAACACTATGAATTTTTCAGCAACCGCTTAGAGAATGGATCACTGTTGAATTATAAACCTTCATGAGTTTATTTATGACTGTGGCTGTGAAGAATAATGCACATTTAGTTAATGAAATGTATTTACATTTTTTTCAGGGATTGGCCAAGAGGGGAAACACTATAATTTTCACCAAAGTTGAATTATTATGGAAACAATCTTGTCTCACTATAAAAGAAATGAGTTTGTCACACAGCTGAGTCATAAAATGATGGCTTACCCTTTTCAGACAAAATCACCTATGTGTGAGTGTTCAACACATTCTCACACCCAACTCGTAAAATAAGGACGTTCGGTCAGGAGCCTTTCTAACGGGTTGGAGTGTTTTATCAATCTTAAATATTTGTTTTATAGACAGATTGCAAAAGAAATATTACAAAGATAAATTTCCCTTTACAGGTAGATTTGTTTGACAATCACATGTTTTATTTTCAGGGTACTGGTAAAAAGGTTTGGAATTGAGGGTTTGTCCCTGATGCATAACCTGAATAGATTAACAAAAATTAAAAAACAGCTCCAGATTTAAAAAAAAGACTGTAAATATCAACCATTACAAATAATACAAAATCTGGAAATTGTAGAGCAGCACTGAACTGTGTGCTCCCTGTTAATCCTTTAAAACCCAACAAATTCAGGGAATTTGGGAAACTAATGCCATGCTTGACCGCTCTGATATGCCTATGCTGCTTTAGCACAGCAGCATAGTGAACGGAGACCTTTTTTACATCTAAATCGCCGTTTGTCAGCCCGTGCGTGCGGAGACAGTCAGTTGTAATGTGCAGCCACACAGCCTATTGGAATATATCCCACTTGATCATTGGTGTAAGACATGATTTGATTCAAGAATGAAGCAGACAATGATCATTATTAAAATGAATGGCAGAAAAAACAGACCAACTAATTGAGCATGTTAAGTGTCCTCAGACCAAATGAGGTATGACTAAATGCATCCTTGGAAATATGAAGCTGCATTAGGTTTTGGAAAACAAAGAGGCATTGCATTCTTTACCAAATACCGCAGCATGCAGAGGCATGAGGCATATGGTTTCGTGCCAGAGACGTAAAATCAGCAATCAGCAGAAAACTGCGTGCCAAAGAACAACCCCATGATTTCTAAATGTGCTGTGACTATGATAGAAATCCTAAATAAGCTTTGTGCTGTGTTTGTCTTTTTCATTACACTGTGATGTGATGCCATTGAGCGTGCTGAAGGCAGTCAGACACAAGAAAATACAAATGAAAATTCTATCAATAATTTACAGCACTGATGTCAAACATCTGAGCATGAGATACACTTTTTCCTCCAGATTTCCATACCGCAAAATACTGGTCTTTATATGTGTTCTATTCGTTTTACTTCCTGGTGACAATGAAAGACTGTAAAAATAGACACAGTGATCAAAGGCACATCTGGGACTGATAAGAAGAAAAAGAATGCATCAGCAGTCAGAGGAAGTGGGTCTGCTGCTCACTTCTGTCTAAAAGCAAAGTAGAAACTACGGAGGCGCTCCGTGCACATCTCCTCTGAGAGCCAGGTGCTCAAAATCACCCGAGGTCACCAACTCTCCTCCCACGTGGGCCTCCATGCCCTCTGCAGGCGATATCAATGTTTAAAAGCTTTATAAGCAGGGAGAGACTGAGAGGCAGAGAAGGGGGGTTTGCATAATAAACTAAAAGCAAGATAAAAAAAAAACATTAGAGAGAGGATCGGGGAAAGGAAAAGCAGGGTTTAGGGAATTAAAAGTGGATAGAGAAGAGGTGGTCATTTTTGTTCACTTTCCCACCTAAAGTCTCTAAAACCTCTCATTTAAGGAACCTTAAATGAGTCATTTTGGACAGTTTGTGGGACGCTAAATTTACAATTTGGACGAATCCCTCCCTATTAAAAGTAGACTAGGACACAAAAACAAAAGGGATTGATGGGAAACAAAAGATAGAATAATAACAGTCTGCACAGTCTGCTAAACACCGGACAATAAAGTCTAATTTTATTTAAACATCAACACAGCCAGAAGGAGCAGTGCCTCGTAGTGTACAACTGATATAATTAAATACTCCGTCGCTACATACACAGCGGGTTTAATTACTCCCCAAAGCTGTTGATGATGAGAGCATCATTTTTTTTTTTCTGGTGATGTAGCACTTTAGAGGATGACACTCAGTTTTGGTATTAGGCACAGTCACTGTGTAACACAGTGCAGTTATATATTTCCTTCATACAGAGAGTTACTTTTAGCACTAACTGAGATCCAGAAACCTGCGGTGTAGATTACAACAACCACAGCCAACCTCAGCTAGAAGTTGGTTGGGTGAGAAAGCCATTGGAGATGTTACAAGGCGTTACTGAGTGCGAGGGTATTCATGGTAGTGAGCAGCATGTGTGTAAATAAGTGCTTCAGGTTTGAAAAAAGTAATATAGAGACATGCAATGAGAGGGTTGAAACTTGCTGTATGTGTGTTCTTTGACGGAGTCTGAATCACACCCTTTGCCTTGACAGAAGACCTTTTACTTCTGGTGTCCATCCGTCAGATGAAAGTGTCAAGGAAATATTTCACAATATTTTTATTCAGCATGACGTTGGATTGTCAAACAGTCGGTGAGATTTGGAGCTGACTAACTTTTGTCCTGCAGTGTGAAGTTACAATCCACTCCCGTACATATGACACAGCATCCACATGATTGAACGCTGCGTCAAGTGTGCATTTGAAATTCTTCAAGGACGTCATGCCCTCCTGAAACCCGTGTTAGATTCAAAGGGTTGATTCACCCAAAATATCCGTCTTTTAAATGTTTGCCTCCACCCAAATACAAGGCAAAGTGGATTGTTGACTAATTTATCTTGAACGTCATTTTCTCAATGCTCTGAGAACCCTAAATGAAATTCCATTCACATCCACTGTATTGTGTTGGCTATCTATTGATATTAGTGACGAACGCACCCGTTTTATCACTATTTCTATACCAGCTCTCTCCATATATCGTGTGAACTGTATGTAGAGTTCTCATATTCAGTGGACGTTAAAATAGCGTGTGATCAAACTCTACCTCATCAACTGCAGCATTATTAGGCTGAAAGCTTTGGGAGCAGTACTCAGCCATGTGACAACATTATAAGAAATGTGAGGTGCGACTAAAAAAAAATAAAAAATTACATCTCATAACGAATCTTTCTCTACTGGGTGGGCTCATGCTGCGTTTTATGTACATTTCAAGTTGTCAGTGAAAAGCAACCCACTGTGCTGTAAACGAGATGAGATGAGTCCTGTTGAGAGGTGGCAGCACAATCTGTCTCTTTGTGTGTGCCTCTGACCTTCTAATGATCGAGTCACGGGCCCAGGATGGCAACCTTGTCTAAAACTGCAGCGCAAGCCAGACTCTGAGGAGGGAGACATGAACGGTTAAGACTATGGCGCACAGAGACTCATTTCATAGCACCTTGCGAAGCTGATAACAAAATCCCTCTGACATTAGGGAGGTAGCTGCCCTCCCATTTTAATTACCAGGGAAAATGCAAGCCAAACAGTATTACTATAGCCTCCAGATTCTTTGATGGAATTTGTCATTTTAGAAAGATAGGAAAAACTGTCAAGTAGGGCTAACCCCCTCTAAACTGGCACATAGATTTCCAGCTAATCCGGGTGGGAGAGGCAGACAGAATGGATAAACACTGAATAGAACTGAGCAAGCAAACAATTTTAGCTGCTGTTCAAATCATGTTTAAAGTAAAGAACCCAACAAAGGGATGTTCTTAAATTGTCATACCTCGAAACAGTGGTTTTACTTCAGACCAGGGAGTAAACTGCCAACCAGGATGTGCTTTTATTTATTTATTGCACTGCTTTAGTTGTTATAGGACATTTTTTACAGAGGACTCTTCCTCTCAGAATGGCTGAAAATATCCCATGAATAAGACAGGGACTTAAAAAAAAACAGTGTTCTGCCATTGTAAGCAATAAGCCCGGGGTGAAAAGGTGCTAAAAGCTAAGGTCTGCTCAAAGCTCCAGTCTGATCCACAATATGTTTAATAGCATGGAAACACTTAAGGGCAGAACTGGTATTTTTCTTTATGTTTGTGTTGGTAATAGTGGAGTATCTCTACCGGTTATGTATTTAAGTAATAATGAGGTCACAGGATCAAAGTGCTTTTTTAAGTTGTCTCAACAACAAAAAAATTAAGATCTGAAAATAAAGGAAGATGGCGTCTGTTTACATTATATTGTATGTCTTTAGTTTTTTTCAACATTTGTGAGTGCACAAAAATATCTCCATCAAATAGAGACATTTTACATTTTCTTTAACAACAAATAATGTTCAAAGAATCATAATTGAAAATATTACAAACTAAAAATGTTCTATATATTCTCCATCAACTCCTCATCTAACCAAAATGGAAGTCTCTCTGTCCCTCCGATGTTCTCGATAACCATTCATCCGATCGACTTCACACTTGCCGAGTGTATTGCTGAGGACAGAAAAGAAGTGCAGTGTGGAGTGTGTGCTCCGGAGTTCTACGGGACATTTTTATTAGTATTGTGTTATGTACACACTGTTTATGGTATTTAGAAGAGACCCCTATTAACTGTTATACCGCCGAACGACTGCTGGGTACAACTTGCACTCCGCCGCTCGCTACAGTACATTCAAGAACAGATTAAGAAATAGAGACTGTTACATTGTAACAAACTCAAACCTTTCAAGCATCAGCAATGTAACTTTCAGAATTAATGCTTTTATTTCCAAAAAATAGCCAAATAGCTGTTGGCAAATGGCATACTCTAGCATTGCTAGAGGACGGCACTGCAGGTGTATTGCTCGGGACGCAAGGAAGCAAAGTGTTGAGTGTGAAGTTGTTTGGATGAGCGCTTCTCCAGAAAACTGCAAGCAGCAGCAGAGGCCAGGCATTCAGCCCGTTCCAAACACATTTTGAACAGGCACTGCATTAGTTGATTTAAAGAAATAAAATGGTTCACTTTTTTAAAAATACTTCCTGTGTAGATATTAAGTCACACATTTTGAGCTTTCATGTTAGTTTGAGTCTTCGCAAAATGCCTAAACCTTGCTTTGATGTACACTGTACGCTCTGCATTGCGATACATCAGGACCATTCTCAACACAATTGTGTCTCCATTATTCTGCTTACTTTAGTGGCAGTAAAGAAGAAATGAAAGAGATTTTAAGACAAACAAATCAATTAATTGTTCTGGTTTCATAGAGAAAGCAGGTTTCAAACATTGCTATTCTAAACTGTAATCAGTGTTACGTATCCTTTGGAGCTAGATTTTAGCACAGCGAGGTGATGAGGAATGACTCTGAATTAGGATCCTATTTTTCTCCTTGATCAATGTTATCTCTCCTTTTTCTGCTATGTTTTTTGCTCTTTGTTCTTGTCCACTTGCAGTAAGTCTCACTTGAGATAGTGTCAGCGGAAGGGTATGCTGGGCTCTCTAACATCCCCTCTGTTCTTGAGACACTCTTTGTCTTTCATCAAGTGTCCAACCAGACACGGAGAAGCACGCTGAAGGGTTATCGGTGGTCATCACGTACCACCATTAACGATCACAACCTGAGCACACTGCACAGTTCAAACATTGGTAGCTGAGTGACATGGTGGCATTTAAAAAAAATAAAAAGCAAAATATAAACTAATTTAGTTTAAAAATTCAGTTTGAAAGGTGTATATGTGTTTCATTACAGCGTTTCTCCCTTACTGCAGTAAACAACTCTCTCAAACCCTGACTAAACTGTGTGATTTTCAGAAAACTGTAACAAAATATGTCTCAGGAGAGGAGTAAAAGAGAAGTGTGCTCATTTGATTTACTGCAGAGACTGCAAAAAAGAAAACTTGAAAGACAGGTTTACACACAGTAAATTATCTTTTTCACTTTGAAAGTTAGAAGCAGAACTAGAACTAGGAAAACAGCCTTTGGGGGGGAGATGGACATCTGTTAAGAGTGATATAGCTGTGTCTTACATATATGTCTCCATGGGAAATTCTTCAGCACATCAAAACGATCATTGCTTGTCTCACAGTTGTCGTTGTTGACCTTATTTTAAATACATCCAATTACTTTTTATCAACACGACTCTGTACCTTGTGCTGCTACTCAAATATATTGTCAATATTTGTAAACATTTTTTTCCAAAGATTTGCTTTACTTGTTGCGACATTTAGCGAGTTTAAAAGCTCATTTCTACATCCCACATATCTTTCATTAGATGCAGTGAGAAACCATTGAGACAGGGGTCAGCAACTATAAAGTGTGAACCCAGTGCCATTTGTGTGCGTGGGGTATATAAATTGACTGGTTTCTAATTAGGCCTGAAGAGCACAAATATAGGGGACAGTGAGGGATGACAGAGACTTTTTCTTGTCCAAGAATTATCTTAACATTAATGTAACATTTATCATATATTCTCCTTAAATTTCTTGTCATAAAGTACCAGTTCTGTAATATCCCTTCAGTGGCTCTAGAAGTGAAAAGGCCTTTCCTGTGATAAATTAAGATTTCTCTCTCTGCTCCTGACATGTGGTGATGTGGCAAACGTTCTCTATATTTAACACTTTACATGGACTGTGGTTTCCAATACCTTGGCAAAGGGGTAAGGCGTGGTGTCCTAATTTTTTCACATGACTGTAGACTACCTGTAGATCAACTTCTCTCATTTAAAGTTATCTCTGCTGAGTCAACATGTGTACAGTAGGCATGATTTACCCTTCCTCCACTTTTGTGTATTTTGTTTGGGTAAGTAACTTCTTTAAAGTGATGGTTCGGAGTAATTTCACCCTAGGGTCCTTTGCACCATGATCTCGAGCCAAACACCCCCCCAAAAGCTTTTTTCACCTGGGTCGAACATTGGGAGCGTTAGCGTAGCGTAGCGTAGCGTTATCAGCTGAATAGCTTAGCGCAGAGGCTAATGGATCCGAAGTGTCTCTTAACATTACCCCACTAATAATGCCCGAAATGATACCAAACGTCTACAGTAGTACAAATAGGTTATGCACTCATAAAACGATGGATTGTAAAATTTGTAAGTACACCAGAAGTTTATGTAAATAACACTTGCCTGCTGGCTTCTGCTCTCTGCTGCTGCTGCTGCTGTTACTACCGGGCAGTAATAGTGCTTAGGGACATTTACAAATTACAACACCGAAAAGAGATGCAACAAAAATATTTATTAATTTAATGATTAAATAAGGTAATGTCTCCAAACTTACCTCAATTATTACTTGTCTCCTGCTAGTTATACTACAGCACTTACTTTAAAAAATAAGTTAAATTAAAAAATATTTTTGTTGCATCTCTTTCGGTGTTGTAATTTGTAGACGTCCTAAACGCACTCGTCTCACAGCAGCAACAACAACAGCAGAGAGCAGAAGCCAGCAGGCAAGTGTTATTTACATACACTTCTGGTGTACTTACAAACTTTACAATCCATCATTTTATGAGTGCATAACCTATATATACTAGTGTAGACCTTTGGTATCATTTCGGGCATTATTAGTGGGGTCATTTAAGAGACACTTCGGATCCATTAGCCTCTGCGCTAAGCTATTCAGCGGCTAACGCTACTCTACGCTAACTCTCCCAATGTTAGACCCAGGTGAAAAAAGCTTCTGGGGGGGTGTTTGGCTCGAGGTCATGGTGCAAAGGACCCTAGGGTGAAATTACTCCGAACCATCACTTTAAATGTGCATGTGGCACTTATTCACCTTAATGATACATTCATTCATTTTAATGAATTAATTAATACCATACATATAGTAAGCTTTAGCCTTTATTCCCTAATTCATTATTTAATAATGCATCAATTTGTCTTTATTTAGTCTAAGAATAAAACATGTTTATGCTCTTTTCCAGTGGTGGAATGTAACTGAGTATATGTATAAGTATAGTACATGACTTTAAAGTTACCTCTACTTGTAGTAAATGTTATATTTTATACGTCAACCTAATTTCAGAGAAAAATATTGTACTTTCTACTCCACTACATTGAAATGGTTATTTGACAGCTATACTTATAAGTTACTATTAAGATTTACATAAAAAACACACAGTAAAGTGATACAATATAACATATTGTTAAAGATTAAACCAGTGGTTTCCCATGTTTTTATGTTTATGTTTATGAATTGATAGCAGTTCCAACAATGATATACTTTGCCTCTAAACTTAAATGTGCATATAAGTAGTCTAATTGGAAAGACATTTTGGAAAGATTTAATTGGATGCAATTCAATACAAATATTCAGTAAATGTAAATGTACTGTAATGACTACAGTGGGTTACTGTACATTAGGTACAAATTACGGTTCACTGCTGTTAAAATCCAGCACACACAGATGACAAACATGGTTGCTAAACAGAGAATGAATGCTTGGGGTCCACTTTTATAGAGAATAAAGTTGTTTACTTTTGACCAGAAAGAAATCAAAGTATTAATTTTTGTTTGCTGTCATTACCATTTGCTGAGAGCATGTGAGGCTCAAGTAAATGGCGATCCTGAGCACCTGCCTACTTCACCATATTATTTGGGGGGGAAAGCAGGGATTCATTTTTAACATATCTCTTCATTTATTTATTTTGCTGCATGCGCTGTCCCTTTGTGTCGTCCATCCCAAGCTTGAAAGGAGCTTTCTTGTGCACTGCTATAGCGAGTCAGTCATGCAGTGTAATTGTTAGAGCATCCAGCAAGAGCATGTTCAGGCAAAAAAGAGTACACAGTATCCACGGTGAGACACAGGATTTCTGGCTTAACAAATTTAAACAATCTCCTCTTTTATTTTTTCAGCACACAACAGATGCCCACAACTATTAAACCATTAGTTGAATTACGCTAAAAGGCAATACAGAGCCATATTCCCTCCATAGTGTACGTTTGTGAAATGTAACTGGTTAGTAAATCAGAATCCATTTAAATGACAGCAAAATGCATTTGAAGGCAGTCTGACAGGGAGGGAAAAGGGTGATAATTGTGATATTGCAACTTGTCACATGATAATGAAAAGATAATATTCCATATATAGAAATAAGCCATCAAATAATTGTGAGGTACAGAAATAACAGCCTCACCTTACACTGTGATTGCAACTTAATTATTTTTCTTGTCATTAGTCACCTTTACATTTGGCATTTTATCTAACTTGTTAAAATGTGACACCTGAAAAATGTCATTCTGGGTTACAGTAATTGCAACCGCAGTATGGCCATTCAAAGAAGGAAATGTATCAAAACCAGCTCATCTTATGAGGCATTATATTAGACTGCATGCTGAGTAAAGGTGTAATGAATTGTCACAGAATAACAACTTGTGTGCCTCTACACAGGATGAGAACAAAAGACAAAGGGATAACAGAGGTAGTTGTCTCCGATATTGGATATTACACAGTATGCCCGCAGAATCGCTAATGAACTTCATCCAGTTTCATGCTAATAGTTTTCAGGGTGATTTCATTCCCCCAGCCTTTGTGTGTAATTATCGATTGTCCCAAGAAAGGTGGGGTGTACAAAGCCCAGTAAACAGCAGATAATTAGTATTTTTGGACCTTTGGCAGGATAATGTCCTGTGCTGCTTTTGTTAGTATGCATGAAAGCAGACAATGTAAGAATTCTTTTCACACACAATGATAACTGGGACTTGACTCACAAGCTGCTACCTGAAGCTTCATTTTATCTTCCCTCTTAAACATGCTAACAATTAGAAATTACATTTGGAAAATACTCAAGTTTTCAATTGAAGCCAGTAAGATACATAATCTGCTAAGATTCAGTTTTCCATGATAATGGGAGTAGGTGCATTGAAGAACAGGAATACTATAACATTGTATTCCAATATGCCGACATTATTCTCATTATCATGATTTATCTGAAGCTCTTGACAAAAATACAACGTGTGAATCCTTCTTCTCCCAGTGGATAAATAGCTAAAATTAAGTATAATCTAGAAGTTTGCTTTCATATTCATGGGGTGTCTCAGCTTGAGGACCCAGTGGTGGTTTGTGGTATAAGTGATGCAGGCAGGGGGGGGGGTGGGGGGGGGCGGCACATGGAGAATGTGAAAAAAACAGCTTGGTGCTCCCTTGGCACCCCATTTTCTAAGAGTCATGACTCAGTCAAATGTTAATACACAGACATGATACACACTCCTGGAATCAGCCTACACTTTACAGACAAAGTGGTATAAAGATCCATTAATCCACTTAGACACAAAAAAAAGACACTTCCTATATCTTCAGCTCTTGCCTTATAATCATCATGATTATATGTTTTCTTCAGTCCAGTGCACTGCTAAAAATTTTCATAATTGATCATTCTGCCAGGGGATAAAAAGTAAAAAGAGTTTAAAAAAAGAGAAATAATTACCCAATTTCCCAGAGCCTAAATTTCTTGTTTTGTTTGACCAAAAGTCCAATACCCAAAGATATTCCATCTATTATTCTAAATCTGAAAAAAGCAGCAAATATTTAGGTTTGAGACATGACTGAAACTATTACAGTTTTTGCCCGTTGCTTGAACACTATAGACCCATGCTTAGACTAGAGTAACACAACTTGAAGCTTTTGTTACCATACCTCAAACACATGTACCCATACCTTAAACAAAAGCGCTGCTTTGCACTCTAGTTGCAATTCTGCAAAACACTTACACCTTTATGCAACACACTTGGTCCTGCATACTACACTACACATACTACTCTATTTCATACAGAAGACACTGTGAAATCTAAAAAAAAATGAAATCTCAGGGTGCCATTTGGAAAACACATGTATCCAAAATACAAAACACATCGGGGAATTGCAACCACTCAAATACACACCTGAAGGCACTTACTTGCAAAACTGAACACCAATCAGCCAGCTACAAAAAGCCCTCAGTTTAGCCATTTCAAGAACTTTGCAAGCATAGATGGAGGGAGAGCAAGAGGCAGAGGCAGAGGTAGAGCAAGAGGAAGAGGAAGAGGAGGAGGAGGAGGAGGAGGAGGAGGAGGACAAGGTCAAGGTCGAAGAGGCCATGCACGGACCCCTATTTCTGATGATATAAGAGCAACTTTGGTGGACCATGTCATCAACCATGGCCTGACTATGAGGGAAGCTGGGCAGAGAGTCCACCCACATCTAAGCCGCTTCACAGTGGCATCTGTAATAAGAACATTCCGACTAGAAAACAGGTATGTCTTCACCTCTCTACCTTCTACTCTGCTCAGATGGTATTTACAGCACGGTACTACAGTATATCACATTACCACATCACGTGTACAGGGTATTGCAGGGTGCTAATGCTCCTTTTGCAGCCAAAGTGGTAGTTATCGTGAAACATACCATGATTACTTATATTGAGATGTTTCTGTACAGTGGATGATACAGTATATACAGTAAAGTACTGTAAGAAAAAGAAGCAAACCGATGAGAATTTGTGGTTGTATTTCTCTAGAATGACTAGAAGACCTTCTGGGGGAGGCACGTAACGCCTGTTCACACAACAGCAGGAACTTTGCCATTGTGGACCTAGTGAGGGCAGACAATGCCATCCGTCTCCACCAGCTACGACAGAAAATACTTGCAGACAGGCAAGTGTTCAACAACATAGACCATGTGAGCATCACCACCATCAGACGCATCTTGGGAAAACACAACATCACCATGAAGCAGCTCTACAGGGTCCCATTTCAGAGGAACAGTGTCCGGGTCAAAGGACTTCGAGCTGAATATGTAGGGGAAAGGGAAAGGTTCTTTTTATTTTAAAAAAAAAAAATAATGAAAAAAAGAAGGAAAGAAAAAAAAACAAAACAAAAAAAAAAAAAAAGGGTTTGAGAGAGGCGGCGGGGAGGGGGGGGGGGGGGGGGGGGGGTGGGGGGTGGGTAGGGGGGTTGATTTTTTTTTTTTTTTTTTAAAGAAAGGAGGGGAGGGAGGGGGGGGGGGGGGCGAAGACATTTTTTTTTTTTTTTTTTTTTTTGGTAAAACAAAAAAAGAAAAAAAAAAAAAAAAAGAAAAGAGGGAAAAGGTGATATTTGGGTTTTGGGGGGGGGGGGAAGGGTGATTTTATATTATTTTTTTTTTTTTTTTTTTTTTTTTTTTTTTTAATTTTTTATTAAAAAAAAAAAAAAAAAAAAAAATAAAAAAAAATTTTATATTTTATTTATATATAAAAAAAAAAAAAAAAAAAAAAGCAGGGGGGGGGGGTATGGGATAATGTCCGTTTCCATCGGGCTGCTCTGGTCCAGGCCTGGTTCACCAACCACAATCAATTTGAAGTGGTATACTTGCCCCCTTACTCACCTTTTAAACCCTATAGAGGAAGTCTTTTCAGCTTGGAGATGGCGTGTATATGACCGCCAACCACATGCCCGCATGCCTCTTCTGCAAGCAATGGAACAGGCCTGCGGCGACATTCAGGTGACAGCAATCCATGGATGGTTTCGACATGCAAGGGGATATTTTCCCCGGTGCCTAGCGGGAGAAGACATTGCTTGCGACGTCGATGAGGTCCTGTGGCCAGACCCCAACAGACGGCGGGATCCATGAGCCCACATATGCACAATTGCCATGATTTTCTGTGTTTACAGTATAATGTTTTTTTTTTTTGCTTTATCTGAATTCATGTTACTGCAATGTACAGTGCTGCAATGTACAATATTGAGTAGGCCTATTTGCTTTTTTGGTTGTTTGAAAATGTGCCTCCTGAAAATATGCCTTCTGAATAAACACTGAAAATCAAAGACTGCAGTGTTTTATATAAAGTAGACTAGTGTGTTCCCCCTGATCTGAAAGTGTATGCATATGATGCAAGTATTTGTCATTTTGTCATCAGAGTTACATTTTGACAAAGGAATGTTAGGTTTTGATAGCAGAGTTTAGGTTTTGATAGTAGAGTTTCAATTTGACACAGATGTGAATGGTATATTTCCCAGTGTTGTGTCATGTTAACTTGTGTGTAGAGTTTTGGCACAAGGAGCGAAGTTTTGCAAAATGTGTTCAAGCAACAGGCAAAAACTGTAATCGATTATCAAAATAGTTGTTGATTGATTTTCTTTCACAGAACAAATTGATAGCTCTAGCTGTCTGTGCATCAATGGATACAGTTTAAACAGAAACTGCTAATAGCTAATGCAGCATGACTTTCCACAGTGCAAATTTGCCAAACTGTAAACAAATAGGTAATAAAATGGTCCCTTTAAGCACCAGGACCACCACTGTGCGGACCTTTGCTAATTGTACTAATACAGAGCCTGTTGAAAATGTGCCTGTTTGGAACGGGCGATTGCTTGGCCTGTGTTATTGCTGCTTGTAGAATTCTTCAAAACCAAATTGTACCCCGAAATTACTTACAGAAGGACCCCAAACCACTTAATCCATTAACTACTACTGACTTACAGTGTAGGCTACGTCTACATCAGAGGAAGACATTGTAGGCCTACCTACTACTGTATTTAACTGACAGAGAACGGGGCAGATTCAGAATGTAATCACAAAATATCACAATGACAATGTGGAGTAATCAGACATTAGCCTCATGGACTCATGGCAGTGCGCTACCCATCCGGTCCGTTATGAGAGCTAATCAACCATCGGAACTGGACTGTTTGTGTGTGTGTGTGTGTGTGCGTGCATGCAGAGAGAGAGAGAGAGACGGTGTTGTATGATCGTTAACGAATTTAACACTTCAGCAGAGGTGCTCATTTCCATACAGGTGTAGTGGCTTGACAGTTAACGGTGAAGTAAGGGATTTGATTCACGGTAATGTTATTAGTGTTATTAGTAAGCAGTAGACTTAATTAACCGGACCGAGGGTGAGTCTGATGAAAACTGCTGTGTCTGCCCGGTTCAGCTCTGATATTTTCTCGCATTGCAAAGCGCTGTGAGGGAATAATCTCCGAGATTACGTTATGTTCTGCCAGCTCACAGCAACTTAATACGAGAGCAGGAAAAGAGTCAAAGTCTGTAACACCCCCCACCCCCGACCCCCTGAACGCTGTTGTAAAGCGTTCTGCATGTGGCGTCTGCGTGTGACGTGCAGGTTACATTACCCCCAAACACGGACACACATACATACAGATACGTCTCACTTTATTAGATAGATAGCCTGCCTATAAGTGGCCTCACGCTCTGCCTACCACTTGTTGTCTGTAGCTGGTTGTACTTTGCATGTGTGGGATTCTGAAACGTCCTTAAATTTGGGAATTGTCGTTTGTTTATTCAAAGTCAAAGTAGTGCAACTTTGCATATTTTTGTGGGTCTGAGGTGTATTTCACATTTTAGCTGCCAAAGCTCCGCTGCTTTCTTCGACCCTTTCTATGTCCGGTCCTGCGCTGAGCTCAGTCAGTGTACAGTGTGAGAGGGGGAGTGGCAAACGCCAATGTGTGCTTCTTTTACCGATATATATTTAACGATATCTTTTGGATTTCTAATCCAAACAATGTCAAACTTGGCATCGCACTTACTTGTGCCCGTAGCAAGACACCTGTCAAGTTTGAAATCCATCAGACTAACGGTTCGAGAGATATGCGCATAACACACACACACACACACACACACACACACGCACACACACACAGACAGACGTTCCTGCAATTTATAGATAGATGTCACATCTCATTTTGCCAAACACAACTTGCATTTGGAAAAAGGGGCCTGTTTTTGCAACTTTAAAATACTTATTGCAGTCATAGTCTTTGCAGTCACAAATTCTTAGATCATATCCACATTAACTGTCCTTTTCTTTAGGGACAGAGAGAGCAGAATAACTGTTGTCTGTTGTCTGGTTTCAACTCCATTTAATAGCTCCCCTTCCCCCAGTCCTAAGCACTGATTACCAAACACTCTGCAGGTGGGATACACAGTGTAGACTTTGCACCAACAGAGCATTAATTCAGCATCATGACAATGTGAGACTATTACCATGTGTGTTGCTCATGGAAATGAAAGTATTACCTTCCATCATGGGAAGCTGCCACTTATCAACCATATCATAAACCATTTTTTTTTTAAATATCTTTCATGCAGGGTGAAATGGAAAGCTCATTTGTGCAGCTTGGTGAAGCATCACCTCTGCTGGCATGGTGAGGGTGACCGGTGTTGAGCTGGAAGAATACAACAGACTTTCATGAAACGCAACACACCATTAATGGACATTTGTTGTGGATCACTCACTCCAAAATGTCAACACAGTTACAGGCTGCCACTTTTCTTCTCTTTGCAGTCCTGGGAGCGAGGCGACGCAGGGTCACTATTAGAAAGCCCCTGCAGCACTGCATGTGCATGCATCATTCATGGGCTGGCAACAATATCTACACACCAAATATGATTCTAGGAAAACAGGAACATCATTGAAGTTTGTGAAAAGATGACTGTGTGTTTGAAATTTAAGGAGCTCAATATACTTTATTAGTTTTCTAATTTTTTTTTGAAAGATTAGTATTATTTTGTTTCCTTAGCCTTGTGTTACACTCTGTCCTGGACGTTCGAGATAGGCACAGTTCCTAAATCCAAGAAAACTTTGGATGTCTAAAGTTTTTGCCAGGTTTCAAAAGAACTATGCACAAACATCCAAATGAGTCAAACCTTTTTTTGTCAACACAGGTGGTCGAAATACATGCAGGATATATACTTTAAAGGAATTCCTGACTTTCTCCATTAAAAACCTTAATCCTGAATACATGAGGATAAGCACTGGTATACATAATAATAATAATAATAATAATAATAATAATAATAATAATAATAATAATAATAATAATAATAATATATGTATATAATAATAATAAGAAGAAGAAGAAGAAGATAACAAACAAATGTTAAAACTCTGACTATCAATGGCTTTTAGTTGTTTAGTTGTAAATCTGTGTATGTGAAGAAACAGACATAGCCAAAACAAATGAGAATATATCTAAATTCTAGTGTGTCCTTTTAGTTTTGGAAAAACAATATTTCTTGAATGTATTCCAATGTGGCAGGGATACAGAGTCTGATAGCATAAAAAAACTAATATTTTTATTGCCAGTGTTTACTTTTACAGCTGCATCTACAAGATGTTTGTATGTGTGTTTATTTTCAATACCAGACAAAATCAAGAGGAAATTTGTGTGGATTTAGTTGCATGGACTTGCTGTTGGGTAGGTTCATAACAAACACCACCTGCAATGGCATATGTTGCCTCCGTCCTCCTTCTAGAATAAATCATGTGCAATGATTTCAAAATAAATCCAAAATCAGGACAAAACTTTTATGCCTATGAGAAAAATAAGTCTTAAAAATTGCTGGATAATTGTAGCTTTGTGGGACTTCAAATGACTAATCATTAGAAAGATTTTGTTATTATCTTCACATTTTTATGTTGAGTTTTGTACTCAATATCACCCTAGTGAAGCTCTTTAGCACCCCTACCAAGCTGAACCCCCTTTATAAACTGTGAACTATTACAACTGGTGTCTGCATGAGTTTCCTGTGAAGTAGGCTAAAAAAGCTTCAGAGTAAACTGTTAAATCTTTCAGAGATATTTGCAAATCCTCTGAGTGGGAACACAAAAACCAACTCTTCTCTGTGTACCTTGATGCATTATTTAACCACCTTCTAATGACACTTAACCGTCTGAAAATTGAATAAACTTCAAGGAGGCACCAGCTAATTAAAACAACCTTTGTTTGGAGGCAGTGCAGGTATAGTCCTGTGGCCTGCAATGGCTGCCACGCTCCCTGACAGACAAACAGCCTGGGCTCGGCTGTCTCCCCCTGGCACCAGATGACCTGATTGATTACAGCTACTGCCAGTCTTCCTGAGAACTGCCAATGTCTTGCCAAAATAAAGGCATCAAGTGTTTATCTCCAACTACAAAGCTAAGACACTCTGCAACTGGACTGCAGACTCATCCCCATGTGATGCCTGGAATTTCATATGCTCCAGGCTGCATCTTTCCCTTGGATTTGGGCCTCATTTTAGGGAAGATTAGTCATTACCAGCTTGATGCTGCTTTTGGTAAAGTTAAAAGAGAGCAAGATAAGCTGAAAACTTGATGATAAGGAGCCATCCATAGAATGTAAAAAAGAAAAACATATTTTCAGCTTTACAAGGTATAGGATAATTACTCCAGTTTTTCTCCCCCTCCTTTCATCCACAACTTAGATGTTGCCTTTGACAGGATATGGAGTCCAATACATCATGAAAGGGAAGTTATACCTGTGCCCCTAAAGAACTTTCTGAGTGTTATATAAAGACGAAAAACACACATTATTAAAATAGACAAATGTGAGGAGTGGTGAGATGTGAACACAAAACAGGGGTATGTATCAAGACAACACACCTCTTTCTTTACTGTAATTAATTATGTCCCACAGTTCTCACTATAGCATCTCAGATTACAGAAAGCAAATTGCTATATAATTACATGCTAAAAGTAAGACAATTACAGCTATCCTCTATTTTCTACAGTAACAGCTGCATAGTCACATGCAAATTAGTTTTGGGGGCTTATATCACTTTCCTATGTCAATGGCATGCTGAAATCACTGAGGGGCAATTTTACTCTCAAATCACTTATTCTGCTATTAGGAATAACAGAGACTCATGTACTGAGAATGATAAAGAGTTGGGTTTTTAATGCACCAAACACTTCTTAAGGTTAAAACACATCTCTGGTGTGATAACACTTATGGTTACATCCTGTTCTCTAAATAATGCAAATGTAATATTAGCATTAATTTGGTTATTTGGTTAGTTTACTTCTCTAAATGTTTTAGTGTTGTTGTTGCAGAGAGTTACTCTAGCAAATGCAGGGAGGACTTCTTTTCAGTTTCTCCACTGCAGTGCCTCCTGGCGATCACTTATCAGCAGGCAAATCAGCCCAGTCATTGACCTTGTGCCCTCTGGTACTCATTAGTGCAGCATGTGACAATGATGGAAGGGTGGGCTTGTCCTGGAGTACGCTGCTCACATGGGAAATACATGGGTCACAGCTAGTGGGTGGCCAGATTAGTGTGTACCACAGAGAGCTCTCTGGTGTGCATTGCTACGGGCAAGCTTTTGCCTGTTTTTGCCCACCCGCCAAAAAACCCTCATTCCACCTATTATGTTCTTGTGGACCTGGATATCAGAAGAAACTAGAATTGGAGAGTGGCCAGGCTGAGTGATGTCATGTTGCTCATGCAAGCACTCAAGGCATTATGGGCCCAACGTGCTGAGTGAACCAAAATAAGAAAGGATCAGCTGCAGCTTTCTATAGCATCCTGGTCCATGCATAGTATGGCATCTTTGGAGAACCCCCTGGGGTGACTTTGGCAGTGCATATATGGTGTGGCTGTTATTGACTAAGGCCAGCAAAAAGGACAGTGCACCTTTAATAGTATTCAGGGATGGACACAGTCACAGCAGTAGCTTTAAAGGGGTGATAGTATGGTTATATAGGGTATTTCACACTGTTCCTTAACCTTTATTTAATTTACTTGTTTTGTTAAATAACTATATTTTCTTAAATTTACATTTTAACTATAAAATTATTTATAATATTTTTAAACTATTTTTTTTATGTTATTTTTACTACAAAGCTTCATCTTTTATTTATTTAATTTTTATAAATTTATTTCTATTTTTTTTAGTTCACTTATTACATTTTAATATTTTTCACTTATTTTCCATTTTTTTTTTTTTGATTGTATTTTATTTATGTTTTATTGTAAAGTCCCTTTTCCTTTTCTAATTTTTATTGTAATTTTTAATTTCTACTTAATTTATTTTTACTTAATAAATTTATATTTTCTAAATTAATGAAAATTGTATTAAAAATTTTTTTAGTTCATTTTTTATCGAGGGTTAAGTCTCCGAATAGGGTATGTAACATTGGTTGGGCTGAAAATGGCCCGGGTGCTGTTCTATGTGCCCTAATGCAACCCTGTTAAACAGCCCTATATGAAACAAGAGCTTTTCTGCCTTATATGGTATGCTCATGAATATTTAGATGAGCTGCGCGCTGACACACACACACACACACACACAAACACACAGACATTGCACAGCAACACAATCCTTTTTTTCTGACTGTTAATGTTACCGATAGACTACAGACATGCTCAGACATGTCCATCTTCCAGTGTGTCGTGCGCACACACACACACACACACAAACACCAATGCAAAGTTTGGACACTTTCATTACAACTAGTGTTGTTGTAACGTTACCCTTGGTACATAAAAAAAAAACTCAACTTCCAGACAAGGAATCCCAACTCACCCTGTGGCTAGTTCAGTGTCTCAGTGCGGGGACATTTAGCGGAGAGTGAAGCCCACAGGCATGTCCTCTGCGCCGCTGCGTTAGATCCACACGTCCCGCTCCATTGTCCGATATCTACTCATTCTAAACACTTTTCTCTGGGCCAGTACTCCGCTGTACAGCGTGAAACACTGCATTTACGACCGTGGTTCATTTTCAATATCCTTGAAAAACTTCCAAACTTTCTTCTTTCCAAAGTATACAGTGCAGCTTGCAGCTAAGCTCCTGTGTGAGATCCTGATAGAGCGCCAGCCAGCTCACAGCGGGTCTGTGAAGGTAGGCAGGCCGACCGGCGAGGCAGCAACCCCGGCATGAACTGGCCACTGTTACATCAGACTGTGGAGCTTCTCAAGTCCGACACAGTCGTACCAAATTTGCAATTAGCCATAAGTTTTTGTAAAACGGCCCATATTTGAGCTCTACATAGTTGATTTCTCGCATTAAGAAAGTCTCAGAAGTGAATTTAGTAATGAAATAGCAGACAAACAATGTATAACATTTCTGAGATCTGTGCAACCTAGATTCAGAAGACCAGCTGTCGTCAGATCAGTGGTGTATGTAAATTTTGGGGCGTGACAAAGGTACAGACTAGAGCCAAATAAGGTACAGCCACCGAGTTGACGTCAACTATTAGCTTTGTTGAGATTCGCCCGTTTTCAGCAGCAGTTGTGAGATTTGCATAGGAAAGGCATGTCAATGGTTCTATGTATGCCCTATTAACCCAACTGTCGTAATTCAACTATGACAAGGTAAACCTGCTTTTGCATTCTATCACCCCTTTAAATATAACAATAGTTACATTATTGTGACTCCAGATTCTATGAGTATAAGCATAGCCCTCTAAGAGCTGTTGCTATTGGGTTTTATCCCTCGTGCATGCGCATTCATGAAGATTCATTTCGCACTCTTGTGCCCTGCACGGGCCTCTCTTAAGTCCGCAGTTACTGTATATTACTGCTGCGAGACCAGAGATCTGCTCCCAACATCAGCATTTTTCTTCAGCCAATGTTGGTGAAGCAGGTGGCCTGAATCTTAGAGGGCTATGCCTATACTCATAGAATCTGGAGTTACAATAACGTAACTATCGTGCTATTTCGTATAGACATCGCCCTCTAAGAGCCGTTGCTATTGGGTCAAGGGCGAAGCTGATGTAGTCAATGCCACCTACGACAAAAGGTCCACAAGTAGAACATAAACTATTTCCTCTTCCTATTCACACTGAAAAAGTTTTAATGTATCAAACAACATATTATTTTGATAAAAAACCTGTCATGATCATGAATTGGCCTATTACTGATTGTAAGGCCCATGTTATCTAGAGTGTGAAGTGCAATATAATGACAAAAAAATAATATTACAATAAATAACTGCAAAAAAACGTCATTCCTCACAGCCACTCAAGTGCAGGAGGATGGAGACAGCAGCGAACCAAATCCAACAGCGCATCAGTGTGGATAAGACCGAGTGAGTCATGGAGTACTCGGACGGGCACAGGGATGCCCAGGAAGCTGCTGTGCAGAGGTCAGCCACCGTCACGCCTCTGAGGAGGGCCGCGGACGCTGATATCACTCTTGTGGAGTGTGCCCAGATGCCCTGAGGGGGTTCCACTCCCTCTGTGCTATAGGCTTGGGTGATAGCTTCACACAGCCAGTGAGACAGCTGCTGTTTCGAAAGAGCTGCACCTTGTGAGCGCTCTCTGTAGTGGATGAACAGCTGCTATGTTGTTCTGATGTCTGCCGTGCGTAAAACATATTGCTGAGCCATCACTGCAACAGTGTTAGCACGTAGGCTACTTCCACAATGCGTATTCATGACTCAACCAACTCCTCCTTGTCGGTTATTGGCTGGAACATTGTTTGTTACGGTTCGTGGGGCAGGTTGGCGCAATTTGTTTTTGTTGACGTTTGTGAAGCCTGGGCTGTCTACAGAGACCGCGTTTTTTTACAGTGTGTTCAGGGGACAGGCAGCTAGTGGATAGTGAGGAGATGTTTGCTGTATGTGACAAAATGTTGTAGCCTTAAAACGCGTAACATCACTTAGAGCACCTTTAAATATCAAATTATTACAAACTTCATTGCTGAAACACAGCTAGACAAATAAAAAAATCACCTTGTGACACATTGGGCCCTATTTTAACGATCTGAAACGCAAGTGTGAAACGCCAAACGCAAGTAGCTTTGTGGGCGGATCTCTGGCGCTGTTGCTATTATACCGGCGGGATAAATGACTCTTGCGCCCGACGCAAATCTTAAATGGGTTGGTCTGAAGTAGCTAGGTGTGGTTTGGGCGTAACGTGAAAATAACCAATCAGAGCGTCATCTCACATTCCCTTTAAGAGCAGGCGTATTGTTCCGTGGCGGGTTGCTATTATGACGGCGGATTTGCCTGCGCGCCACGCAGCGGCTGTCCGGGATGCGAAGTAACAAATGCCCGTCTTGTCCGGGTGATGATGTTGCTGCGGCCTCGGGCGCATCTCCTCAAGTCTGGAGAGGATTGCTGCACGCCATGGAGCGTGCGCGCGCCCCCCCCCCCCCCCTTGTTGTGCCCCTTCCTCCTCCCCCACTCCATCTCCATCCACCCGCTCCACCAGGAGCGCACCGTACATACTCCAGATTCACCAGATTCCGCCGGAGTGTCCAATCCCACCGTAGTTCAACATCACGTCTCCTTAAGTCCTCTAATATTTCCTCATTTATGTCATCAACACATCCATGATTCATGGAAATGTTGTGTAAAACACAACAAGCCACAAAGAATGCTGCGACTTTTTGAGGACTGTACTGTAAAGTGCCTCCTGACCTATCCAAACACCTGAAGCGCATTTTCAGTAATATTTTTCTATGTAATTATGTATGGTTTTCAAAAATGGGAACTGCTGTAGATGAGAGAAGTGTATGCGCGTTGTGCACACACTACATTATGGCCAAGCATGCGCCCCTAAAATAGCATCTGAATAACGCGCTACTGACTTTAGACTAGCGCCACTGACTTTAGACCAGGTTTTTCCTGGTCAGTGGCGGAATTGTTTTCTGAAACTGCAAAATATGACTACGTAACGTTTGCGCCTGAACACGCCTCCTCTTTTCGCTGAACCGCCCCCGGGAGCGCAAATACATTCCCTAATTTACCGACGTGCGTCTGTGGAGGGAAAAGTCTGCTGTGCGTCGGGTGCAAAATAGGAATGATACATGCGTCGGTGTACAAAGGCAATTGCGCTGAGTGCAAGATAGGGCCCATTGTCACAATGAAAGGCACTTGAGTAAGTCCTTCACATTTGTTCATTCTGGTTTTTGTTTTTTTATTCATCGGGAGGTTTATTTTCAGATCCCTCTCCCACTTCCTCAGTCCCACCTGGAGACTGGATTTTCAGTGCTGATACTACTGTATGTAGGTGCAGGCGCGGACACATTACAATTCTTCTTGTAGCTTTAGGTGTCTGTTAGCTGTGCTTCCTTAAATGACACAAAGTACAATGTCAACACATTAAGCTTTCCACAATTGATATAATTACTGTGTAGAAAAAAATACATACAGAAATTGCAGAGAAAGAAAAGACTTGAATGTGTGGGATGTGTGGCTAATTTCATTCTTTAGTATAGGCGGGTGTGAACACTATGGAATGGTGTTCACCCACATACTGTATTGTCCAGATTAAGCTGGTTGGACAGAAACTCCCATGGTATTTAATCAGCTTCTGCAGACCATTGCTCCAGTATGGGGGAGTGCAAACACCCAGTATTGTCTTTTCTCTAATTCTATGCTATCTCTTATTAAACCAGCATGACAAGAGCAGACGTGGGAGTGGCGGTTGTGGTGGTGTGTGTGTGTGTGTGTGTGTGTGTGTGTGTGCGTGTGCGTGTGCGTGTGCGTGTGTGTGTGCGTGTGCGTGTGCATGTGCATGTGTGTCCCCAGAGGTTTTTTCTCTTGCATGGCTTTAAGGACTGACAAGAGCAAAGAAGGTCCACAGAGAGAAGATAAATAAAGGAATATCTCAACCTCTAACAAGGATTTTAATTGGCTATTCAACAATATAATTACACATACTTTGAGTAACAATTACTCCAAATATATGACCTTCAATGCTGTTAACAGTAACCAAATTGGCAGCGCAACTCTATAGCTGTGATGTCCCTAGAAAAAAGAAATCATCCATTAATTAAATTATACTTTATTTGAAATGATAGAGGAGAGTGTGAAGATGAGGGGAAATTAATTTTTCCCCATTCAATTTGCACCTCTTTGACTTTGCTTCTAATTGCTGGTACCCTACCTCGGTGGACTGGTTTATTCAGACAAAGCTTTTATGTTTTCTTTATTGTATCTTACCTTGAAATGAGGTAAAAGTAAAATTTTAAAAAGTAAAAAAAATATATCTTTCTTTTACAAATTCAAAAAAAGCCAGAAAAATATGCAATGTTTGTGATGTTTTAGTACAGACTGACCTGCCTTTTTTGCAATGGAAATACTTGGCACAGTCTCTTACTTAAAAGGCATGAACATCATTACATGCCACTTTAGGAACAAATGTAAATTGAGACGCACAATTGTGTACAAACTTCAAGCGTTTCAAGTATAGTTAAAAATGACAACACGGCTGGAATAAAGTGTTCACCTCCAAATACCTCACACTACGAATCATTATTCAACTGAGCTAAATGTTTGTTTTTTACCTTCACTAATGAATCTAGTATATGTTAATCTAGGCTTAACATGATTGAATGTACATCAATTATAATAGTGATGAACATTAGCTGCTTTTCACAGTGGCAGTCTTTTTTGTGCTTTTTTAGTGCACTTGTTCCTTTCAAAACAAGCACACATCTGAGCTGAGAACTCACTTAACAGATCAGTATGAGGCTTTGTCCAGTGGAAGATCAGCCTGTGGAAATGGCACAGGGGACTGGCCGACACAGCTCTTTCCTTCAGTATTGGGTTAATGCAGTTGTGCCACTAAACCTGTCAGAGCCTGTAACAGCGGGGCAGATGAACAGCTGGAAGCTCTAAAATGCTATTACTGGTGCTACAGTCAACAATCATATAGAGATAGCTACGGATGCAGAGTCATAAACCTGGTAGTTTAAAAAAATCCAATTAACATTAAATTATTTTTCATTATGGACTATTTCACCAGTTGACAGAATGTTTTTATATATAACAGAAAATGTTCAATTCTGTCAATGTTTACTTCATAAATTCCAATAAATGAATGTTGCTTGGTTGCATGATTTTAAACCTTGTCTAATTTTAAAACAATGGCGTGATCATGTGTGTAAAGTTTGGCTAGAACAAGCTGCTGTTACCTATAAAGATTTACCACAGACTGTAGACTTCTGTCTTGCCGTATGATGTGTCTTTGTTCTAAAGATAAGACAATTTGAAAGCTATATCCCGCTTTCATCTCAGACTGACTTGACTTCACAGGCTGGTCTCCACAAATACAGCTACAATTTAAATGAAGTGTTTAGTGTGTGGATCCATCCGCAAGTCCAAAACAAGGACACACTAACATTATAATGCAGACAGAAGCTGGCCTACAGCAATAGGACACCATACCCAAGAGCATTTTCTTCCCTCCCAAACCATTTCTTTTTGTATCCATTATGTTTCTGATTCAGAGGCTCTCAGAGGGGAAGACAAAGAAGATTTACTTTGTGCAGTGCAATGTAGGCCATAAGCCTTAAAGCAAGGGTCAAGCCCCACAGGATATTCTCTGACCAACTCTGGAAGCGAATCAGAGAAAACCACCAAACCCAGACTTGTCTGGTATTTTTTTTACTCTCTGCTCAGTTATTACATACAGTAGTAAAACAAACAAATCCATGCGTGAACACAAATAATTACATTTGCTCTTATGTAAGTAAATCTTTCCCTTTTTGGTGCCTCTCTCCTCTATGATCTGGAATTAGTATTTCCCATGAATAAAACTAACTATTTTCAGTTTGCTTTTTTCTTGGCAGTAGCCCTGGGCTGCAAAGGATTTAGAGTGTGCAACTTTATTGATTGATTAAACCGTCTAACAGTTTAATAATACATTATTAGAAGCTAATTATTCTCACAAAACCAGGATTTATACAGGGTTTCATGGCTTTTAAAGCACAAATAGTCATTCTAAAGACAGAAAAAGCTAATAATAAACAAATAAACAAAGTCGTACAATCAAACAAGGTCATTGGGTTTTGCTTTAAGATTAAAATTAATAAACATGAAAACCACATGCTTTGATCAGTTGCTGTCTTTCTAAAAACTATACTCTATGCTAACATGTTAATCCTACGTGGATTAATGTATAATGAATCATTTTATCAGCCATTATTTACTCAGATGTTAGTGAAAACATTGTTTGAAACTTGCAAAAGAAAGCCTGTGAAAGCTGCATTAAATAAATTGAGCATGACCTGGAAATGAACTTAAGCACCAGTCAGTTACTGTTGAATGATAACAGCCTTGCAGTCTTGTTTCAATTTGTTATACTGTTGGGAAAGAGAAACATTTAGTTTCATGTTGCTGTAAAACTACAAAGTAAATGTAAGCCATTTAAATACAACTGGTATGTCTCCAAGACGAGATTAGACAAACGTGACTTTATTGCTCACATTATCTCCAGGATATGTTGACTTTCACAAGTGTGCTGTACATCTGTAAACATCTTGTCTACACATTTAGCAGCACTCACTGCCTAAAAGAAAAGATGTTACTACTGTATTACACGTGTTAGATGGAAGCAATTAAAAAAATGTGTTTAGTTTCTAGAGTCTAAAATAAAAATCTATTGGATCAGTTTGGGCATTGGTATAACAGTTTTTCTCGATTGCTAAGACACTTATTGAAACCCTCACCCATTCTTTTCAAAGCTGTAAACACAAAACAAAATTCTCAAATTATGTTTACAAAACATCTGACTCTGCTGGCAAAATCAAACAATGCTTTCAGATCATACGCACAGCCAGTCAATAACTAAACACTACAAAATTACCTCAACAATTCGAGAACACAGTGTCCAGGGCATGTAGTCACAGATTTTCTTTTTTTTTAACAGTATTTCATACAGTGAACACATATTGCAATGACAACAAAAAGTATATCACTTCTTGTACAATGAATATCTTGTACACTGCAAGTAGTGCAAGTACTACAATGTTGAATGTCTGTATATTAGGCACTTGTAGAACAATACAGTACTCCAACTGCAAAAGGCCAAAGAACAAAGAAAACAAAATAAATAACACATGACAGTACAGTAAAACATATTGAGAAACAGCAAAATCGGACAACATGAAATGCTCCTGTGCCACCTGTGCACTCTGAACTGTCTAGAAACGTGTGTACAATTTATACAAATACAATACAAAAAGTTGTTGTGTGTAAACGATGATAGTTGTGTTTTGCTGCCTGCGTTAACCATTTTGCAACACAAGTGCATTGCAGTGTGAAATGTATTTTAACAAGTGAGAATGTGTTTAGAGTTGTGCAAGATGAGTGATTGATTTGACAAATGGGTTTAGGCCACTGAGCATTTGGTTCAGAGAATGGGGTTTAGTGTTTTAGCAATTCAGAAAAACTGTAAGTACATACACAACTGTTCATGCTGATTCCCTGTTATCCCTCTTCTTTTTGCATCATGTCAGTACTTAGTAAAAGGAATACTTCACCACCAAAATTATCATTTGTATGTTGTCACCCTGTGTTACCTGCCTCTACGCGAACGAAGAATCCAAATCCTTAATGAATTGAAGTAATAGGGGGGCGTTTTAACAACTGCAAACTATATTAAAACATCTGTTTACAAACTCCCACACAACTCGTGCAGTATAATCCAAGTCGTATGCTCAGTACTTTTCTTGCATTCTCCCTCAAACCTTACTAACGCCTCACGCTTGCCCATACACACTTCTCGTCCATGCACATTTGTTTAGGAAGTGCTAAGCATACGACTGATTTGGTTTGGTTAGCTGGTACTTCAGACAACAAACACATTCCTCAAAGCCTGACAAGATTGATTTTCTTGTGATATGTGGTCCTGCAATTGTTGTGTGATCTCGTAATATCGCGAGAATTCAGGTGAAGTGAACTGCTTCAATTAATCTTTTAAAGTGTTTGGATTCTTGGTTGACCATGGAGACATGTGCCAAAAAACAATTTTTTTGTCAAGAAGTCAAGGTAACACGGGGTGAGTATACATCATAATTTTTCGGGTGAAGCACTCCTTTATAAGATACACCAGAATAGATTCCTGGGATTTTCAGCACATTTTGCATTCATATGCAGCCCTATTTACCCGCCCTCACAGAGTGGCAAATTACATGAACGTTCTTCAGCTGAATAATGTCACAAGCTGCAAGACTCATTACTTTCCTTGATTCAAGGGTAGTTCTTTGGCTAATCTGTTGTGCAGTGTCAAGAGCTGATTTTGATTAGATAGCTAGCTGAGCGAAAAAGGTTTACTGTTGCCATGGAAAACTGTGTTTCACACATTGATCATCTCATCATTTCAAGAGCATTTTGCTCCAGTAAAGTTCAAACAATATTGCATCAAAGTAATCACAATGATCAAAACATTCATAACCCAGATACCCAGTGCAAATAGAATCACGTGTGCTAACACTTGCCTTTGTTACTAGTGATGCTACTGTGTTCATTAAGATTTAACAAACAGTACATGATATTTTAGTATCATTTCATGAAGCACTGTGATCTAAGTGATCTTCACACTCCAAAGTAATATTTAAAAAAAATTATCAGCAATTCTTCTTCATTTACAACCAACTATTAACATGAATACCAGGTTTGCTCTTTGCATTGCAAGTGTTACACAGAAAAGGGTTCAAATGAAGAAAATGAAATGCACTTTTGTATTTGGAAGTGAATATGCACCTTAATTTCCTCTAATATTACAGATATACTGCCATAGATTACCATTTAAGGGTACTTTGTGCTGGGTTGCGTTTAAGTGACTTATTGACTAGATAGTCCCATAATGAGTGAATGAATGATTGCACACATATATGTGGTATTGCCAGATGTGGGTAGTAACGAGTTACATTTACTCCGTTACATTTACTTGAGTACGTTTTTGAAAAAATTATACTTCTAGGAGTAGTTTTAAATCACTATACTTTTTACTTTGACTTGGGTAGATTTGTGAAGAAGAAACTGTACTCTTACTCCGCTACATTAGGCTACAATGAGCTCATTACTTTTCTTTTTACCTCTTTGGTATTCTATGCGTCATTATTTTTATCCCCCACCCCCCGCATACGCCTCATTTTAATGTTTTAATGTTTTATTTTATTTTCGTAGTTGTGCAGTCTCGTCACGTGACCATACTCAATCTCAGCGGCGGGACGGGTTAGCTTTACAGTCATAGCAAAACAAAAATGTCAGAATCAACCGTCGGCAATTCAGACACAAAGCACGTTGAAAGCATGTTTACCTTAGTAAAAGTGCGAAACAGCAGCTAAATTACCTTGTTCTAGTTCTGCCTGCAGAGCCTGGTAAAAAAAATATAAAGGTTTGGGAATTTGTGTTACTTGTGCTTATTTATTTTATTATTGTTATATATATAAGTACTTGAATTTACCTGGATTATTTTAATTTAAGCTATTTTGTAATTAATCAATTCATTTTAATTTATTTAATTTATTGGATGAACTATAATTTGCCTAAAGATGATTATTTTGTATTTTTGTCTGTCTGATTGAATGCTTGTGTTAAAAAATAAATCAGACGTTACTCATCAGTACTTGAGTAAATTTTTCACCAAGCACTTTTTTACTCTTACTCAAATAATTATTTGGATGACTACTTTTTACTTTTACTTGAGTTATATTATTCTGAAGTAACAGTCCTCGTACTTGAATACAATTGTTGGCTACTCTACCCACCTCTGGGTATTGCGTATCCTAATTTAACAGGGAAGTGGAAGCCAGTCAGGTCTGTGAAAGGGTTCGGTGCATCCCGCCTCTGGCTTTGCCCTGACAGCGCTACTGTTACCAGTGATCGGACATGCTGGCCTCTATCAGGAAGGATGCAGCGGGCATTACCACGAACAGGTATCACTACAGCCACGATTAAGTAATTTAGTGGTGTTTTTTGTAAGTGTGAGGGAGTTTGTTGATTTTCATAATTATTTTCTCATGCTTTTTTCTTGTGCTGCGAGCAGAGATCACTAGATGGTGGGTATCATACACTGAAACTCTTCTGAAGTATTCATCAAAATGCAACAATATCTTCAAAATGATGAAGGTGTGATTAAATGCTACATGTTGAGAGAGGATACCATATTAATAGGGATGTAACAATTAAGTTGATATTTCTGTTTTGCTGCACAGGCAGTGTAACAGACAGATTTGTCCCCTTCACTGTTTTGAACAGTGGAGTTTAACAGATGGGGAGGACTGAGCAGAGTGTAGGTTAACATACGCTAAGGCAGGATGGTAATTCCCATATCGGTACAGAGGCACACTGTTTACATAATATTCTAAGGGGAGTTGTGAACCACATACTGCATACTTCTGAATATCATACACTCCATAATTACTGGGCATGCAAACAGCTAATTTTAATCAGTGAGTCATACAGTGGCGTTGTTAGGCCTAGAAGTCCGAGGCTACACCCCCGAATGTTTTATAATTAGCCCCGGAATCTAAATATACAATAAAATATATATACACACACACACACACACACACACACACACACACACACACACACACACACACTGGTATACATATTGTATAAGAAATGCAGTCTTAAAATATGTCTTTAAACTAACGTGTGTGCGTGTGTGTGTGTGTGTGTGTGTGTGTGTGTGTATTTATTGATGCAGTGTGCTGGTACTGTAAAGGTGTCGCTCATATGAATGACTTTATATAGCCTACTGCTGCTAGTTTAATCAATAATAATTGATCATCATTTATTAGTTGATTTATATTTTGTATAAATAACCTCAATCTGCAAAGTAACTAAAGCTGTCAAATACATAAATGTAGTTCAGTAAAAAGTACAATATTTCCCTCTGAGATATAGCGGAGTAGGAGTATAAAGCCACATAATATGGAAATATTCAAGTGCAAGTACCTCAAAATTGTTTAATGATAGCAGTTCTTCTACTAATACTAATTATTACCGACTACTAATATTTTTAATATCACATTTCATAATTAATCTGGAGTAGGCAACAACAGTTTTTGAGGTACAAATATACATTTTTTAATGATTAAGGCATGTACTTTAAATGTAAAAAGGTGCCAGGATGCATAAAAAACAAAAATTAGTTTGTTCATAAAAAACAAAAAAATCCCCTCTACAGAGGTCTGGGCGAAGCCCTCAATGTCCCCAAATCCTATGTCCTGTAATCCTGTGCCGCATGGTAAAAAAATATTGCATGTGTGTAAAACACACGGGCTGGGTTAAAAGGTTTATCAGCTGTTCATTGAAACACTCGAACAGGCAGGACGTGTGATTGCAACTTTGAACGTGTCATGACTGTTGGTACCAGACTCCCAGAAACAGCTGATCTTCAGGGATTTTGGCAAGCTCTAGTATCTATACTTAACTGAGAATGGCGTGATGAGCTACAATAAACATGAAGTCAGGGCAGCGTGATGAATGAAATGTTGCAGGGAATGTTTTCTTAACACAGGCATAGGCTCCTTAGTATCAAGTAACCATCTGAACACCACAGCTTACCTAAGGCACTGTTGCTATACGCATACCATCAAGGTCTAAGTGTACCGGTTTGAAATGGTAGTCAAAGAAGAAGGTCTCACACAATATCTCATAATTATCTATTTAAAAGAAGAAAAAATATATAGATAATTTTCTTGGCGTATAACATGGAAGTATTAAAGCTCAAATTGCAAGGATACATGTATGTGTTACTGAGAAAGAGGGGAAGAAAGCAATCATAACACTACCATTTTCGTTGATGTATACAGAAAAAACCCTTGCATCGCATCTTATTTGTTTTAAATATTCTTTAAAATCGCACATTTGTCGACCTGTTGAAACGTCAGGCTATCAGTTTTAGGAACGCCTTGTCATAGTCATGCCCATGGGCAGAGTGAATTGAGTTGCACAGCTGGAGTTATGTTCAATGTAAGGGGAAGTGACAGAAATGCTAATCAAGTATCAAAACTGACACCGTATTCCCATCGATGCACATCAGACCTTCAATGATTTATTAGTCAAGGTGAAAGCATGTGTCACCGTGTTGAGTGCTCATGGGTAAACACGGCTTCAGCCAAGGTGGACCACTTAGCAGCTCCCCCCTCCGCTTCCCCTCGAACATGAACAGCACTCTCCACAAGGGCCGTTTACAGCGCAGTTGAAGAGTAACTTTCAAAACAGGTAAGCCACACACAATATATCTAAGCAAGTCACTAAACAGTGTACTAAAGGGCTATTATAAGAGCAGAAGGTACTACTTCAAATGGGTTCTTCTGCTGAGTAAGCCCTGGCGCCCCTGTCCCCAGATCAGAGAGAGGACAGAGAGCTGCAGCAGACCCCAATTATCAGACCGTCATTCACAATCCTTCCTTTACCTCCTGCTCACTACTGCATTAATTTTAGTCAGGATATTCCTGCCAGAGCCTTGGGGAACCGGGGGTGGAGAGGTTAAAGACTCCACAGTGCAACTGAGTTTTGGCATAAGAACCAAGGGGACGAGACATAAAAGAGAGCGGGCTCTGCTTTTTACCATTTTGGATATTATTTGCATCATGGACAGAGGAAGAAAGTTGTCTGTTTGCTGTGTCTTCACTTTGGTGTTGCCAATTAATTCTGGATTTCTTTGTGAGTGGATCGCTGGAACAGGGCCTGGTTTGATGGATAAACAATGCTTCAGTGCATAATTTAGTGGAGCATGGGAGTGAAAACACAAGATCCATTCACTCTCACTCTCCCAGTTGTATTCTTAGCATCCACTTACGCTGACTGCAGGGTTGTAATGAGATTATTGTGATTGAACAACTGAAAAACTGATAATTGGACACTTTTCTTTTGTCACTGAAATGTTGTTATGCATCAGCTACGAATAATTGGGAATTTTAAATATATGACGTGTATCACGCCTGCTTTCTCCTATGCAATAAAAATATCACATATAGTAATAAATATTGGAATAGCTGCTTTTTGCAGAGAATGCCTGCCTCCACCAATACATTTAATTGGCTTGAAAATCAAGACAAAGTCCCTGATGTCCAGTCCCTCCAGAAAAACGCGATTATGCAATCGCATAATTCAATGCATAATCAGCCAAAGTCCGCATATTCATGCGTGGGGCCGCATTTTTTCAAATATGCCGCACTTTCGCTGCATAAATTGCCGATTTCTGCGCAAAATATGCGGTGCTTGCATGATTTCATAATCCCCGCATTTTCGTTGCAAAAAAGTCACATATATCTTAGCAGAAAGTTGAAAATATTTTGCGTTTACTTCACACAAGAGCAGCCATTTTCCCCTGTTGCCATGGGAACGTTATGAAGTGACGTAATTACGCGACGTGAACATCATCGAAAAGCAGGTGTTGGAGGTTTATACTTTGAGTCTCTTAAGTTGGTATCCAATAAGAAAGCTATCTTAATATCTGATGTCTACTCAAATTTCTTTGGTTAAGTGCTCCTGCTGTCTTTTATTAACGATTCTCTTTTGTATCTTTTATTTCACTCTGTTTAGACTATTACTTTTATTTTTACTTTAATATTATATTATTTGTATATATTTTTGTATCTTATTTGTTTACTTATTGCAATGACTGAATATCTGTAAACTATTTTTGGAAAGTTTAAAAAAAAGCAGGGTGTTGGTGGAATCACTTTTTCTTCTCTTTTTCATCAAACCGCAATTTTTGCAAGTTCCCTCATTTTTTGCAAGTTCCCGCAATTTCATCGCATAAAATTGCATAAATATCCCGCATATTCCATCGCATTTTTTAAGAAAACATACCGCATAATCATGGATTTTTGCCCGCAACAATCACAAAAAAACTATTTATATATTTAAACTATAAACTATTTTATGCTATAGTGGGTTTGTTCATTTTTAATAGCAAGGGGAGAAAAAATAGAAAGGCATGTTGATCATTCAGTTAGGCAGACCAACATGTTTGTTTTCCTTGCGAAAAAATTTATTCATTACAGAATTATGGACTTATAGAAGGCGCTGTCCTCGTGCCAGCACACACACAAACACACACACACACACACACACACGTGTGTAAAATAATTGCCCAAAGATCCTATTTGCATTAAGTTCTTCAGGAAATTTCAGGTGTTTATCACCATTAACAAGATTCCTTTCTACTCTAGGCAAAATGTATTTCTACAACAGTATAATTATCTCTCCAACCATGAGCAGTGATGTCCTATGTATTTTTTTCTTTTCCTAGACTGATTCTTTTATTCTTGGGGAGCAGTTGTGTGAATATGCTTTCCTCTGTTACAATATGGACAGTATGAGCCGTTGTTGCATGACAGTAGCCCGTAGCAATTCATGCTTTCATGTGAAAATTGAAGGGGAGAATGCTGTGGGAGATTAATGGTACACAAACAATGTAAATGACTGTGTAAGCATAGAACCAGTGTCCTGTGCATGTTTCTTTTATCTTTATGCATTTGTTTATTTATTTAGTCTCAGGCAATTCTGTAAAGCATAAGCCCAGACAGAAACCTTGCCCAGAGGTTAACATCGCCGGTATAACTATAGGACTGAAATATGCAACATATCTGGCGCTTGCACATGTAGACCTTAACCTCAGTGATTAAACATTTGCTATACATTTCTACCTAAAAGAAAAAAAATCACTTCCTGGAGGAAAAGTTGGGTTTCATAACCACAGCCAGCTCTGGCTTTCTGGCCAAATATGAAGTCACTCAGATCTAAGTTTGGGAAATGGTGAACATCTTGCATCATTAAGCCAATTCTCATTCAGTTGTCTGGTGGCCCATTATTAGTAATTTCAGTCAAATAAAGATACAGTGGGACACAGTTTATTTCCCAGTTCACATCTGTGCTACAAACAATCAGTTTGTTAAGAGCAACAAGACAAGATATTTGGCATTATTCAAAGTCTAATCTCAAAGGAAACATGAGGGTTTTGATGGCATATTTGCGTTTGAATAAAACAAAAAGTTGCTTGCTGGGTTGATTATGCAGGGCCTATTTGAGATAAACACATGCTGACAACAATAATACTTCTTCTCTCTGTCCACATCCGTATCATTGAATGATGAAACAAAATCTGAAATGTACACGTGCAGAATACAGGCTGCTGCAAAAGGTAAATCTCTGGCAACGTACTGCTCGCTGAGAAGACTCACTTAACCCTTTGTTTAATTTTAAGTAGGTTAGTTACAAATACTGGGCTCCAAATAAGCAAATAAACGTCACGTTAGTTTATGCTACAAACTAGATCAAAGCCTCGATATTATGTATATTTTTGTCTGCATTTTTTCATGAAGTCACCTAAAACAAAGAAAAGGTGAGAATAATTTGTTGAGGATTTTACAGTGAGTGAGCAATATATGGTCTTATGAATCTTCCACAAATTAATTTGAGGCCCCCTGAGAGTTTTTAATGGAATGCAAATGTAAGCATCCCACAGGGAGTAGTGCCTTTAATTAATTTGGACATGGACCACACGTTTTGGACTTGGGATTGAGGTGTAAACAGATCAGTGTTCCGCAATTTACCTCCTTGATGCAATAAAGATGTCACCATAGCACTTACAAATAGCTTCAATATGCAAGTGAGGAAATTCACAATGTGCCCTGATTTATTTGCTGTTATTAATGGGGCGGTGTTGAAGGAAGTGGTCTGTGGCTGCCAGCACAATATCTGACCTCTGAGAATGCATTAAATCAAGCCATTAGGGAATGCAGTAACAAAGAGGCCAGCTAAGGCACTGAACCTGCTCTAAAACATACAAACCACAACTCTAGTGGAAATGAGGATGAAATCACACCCAGAAGCTTCTCTCATACAGAAGGAAGCCAACATGGAAGCCCACCATGATGTTTCAGTACAATGGTAACAGATGCTAACTGTTCATTCTCAAATGTTAAAGGTTAGGCATCATTTACAGTTTTTTTCGATTGCTAAACGACAGTGGGCACAACTGGAGTCACATGTGCAAAACTCAAACTACAGTCTGCACTACCTACAGTCACCTGAACTAAACAGTTCACATCACCTGCAAAACTCATTCAAAGCAACACAACTCTTAACACACGTCTCAAACAGTATGCACAAGCCTCACTGAGATAACACACACTGTCACTCAGAACACACTGAGAGTAAAAACACTAGCATCAAACACCAATACAGAAATTACAAACTTTCTCATCTTTACAGTTTGAACAATTTGAGTGACTTGACACTACTCAACAGTTTATTTAAGGAAAAATATAGATTGTATAGCATACCAATTTTTACATAAGGTAAACAAGAAGGAATGAAAATCATCATTTTCTTCAATAAAGTATTTTGTCTCTAGTAATTTATGGAATTACTGGGGAAAAAACTAAAGGTACATAACAGCTACACGAATAGTGTGACTAATCCTGCCTCTCTCCCGCAGCATGTGGCAAGTTCATCACATTGGATGTATGCATTATCTCTAAATACAAATTACTGTAATGTGGGTGTTTCTATTGCTTTACACCTCCATTACTTTCTGAAAAACAGTAAGAACACAGTTTTACTATTGTAAAGATATAGTGTTTTTCACTTTTTTATAGGCGCGTACATAACCTCAGACATCTTACCTGGACATATTGGTATCTTTGCTCTTTTACCTGTTTCTCTCAAACGGTACAGTGTAGAATTGTTTTTTTTTTCTTTTTTTTTCTTTTATACAAAAAGACTTTCTGAGCTTTGCGCTGTATAAATAACATATTGCATATACTGTTCACTTACTAGTCTAAAACAAGACACCTGCTTAGGCTTTCAGCTAAAATTGCAATCAGCAGTGTTTGATAGGCACCAGACTGAAATCTATTCTGTTTTGAATGTGTGGTTTACAGTTTTGACAGCAGTGTGTTAGCATTTGAACAAAGTGCTGTAGATCTACAGTGTTGTGCACGTTGTGGTTAAACTCATGGGATAAGTGTGTAGAGTTCAGAAAACTGTGTTCAAGCAATGAAAAATGAACTAGAGTTTGGTCCACATGAACTGCTGCTGTGCAGACTGTAGTTAGAGTTTTGCACATGTGACTCCAGTTGTGCCCACTGTCGTTTAGCAATCGAAATAAACTGTAACACAAAAAAAACTCATTTTTTTCCCTTCTGAGTGCTAAGATAAATTAAAACTGCCTTAATAAGAAAACCTGTTCCCCTTATTGTAGCAGGATTTACGTCACTTCCGGAATATTTTGCTGATTTTTTTTAAACGTTATTACGGTGCATAACTTACTAGAACAAAACTGAACAACATGTTGTTGCTGGTGACAAAACCACTGATTAAATATGTACATTGA
Source organism: Perca fluviatilis (assembly GCF_010015445.1). Classification (NCBI taxonomy): domain Eukaryota; kingdom Metazoa; phylum Chordata; class Actinopteri; order Perciformes; family Percidae; genus Perca; species Perca fluviatilis. The sequence goes on along the minus strand of NC_053126.1, from coordinate 17,437,669 downwards.
AGCAATATTGTCGTTAAAGACCCATTGATCGCTGTCCGATTCTCTGATATGAATGCCTGCATTGCATTGTGGGATATCGGCTTTGAATGCATCCAGCTCGGCTCATTTTGTAGGCTACTGTTCTGTCTTAAAGCATACTGTAATATTTCACCAGTAATAAGACCGTAATAATATTATTAAAATAAAGAAATTAATACCATGATACCATCTAAATAAATGTTGATAGATGTAGAAAATATCAAAAAACAACAAAGGAATCCAGCGTCCCTGGCCGAAATAGACCGAAATAATAACATTAAAAGAAATGCATATAAACCATGATAAGATCTGGTGAATAAATGTTGATTAAAACAGTGGTTATTGGGCTAAAAATATCAATAATAGCAAAGCTGTATACAGCTTCTATGATGCAGCCTGACTGGAAGAAAGAATTGTGCTGCGATCAAGAAAGATGCTTCCTGTTGAAATATGTTAGTTTAAAAAACTTGACCGCCATCACAAAAATCTTCAAAATATTGTGATGCCATCACGAACTGCGGCGAGACTTGGTTGCATAAGAGCAGTAGGAGGAAGTTTGGGGTGGTATATGAGGAGACTGGTGTTTGTGTCCTGTGTGAAACCAAAAGTCAAAGACTTTTGTCAAGTTAACTGGCGTTTCTTTAAACCAATCACTATCGTCTTGGGCGGACATAATAACGGTGCCTCTGCAAAATAGGGAAGGAACTTGTTTTGGTGCTCGTTCAAAAGTTATTTTAGTCATGCAACAGAACTCAGATTGGACAGATAGTCTAGCTAGCTGTCTGGATTTACCCTGCAGACATCTGAGGAGCAGTTAACCATAGTCCTCATAAATCCACTGGAGTTTGGAATGCCAACACAAAAAGCGGAAGGTGAGGGACATACGGCCGAAAATGAGGGACATCCGGCGGATCTTCCAGCGGCACCGGAGCAATCCCATGAATTAATCGACATCGATATAGACTATTCTAACTCCAAGCAAGTGGTTTTATTGCCTAAACCTAACCAAGCAGTTCCATTTCACAATGTTAACCATGTGTTTAAAGCCGTGCATGTTTCACAATGTTAAGTAGAACGATAATATATGTTGTTTTGGGAGTCATTGGCAAACAACCTAGTCTGTTGTTTAGGTATGAGGACATGTTGATAGAATTCTGTGCCAGCCAGTCCATAGATGTCACTGCATGAAAAGTGGGATTTTCGTCAGTATGCGGCACTGTAGATTGTCGTGGAACTTCAGGTTTACGGCTGTATACGGCAATTTACAGGTAACACCGAAAACTGCCGTGAATTGTCGGAAATTGACGTGGGCCTTGCTTGGCAGTTGTCCCCCCCATAACCCCCCTCCCTCTAATTCTAGGGGAGGCTTTCACATGTAAATTAAAATGCTGTGAGCTATACAAATGCAAATCAGGGTAGCAGGGGGAGTTTTACCCCATGTGACATTTTTCTAAAAGGTATTAACTTAATTTTAAGAAAATCTCTTAAAATAGATCAGATTCAGTATAGCCTAATTGTAGACTCTTTAGTAGATTTATTTGATGAAAGTATGCTAGATTAATTACTGTGTATGTCATTAGTAATGACTAATTAGATGTAAAAAAAGATACACAAAATAATTTATTTCAACAATTAGTTTTAATCAGGCTTTGCCACAAAAGGTAAATTGTGCAATCCATGATTCATTCACAGTCTCAACCACTGTACATAGTGACATGACTACACTGGCCTTTCTTTGGTCTTGCTCATCCAACATTGTCTGGTGGAATGGAGACAGAGGCTCCACTGTACAGTTTTCTAAGAGAAGTCTTTCTGCTGACACCAAAACACTGGGCTTCACATAAAGCATATCAGGTTTGTCATTGCATGACAAGGTCCCAACCATTTGTGTTCTTAAAATACTGGCAAATTCAGCACCATATTCACATGTGCATGGCATATGAAGCTGTTGGCTCTGCTGAAATGGCCTCATAATCTAGACATCAATTGTCCTATTGTTATTAAACTTTCCCAGTATTCCATTAAATCTCACTGTAATTCACCTCCACACCAGTGTGTGCGCTGTTCGCGCCCTGCTGGTTAATCTGCTCCTCTTTGTCTCTCTCTATCACTCTACCCCGCCCCCTACCCCCGCCCTCACTGCTTCCATTTGAAAATTAGTGATGTGACAACCGGCTCTTTTACGCGAGTCGGTTCAACCGGACGGTTGTTGGTTGGCGAACCGAGTCTATAGATTCGGTCAACGGTTCACGTGCCTGCGGCTGAGGCATCCGGCTACTCCCGGTCTCGGCAGTAGCCTGGTGCCCGCCCGGTCTGCTCGTGACAGCCTGTAACATTCACTTCTCTAACATTTAACTTAACATAACTAAGATAACGTGTGTATTTGTATGTGATGCACTTCCCAATCAATAATGTGTGAATTTCCGAACACAATCACCTAAGATGCATCAGAAACAAGGCTTGGTTAATAATTCAAACTTGCCGAGAACCGTTAGACAAACCGTTTGCTTATATACTCGAGCGGTTGTTAACGGTTACATTCGGTCTCGACTCTCGGCAGTGCAGACTCTCGGCAGTAGCCGGGCGTACGGTCTCTACTCTCTTAACTCTTTCGGTCCAATGAATCGTGCTGCTCGAGGTAGCCCATTTCCTGATTGATTCTACCACCACTCCAGTGGAGGCGCTAATGAGGTAAAAAAACAGGAGTGAGTCGGTTCATTGACGTATGGCACTCGATTCTCCCGGCTCAGTGACACGAATCGGGTTAATAACCGGCTCTTCGGTCAGTTCGTCATCACTATTGAAAATAGCGGCGGAAGATTGCGGGAGATGAGTCCGAGAGTTAGAGCAAAAGCTTCCGAAATATGGGAATATTTCAGGCCAACTGGTAAAAGAGTTATCTGTACACTCTGTCAAACTTCACTTGGAAACACACAGGAGTTGCTCGAGACATTTGGAGCGTTTTTTCTCTCCTCCATATCACCTCCGGGGCTCCAGAGATGCGCTCACAGAAAGAAAAAGTCAATGTAAGTATATGATTATTAATGAAACGGCGAGCTAGTCTGTACTGTTTATTAACTCTTGATCGTACAATGACTGTCTTTGGATGTTAAACAGGCTACTTAGACTTAGCAGTAATGTTTTAAACCCCACCAAGTTTAAACGCGAGCAGCACAGAGCTGTGTGTCTGGGCAGCCTGGCTGCTTTCAGCGCCATTCATTATTGAGGCAGAGCTGAGCGGGTGAGTTGTTTTATAAAAGTGTATTTTTTGATTTTGTAATTTACAGAAAGCAGTCCGCCGTCTTCACAACTCGGAGACAAACTGTAGCAGGCGCTACTAACCGGAGCAAGGGTAAGATTTAAAGAATATGCTTTCATTGAATGAACTTCATTAATTTTTCTGTATAAGGACATAGATACCGATCTTAACCATATTTTTTTTTTTTTTAACAGACTAACCTCGCCTCATAACGAGGCTGTGACCTATATTTGCTCGGAGCTGTCTGCCGGTCCAGATTTACATGACGCTGATAATTACGCCATTGTGTGTAAGTATTTTTTACTTTTTCATCTTTCCTTGTTTAATTTTACTGTAACTTATGTTTTTTTTATTCATGCCACTCTCATTTAATTGTTTTCCAGCTGCCTGTAAGACATATTAGGCCTACGAGACAGCACGCAGGAGCTTCAGCTAGAAACAACCAGATGTGGAGCGCGGGCAGAAGCTGTGAAGAGTTCAGCCTCGAGTCGGTCGAGAAGAAAAGAGGGTAAGACTAGATCCGTTTGGTTAATGTGATTATTTTAGGTCGGTGCATTCATAGGTGTGTTGTGGTAAGTAGTGCATTGCGCAGTACTGATTGTCTTTATTGATTGATTTTACAGCTGCTGGAAGCGAGACAGAGTGTGCTGGCTGCGGGGTTGGGACATTTGGAAGTGCGCTACATAGACATCCAGGACAACGCACCACAGACGTCTGCTACATGGACCGAATTTAGACCGAATGCTGCCGGTTACCAACAGCTCCGAGCCGGCCGCGGGTTAGATGTGGACGGTGCTGCTTCTCGTGAGCGAGGGATATTTGTTGTGTGTGCTGTGTGTCTCCGATGCTTTGTACACAGTTTTTTTCTGATTGCGTTTGTGTTTTGTGTCAATAAAGCTCTATCTTTGAATAAACACCACGTTCCTGGCAAATCATTTTAACTATGATAATCATGACATGAATATACAACATAGCATATATTAAATATATATATATATAATTGTATTATAATAATGGCCCAGGTTGACCAATAACCTAACCCGTGACAGACCTGTTTAAAAGTAGTGGTTTCAGCCAATAGTGAGTGAGGAAATTCCAGCCAGGCCAGACGTTCTCTGGCCAGGCGCCAATTCATATTCTAATTAGATCCATTAACACCTCCGCGGGGGCTCTCCATATATACGTCACGGTTCGTTTCCGACAATATGTGGCACAGACGAACGTGACGTTCGCAGCCTGTAAATTGTCGATAACTGCCGAAAATTAGGGGGATTTCCGGGCGTTTACAGGCGTTTACGGGGACGGAAATCCCACTTTTCATGCAGTGTGTTGTGATATTTCATTGAAAAGGTGAACATTTTGAGATGATTTCAGCACTAGGTTAAGGCAAATTACTTACCATATTTCGCTAAACACAGAGATTGTGTGAAACTATTAGTCCCTTGCAAATCGGTATCTGTGTGATTTGGGGTCGTATTTGCTGCGTTGGTAATTATAAATGAAAGTTTTGACAGAGCCTTGACATTGTATGCGGAGGATAATATCAGTAAATTCCAGTAAAATACAAACTTCGCTTATCCTGTGTGAATGCACGAAACACAAACGTGGGGGGATAATTTCTAAATCACATGAGATGCCCTTGTAATACTAATCCTGTGCGAATAGGGTTTAAGACAGCAGGTATCGGCACTATTCATTTGCAAAATATTAAAGGCTATGTGGGAACAGTATTAGTTAAATTGCATCCATGCTTTTCTTCATTTGCTTTCCTTTCGTCTTAGTCCATCCCACCGAGAAAGCATGGGAGAGATGCGAGAAAATCATGCGAGGAGACAGGAAACGAGGAAATGTGTCATTAGATGGATGAGACGTCTGTAGTGTACGCTGGTTAATAGAAGAACGTCGGAATGTTCAACAAGTGCCGTTTACTTCAACAGGAAGCATTTACATTATTACAACAGTACTTAGTACTTAATAGCAAGCATGGTAGCAAAGCACGGTACATTCAGTAGTCGCCATCTTTTCTCTCTGTACTCAGGGTCTCAACTAATACCTGCTTTACAACAGTGCCACCTACTGGTAGAATGCAGCAGACATATAAAGATAGAACACAATAACGTCCTTTTCCTCTGAAGCGTTTCGTGAATTCGTCAGCTGCATGGGCGGAGTTAGCAACAGCTTTCAGCTGCACGGCTTCCTGTAAAGCTGCTCTCGTGTATAGCTCCTTAGAGATCCCACCTCGATCCTCTGGGCAGGAATAAGAGCATTGAGATGGCCTTCACAAAGGAGCGCCAAAACACTTTCCGGTTCAAGCGATAAGTTATCAAATTAGAGACTTATTTTTTGCCTATTCAAACACTGAATATAGAACTGAGTCATTATGTAGAGGCTCTCAGTCTGAAATATTGTGCTCGTTAGGCCTGTTGAGCAAGTTTTAACTGGTAGCAGAGGCAGCAATTTCTCAGAGGTCAAATCGGCGTTAACTAACAAGGAAGAAAACTCTTCAGAGTATCCTAACATTTTATTTAAAACATCATGACAACAGAGATCCACACTTTTGTCAAAAACTGGCAACCCTATTGAGTTAACATATTGTCATTTCTCATCAAATTTCCCCAAAGATCACAGAAATGCCTCAAAATAAATTTTTCAGTTATTAAGACTTCGCAGTGACGTTGTGGTAACTTGGTCAAATGCCAGAAGTAGTGTGCACACACCCGGCAACCATCTGCTCCACAACTTCTTCCTCTCACAGACTTAATAGTCATTATCGCCAAGACCATGCGTCACCTCACTTAGTTCCCAAGGGCTGTCGCTATACACAAACAATAGCGTTTAGATGGAGCCTCAACATAGCCAAACAGCTTCTTGACTCCTATTCATATCTATTTGATCTGTCTGTAAACTCACAATGATTGCACAATACACTTTGATTGACTCACACACTCTGCCAATACTCTATAAAGCTCATGTATATATGCTCAGTATATTTGAGTTTATATCCAACAGTCATTGTCTAATATGCGAAATTCATTGCCACAGTGACACCCAATTGGCTTTTTGAATTTCCTTGGGTAAACAGGGAAATTGTGCTGCTCTACTGTTTGCCTGTCAACAATCCTCAAACTTCATCATGGCCAAAAATGTACAAATCAAAACTGTGTTTAAGGCATGTTATAGGAAATTCAGATATATTGTAAACTTCAGTGAAGATACATTTCTAGTACAATTAAATGCAACTATATTGGCTTGATGGAGGAGCTGCGAAACATGATGAAATATGGTCTTAAAGGTACTCTAAGCGATGTCACGCGTTTTTTAGGCTACAAATTTTTTTGTCACATACAGCAAACCTCTCCTCACTATCCGCGAGCTGCCGGTCCCCTGAACACACTGCATAAAAACGCAGTCTCTGTAGACAGCCTAGGGTCCACACACGTCAACAAGAAGTAACGTCATCCAACGTCGCTTAGAGCACCTTTAAGTACTTCACCGTGCATGCTAAATATGCACATGAAATTGTTCTACCATTTAGGAAGAAATTATACATTACATCTTTGAAGGATGTCCCACATTTGTAGTTAATGATGGTCGACTTTAGAAAGGTGTGCTGTGTTCAACATTTCATAGAGATTCCATTATTTTGCTCGAAAAATGAAGCAAAACTAGTTTTGTATAGATGCTAGATTAGATGCTAATTTTTTTTATCACTTTTCCACATATACCACACTTTCTTCATAAAGATAAGACAACGGCAAACTCTCACACCTTTTAAAACAATTATTGCCCAAACTCCCTCCAGTCACAGATATTCTACCACTTACAGTAGTTGGTGTTGAGGGATATTTGATATGCTCATACCCGCTCCAAGACCTGACATTCTTTTTCTTTTTTTGTAATTGCGTCAAAACAACAGGAAGCTGCATGATTACATTAATTTCCTCCGTAAGAGTTCTCTGCCAACTTTCAAAAATTGACAGAACATGCGGTGGACATTGTTGTGCTTTTCACATTTTAAGCTTTCACAAGTCACACAAAAGAACTTGGGAAACAAAAAGCAATGAAGTCATGGAGAAAAATAGCTATATCTGACTCTGTGGGTTAGCACTTATACAGGGCAGGGGGCATTGCCTCTCAAAGTGTCTGTGCAACCCACTGTCTCATTATATGTCAGAATAATTTCCCAGCACACCTATGCAGACATTCCTCTGTGAATGAGAGTAGATTTTTTTGTTGACATTGTTCTGGCTGCATTTATGAAGAAATGTAATCCTAAATTAGTTTTTTTTTTTTAAAGAAAACATCATGCTGAATTGCTGGAGAGCAATTATAGTAGACAGATTTGGAAGTGGACTAGTGTTTAAGGTGCTACTTCTCAATCCAAGCCCTTTTGGACCTGAAGGCCTGCTGGTTTTCACTCTGAGCATGTAATCAGGAAGTGGTTTACACCTGGGACGCCAGGTGAAGGCAATTAGCTGCAATCAACTACCTGGCAGGTGCTCTGTGTCCTCAAGACCAGAGTAGCAAATAGGTTTGAAATTAAAATAATGGTGCATTGAACATGTTGTAACAAGGTGTTTGCTGTTAAGGTGGTTTAGAATGCCATACTGTATCTTCATATTTTAAGTTGTTTTTGAGGAATTTGTAGAAAGCATTAATGCTCTCTGGTTTACTGATGTTTTTTTTTTTAATGTGTAAACCAAGGCATTTTTGCATTGAGTACCAAAACAATACTCTTCAAACCACATACAATTAAAGTATTAAAGTACAATCAGTGCAAAGATCCTATAAAACATGGCCATACTATACATGAGAAATTCATACAGGTTGACCATATCCTCACAAATAAAGATGTTTTGAAATAAGTAGCTGCCACTGTGCCAATATGTGATGATCCATCTGTTCAGATGTGACAATACAGCGCCAGGACCAAGAAACAAATGCACATTACAACCGAGGCAAATTACACTATATATATTATTAAAATCAAGGTGTGAAATTCCCTCCTCTAGCATTGCTTAACTAATTGTCATGGCACATTAATTTTCTAAACCCTGAAGCCTTTGTTGAGTTTACCCAATGTGCAGAGCGTACTTGTTTATTCCTGTAAAAATGAGGTGTATTACAAAACAAATTTAAGAGAAAGAAATTTGCTCTGAGCTGAGACAACAGAGCCAGCAGCTGCTGGGACGCCTTCATTTGTATTCTACAGATTGCATCAGAAATTTGGAAAATGTTAATTGGAGACAATGTGTGAAGAGGCAGATATGGTCTGACATGTAGCCAACATAATAGTATTAAGGATGAATTAATTATTACAATATGCTGAGGGGGGAAATAGAATGCCATCCTCAATCCATAGAAATACATAATAGGTGGTAAAGATAGCAGTGAATGCTAAACATTTGCTTGGAAAAATGTGCCTTTCGGCTGACACATTGAAATCAAAAGACACTGGTCCCCCCACCCAACAGTGGACATGTTGACAAAGCCCTCATTTATTACAGATTCCCAGCCCGGCAAGCACAGCCACAGCGTGACGCTGATTAGAAGGCTTGTACGTAATAAGCTTGAGAGCACCATTTTACCACAAACCTATATTCATTTAGTTCTGCAGATTTATACATCCAACTATCTAGGCATGAAAATCCAGCATGACATGAGAGTGTATTCTGGCCTTTTGAAAAGAGGGTTAATCTCTCTTTCTTTCATGAAGAAACCTCAATCTTACAGTGACCAGCATGTCTCATATGATGCAGCGGCTGAAGCAATAAATTGAATTAAATAAACCCATTAGTTACAGCAGCTACCTTCTCACCTTGGCCCAAATACATTTTCATGGTGAGTTGGTCCTTTATAAAGACCAGAGGACACAGCTTAACACTGTGATGGCAAAGTGACCTTGAGTCAAAAGACAGAAAGCATGTCCTTGTTCATTACTCAAATCAATTAAGATAGCCTGTTTGCGGTGCAGCACAGCCCCAGTTTGTTCTGCAGGTGTTTAAAAGTAAATGTATGCTCATTTAAAAATCAATTCATACTTAGGATTCTGCCTCCCCGTCTTGTATACATGAAACAAACTAGAGGTCGATTAAAACAGAGAGTGATTATTGGGAGATTTGCCATGGGCGTACTTAAAATGCATGGAATGAATAACCAATTGCAGTTCACATACCTTATGAAAAAATACCTAAAGAAGTCAAGGATCCTAATCCTACAACAGCCTGAAAGCCTGAAATGTTTTTCTGTCCCTGACAGACACATCAAATAAAACATATACTGACATTTTGCCTATGTTTTTATGCATATAGATATGTGTCTTTAAAGTAAATAATAATATCAAAATGCTCTTCTGACTGGTTGGTTGAGTTGTGAGGCAGTTATAGACAGAAATTAATACAATCTTGGTGATTTGGTAATGTTACTAGGCATAAGAATTTCAAACAGGTCAAATACATCAAGTGAAATGTCTGTTGGTATCCCTTAACTTCCAACAGAATAATATAAAATAAATAAAGGAACATATCAATAAAGCCCCCTGTGTATAAGATTTCCAACTTTTGTGACTTCTAGTGGTAGCACCAAAAGACTGAATGGGCTGAAAGCAACACGTGGACTACAATTTTCACATATCAACAAACACTTTGACAATCAGCATAATTAGAAATATGCAAAAACAATTGTACATATGGCACTTTCTAGTAGAAGTAGGCTAGTATCTTTGCTGCATGATATGAAGTAGAATGCTATATTGGTGTAGTACCCTTTTTAAGGTGTGGTGAAGATAAAAAAAAACTACTTGGTTAAGATTCGGAAAAGATCACCCTGAAGGTTGGGATTAGAGTTACAGGTATGAGCCACACTGACCTTGGTCCCTTTGACCGTAAAATATGAACATTTAAAGCATTTGAGCAAACAATGTTTCTCTGGTGAGTCATGGGGCTTTGGTCCTGACTCATTGTTGTTCTGTTTTTCTTCATTTTGGGCTTATGGCATAATCACTACATTTTGCCTCCTCGCCATGTCACTTATTGTTATCTTCAGAATAAGAAATGAGAAATGCCACCATGCCAAATACCGCATAGTCAGCCAGTAAGCTGTAACCTGAGCCCTTCTTTTTTTTTTTTTTTTTCGCCTCCTAAACTTTTGGTGAATATGTCTCTAACATTCAACTATCAGTCAAATTCTGATTCAGAAAAAAAGTTGGAATTTGATATTATATGGGTTTAAAACAGATTTCTAGACATATATCCTACATGAATATTGAAGAACAGGTATTAATGGAAAGAGAGAATATAGCAGTATGTTAAGACTTAAAGGAAGGGCTTTGATTTCTGAAGCAAAATATGTCCATTGGGTGCATGCAATAGGCCCTGTGTTGGCATCAAATAAAGATGCTAGCATAGCATGAAAAAAATACCATCAATGTTTAATATAAGAAGATTCAATTTGTGATTTTTTTTTGTAAAACATTTCTTCACACTTGACAGTTACTACAATACTGCAGTGGTGTTATATATAATAAAAAAAAAAAATATATTATATATATATATATTTTTGATTGTGTACTTGTGTGGTGCATTATGTGTATAGGAGACATCACACATATCAAAGGCCTCACAAGGGAAGAGTTGGCTTCATGGTCAAGGGAGAAGGTAACAATCTTATCGGAAAGGCAGAACACATCAACTCTCTCCTTAATCTGTAATGCCAATATTCCAATTTGTCCAAGAAAAACAATCACTTCCTCATACAGCCATTATTAATTAGCATAATCCCTAAAAGCATCTTTTTGCAATTCATTGTCTTAATCCAAGTCTCAGGGGAGTTTGGCAAATGCCACAGCTTGTGTTAATGACTTCCAACATACCCAACGCTCTGAGAGTCCTGGTGGCGAAGATGTTGGCAATGTGTTTCATCACAGAGTTATGGAATCAGGATTTTACTGATCGATGTGTCTGTCAATCCATCCGTATGTAAAAAAGTGTGTTGAGTGCAATTTACAAATCTAATACTTAGCTCATACATTGTCTCACACTGTGCTAAAATTATTCAAACGGAATACCCCATGGTGATTTGAGGAGAAGAAAGAGCATGAATAAGTAAACAACATAAAGCGATGAGAAGCTTCAAAGGCGATGGGACAATCACAGCAAACAAGATCCTGGAAGCCAATGAATGTGTTTGTCTTTGTTTGTGACAGTGACTCAGGGGTGTAAACAGAGGAATTAGCTCACACCTCCAGAGTCTCAACACATCACACAGCCATAATTGAATTAAGTCTGTCAGGTTGTTGCTGAACTGTAGATGCGACGAAGAGCACAAGATGCATTTGGCCCCAAAGATCACCTCTATTAATGTTCCTAACTTTTCATTTAATCAAATCCTTGAAATAAATGGTAATTGCCTGAAAAATGGGCTGAAATGGCATCTATGTTTGGCGGCCAACGTTAGATGCTAATTTCTGTGCTTTCTCAAAATTGCCAAGGCTTTCTTGATGTAAAAAAGCCATATGCTGCATATATTGCTGCATATGTTGACTGCATAATGGTCATATGATAATGCTGCCTATTCATACTAGTGGGAAAAGCCAACATTTCCATTCCCCATCATCTCTCAGCATAACACACTACAGAGGCACCTATCAGCTCGTGGACACACATTTGAAACACACTCCCAGCAGTCTCTGTATCTTGGCTCCATGACCATTCCTGTCAGGGTTTTCTCTTTGACTGAACAAATGCATCAGTTTGTGTCATGAGACCACATCCCTCGCAGCCAATAAGAAGCAGGAGCAGCGCAAGTGCTCCAGGAGATGTGGAAGGAAAATTGGAATCTTGACAAGTGTGATTGACATGCGTATTTGTCCCAAGGTAGTCTTATTTGCAGAGATTTAAAGACTTCTGTAAACCAGAATTCTGCCGAACAGAATCATTGTTCCTCCAGACTAGAAAGCACATCACAGCAATTCGGTTGCTTGCAAATATTCTTTTGGGAGAGCTGAATCCCTCTGAGCATAAAATTACTTTAGCTTATACTTTATTTTGGGTCCAAAATAAATAATTTAACAGATGAAGCTATGTCTTTCATTTTCAGACAATCTGTCCATGTCATGGAGCAAAAACACAAGCCTAAGTCCTCCTTCTATTCCCTGCGACAATGGAGGAGAAGGCTGCTCTGAATCTATCCGGCTCCATTGATGGACACAAAAATAAAGTGGATATGAGGCTTGATGGTGAACCATAACCCACGGCCACTTCATAGCAATGGAAGGGGAAAAGACGGTGAATTAAATTCTAACCATAAGTAAAATAGACTTCCACTTGAAAGCATTGGAGTGTAGCTACAGCAGGGCAGGAGAAAGAGATGAATGTGTGTGTGTATGTGTCTGTGTGTGTGTGTGTGTGTGTGTGTGTGTGAGAGAGAGAGAGAGAGAGAGAGAGAGAGAGAGGAGGAGGATTGCACATGAATTCTGAACAGGACCAAAGGCAGGATGAAATTGGCTATACCCATTAACTTCTCAAGAGGTTTTTTTCTCTCCATATGCAAAAAGGACAGAGCGGTATTACTTCTTCCATAATTCCCATGTTACAATACAGATCGCTACAATAAGATCAGACCAATCTGTAATCCTGGAATGGAAAGAAAAAAGGAGTGTCTATTCAGCCAAAACAAAACCACTCAAAGGAAAAAACCTCCTGAAAGGTAAGTCAGCACTGTGCTCTGTGCTGATCCACCGTATTAGGATATTTGCTGCAGAACATATGAAACCTGGAGAATAGTCTTGTTGTAATAGGGCTGTACTAATTAGCTGTGCTGAAATAGTTGTTGTTGTGATTTTCACTTTTTTTTTTTTCACGATTTTCACTCGTTTTTGTATGGATTAAAACAAGACACCCCTTATATAGCCCTTGGACACAGACAGGCTAACTGTTTCCCTCTGTTTCCAGTCTTTGTGCTAAGCTAAGCTAACCAGCTGCTGGCTGTAGCTTTATAACGACCTCACAGACCTGATATTATCATCTAACTCTTGGCAGAAAAGCAAATAAGCTTAGTTCCTTAAATGTTGACCTATTCCATTAATGCAGGCCTAAAGTGTAGCACACTGTCAAAAATAAAATTGCGTATCATTTTTGGATCATTAAATGTGGTGGACAGCCATAAGACAGAGACTGTCTGGGATGTTGAGCAGTCAAAGACACTCCTGCACAGACCTTGAGAAGTCAGGTTAATGTTTATCATATTGAACCACATAGGGGTATTACTAATAACCAGGTTTCTTATGTTATAATGTTCTAAATAAACCAGGATAGACGTGTGTGTGCATGTAAATATACTTCTTGACAGACTATTGGTTAATGGCATTGCACTGACATTTAAAATAAAATATTCTAAAATGACCATCATTTTATATATATATGTATTATACCAAGTCTCAGGGTTTTCAGTGGGTGTCTCTGGACATAAACAATATTGAACCGATTTTCACTGAATACATGAACACACAAATACATACACCATACATGCAGTGCATACCAATAATGATTCACGTAACCCGATACAATCATATACACTTTTTCATATACAAAAGACCATTAACATTATAACTAGAATTAAATCAAGAGTAAAATCAGTGGATATGCAGTTTTACCTTCGAGACTGAAAAGGCACTCACTGCTGGTACTCCACCATTACCCTTAACAATCAGCTGCATGTTTGATAATCACTGAGGAGTGCCTCTTTACAATAAGAAGTCACATATTTGCTATGTGAAGATGACTTCATCATATTGTTGATTCAACAGGGTGGACAGTAATAACATAAATGTATAGGCTTAAAACAACAAGAGGCCGATTATTCCACTCGTATGGTGTGTTTGGTTGTGATTTATATGGTGGCCTACTGTGTGTGAGGTAAAACAGGCTGCTCTTTCAGACTGTAGGATATTATGAGTAATTTTCTTCTGCTATGCTGCATCTAAAGGGATCCCCAAACAGAGAAACAAGAAATAAACATGATTGCTCTTGTGGTAACTGGAACCTCAAAGCTCCATGATACTTGGGAGTTTAATCAAATGGAAAGAGAGAAGCCAATGAGAAAGACTGTACTAAAGCAGTCCACTCTCTTGACAGTGCTGGGGTATGCTACTAATTAAAAAGTTTAATTCCACAACTGCAGCATTGGCATCAGAGCACTCAGAGGTGCTTCCTTGTGAGTCTTGGCGACGTCTTATCAGGCGTAGGCAGATTCTGCCATGTTGGGAAGGCGCAGGACAGGGAGGCATTGCAGCAGCACGCAGGCCAAGCTGGACGGGATGGCATCCTGCCTACTCGGGGATCTGGCCCACCTTGCTTTTTCCCCATCTCCCCACTGAGCGGAGTCACAGGTTCCCAGTCAGGTGGCAAGAGTCAGGGGCTAAGCTGCCCATGGAGCAGCTGAGAGAGGGAAAGAAGGGCTAAACAAGGGATAAACGCTGGATTTAGACTTTCTGCTGCTGGCTCGGCAGTGGGTACATGTCTTCATTACACACCTCCTATCACCGGGTCCTTTCTTACGACCGGAGGTTGCAGGTACACTAAAGCCTGCAGTACAAATTGTTCCTGAAAAGTCCCACAGCAGTTGAATCACACATGATACACTGACAATGTATCCATGAATAGACTGTAACATTAAAAAAAGTAGGTGCATTATTCACAGGGCAATGAAAGGATCAGTTTCTTTGCTGAGGTGAGGAGGGAATGCACTCTATCATATGACCTTGAGCTGTGTAGGATCTATTGATGAGAGCACATTACAACTCGCACAATGAGAAAAGTCCATGGAAGTGACAAGGCTAATTAAAAAAAAAAAAAAAAAGACATCTTACAAAGACAAAGATGATTAAAAAAAGTCAGAAACAGAAGTAAAATAGTTGAGTATGCTGGAATAAAAACATAATCTACTGGGACTAATCACCACAGAGCCGGAAGCTACTGCTGACTTATTTCTCAGCACAGGGACGCAGCCCTGAAAGGATAAGAACACTGCTCTAAAGATTTATAAGCCCATCCCCTCAGCTTTTATTGCATAAGGGGTTAAAGTGTCACTTTAATAACACAGAAATATTAGAGCTTGCAAACCTCAATAAAGTGTTAGTTCTTGTTCACAGTTAGCTTATTTAACTTGTGTATAAATACTTTGCAGAGAAGACAAAGGAGACACAGGAAATGTTACGCAGACCTGTGCAGTGATTTTCTCACATGTTGACCAGAAATATAAATTTCAACTGACTATCATATTATTTATTAATGCTGGTAAATCAGGTTCAGGACTTTGTGCAGTGCGATGAAAGTCATGAAACTACCTCAAACTAAAGTTGTTTAGCTTATGACCTGCCGCTCCTTCGTCTTTTTCTCCCTAAAATATGCTCTTAATTTAGTGCTGCCAGCCCTGACTGTGGGGCTAGGATTTTGATAAATGATGTGTTCACCCCATAAACAGGTGAGCTTTGCAATAAATCTTTTAACACTGGATCTAATCTATAGAGTCAGTGTGTTAGCAGCAGGTTGACAGAAGGATAAGCTATTTGTGGTTTGATATGCAGGATCTACACTCCTGTTCTAGAAAGGGACAAATGTTACTTCATACATTCTGTGTTGTCTTTCTTCTGGCTGCTGTTATGCTCTTAGTGACAGTTATTTGATGAAGAACAGTTTATAAATCCATTTTATGTCCTGTTAAGTCTTATACTGCAGAATTTTATGAGAGAAGTATAATTTATAGCTTTTGGACAATTATTGCGGTACATGAAGTGAGTGTAAAACTATAAACAGGCTTGTTCAGATTAAATGGACAACTCATTTCATTGTGATTCAAAGCTGATTCAACAGGATCATATCAGAGAATTCTCCATCAGCACCATATTATTCTATATTTTGACACCTTTTAAATTAGTGACAAAGTAAATGCCACTAGTATATTTTACCTTATTGTTGCACATTTTGCACAACACAGTTGTTTAGTAGAGATTTCAGCGAGTTTGACTTTCTTCCGTGTACAGTAGGATTGTTTTGAGGAAGTGGATGTTTTATAGTGGGTACTGTGTGTCACATGGGATCGTACTGTAGCACACACATATAGACACACACACACACACACACACACACACACGCACACACACACACACACACACACACACACACACACACACACACACACACACACACACACACACACATACACAACACCAGAAGCACAAGGACACAGAGACAGAGTTACTTGAAATTTAAAAAAAATGTTTGATGAACTTCATGCAGAATTTGGTTTGGATCTGTGGTTCTGTGTCAATAGTCTTGTATTGATTTTTTTCATAGGTATCAGTCCAACTTTTGCACCTCTGGCAGATATAGATATTGATAAAGCCTAAAGTAAGAGTACTAACACATAGAGTGTGAAATGCACTTTTGAATCTTAGCTTTTGCTCATGTATCACTGAGATGTTTGACAACACATTCATACTTCAACATTCAATATTACTTAATTACATTTTTATTTCAATAATTCCATTATTACACTGCGTACTATTACACAATTGCTCCATACCAGGTTCTTTGAGTGTGAAGAAAGCCATTCTTGCTCCTTGTGAAAAGACTGATATAACTGCTCCCACTTTGCTGACTCTCCAGTTCACCCATCAATGCAGAGCAGAATTCCATTGAGCCTCAATAGATGGTGAAACCTCATTCTCTCTGATGAATTATTTAATCTGGTCTCACAGACTTTTCAACTGGAATTAATCTAAATCTGACACTTTCAAAATGGTGTTATTTTTAACAATGTGGTATAGTGATACTTCCAGTTAATCTGCCGGTTAAATCAAATGTTAAAGTGCTTTAAAATATGTACTTTGCAATTTGGTAATGTAATCAAAAAAGTTTTATTGGCCATGTTTTCCTACCTGTCTCAAATAATTATGGCAAAGGTTTACAAACAGCAGTTCAACATTTTTGTGATTATTTTTTGTTCTTTATAGCTTCTTGCTCTGGCAGTTGCTGCAATCAAACCCTATTTGTTAGCACTAATGTAAACACATTTTTTGTCATTTTTCAAAAATGCCAAAAATACCAAGCAGTCAATCTAACTAACAAGCCCTCGTCCATTGCACGCATTGCCTGCAGCAACGTGCTCAACTCCCTGTCTTTGATCCTGTTGTCACTGAGCTGCAACACACACCACTTTCTTGCTTTGTACGCTTTTCTTTTTTATGTAATTGTACTTAGTACAACAGATGAAGCAGCTCTTCTTCTTCTTGCAAGGATGTAGCCATTTTGATTTGATTTGCATGCGCGGGAAACATCTTCCTGTAGATGGCGAACTACTGCGCATGTGTGGAATGCATCCTCCAAGTGGACTCTAGACACATAACTAATTGCGACTGTGGTGTCCATAGCTGTCCGTGTACAGTACGTGTCCGTTTGGGAGTATAATCCAGGCTTTAGGGTGGTCACTAACTATTGTGAAATCCTGGTGAGAATGCTTACCCACAGCAGGTATAAATGTTCATGTATGATCGATAATCAATGACATTCTTTAACACAATTTATGAGACACATTACCTTTCCACTAAAATATTTAAATGCTGGCAAAGAGCTGGAGCAACATTTGTTGTATTGATCACCATGCAACTTTTCCTATTCCAGGATGGGCATTTGCACCAGGTTGGGTCATGCTCAGGAGAATAGATAAGTTAAATCTTTGCGGTGGTGGCCGATATTCAGAAATAGAGGCAACATTATAAACGCCAATTGGCTGATGAAAGTCCTCTGTGTATGGTGACGATGGCACTACATTGCTAATTGATTGTTCAAGTAAGCCCAAAACACACTGAGAAACTGTCCAAGAGTGCTAAAAACAGGAAAGCCGCACCAATCACCAATCTGGGATCACCTCTGGAGGCTCATACCAGACCCACAATAAAAAAAAAAAAAATCCTGATGTGAATATTAGACGTGTTTTATATTTGTGCAGACATTTTTATGGACATGGAAGTCTGTGTTTTCACAGAAGGCTAAAATCATCATGCTTTATAGACTAAATTTAAATTTCAAAGCAAACTCTCCAAAAAAATAAAAAGGTTCTGAAAGGATTGTTTTTCGCATTCTCTTCAGGAATGGGGTAACTTTAAAAGTGTACTCTGATATATATTATGGATTACCTACTTTGCATTTTATGCTGAATAGTTTGAGTTACTTTTGCTAGATCCCCCCAGCTGCTGACAGAGTAAGTAATGGGCCAGTTTGTAAACTGTAAAAACAAACTTGTGCAATTTTTGAAGCACAATCAAATGCAAATTAAGTCATGTAAAATTATATATGTTCATTTCTTTTAAAGTGATACAATTGTGATTTAGTCTGCAATTTACTGTGCATTGTCTCATAAAATAACAACAACACAGAGATTCTAAACTCCCAGAAAATGTTTCAGGTGCAGTACTTTATATAAGCGCAGTTATTAAGATTATTACTCTATATAAAGCCGTATAAACTGCCTGTATTTACTTCAGCGAGAGCCTGGCGTTTTTTTTTACCTCCCAACACAGCGGCTATGGAATTAGAGGGGGCGTGTGCTGCTACCTACATAAAAGAGCACATATTTCCTTTTTTGCTACTGTTTGATCCCTTCAGACATTTGCAAGGATAATCACAAAATCTTTGGATGGGTCTTTGTCTAACCTATAGAAAAGTGACAACAAAAAGTGTTTACTATACTACTCTTGGAAGAGGGGTGGCAACTAAATCTTCAAGATTCAGCTGAAAAGTAGCATGTACACATGTATACAGTCTGTTTTAGAGTATTATTCAAGTGCACTAACACTACTTCCCATACTATCTCTACTGTACTACATACAGTGCCTTCAGCGGCAAAGGATCCAGGCAAGCCTGAATAAATCCACGCTATATATTTTCAATCAATGGCTTCAAGGTTCTTTAATTCAAAGCACAAAATTCAATGGAACTTTTCTTCGTGTTGCTTTCTTTCCTCCGGAGCATAACACAAAGTAAGATAGTAACAGAAAATGAATAAGAAATAACAACAACACAAACACAGACACACAATCTCAATTATTTTTTTAAGTTCACTAAACCTGAATATGTGAATGGACAAACATCATCAGTCAACACAAGCTTTGAGTGCAATAACACAGAGACATTGTATTCGCTGTGTTGAGAACAGACTCAATGTATTTGAGTATGTATGCGCTTACAAGTTGCCTTTGGGTTACATTCCCCATAGTCTATCATATCCATCAAAATGTGGAGCAGGTGTTACTGCGACAGGCCCAAATTTATGAATCACATTTTATGAGATTGCTGGTCTCATTCAACTACACCAATGTCAAATGGTTGCAAACATCTGTAACTGATCATAATTTCACTTCCATTAAGTCTACATTAGCCAGAGCCTCACAGAGGAGAGAGATGCAGTATAATGCATCATTTAGAAGCAAACAAACAAACGTGGTCTGAATGGATTTTAATATCAGTGTCTGGTATCTGTTAAAGTGGCTCAACCCGTGATTAGTTTTAACCATTTCACCATCAAATTTGACAACATGTATGTTTCTTTCTCCTTAACGTATCATTCTGAGGTGAGCGGTCTACACAGGACAATGGTAGATATAAAATGAAAGCTCCATTAGGGGTTTGTTTTGCCCAGGGGCCCTAAAACACACGAGCACACTTATTATTATTTATGTAAGCATGTCATCCTCCTGTCTAATGAGCCTTTCACCGTGAGCGTAATGAAACAGCTTGCAATAACACAGGCTAAATGAACAGCCGAGAGCTCCCATGTCTATGCAGCAAGATGAAAGCAGATGCTCTGCAACCCAAACACCAGCGTAACAAACCCACGGAGAAACAGAGGGGACTTTGAGTCAGCGTCATTCTCATCAGCTCATTGACTTCATTAAAAAAATCTTGAATTCCCCTTGGTCAAACATCATTATGTGAGAACGACTAACTGAGCCATGACCAACTGACCATGAATAAACCCCCAAATTGATTTTTTTTCTCTCCCATAAACACAGCGATGATAAACAAGTTCTTCTCTGGCATATAAACCTGGAGTCAAAGTGAATGTCAACTATCACTAAATGGTAGTGTAAACAAATTCACGCTTATTTGAGAACCCGCTGCACAGCAAAGTTAAAAGGTCTTTCAGAAAATACAGCACTTATAACATGTTAGATTATATGCAATTTAGCCTAAAAATTGATGGGTGAAATGTTCTGTTCAGATGAGAAAGAGAGAATACTGGCTGACTTATATATATATATATATATATATATATATATATATATATATATATGTGATATGCAGTGATATGTGATATGTGATATATGTGATATGCATATTACAAAATCTACTGTGTGTGTGTATATACTGTATATAAAAAAATATATATATAGAAAGAGAGTGTAAGGGAAACTAAAACCGAGGAATAATTAACTAAAACATAAGACAATTTCTCAGATAAATGGCATCTAGAAAGGACCAACATTATATACATTATTTAATGTGGATATGACATTTTATATTAATGACATCATAAGATTATTCTCTGCGATTTGTGTTGTGTATTTTACTTTTACCAGTGGACACAGGAACCAACCTGAAGCACACAATGGCTCGGTTCAAAATACTCATGTACCATTTAAAACAAAATGTGATTTTGGTTTAGAGACTAAACAACTTAGAATCAGACATTTAAAAAAAAGCTTAAAACAAACCATAAAACAATATATTGACACTCCTGTGTGTGTATTTGTGTCACTACATGTGTGACAATATTGTGCAACACTCTAAACTTCAGCTAACTTGATATGTGATGGACAGACCTGTTCAGCATATTCAGTTTGGTATATAATAATACACCTTATGATTCATGAACAAGGTAAAAACTGTACTACTGGGTTCATATGCACATGTATACTCCCAGACTCACACAAGAGTATAGAACTCACTTCAGTTACTGTGGCAGTGCCTTAAAGGACTCATTTTTACAAATGATATGTGAATTACTAGCCACTTTCCAAAACAGCCATCATGCATGTCACTATATGCTAAATACAAATTAACTTGCAAATAGTTCCTTCCTGGACTGAGTTAAGCCATCATACATACTCCAGTTCACAGTGAACAAAAAAAGAGTTGAGTTTATTTTTCATCAGAACCAAAAATTAGCTCACAATAATGTAAAGCGGCTGAAAGTACAGAGAGTAAAAAGTTTGCATCACCACGCAACAATGTTAAGTTTGACGAACACTGTGATTGATTAGCCTACCTATCAAATTGATTTCCTTACCTCTAAGAAAATGCAGACCTGTGTCTATGTGCAAATCATTAAAAAAGCATTTAGAAATATATAAACGCACAGGCATTCTTTGGAAAATGGTAAACACCAGCTTTAAGTATGCATTAATTTGTAATAAATCGGGTATAAACAAAACACTGGCGCTAGATAAGACTGAAATGGTAACTCACCGGTACCAGTCCAGCCCCTTCTCGTAGTTCCTGTCAAAGAAATGTGGCTCATTTCCAACGGCTCTGACGTCCGGGTGCACCCTGAGAGCCTCCAGCAGGGCTCTAGTCCCCCCTTTCTTCACCCCGATGATGATGGCTTGGGGAAGTTTCTTCTCTCCGTAATCCATGGTGCAGTTCACCCTGAGTTCGCTGTCCGTGGTGCTGAATTCCTGATGCTCCTTCTCCACCGCGGTGTTGTGATACGCCGCCGCCAATTTAGTTGGAGACGCCTGAGTCCTAATCCATTCCACTGTCCTTTGTTCGGCCTCAGCATGATCCTTTACGGTGGAAACCGCGGTGGTTCTCTCGGCCTCGGTGAACTCGGTTAAGCCCTGGGAAGCGGAGTAAAGTTTTTCCCTTAATGTCACAAAAGTTGTCTCCTCCGTCACCAGCCTCCCTTGATACGCGTAGTTCTCTTGCAGGGGGAACTGCAGCGAGTTGTAGCAGCTCATCAAGCTATAGAACAAGTAGGTGACAGATAGGGAGAGGGTGAACATGAATAAGATTTTCCGGGGCACTTTAGAGGTGAAAATCGAAGTGCTGGACCAAAATGCCATCTCTGATAGCAGTGATCCTCTCAAAGAAGTGGCCAGACATGTTTCCACCCCGAGTCTTGCATGGACAAAATCAACAGCAATAATCAGTCACTATCAGCGCTTCTCCAGCCAAAAAAGCGTGAAGCTGGACCAAACCAACCTAATCCAACCAAATCGCATATTTATAAGGATAGCGGGGAAATGGGTCGTTAAAATTCCGGAAGAATATCGCGTCGCTATTCTAGAGTATTGGTTTTATAAATCCAAGGCTGAAAGACAATGTCACAATTTATTGGACTGAACTTGCAGATTTGAGAGGCTGGAGGTCTGGCGTCCTTCCAAATGAGCAGCCTGGCTTGAACTGGACAGGACGGAATCCTGACATTGTATAGAAGGGGGGAAAGAAAAAAAGAAAATGAACAGCTGAATGTTTAAGTGGGCTTCTTCTCCTCAGCTGCTTAGTCCGAAGTCCAGTCTAGTCTGCGATACAAGAGTGGTTCACATCCATCCAGGCAACCTAAAATCCATTGTATCTTTCCAAGAAGAGACGAATGCTTTTTCTGTTCTCTTACTTTGTGTAGCAGAAAGTCCGCAGCCTTTGCACAAAAGCATCCACTCTTTCCACTGACTATCAGGCTGCTGCTCACCGTCCTTGCGTCTTCTCAGATTGGTAGAATCCTACGATGTGCGCATCGGCTGAGTGAGCTCATCTGAACTAAAGCACCGTAGAGCCACACAGCACAACTAGTGTGTACACCCACTTTTTCCTCTATCCGTTAACAAGTAGGGCTGTAAATGTCAGATTTCTTCATCTGAAATAGTTGCATCTCCTCATTCATGTGACTGCTTACAGAGATAGGAATCACAGTGCTGAGATATGCGAGATCTTATAACATTGTGAATTGTTTCATACTGTATAAAGTTCACTATAAAACTCAATCTCAGAAAGATTATTGTAATAGTGATAACATTTTACAGAAAGCTCATGTCTGCACCCTGCTGGTTTTCTGTGGAGCAATGCATAAAGTAATTTGCAAAAAAACAGAAAAAGAAGTTTATTCTGATAAATATAAAAGCATTTCATTAATCAAGATGGATAATAAACAACACTGCATTTTAAATTAAAACAATGAGTCATGGGGGGCGTAGTTCTCCTCTACATATTTCTAAATGCAAGAGAGCACATGCAGAAAACATTATGCTGAGAACGGGTATGCTGCTTAGGCGTATTATACACTGAATTTATTATACATGGGTGCAGACTATAATTACTGATGAGAATATTCACTAGACCTTAACTCGTACACTTTGTTGCTGCAATATGAGAATTTAAAATCACATGCCACTGTCTCCCTGTATTAGAGAATCTCATTCATCACACACCTCCAACACACCAGGAGAGCCAGCGTCACACTAAGAACTGGGTCTCAAATAATTTTCAATCCCTACATCTCAGAACAGCACACTGTTATATTTTAAGTTCAGTGTTAGGAATTCAGAACATAATTAGATGTATCTGTTGCTTGACCAAATTTGTCTATTCTAAATGTGTGCAGCCGGTTTGGCATGCAAACCAGGGGTGACACAAAGTCATTTGATTATGTGAGTGTTGCAGTCTTACTAAAGGACAACTCTTTTGCAGTCAGCTAGTGCCTTTCCACCGAATCAGAAAATCTATGTCACCCAATGAGAGCTACCAGTGCACAGAGAAAATATACAGTCTTAAACTTTTTAACCCAAAAAAAAAAAAAAAAAAAAAAAAAAAAAAAAAAAAAAAAAAAAAAAAAAAAAAAAAAAAAATGGGGAACCTAAAAAAACAAAAGGGGGGGGGGGGGGGGGGGGGGGGGGGGGGGGGGGGGGGTTTTTTTGGGGGGGGGGGGGGGAGGAAAAATTTTTTTGTTTTTTTTTTTTTTTTTTTTTTTTTTTTTGGGGAAAAACCCCCCGGGGGATTTTGGCTTCAACCCCCAAAAAATTAAAAAAATAAAAAAAAACTAACCAAAAAACCCGAGGCAAAACCCCGGACGCAAACACAAAAAGGGCAGCAGGGGGGGGGGGGGGGGTGTGGTTTTTTTTTTTGTTTTTTTTTTTTTTTTTTTTTTTAATTTTAAGTAAATTTATTTAATTTCCCCCCCCTCTTTTTCCTTTTTTTTTTTTTGTTTTTTGTTTTATTTTTTTTTTATAATTTTTTTTAAAAAAAACTAAAGGAGTGTGGTTTTATTCGCCCCACCCCCTAAAAATACATCACTCCAATTTTAAAAAAAGGCCTTTTGAACTTTTCACATTTTTTTTTTTTTATTTTTATGGGGGGGGGGGGGTTGTTTTGTTTTTTTTTTTTTTTTTTTTTTTTATAATTTTTTTTTTTTTTCTTTTTTTTTTTTGTTTAAAAAAATATAAAAAAAAACAAAAGCGTCCCCGGTTTTTTTTTTTTTGTTTTTTTTTTTTTTGTTTTTTTTCCACCTAACAAAAAATTATAGGTTTTTTTTTTTTTATTTTAATTTTAAATTATATTCTCATCGCTGACTTAGCTAACATACAGTACAGTCAACAATTTTTGCAGGTGTTGTCCAAACTTAACTTATATATACTTAACTTATATTTTTGAAAACAATGTGTCTAGTCTACAATGTGAAAGGGGTCACTTAAACTGAATCTCCCCTCGGCATTACAGAGCTCTATGACAAGTTTCAGCTCATTGTGTAGCTTTCTGGACAGCAACTTAACTGTTTTCTGACTGCTCTCATAGTGTCGTTTACGGCCGCAGCAGGCAGCTGTTTTTAGCGAAAAAGCTCTAAAATCCAATTGTACCTGCTCAGCACCAAATGGCAAACAGACACAGTTAGCAACTAACTGGTGAACACAGTGGAGCATTTTGCAGCTAAAGATCAATATGTTTCCCTCAGGAGTTGGTAGAGACCAAAACAGAGCTAAAATAGAGTGAATATCAGTCACTTGCATTCATCAGGGGGCCAGAAACACGACTCCATGGACTCATGGATGATAATGTTGCTCCATAACTGCTGGATGTGTAACTAAACAACTAACAAGTTTGCCATTTCAACTTAGAAGGTGTTATGTCAACGGTGTGTTTATAATTCACATATTGCAGGTTAACAGAAATAATAACATTTTTGTCAAATAACCCTGCATGATGCTCTCATGGCTTGTAGCAGAAGAACCTGACATCAACAATCCCGAGAGGAAATTCAGTTTTATCTTCTTGAGTGAAAACCTGATCCAGATTTTGTAAGGATTTGTCAATTCTGATATTATTTCCAATGTTATGTCCCAACCAATATGTAATATAATGTTATTGGCAAACTCAACTTGTATACAAGCAATGCAGGTGATTGGGTGAGGGGGAGGAAAGCCTGGACAAGTGTTTGGAGCACAATGCTTACTGGGTGTTTGGCATTCAAGAGAGCGTGGGAGAGCTCAATGGGTTTGTTGAAATTGTTGTATTCGTATAATGCCACTCAGAGAAGTGGAGAGCTCTCTAACAGCGAATTGCCCCGTTTGTAAATGCTCACTATTATCAGACTTCCTACCTGTCTAAGAGTCACCCTGTCAGTGATTTCTGAGCATGCTCAGACACTGGCTGTGGAGCAGTTGCAGAGGAACGTGTCAGTGTTAACAACACACAAAAGTGAAGTGGCATTAAGATGGCTGGCACTACTTAGTGCTGACAATAAATTATTATCAGAGCACAAGAGGAAATACATTGACCCGTTTTATCTTCCCTTTGTTGTGTTTGTTATCTGAACCATTCATAAATCGCTCAGACATTTTCTGGTCCCACAGAAGCTAAGTGCTCAGATTGTGTCTATTTACATTTACAAACAAGAAGTCATTCATGAAGAATTTAGTTCATTAAAGTTTAGTTTAAGTCATGGCAGCTGCTTTGTGAAGAAAATAATGCAATGGTTGTGTGAAAAGGCCCATATCAAATTGAACAACAGGTTTAAATGTTTTAACAGGATTTAAGATAAAGGAAGTTAGAAATGACTCTCCTATGTCATTGTTTCAGTAAATGTGACACAAGCTAACCACTGCAGTTACAGTCTAGCACACGCTCCGTGTTCAGGACGAAGCTGTGAGCCATACAAGCACAGGGGCCTCTTTGAATCTCGCATTAACATTCGCCTTGTGTCTAGATTGTATTCAGGTATGAATTATCCATATTACATTTATACCCAGAATTAAAAATGTGTCTCAGCTACACAATATTATCTGCAGTTCCAATTCAATTATGATCATCAATCCTGACAATACACTCACCGTTCAGGCAGAATTATTTGTTGAGGCATCTAGTTTGTTAAAAATATCATCTCGCAAGCTTTAGAGTAGACTGCAGCACTGAGTCTACTTTATCTTGGTAACTTATAATTACCGTCACTAATGAATTGTAAATTGATAGTTAATTAAACAATAGTAGTTTATTTACTGTTAACAAACAATACAATTGTAATTAAATTGTTGACTTATTATTAGCAATGCTGTCATTTATATTATTAGCTGTTAATGATTACCAAATGATTTGTAAACCTTTAAGAAATAATTTGTAAATGTCAATAAAATGATGACCTAAAGACTTTAAAGCAATTCCTGTCCACATTTCGAAGAACAAGCCACACATGAAGTTCCTGTGCTGTCAATGCAAAATAGTGTACATCAGGCCCCTAGCACTTTCTCAATATAGTTACAGCTCAAGAGCTGCTGCACCACCTTGAGATTAGGGTTGTCTAATATCAAATGACCTGATTGTGAACTCTGCCACAGTCTGAGCCTTTCTGGTGGAGCTGAAATGAACGGGCCAATGTGGGGAGATTTTGGCAGGTACAGCCGTCTGGTCTGTTACAGTGCTCAGAGTAATTTAAGTCAGAGCACTTTCCCTGTCATTCCCCTGGGGCTGACAGCAGAGATGGTTTACCACACTACAATTAGACAGAGGATGTGACTGTCCCTCTATCAGTTAATTTCCCCTACTGAGGAACCCCAAACAACGACGAAAGGGACGGTACAAAAACAAGCAAATTTCTCTTGAAATGTAGTTAAATCTAAACACTAAGTAATACAAAAAAACAAATGTCAACCTCTGAAAGAGTCATGTACTATAAAGTTACAATAATGTTACATTCTTATGAAGAATTATATCAAGTAAAGAAGCATGGATGAGCCTGGGCTCTCGACACTGTTTAGTGCTGGATAAGGTTCAGTATGAGCCTACAGTCTTGTTGTCTGCATTTAATGAAGATAACAAAATTCATGAGGAAAATGCCTCGAGTGATACTTGAAGGCATTTTCCTCATGAATGTCTTTGAAGAATTTCTGAGCAGAAAGATTGGATAAATAAAGATTTCTTATACAGTATTGGACCATTAGTAGGATTGTTAAAATATGTTATAGGTTGTTTTAGTCACATATATTAATAGAGAACAACAGTGTGGAGCAAATCATTTGAAACTACTGAGAAAAGAATGAATGCCTATAGAAACACCAAACAGGAATGCCACATTTATTGCGACTAACCACTTTTACGTTCAGCCTGCCCAATGAGGGATGTGAAAATGTCATGCTTTATTTCTAAGCCTGGCAAATGCATTTGGATCACACACACACCTCTGAAGAAAGCATTTTGTTTCCAGTAGCATACCAAATATAATCAGAAATCTGGTTAATGCACATGTGGAGGTAAGCTGAACAACAAGATGGGCCAAGAAAAGATATCAATTCCATGCAGAGACCTAAATCATGGGGCCATGCATATAAAGAAAACCTGGGATGTATAAACACAAACACAATGTGCAAATATGTGTGCCACCCTGCAGCTGTGCACCCTGGGTGTGTACTGTACAGTTTGATAAGAATTTGGTTGGATGACAACAGTGAAAGAAAGGGTTGGCTAATGGATTAATTAGTGTGTCTTAACTAAAATTGCTTTTGTGTCCCAGAAATACAATACTTTATGCTTGTATACATTGTGTGGAGAAATTATCTGGAGCAAAAGATAATACAATTCATGTAACTTTTCAGACTCCTTCAGTGTGTCTTCTCTTGATAGATTTTTAACAGAAGTCTAGTAAAGGTTTCGCTATGATGGTCAAGTCAGTTATTGTTCTGTTATTGTTTCAAACAATGTAGTGAGCAATGAGTAATGGCAGTGAAGGAATGGGAATAAAATGGAGGCAGACTAGAGTTACACTCAGTATTTTGAGCCCATAACTCCAGGCTACAACCCTGAATTTAGCAGTATGCTTGGGTCATCAGCTAGTCTGGCTATCACCAGACCAAGCTCAATCTTTTAAGATTGAACATTAGTCTGGGGAGTCTGCTCTGTATTTTCTACTGCACAAGAGGCGTGATCAACGGGCATAGTTCAAATGACTGTACGCAATTGGATAGTCCTTCAACCAATCAGACCAAAGATCCGGGTGACGTAGCTGAGATCCATGCTTTTGGCCACCCGCGGGGGTAACTGGTAAATTAGGCTTTTACCAAGTGAAGCCAAACACATCCTTCTTTTGTAGGAATTGTTCCAGGGCAAGTTTCTTTTCCATTTTCAGAGAAAACTTGCCTTTGGAATCTTTTAAAGGGGTGATAGAATGCAAAACCGATTTTACCCTGTCATAGTTGAATAACGACAGTTTGGTGGGTAAATAGGACATACATAGAAGCTCAAAATCCCACTGACACCCCTTTACTATGAAAATCTCATATTTTGAAACTGCCTCTGAAAACGGGCGAATCCCAACAAAGCTGAGTTGCTTGCGTAAGCGTCTCAAAATCCGGAACCTTAAGAGAACAGTCACGCCCCAACATTTACATAGGCTACACAACTGACCTGAGATCAGGTAGTCTTCTGAATCTAGCTAGTTCACGCAGATCTCTGCTATTCCATTACAAAATTCACTTCTGAAACTTTTTTATGTGAGAAATCAACCATATAAAGCTCGAATATGGGCCGCTTTACGAAAAAATGGATGGCTATTACAGAAATTTTCTCCGACTGTGTGTCGGAGTTTAGTGCCGGTGTTGGTGCGGCTGCCGGTTGCTACATCGCGCCCTGACCGCAGTGTCAGCGAAGCTTATTACGCCGCGAGTCTTTTACCGCAGCCCGCAGGTTCCAGTTAATCTTTTAATGGGTATGTGTGTTGAGTTATTTAAACAAACAATCGGGGAAATAAACGCCTCTTGTCAGCGAGTCTCATTGATAGATCCGTGGTGAGATGGAGTCCATCAATGAGAGCTAGCTAGCCTCCTCCTAACTCTGACATTCACAAAAATACATTCAATTGAAATCCGAAATCGGACAAGTGTTAGCTAAGCTTTGTAAGACCTTGAGGAACCTGTAATATTCATGCCGTGACGAAATTCAAACTGTAAATATACTTTAGTTATGCGAAAGTGAGCAAGCTGCGGTATTTCCCCATTGTAATGAATGGGACATATAGCAAGCAGCTGTTCGTCCTACAAAGACGCCTTGCGTTCATAAAAATGCCTTAAAATCAAATCGGACACAACGGTTAGCTTTATAAGACATTGGGGAATGATGTTGTATAAGTGGCGTGACGAAATTCAAACTGTAAATATAATTTAGTTATGGCGACAATGTAGCTAGCTAGTTGCGGTATTTCCCCATTGTAATGAATGGGACATATAGCAAGCAGCTGTTCGTTCCTACAAAGACGCCTTTATGCGTTCATAAAAATGCCTTAAAATCAAATCAGACACAACGGTTAGCTTTATAAGACATTGGGGAATGTGTTGTATAAGTGGCGTGACGAAATTCAAACATAAATATAATTTAGTTATGGCGAAAGTGTAGATAGCTAGCTGCGGTATTTCCCCATTGTAATGAATGGGACATATAGCAAGCAGCTGCTTGTCCTACAAAGACGCCTTGCGTTCATAAAAATGCCTTAAAATCAAATCGGACACAACGGTTAGCTTTATAAGACATTGGGACATTCAAAACCGTAAATGTATTATTTATAGATATAGTTATGCCGGCAGCTGGCCGCCGGAGCCCGTAGTGCAGTATCCAGCACAGGTCAAAGTGACTTTGACCTGGGTATGGAGCCCAGCAGGCTGCCGCTTTCGTCAGACTGTGTGGAGCTCCTAAAGTCCGACACGTCTTACCAAATTTGCAATTAGCCATCAATTTTTGTAAACGGCCCATATTTGAGCTTTATATAGTTGATTTCTCGCTTAAAAAGTCTCAGAAGTGAATTTGGTAATGAAACATTGCAGTGTCTGGAATATGAGATTCTGTCGCTTCTCTAATGTATGTGTATTGGGGATTTGCCAACCAATCAACGCCGTCTCTAATGTCTGGCGGGCAAGTCGCTCAACCAATCACAGCGCGCTACATCTAAATATTCATGACCATACCATATTTGGAAGAAAAGCTCTTGTTACAAATAGGGCCAAAACACAGGGATGCATAAGGGCCCATAAAATATCAACCAGGCCATTTTCAGCCCAACCAATGTTACATACCCCATTAGGAGACCATAAGGAACAGTGTGAAATACCCTATATAATCATTCTATCACCCCTTTAAAACAGCAGCGACAGTGGCATCAACAGATTGCTGCGCTTCGGTTACCGCCATGTTGAATGTAAACAAAAAGCTGCTTGCCGTCGTCATTGTGTTAAACCCGCCAATAGCACACCAGTTTGTGATTGGTCCCTGCAGGTTGTTTAACGGAAGCAGGATAGACAAATGTACAGGTTCCAGCCTGAGCTGCAGGGCAAAATCAAATCATCGGCAGATCAGGCTGGGTTTCATCCTATTGGAACCCGAAATGACGGCCCGATCTAAAGGTTTCTGACACATGAAGAGATCTTTTTATTCATCTGTCATGTCCCATAGGACATTGGGGAATTGGATGCACCTTAATTCAATCAAGAGACTCAAGTGCAAAAGTCCTATTGATTGATTTTTGGTGTGATCACCAAAAAAGAAATTAGTACAAAAATCAAGGGAGAGGAGTAACCGTAATACATTTTTACCAACTGGCTTTAGAGTTGTAACATTTGTTCCTGTACTGAAATAACTAATAAGTAAAAAGATGCAATGCCTGCGTTGGTACTCTTAAACAATGGCAGAGTTTGGCAGGAAAGTGGATTCAGACATAATGCTGATTTGTTTGTTTTTTTATTGTCTTGATTTAGCAGATTTAATATTGCAGCTTTTGACAAAAATATTTTGCCTTGACAAATTTGAGACATATTTGAGCAAATTAATATGTAAGGATCCAAATCTAACCCATTTATGATATGCTGTTGAATGTGGATGTAGTGGAATCCGGTTACAGAGAAACAGAGACCCAAACAGGGAGAAAGAGAGGCATTTAAAGTAATAACAAATTATGGCTAATTGTTGGAGCAGACAGCTATTGATTTAATAAGCGATTAAGCTTGTTCCTGTGCAATGTACAATTTCACATTATTGTGATTTATAGCGATGGTCATTTGCACTGATGAGATCATTTTGTAAATGAAAAAAAGTGTGTGTGAATTTTTGCCCCCGATGTGCGAACTGATCTTTATTGGTCATTCTTCACACACACTCTTACCCTGATGAATGCTCTGATCATGCAATAGATAAATCTGTTTGATTAGCACGGTTTTGCAGAAAATGCACATACTCCAACACTCACACTGAATAGTTACACTGTACACTGTCCTCTTGTTGTAATTGTTGCATAGCTGCAATAACTCCTGCATTACTAAGTGGGCTGTTTGAAACTAGATAGGTTATCTGTCACTTTAGCCTATTATTATTGCTAGAATGCTGTTTTTGAATTGCCTAACTTGCTAGCGCGGCTCAGCAGGGTCAACTGTCAGGGTGACTAATTGATGCTGGGATTGATGGTATTGATTTGTTTGTTCTTACATTACAGATCTCAGTGGAGATGGTTGTAGCCGTGTCCCAATCAGGATCCGTCATGATTCGCATTTGCAAAACCAAATACATCAAAACGGGTCTACAAAGCTTGTCCCATTTCAAAGGCTACTCCAAAAGTGGTTAACAATGGCAGCCTTTTTTGGCTGAATTTGGAGGACACATCATTTGTGTCCCTCGGCATGCATTTATCCCTTGCACCTCCGCCAATTATTTACTAGATAGAGGAGGTCAAGTTAGGATAGCACACAGACAGCTCATATTCATCAGTCATTTGTGTGGCCATTGTGTCGACATATGAGAACCACCAAATGCTAGGTATATATATATATCTTGTTTGTAAAAGAGATGCAGTTTCAGCCACAAACTTTAAATCCTCTAAAGGGATACACCTGTTGGACCTTCGAATTGGTTGCCAGCTTTGCATGTCTTATCATGTCACGCCGTCTACAGAGGGAATTTTCTGTCTATTGTTAAGGAGGAAGCATTGTTACATTGCATCACATATCACATGAAAATCCATCTTGTCAGGCTTCAATATCTGCTTCTTATATGGTTCTATGTAACAAACCATCTGGCACGTCAGGTTAGAATCATTAGGAAAATATTCATGATAACCACTCATCCATTTCATGTTTCATCTCTAACTTAGTTTTATGAGCATCCACCTATATGTTGTGGCAAAATGATGAATTATATGAATTAAAAAAAATTAACATCAAATTACAAGTCTTTTTTTTAGCAGAAAAACAGCTGCAGATGGACTTTAACTGACCTTTAGTTCAGTTTTTGCTTTCCTCAAATTAAAAACTGATGAGTAGTGAAAGGTAAATTCTCCTATCTAATACTGTTTCTTCAAGGGTTTTTTCCAGATGTTACACTTAGACTGTATAAAAAAGTAATTACAAATATCAAAATGTACTTGATTACGTTTTGAGTGAAGTATTGTATTTTGCTACATTACAAATCCCATCCGTTACTGAATAAAAAAAAAACGAAAGGAAGAAAAAAAATCGCGCCCGGAATGACTACACCAGACGAGCTATATCACTCTGCACCAGACCACAGACTGTAATCATAGACAGTATATAATGGACCAATAGACCCCGTTGCTCTGGACGAAGACCAGTGAAGGCTATTAGAAGCACTTTACTGCGCAGCCTCCAACTGAGAGAGACAACGTAAATGTGACGTGAGCAACGTGTCTGAAAGTTGTAAGTCTTCTGGTAGCTGTGCCAAGAGAAATCTCAATCATTCCCAATCTTACAGAGACGGAGAGTGTAGGTATATGTAAGGAGATAACATGGGCACAGGCTAATTATTGCTAACTAAAATGCTAGTTAACATTAGTAATTAAACCTAAACAGCTCATGTAAGTCGAAACTGCCTGCAAGCTTATCCTGTACTATACGGTAATTCCTCTACTATGTGACACAATCGTTAGCCTATTTTTACAAAAATGTCTGCTACAGAGCCATAACGTGAGATACAAGGTAATGGAGCCTTTTATACATTGTCATGTTTATTTAGAACTAAACAATAGACAAATAGAGTCTTTAAACGCTTCAGATGTAAAGTTATTCACTGTTAAGTGACGTCAAAATGAATGCTACTCAGTGGAATGCTAATGGGATGTGATGGCTTTGTAGCATCAAAATGGCGCCATAGGAGGTTCGATTTCTGAAACCCCTTGACTGTAACGCACCAGCATTCTTTTTTTGTGCTTCTTCTTCTCTGGTTGCAAGTTGCAATTAAAAAGAAGTAGAAGAAGAACTGCAATGTGTCATTTATAGACCTTTTCACAGATGTAAACAATTCCATTGAAAAGGTCTATATACTGTTTATGGTCGGACCGTTCTCTTAATACATCCATGTGTCTGACCCATGGATGTGTCGGCGAGCGGCGAACTGAGCGGGAGACATTAGCATGGACGTAAATCATCTGAAGCTTTGCAAGTTACGCTGCAAAAGCAACAAGGCATCCAGGGATGCAGCAGTCAAGACCAGCTTTGTGATATCCCACAAAAACAGTAAGCCATTTTCTGAAGGGGAGTTTGTTAAAGCGTGTTTGGTGGACTCTGCGCTAATATGCCCAGAGAAAAAAAAAGGAGACGTTTGAGAACGTGCCGCTTGACATAAAATTCATATTGAGCAGAATTGAGTTTAGCCTATTGGTCCGGCACTCCACAACAGTCCCTGATTCTAATGTGGCCCCTTGGGAAAATGAATTGCCCACCTCTTCTGTAGGACAATGTATGTAGGACACTGGCTAAATTAATACATCTAATTAGCTCATACGGGCTATTAGGTGTGTAGAAGCTAGCTGCTAGTCTGGGCTGTGAACATTAGGGTCTAACCATAGATTGTTAATATTAATAATTATAATTAACAGTCTTACCCATTTATGGAGTCAAAACACGTGATTTGGCCTTGATTTGCATTATAACTTCTTTATGTTTGTGAAGAAAGGGATGGCCTCAGAACTAACAATGTGTGGTACTTTCACTTTCAGTTGATTGTTTATAAACGTTTTATGGGATGGTCTGAACTAAAATTGCACATTATACCTTTCTAAGGGTCTTACATGTCATGTGTGACATGTGTTATGCAATTTCAATGAGAAAAACTACAGTATTATATTTCACATTATGATTCTAAATGCAGATTGCTTATTTTTCTCCAGTTGTGGTGTTTATTATCCCAGTAGTCGCAATGCAAGATCAACAAGTCTATTAGTCGGTGGCCCAAACAAGGAAAACAAACAAATGGTCTCTTTTTTGAATGGCAATCATGATTTCATCGCACTGTGATGTGGCTATATTGTCTTATCTGTTTTCAAATGGCTGGAGTGTCGATGCTGAGGTGAAAAGATAGATACTATCCTTTACTTGATCAATAATTCTGCTTCCCTCCGATGTTGACCAGGCTGCCACACAAAGGACTAATTAGATGATAAAAAGTGATGGATGGAATGTGTATTAAATTCAGCTGCCCCTTAAGAGAACTCCTTTGGGCTTTGTCCCATTTCCAGCTGACCTTTTGGATCCCAACTTTATTGTAGGTGAATGCAGTTACATAAATTTGTTGGATGTTCATGATGCAGCAATTGTTGCATTGATTCACTAAACAAAAAACAACAATATATATAATATAATATAATATATATTATTTAGTATATATCGATAGATAAAGAATTGATAAAGAATTTTGAAAAAAGGCACAATGAGTCAATTTTCACATCCCACCTATATGAATAAAACAAAGGATAAATACCTATTGATCCTCACTTCAAAGCACAAGATAACGAGATTTCATAAATTTGCTCCCAGATAAGTCACAGTAGCGTTGCTGCAAGAAAAGGGACAACGTATGCCTACTGCAGATTGTTGTGCCAGATAATCCAATAACCTCAATGAACAGGTCTGGTATGTTCAATAGCATCCAATGATGACGTGAGGACCAGTTGACCATTACTGGAGGGAAAATGAAGAAGGCGTAAATCAAGGCTGCTTGGAGTTGACATGGATCATCTATTCCCAGCACGATCAGTGAGAGGCCACTACAGCAGAATGCCCTTACACATTAACTCTAGACTATTTTAATATGGCCTATTTTACCATCAAGGTACAGTACATTTAGAATATTTTAAGCATATTTAATAGATTTAAAAATTAATGCCTTGAAGCAAAATAGTTAATGTCTCTCAGGGGACAAAAGCAAGATTTCTTTCCAACAGCACAAAATGACCAATACTCTGTTTTGGAGCAAAAACCCATTTCAAGACTCACCCAATCTCCTCTTCTCATCTACTCCCCACACTTTCTCAGCTGCTCACTGACAACAATTCAACCACCTTGTTCTCAAGCCAAAAAGGCAAACGTGAAACAAGTTTGTTATCAGTGTACAGTATTTTGCAATAAAATATCCAAAATGTAATGCACTCTATCACTGGCTTTTGCCTTTTAAATATAAAGATACCAACTGTATGACCTTGAATGCTCCCTAATGCCTGGCTCACACTACAGGAGTTTTAGGCCGATTTATGCCCAATTTACCCCTCCCGAGAATCTGGGAAAAAATCTTGTCGAGGACCTCGATCGGTTCAGATGTTCGGCGCAGATTATCTGGTAATGTGAGGCGTTCACAGATCGAATCTTGCACCTCCCGATCTGCTCGTAGACATATCGGGACCGCCCCGATAATATCAAACATGTATGATATCTAGGACTATAATCGGGCGTGACACGACTATGATTACGTCTGTACTTCCACAATAGCCAATGAGAGACAGGTCTGCAAGGACACGGAAGTGACGGAAACTTTTGAAAATGTCCGCGAAAGCAGCTGTAGTACGGGTCCGGTGGACAACTGAGTTGGAAGAAAGGATGGTGTAGATGTGGCAACAGCACGAGTGCCTGTTTAATGTATCATCAAAAGAGTATCATAATCG
This sequence comes from Perca fluviatilis, assembly GCF_010015445.1. Taxonomy (NCBI): domain Eukaryota; kingdom Metazoa; phylum Chordata; class Actinopteri; order Perciformes; family Percidae; genus Perca; species Perca fluviatilis. The sequence continues at coordinate 17,400,936 of NC_053126.1, read as the reverse complement.
GAATGATAAAGAGAAGAGCTGGGGAGAGATCGCTTCAGATTTGGACCTACCGGGTGAGTGTACAAAGTTGCTAGTGCACTAGCTAGCAAATGTAAACATTAGATCTAGGTCAATGATCATCTGCTACATTCAGGTCTAACAAAAGATGCCGTGACACAGTATCCATTTTGTTTACATGCGCTTCCCCGTGAGCTTGCGTCACGTGAGGTGCTAAATCTGGCAAGATAATCTTAAGAATATCTTGTAGTGTGTGATGCCCCACTATTTTCAAATCTTGTAGTGTGAGCATGTTTAAGATTCGAGGGAAGAAAATCTGCAAAGATTCTCCTCAAGTGTGTGCTGCAACCAGATTTCAAAATCGGTTAGGATTTTGAAACTCCTGTAGTGTGAGCCAGCCTTAAAAGATGATGCATTTTTGTCACTGTTTTGGAGGATGGTGTTTCTCTTCGTAACGTCTGATCAAACAGTTTGCAGAGGATTTAGTGTTTTCTTTTTCCTCATATTGTTTACTCATGCATTTTGACCCCATGTTCTGTTTTACTCATCCTTCCATTGTGCAAGTGTGCTATCTTTAGGGTGTTAATGTTATAATGATGCAACACTTTGCCTGCTGTGATTTTTTTTCTTTACACATGTCAGAGCACAGCCAAGTAATGGGGTACAATTAGAACAGTGCTGAAATTGTTCTGTTTGAAGCATCATCACAGAAAAAAACAGCATCTTGAATTACTTTCTTTTGGAGCTGTCCTAAAAATCCCTTTCCTCTAATGACCTATTAGTGGAAAATGTCTTGAATTGATGATATCCATTTGCCCTTTCCATAACTTGTGCTTCGGAAGTCAAGCCCAGCTATAATTTCCTCCACGGAGTTGCTGTAAAGGCTCACTTTTCCCAAGGCGTTCCACAGTGGCGCTGAGACTGGAGCAAACTGCCAGTGGACTGCAGGCCATCTCCTGGGTCGTTGTTCCTGAGTTAGCAAGACGTCCCCCGGTGCCTCCCAGGTGTGGCTCCCTCAGCATAATTAAGGTGGGATCTGCCAGGGCTTCTGGGCAAGGGTCATTCATCAACTGGATCACCCGCAAGATTAATGTGCACTTGCTGCAGTGCTCCAATGGATTGCTGCCACTTGCTGAGATCATTAGCGCTGGCCTCCGTATGACTGCAGAGGGCTCCGCTCAGTGGATGGGGAGATTTGCAGCTTTGCATACTAAATGAATAGTCCATCATTGCCTAATTAAGGGATTATTGGAGACACTTGTGTCCAGTTCCCCGGACAGTAAACCATAACTGAAGGGCAAACTAGATAGATTAGCTCCACCTGCTGATTAGCAAAGTGCAAACTACTGAAACTGCTGACAAAAGTAAGCTCAAAGGAGAACGAGGGGGGAGTGCGTCATTACACAGCATGTAAAGCCTAAAGGGACTCGGATACACTGTTTGATAAGTCACCGTTTTTACAGCGTAAGGAGTCAAGATTGCAACATTTCACCATCCAAGCACAGTTTGGCTAACATTGATTCTGTTGATAATCATGCGCTGCCACTTTAAAAAAGACACAGAGTTTGAAATGTGTTTCATGTGAGTGTTACCTAATCAGTGTTACCTAATTAATCACACCGTAGCACTCTTTGTAGAGTGTTAATATATCTACTAATCTGATGATTGCAAAGCAAAAACATTATGAGCACTTTATTACCTGATAGACCATTCAGACTGCATCAGCATCGGCATTTCAATGTTCTAATCAAATGCTAACAGATAACAGCAAGCAGTTGATAAATGTCTGATATTTACTCTCTTTTAGCTCTGTTTTTTGGTCTCCACCAACTCCTGAGTGAAATATCTGTCTCTTTAGCTGCTAAATGTTCCACATTGTTCACCAGCTAGTTGCTAACTGGGTCTTTCTGCTGATTGGTGCAGAGCAGGTCGTGTAAAGTGGGTTTTTAAGAGCTTTTTCAGTGAAAAGAGCTGCAGCCGAAAAGGATGCTATGAGAGTGGTGAAAGTGAACTAAAACAGTTGTGGGCCAGACAGCTAAACATTGAGCTGAAACTCCCTATAAAGCTATGTAAAGCTGAGGGGAGCTGCAGATTTTAGTGATAACTCTACTGTATGTAGCTTTATCACTAAAAGTGACCCCTTTCACATTGTCATACATTGTTTTTACATTGTCATTTGATAAATTAAATTTTAATACATTTGTTATGTAATATTAAGCCTTACCCTCATTGAAATAACTGGAGGTGGCGAATGACCACACTGCGGTGTGAATGGCCCTTTAGCTATGATTTTATCTTGCTTGCTGGAAATAGATGCCCATTGCTTTATTTTTTTGGGGGGGGCGGGGGGAGGTAAAGAGAGTGTGGAGACTAAACCATACTATCTTTGTGCAGCTTGGGACACCAACACATAAAAGCAGCTACAGCCTCTATAGTGCTGCAGAGTTGGGTTTATATTGCTTGAAGGGTTAAATTGCATTACATGCATTATTTATTTAGCTAGATGCTTTTATTCAAAGACACTTCAACCTTTATAGCACAACAGCTAGATGTCATCAAAAATATAGATTATTATTTTCTGCATGCAAAACAATACTTGCATACAAAATCCAACGCAAATTTCAAAATGACCAAAAATGAGAGGAACCTCCACTTGTTGTGTACCAAGTTTCACACTGAGAGGAGAGGGGAGGCTGAACACGGCTTTCCTGGCTGTAAGCCTCCCTGTATATGAGGCTTGTTTTTCATTGACTGTGTCAGGAATCAAGAGGGCTAATCCCTCTGAGACTTCAGATGAAAGTTTCAAAAGAAATAATGAAAGGCATACTGCCTGAGGGTGCATATCGGGGTGAACATACAGCAAGCTGGAGAGAACAGCAGCGGCGCACGACAAGCAGCAAAGGAAGAACATAACAGCTTCCCTTGCTGCCACCCCCACCAGTCTAACTATAAATCACATATTCTGTCTCCAAGACATAAACAAATACGTAGCAGAGCACATCAGAAACTTGGCACAGCATGAATACTTATAAAACGTAACATTTTGCAGCTTGTACTTTTAAAATATCTGAATGATCCATAAAAATGAATAGAGACTTTATAAAAGGGAACAAGAGGCCATGGATTTTTTTTTTCTATTGGCTTTTTATCAAAATGTCTTCTTCCAGTTTTGAGAAATCTTCCAATATGAAGGCTTTGCATATTTAGTAACTAAGATATGTGTAATTACATGAATGTGCTCTATATGATACAAAGCCATTGCATCTGATCTGGCAGCACTGTGTGTGTGTGTGTGTGTGTGTGTGTGTGTGTGTGTGTGTGTGTGTGTGTGTGTGTGTGTGTGTGTGTGTGTGTGTGTGTGTTTGTGGGTGGATGCATGGGTGAGTGTTTGTGTGTGTGTGTGTGTGTGTGTGTTTGTGGGTGGATGCATGGGTGAGTGTTTGTGTGTGTGTGTGTGTGTGTGTGTGTGGGTGGATGCATGGGTGAGTGTTTGTGTGTGTGTGTGTGTGTGTCTGTGTGTGTCTGTGCGTGCCTGTGTGGGTGCATGGGTGAGTGCCATGTGGAATCTGTCCACATTGTTAGGTAGGTAGGTAGATGTTGGCTTCACACTCTGGGAAAAATAAAACAATGTAAAAATGTAACCTGATATACGTTTCTAATAAAACAACAATCTTTCTGTGGAGTTAATGAGAATTTCAAAAGCCGGATAAATAGGTAGATTTGGTGAACAAATCTCCTTTTCCTCCTTTCACACCTCCCCAACAGTATGGCTGTGTCACTGCTTTTAGCTGACTCTTTCTTACTGCACACCATCTGCAGACTTGCAACAGGCCACAGAGTCGTTTAGGCTGCTGGACGACTCCATGTGATTCTTTACTAAACTGACCCTCACTTCATTTTTAGGTTGACGTTCCTGCAATTTGGAATGACAGCATATATTCCTAGCATTTCTTTTGAATTGAAAGACATGAGTCAGTGTCAGACGTTACCAATTTCACCTCAAGTTGGCTTCATGATGTGTTTCACAAACAAATCATTCACCCTGAACTCCTTCAGTAGATGAGACATGTAGACTCTGACTCGGGGGCATGAGCTACATATAGTGTGCACCATACCTCTTAAATTACCAAATTGGAATGCCATACTGTTCACAAACCATGTGCAGTGAATGGAGAACACCCCTAATAGTGCTGGCAGAGAAATGCATCTGCATTCTGCTGGTCATGCATATGTAAATCTCTTTTTTTTTTCTTCACATAGTGATGATTTGTAGGTATGGCCAGGCAACTTGGCCAATAACCCTTGCAATATTAATAATGTGCAAATAAGATTTTTTTGAAAGATTAAATTTCTTTATATAGTGAGGTCTGCTTGGCTTGTTCATAATGGTTGGTATTACTGCTGCCAGCCCCAGGCAGAGCAGACAAGCCGTAGTTTTATAGAAGCTTAAAGCATTGCTCATAATGTAACTTCTAACAGTATAAAACATGCATTCAGCTTGGATTAAATTACTGTGTGCACAATCATTGTTAAATAATAAAATTATACTGTTGTTTCTCTCAACCAATTTCAACTTATATTCCTTGTATTATTATTTATTTATTTCCTTTCTCTTTTCTTTTTTATGGTAACTTAGATGGACACTGTGCATTCTGCTCACTCCACACAATTTACATTGTAGCCCAGTATTCAGCACACAGAAAGTTTGTAAAGTACAATGGTAATATGCTTTCTGCTGGGAACAGGTGCAGTTTGATCAATCAAAATCAAGCGGCTTCCAATCAAATGCTTTTATAATAGCTTCTATATTAGCATAGGGCATTACTATGAATTTCCTAAAATGGCTTTGGTATTAGGACTCTTAACCTAAACATCATTTTCTTAACCACCTAGCAAACTACTGTCACAGTTTAGCACCCAGCAGGTTAGAATACACATATATATAAAAAGGTGATTTTACATAGTGTGCATGTTTTGCTGGCACCTCTAATGCAACAAGCTAAAATGCTCTAAGTAGTTTGGTAGTTTGAGCTTGCTCTAGGTCTCAGTCTGCTGGTTTCTCCATCTGTTAGTTGATCCACCATTTCAGTTAAATTCACTGCAAATATTCATGGTGCCCAGAGGATTACTCCTCATCACTATGGTGATCCCCTTAGCGCCACCAGAAGGTCAACGTTTTTACTTCTCTACATCTATTTGATGGATTGGCATCAAAAGGACTTTGGTGAGTTACTTCTTCTCTAGCGCCACCATAAGGTTGACATTTGGCAGTCCATCCAACTACTGGATCCAACTATTGGATGGAATTACAAAAAATTTAATTTATGTTCCCTACAGGATGAGTTGTAATTACTTTGGTCATCCCGTGAAAAGCAGCAAAACTAATGCCATTTCCATCCTCAGCTGTATTTTGTGTTAAGTGCTACAGTAATTAGCAAATCTTAGCATGCTAACACGCTTAAATAAGATGAACATGGTGAACTTTATACTTGCTATCAGCATGTTAGCAGCAACGGCCTCAGTCCTCTGTCTGTGTCTACACAGGACACCTTGAAACACAATATGGAGTGTAGGTCACACATGTTTTTCCAGCACATAGAACCCAATAATAATCACTGCAATTATGCAGGTAAAATTTAAAGAAAATAGACTTGGAGAGTAAAAATGTGCTTTGGATTGATATACCGTACATGTGTAAAGGGCGAGCCGTTGCGTGGCTTGTGTAGATATTCGCAATGATTAAAGGAATATTTCACCATTGGAAAGATGAATATATATTTAAATTGGGTCACTTATGTAGTAGAAATGTGAATTTTTTTTAGAAATTGGTGGCTTCTAGGCCAAGAAAAGCCAGAAAATGTGTTTTTGGCTCATGTGTATGAAAGACACCAAATCCCAGAATGCACTTGCTTTGCTGCTTTAGCGTCTACTCCCAAGCCACGCCTACCCTTTACAGACAGACAGTGAGGCGTCAACTCAACAAGTGTTTTTATTGTCATTTCAACCATATAACCGAAAAAACGTTTCAAGTGCCGTTACACATTTAAAATATATACTTTTTGCCACAGCTGATACATTATCCGGACTTCTTTCAGCGGATTGATTGATAGCTCCAGAGTGAACAGAACTGTGTCCATGGCAACGCTCTGCTATGCATGGCAACGGTGTGTTATCGCGCAGCGGTCTATTATCAAGAAAATAACAGACCTACATTAGAATTCAATCAAACCCGCAAAAGAAGGCTAACACATAGCTACTAGCATTAGCTCTTGGTGGGCTGCGGTATAAACATTGAGTATAAACACAGCTGTAAATTTGCGTGGGATGTAGAATGGTCGGCATTTTACAGTCACAAACTCCACCAGCAGTTAGCAGTTAGTTGGATACAAATCACCCCATTTCTGCAACAGGCAGTCCGTGGTAACACAGCCCACCTCCACTAGCTTACCCGGTGACAGAGCAGCAGGCTGGATTGTCAACAGCAATATTTCCAACAACAAAAACACAGCAGTCTCTGAACTCACGTTGGGAGTTTCGTTGAAGTTGGATGTAGTCCAGTTTGTTTAATGAGCGGACACTTGGAAGCAGGATTGGTGGAACAGGTGGCCAGCTAGCATTAGCTTTCCACCGGCACACTCGTTCAACGCTCCCCGCTGATGAGGTCTCTTTACCGGCCAGAGCCATCGAGCACCACCGCTGGTCTCCATGCAGGTGAAGCTCGCGTAGTGTGTCGAGTATTGCGTCTGTAATAAAGTGTCCTGCATATTCTCCGATCTGTACCAATGTATCCCGGTGGTACACGTGTGCAGTAGTTTGAATGCACATAATTGTTGTTCTAAAATTTCCTTCGGAATGAACAGTTTCTGCTCCTGCTGAGAAGCTAAGCGAGGATTCAAGATGGCTGACACTCGTTTTTTCCTCGGCAATCTCCGGGTAAAGCCGACAGTCCAACCCCCTATGGGCTATACTGGCTGTAGTCTTTTGCCTCTGGGCAAAAAAGCCTCAGATGACGCAAAAATCGTCATTTTGCGTCATCTGAGGCTTTTTTCCAGAACCACAATACAGAGATCTCCCCTCTCAGGGGGACATGAGGGAGGGAAGTACAGTCATTCAAAAATACTACCGGGTTTCTACTGATACAAAGCTTAATGCTAAATCTGTGAAGTGTCCCTTTAAAATAGGAGTATACCTGTTTCGTCAGATGTGTGAGATGGACGCAGAAAAATGTGCCTCAAATGTTGTCTGTGCAGCCATGGTTAGTTGTCCCATTTACTTTACTTTTTCAGATAAAGTGTTTGTAAACAAAAAACAAGCATAATAAATAAGTAATAATAATATACTCATAATCCACAGTTTAATGTCTGTTTACATAGATCAATGGAAAAATCTCTGGCAACAAAATTACATATCTCCTGACTGAATCTGTTTAAAAGTCGGCATGACAGTGCTTTCTGAAGGATGGCGGCCCAGAGGAGCACTGCACATTTTCATGCAAAGAAAGAATAGTGGAGGCAGCTGTCTCTGATTCTCCACCTGATTTGCCAATAACTGACATGCAGAGCGGGTTTCCACAATTGTTCTGCTCTGCTGGGCTGGGATTTAGTTTCACATATTGCATCAGATGTCAGATAAACAAGAGGGTCAGTGTTTATTGCAGGCATCAGAAAGAATTCAGATTCAAATCTCCCCTTGGGTACCTTCATACCCAACCTGAATCTCTTCTTCCTCAACACCCCCTCCTTCTTTTCACAGCCATTCCTCAATGTATTGCAGTGTTACTGAGAATGAAAGACACATAGTTAAAATATCTGAAAACTACATCTTGATTAGAGTTGAAAGTGCAAATCTCTGTGCTCTGTTTTCTTTCAAAATACTGGTTAAGACTGATATAATATAAGGGCTTTAACCATTATATTGTGTTAGGATCAAGTTTGACCCGTTTTCAAGTTCAGAAGTGTAAAAACTACCATTTACTTTTTTTATTGGAACAAGGCCTCATGATATCCTCAGACATGGCTATTCTAACACAACAAAAGTTGTTATGAAAATTTTAGTAAATTTGAAATGTCTCTAAAAGAAAATTAACATATGTGGTGTTATGGGTCAAATATGACCCGGCAGAGATTATTGGCAGTTGTGGGCTGCTTTGTAGATGAAATTTAGCTCAAAGGTCCCCAACCACACCACACACACACCCACACACCCCTACACACATACCCCCCAGCCCCACCCCACCCACACATACACACACATCGGCTACACGCAACCTACCCCAAAATCCTGGGAACACAGGCTTTCTCGCAGGACATCAATACATTTTGACTCAAAATGAACTTGAATGTTAACACACCCCCACCACACACACCTTTAAAACTCACACAGAAGCACTTTTTTTTCTTTAGGGGAGTGGCATGAACGATATACAAATCAAAATGGTCATTGATCCCTCATAACACCCAAGGCGGAGCACCAACTGAGCATTTGAGTTGTTCATACTGCCATCTGTTGAGAAGATCCAACAACAAACATGGAAGGGTGTTTGTTAGATGGAGATCAACAAAATACACCTGGATGCTTACATGGGGCTGTTGCTTCTTGCTGAGTTTTACAGATCCTCGAATGAGGATACATGAATGGCAAATGATCCACCCATTTGTCCCAAATATCCCTAATAGGAGCAAGTTTGTCATTCACACGGTGAGCAACTCTAGTCTCCCGAATGTGAAAGCAGATAACTCTTGACACAGAGGATGACACATAAAAGTCTGAAGTGACATGGTAGCATGCAATATACTCTGACATGACTAAGCATCCCATAAGCTGTAACCTCATTCCAGGATCTGTACACCTCAGCAAGAAGCAACCGCCCCATGTTAGCATCCAGGTGTGTTTTGTTGATCCACATCCAGCAAACACCCTTTCATGTTGGGTTGATGTTCTCAGTTGGTGCTCTGCCTTGGGTGTGATAAGGGATTGACGACCATTAAATGTCAGTTATTAATTTAAAGAACTCTTTTTAAGGATCTGGGTCATTTGGACCCTCCTCTTCATTAGATGTGTATTCTTGTTCAAATACTTACCTTCTCCTAACCTAAATCTATACGGGTCAATTTTGACCCGTAACACCACAGATGTCAGTACAGTTAATAATATTAAGTTGAAAAAGCCCACATGAAAAAATGCTTGGAGGTGTGTTCTAATAAGTGAGATAACATATTTACCCATTGTCTTCATTATTGGAAATATTGTGAGTAAATTTAAAAAAAATGTAGGTTAAAAACGGGTGGTATATTTTAAGATCAAAGGCCAATGGGGCCAAAAAAATAACATTTAAAAGAGTGTTTACATGTAAATAGGTGGGTAGATAGCCAAAAATTGTACTCAAGTAAAAGTACTGTTACTTCAGAATAATATGACTCAAGTAAAAGTAAAAAGTAGTCATCCAAATAATTACTTGAGTAAGAGTAAAAATGTACTTGGTGAAAAAACTACTCAAGTACTGAGTAACTGTTGAGTAACGTCTGATTTATTTTTTTAACACAAACATTCAATCAGACGGACAAAAATACAAAATAATCATCTTTAGGCAAATTATAGCCTAGTTCATCCAATCAATAAAATAAATTTTAATTAATTAATTACAAAATAGCTTAAATTAAAATAATCCAGGTAAATTCAAATACTTAAAAAATAAATAAGCACAAGTAACACAAATTTCCAAACCTTTTTACTTTTTTTTTTACCAGGCTCTACATGCAGAACTAGAACAAGGTAATGTAGCTGCTGTTTGGCACTTTTACTATGGTAAACATGTTTTCATTATGAGGCCAGAGGCCTGTACTACGAAGCAAGATTTGGTTTTCTGTATCACGAAGGTGGATCACTTGTTACCGGGTTCAATCGCCGTGGTAACTAATGCTATACGCCTAACCTGGTCGGGAGCAGGTTATGTTGGAGATCAGAGATCAACCGGTGTAAAAGCACCGCCTACTGACCAATCAATACTCAATTGATAACGGCGTCACCGTTCTTAGAAGATCAGGCGGAGCTCGGTGCGCGGAGAGAGAGAGAGAGAGAGAGAGAGAGAGAGAGAGAGAGAGGGGGGTGCGCTCATACAAAAAACATTTAGAGACCGACAACCCCGTTAACATTCCCTGATGGGTATATTTATGAAATATATAGATTTTAATGGGAGGGAATTACATATTGGCTATTTGTCGGCTTCTTGAGCCGTGTGTCGCCAATGCGCACAGCGGTTTGAATTAAGTTTTTTATATTTTTTAATTGCTCTCACAATCGCTTCCACTGCCAGGGTTGCAACTGAAATAATAGGCTAAATCAACGGCAGTTTATGGAAAGCACAAGTGTAATTATGGTCAGATGTTGTGCCTGACTGATGGGGAAGTGATATTGATAAGCGTTGTGATGTAGGCTAGCCTACGCATCTACATCTACGGGGGGGATAAAAACAATGACGCGTAGAATACCAAAGAGGTAAAAAGAAAAGTAACGAGCTCATTGTAACCTAATGTAGCGGAGTAAGAGTACAGTTTCTTCTTCACAAATCTACTCAAGTAAAAGTAAAAAGTATAGTGATTTAAAACTACTCCTGGAAGTATAATTTACTTACTCAAGTAAATGTAAAGGAGTAAATGTAACTCGTTACTACCCACCTCTGTAAATGAATACATAATAAGTTAACTATGGGGTGAAAAACAAAATTGGATGATAATCATTGTTTTATGAATATTTTTGGGGCTGAGTTAAATCACGGGTCAAATTTGACCCGCTAACACATAACATGTGTGCAGCTTTCTAACACATTACAAGGGTTGACTGCAGCAGCCCTGAGACTGTGTAATAGAAAGCCCTCCCCAAAGCATCAGATCAGCCAATGGTTAAACTGTTCTAAAACCCTATTCTTATTAATTTGCTTTTCACTGTGCCTGACATGTTCTCTTTTTTTTCCTGATGTACCTTTTAAAGCTTTCAACCACAGGAGTTTTAACCTTATGTCTTCATTATACTGACAATTGAAATGTCCTTTCTTTCACATAGTATAGTGACTTTAAAGTAGACATTTCTTCTCTTCTCTTTTCGCCTCATCAGACTTTTCGAGTGAAAATGCACATTGCTATTTTGGTTGTATGTTTTCACCACAGTTTGTTCCATATAGGTCATATTTCTTTACTGTGTGTTGGCAGAACTGTGAGCAAGACTGACATGTTTTCTCCCAGTGAACAAGCATGCAGTAATTTGAAGATTTTATGATAGGCAAGACATGCTGGGCGCAAAGGAAACATTTGTCCAGATGTGAAATTCAGGATATATAGTACCTCTCCATTCAGAGAAGACCAGAGGGCAAATGTTCACATGGACAAGAAATATGGTCCTGCTCACTGGAGTTTGATAACACCCAGACAGAGGTTAAGTTTATCCACTATGTCGAGAGATAAAAAATTGGTTTTTCTATTTCTTCCAGGACTGAGTTCTTATCACTAAAGTGTGACATGGTGGAAAAACAGAAAGCCTAAGATTGTCGGAACATCACTCTAAAGACAGCGTGGTTGTGATTATATTGGTTATTATTAGACTAGAGTCACATTGAGTTAATATTTTGAAGCATAACAAATGCAGATGCATACTATTTAAATTGTTGCCAAAATTGGATAAATGCTATTTTCCATGGTCACCTTAGGCAAACATTTTTATTTAATTATCCCATTTATTGCAATATCACTGTGTCTCCTTTTGATGAAAACAGTACAATAATTGTGGGAGATACAAACACACGTTGACCCTCCTGTACCTGTTGACTTATTTAATAAACTATGCAATCTTTCTTAAGTGTGCACTAACTGAAGGTGATGAGCACAAATTACTTTTTTTTTAGTTAAATGTAAAGAAACATTTTCAAAAATGTTTTGCACATGCATTTTTCACACATTTTTGTAGGTGTTAGGAATTAGGAAATCTGTTCTTTTTCAAACATAAACAAAATAGAATAAAAATGCACTCTTATGCAGCTGTAATTGATAAATGCAGTATCTCCACATTAAAATGATTGTTTCAGGCATAATATCAATATTGGTCCCAATATTGAAACAGTGTTTCAATATATTGTCTGATAATAATAAGCAGAATGATGAATTATACATTTCAGTAAAGTCTAACCAAACACTACTGAAATTCTCTCTATAAAAACATACAATCACCACCTTGAAGTAGTGACACGATGTGGTTTCATGTTATTGTTTAATTTATAATATTGTTGTAGAAAATGAAATCTTCAAACCATTCTAACCACAATTTAACCTTGCCTGTGTGAGTGAAGTGTATGGAGCGTTTCTGAATGGCCCACATATTAAAAGGAACTAAAAGAAGCAAACAAAAAACAGCTCAGTGAAGGTCACAGGGAACTTGCACAAGCTGCGCAGGCACCTTTATCAATTCATGCCACGTTTTGAATGAAAAGCAACTCAAGCCATACCATCACTTTCAACTGTCCAATTAGTCTTATCTGTGCTTTGCAAGAACACAAATGTGTCATTTAATAGAAAAATGTGACAGAAATGTGTGAATGTAACTGTCCAAAGAATCAAGAACAGAATATTTCACCAATTTATTACCTAATTCTAAAATAATTTCAAAACTCTGCTTGTGTCAGTGTCTGTTTTATGGGGTGCCATGGGCGATTGTACCCAATATGACAAACGAAGATTCCAATTAAAGATGGCTTTCAAGAGGGAAAATGATCCTGGTTTTTCTTATAGACACAGTGTTACACAGCCAGTAGGTGCATTATTCAATCCTTAGAGGCGCATTAAACTGCTGGAGAAAGTGATATGAGTGAAACGCTGAGATGAATCAACCTCCTAAATGGCAGCACAGCAATTTAGAGAGGAGAATTCATAAGGAGGGTTTTGTAGTTTGACTGATTTTCTTTTAGTTTAACCACAGCGGAAACTTACAAGATTGTGCCCATATATTCTATCCGTCATCATAGCTATATCAAGGTCCATCTGAACTATTACAAATATTAAATTTGCTGTCAAGGTAAATGTTTTCATGGGAGTGATGGCACTGTAACTGTAATAAAAAGTGACTGGCATGCACATCTTCTTTATCAGATGATCGACATGTCTGAAACAAGTCCCGGGCAAATGTTTGCACAGTATTATAGTGCATGAATTTCAGACATCAAACAGTGTCATTATGTCTGCTGGCATCAAGGGCACCTCTTGCATGAAACAATTCTACACTCCTCTGCTGGCAAGTTGTTAGTTCTCGGCAGGTGGATTGGAAGTGTATAAATCATAGAGCGGGAAGGCTGTCAGCCGTGATGACACTCCTCATAAACACAGCTGACCGCTGGCCATGGCATTGTACTTCTTCATCAGTTCTCCCCATCACAGACGAGTGCTGAAGGCGCCATCCGCATCCTCACTAGGGAAGCACCGGACTCTCTGGCTGACAGGAAAACAGCTCTATACTCTGGAGTGCAAAGCTTTGAATTGTAGTGATGTTTCCTTGGCAAAATTTAGGCCCAAGTGCCCTCGGCGTTGATATAGAAAAAAACTAAATTTTATTGCAAGGAGTTTACATCACACTGTAATGCGGCACAGGCTTTTATCAACACAAGCAAGCTGGGCCACTATGATTGGATGTTTGCTTCACATTAATATTTTCTCTCAAGGCTATTATATTAATGAATATGGAAGAAAAACACAGACTGTATGTAGTTCTACACAGCTAATGCAGGGTGATGATAATTCAGCAAGACGGCAGCAATTTGATTTAATGGTTTTCAGATATGTTTTGCTGCACTCTATGACGCAGTTAAGGTTTACTCACATGCTTTAGGTTGTGTATTTAGATCAAATGCAGTAATAACAGCAACAGTAAAAAAAACTATTGAAAACAGCACCAGTTCTCAAGAGGGATTTTCTCAGCACCTGTATCATCAGAAGCAGAAGCTGCTTTGAGTGAAGGAGAATGAGGTTACCTGCTATATCACATTTCTATTCAAGTTTAATTTAATTTGCCCGCTGTTAATCCACGCTGGTTTTGGGGCTCCAGAGATGTCAGTCCACCACTTTAGTCCAAACTGAAATATCTCAACACAAACAGGATGGATTGCCATTATATGTTGTACAAGCATTCATGGTCCCCAGAGATTAAATCCTTTTGACTTTATTGGTTCCCTCACATTTCCTGTAGTGCCACCGTTTTAGTCTTTTAGTGAAATATCTCAACACCCATAATATAGATTGACATGTAGGCTATTTGGTACATACATTCATGGTCTTCAGAGAAGAAGTCCTAAAGACTTTAGTGATCCTCTGACTTTTCATCTGGAATCATGTCTAGAAATTATATCGCGATAGGCTACTACTAATTTGTTTTGCTGATTATGCTTTTAACTCTTAGGGCCCTATTTTAACAATCTAAGCGCACGGCGTGAAGTGCATGGGGCAGATGCATTTAGGGCATGTCCAAATCCACTTTTGCTACTTTGATGGTGGAAAAATGGGTCCGTGTGCCGGGTGCATGGTTCAAAGGGTTGTACTTAGTGTCTTCATTAATTCATAGGTGTGTTTTGGCATAACATGCAATAAACCAATGAAAGTGTCATCTCCCGTTCCCTTTAAAAGCCAGGCGAGTTTGTACCTTGGCGCATTGCTATAATGATGGCGGATTTGCACCGTAATATTTTTATTTGTAATCTTTTGCATGTTTGTGTGCTTCTGCACTTCCCTGTGTGTGTGTAACAAGCATAGTGCGTGTGTTGTGCATAAGCCTATGTTAAAATAACAATGAAATGCTGTGCTATTGACTATAGACCAAGTTTTTGTTGGTCAATGGTGCAATCACTTCCCGCTGTCTCAAGTTAGCAATACGCCAAGAATTCACCTGAACACACCTCCCTGTAAGACCAGCACGCCCATGGGTGCAAAGATGGGCGTAGATGCATTTGCAATTTAAAAAACGTGGGCGCTGGACGGTCGGGCTTGCTCCTCGGTGCATAATTCATAATTCAATGAAAACATTTTCAAATTATCATTTTACATTTCAACTTTGCTTTGTTAGTTTCCTTTTTCTTTTTTAAAATCAATTATCGCATGATTTTTCCTAGTAGTCTAGGAAAATAATAATATTTTTAATTTGATCTTGCTTTGTTTTCTCTTTGGACTTTCATTTTGAATTATGAAAAAATATACCCTCCATAGAAGATAGGGCCCTGAGTGTTCCATAATGGCATCTGTGACAATAGATCCACATAGAGGTTTGCATTCAATGTTTGCCTCTGCTGCCTGTGGTGTATTTAAAAAAAAATGACCAAATGTCATGGATGAGTTCTGAGTAAAATAGGTGAACAAATACTTTTCTTAATTTTGGCCATAGGTTAGCAGTTAATCTCTGTTTTCTAATTGAATGCCATATTCTCTGATACCGCAGTTATGATATTCATTATTTTTATGTTTCCTTCCCTGCACCAACAGTTTGATTTTAAGTATATACTGTAATAACTTTCCATAAAATAAATGAGATGTGGATTGTGCTAGAAGTAGCCACATTTTCCTCAGGGTATCAGGGACAAAATGCTCGTCATTAATAATTCATGTGATCTGTTTGATCCCCATCATCATAGAAATATTTTCCTCCAGCTTAATCCTCAGTCTAAAATTAAATAATTTTATAAGTCAAATAACTGCTGTCTCTGGCGGACAGTACACTTCTCTAATGTCTCTATTGCTCACTACTTTGATTTGTGTTGCATTTTTAAGACCATGTGTTGTTAGGTGGAGGAGGGAACATAATTTCAGAGCAGATCTCAAGTAGCTGGGTTAGATTTCAGCTGGCAGGGTTGTTAACAGAAGTACTCTTCTTATGTTGGAGGCACAGAAGGGAACTGACAGCAAAATGAACGCAGGCCTAACCAGGTTTCAGCACGACATTTATTCACTCTGGGGGAACATTTCTTCGAACGCACCTCAAGGAAGCGGGACATACTGTAGTAGAGGGGTGAAAATGAAATGGAATGAAAAGTAAAGTTTCATTATGAGGTGTGAGCATCATATTGCAGCCTGTCTTTATGCCAGATACTGTTGTTCCTTTGAAATATTCAATCTTTCATTCCTGTATCTGTGCTTCTGTAAGAGAATCAATCTCTTTAGCTTGCTGGAAAGATAGCTAAATTCTTTTAGGTGAATCAATTCAGAACCATGTATTTATGGCCGTATGTAAAGGTATGACACATGTCTTTTCTTGCAATCTTAATGTTCATGTTTCTCAGGCCTAATGGAAAGACATTAGCCTACACAAAGGCAGAGATAGAGGATTAAAACAAAATTGCATTTATAAAACAGTCCAAATAAGAGCCACAGCATATTGGTCTTCGGGCATTAATTCCAGGCATTTAAGATCTATAAACAATAGAGGAAATTATGTGTCAGATTTGGTGATCTCAAGTTTTTTAAACAGCAAAGCATGACAATATTGATTATTGTTCCATGCACTTAATCAAAACACAAAGATATTTAAACTGTCTGGCAATGTGTGTAATAGCATTTAGCTATATATATATATAGTTATATATGTGTTGTGTTTTATATATATATATTCAGGGAAGGTTCACTAAGAGGAAGCCTCTTTTGCAAGAAAACTCTGATATCATTCACACAGTTACACATTCATACCTGGAAGCTGCCCAGTACAACCAATGTCTGATCTGCTGGCCACTGAGTAGCTCCACTTGAACGGTTGGGGTTCAGGGCCTTGCTCAAGGGCACCTCAGTGGTGGTAATGAGGGAGGGACAAGCGCTGCTCTTTCACTTTCCCCACCCAGATTTCTTCCTGTCGGTTTGATGACACCCGGTCACAAGCTTGCTTCTCTAACCTTTGGGCCACCACTGTCCACATGTGCGTCTTTAAGGAGGTCTGGTAAGTAGGAAGCTGTCTTGTGGCTGAATAATATTTCATATTCATCTGTTAATGTCATGAATTTCAGTAGATCATGACCTTTTTATGGGTTTGATGCAGCTCCAAAGATGTTTTTTTGTTATAGTCAGTCACAAATATATTTTTACTGCAAATGTTTGTGTGTTTGTTTGCACAGTGAAGAATGTCCAGTCATAAGCTCCAGGATACATTTACAAAATGAGTAAGTGAAGTAGACAAGGGAATTGGATTCCAGATTCTTGGACCCTTTGTATCCCACACAAAATCAAATTGTAAGAAATCTCTTCAGTAATTAGTAGATACATCTTTTTGTAATATTATATTGTCTGCACTCACCGAAGCTATAGTACAGTAACATATAAAAGGGTAAATAATGGAGTAGTATGAATATATTTTCTTATTTTAATCCCAAATAAAATGAAATGCCTTTCATCAAGCCATGTATATGATTGAATAATTAATTAAGATGGCAGTCAGATCACAAAGGTTATGGTTAAGGTTAAACAGTTTAAGGTTGAAATAAAAGCTATCCAGAACTACCAATCAAACGAATACCTGAAATGCAACACAACATCCAAAGTAAATCAAATCTTTCATTTTGGACAGATAAATACATGGAATATAACAAAAAACAGCTAGCTATGAAGGTTCCACTACTGAACAAGGTTTTCATGTTTATTATCACTCACTGCTAAACATTCAAAACACCCTGATTAATGTCAAGAACTTTACAAATGAGAAAGCATGGAATTATGAAACAGCTGTAAGCATAGTTTTCGTACAGGGCTTTTATACAGCCATCAGTACTGCACATCAGTGAATACCCTGAACTCTCTGACTGGCCTAATGTTTGTTTAGTAGCTCGTCTGTAAAAGTTGTCCTCTCAGTCACGACTGTAGTGGACACCGGGGCAGTTTATGTGTTAGGAAAACATAACAGGCTTTTGTGTTTTATCTTGAAATAAAAACACAATATCTCAAAAAAGATGAATGCTGCTTGAATGCAACAAGCAGATATGTATCTCTTATGTTGCAAGTGATAGGGATTCATCATGCGTGTGCTGCACATGGTAAATCAAATTATTTATCTAGGTAAAAAGGAATTATCACATAGATTACTGATTTATTGAAGGGCATGTATTTGCAAGATTATACACATTTGATGTGTTGTTGAAAAGGGGTGTCTCAGTCTTTCAAAGAATCAAGATGATGTGATTTTCCTTTACTTAATATGTGTAAATGCAACTCTTATACTGAAACATGGTGTGATTTAATGGCTCAGCCTTCATAAAATGACTCAACCTTACAGCCACCTACACATCCGATTGAGAGCAAACACAAGTCTGTGTCATTAATGGGGGAAAAATATCCCCTGATGACATCAGGGCCGGATTGGGACTCATTTTCAGCCCTGGATTTTCATGCCTTAGACCGGCCCACTTTACTTCACGAATGACTATATTAAAAAAATGTAATCAAAACCTTAGTATATAAGTCTGCAATAGCGCCCTGTTCTCTACATCCTTGTAATTCGGTGTATTTTGTAAAATATCACTATTTCCAAGTGTTGCTTCACATTGTAGATTTATTAGAAAAGTTAACATCTTAACAACAACCCAATGATGTTGAACAATATCAGAATCTGTTTCTGTGCAAATAAGTAATCACAGATTAAATAAAGAACAATATACATTGTATTGCACTTTCTAATGACATCTATTTTTTCCTTTGACTATTTCATACAACTTTCATAATGGGTCACAAGTAATATTTGGGCATAAAAAGTGATTATATTGTAGCTAATCTTATCATGTTTGCTTGTTCACACACTGTGATACAACAGCTTACAGTAGATGTGCCATCCACACTGACAGCAGCTATCCCTAATGCACACTACTGGCTCTGCTTCTGACACTAAATCACATTTTATAAATTGTCATAATTCTCAGCACAAATCTCTCCTTTTTACAAAGCTTTCTGATCAAGTCAAGTCAGTGTCATTATGGTAGTGCCGAATCATCTGGCATCATTAATTATCCCAGGGCATTTTTCATATAGAGCACGTCAACACCACACTCTTATTAATTCTTATAATATTCAGTCAATGAGCAACCCTACCTGCCCAAACTGGAGTTCTGGGCTCATATAGCTGCTGCTTGGTAATGTTACTGGCTCTCCATTGTCACTGTTAGCAGCAAACTGGACTAGTAGCTGCTGCTGTGGAGCTACAAGAACAAGTTTGATTCATAAACAGTGATGCCACGTAACGCGTTACTTGTAACGCGTTACTCTAATCTGACCACTTTTTTCAGTAACGAGTAATCTAACGCGTTACTATTTCCAAACCAGTAATCAGATTAAAGTTACTTATCCAAGTCACTGTGCGTTACTATTTTTGTCCTTTTAAAATAATGTAAAAATATATATTTTTGCTTTCTTGCGTCTCAGGAAGTGAAGTCACGTATGCGACAAGTCACGTTTTCAGCATGAGGACAGGTCACGTTTTCAGCATGTGGACAGTTCACGTGTACCACGCAGCGACACAAACGTAAACAACAATGGAGGGAGGAGAGAGATGCGCGCTTTCTAGCTGGAAATACAGTCACTATTTTGAGTTTGTGTCAGCTAAAGACGTATGTTTTCGTAGCTATCTAGCTACGAAAACACTACGTCAAATTTGAAGAAACATTTGGAGTCGCAGCACTGCAGTCAAACTTACAGAGTAAGTCCCAGCAGGTGGTGCGAAGCAGAGAGAAGGAGGCCCCCCACCACCCAAACAACAAAAGCTGGACATCGGTGCAAAACCAGTAAGTGGGGGAGAGTTGAAGAAGTTGGTCGGGCAGTAGGCCTATGTTGTAGCGGAAATGCTGCACTTAAACACGGTTGACTCGCTCTCTTTCGTGCCATAATAAACCAGATCCCTACTACTGGCAACGCAGAGCTGCCTCACAGTAAACCGGTTGTCATTTTTATGTTGAGGCTGTGGGGCTGTTGTCGGCAGTTGCTGAATGTAACTAATAAAGTAACTTGTAATCTAACTTCATTACTTTTAAAATCAAGTAATCTGTAAAGTAACTAAATTACTTTTATAATCAAGTAATCTGTACATTAACTAAGTTACTTTTTCAAAGTAACTGTGGCAACACTGTTCATAAACATAGATGCTGGTTTGCAGTCACTTCTCCTAACTAACTTAGCTTACCCGTCTCAACGTCTTCATTTGGCGTTTTGCTAAAAATAGAAAAAGTTTATCTGGCCGCGTCACTTTCTAGAGCTCTCCTTTTTTAAATTGACGCCTTTTCAGTGCCGTTTTGCGCTTTCTGCTTTCTGCTTTCCGCTTTTGCTCGCGGTGGCATCCTCCAACAAGCACCAGTGACTTGTGTACGCTGACGTATTATTTTTTTTTTTTTTTTAGCAAGGTGCTGCCGTCGGGCGAGGACTCCGAACATAAATAGGTCATCATTAACGCAGCTGCGCGCGAGTGGGCTGCATGAATGAAGAGAACGGTGGGCTGCAAGAAAAAAGAAATACTGTAAATACAAAAAGTGGGCTGCGAGTGCAGGCAGCATAGGGAGAGCATCCATAATATTCAACTATGATTTCAACCCAGTGCCATACCTGAACACCGGCCCTCACAACCAAACAACCAGACCGGCCCACCGGGAATTCTCCCGGTGCTCCCAATTAGCCAATCCGGGCCTGGCCTGATGTTATAATCTAGGTCAACAAAAATGACTTCCAAGTGGCTGCCTGAATGAAGTTATCGTTCTGGTTTAAATGCCATAAGAACACCACAGAGTGAGACATTTTCTGTCTATTTCAGGCCAGATTAATACCAGAGTCCCCTGAGCAGTCAAGTTGATTGGGGATTTTCTATATTTTAAACTATGGCATATATAATCTCCTATCGTAAAATAAAGATTCCTGAGTTACACAGCACTATAAAGTCTGCGGGAACTTTAAGGTATTTAGAGTTAAAATCCCATGTATTTGAAGCAGTCCCCTTCCACATACATTACATTAGCACGCAGACAGCAATGTAGGTATGGCTACAGTGTCAAACTATAAAGGCACCTGATCCTCTGTGTGGATTCTGCAGGGACTGGATGCAGTTGAGCAGCAGAGAGGAGCTGACATGCACCTTTATCACATGGCTTAAGGAGACTGGAGCTGAGGAGAAGACAGGGCTGGTGATGAATGGGCTGCAGGCCTTGCCTGCCGTCTTCCTTTGACAGAGCTGCTGTAATCTGTTACAGAGCCACCGTTGCCTCTATTAACTTCTGACACATGCACACCTGCACACTCACTAAAGCTGACCTTCCACTCCTCCGCATTCATTCTAACTCCGAGGCGAGGGAATGAGACGGAGTGAAGCTAAATATTTGAATGTGTTTACCGTGGGTGCTCTTTTCACGCAATGCAGAACCAGATTTTTTTCTCAAACAAAATTGTTCCATTGTTTTTTTTCAGAACTATTTAAAATGCACTTTAACTACACAGTCACATTTACTTGGAAATCTTTACTTGAACAACATCTTCAGTCACTATGCTGATTAAAATGCAGGGTTAAGGACTCGATCCATCCGAACAATGCAAGATATCTATTCCTACAATCAAGGCAACACACTGACTTAACACTCAAGGGAGCCTGCCTTTGATTTTTCCTTGTTTTTTCTCAAGATTCTGGTGTCAATGAAACTGATATTATTGTGTTGTCAATATCTCCATCAGCAAATGCATCACTATACTATGAAATATAAGGTAAAACCAAAGCATGACCGTAATGGCATGCACCTTAAGTGATGACAAAAGAGAAATTAACAACCTCAAAGCAACATTAATAATTGGCCTGCTAATGGAAATGTATTAGATTTAACAAAGTAGCAACATTGTTGAGAATGTTGGTGAATCACAGTGTGTATTTTCCTTTTGTTAATTGAGTCTATGTTGAAGGTTGTTTATCAGTGCTTCCAACTTCCCTTCCCAAAACAAAGTGTTTTTTTCTTCTTTATTTTAGCATCAGTAAGGCATTTTTCTGACCTCACACACTGAGGCCAAAACACATTCTCTTTGTGAATCATCTATTCCTCAACTCCCATGAGGATACAGTATATGAAAGACACAATAATATGTTTAGTTATACATGTATTTTACTCTAAACAAATGAACTGCATTTAAGGATGGTAAAACTTTTTGTGGTAAAAAAAATAATACATTAGATATTCTGTATTCTGAAGTACTTCTACTACTAATACTGTCTTGTTCGACTCTTTTAATCTTTTCTCTGCTGTTAGTAAGCCATGGAGCTACCTTACAAAAAGCGGAGAAGAGGATTCCAATCTGATAGCAGTCGACACTCAGTGGCCTTTAAGTACCTTATCTACCGTCTTAATGGGATTGGGAGCATATCCATTAGTCATATAGAATTGTGAAAGGGTTGAGGAGACAACTATGAGAAAGATCTATGTAATGAATCTACAAAAACCACAAAATTATTCTTTTACTCAAACATTCACCTTCACTGTATTCACTGTGAAATACAAAGTAATGCTGATTTATTGTGAAGCCAGTTTAGGTTATGCTGTATCTACTTTGACAGATTTCAAAGTGTAACAGTCTTTTTTTTAAAGAACTATACGCTTGCTGTGAACTCATGCAATACATACACCCTTCTGAGTGGTTTTATACAAAATATTTAACCTAAACATAACCACTGTCATGGATGACATATACATGTGTATAGTATTATATTGACACAACATTTTATGGCTTGTAATGAATAGGAATTATAAGACGACGGTTGCGGTTGGTGGGTAGAAAATGGCGATGACATTGTAATTTGGTAGCACAAAATAGGATTTGATTGTAAGGCTGCTGGAGAGAAAAGAAGTCATGCCTTTAAATCGCTGCATAAAATTATGACAGCATTGAGGTATTCAATAAATTGAGCTGCGATGTCCCCCCCGTAATTACACCACTGAAGTAAACAGAAATTGCTGGTGTGCTCAGCTACCAGGTCAACCTAATCCCCAAAGCCTACAGAGGGAGTCAATCATGGTGAGTAGGTGTAGCAGCTGCAGGTTACAGAGGCTACTACCTGCATTTATTTACAGACGCAGCTATAATTAACCTGAGTATGAAGTGGGGTTATTGCACTCATTCAGCTTCAGACCTTACTGAGACAAGCTCAGGCTTCTCAGTGATCTGACTTGCTGATAGAAATATGTCATGGAATTTAATCTAAAATCTGGATGGAAATATTGACAAATTTAGCCCCGCATTTACCTTTCATTAACTTCAAAATGGTTGACCATATGAAAGTCATGCATTACAAGCTGACTTAGCTTAACATACAACAGATCAGTGCAGAAGCATAATGTAGCTCTGCAGTCTTGAAGGAAAATTCTGGTTTATTACAACTTGGATCTTATATTTCATAGGTTTTACCAGCAATCACTTTGGTGAATACAAAAATATCAGGAGTGACGGAAACGATGACCCTGGCTATGGTAATAAGACCCAAGTTGTAATAAACTGGAATTATCTTTTAAAAGCTTTTGTAGCATTAGTAAGGCTTTGTTATCATGTACTGTATGCTGGAAATTGATTTAGAGCAATTCAACCACAGTATATTGATTCCACTATATTGTATTGCCGCTGGTGAACACGAAGAGAAAGCTTTTCTAAATCACTGTTGTAAATGAGGAAAACACAAGCAGAAATGACACATTTTTACTCAGTTGACAGAAATAGATAGATGAGGCTCTGACACTCATTTTTTCTCTTGGGCACCGTAAATGCACACATAAAGATGACAGACATGACTATCCCAAAGTGTTTCAGCCACCGGCCACAGAAACACTGATAAAGGCCCTGAAATCAATAGGCCGCCCAGTGCTTTATGATCTTTGTGCAGCAGGAGTGCTTATGCAGCATCTGGCCTCTGACCCTTAAGTGAATTTCCAACACTTGCTTTCTGTTACTGTCTTTTATGTAGTCCACAAACCCTGCAGGCCTAACATCACTGGACATCAGAGGTCACTAAATATCATTCATGTTTTTTTTCCACAAATTTTTTCTTTTTTCGGCCAATTTTCGTGGAATCCAATCACAAGTGTACAGAAGCCTAGATCCGCCCCTAAGGGAGCGGTGCTTAAGAACCCATAACAACCCTGGTATCCTTGTTGCTTCAACAACAATGTTGTGTGCTTTCTGGCTGTAGCAACAAAGGTGAGAGTTCATTTGTTTTCATGAGGTGTGTCCAGAGGAGGAGGAAGACAAATTGCAGTGCTGTGTGTGCTGCTATTTGGCTGAATGCCTCATCCTGGTGAAGCCTCCCCAGAGTGCCCTGCTGCTGGCGTCAGGTTCCACGAGGGGAGGGCAGAAGGGGTATCAGCTCCTGCCCACACAATCAAAATATAACATGCAGCATGCCTTTCAGTGGCTGGCTCAAGTAACTTGGTAATCCAACACTCAATGTTGCACAGATAATTAAGGTCATGCTCAGATCTTTCGAGACGCAACAAACAATTGGTCTTGGCAGTATGACATGGCTGTGTTTCATTGTGACAGATTTAGCTTTGCTGGATCTGACAGGATTGACAAACTTTGAGTCAAGACAGGACTGTAAATCTTTGTTTCGGCCCCTCGTGTAAATCTTTAATGCTCTGTCTTCCCCAACGCTTTTGAGAACGTGTCTTTTATTTAGGTTGACCCCTTATTTGTGGCCAGCGTTGACTCGGCTGATTGGCTCCTCATTTCTTTCTTAGAAATACACACGTAATTGGCTTTGCTTCACAGTGCAGCCACACAGTGATTTACTGCACAGTGATTTACTGCACGCGGTCAGATGTTTTATGGAACTGTCCTTATACAGCACATTAATACGTGAATGGATATGTCATGTGTAACCACATACAGTGTCTGCAGGATAAGAGCATGATGCAATTTTCTTCATGCTTTGTGTTCTCTTGAAACAGCAGCAAGTGTTTTTTTTTCCTCTTGTCAGATGAAGGCCTAGACTTTTATGGAAATGAGGAAGCCAGCCACAGGGTGTACATGTTGAATGAGGCACTAGATAGAGTCAATCTGTATTGGCTGTTCATCATCTCTGCCCTGTTTTAAGTTCCAATTTGAACTTTCTTCAGCTCTGCCTTTCATCTCTCATGGAGTTGCTGCAATTTACACTTTGTCTTTCAGTTCATTCCTCTCTGATGTAGTGCTTGGTTATCAGTTCACCTCATACCTTCCTTCAGTCAGACTTGTAAAAGGTTGTGGGATGAATCGCACAGGGCACACACTTCAGTAAATATGAGGCAAACCCTATTTTTTCTATCATCCACCAAAACACCCCCCTCTTTATTTAATGTCTGTGCACACATTACATTTCAACTCAGACAAGAAGCAAGGGAGAATGTTCCCACTGTTGACATCATAAATCTGAACTAGATTAAAAGCTCTATGTCATCATCTGTCACCTGTGGAGGAGTTAACATTCGAGACAAAAAAGCAGAACTTGACTTACCTGCATATGCCTGTTCAACTACTGCCATCTGCAGCACGTTGCGGTCACAGCCGACTCTCTGCTTCTCCCTTTCACTATTCAATAACAGCTGCAGGAAATGTGCAGTGGCTCAGTGATCAGCTTTTATTGTATGCAGAACCAACAGGCATGAAATATAGAACAGAGTAATTACAGCCCAAACTAAGCAGACCTCAGGCATAGTCTGCGGAGAAATAACCTTATAGCTACAACAAACATTTAGCAGCCATGACTTTGTCTCGAAGAGGTCTCTGAAAAACAAACAGCCCTTATTATGTCAATTTACGGTGTCAGGCCAGTGCAATTTGTTAGTGTGAACAGAATGAGGAGAGACGTGACCTGTAATGGTATAAGCAGGGCAACTCATTGGGCATCGACTTTGCCGCCCTGCACCTGCTCAAATCCTTGAACAAATGCTGAGCAGTGAGGACTAAAGATGTTTATTCAAGAGGAACAATTCAAAAACTCGTATGGCAAATGACACCAGCGCGTCCTCTTTTTTCTTTCTTTTTTCCAAGAGTCTCAAAAAGTGTCTCTTTTCACAAATCAAGATCTAAAGCAGAAGACAATATAAATTTTCAATTTATATTCTGTCTATCAGAGAAATTGGACCACAGTGGCAATTCTGTGAGGACACATGAATCAGAATATCTGGCTGTATGAAACCAAAAGTGTTAAAAAAAAAATATTCACTCGCTAACTAATGGGCAAACTCTCTGCTTATTGCCAAATCTCCCACTTAAAATGCCAACTATTTAGTGACCTTGATGCCTCAGCTTGACCTTGTTAATACAATAGTAAAACCTTTAACCTTGTTGCATTTAGAATGAGTTCAGAAAATAAATAGGATAGTAGCTTTTTTCAGGAGCATTCGGGGTCATTAAAATATGTAATATTTGTGTGTGTCTTTGAGTATACTTTAAATCAGTGAAAAAAAACTACAATACAGTATGTAAGCCTGTGTGGATTTAAACTTTGTATGTGTACACGTCAGCATTACCACAGTCCCATCTAATCTGTGGTGCAGCTCACTATGTGACTCCAATGCAGCTTTTCTGGCACCTCTCTTTGTTGGGATTTAAACCCTCTAGCCTGGATGTGCTCCCTTATCCTCCAATCCCAGACTGCACACACAGCTTACTGACCTTTGACCTGCCATGCTCACTGTGCATGCACTTTCTCTCACATTTTACACTTGTTTAAATCTGAAAAATAAAAATGCCACTTGTATCCTCAAGGTGAACGGTCAGATGTGACTGGTGGATTGCAAAGATAAGATCTATGTTATTCATTGGCTGTGGAGGCCTGTCAACACTGGACTAACCTACATATTTCTGGCATCTGCACAACTTGAGAGGAAGAGGAGGCGCAGATGGGAATGAATGAAGAAAAAAGAAAAATTAATTGTGAGTGTGTCTTTGGCTTTCCCTCTTGCCTGAAACAAACCTCAAATATTCCCAGGCTTAAACGCTACAACTTTTATCACAAATATCTACACATGCAATATAACTTATACAGTGCATCAGTGAACCACAATACTGATTAAACAGTACTGGTGCAGATAGGCATCACTTTGAACTTTGGCCCTTGCCAGGTTTTTCTGGCATCCAGATATAATCAAATTCCAAGACTCATGCCAGCCCCTGCAGATTGAATGAACAAGCACCTGCTGTGCCAGTCTGGGAAAGGGACAGAGCTGGCAGCTTGTAGATTAAATGAAGGTGTCTAGTCTGTGCCAAGGTAATGGCTTCTCAAACCAGAGTTAAATGTAATACTGATTCCATGTCAGTGTTGCTTTGTTGGATAACTCTGTCCGGGGTGTTGAAGGAGGAGACCAATGTGTGCAACAACACACGTTGCTCCAGCTGAGATCACCTCCATTCTGGGCCCACAGGGGCCCTAAAAATGATCCAACACACCAGCAACTGTAAAGTGTAGATCATGTGAATTGGAATAATAATTAAGAAAAAAAATTACACTGCAGGAATCGGAATTCTATATTGATCAGGGCATGTTTTAGCATTTTGTACGTTTTTAATAAATATAGTCTTGCTTCACACAAACACAAAGTCAGTACTTTACATCACAGTATTTTATGTATTTTGGTTTATTCATACCCATTACTATACATACAGTAATGTATAGCCATAATGTAGTCATGCTAATTATTGCTTAATTTTAGGGATTCTTAAACCCTGTAACGCCATTCATATGTGATACATGACTTTCTGACACCTCCACATCATCAACAAGATCAAAAATTACCTGAAAAAATCTATTGTATACAATCAGGCCTATGTTAACTGCTGTTTTATGTACATTAATATAATATTTGTCTACAATCGAATTTTAACCGATAGTGCAGTTTCCCCAAATACCTGAATAAAGTGGGATAGTGATAGATATAATAGCATCTATTAGAAAATATTGTATATGCTGGAGTAAAATACACTATAATACAATAACAATTATAAATAGATAAACATACAATACATGTGTATTACCAAGGAAGTTGAATATATTGTGTATGAAAAAATCATACATGCAAATTTAATTTGTAATACCTAATTTTTTTTAATGTAATTTTTCTTAGAATTATTTAATGTGTCAGACAATAATATAGCAATGCTCAACTCCAGTCACATTAACATAATGTATAAATTTAAATGCAAAACAAAAAACACATTCAGATGGAATGTTGTTTATATTTAGACTTTGCAGGGATTAGGTTTGTGACATCTTGTTATAAGTACAGTAACACCTCATCTCCAGTATCCTCTTTGATGGTTTGGAAAGGTTTTGTCTTTGGAAATGCTGGGGAACAACCCAGTACATCCCACGCATCCCCTCTAAAAACAGCACTCACTCGTATTACTACAATTTAACATGGATTTTGGCTCCTTGTATTTGGTCTGTTCCAGTAAGATGGCAATTGGGCTGGGAACATCTGTTTTTTGTTACAGCTTCCATGAAAACATCAAACACTTTATGCATATTTATGTATTTACAGCTGCAGTAGGTTCTACATGTATGCATGTATGAAATATTGTGATATGAGAACTATTTTAATCCGACACCAATGTCTCTGTCCCATTGCAAAGTGCTTATTTTCAGCAGATTGCAATCAGGTTTAATTTACTTTGTCTAAAAATAAAAACATCCACTGTATTGTATCATACACCAGGTAACAATACCTTATTCTATTCTTAAATCATTATCATAGGCTATATAATCCTGTTACTTGGCATCTGTGGAGAAAATAAATAGCTGATTTGTAGTCTTTAAAACAATCCATACTATTTTACTGAGTTTACAGACATACTTTTCCTTATATTTCATTAAGCATTTTTGCAGGAATCTCAGACTTCACTATCAGAAGAAGGTTTAATTTACTCGGTATGCATGGGTAGAAAGACACCTAAGAAATAAGAAAGAAATTTGTTTTGACCCATGTGTTAGTGTTATATATACGGGTGATATCATCGTATGCTTGTGAACTGTTATAATCTACTGTAGATCTTTTTAAACTTGCATGTCACCCTTCGTTATTGATTGTTAATAAGATGTGTAGTGAAGTTTTGAACACCCTATGCACATCCTGTTGTGCAACTGCAATAGATTTGTGCGTCAAAATAATCATATTTCAATTTGGGGGAATAACCAACCAGTAATATAAAAGACAACACAAATGCTGTGTTTAAAACAACCCGTTGGTACTGGGTAAAGTTAATCCAGCAGTGTGTCTAAGGGCCAAATAAAACAGTAGCATCTGACTGAGCAACTTGTGCTTTTGCAACTTTTGGGAATAGTGAATATATTTTTGATTAGGGTGAATATGGGGTGTTAGAGGAAGTGAAATAACTGGGAAAGAAGGGCAGGTCCAGGACAGATGATGAAACCTTTAAAATGCACTGAGCAATACTATCAACATTTTCTCAGTTTTTGACACACACCTTCATGTATTCTGGGTTACCACCTGATCTTGACGAGGTCGTTCTTTCTGTCATTTTCTTTTTCAATAAAAAAATCAATCAATTTTGGTTGAGATAATGCAATTTCTTATTTCATGACCATAATCTGGTGGTTGCCATGACAAAGAATCAATCCTAAACTGTAACAAATGGCTTCAATTCATAGAGGGAAATGGTTCTCATTTGTCCCCAGCTGGTCAATACACATTTGAGGTCCAGTCGAGAGCTCTTTAATGAATGTGTGCAGGCTTGTTTACCCTGGGAGACAGAGACATCATTTCTGACTGCATTTCTCTGGCCACATTTCGCCGGAGCTTCATGCCATGATTGCTGCAAAGCTGGTTTTCTACAAAATGTTCTGGGCTCATCGGGCCTTTCTCTTTGGCATGCTGAATCACATTCACCAGGGTAAAGGATAGAGATAATCACTGCAGCTTTGTATGCTTTACTCGCCTCCTCATTTTTAAAGGGCAGTGCTTAAGGTGTGAGGACATGCACGCAATCTACAATCTACCGAAAATAGATGGAACGCCAAAGAGCCTGACCTATACTGTACGTTTATATTGTTGTGATAAAAGGACATAAAGCTCTCTTAGCATATAAACCTTTTAGGTGCTGTGAGGGAGTTCAAGGGCAGGGGCAAATTCATAATCAATAACTGCTAAAGATCCTAATTTAGCACATTATTCATGTTGACTACTTTGCTCCGTGGTTATTGATTGATGGACAATGTTGCTGAGATGACAAAGACAAAGGTGAAGTAAGATTATTAAGCAAGGTATCAGAACAAGTACTGGTGAATAGAGATGGAAGATCGCTCCTATAACTCTATGAAATCATATACATGTTTGTTCATATTTTCTATTGTTTATTCACATAGACTTCTTGCATTGATCTATGATGTCGAGGGTTGGTCATCTTGTCCTCCACAGTGCGGTTGTCAATAATCCATTTACTGTGGCATCCAACAAATGGGGAAGGAATTCAATTTGCCAGCATTCGTTCAAAACTATTTTGTTCTATGGTCTTGCTGACATCTACCATCCAGCAAAACCAATGTGGTGGAACCCACAGACAGGCTGCAGGCTGACAGTGAATGCTCCCCCCATTACAGCAGGAACAGATCAATCCACAGCCATTATGCAAGGAGTGCAGACAATTGACTATAAATATGTATGTTTTTATGAAACAATACTGCCTGGTGGACATTTGTTTAGGCATGTATGTCCAACACAATACATGGTAAAGAGACACTATTCTCTGACTTAACACGATGTGTCTGGGAATATGCCTCTCCTGAGAAATCTTTGCATGACAGGAAGTAGAAATTGCTGAAGCTTTTACTGTAATATGACACCATTTTATTCTCTAGTATTCAACAGGCATGACCAATCAATAACTAAAGATTTGCCTGACACAGTTGGGCTCAATGGATGCTCCGACATTTTGGGAATTTAGCTAATTTGCTATGCCAGAGATAGGTAGCTGAGAATATTTCTCTCTGTTTAGATTTGTTTGTTCTTTCAGAGCATATACAGCATAGTGAATGATTCGGAACAGATACTAGTTTAAATTGAATGCAACATTCAACATCACAACATTTCGCAAATGAAAATGTTAGCACTGTACTCATATTTTGTTTGTTGAAAAGAAATCACAAGATGTCACTAAACAACAGCAGCATTCACAATAAAATAAACAATCTAAATATTTGACCTCTGTTTACCATTGCATTTCTTATGCTAATGCTTTTCAGCAAACATGCCTTTATCAGAGCCAACAAGGAGTAACTCCTCAGCAACTTCCATGAAACCAGATAAAGAGAGCGCACAAGAACAATGTGCAAATGTCATGAAGTCCACAGAGGTTTAAATCCAAGAATCACCCTTGATGGTTGCTTTCACACGTGACAGTGTAATGTTAGCATACTATTTCAAACACATACGTAACACATTTATTGACTCAGTGCTTGGAGGATTCTGCTTACTTTTAGTTTTGAGATATTTCTATACCTGGTATAGAGCATTACCTTCTTAGCCCCTGTGTCAATTAAATGCATTGGATTTATTCTGCATTGTTCTACTGCTATTTTCTCAGTCTGGTATATATGTGATTGCCATCTCCACTCACACAGACTGAAGATGAAGATGTAATATATTGACCTGTCTACGGGTGGCACTACATCAACAGCAGAGGAAAAGTCCTGCCTGCACAAACAGGTGACCACACACACCACACACACACACACACACACACACACACACACACACACACTGCAATATTTATGCACAGTACCTTCTTTTCTACCACCATATCTGTTTGTGTGTTGGTGAAGTGTGTTTTAAAAATTGATGTTAGTATTTAGTGTGCTATAGATTTCCATTAGGAACTAACTTTTTTGGGGGAGCAGATACATGTCCTTTCCTGTGTTAAAGCCCCAGTGTGCAAGGATCTCACAAAGTTACGGCACGCCAAATCTTAGTGAGCATTTATTTCTATTGGCATATATTACACTGGCCTGGGATGTGGTTGCAGGGGTTATTCTGAGCTCAGCTTGTTCTGATCGGTGAATTGATTAGACGTGAATGAACCCCTGCAGAGGTCACTGAAATCAACACGAGGACAATTGAGCTTGTACTTCCAGCCCATCAGTCTCTCGCCCACATTTCTAACAATAGACCTCACTCAGTACATGGGAACCTCCTTCCATTAACATGAAACATTATTGTTTGGCTGTAATTAAACACAAGACGTATGTATAAATCACATGTTGAGGAACAATTTTTCCCAAATATTTCAAATCTAACGCATCTAATAATCCCATTCTTGCCTTATTTAAATGTATATTTTGAATGTGCACATTTAAAAAGGAAGCTAATAAACAAAATCAGCCTGTAATTAACAGTTTGATAGGATTCATGGTTTATATGAAGAAAAAGCTCCAGTAATAGAAACATTGATAATGGTCCATCATCACAAAGTGCCACAAAGTAACGTTCTATGTGTGTAGAACTAGCTAATGATGACTAGCTAAAGTATGACTATTCCAGTGTAGGTGTGTGTGATTGTACATGGTAAAAAATGGCCTCAGAGGGAAAATGCAGGAACTTGACAGATTTGGATGCTAAATTAAATGCTAAAATTACATAAATGGATGACAGTAACACTGTTGTTTTTTATTTTACTAAAACAAGTTTTTGAATTTTTTTTATATTTTATAATAAAGACAAATTTTCCCCAAAAATGTAATTCAGTAAACTATTCTCTTTTGATATGAAGCCATATGTTTTTAATTTCCAAAAATAGAAGATGTTTTCTATGTAGAGCAGCTGATTGACCCCTCGTCACTGTATTAATCTTTCATCTCTCAGCTGCAAAGTTTAGTACACTGAGAGGTGATCAAACATTTAAGTTTCATTTCATACAAAGTCAGATTAACCTGATGATCTGATTCAATGGACTCTCAACAAGTACTTTTCTGTTTATAATGCAACATACTCGCTATTTAATAATACGATTCTTTCAAACTTGTCTTGGTGGCAAACTGACAAAATATCACTGTAGTAGAGGATATCTCTTCCACACTTGGACCAATAGATTCACCCTTTTTATTCAAATGAAATTCTGTTCTTGGCAGTGGACAGCTCTCCGCCCACAGGAAATGATGAATCAAAATGTAACAGTCTCTGTCGACACACTAAGTGTGTGCTCCACTAACAGAGAGCTGCACTCGCCAACAAAATGTATTCTCAAAAGAGAGAAATATGACATAGCTGCCAGCGACAAATGTAGGGGTCGAGCCCGAATATTCACTGATGAAAGTTTGTCAATAGTAGTGGAGTATTCATTCAGGCTCACTTACAGGCAGCCGACCCTGTGATAACATTGAAGTGAATGAAATGTTAGGAGGCTACAATGCCTGGGCCAGGAATCAAATACAGACTCTTGTAGTAGGAGGAAAAAATATTAATCAGTGAGCTACAGTATTACGCTGCCCTCTAAACTTATTTTTTTAACCAGTGTTTGTGCCTAAAGTACGTGGAGCTGATCTGATAAAACTTGAATCTGAAAAATTTAAATGTGTGACATATATGTTTGGCATTTTTGGCATATCCTGCTGCTCAGTTTGGAAACACTGTACATGTGGAGCTGCTCAGTGGTCAGCAGATCAGACTGTGGTTTTACTGGCCAGCTTCCAGGTATGAATGTGTAACTGTGTGAATGTGATCAGGGTGTTTCTGCAAAAAAGAGGCTTCCTCTCAGTGAACCTTCCCTGAATAAATAAAGGTAAAAAAGGTTTAGAATTATGACATGCACACAGTGCACCTAAAATTGGAAATGAGGTCATATTGCTAGCCTATCTGCTATTTGCTATATTAAGGTTACGTTTTTGCCACAGTACCAAGAATTGGAAAAATTGGCCTCCAGATCAGAAATGATCCCTGCAGTACCCAGAGGATGTTTGATTGAGTTTCTGCTGGTAGTAAGATGTCATTCAAGGGTTTATCCCATTCATGATTGACACAAAAAACAACTACAATACATGATGCCGTGTCAGTTGTGAAGTGAGAACATCTGAATATTTATTTTAACTGGAATACACTATCATTTTGTCATAGAATGTTTGACAGTCGTAATGATAAAAGAGGATGCCATTAATGCCCATTTATAGTGCTGTTCATTTTATTTGACAGGAGAAATTCTGAGTTTGCCCACCAAGGGGCTCCCTTCTCAAACACTGCAATGACTATGTAAAACAGGTGCAACCATTTGGAGCTGTTCAGTCACAGTGTGCTGTTTGTTCACATGTAGGTCTGACAGATGGGTTATACTGTACTGTATACAATTAATGCCAAAAATTGATTTACTGATTAATTACATTAAAAAAATAGTATAATTTATTGAGTGTAAGTTATGTATTTTTCAAAGTTGGCAAGATATTAGTATAACAGCAATGTTTCATTTTGTTCATTTAATTTCTGAAGTAATATCAATCTTATATAAACACTTAATGTTGTCTGTATAACTAGTTTTCTGTCTATCAGAAGAACAATAGCACTTTAAAAAATCTAAAGAGCAGTTATTTATATCAAAATCATATTTATTACTCATGGATTCTATGAAACCAAACATGAACACTTCAGACGAATTACAATCAGCACTTTATTTCTGCATAGAGAGCTTTCAAAAAAGCTAAACAAAGTTAAAAAGTTAAAGTTAAACACATGCTCTAAAAGACTTCAACATGTTACAGTACAACATATGTTAAATATTGAAGTCATATCAGTGTATGCAAACAGCAAATACAAGGCAAAGTCCATGTGTTTGTTTCAGCGATGAAATCCAATTGTACAAACAGCAAACACACTACAATGAAAAAAAATTGTTTTTGCATGGGACCCACGTCCACCACTGACCTTTCTTGATTGAGTGTAATAGCATACAGAGCAAATGCAAAAAGGTCACTGGTAGAGACAGCTTCAATATTATAATTGGCACTTATTTCACGGAGACAGCTCTGTTGCAAGAAGCTACACACACTTGTCCAGAAAAAAAAAATTACATATTCATGGTATGTTTGCAGGCCTGTCATATCCATGCAAGATGCACTACCTGGTTGATCACGCAGACACAGTGCTGTGATGTGACTGACAGAATGAGCTGTTGTAATGCAGATGTAGTGTAACTTGTTTTTTGGCCGTTAGCATTCTGAGAGGTGCCTTTGTGTCTTTGCCAAGTCGACTCTTTCCGTATAATAGTCAAGGGCAGCACGTTTTCATCTGAAACGTGAATTCACTTTAGGGGGAATATGCAACAGGGGGAATAGTGCTAAAAGCGTGAAATTGCCATGCCTAGCCCGACATTTACAAAGCCAGCACAGCTAAAACATGTATCTTCTGTCATCTTCAGGAATAATCATCACCTGTGCTCCTCTGCTCTAAGATAATCAGCAGAGAAAAATGTTGTGTTCTGTGACTCTGTTAAGCACCTTCAAGTATTCTCTGACTGCCCTCTCCTTGTGCCATAATGATGAGCAAGCTGTCTGCCAAATTTAATCACTGTTATTCAGGCAAGTTAGCTTTGTACGTGGGCTACATTGTTAAAGGCCAAATCTGAAAATATAGAGTGAAGCACACAGCAGTAACATCTGTGTTCATTGTGTGCTTGCTTTGTTTACATTGTTATTGACAAGACACATCGGAGCATCTGAGTTTTTTATTGAAGGAGAGAAAATTCTGCAGTAATGCCACCCTGCTATAAAGGTTTTTGTGATTTTTTTAAGAAGTGTGAAAGAGTCTTGGTAAAGTAAAAAAGAGCTGAAGGACACATACTATAGTTCTTATGCTACTTTATACTACTCCACCATATAGCATTACTACATTGTTACACACTACATACTTTTACTTAAGATTTTACATTAAAACAACATGATGATCTTATAAAATACACTACAATGCCAAGTTTCTGACCCCCAGTACTAAACCCCAAAAAATTCAGCAAAACTTGTATCTACTTTCCTACCATGACCCCCCAGATTTAACTTGTGACCTTTTGAGGAGGCCTGAACCCTAGGTTATATACTGGACTAAACTACCTACCTGTATGTACTAGTATATAGTATATATACATATATATAGATACTATATATGATAGTTGAAACTATGTCTACCTTGACCGGCTACAACAGTAGGCTATAATGCAAAAATGTGCAACATTTCAAAAAAAATATATATTTTATGTATGTGTAAAAGGATTTTGTCTGCAGGATTTTTACTTTCAATGGAAGATTTTTAGATACAGTAGTTGTATTGATACTTTTATTTTAGTAAAAGATCTGAATACTTGTCCATCACTGAAAAATACCATGCTTTCATTACCGGTATATTTGAGGTTTTGCCACATTAAGCTTTAATTATGATAGTACATCTTTTAACATACATTTTATGTCAATAGGGTGGCTTGTCTTTGACAACTTTGTTTGTTTCTGATTGTAGGTAGTAACAATGGCAACAGTAGGTGGAGTAATTATTTTTAAAGAAGCTTAATAATAGGTTTAGCTAAATGGCTTATTTGTTCTGGGTTATGTAAATACAGTGCATTCTAATTAATGTAATTGGGTAAACAGGAAGAGATAATTGGAAAACATCACACGGAGCAGTTGCGTGCTTTGGTTAATGAAAAGGTCACATTAATGGAATGCAAACTTGAATGCAGCGTAATCATGAGCGAGTCACCTGAAATGTTTATACTGTGACCCAAATGTATGCATTCTGTACACTTAGAAGATAATATGGAAATGAAGAGATATTCATTGTTGCAATAATTGTTGCACTTGTGATACAGACCACAGTGGCATGCAGCACGCTTTAGACAGATGGCATCATGACACCATTTGAAAGATAGGATTCAGTCTGCGGATGATTTGCTAATGATTGATGGGTCTGCAGTGACTTTCCATCATTTCCCATGCAGTGTTGCCATTGTTCTGCTGTTGTGCAGAAGTCTTTAATACACTATATCTTGTCCAGTCATTTTTGCCTATTATTGAGTTCTTATTTTCTTACATTAAGAGATCAAGTTTCAGTGTGTTTCCAGTACAAATATGTGGTGTCAGTGTTATTTCACATGATTGTTGCACAGGAAAAGTATTTTCCTTCCTACAGTCAATTCTAAAAAAATTGATTTTTCTTGAAAACTGTTGAAATAATCTCACAACATTGTCGGATTTATTTTTCAGATTTTGTCTGTCTGCCACCATTTTGGTCCAGATTTAAATATGTCAAACACTGAAACACTTGATTGAATTGCCTTGATATTTTGTACTGATGTGCATAGTCCCAAGAGGATGAATCCTACCGTTTTTGATCTTATCTTGCGAAATATCTACTGGATCATTTTTTACACTTGTGGTTTTCAGAGGATGAATGTTAGCATGCTAACACACTAAACTAACATCGTGAACATGATAAACATCACTTAATATCAGCATGTTAGCATTGTCATTATGAGAACGTTAGCACAGTGACATGATAATATACAAAAATGACTGAAGAGGTTTTCGCAGTGTACACCTAACAGGGTATGCATTTAGGGCTGACCAATCAGTGAACAACACTGTATAAACTCAACATTATAGAATGAATATAAAGAATGGAGAAATAAATATTATATTCCAACACACTCATTATCAAACACATCTTAAATCTTCACATGCAAATGAACACTAAAGCCAAAAGACTGATGATCAGTCTGTCAGAATGATAGATGCAGAAATGTCTCCAATACGTTGATTTATTCCACTGAAGGAGTCAGGATCTACACTGTATGTGACAAATATGTGTCTGTATGCACCTGTGAACCCCCCCCCCCCATGCTTTCATGATTATAACATTTAATGGCTCCCTCTCAGTAACACATTGACATTGTCCACCCGAGATCCTCTCCAAGATGGCTTGATTTACCAAACCCCTCGAAAGGGAAAGAAAATCTCATTGAGGAGACGGATTGCTGAGAGGGCTCTCCAGCAGGCCTATAAATCATTCTTTAATCAGAGCGCACTGAGAGTGAGGTTACACACTAGCACCACTGACTCCCAGCTGTCTATGGATCTGCTCCTGCACTCTGCCTTCCAAACTTCTTCTTTGCTCCTTTGCCCTCCATCTTACCTAGTCCTCTACACCCTGCAATACAAAGCAGCATGTCATTTACCTGAGAGAAATGTTGTTCAGTCAACAAAAAGATTTGGGACACTTACAGTAACACTGACGTAAGTCGTCTGACAGCTTTAATTTGAGGGTATTGTTAGCTACAAAATTGAGCAGTCTAACAGCTATTTTAAGATGTGACAATGTTTGTTCATGTCAATGTTTCATTCTATGTGGCCATAGAAAAAAGGAATCTCATCAGCAAAAATGGCTGGAAACAATTCTAAAAGGAATCTTTAAGTATAAGTTTTTGATGTCAAATGATCAAAAACAGTTCAAGATTCTTTTCAACAGATTTTTGCACGAGTCTGTGTCCAAGGTCAATGTCTCTGTGGTGGTCTGGAACCCCAATGACATGCTTTGTTTGCTGAAACCAGCCTGTTTAAATATGAAACTGTTTGGCCTTCCTACAGTCAAGGACAGTCCAGTTAATATTTGTGAGCAACGTTTTACAAAGATCAAGATCACAGATGTAAGATGAACACCAGGTGGAAGG
Source organism: Perca fluviatilis (assembly GCF_010015445.1). Classification (NCBI taxonomy): domain Eukaryota; kingdom Metazoa; phylum Chordata; class Actinopteri; order Perciformes; family Percidae; genus Perca; species Perca fluviatilis. The sequence goes on along the minus strand of NC_053126.1, from coordinate 17,362,264 downwards.
ATTGTATATGAACTAAAATCTGCTCGGAATGTGAAAAAACAATGAACTGCTTGAGTGATATGCTGAAAAACACAAAAATAGCAAGGTGATGTGATTTGATGAGGAGCGGGCCTGCTTTTTGTTTCCTGAGGCCAGAGTGCCGTTACAGTACTGCTCTTTTACTCACTCTGAATGTGACGTGTGCTCAATGATGGAGCAACAGATTGAAGATTATTTCAACACGTAAATGTAGCCCATGTGAACCTTTGTCCATCCTGCTTGAAAAGTTGATGTGTCACAATGCATCCTTCCACTCATGTGCAATACACTGCTGTCAATAAAGGCCGATACCAGGTTAAATTACACAGAGCTTTGAAAATTCTTATTTACCTGCCACTAAGATGCTACCGATACACTAAAAGATAAGAATTCCCCTTATGGAAGAACAGAAAATGCGTTATAGTGTGGGATATGAGTGTGGGATATGCATTTGATGCATTTACAGTATTCGTCACTTGGTGGCTATAGACCAAGGGGAAGTTAAAAAGAACCCAATATGGAGTGTGGTGAATGAAAAATAAATTCTCAGAATATTACATTTTCTCTTCTTGCAGTTAAGATCGACGTTGTTGATTCATGATAAAAACATAATAATTATCTGTCTGAAGGCTGTTTTAGAGGAAAAGTTAAATTAAAGCATCCTCATTAGGTTTTCTGTGTATCCACACTCACTCACAGTTTGGTAATAAGGAAGTGCACCCAGTCATCTTTGGATTTTAGTTCTTTCAACTCACTTCAAAAGCAATCTTACACTGATAGTGAGGCAAAAATTCAAGCTTCAAGCTTCAGTACGGATACATCACAGCCTGCACTCTCTGGAGGTGTTAGCTTCATCATTTGGAGTCTCTTAGTTTTCATCTTTTTTAAATAGAATGTATTCAAGTTGACTAGCATAGGGAATGGAGAACCAATTGAAAACAATTTCATTCTGTGCATTAAGACATCACGTGTGCTCAGTTTGAGGTTTGTCTATAGAACTTCATTCACATGCGCTTCAATTCCCCTTTAAAGAGACAACTGTGTGTAGATATACAGTATATTGAGTGATGAGTAGAATATACATTGCAGGCCAGGGTGCATTATGTGCTCCAAAACTGACAGTGCTATAATGTAAATCATATTCAGCTGTAGTAAACCTAGCCGAGCACTAGATCACAAGCTCTAACCTTGCATTGTGCAGAGAATGTATATTGTCTTTATTGGTTAAATCTCTGAGACATTTGATGGACACATTTTTGGAACCATCAGCATTACATCAGTTTTTTGGGAGAAGGCTGGCTTGAGGCAAACTTATAATAAATTTGGTGACTGCATAAACTGAAATGGAAGTTTACCTGACATGGCTGTGATACTTTATTTTAGGATCATTTCAAGAAATAAATCATTTTTATTTAGTTTTAACCTGCAATAACAGATTTTATGTGGGAAAAACAGTTGTGAACATTGACATATCACCATATTTTACTGTAAGATGATGTGGCCAACTTGTTAGAAAACAGCTGCTTATTTATACATCCAGCGGTTACGGAGCAACATTATCATTCAATTGGAGTTGTGTTTTTGGCCACCTGATATCTAATATTCATTCTCTCTTATAGCTCTATTTTGGTCTCTATCATCTCCTGAGGGAAATATCTGGCTCTTTAGCTGCTTTGTGTCTGTCTGCTGTGTGGTGCGAGGACAGTCGTGTACAGTGTTTTCTTTTTGAGCTTTATCGTTGAAAATGACACTGTCCAGTTTCACACCGTCACATAGTCATTTTATTTTGTTATCCTAAAACATATTGATCAGTGCCGCTTTAAGGATCATCAGTATTCACCATTGTTTGATGCACTGAACTTAGTACTATACTGTCTGCCATATTAAGACAAACTTTATTTTACTGCCTCTTGAGCATGTGTAGTAATTCCACTCAGCTCTGTACGCTGATAAATATCCTCAAGTTAACCTCTGCATACTGAAGTGTACAGGGTGTGCACTGCTCTCATATCTCTTTCCTTGAGTAGGTCCCAGCAGGCTTTTACTAAGTTGGAAGTGTTGGTTAAATAGCTTGCAACCTTGCTATAATTCCCCAGTTTACTCTGTGTTTATCAAAACAAACTGGCTGTATGCCTTTGAGGTAAGGGGGATTTAGCCATCTCCCCTGCTTCTGATGTCCTTGAAAGGCAATGTCAGTGCTGATGTTACAGTTGTGTATTTTTGGCCAAGATACAGTTATAGCTTATACAGTGTAGCTCAATATCTACACTTTTGGCTATGGTTGTATCACTTCACTCATGCGTGTTTAGATGGATGTTCCCTCAGTTGCTGTCTGAGCTTTAAGAGATGTTTTCTGGCAGCTGTGTTCAGGGTAAACTCTGCTTCTTGTTGAGTTGGGGAGGAGGAGGCAATTGTTCACAATACTACTGATAGACTTGACTTTGGTACTGACTGGTCACTTCAGAACAGCCTGCATCACAACTCTGGTTTTTAGAGCTCTCTTTGTCTAGCAAAGCCCCAGGGTTGTACGCTAGAGAACAACAAGGAGAAATCCAACATGCATCCCCTTCAATTCATAATTAAATCTACTGTATAACATTTGCTTATATTAAATAATGCACTCACATCACTGGTGTGCCCTGCATCAGCAAATATGTAGCAAATGGGGGAAGAGGAAACTTCTATGATTTGTAAACAACAAAAAGACATTTTAATAAAAAATAGCTTCACCCTGAGTTTTAATGACCAAATAACTTAAAGTTGAGCATTTATGAGTCTGTTGTATATGTTAAGAGTTCATGGTCACAATGTTGGCGGGTTTGCATTCAGCTACATTTTATTTGTTTAATAAGATTTTAGTTAGTCTAAATCAAATTTAAAAAAGGTAATATAAGGAATAACATTGTGCTGTTTAAAAGCTGCTTAATGAGTTGACAATCGTATATCATGTCTTGTATTTGTTTTCCATAATAAATGATAGAGAACTTGGTTTTTTTACAATTAAATTAATGGGAGAAACATGCTTTAACTTTGACTTTTCTTTTCATGTTGGTTTTGCAGTTTCAGCTTTGCTTATGGCCTCTATTATTGTTATGGCATATAAACAACAGAACCAGTACTTTCAGGAACTAAACAAACACACAAGTGGAAATATATCTGACACTTCTGATCTTGTGGGCATCGAAGATCTATCCCAGAGCCAAATTGTAGCACTTTCCAGTTCTGTCTACCATGCACAATGTTGGCTATGACAAATCACTGCCTTCCGTTTCTGCAGTTTTAGCATCCCTGAAACTTGTTCTGAATTCTGAATCCCCACCCCTATGACACTTGGTGCAGGGAGAGGAGATGAATGATTGAAGCTTCCCATTTTTTTCATTCTTCTATATGGTCGCAACACTATCTCCTCTGACAGACACATGCTGTGTGTGGAGTTGCCTTCAGCAGGATTGGTATAGATACAGAGTCAGACCTCTGTGAAGAGACAAACCAGGCCGAAATTAACCTCAATCAGTATTTGCAACAATCAATTTATTTAAGTAAAATATTCTTGCACCAATCCTAAAGCAGATACAATCCTACATTGTGTACATATGGTGTCATATCCAAGCTCTGATAAAACATACAGGGCTCATACAGGGTGAGGAAACAAGCACCGCCATACAATTCAATTATTCCAATGTCTGTGTAAGAACACACAGATTGCTTCTACTGCGTGTTTCCATGGACACTGCCAAGCACCTTTCCTTTTAAATCCTCTCCTAAATCTCGATAAGAACATTAATTGAGACCAGATTCCTGGAGGATAAGGCGGTGAGTCTGCATGGATGACAGTAAATGAGATATGAATATGTAGTGGAGACCAAGAAGGATTTAAATATAAATTATGAATACGGCAGAAATTTAGAGTGCTCTAAAAATTCTCCCTCACCCTTGAATAATAGATGTGGTTTAGTGCTCTGCCGATCCATATGGGATCCACATTTATACCCTGGTGTTTGTGAGAGTAATGCCAAATAATCTCTTTTTACATTATAACATTTTCATTATTGTATTGGCTTTACCTGTTGACTAGAATAAAACTCATGACACTGTATTTGATTTTCAAGCTAAGCCATTTAGTAATGTTTGATGCTAAACACTTGTTAGAGCGCTCGCTTCAGGCTTGTCACCTGTTTTGTTTATGAAGGGATGGAACATATTCAAGTGCATAACCTATGCATGATCAGAGGAATGATGGTGTTTTACCTCAGAAAAAAAGAAATAATCCTAAATATATAAAAAAAAGATTACAGCCCGTATTAAGTGCTGGGAGATTTGCACTGCACTGCACGTTACCTCTTGGTGTGATTGCCCAGTTTAGACATCTGGGATATACACTAACATATGAAGTTGTTAATTGTTGTGTACAAACACCTTCTCAGACAGATGCTGAAAACTGAGGTTGCACTTCTGTATTCACAGTGGGATGGAGTTTAAAGCAGAGCTGCTTCCTCCTGCACTGACAGAACATGACTGACTAATGAACTGCGAGGCTCCTCAGGAAAATCTAAAATCACTTTTGCAGGAGGAGTACGCTACAGGGAAGTAAGTATCATTCAGTTATTTCAGATGAAATGCTATGCATTTATTTTGTATAGATTATTAGATCTGTAAAGGTAAAAATCACTTCTGTTTTCAAGTTTTTGCCATTTTAAGCACACTTTTGTACTATGGCACCTATAATACACCACCATGCCTGAAATCTGTTACTGGGACAGAACCTCTTAGTCTTATGTAGACCAACTGTTAACTTGAGGTAAACGGGAGTATGCCAACCTGCTCATTTGAATGGGTTTAGGTCCACATGAACAGAATGGAGGAGATGACGACTCATCAGTCTGTTAAAGGATTACTAAAGTTAAAATTAAAGAACATACTGTATTTTCCAAGTAAGAAACATTTTTGACTACAGTTGAAAATTAGCCGACTGGCTAACACTGGCGCATTTACAGAAATGTTGATTAATGTGCATTGTCCTTTAAATCGATCAACCTAATTTTGATATGCTACATGTATAGGCGAGCCGAGGCGAGCTTGCAATGTTTCGGACTGTCTGCTTGACCTAATTGCATTTTAACACACTACATTTATACACCAAACCTAGTAGGCCTAGCTAGGCTACATGCAGAACATATAAGAAAGTGTTGTGATACGAGTGGAAACTTGGTCTCAACGACAGCGGACATCCACCAAAAACAGAGTCACGAAACTCATGAGCGGAGCTTGCAAGTTTCCTGTGCCTAATTATAAATACATTTATACACCAAACTTACAGTAGACCTAGGCTACGTGCAGAACATTGTATGTTATTTCAGAAGTGAAAGAATAGCTTTTGTTGTGGATTTGCTTTTTACCCTGACTCGAGGAGAGACTTCAGTCGCTCGTCTGCTACAGAATAGATCCACTCATGACAATGTAGCCGGCTGATTCGCGCGACTGACTGACTCACGCGGGAACTCATGAATCAGCGAGAACTCATGAGTCATCGAGGAGTCATGAGTCATGATGAGTCATGATGAGTCATGATGACTCATGACTCCTCGAGTGAGCCATGGTCTGCGAGCTTGCAATGTTTCCGGCTCTGAGTCTGCGGGTCCGGAAGTTCCTATAACCTGTCTCGGACTGTCTGTGCTCACTCAGTCACTTAAGTTGACTTGTGGAGTTGTGGTTGCCTACGGAATTGTAAGTTATAAAGCTTTTGGCAGCTAAAATGGCTAGGACTAGTAGTAGCTCATGTTGCAAGAGGTTTGTGTGTGCCACTGTTATCATTTTAGATTGAATTGTAGTAGGACTCAACTGATCCGAGTTAATGATACTAGAGATTTGCGACTCATGAGTCAATTTAAAGACACGGGTGAAAGATACGAGTGAATCACGACTCAAACAGGTTTAGTTTCTTTGTATGTTTAAAGCTATACAAAGTCTCTGTCTTTCTGAGGAATCGAAATAATGACAAATTAAAGGCAAAATGGGTGAATTCACGACATATTAGTTTCTGAGCATTTACATACTGAGAAATACAGAGAGAGTTTTGTGGAGCTCATAGTCTTGATTAGCTTTGTATAAACTCATTTGGCAATGGCTTAAATATAACGGACGTTCATTAATATAAAATAGTTAGGCACTAAAGCTTTAACTTTACATCCTTATTTTAGACAACATGACTCCAGAAAAAAAATATTTATGTTTACTAATGATTTTTAGAAGGGACTACTAATGTAAACATGATTTGTCTACTGCATCAACTTACCACTCTGTGTTAATACAACTTGACCTGTTAAGTTTCACCTTGTGTTAGATGGTTTAAGGCAACAGGTTTCCATACAAATTTGTAGTAAAGTCAACTAATTTGGGATAACAGTTACATGCAAGCAACCAAACGACCCAATGTTCTAATTCAAAAGCTTTTTTCACAGCAGACATTTTGACATGTCACAGTAGGAAAAGTACAGGTGTAAATAATGAATTAATGATGGCTGATTTCCATTTAGCTGCTTCAGTTTCAGGGATGCAGTAATACACATGTGGATACTTGCTGACTTACTGTCACACTGTCATGGCTTACTGGGGCACTTGAATAGAACCGAGCCATTGTTAATGTTCTTAGTGTCACCTGTCCTATTCACCTGGTTTCAATCACATTTTAATTTGTAGTTGAAACATTGGAAATATTTAAAAACCCATTTCAAAGAGTTTTTACACTTGGTTGAGGTGGAAAAGTTGGTGTATCAATAAAAGGAAAAAAAATGCAATGTGCAATGAAAACGGACTTGTCAAATTTATTTATAGCATAACTTCAACAACACTAACATTGTTTTTTGCCGTTTAAAGTTTTGACTGGCACTCTTTTAATTACGGAATTTCGTTGTGCCCTCTTTGACTTCCTGTTTTGCTCCCATCATAACTACTATGGTCACTAAAGGGCGCCACCTATCAATAAAACATACATATGGGTCGTAATTGCTGTTTGTACAAACAACAAGAGGACAATCTTAAAATGACATACACAAAATAATTTATTGACCCACACCAATATTTTAAGAGATGTTTTATGTGAAATTTACAGAAGAGCACTGCAGTTCCATTTAAAGTAAATCACTCACAAAGGCAAAAGTAAATACACTGGAAAAGTTGGCACTTACAGCTAATCTGTGTATTGACTTTCTGTTTTTTGTTTGTCAGAAATTAGTTTTATAACCTGGAACATGTTGCATAGATTCTCATTTGTGTGTGGGCTTTCTACTGCCTTATATACAGTATTTGTATAATGGTGACCAATATAATCTAACACTCTGACAAAAGTCCTTTTAAAGAACATATACACTATATCATTGTTTTGTTCTTTAAATGTTTTCCTGCTCACTATGATGCTTGGGAGAATGCTTGATTGAAACAAGTGGACAACTTATAAATGCTTCACATAATATTCAGTACATGTGGTCACATCAGCGTTTGTGAAAATTAAACACTTCACAGTTTTGCTTGAAGCAGAATATTATCAAATTAAATATTCTCATCTATGTCGGACATAATATGCCGCAGGACATTGCAATCAATATTTGTCACTGTTAATTCTCTCTTGTGGCCATAAAAGAGACAATTACCTAAGCTACAGCACTTGAATTTGCTGAACCAAATTTGATGTTTATGTGACAACACTGGTTCTTGACTTCGACATTGAGGAGTTTCAATATTTATTGGATTAAATAAATACTGTATACAGACTGATTGAGTATATTGGCTCATACAGAACCTAACAGAGGCTAACATTGTCTTATTCTAACCGAGCAATAGCAATAGCAACAGTTTTGTTTGCACGAAGACTCAATGCCATTATAAGTGTTTTTTTTTTTTTTTACTATTTCCCAGTCCATGGCTGTTCTGTGATGCAGGGACTGAGGGACAGTTCTCATTTTGTTTGGATTCAGGATTGTTGAGCCTCAGAATAACAGCAGGGATTAGGTAATCCCTGTTTATGTGCTTTTCACAAGGCGCTGGCCATCCAGAATAAGAATCTGTGGAGATACAATCAAAGGAAACAAATCTGTGAGCCACTGAAAGGACAACGCAATCCACTTCACAGCCATCAATCAACTATTGTTGCATTTAGCCAACAGAAACAGGGGTGTAGCCTTCTATGCACGGTGATCAATCACTCACCGAAGCAACCTTTTGTCTGTGTCATTGAAAACCAAATAAAACACACAAAATCCATCAGCCATGCAGTTTGTCTCAATCAATAACAAGTTGTGTTCAAAAGTGCTCTGAGCAAATAAATGGCTTCATTTTTAAACAATGCTCATGTCCTTTTCTGATGGCAGCTGTCCATCATCAGAGAGCTGCAGTGGATGGAAATCAGTCAGTGACAGACGTGTAAGAATATTTTAATTATGCGGGGACACAGACAGCCTCTGCATCACTTGGAACTGACACAAATTACAAAGATAACAACCTGCAATCAATAATTTTTATTTAAAAAACTATTTAATCTTAGTAAATGACTTACTAATGCAAGCAAGAGCTACGGATGCTTAAAATCAATTCTTACATAAGTCTCAACTTAAATAAGTAGATTCTTAACCCATTATTAGAACTGTGACAAAACAAATCAGGAGTGAAGGGGTCACAGCCCTCAGGCTCCTGTGTTTCTCACATTTTTGCTAAAGTTATAACTAATTAGAATTTTGGGAAGAGTCTTTTTGAACTGGTGGAAGCCAGATCTGTGGGTGTTGACTTCAGCTCTCCATGCAAGGGGATCAGAAATAGTTGCTGGGTTCATGAAACTGCTGAGCGTTGTCAAAGCAAACTGTGTACTAATTGGACGATTTTGTCGAATATCGAGGCGCTCAGCGGACGGCAGAGAGGATGGTATTTCTTAACCATGTTCCTTTTTTGTGAAGAAACAAAAGAAAGCAATGCATCACAATAGTCCTGATTTAAACAACACGGACAAAATGTCAGCAGCAATTAGCTGACACCATGGTTGGCGAGGAGAGAGGTAACCTGCTGTTCAATGGCCTTTAGTCGGTGCTTGGCTTTTGTTCTTGTTGTCTTTTCTTTGTAGATCAGCAACAAATACACAGGAAGAGCAGGAATAATAACATGAAGAAAAAGGCAAAAATAAATTAGTAGTAATCATATTATTTAAAAACAAGCTTGCAAAATTGGAATCGGATGCTGATTTTCCTAATTGCAATCCATGGCACTACAGCTTTCATAGTAAAAGCCTCTTTAGTTTAAAACGTCAGCATGTGCCTGATGGGGGGAAAACTTTTTTTCTAATTTTTACACAAATTACAAAGCTTCTAGTGCACCAAACATTGTATCATGGTATGTGTTAACACTTTTTCAAGTCTGTTAAAACATCAGTCAGGTGCCCAAATGTTCATTGAAACCATTTTAGCTTGCTGTAAGCATTCCTCCTGTTCATTGTGGCCATTATGAGATCTCATCCTAATATGTTTCCAATGTAACTGATGGAGAAATAAATCCATAGGTGTCTCTTTGTGCAAAGTCCATTCCAAAGTGTATAAGAAGCTAATATGATGCTTAAATTGTCTAGCTAGATAAATCACGTGAGTGTCCTTCAAAGTTCAAAGTCTTTTTATTACCTCTTTGTGACCCCTTCACCAATTTTGCACTAAACAACTGTAACTTTGGAAGATCTGCACTTGATTTGATTAACTCAGACTGCTGAAGCTTCAGATAAGCTGTGGGATATTTTTTTGCACATATTTTATTCCCCATTATTGTCTATATATGGGCCTTGAGTATTGTTTTAAGGCAGACTTGCATATCTCCCTCCAAGCACAGAGAAAGCTCCAGCACAGTTGCTAAATAAGTGATAGAAATGTGTGTTTCTTTAAACACCTACATGCAGAACATTGACGGCATAGTATAATGGCTGACACAAAAGAGGTCCGTTGGTGTTGCAGTTCAATTACTTGAAATGTGCAGGAGTGACTGATGGCAGAAAAAGACAAGTCTCATCTAAACCAGGAAGAGCAGTGTCTTGCTCCTCAACCAGAGGAAGCAGCAATAAGATCATCTCACTCTACTGATTCACAGCAGCCCACATTTATATCACTGCTTGGGCATTTTTATGAACTGGGTTTGTTCAGTAGTTGTATAACACTGTGTTATGGATTCAGTTGAGGGTAATAACATCCAGGATGCTTATGTATGTTTTCAAAGAAAACAGTAGTGCAGTCTCAAAGCATCAAAACATTGCTTTAACTCCCAGAGTTCCCTTTGTGCCTCTTGTTCCCCACTCTTCTCTCTGAACAATCATCTCCTAACTGGTCCAATCAAAGAGCACGGTTCTGCAGAGTTTAGATTGCATTTTGACTAAAATTGGCTTTTACAGCACTTGTAGTATATTTGGAGTTAATGACTAACTACCTCCAGTGGATGTTTCTTTTGTAGGTTGAAGAAAGATTGTGACAGGATTGTGAGCTACGCATTCATCTGATGATCTGATTTGCTACCAGATAGGATCGAAATCTGTAGAAAACACTGAGTGGGTGTTTACCACAAATAAAGAATAACACATTTTACTGTAAAACTTTCCTTCTGAAATTCATCATCACTGTCAAACAATTTTTTTAAGGAAACAATAGTTATTGTCCTTACGCTGGCATCTTTTTCAACTTTATCTCCAAAACTGTACATCATCTATCCTTTTTTTCCACATAGAGTGGGTAATAACTTAATACTGTCAAGTCCTGATGTCATACTGATATGGTGATCCGATAAATTCTGAATAGCAAGAAACTAAATGAAAACACGAAATATCCTGATATCCTTGGCATTATAGGACACCAGCAAGAATAAAGGGAGGTGTTTTAATACCACAGGGCGCTCTGCTGCGCCACTGTGCAGAGGCTTGCCAAGGTTGCTTATTCTTAGTGGTTTATATCAACTTAAAAGGGAGAGATTATTCGAATCCCCAAGGACATTATTCTCTGCTGGAAACATGAGCTTCAGCCAGGGCACAGCTGGCAGTTTAGCAGCATTAATATAGCAGCAAAGATATAATATGAGAGGTTCATTGGCATATAGCATATAGGTTTGATCATTTTGTCAATATATTTATGTGACATGAAACGATTATGTATTTGCAGAGGATCCAGTATGTGCTATGTTTGAGTTTGCTGTGATGCAGGATCTGTGTGAACAAAAGTAGTACAAAAGTTGCAGCATGAAAGTCAGGATGCTGCCCTACAAATGTCATATTTTCTGAAAACTTTCTGCATGACAAAGTATCACATATAGCAGAAGCTTGTAATTTAGGAGCAATTTCTGGGATACCTGCACACATCAAACAAGAGTTTTAAGACATTCTGCTCTATTACTCATTGGAATCGCATCCATTTGCACAGAATACAAACAACTTCAGAGTTATTCTTCATCAAAGTGCTCACAGATGGGGATTGCACGCATACAGTCGTATATATTCATAAGGTTTAGTGGCATACAGTGCAAAAGTAATTTCAATGTTTTCTATCACTACAACTTAAGGCTGTGTGTGTTTACAGCAGGCCTGGACAAGTAGTCCTGAGATGCTGCTGTGAGGGAGTCCATCTTTCACAGTGTGAAGGATGTGAGGGCAGACAAGTGCAGTGTTGTCCACACATGTGAATGCTGCAGGAAATGTTTTGGAAAGGCCCGTTTCGTACCTGCTGTCCATGTGAGCAGACTTTAAGTCAGTGGGGGAGTATTTTCTGGGTGTTTCTCTGTGTATGGAGTGAAGAGTGAAAGCTTTAGTATTGTTACAGTGATGAAGTCACTATGCCAGGTTATTATAAAAGCAACGAGTCCCTTAACATGATCAATTGCCAATTTAGAGTACTTTAACCATTATCTATAAATTATTTGTATTGCTTCGGAAGCAAATAAAAATGACAAAAATGTGAACCCATGAATGCAGACAGATTATAAAGCAAAAAGGTTTTCAAATTTGGACGCTGGGGATCGAGAAAAAAGATTCACCGCAAGACATACAGATTTTACAGATTATTTCCGTTTGTGTCCCTGAATTTCACTTTGGAGTCCATATTCATTAATACCAGCAACAAACATGAGTGTCGATAAAGCCCAGGGCCAATCTCTAATGTACAGTCTTAGAGTGACACATCAAAACAGTAAAGTGGGAAAGAGTTGGCGCCGTCTTAAATGCAGTTTCTGCAGTTCCAAGTGTCTTACTGTCCCTTTGAATCTTAAAATGGTTTGAGCTCCAACATTTTTGTTTTTACATTTCATCTACTTTGACCTTGAGGGACTGATGTGATCTACGTGATTGCTGATCATATTTCACGGTCAAGGTAAGCTGAACATGAGCCGAGAACAAATGTTTTTGTTAAAGCCTCGGTAATAAGGAATTACAGCAACTTTTTCATCCCACTGCTTGTTTTCTCACTGTGGCATGTATTGGTGGGATTGAGGGATGTGGTTATCTAATTATATTAATTTGTTATTTATTTATTATATCTATTTATGTATATATATTTTTTTTAATACTGGCACCAGTGAGACAATAAATGAATAATACACACCCAAAGGAATTGCTTGTGCCCATGTGGCTGTACATCATCAAACTTGTAGGTGCTGTTTACATTTTCTGACATAATTTACATGAGCTGCAGGTGAAACGATGCTGTCTGGTTGTTAGCTCAAGGGGCGTGATCTTCATAAAAATGTGTACAAACTTTAGTAGTGTAAAATAATAATTAAAAAATGGCCACTTATTTATTTCCTGGTTTACATGCAGTGTGAAGGTAAACCCCAGGGAGCCAAGACTGTTGTCTGTTTAAGCCGCACTAAATCTCAGAGACTATACTTGTATAATGTGACAATATTCACGAAGCACCTCTGAATGTTAACCCCAGTATGTAGCATAAAACTGCTTTAGACACTTCTTTAATTTGCCATAAACAAAAGTTAATGAGCAAGGAAGGGTAAAATAATAGATACCAATTGTTGAAGGTTTTGCCGTGAATGAAAATGAAAACTTTTGTTCTTTGTTCTGTTAATTTTACAATACTGCTGTTGTTGTTGTTGTTGTAATGTCAAATGTGACTTTTATGTGCACTGAATGCAGGTGTGCTGAATTAATAAAGAGTTAGAAGGAAGCAGCGGCTGGTTATTGAGTATCTGCATGTTCTATTTAAGAGTGGTTTTACCTTCACCTCCTTGCACTTTGTCTGTTTTCCACTTTTAGCTATAAGTACACTTTTGTGATTATAATTCTTTAGAAAACCAACTTCTTTCACTTTTGTGCTTTACCCTTTTTTAAGAACTATTTTCCTTAAAGCAGCAAATGTGTACTGCCACCACATAACTTTTATCTGAACTCTTTCACTTCTAACTGCTTAACATCATTGTTATCATTGTCATCACTGTTGCTAAGATGTTGCTTCAAAGGACATTCATACAACACATGGTAAACCATGTTGAAATGTACTGAAAACCATTTACTTGTTTCTAAGTTTCAAAAGAAAACCATTGCCACTAAGCGATTAACATATTTAATCTACAGAGTTATGATAGATATAGTCTGTCTTTGCCAGACCTTCTTTCACCATGGCGCTGCGGAGGAGGGTCTGGCGAGTCTACACCAAGGGGGTAAGCCTCTCTTCAGAACTCGAACCTCCTATGGCACCATTTTGATGCTACCAAACGCTCACCCACCGTTAGTATTCCATTGACAGCGAATAACTTTACATCTAAAGCGTTTAAAGACTTTATTTGTCGATTGTTTATTTCTAAAGAAACATGGCAATGTATAAAAGGCTCCATTACCTTGTATCTCACATTATGGCTCCGTAGCAGCCGTTTTTGTAAAAATAGGCTAACGATTGTGTCATAACCCCGCGACTTACTGTCGCATTGTAGAGGAATTACCGTATAGTACAGGAGAAAATTTTTCTTCTACACATTTTCAGCGCTTATTTCTACGTCCTATATTTTCTGATATAAAACAAAAATTGAAAATGGGTCAATGTGACCCGAAGTCAACTTAATATTTTGTTATTTGAAAGTGAAAAAAACATAAATCTTATCCAGGCATTGCATAAGCTATTCAGTCCAACCTAGCAATTGAAAGAGGTGTAAACTTTGCATTTTGTTCTGCATCCAGCTTATATCATGGCAACACAGAGGGTCAAGTGTGATCTTGACTCTCAGAGAATGCTAAAGCCCAGGTGTGTGTAAAGAAAACACTCATGCAGAGAATGTTCAGTCTGATGAATCTGTCTTTTGTAAGTGAAAAGCAAAGGTTTCACACAGAGCAGAAAATTGAATCCAAAATTGTTGTTGCTTTCAACTGTGTTTCGGTAGATTCCTCTGAAATGAGACATGTTAGTAATACACTGAACATTGAAAACGCCAGCAGCTCTGATTTCCTGAAGTCATGCAACCAATGTTGAAATGCACTCTGGAAGCCAAATGTTGCATATTTTAATCTCCAAATATGATGTTGCCAAAATTCTCAGGATGTTCCTTTAAAACATAAAACGCATATAGAATTATGATCATGTGCATGACGTCAGGGAGTTGATTAAATATGTATAGCCAGTAACCTAAGTGCATATATCTTCACAACTTCTTTATGAAAGGGAAAAGTGGGCTGAGCATCAAAATCGCCTCGGAGGCGACCAGAATAGTCGCGATGGTGAGAGTCACAGAGACACGAGGCGTTGGAATTTGAACAAGGAGAAGGAGAATAAAGACGAGCGTCAAATTCCTCTAGGAGTCTTTTTAAGACAGTGGCATCAGTAATTGATCAAAATGACTCACTTCAAACTACTTAAGAAAAACTTGCTTAAAGTACGACTGACCCATTTCTTCATTTGGAAGCTGCTGTAATCATATTCCGCTCCAAGTTTCTTGCACAGTTCAGCAGCCTATGAAAATTAATATTGCGATTTACGCGCAGTTGATGCCTTCGAGATCCACCCCTATCCTCATATCCCAGTCTGTCTGACTTTAGAACCTATTTGCCAGACTCCGACCGCAGACCAAGGAGGAAGAGTCCGATGGAAAACCATGCAGCACTTTGAACCCATGGAGACATGGCACATAGGTTTCTCTCATCTACGAACAGATTTAGCGCCAGATTCGCCTTCATATTCACTGTGTCACTGTCCTGCACCTATTTATGCTACAGTATTATTTTTTGTCGCAGCACAATCATGACAAACCAAGGTTACGAGGGGCAAAGATGCCCCCCGAGCAAGAACGCAGGAGGGAAGAAACTTCTTGGAGAATTAAACAATTGCGCTTCGCTGGAAGTCAGGTCCGCTCTGGATGAGTCTGCTGCCCAGCGAGGATCAAGTGATCTCCGCGACCAAAGTAAAGCATTTGCTTCGTCTGGAAGCCACTGGGCTGACATGAAGTTGAGAAACATGAGTGTTGCCCAAAAATATGGGAATAAGAAGCTGCCTAATGCGTTAATAGTCGGTGTAAAAAAAGGAGGCACCAGGGCGGTGCTGGAGTTCATTCGGATACATCCAGATGTGCGCGCACTGGGAACAGAACCGCACTTTTTCGACAGAAACTATGACAGAGGGCTTGACTGGTACAGGTGAGGAACAAATGATACAAGTATAACAAGTATTAATTTGTATTTGTATAGATAGATGCACTTGCTTTGATATATTTGCTTTGATATTATTGCATAGATGCACTGTTTTCACTTCACTCATCCTGTTGCCCAGTTCAGTGCAGGTACCCCTCTGCTCTGCTGGGTAGAGTGTCCAGGGTTAGGGTTTTAGGGATATGTATATGTCCAGATAGCTTCATTTTCTGACAAGTATGAAGGCACCTTTCAGTCATATAATTGTTTTACAATTTATCAGTGGCCTATACTGTAATTAAATTTAAAAAAAGGCATTATGTCTATTATTGGGGATATCACACATACACATACCCAAATGCAGACATACATATCTAAGCAGCACACCACCACTAAGATCACAAGTTTGGTTTTAGTCTGTATGTTTTTCTCAGAGCTGCAGATGTTTGTTGTCAGCAGAGCTCCATGGTGCTGCACAGACAGGTCCATTAGGCTGATGTAGGATCAGTTCACAATCACAGTCAACAGCAGAGATGACACAGGCAGCCCCCAGGTTACTGGCCGAATTAAATGGGCTACACCAAGGCATAAAATGTTCTTGCGTTGGTTGGTAAAGGAAAAGGTGCCAGAGCATCACTCCCTATCCAATGTCTCTCTATCTCTTTGTCACTTCTTCACACATTTTCCTATTTAAATGGCTAATCTGAAGACAGAACATTGTTTTTCATTTTCTGTCTGTTAAACTGAAATTTAAGCAGAAAATGTAAGTTTCTTTTCAACAAGATAAGATAATTGTCAAACTGAGCTACGCAGTGACTAAAATTGTTGCACCCAAGTCTGCAAATGTCCTCCAAAAAGGCTTGATGGTGTTGTGTTACAGTATGTCTAATTGTTGGAGCTGCCTACAGATTTCCACTCACATACCCACATTGCCACCAATGTGTCAGGAACAGACCACAGAGCAATTCTTCCAAGAACATGGAATGAAGATCACTACACCAGTTTGATTCTAATTGTTTCTAGGGCCTCAGTTTAGAAAAGTAAATCAAACTGTTTTCTAAAGTGAAAGTCCTGTAGAGCTGAAAATATGCAATTACACCTTAGAGTACAAAAAAGGTTGGATTTGATTATTATTTTACATTTGTGACTCACACATAGAAAATGATTTAACTTGATAGTCAGTCTTGTGATCATTTCAGAGTGAAAATACATTTACAAAATAAAATAAAAATACAGTCTTTACAATAGAGTTATCTCAAAAGCCACACTCCTGAAAATAGAATCAGTCCTTTTCATCTTCAAACTAATGAACCAGAGGCTGAGATATTACACAAATGCATTAATGTAAGACACAAAAACACTTCCGAGTCCCATGGTCGAAAGTTAAACACTAACCACGTGTTCCAAAATGTGCATCTTTATTAAGGTCTCTTTTTAATTGCAATTTCTGAAATAAATCTTATCTCTTCAAGTATTCCACTTGGTTATTTAAAGTTACACTGGGATGTCATTTTATTTTAATGCACAGGATGGAGCTTTTTAAACCCTATAGTAAAACCTCCTAAGGGGACAGTTAGTCGTATTGTTGTGTGTATTTCAAGAATTAAATTGATTTTGAAACATTCACAAACCAAAGGTCCCGCTCTTTGTAATACTTAAAAGAACAAGCTGGAAAGCTTGTAAAAAACTCAGCAAATACCTTGACACATGAAGACATTTAATGTAGGCCCAGAGGATGTCCCTTTTCAGCGGTGAAAGTGTTTATTATTGTGCAGTGTGTGTGAAAAGGCCCGATGTAGACACTGTGATGGAGTCAGTTGTACATATTCATAGGCCTTTCCTTATTACCAAGCATTGGTAATACTCTGCAGCAACATAAGTTAACCAAACACTGGTTAAACATCTAAACAAACAGTATGCAGAAAGAAACAACTGTGGTGCATTTTCTGTCTCTCTCTGTCCTGCCCCAACCATTAGATAATTCACTGCACTAGCAACTTTCTTTTACATGAATCTACCATCCTAATACAGCTTAATGATGCATTAACAACTGTTTACCTCACGTAAACACCTGGAGGTTTGGGATTTACAGAAGTTAGATTTTTTTTTGTTATTGCAGCCACATGACACAAGCCTTCCGTAATCATGCACGTGCCCCCACCCCTCCTCCACACAGTTGCTAGTAACCCAGGAGGACACGGAGAATTAAAAAAACATGACTCTTCAGAAGAGTTAATTATCTTTACTCACGAAAGTCGCCTGACGACACCATGTTCTAAACATAGCCATACTGAGAAATACAGAGAGAGTTGTGTGGAGCTGATAGTCTTATTTAGCTTTGTATCAACTTATTTGACAATGGCTTGAATGTAACTGACGTTCATTAATATAAAAATGTTACGCACTAAAGCTATACCGTGGATACATAAGCTGGTTTATTTCAGGCAGCTGTTTTTCAACTTGATGAGTGACTGAGTGATGGTCATTGTGTTTGACTGGCTCTCAGTAATTATCTGTCACAATGTTTGGGTTGTTGGCAGCACGTCACATGAAGTATCTTTCCATTTTGATTAACTGTCACATTCGTCTCAGAAGCAAATAACACAATGTATTTGTACTCTTCATGTGTTGCTCTGCTTTGTGTCAGTAGCTAGCCTTTCTATCTGTAAATCAATGCACTGTAAATTACAGGTATTTTTATTATGAATTCATCTATCAGTTATCTTTTGTGTACGAAACCTAAAATAAGGGTGTAATCTCGTCCACACTAATAGTTAATTGGGAAAGCAACATTTCGTCCATAGGCATTAAACTCACTATAATGTACAAATAAACATCTGTATTCGCAATCAAATAACCAATCTAACATCAATCAAATCACAAACCTTCAATCATTGTTAAAAAACATACATAAATGAGACATGAAGTGTAGCTTCAGATCCACAAAATTTCCTTTACAAACTAGAAGTCATAGATAAAACAATGTAACCAGAAAATATGAACAAACTAACAAACCAAGATCATGACTAATGCCTACAGAAGATCATCAGAAACCAAACTGACCGTCTTCTCTCCAATGCTGTTTACGCCAAAGTCCTAGTCTACCTATGTTATGCAACCTAAAAATAGTAACATAAATTTTTGCCTCCCTTTAGGTGCATTGAGTGAAAATAGTCATCCTCCGATTTGCTGTGTTCATACTAACTCTTTAGCATCACATGGTAACTCTACAGCTATTAACTGCTAACATTAAAAAGGTTCATTGTTGACCTTGGGGACAGTAGTTTGACAAAATAATCTTGACTTCCACTTTGAGCAAACTTATCTTTCTGTGTATTGAGCGTTATAGGCTTGCAGGCCTGCTACTTGATAAATTAATCCAATAATTAATTAATTACTAAGATGCCAATTATTCATTTTAGGGTAATTTGACTAAAGGGGCTTTGTGGTCTTGGAAGTTTATTCTTGACCTTTTGATCAGTAGGTGTGACAAAATAATCTCTATTTACTAGCTTTTTGAAAACTGCAACACCGACCGTTTTATGGTCTTCATCATCGAATGCAAGTTGCCACATCACAAGATAGCAATGGACAAACTAATTAATGCATCATTTTCAGCATTCATTTATCTTTAAAAACACTTAAACCTCTACCTTTTCTACGGTGACATTCATGATACATTTCAAAGAACCTTGTTTTTATTGTAAGTTATTCTTATTAGCTAAATATTTGTTGAACAAACAGAAAAATACAACATGTGACACCAACTTAACTCTTGTCAGTTTCAGTGTACTGGCCAGTTTTTTTGCACAGTCTGTCATGCTACATTACATTAAGCGAGTGACAGATCATTTAGGCTCTGAAGGAAAATGGTGCAGTGTTCATTACTGTGCTTCCTGAACAGAACACACACATGGCCTCATTTATTTTAATGCAAGGGTCTTCAAATAACCATACAATACCTGATAAAAACAGACATTTCACTGCCACCAAATACCTTGCACTTCTCTCTCCACTTTTTCCATCCTCCACAGAATCAGAAAGATCAAACAAAAACACGTCACTATACACCATCAAGACTTAAAAGGGCATCTCAGCTCTATTGATTTCACAGGAGTCAGAAGCACTTCCAGTAGATTCCCTGAGAAGGGCTGAAAATGTATGATAGGCTGCAGCAACAAATATTCTCCAGGTCCACATTAATTGGCTCGGGGAGGCAGGGAACTCGGGAACAGTATCATCACAAAGGTTGATGAGGACAGAAAGTTAGATGGTTCTCATTTAACACAGAAAACTGCACATTATAGAGCAAGGGATTGTAAGGCATATCTCTGCATTATTAATGAGCTGTCCTCATTCCAGTGCAGCTCAGAGACATATAGTGGTTAACATTAATTAAAAAACAAGTCTTTTCTGAGATGTTTCTCCAATGAGACTAGTCTAAAATGCAGAGACATGGTGCTTTTATTCCTTTAATAGAATAATTCAGGAAAGAATGTGATCATGCATACATTATGGACCAATCACATGCTAAAGCTTTAGTGTATGCAATCAAACAAACAACACTTTTGATATATTTTGATATAATACAATAAGCTTTCACAACTTGCACCACTTGCTTATTAGCCATCAATCTGTCCAGCCTGAAACATCTCAACAACTATTAGATGATTTTCCATGAACTTGATAATTATGGTCCTCAGAGGATGTATCATAATAACAAACATAATTATATAATATACATACATAATATTACATAATATATAATAACATAATTATTGTTTAAACAATATGTCAAAGGTTCCTTGTAGAGTTGTGTCCAGTAGTAGCAATATGGTCCCTACGGGTGGGGACCCCATATGGTCCTCACTACCGCTGTTGATCATAGTTTGAATGGGTTAAATGCACTAGATAATTTCCAGGCATGTATACATTGCAAATTATTCCTTTAAATTAACATGAAATGAGTTTCACTACCTTTGAATAACCCTGTCTAATAAAATTACATTTATATACTACTAATTTGAAACAGCAAATATGTTTTGACAAAAACACAATGCCGCCTGGAAACATTTTAATAAGCATATAATGGGAAGTCGCTAAATGTTCGTACTGTACCTATCTGCTGACACCACATTTAATTCCCCTGCATTATCCACTTGTGTCAACTACAGAATAATTGACAAGGTAATGTGGCAATTCAAAGCACTTGGTTAAGATATGAGAAAGATGGGGGAGCCTGGATAGCTCACCTGGTAAAGCGTGCGTCCCATGTACAAAGGATCAGTCCTTGTCGCAGAGGCCGCAGGTTTGACTCTGACCTGCGCCCCTTTGCTGCATGTCATTCCCCTTCCATCTCTCCCCTTTCACATATTCAGCAGTCCTATATAATAAAGGCCTAAAATGCTAAAAAAATTATCTTTAAAAAAGATATGAGAAAGATGCAGGTCTTGATGAAATAATAAAAAAAAAAAAAATCAAGAATGATTTGAAGGGCAAGGCAGGCTGTGCATAGCCTGAACCACACACATTACTCTGGATGCAAACCACAGTTTCCTGTGTCAAAGTCCTGTGCTTTGTCATCATCTGCCCCAAACACCGCTCTATAACTCCTCTGCAGCTCAAAAACATAACACTACCTGGACTGGAAAAAAATATTCCCAGTGAATATAGGGGATGCAGCATTTATTGGACTTTCACTTGAAAACATATGTAGCAAAACACTGTTTTTAGGTTTTTCCGAAACAGGGTTGTTGACAAAGTCATTAGTGATATATTGTAATTTTGTGTGATCAAAAGAAATGCTGTAAGTCAAGCAATACATTTAATTTAGGCTACAGTAGTCCTTGAAACAAATGACACTATCAAACTAACTTTATCATTCTGGAGATATTGTGATTCTGGAAATATCCAGCAGTCAGCAATCCTTAGCTCACCTTAGCTCATCCTTAGAGATTGTCAGCTTGTTAACTTCCCCCCTTGGCGAACCTAATGCGTCCCCACTGACCAGGGATCAAATCCTGTGTGAGCTTTCACTCATGTGTCTCCCCTATTGTGTCTCTTTTTGTACTTTCCTACCATCTAACTGAAGAGTAAAACTACTAAAGGTGTGTGGACTGTCCGCTCTCCATTTATAAATGTATGTGACTGACTATAGTGTAAAAACAGAAAGAACTTCTTAAAGCTCCAATGTTGGTGAAAATTCAAGAAATGTATAATTCATTTATCAGTCAGTTGAGTTCCTACTGTAAAACTGCACGGGAAGTAGGGGGCAGGATGTAACCTGCCCATGACTCTGTTTAAGACATTCACAATGAAGGGCATTTTATCAATCCTCATCTGAGAATGTGCAGTTTTGGAATTCAGAGGCTTTTTATCGTCTTCATTTTAGTGTCAGTGGATACTTTCCTGTGCCACATGATAATGTGACAGCTCATAGCTCAGCTCAATTCAACATGTTATTGTTCAGGAGAGCAAGTGTCAATCATTTCCCTCTGCAGACCAAACCATGAATAATTATTATTTCAAGGAAAACAAGAGCCTGGTGTTGAAATGACAGCGATTAAATAGGATTTGGTTCAAGGTCAGATACATTATGCAATTTATTTTTCCAGTATTGCAGGACTGTAGTGTCTTACTATGAATATGTTTTGATTCTATTATGTGGCTGAGGATACGCCAGGAATTCTCTACTGCAAGAAATCCTGCTCAGTCAGTCTGCTATATTCAACCAATTTGTCTTCTATTAAATTAGAAAAATAGATGCTTGATTCTCAGAGTGCTAAAATTGTTATTCACCTCTTCCTCTCCTAGCTGAATTGGCCGCAGGATTGTCGAATTCGTCAGGACTGCTCTTTGTTAACTCTTAATACACTTTCAAGGCGGCAGGCCTCTGTTGCTAGTGATTAATGATCAGATGTCATCACAGCTGTAATCTAAGTGAGTGATACTTTAATAATGAAGCAGCCTCTCCAGTGGATCTATGCTGTATCAAGAAAAGAGGAAGATGGCATTTTTAGGAAGTGCAGCGCCACAGACATTATGAGACTCAC
Source organism: Perca fluviatilis (assembly GCF_010015445.1). NCBI lineage: Eukaryota > Metazoa > Chordata > Actinopteri > Perciformes > Percidae > Perca > Perca fluviatilis. The sequence goes on along the minus strand of NC_053126.1, from coordinate 17,339,578 downwards.
ACAGCATAAGAACATTTTATCTGCGCAGTCTACCCGAGTCATTCAAACTGTTAATGGGTTTGGACGGCAGGGAAGCAAATCTCTGTGTGGTATTGCCTTTTCAGGATATTTCAGGACAAATGGTTTGTATGAAATGCAATTTAAAGTCAGTTTCTAAAAGTATGGAAAGGAAGTTTGCAAACAGATTTGACACCCTCAAATCAGCATTTATAAAAGAAAATATTAAAATGTTAAAGGAACACGCCACCGTTTTTTGAAATAGGGTAATTCACCATCTCCCCTAGATGTAGATAGGTGGGCAAACGCATTTTTGTGTCAGTGCATGCATTGTCTTAGTCCGGCAACACCGCTGTTAGTTTAGCTTACCGTAGTGAATGGAATCCTTTGTTGCCGGTTAGCATGTCGTGAGTAAAAGTGAGCCAACAACAACAAAAACCTAATTACTTCTTGTGGCCTGCGTATTCACAACACGTACAAATAGCAATGCAGATTAAGACTAGACGGGGTTTCAGGTGCTGCGTGATATCTCTGTGCCCAAGTAGCAGTGCTTCGGCTGTGCTTTGCCCCAATATAAAAAAATGCGTTTGTCCACCTATCTACATTTAGGGGAGACGGTGAATAGCCCTATTTCAAAAAAAGGTGGTATGTTCCTTTAAATCATGTAAGCAAAATTACCAAAAAATGAATTTGCTGCAACTAAGACAAGACAAAAACCCAATACATAAAATCACCAATTGAAAACATACTAATGTGTCTGAAAAAAGCAATCACCCTGAACCTGCGTTGACAGGCTCTCAAGACACAACTCAGATGCTCATTTAATAGGTTTTTACTAACTCGACCAAAATGCATTGATATATTAGTCCAACATTGCATGGTATTTGCATTCTAATGTGTGTGTATGTGTGTGTGTGTGTGTGTGTGTGTGTGTGTGTATTCATTTGCTGTTCCCTTTTGATAGCGCTGTGTTTGCATGTTTTTGAGTAGCTCTAATTAAGTCTGAAGATAACAATACAAGCAATTACAATAATTAAATGATTGTGTGTTGGATATTATTTGACTAAGCAGTACCTCTGATAAAAAGTTTTAATCTATTTCTGCTAGGAAATGTCACCTTTGTTTGGTGTTTTGTATTGCCAAGGACCGTGGCCATTATTACTTTGCATGCTGCTTACTGTGATAACACACAGGCAATCAGAGCCCAGGAATACTTTTCTTATAATTTACTGTGTAACGGTTTTGTTGTTAAATTATTCCAGAGACCAAACAAACACAGCACATGTGATGGATACTTTGATTTGGGGTCCTCCATGTTCAGCCTGTGAGCCTGCATATTGTTCAATGGTCAGGGTTCATTATTCGTCATTGTAATGGCAAACATTTGTTGTCAGAGGGAGAAAGGCCATTCTCTAAATCTTTACTCCTACCCCTGCAGAAACACACATTGTGAATGATGGTTTCCAAGTTAAATCCCAGTCAGATCAGTATTTGCCTAAAATCCATTAACTCATTCAACTGTTTTGTTAGTAATAGTCTGTTGCCACAATTTGCCTTGATTAATTACAAGTGATAGGAAAGATTGTGTGCATTATGATCAGCACTGGTTAGTTTCCAGTTGGATTATTGGATGTTTGTAGGTGCGAATTGTGAAAACATGAATGAGCTTTTGAAAGGTTGACAGTAACGTTGTTTAGACAGAGAATACGGAGGTGATCACATTTGATGCCTATTGCATATGATGAGAATATAATTAATCAGATGTGAAAAAGTGTTTGAGAGAAATTTACTAGTTATTTTTGTTTATTGCTTTGTAAGATACTTTTTGCATGTGTAGCCTTGTTGCATGACAATTTTGTGTTTGTGCTGCAAACATTTACTGAGAACTTACTGACAATGTTAATGTTAATTTAAAGTTCTGTTTTAAGTTTTAAGTTCTCTGTTTTAAGTTCAAACCATAGCGAATGACTAATAAATTCTGAGTTCATTGATCGTTCACAAGGAGAAGATTCAAAGCTGACCTTTACTTGTTCTGATGGTCTGCATCAATGATGAACCTGCATTGCTCTATGGAAGTTTAAGTTGTTCAACAAGACACTTGTCTGGAGCTGAAGAGTCCACCGTTTTGCTGCATTGGCTGTCTTTACACTATGAAAAAAATCATGCACACGCTGTAGGGGAAGCAGCAATTTGCAGCTTTTTTACAGCCATGCTCCAAATAGCTTTTAACATCCAAATTAGTTTGTGAGTCAAATAGGTTCTACTTGTTAGTATTCTACTGGTATGCTGGATTGAAGTTTAGTTAGTTTTTTCTATTTGCTCTGGTAGCTATAGGGGTGTAAGAAGGGTCTGTTTATCTGTCAATTGTTATCTGCAATTGAAACAAAGGGAGATTTTGATTGCTACTGGCCATTGCTCTACAATTTTTGTATAGATAGAATTCCCCCTTAACAAATCCTTTCATATTTGTTGATCACCAACAGGCCAAAATAAATGTAAGGGCCAGGTTGCCATAAACATGATGAGCATATTCGTGCTCCATAGAGGATGGACCCTTTCTACTTTGGACACTACGTTGTATGATTCCCTCTAGTGCCACCCTCAGTACTCACTGTCTGCACAGGTCAACCGGTGATTTACTGTAGCTGGGGTAGGACTATTAGCGTCTCATACAGCCCTCTGATAGTATTGTTACTGGAGTCACTGCTAATGTTGAGCCAGATCGCTGTCGAATTAAAGCACCAAAAGTCTGCTACACGATGGTTTGCACCACAGCATTGCACAATAGAGAACTTGTTTGCATTCAGACACAAACTAATCAAAGGTGCAGGCCAGACGGGTGGTTTTAAACTCACAGCCAAATTAATATCTGCCTGAGCACTGTGTTCACTACCCTGTTTTGATGAGATTTTCTCCTGACCCGTGTGAACTGTGAGGGCAGACCCTGTAGGGTTGAAAGTTCTCATCCCGACTGGTTCAGCAAGTACAAAATACTAGGGTGACCATATTTTGATTTCCAAAAAAGAGGCCCGGCCTCGAGACAAATTCAGATAGGCTTCTCAGAGGTTAATGAACATGCTTTATTATGCCTCAATGGTGCAAAAATAACTTCTGCAATAAAATAAAATCAAATCTGTAACAACCTGTAACAAAATAATAGCTCTCTTTTAAAATAAATAAATAATATGAAATAATGTTCTAAATATGACCTCTTCTGTGTTAGAAAATCCAGCTTCAACAACATATCTCTTAATACATTTTCAGTGTAATAAGATAAATAATAAAGACACTGAAACATGTGCCAGCTTTGCACACGGTACCCTCCGCCTCCCACTTGTGGACGGTACGTGGGACATTTTTTTGCTGTTCAACTGTGAAGCTGCTCTAGCTGCACTAGTCTTGTTTTATGGTTGTGCGGAGGCTCCACGCAGAGCTTTCGCCGTAGCCTACGTAAGTTGCCTGATGTTTATACTTGTGCGCTGGTGTGTGCGTCAAGCTGGCATGTGTGTGTGTGTGGGGAGTGGGTGATAGAACGAGGGAGAAGTGACAGTGACAGCGAGCGAGTACCGACTCTCGAGTCATAGTGAGAGAAACAAAGTGTCTCCCGTGTGTTTTGTGACCACGGTGGGAAATCTTTAGCAGGAAACGCTTCGGCATTTTGTGTGCAATGCTGCTCCGCTGTCTGCTCTGCTCCCTGTGTATGTGCGCATCGCAGAGCCGCCCACAAGGCAGCCTCTCGGGAATTACGTCACACAACAAAGTACCTTAGTATTGTGTGCAAAGCACCAGTCAATTTAAGTACACGCTTAATGGTCCCACGAAAAGCAGTGAAAACCGGACATTTTCATGAATTTATAAACCCCCCCTCCGGATGCCCTGGACAGTAGGTAAAATGTGGACATGTCTGGGCAAAAGAGGACATTTGGTCACCCTAACAAAATACTGAAAAGTTCAGTATGTTGAACACCAAAGATTAATGACTGAACCTTTAGGGCCCTATGAGAAGTCGAAGCCTAAGTAAAATAGAACAACTTAGCAATTTACAGATATTAACTGGCAAAAGTCAAAGCAATCATTACAGTTTGCAACTATAAATTAATTGCTGTTAAATGGCTTTAGGTATAAATAAGAGTAAGAGAGTAAGATTAGCATGTTCTCCCAGTGGAACTGCATGCTGTAGGAGAATGGTTGTGTGTTGGGTGTGGGTCATTGGTACTTTGAAATAAAGACATCCATGTTTGTGGCATATTCCTCCATAATGATATAGCAGCATTCAACTCCACAACCCCTGCCTCCACTGCGCCAACAGAGATAAATTGTTCAGCAAGATAGCCAGTAGGCTCTTTCAAGGTCATTACAATATGCAGATAAGCTTTCAGCACACACAGGTCATTAATGAGTGGCAATGACTGCCATGCTTTCCACTGTTGACCTTAAAGGACAAATCCAGCGCAAAATGAACCTAGGGGTTAATAACACATGTGTACCAGTCGACAGTTCTCTGGGATATGTTTTTATGCTAATCGAATGTGACCAGTTTCATCGCAAACCGCTAATTAGCTTAAAACGCTAGTCGTCGGGGCAGAGGGTAAAGTAAAAAGAAATCGCTATTTTTATACCACTAACAAGGCTCAAAATAGCACCACACTTCAACGGTAGGATAATGAGGGTCCCTACATGTAAACCGAAGCATTGAGAACTTTGTAAGTGTACAGACAGTTTATTAAAAAGACAGTTTAGAAAGACAGTACCGTTCATGTATACGGGCGGGCGCCATCTTGGGAAAGCAGTCACGACCAGTTGAACGCTGAACACCATGCAACCAGTAACCAGTAACATAGCTCAAGCACGGCATATGTCGTTCGACTGGTCGTGACGACTAGCGTAACAAGCTAATTAGCGGTTTGCGATAAGACTGGTCACATTCGATTAGCATGAAAACACATCCCAGAGAATGGTCGACTCGGTACACGTTATTAACCCCTAGGTTCATTTTGCGCTGGATTTGTCCTTTAACTACCTGAAGATAAGAGCTCCAGAAGGATGCTTGTTTTTGTATTTTCTTTCTCTTCTCTCATGGAGTGGATAATGAAGCTAATTTAAAACATAAATCAATATTGTTGGAATAGTAAAAAGTATAGTTAAAATCAACAAAGTGTTTATTTATGTCTTACTTTATAGCCCAAATTCTTACTTTATAGCCCAAATTCTAGTTAAAAAGCCATATTTAATAATGAATACATGCATCTAAATAAGTCTGTTTAATTTTAGTGTTTGCTTCATCTTACATAGACACATCTACATCTTTACATTATTCTGTGATACACACATTGTAATATACTGTAAACACTTAAAACCATCACAATAAAATAAACACCATGCATATACCAATTAGTGACTGCCTTAACACATTTTCAGTGACTTCCTGTTTTGTTCAAACAGATGGTGCAGCTCCTCGCTTTTAGATTTTTTTGGTTAAGATACAACAAAGTGTTTTTGGCCTTACATACAGTAAGAAATGACAAAATGTTTGGCAAGGTATAGACATTGAAATGATCTTCATAAAAGCAAAACTGATACTTGCGTTACAGAAATTACCAACAAGAATTGTGCAATGACAGCATCAAACGCAATGCTGAAGCATCCAGAACAAATGAGCTTTCAACCATGTCCTCTCATTTGACAAGGAAGAGGTCGCATTTACAGAATCGAGCTGATCTTCGACACCTGAGTTCATTTTCCCAGAGTGATTAAAATGTCACAGCCAAGCCTGTAATGCATTCTGACTTAAAGTTTCACCAAGAATTGGGAAGAATACTGTGAATTACCCCCAACGAAGTGAAAAGGTGGTAATCAATCCCCTTTACTCAAATGATTCCCACTATCTCAATAATGAACAGATACATAAATGAGGCTGCTGCTGCCGCCGGGTGTGTTTGGGGGAGCAAAGAAAATGATTCATCAAAAATAATGAATCTCTACTCGTCACTTGCATTCTGTTTTTTATATCACTTATGGCTATTAAAGGTTAATATGCAGCCATTACAATCAGTTGCAGCAGAGCTGGCACATGTGTTGGATCATAATCTTTCTATAACCAGATAATTGAAAACACAATTGTAGTTCAAATAAATTTCCCCATTAACATCACTCCAAGACTGATGACTTGGAATGTATTGGTCCAGGCTGCTTGCATTGACATGAAAGCATCCCCTAAAAATAGCCCTTATTTCAATAAAAAAATAAAGACTAACATCCTTTGATCATTGGGTTGTACCTTGTTCTCCTTGACTGCAGTTACAGCTAGTTAGGCAATCATTTGAATAGACAATAGAGCTCAGTGAACACAGGCTGTAGGTATCAGTTTAATGAGCCACAGGGCCAAGATTAGAGCCATACATGTAGTTAGATGATGTCTGTTTCCATCTAATCTTGTCTGAACAGAAGCTGAAGATGCAATTAAAGTTGGTAACAACTTGTTGAGTGTTTTGAGGAGAACTACTCTCAGAACAACATACTACTGTAGTGAGGATTTTTTTAATCCATCAAAAGACTACATACGTTTATTGTGAATCATATACAGTAACTATGTTTACTCTGACTCTGACAGTTTCACATTCACACCCCAAACCCTGTGTACACCTGGATAATGACATCCGATCACATGCCTTTGCATTCACATACGGATTCTCGTTTCCTTCATTTCTGGACGCACTGTGATTGTTTCTTAACATGCAGATTATGTGTCATTCTAGAGGATTTTTTTTTTGTCATTTAATCTGGAGGATTTGTTGGACAGACCAGGCAAAGGCATATGTTAGCTACTTTGAGGGGAATTGTACGGTGGCCGGGAAGTGCAATGCAACATTACAAAGAATGAAACACTTTTACATTTTGGAAAACAAATTTACATTTTGGAAAACAAAATAACATTTTAGAAAACAAATTTACATTTTGGAAAACAAAATAACATTTTAGAAAACAAATTTACATTTTGGAAAACAAAATAACATTTTAGAAAACAAATTTACATTTTAGAAAACAAATTTACATTTTGGAAAACAAAATAACATTTTAGAAAACAAATTTACATTTTAGAAAACAAATTTACATTTTAGAAAACAAATTTACATTTTAGAAAACAAATTAACAAGATGCAAAACACTTTTACCAGTCCCGAAACAAATTTACAAATGACAGATTCTTCACGGAAGGGAATGTACCACATCCGAAGTGATGAGGTGTTGTATACATGTCGCCTTGACTACGGCAGTTATGGATCGAATGCGTCAATAGAGCCGCCATCTTGGAACAGGGGAGGCACTCCCTTATATACTGTCTATGGGCCGTCCTTAATGCATCAGCGTCAATGTAGGCAAAGGTCTAACGGAAATAAAATCACTATAAATCGTCAAAATCTCATGTGATGTTCTAGTTTTTTTAAACAAAAAGATAAAGAGACTAATTAATGTGTTAATACAAAGAATATTTATTATAATCAGTTCACAGATATGAGTACAAACGGAAACTTCACCCTTCTGAACTAAGAGGTTCTGCTTCAAAGTGAAGTTTAAACAGACTGAAATGTCCAGGCTCACTCCCCCACTAATGATTCATTTATTTCTGCATGTATTTATTTATTTAACGAGACTTTAAGTCGGTTTTTGCTGCGTCCACAGTCTGAGTCCCTCCAGACTCCCTTTAGGAAACCTGTGATTTAAACTTCAGCAGGCTGTGACAGTCCGCCCGTTTAGTCCTGGATCTGATTCTTCTCCGGGGCTCTTTCCTCCCAGCGGGCCCAGCAATACGCCCTGGTCTCCAGCTGCGTGGTGTCGGTTTTGGCTCCCAGGAATGGACAGTGAGCTCCAGGTCCTGCAGCTGCAGACGGACTCAGCTGTCCCCCTGCTGTAGCTTCGATCCGGCCGCGGCTGTCGATACGTTCCCTGTTTTTCCAATGTTTCCGTCAGGTCCGCGTCATATAAAAACTCCAAACACCGACCACACGTAAAGTCACCATAAACTTCATTCACGCCATATACTCACTCACAACAACACATATTGGGCTCGTTCGAGATGAGCCAGATCTGCGCAGAATCGATCACCGGCGATCGGCGCCCAATGCATGCCGGTTAGATTTGTGTCCGACTTGATAGGCTCGTTCGAGATGAGCCAGATCTGCGCAGAATCAATCACCGGCGATCGGCGCCCAATGCATGCCGGTTAGATTTGTGTCCGACTTGATCCCGACTTGCTCTGACGTCATGCACACGTGGGCAACGATAATCTCACGAGACCAAGGCGGCCGCAGTTCTGAGACGCAGGTAGCGCAGTTGCTTTTCACCAACTGCAAGAGCCAGGCGGACGCAGGTGGACCCAGTGCATGCCGGGGAAACGCCGCCTCTCAGCTGATCCAACAGCTGATTGGTTCAGAATCGACTCAAATATACATAGATGTTTTATATAAACTTTTTATTGATTTTCAATCGGAGGGATTTTAACTGTGATTTGTCTGATTTAAAAGCTTATTCTGTACAGAACACATGTTGTGAGGCTGATAGTGATGTTTAGAAGTCAGAGAGACTAAATCTGATCAGATTACAGATCATCTACAGTCTGTTCTTTATTAAAATCAGCAACAGATCACATGTAGAGAATTTTGACAGCTACTCTGTCATAATAAAAACAACTGGAGACTGTGTAGGAGCTGATATAGGGGTCTGATAACATTTTATTAAATCGGAATCGGACCCGACCGGACCACAGTGTTTGTGTCACTTCCTGTTCAGCCTGAAGGCTGCTGGAGTCAGCTGGGAAAACTGTCCGACTTTAGAGCGGACTTTTGTCACCGCCCCCGCTGCTGCCGCCTGCTCTCGTCTACTTTACAGGCGAGGCGCAGTTCATCTCGAACGAGCCTACTGACTGCGCTCACCAACAACACCTCATCACTTCCGGTATGTGGTACATTCCCTTTCCGTGAAGAATCTGTCATTTGTAAATTTGTTTCGGGACTGGTAAAAGTGTTTTGCATCTTGTTAATTTGTTTTCTAAAATGTAAATTTGTTTTCGAAAATGTAAATTAGTTTTCTAAAATGTTATTTTGTTTTCCAAAATGTAAATTTGTTTTCGAAAATGTTATTTTGTTTTCCAAAATGTAAATTTGTTTTCTAAAATGTTATTTTGTTTTCAAAAATGTAAATTTGTTTTCTAAAATGTTATTTTGTTTTCCAAAATGTAAATTTGTTTTCTAAAATGTTATTTTGTTTTCAAAAATGTAAATTTGTTTTCTAAAATGTTATTTTGTTTTCCAAAATGTAAATTTGTTTTCCAAAATGTAAATTTGTTTTCCAAAATGTAAATTTGTCTCAAGCTTTGTAAAAGTGTTTCATTCTTTGTAATGATGCATTGCACTTCCCGGCCACCGTAGAATTGTGCTAAGAAGGCTAATGTTACTTATACTGAAGGTAATCGATTCCAGCATCAAAGCTTTCTAGTTTTACTCTGAGTTTTGCCACCCTTGTCAGTCACATTCCATTTGTCTTGCACATTGTGATGGTCCCTCAATGAGTCTCCTGGAACAATGCTGTTGTATGAGCCATGGATGTATTAAGGAGAACTGTGTTTACAGATTGAGCCCCATTCATTCCTATAATAGTTGCTTACTAGGCACATACGTCTCCTTCCTCATGCTTTTGTTTCTGAGCCCATAGAGCATGTGGTCTACTTCTCCAGCCAAGCCAGTTGAGAGCATGCACACCCCAGACTTACGCTGGCCGAGCCATCTATCTTCCTGTTAGCTCCATACACATATGATTGCCATTAAATCATTTAATAATACCTCTCTTCTAGACATTACAAATGTTATTTGAAAAACATTTATCAAATTCTAATAATAAAAAGAATAATTTCGCAGGGGTTTGTGACACACAGAAAAATGTATTCACCATTGGATAGCCACTCCTTTTTAATGACTGTGTTTGGGAAAAACATGTTCTTATCCAGATAACAAAGCCAGATCCAAATCACATGTTAGTTGAAACTGACTGTGGTGGTGACGTGTGTATGAATATGTGCGTTCAAAAAGTTCCATTTACTTTCAAGTCAAATCTTTGAGTGTCTGTCATAACACCTTAATGTTACAATAACCCTTCTTTACATTTTTAATGATTATTGATCCCAGTGGTACCGCTGGCTTCTCAACTTGACATACAGTCAGTCAGTCTTTTTTTTTTCACACCTTTATTTCCTCTTGTCTATATCAGTCACCTCAGTGCTGTATAATTTCAATGTAATGTATCCAGTGCTAAGACTCACAGCTGTAAAAGTCAATAACTCAAGGTAAGTTAGCACATGTTCCAGCTTCTTCTGATGGATGGGCTCACTTGGAGTTTTATGTAACCAAACAAAGACAACCAATGTGAGGGAAAAATGTGTGTGAAATCCTCTTGATTTCACATTGAACTCCTTATTGAACTCCTTATTGCCAGCATCATCATGCTATGGTCAACAGCAGGTATATAGTATAGTCAACAGCAGGCAGCTGTATTTATTTTTAAGCAGAGCCATCTGCAACCTTTCACTGTATGTGTTCACGTTGTCAGCCCATTTTTGCGAAATGACAAGTTGCAGTTTTAAACCAGCACGTACAGGGTCCTCTCATCTACACAATCTTCATCTCTGAGCATGGTGAAAATGTATGGAATTGACAAGCCAGATAGCGAAGACGGTTTCCTTAGCACACAGCCAAAGACTGCACCTCCTGGAAAATGGCTGCAAGTTTTTTAGTGTGTAGCAAAGCTGTTGGCTTGAAAAGGTGCTGCTGTTCTCATAAAAGATTAACAATTGCTTAGTGGCCCTGGGGCACCCAAGCCAACAACTCAGGATTCATAAATAAAAGTAAATGGATCAATATTTTCAAGACTTAAGAGGTAACCTATGGCTACCCCTACCTTGAGAAAGAAAGCTTTGAGAAAGGTTAGGTTTTAATCGAAGCCTTCCCCCAGTAATAATAAAGAAAGTGTGGTATTTAATCATCAGAACTGTGTGGTAACGTACCTGAAACACAGAAACCAATGCCCATGCTGTGAAATAAAGAAATGCAGGCACTATATCTTCTGTAATCATAAAAGAAAAAAGCTGTTTAATATTACTATTTTGTAATTATTCTCACAAAACTGCAGAGTTATTGTGCACAGCCTTTTTTTTTTTATTTACAGGAAACAGGGAACAACGAGTGGATGAATTGTGGCCCAGGAAATCCTTGTCTCAACAGCCAACATCAGATGCTCATTAATCAAGTTTTATTGGAGCAAAGTGTCACAGCAGAATGACGTATTACACTGGGAAGAAAAACTCACATGATTAATATGACAAATATAAACATTTGCCTGTAGTTTAAAAAGCCATTATCTCAGCAACATGATCATGGTAATTATGATGCATGTCCTGCAATTAATATCTAGCAACTACAGTTGCATTGTGTTAATTTCAACATCTACAGTTAATTTGGTACTGTGTATTAGCTGGACAATATCCCTATAGTTTGACATAGTCTATGGAATATTATAAAACTGTATTTTCTAGTGTTATCACAACACATGTTGTAAGGTTGTTTTTAACTCATTTGTGATACAAGTAAGGATTCATGTTTGCTTCCCTCTGACTTCTACATTTTTGTAACCTGTCATCTATCCAACAGAAAATATGTGTAAATGGTGCTGAAAGGAAAATATCAACTCTTGCTGACTCATTCATGTGTGTTCTATTCTTTTATTTCTCTCCCAAGGGGACTAATGCCACGAACACTAGACAGCCAGATCACATTAGAGAAGACACCCAGCTACTTTGTCACCAGAGAGGCACCTAGACGCATCTCCAGCATGTCCCATGAGACCAAGCTGATTGTTGTGGTGCGTAACCCAGTCACAAGAGCCATCTCTGACTATACACAGACTCTTACCAAAAAACCCGACATCCCTACATTTGAAGAGCTGGCCTTTAAGAACATAAGTCTGGGTCTCGTCGACACTTCCTGGAACGCCATTCGGATCGGGATGTACATCCTGCACCTGGAGAACTGGCTGCAGTACTTTCGCCTGTCGCAGATGCACTTTGTGAGCGGGGAACGACTAATCACGGATCCGGCAGGGGAAATGGGCCGTGTTCAGGACTTTCTAGGACTGAAACGAATAATCACGGACAAGCACTTCTACTTTAACCGAACCAAAGGCTTCCCCTGTCTGAAGAAGCCGGAGAGCAGCAGCCAGCCACGCTGCCTTGGCAAATCCAAGGGCAGGACTCACGTACAGATCGAACAGGAGGTTATAGAGCACCTGCAGGAGTTTTATAGGCCATTCAATGTCAAATTCTTTGAAACTGTGGGGCAAGACTTCAAATGGGATTGAGAGTGCCATACAGAAATGGTGCTGTTTTAAAAAATGGCTGCCCTCTGGAGAGAAATATAAATGAGGGTATCGTTAGCTTAATGTTTAGATGACAAGTTTATTGAGCTATGTAATACAATGACACAATTAATATAGAAAAATACACAACTCGTTAAAATCATATAAATGGTTTCACATCGTGCTGGGTTTTGGGTTTGGTCATTCTGATGTGCCATTTCATATATACAGTATATACAAAGACCAAGTTACACACATAACATATGAATTCAACAACAGGCAACCAGCATTAATTCATTAACCAAGCCTTTAACCAACAACCATCACAATGCCTTTCTGTCATTTAGAAACACCAGACCTACATTAATGACATTGTTTACATATTCAAAATTAAAACCACCAGCTTTACTGTTAAAATGAGATCGCAACATGAAATTGTCAAATGAAGTAGTGAACTGTCAAATGAATAATAAAATAAAAATCAGCCTACCAATTATTCTGCAGTGAAATTCATCTCCTTATTGCTGACAAAAGCTCATGGACAACAGTGACAGATTAACTGAATACGTGTGCTGTAACTGTACTGAGAAGAAAAAATAATAGCTATATTAAAACAGATGATATAGCAATGGTAAAGGTTTACCGTTTGTTAAACTTCAGCTCTTTCTGTGTCAGTGTTTTTGTTGTGGTCATCGAAATAAAAATTCAAGTATTTATTTGGTTTTCTTGCCACATGAATGAAAATAGTGTTTTGTTCTTATGGTGTCCAGTAACAGTATACAAGCAAGTTGTCCTTACATTTGTGGTATTTTCTTGTCCTCCTTATATTGATCAGTATCTGATCTAATATATCATGTACACTACACTAATTGTGGGGTTTCCATTACAAAGACTAATCAAACCTGATGCCAGTCTCTGTACAGGCAGTTAATGCATAACCTGATGAGCCATACTAAACATGCACCAGCTGTAAAGCCCTGTTCACACATGACTACAATAACATACAGACTTCATGTGATTTAGTGCATGACATTCACTCACATCTCTTGACCAAATTTCAAAGAACAACATACCAGTACAAAGAAGTTTGTATTGAGCCTGTTGAAAGATAAAATGTTCCTCACCAAATGCTGCCATGCATGTCAGTGATCTTATTAACTTTAAAGATTCCTCTTTTGATAGACTTGATCGTGCTTTTTCTGAATGGGTTCCCATGCTAAGCAGCTAGATTAACCTCCTGAATTTGCACCCTGAAGCCAATCAGAGTTGTCATTAATAATTTTCACTGAAGCCCCTGAAATTCACAACACACAAGAGGAAGAAAAGCGCAGAAAACCAAAGAAGCTGTGCAAAAAGTAATAATAATACAACAAAGCTCCAAATTAATGATATGTAAATGTGTGCTGGATGTATCTGTGTTCTGTGAAATATGGCATGAAATACAGATTACAGATGTCGGATTAGCACAGGATTAAGAACACAGGCAACCTCTGCAATTATTTCAAACAAATTCTCCGGGTAATTGTTGTGTCCCGCATGAATACAGCTTTAGATTTAACTCGACTTGACTGACTACAATTTGACCTTCCAACCTTGTAGACAGTATTGGCATGTTGTTTCTAGGTTTAACATTAGATTACCAAGCCTAATAGGTCTGAGGTATCCTCCTTATATGAGTCCCTGTTTTGGTGGTACTTACTTCTTACTCACCTATGACACACAGCAGCAGGAAAATGTGAGGTTTTACTCTTTTTCTTGATATGGAAAAATAGTCTGAATCTGGGCATTTACTAACAAAAATTAAACAATTAATGAAAAATCTGAATAACTATATGCTTCTTATGATGTTGTTATTCAAAAGTATTGCAAACACAATACAAGAACATTTACAAATGCATACATTTGCAATTAATTATTCTTGGAGGTTATTTGAGGTAAATTTGAGATCAGATAATATGGTAATCTAAGCAAAGCACCCTGGCTGAAAAAGCCAAGTAAATTTGCTATGGTAATGATGAAATAGTAATTGGGGTATGAAAAAAAAGTCTGCAACATCTTCCAAATAGGTGTTACACTTGCATTGTTTAATCCCCCGCTGCAGGGCTGTGAATTGAGCAGTCTTATCTAGTCGAACTTAGACTAATGTGCAAATGTGACAATGTGACCTTCCATATGAAGGAAATTAGATATTCACTTTCATTCCAACTGTCCTCTTCCAGTACCTGTCCATTGGCCAACAGCAGTATAAGTATTTATTCTCCATATTTTTGATTTACCTGCCAATGTCGTCTACAGCTGCCTGCTACTTAATGAGCCATCAGCAGACACGCCAGTTTAGCAATAAGCTCAACTTTATCTCAGCTCAGTTAATTATAAACTTTTCCCCAAGAATGCTTTGGGCTTGATGACATTGCACTGAGGGAAAAACTCCCTCACGGCTGCCACCCTATGATACCCAATGAATACTTTGATGTGTTATCAGTCCTGCATATGGCTACTTTCCATGTGACTTCTGTTGAAGAATATTAGGTGAACTTTTGGGAAATATTTATGGACGCAAGACATGTTGCAGAGAGAAAAAAATGTCTGCTTTCAAAGTTGTGCACACCTTTTTCTTGGACGTTTGTGCTAATTTTATTGGTATGCTTTCTTGCAATATCGTAGGCATTCTACACATGCAATGTCACACATACAGTTGTGGCAATGAAAACAAATTGCTCCTTGATGTATATAATGTATGAACTCCTCATTATGAAAGAAGAAAAGTGTTCTCTGTGTAGATAAACACTGTCTGACCATTCTAACCTTCAAAGTAAATACCAAAGAAGTGATTGTAAATGTCATGAACTTTGAAAGACTCTGAGGTGAAACACACCTCTGCCATTCATCAGAAATGTCTCAAAGTACACAAGAAAATCAGTTACCTCAGAGACCATTTATTTCCCTGCTTATTTACAGTTTTTTTTCGATTGCTAAACAACAGTGGGCACAACTGGAGTCACATGTGCAAAACGCTAACTACAGTCTGCACAGCAGCAGTTCATGTGGACCAAACTCTAGTTCGTTTTTCATTGCTTGAACACAGTTTTCAAAACTCTACACACTTATCCCATGACTTTAACCACAACGTGCACAACACTGTAGATTTACAGCACTTTGTTCAAATGCTAACACACTGCTGTCAAAACTGTTAACCACACATTCAAAACTGAATAGATTTCAGTCTGGTGCCTATCAAACACTGCTGATTGGAATTTTAGCTGAAAGCCTAAGCAGGTGTCTTGTTTTAGACTAGTTAGTGAAGATATACGGTATTTATACAGAGAAAGCTCAGAAAGCCTTTTTTGTATACAAACACCAAATAAGAATGAAACAATTATACACTGTACCGTTTGAGAGAAACAGGTAAAAGAGCAAAGATACCAATATGTCCAGGTAAGATGTCTGAGGTTATGTACACAGCTATAAAAAAAAGTGAAAAACACTATCTTTACAATAGTAACACTGCGTTCTTACTGTTTTTCAGAAAGTAATGGAGGTGAAAGCAATAGAAACACCACATTCATTTGTATTTAGAGATGATGCAGACATCCAATGTGATGAAGAAAACTTGCCACATGATGCTGGAGAGAGGCAGGATTAGTCACACTATTCGTTGGTACTGTTACATATGTACCTTTGTACAAAATACTTTATTGAAGAAAACTGCTGATTTTCATTCCTTCTTGTTTACCTTATGTTCAAATTGGTATGCTATACAATCTATATTTTTTCCTTAAATAAACTATTGAGTAGTGTCAAGTCACTCAAATTGTTCAAATTGTAAAGATGAAAAAGTTTGTCATTTCTGTATTGGTGTTTGATGCTAGTGTTTTTACCCTCAGTGTGTTCTGAGTGCCAGTGTGTGTTATCTCAGTGAGGCTTGTGCATAGTGTTTGGCTGCACTGAGCCTGTTTTGAGACGTGCGTTAAGAGTTGTGTTGCTTTGAATGAGTTTTGCAGGTGATGTGAACTGTTTAGCTCAAGTGACTGTATGTAGTGCAGACTGTAGTTAGAGTTTTGCACATGTGACTCCAGTTGTGCCCACTGTCGTTTAGCAATCGGAAAAAACTGTAATGAAAAGAAATAATGGTGCAACATTCAAATATGAGTTTTGCAGTTGCCTCTTACGGACTCCAAAGCTGTCGAGGTCTTTTATAACTCCTGCCTTTTGAAATTCTACTCAGGCTCCAACCCTGAAACTTCACACACTTTACAAGCTCGTGTCTGTAATCTCTATATTGTGGGGATGACATCTAAAGAAAAACAGCTGCAAATGTGCAGTGTCCCAGAAAGCACAGAAACTATAGAAAAAATGCATCAATAACATAAAAAAAATGCTCAAATACAATGATAGGAAAAAGCAGAGAATATCTTGTAATATTTACTGGCTTCTTGTATGTTATGTAAGAGGTTTGCTGCTTTTTGTTTACTGATGTCACTTGAAATTTCCAGATGTAATGCAAGCAGATATATCACTTATTTCTTACTGGAATGTGTACTTTTTCCAAGATGACTTCTTCCATTTGGGGAAGAGTGTTGAAGTATTTATACCCCCATAATGAGCTAAAGCTATGGAGGATAATGAGGATGTTCCCTTTCTCCAATGGACAAGGAGAAGAGCAGACTTCCCTTTAGATGATTTAAAACTTGGCAGCCAGAAACCCCTCCAGATGAAATCTCATTAAGCAAACCTCTACCTGCATCAATGCACCTTTTGAATATGTCATCATTCCCCAAGGTTCTTCTATAAACATAACTGTGTATCGTACATAAAGCTGTTCCTCTAAATTAAAAGATGTACCTAAAAAAATGGTTTTATTTCCTCTGCAGATGCATGTTGCTATTTCCTCAGGATTTGTCTCTGCAATGTTGTTTCATGCTTCATGTAATACAACTGACGAGTTCAGTGTCACACTAATCAAAAGATTCCCATTAAAGAAGCCATGCATTCTTGGGGGAAAAAAAAGGAATAACACAGCCACACAAACCTACCGTATGTACTACTCTAATAACCACTTTGAAAACCATTCCCCTCACCTCATTTCCTCTGATTTGTTGAACATGTGCTGCTTGCCTTACCTTCAAAAAGGTCAAGTGCAGAACAGGTCTCCAGGCACACAGTCAACTAATTAAGCAGTAGTGGTGGAAGATGCATGCCAGCTCCTGGGATACCGCAGCGGTCGGTAGCCACCCTCAGGGTTAAAGAACATATTGTTTCACATGCAAGAGAGGTATTTGCATTACATTGTTTTCATGCAAAATATAAAATAACTATACTATGGCAGGAAAGACAGCAGCTGTATAATAAAAAAGGTACTAATGTCTAAGTGTTTCTACTTAGTATTCCTCTATGAAACACAAATCACTTTAAAACGTATTAATGGAAATATATTGTATTTCTATGGAAGTTTTGTGGCCTCTTTATTCAAATGACAATGCATTTTGCAATGGGCATTTCAATGTACAATTTGGTCATGCATTTTGTAAATGCATTTTGCAACTGGCAATTCAACATGCAATCCTCAATTCAGTTTGAATTTTTTTGGATCAAAAATTAGAATGGAAGTTCAATCAATTATTTGCCCCGGTTTTTTGTCGTCTTTATTCAATGTCAGCCAATGTAAATCAGCCAGCCAGCCAGTGTAAACATTATACAACATTTTTTTTCTTAAAATGTCAAACTGAATCTCCCAAGGAAGCCCGACCCGGTTTGTGTGCAGTGCAGAGCGGCAGCAATTAGCTAAGCAGTAGGAGCACTATTGCCTACAGTCTGATATATGTAGCAACAGTCTGTTATACAGCCATGGTCTGCTATACAGAAAAACAAGACCTTAGAAATGCCATGATATACCATGAATCAAGTATTCAACAAAGCCGTGTAATAATGATCTGTAATTTATGCCAATAGATGCTTTTTTGTTACCATAACAGCTTCCCAGTTCTGTAATATCTGGAATTTCCAAGACATCTGCTAAACAGCATTATATTTAAATGCTATTTTGTTGGAACATCAAACTGGAAGACAAATTACAAACAAACTGTTATGGAGTCTGCATCTTTGCAAGTCACAGAGTTATTCAGTGTTGGCAGAGGCTCTGCCCGCTGCCTTCCATTTAAATGTGGGATCAGAGAGGATGTCAATTCAGTGTACAGGACTGCGCCCAGGGGACCGCTAGAGGAAAAGAAGGGGTCCACAGTGATAACAGACATCCTCGCCAGGAAGCCTGATAAATGCAGTCAGTCTGAGTCTGTAACTTAGATAATTAAGTCCTTATTCAACTGAGGGAATGTGCCCGATGGCGTGTTCAGAAGAGTGGAACACAATAAGGAGCGATGCCAAATGACCGCCACTTAGCCAAACTTTCACCACTTTTGTCATTCTTGCAAAATCCCAGTGCCCGCCGGCCTCAGCTAAAAGCAGCTCAAGCAAAAAGAGCCTGAAACTTCACTGTGAACAACACGGAGAGTTTACTTAACTACTAATGGTGAAAAAAGAAATAATAAGCAGGTAATCTGAATGCCATTACCAAGAGTCACTGAGCTGTCAGACACATGTTCCACATATACATACATACACATACATAATAAGTTAAACGGTTTGCAGAGCCTTACAGTATTTTAACCCTCACAGTCTATTTGTTACAGCTATGTATTACCAGACTAATGCTTCTGTTTGGCTTTTTGATCGATCCGCACATTTGTGTTGCTTATTCAGATGTAATTATTAACGTGAGGTTAAGATTTATGAAGGCATCTCTAATGAAAGGGAGCCATAAAGCTGTCACGATTGTTTTTGGGGTGTGAATAAAATGCCATCAGCGCCGTAAACATAGATGGAGGACGTGCTCTGTTGACATAATGCCTCATTGACCCTTAATGTGTAGGCATTCTGGAAAAAAAATGGTAAATCATTCCTGAATATAACTCTCTGTAATTGTGGAACTAATGGCCTTACTTTGGAGAACAGGAGACAATAATCAGAGCAAAATGCAAAGCCACTGAGATTGCTTCTGCCTTCTCGGGATAGATTCTCAGAGGGAAATTATCATAGATTGTAGCAAAGCTCTTTGCAATCACACTGGCTCTGGTTTAGTGTAATGTGACTCATCAAAGCATTTCCATTGTGTCATTACTTTCATGCTTTCAGAGAAAATGGGCTCATTCAGTCTGCATCAGTCTAGTTTAACTCCTTTCTCTTGTCTTTTACCATCTCCCCTTACAGCAGCTCTCAACCCCCAACCCACTTATTTAATATTTTAAGATACTTGCTGCTCACTAAAGCCAGGGTTTGAGTCTGTTTGAGTCCATATGTCTTGAAGGAGAATCTGCATCTATGTTTCTCCCCTTTTTTTGAGACTGAAATTAAACAGAAAGACAATCTAAATTTTAATTTCTCCAAAAACTCTGCTCCATCCCTTTGAGCCATTGCTGTAAAATCCAAGTGACAACATGTTCAAGGAATAGTTTGACATTTTAGGCAATCCCTTATATTCTTTCTGGTAGACAGAGAAGAAGCAGAATCCCACCATTTCTAAAGCCCACTAATTTACATGTTATGTTTAGTTTCTTTAATCTGTACAAAAAGTTTAAAATGACAACTTGCTGTTTAACAGAGGATTATTATTATTTTGGCCAGCAGAGACTCAATAAATAATCTGTAAGTCACATGTCCTAATGCTTGTAGTTGTTTTTACACAGTTTTTGTACAGATTAAATAAATTACATATCACATGGTAATTTGTGAGCTTTAGTGGTGCTAGTTGGTGGAATTTGCTGTGGACCTTTGGATTAGTCTCGCATTGCCAAACCTATCTCCACAGCGCTGTAGAGTAAGCTCTGGCTGCACGACAGCAGGTACATTCTAGGATAGGAGAAATAGCTTGCATATCTTTAAACCAATCACAATTGTCTTGGCCAAAGCTAAGTTTCCGACGCAGCGGTGGTGGCTCTGCAAAATACTCTTGGGAAGTACCTTTATTTGGTGGAAAACTGCGTAAGGAACGCAAAAGAAAACATCACATGAATTATTAAATTAAATGCATAAGTGTTCACACAATACAGTAACGTGAGCTATTTAAATTAGCTGGATACATGGTTAAATGTAATTTGCTCTTACAAGTGTGTGTGTACTTCATCTATAGCAATCCTGCCAATCGGTCCCGAAACATCCCAGTTAGATATTAAATGCCGTAAACATATTCCTCATAAATCTTCACAATCAGTCACCAAAAGAACCAATGAGGCCTGCCTTGTTGCATGATCCAAATTGTATTCAAATCTAGTGATTTTCAGCATTTAGCTTGCTTGCTTGAAGGTTGTCATTGTTTCCTGTAGCAAAGGGTTTTTGAGAACGGCAACACACACATCTTGACATCTTGCATGTGAGCAGCGCGCTGGATGTCAGGCTTTATCTTAGAAATGTACTTCTGTTGATCCAGACAGTCATTATATAGACCCAAGCTAGCTGTTTTCCCCTGTTTCCATTATTTATGCTAAGCTAAGCAAACCAGCTGCTGACAACAGCTTCATATTTAACCAACAGATACTACTGGTATTGATCTTCTCATTTCTCAGCATTTCCCAAAATATTTAACTGTTCCTTTAAAAAGCCCTCAACAAATTAAATACATTTTTAAAACACAAAATGTCCACAAACTGTGAAACTTATAAGTCACTTACAAAATAAAACAAGAAAATACAAAAGAATAATACATGTACACAAATACATACTTATAATACAGTTTTAGCAAAGGAAAGAAAAACACAAACAGTATTATAACATTTCCAATGTGTAACATCTCTGGTCACAACACAAGTATCAATTTTATAGGAGACATTTCACGCAATATCAAATGTCTTAGTTGCCAGGAAATTATATAAATTTCCTTCCTGACAATTAAGACATTGGTATACCACCGCAAAGAAAAGATGGGCTATCTGTCATCATAGACACACGCTGTGCTTAGAGAGACAACACCTGAACATGTTGTGTTAATGCACCTTTAAAACATCACTCTGCCAGCCTTATCTTCTTGGTGAATTTGAGAAAATCACTTACTGAACATTTACCCCAGAGTTTAACTGTTCTCGTCTTGTGGGAGCACAGTAATTTACATCTGAATGACTTCAGACGCAGCTTCGAAATCTAAGGAAAAAGGTAAAAATCGTAACAAGGCTCGTCTGTTCTATCTGCCTGTAAGATGGGCACAGCTTAATGGCTTGTGGTTGGCAGAGATGCTCTAAAGCTATATGAAGGCAACAAAAGAATCAATCTGAAATGCATGACAAGTTGCACTACACAGTTTCAAAATGTAAGAGGATTATTAATGTTTGCCGACATAACTGGGACTTACAGTGAGCTACACTGGAATTGTCACCCTTTGTGTTTTACAGCATCAAAGTTGTTTGACTACTGAATTATTAAAACTAGTCTATCAACAATATTCTGTCTGAATACATTCAGTTTAGCAACCTTGATTTATACACTGGAAACTGCAAGGAGTTATGTCTAAAATAAGGCCCTAAGGCCTGTCAAATCTGACTCCAATTTATTAATTCCTGCGTCTTCTTCTTCTTCTTAAGTTTTCCAGAACACAAGGATTAATCTGAGACGAGGAGTTCAGTTAATAGAAAACAAGGTAATATATGAAGGGCCATATGTATGTTCGGACACTGGTACATTTTCTTCAGAGGAGGGGATGAAATGATTCTGAGCAAAACTGTGGTCGTTCATTTTGGACATTTTCATTTTGGATGTTCAGTTCCAGTGAATAGCCGAGCAATTACAGACCTTCCTGAACTCCATAGTAAATAAATATTGTAAAGGAAGAGACAGAAAAAAAACTCCTAGAGTAGACCTACTGCAGTTTTGCACTGTATTTCTGTCCTGATTTTTTTTGTTACTGTTGCACTTGGTATAATTTCCACTCTCTATCATCTGTACGTGTCGAGTGATGACTTGCCACAAAAGTGTCAAGAACAAGTATGTGCAACTCTGTTTGCTGCTGTTTTTTTTCCTGTTTCTCGAAGTGATGCTGGTGCTTTGACACAGACTGAGATCATCGCTAGACTTTTAAGTGAATGTCTTTTTCTTTTAGACACTCCAACGCTTCCCCACTTCTTCAAGGTTTCCGAATGTGTTTTTGTCTCACTCAAAATAAATGGTTTGTGTTCTGCAAGAATCAGAACAGAAGAATATTCTGATGGCACTCCAAGATTCAAGGACTACATGGTAGTTTTAAGTCATTAAAGTACAAATGACATTTTAGGGCCCAAGCACCGATGGATTTTACAAAGAATAGATTGCTGATAGCACCATGAATTGTGCATCACCTTCAACCGCTATCTGCCCCATTTAGAAAAAACATTGTGGTTTCTGTAAAAATCAGTACATTTGTTACGTTATGTTACTTAATTTCCTTAGTTCTGTTTGTTCCATAAAGTAAAAAAAAAAAACACCGTTGGGACACGCACCCGGTCTCCTGGGGGCAGTGTTGGGAAGGATACTTTCAAAACGTATTTCGTTACAGAATACATGTCCACAAATGTAATTTGTAACGTATTCCATTACAGGCCTATTCTGGTGTGTTCTTCTATTCCAACTGAATGTACTGAATGTGTAACTAAACAAGCAGATAGATTGTTGTATTTGTAGTCCCGAACTAGCTTAGAAATCTAGACGCACCCCAGTGGCAGCAAATTTATTTTGCAGCCAGGGGGGTCTAGGCACTGGACTTGCGAGCTGGAAAAAACTAATTCTGGTCAGGCCAATCACATCGTGTATAGTCAGTGGGCGGGCTTATGGCTGCTGCTGCTGCTGCTGGGAACAGCGGTCTTCTGGAATACTTGGTGTTAAGCTTTTCTTTGAGAAAAGAACAAAGAACGGCACAGAAATCATTCTTAAAAAAGGAAGATGTGTTCGGAGTTTTTCTGACCGGATACCAAAAGTTTAATCTATCAACTAGCTTCGCTACCTTCTTCGTTGCTCTGCCTGGTTGTAGCACTATCCTATTACGTGCAGAGGGAATTTGAAAGACAACCGTTTAACCCGCCCCTCGGACTGAGCCCTGTCAATGGTGAGTTCCCAGACCCAACATCTTAATGTGGGTCTGGCTTGTCAGGCTAGTCCCGAACTGCATACTACAAAAATCTAACCACAGTCTAAGCTACCACGAGCTAATTTTAGCTAACGTTAATGTCAAACAGGGCTAGTCAGTCTTTCAACGGCTCTGGAGCTAGTAAATCAGCACATAGGAGAATGTAAAGTCAACTATAAAATAGCAAGGTGACCAGTAAAACTACAGCAGACGACTACCCTTGGCTAATTAAAAAAAATAACTTACTTTAAGATGCTTCTTCAGGTTGGAGGTGGAGTAATCTGGACGCTAAAAGCAGGTTGGTTGCTGGCAAGCAGAGGTTGCACTGCAAAGTTATATTTCGTTCTCCCTGTTCTTTCTTTAATGTGAAATACTGTTTGAATTTCCAAGATAGAAACACATTCCTGCCCTGGCTCTGTTGTGCCGGTTCCAACTCCGTTGTGACTCATCACGCAAATAGCTAATTTTTTCATTTTCATATCGGGGCTTCTGGGAAATGCATGGAGTTGCCTTAATTTATTAAACTTGTGAAACAGAGAAGTATCGTCATGTAATCCATTGATTTCAACAATGTAACTGTATTCTAAATACCAACTATTTAAATTGTAACTGTAACAGAATACAGTTACTCATAATTTGTATTCTGAATACGTAACGCCGGTACATGTAGGCGTTACTCCCCAACGCTGCCTGGGGGTCCTGTGTTTGTTTGACCTACCTCCTAATGCAGAATTCTGCACTCTTATACTTCCTTACCTAACTTACTGCTTTGCCACTATAAACGTAAATATGTGCTGTAATTGCTGCTTGAACAAACAACTTTCTCGTAATTTGGTGACCTTGAGCAGGCCTGCATTGTTTAAACTGAGCATAATAAAATGTTACAAACTGAAATGCCGACATTTTCAGCTCGCAGCAGTCACACAAAATATGAAAAAGTCTACATCAGAAGCTTCCCTTGTGTTCACCCAAAATACAAAAAATATGTTTTGTGTGTCTGATTGGATCAGTGGGTAGAGCAGGCGCACACATACAGAGGTTTATACCTCAACGCAGAGGTCCAGGGTTCAAATCTGACCTGTGACGATTTCCTGCTTTTATTCCCCCTTTCTCACCCAGCTGTCCTGTCAAATTAAAGGCAGAAAATAATACAAAATAAATATATTTTGCATATAGTTATCTAGAGTGCTACAGAGTCTAATCATGCTGGTGTTTACCTGGCATTCGAAATGAAAGGACTAACACTAGTGTAATTTATAAACAAGGCAGTGTGAAACAAGCTTTTAACCAGGCCCATTCCCATGTTATACATTAAGCAAGTAGGAATATATATTATGCACATTCACTAATCCATTCCACATTCACTTTTTACCAGAGAAGTTAGACTGCAGGGGATAAACTGAAATTTGTCCATGGATTGATTAAATTTGGAACAAAAATGTGGAAGAATCTATTAAAAGCTGTCCATATATATTATATTCTATCACTGGCATTCAAGAATTAAAAATGTGACGTTTGAAAGATCCTTGTGATTCTTTGCATTATTCAAAATGGATCAGAGCGTGATTATTCACTGCAGGGGTTATGAAATTTTACTGAATCAGCCATGTTTGAAATCAGGAGCCCTCAGCAGAGGCTGTGTACTTCAAAGGTAATCAGAACAGTTTTTGTTCATCGGAGACAATTGATCTTTTTTGTTCAAGGAATATTTATGCTTCAGGCTTTCCTAAGACATTTCAAACAACCTGTCATTAAGTATGTGATTGTAATATCAATGCAAAGTAAGATGCAACTAGGTAATCCACTCCCTGATAGTAATGTACAGTTACTGTTTTCCTATTACCAAGCCATTTCCTGTACAGTAGCATTCAGTCCCAGACAGTCCTGTGTGGATTCAATCAGTGGATGGACGGTTGGCAAATGTGGCAGGAGCAGTTAGTACTATAAGGCAGTAAAGGTGACAGATTTACTTGTATGTATAAGCGTGTATAATACGATTCTGCAACTGGAAATTAAGGCATTTGTAATTAGGTCAAGCTTTTGGAACATTTTGTGTTTTTAAGATCCTCTTACATACACTATGAACAGACTGATCTTTGCTCAGGCAATTCAGCAATATACACAGGTTTTCCTGACCGACTAAAGATATGGGTGATAATACCCTACTTAATACTGATAAGTTTGTGGAAAATCTGTATAACTGCTCTCATACACTGGCTGCTTTGTCTCTATTTTAGCAACATCTTACAGGTGTAGCACACCTCCAAAAAAATGCTTCTTCTTTTTAAAACCTGCAGTTAAAAATCCTAATTTGTTGCTGCAGAGAGACAGCAAAGTCATCCTTCATATTGTTGTATTATTGTCAGAAGAATGTCCCTTCTCAATTTTCTGCAGCTCTCATTAACAATTACAACAGTGTGTATACGACAGAAAGTAAGAGAATTAATTCTGAAAATAAACTGTCACACGAAACTATATGAAAGTGATTGCAGGTTGGTGTGTGAGTTATTTCAGTGTACTGTGTAAGAGGAAAGTTTTCCAAGTGTAACGTAGTCCATTCCCGAAATCTACCACTGACTGTGTCTGATATTGGCCGCACAGGTATAAGGATGTGTTGGCATGTAGTCAAATTTGAGAACGTAAAGGTAACATGTAATTCATTTAACTTGTCTCTCATATGTGTTTTCCCCCTGGCGTTTGAGTGATGTTTTTTGCTTATTTCAAGCATTAGTAACCTCTGTGCACTCGCTGGTGGTAGATCAGCATCATCTAATGTAACAATGACTGGGGGTCAGTAAGTCAGTTATAGTATCTTCAAAAAAGGGTTTCAAGTCAGGGTCAGACCTCACTCAAGTCCAGGGAAGAACTTTAGTTGCTCCGCAGATGTCACTGAGGTCAGATCAGTCTGTCTGAACGCCACACAGCCAGCAGAGTCTGTGTCCTTTCTGCCATTGCTTTGGATTTTGTTTGGAGGCTAAGGAAACCTGGCTGGCTCTGTTGTGCCAGAACCTCGAGTCGTCTCATGTCCAGAAACATAGAGCCTCCGGCAACCTCCCTGACAGTTTTATCATCACTATTCAACATGTTGAGAAAATGGGACAGGCTGGAGGATTTGTAAATCTACTCTACAGTCTGTGCACCAAACCCTCGCTCCAGTTGGTGTGGATGAAAATGTCTCAAGTTGACTGGGAGTTTGAACCACCAAACCACTCAGAAACCAAAGACACTGACTATCAATGTCGCTCAATGACGGAATTTACTGATATATTAATTAATGGAGAGATGGTTTTGGATTTTGGACACCTGGATACACACAAAAACACTTATACTTTATGAACACAAAGAAACAGAGAGTGGACTGATCCTTGGTTTAGAATAAATATCTGGCAGATGCAGATCCAGTGAAAACAATGCTAATCTGAGGGAAATTTAATATTTATGTGTCACACAAACTGGCCTGGAGGAACAATCAGAAGGCTCTGCTGTAGGAATCAGATAGCAGCACTCTGACTGCGCACCAGCCACACACAAGCTGCTCATTTGCACTCGCTTCACACGTCTGATTGCAAGTGTGTGTGACTTGCAGTGTGCATGATGAATTTATGTGTTATGTTGTTGTTTTTTCAACCAGTGTATCCTCACCATCACTGGCATCTTTCCTGCTCAGAGTAGGGAGTTCTGCCGACTCCCACGGAGAGGAATCCAGAAGCTGAGATGTGAGTGAAGTACACAGGGACACTTTGTTATGCACCGCGTGGCCCAACATGGGTTGGAGAGCACATAAAGTGGACGTAATACTGACTGACAATTCCTGATACTTACCCTCCAGCCCCCATACTAATCTCCATATACTGAGAATGGTGGGCAGACATTTTATAAAAGCTTGTGAGATGCAACCAGGAGAGGAGGGGGATTTTTTTTTTGCTCTGATTGAACACCTGTCGATTGAAAAACATTTCACTGATTGGGAATACATGAGTGGAGAAAATAATCATCCCCATCAATCATCTAGGCCTATCACTCTATCATATATTCGTACCCTGGTACAATTAGAAGTGCTATTCGTACCCTGGTGCAATTAGAAATGAATGCTATTCATACCCTGCCGGTGCACACAGCAATGTGTCTGGTACAAATATCAATGTATGCTATTTGCACCCCTGTGCATTTACAGTACCTTGGCATATATTTACACACAGTTATCTATACTACTCATGTATTACACCTTTTTGGAATATTATCATTGCAGTGTCCAATATTTCGCACACTTCAGAGACACGCTAATACATACACTTGCGTGGGCCACAATTTTTTTTTTTTTACAGGGTGGTAGGGGAAGATTCATGAATATTCATTAGGGAACTCATCACTGATTGGCTCACCCTGACATTCTTACCCTAACCATAACCAATCCCACTCCTCTTGCCTAAACTTAACCAACCCAACCAGAGCAGGCAACGAGTACTAGCCATTCAGGGGTGAGTCCCCTAATGAATATTCATGAGTCTTCCACTATCACCCTGCAAAAAAAATTTCGCGTTCGCGGGCCCTGACTTGCGCAATGGCATGCAAATTATCCAATCCAAAATGAAAAAACTAAGATCACCTCACTGGGGAATCAACCTTCAAATTGAAAGTCCAAAGAGAAAAATCTGAAGCAGCAGTCAAAGAACTTCACTTTCATTAGTTTCAGTGTCAATTTAAATGAGGAGGCGTGGCCCAACGGCTGGTGGGAGGGTCTGAAACCACTTCCCGCTGACAGCGGTTGCTGTGAGTGTTACTGGCCGCCGGTAAGCAAGCGATCCCGGCCACCGCCAGCTGGCTGTCACCTAAGACTGGAGCTTCCAAGTCTGACAACATATCGGAGAAAATGTGCAATTGGCCATACATTTTTATAAAACTGCCCATTTTCAAACTGTACACAGTTAATTTCTCGCATAAAACAGTCTGGGCCACACTTCATTTAAATTGACACCTGTCACTTCTAAATGAAAAGCTTAATGTTAAATCAAAATCCAAAAGGTGAATCTTAAAATGTCAATGTCAAATGTAAAACATAAAATTCAAAAGATAAAATGTCAAATGTCAAATTATAAAGGGGTAAGGCTAAAATAAAATAATTTCTTTTTTTATATTTGAGATTTTAATTTAAGTATTTCCATTTAAGCTTTTACATTTCACATTTAATTTTGGCATGATTTTTCCTAGTAGTGTAGTAAAATAATAATATTTTTAATTAAAATAATAATTTGATCTTGCTTCGTTTTCTCTTTGGACTTTCATTTTGAATTATGAATAAATATTGCCTCCATAGTGAATAGATCAGCTGTGTGGCTGAGGCTATTCGTACCGGGGGTGCAAATAGACACTCCGGAAAGTAAATGTGAGATATGTATCACTGGTGAGAAATCAACATCTAAGGTCAGTTTTTACACAGAAGTTTAATCTAAGCTAGTTTTTTTCCACCAGTGAAAAAGAAATCTACTGGTGCTACAAATAATGATAAATATTTCCTCATTACAATTATTATGCCTCCTATCAAACTACATTCATTGATTTCCAGAGGCTAATGGTTATGTAATGGTTAGTAGAGATATTTTTCCACTTTAGATATAAGTTAGAGTCAAATACTAAAACTACAAGCTTATGAGAAAGCATTATGCAATATTATAGTTGTTAAAGAAATATTAAACCATACATACTTTAAAATATAATATACTGCTATTAAGTTTACCATAGGTTTAAAGGACACTCACACTTTATTGTATCGCCCAATATATAATATTTCATAGCTACACTATAATGTAGCTGTAAGCAGATACAAGCATTTATTCTATGGCCTTTAATTGATAGGATAGCTTAAAGACCATTTATCAAATGTTTATAATAGCGCTAACAAATGCAAAATAAGAAGAACGTTACTAAAATAATAACTGGATAAGTGGTAAAACACATCAACAGGAGCATGCAAAAGAATTCAACTTGGTAATGAATGTATCGAGCAATCCCTTTCCTCCAGTGTTTCCTAGTGCAGAAGCACTAAAACAGTAATACAAAATGAGCCATGAACCGTCACTGAAACTAATGAAAGTGAAGTTCTTTGACTGCTGCTTCAGGGTTTTTTTTTTGATTGTATACACGAAAAATTTATTTAGAGATATTTCTTTTTAACTGATGACTGCACTCTGTGTTTCTAAATCAAGCATTTACAAGAATTAAACAAAATACATTCATAAACAATATTCAGCATAACAGAAGAAACATTCTGTATATTAAGTTGTATTATGCACTGACTTAAACTAGTTGATACCTTCTACACCTGCAGTCACTCAGTGCAAACAAACCCTGAATTACATCTGAAACAAAAAAAAAAGTCATTTGTAACACATCTTCTGTCAAAAGGTATTCACTAGTAATTTGTTATTTGTTTCCGTTACCATATTATCAATAATTCCCTCAAATTAATAGCATTAACTATAGCAGTAAGACCATAATTTACAGGTTGTTTGAGTTGTTGACATGTCAAATTAGGTCATTTGAGATGACCTCAAATCCATTCCCTCAGATTAATGTTTTATCACGTTCACCTGGGCGCGACATGCTCCTCTCCAGCTGCTTGAGGGATTCTCCCATCAACGTGCGGATCTCGTCCTTTAGCCGGCGGTGGCCATCCAGAGTCAGGTGCCAGAAGCACGACTTCCTCTTGCCATCTCTGAACACCTGGTTGCAGGTTTTGCGGAAGCTGTTGTTGAAGCACAGGTTGTGGTGGATGGTGTTCTTCCAGCCGTCTAGCGCCGTCTGAAAGAAGGGGAAGTGCTCCCTGGTGAATTTGTAAATCTGCTGGACTTTGAGACTCCCAGTGTGGCTGCTCTTGAGCACCAAGGCGATGAGGATGCAAGATGCTTGAGGAGCAGACCCCTTCTACTTACACACTATGGTAGTCAGAGGCAGTACAATTCCTGCATGCATGTCACAAATATTGTTATTAAAATTCCAATTGTAATGTTTTGCTTTGGTATGCAGTTATAGTAATTATTACAGATTAACCTGTGTGGCTGCGGACAGTGAATGGTTTGACAATACAACCTCATTATCTAAAAATGAAAGGCCTCAGCAGGAACAAGAGCAGAAGATATGTATTCTGTGTTATTATTATTTTTGCAAAAGCTTGATGCAATGCTTGACAGGCATTATGTCTTTTTTGAGGGAGCGCAGATGATGAGAAAGCAGCCCTTCTTTCATGGGACGTCTAGGTCTAGTGTAGCGTTGAAGAATAGCAACAGTCTGGTAAATAACATGTCCAAGTGACATGCGTATGTTGGCGGGATGTGGAGCAAAGGCCGATGGGCCACTGCCCTCAGAAAAACTCAAACGTATCCTCACCTCAGCCCTGTCAGATTGAAACTGAAAACAAACATGAATCAAGACACTGTGGAAAACAATATATATGTATTTATATATATATATATATATATATAAGTATTTTAGGTAGGTTGCCTTTTCATTGATTTTTCATTGAGTTCATGTCTTATTAAGGGATGAGAGCAGGATATTGTACAGAAGATTTATTTGTGCTTTTATATATTTATATTATATGTCCAAGAGAGCTGCATAATGTCTTATGTAATTTATTAGAGGTATAAACCGGCTTGTTTGATGTGCAGAATAGCGTCCAGAGGGACGCTACATGTTCTTGTGAAACACTGCAAGACTAACTAATTGCTGACTATAGTGTATGCAAAGATGCAATACAGTCTGCTACGTACAGTAGCTGGTAAATGATAGATTCGCGATCATTACCCCTAATGATTATTATTTTTACAAAAACAGGAACACTAGCAGTGGAGTTTTTTTATCAAAAAAATTGGTGGGGCATAATTTCAAAAGATGGGCTACATACCAGTAAAACTAGAATGCTCTATATCTCACTCTGTTAGTCAATAAACCACATGGCTCCACAAAACAGACAGTGTTGTAATGTGAACACTGTCACTACCAGTGGCAGTTGTTTAGGTGACTGCAAGCCCAGCTACAGGCACCGCCAGATGACGGTGCTTTTAGGGGCCATGGTAGTAACGTTAGAGTTTAGACAGAAAAAGGTCACTCACCAAGGCTGAGGGCTCACTAAAGAGAAAGGCGACGCTGCGGTTCTTCCTCTGGGCAAACTTGACTGATTTTGTGAGCTAACCACTCTATGTTAAACCACTGTTATACTTTCACCAGCAGTTTGACAGCAGATGACAATATCCCGAGGCTGGTGGGCACCAAGGCGTTTTAATTCCAGTTTCTCCTCCAAAGGGTTCAAACCTGTGCTTGAGTATAAAATCCACTTCGATCATTTTTCAAGTTAACTAGCGACGATAACACAATCTCCCCTCTTCGCTCTTCTTGCAGACTGTTGGCGCCGCGCCAGACAGCCAATCATATCTGAGATATGAAATGACACTGTCGTGGGGCTACGACAGCCCCACTGGCCATCAAATTTGTGTGATCTACATTAAACACACTGACACTCTGAGGATGCGTATTAATAATTTCCCACATATGCACATTGCATTGTGTGAGAGGGGCTAGCCATAGTCTACCGCGAACACAGGAGAACGCAGTCTGAAGCAGCAATGCAGGGGCAGAATGTGAAATAAAAATCCTACGACTGGTCATTATAGCGACAGGTGGGGCACAGACGCTAATGACCAGTCACCACTGGACATGAGGCTTGCACAACACAACCAACTGGACTGTGAGGTAATTCAATATAAGGCACATATCCTGAGTATATTTAAAACAATCTGATCTCACAGAATTCCGTGAAATGAACACGGCCCCTTAACTCAAAATCTGTGGCAGTTTCACGGAATCGCCGAAAATTCCGTGATGGGCCCACGGAAGAATTCCATGAAATGAACACAGCCCCTTAAGTTAACGGGGTGGTGATGGCGCAGTGTGTATGACACATGCCTTTGGTGTGGGAGACCTGGGTTCGATTCCCACTGCGATACACCAACCAATGTGTCCCTGAGCAAGACACTTAACCCCTAGTTGCTCCAGAGGCGTGCGACCTCTGACATATATAGCAGTTGTAAGTCGCTTTGGATAAAAGCATCAGCTAAATAACATGTAATGTAAGAGTATGTGCATACATACGGCATCCAAAAAGTTAAGGGAAAGGTCTTGGCAGGACAACGGGACGGTTGGGTTTAGGAAAATAACAACGGACGGTTGAGTTTAGGAAAACAATAACGGGACACGGGACAACAACGGGACGGTTGAGTTTAGTAAAAGAAGAAAGGGATGGTTGGGTTTAGTAAAAGAAGAACGGAACGGTTGCATTTAGTAATACAAGAAAGCAACAGTTCGGTTTAGGAAATGTAACACGCGGGACACAATCCCTGGTCTCCTGGGTGAAAGTCCTGTGTTTGACCCATCCACCACCCCAACCAACCTCCTTACGTGGATTTTCAGGCTTTCATACTACTCGCTACCGTATCTTCTCACTGACTTTTCTTTGGCATTGTTTTCCGTGGTGGCCACATGGAATTTTCCATAGATATAGAACAATATGTTCTATATCTATGGAATTTTCACATATTCCGTGCCACCACCACGTAATGCGCTGTTAACAGTTTGTGCTCATTTCACGGAATTCTGTGAGACCAGGCTGATTTAAAAACAAAATCAAGTTGACCGCTGCAATCTGGCTCATCTGGTCAAACAAAGACACATTCTAAACAATGCGCCGATGCAATAAGTAACAATGGGTGTAAAACCTTCCTGATGGTACAGCAAAAAAGATTTACAGCAGCTTTTAACTCACATCACACCCTCATCCCAACTTACTACATACAAACCAGAAAGAGGGAAAATTACTGCTTTCAGAAATTATTCAAGTAGGTTCTACTGAACTAAACCAGTCAGAAGATAGAATCTGCTTAACTGTGAAATGATAAAAATACTCCTGAACCTCTGTTTGCAGAAAGGAGAGACGATCAATAACAATCAAGACTCTGATTAGACGAAAGGGCCTATCTTGTTTGGATTGCCTTACATCAGATCTTTGCGAGTAGTCAGGCCTGTGAGTTACCAATGTTTGGACAAATAAAATCAGACATGTTGACTCTCAGTTAGTGGAATGAAGTCTCTCTGCTTTTGCTGAACAAAGGTTTTCTCATCTAAACCTACTCGCTCACATGGGAAATGGTATTTTTTATTATTAAGTGAGCCTTTTTTTGGTCATATACCAAGATAGAGAGTGTGGGTAAAACGGTGGGTATCTCACATGTTCACCTGTCCTCTATACAGCAGCAGGGTGTGAGGATCAGTTCATCCATGGCTGCTGAGCGAGGAATATTCTCCAGATCCAGAGCGACTTTAAAGATGGTGGCAGATCAGCCGAGAGCTGCAGATGAGAGATGAAAGAAGAAGGGAGAGATGAAGAGGGAGGACTGGAGGAGAGACAGAAAGAGATAGAGTAAGGTGGGAAGTTAATATCCCCCACACACAATATCCTGAATATCATCCAAGTGAAAGAACAGCAAGCCCATCAATTCAAATATGCACAATTACTGCAAGTGTTGAACTGCTTGATATTTTAAACATGTCACAGGGATTTTCAGCTTGAACCTGAGACTGTGGTGGAAGTCAGAGAATAACCAACTGCTGTCTTGTGAAAGGATCAGCCTGATAATCTTTGTAATATTAAAAACGCATCTGTTATCCTGTGTAGTGGAGCAGGAGGATGTGGCCTAAATCATGCTAGGTAAGTGACTCCCATTTCAAATAAAAAAAGCTCCTTGCAGTGGTTCCTAATTTATGAAAACTGTTTTGAAAACTGCGCAGTGATTTTCAGTGTATTTACTATCCTGTCGTCATTAGCATTCTTTTGTACTCCTTAAGCTGTGGGTCATGACGGCAAATTCTATAGCACATTGTGTTCTTTACAGATTTAAATAAATAAATTGCTGCAATTAAAATAAACACCATTTTGACTCCAGTCCCCAAAGCTGTAAGCCATATTTCATGCTACATTCATTTATTTTGCTCTTATTTTGTGTATATATATCTTGAACTAACTTATTTCCACTTTTGTATAGGCTACATCAGGATCCCGAAAGATACCGTGAATCATTCCTCCTTGGTTTTCCTTGACGACAACCGATTTTGTTCAATTCCACCTTTTCTTCTTTATTAAAATACCGGAGTACAGGTCCAACCTGACAGCAGACCAATCCCTGAAGCCTCCATATAACACCCTCCCCTGCCACCTCCTGCCCCTAAATTAAGATTAATTACACAACAGGCCAATATGCTGAAATGGGAAATTATATGCTCCCAGGAACAGGGCTCTGTAGATGCTCTGTCTCAGTTAGTGGAACAGCTTTTAGATTGCGCTCACATATCCTTATGCTGAGCACAGCAGGCGTGGGATTGACTGTCTCACTGTATTCTGTGGGCTTGATAATACCTGGCAGAGGGGTCTCAGGATGTGAGGACACTGATTAAAGCCACTTTTATTGCATGTCAGATGGGGTTGAATTCTTCTTATCCTTTTAATCAGTCGTTACGCACACTGAGACAATACATCACACCCCTCTGTGTGATGTGATGCATATCTGGAAGTCTAACAGGCCACACGCAATACAGTATTTTCTACTTACTTTTGACAAGTGGCAGCACTGAAACATTCACACTAAAATAGGAATACAAGTATAATATGTCTGTGTTTTATGTGCCCTCACAGCTGTACACATTCTATATATATCACCAACAACAACTGGCTGCAGACTTGTCTTTGTCTTTGTAGCCATTGCAGTATCAGCATCAAAGGCCCTCACTCTATTAAAGGAAAATCTTTGACCAGCGTGGACCGGCTCAGCCACACGATGCCCCGCTGTGAACATCACCAGAGGAAACATTCATGCTGGGAGAGCCGAGGGAGAGCAGGGGAAGGAGTAGCACTTGTTATGTTATGTGTATTCGGTATATTATGTAATGTATGGACCTCATTGTTCAACATGAAGCTCTGTGTTGTACTCTGCAATCTGTGAAGCATTATGTCCTACTGTGCTCAAGGATGGATGGGCAGCTGGTGGCTGCAACATGCGTCTAAATTATTTCACACATGCCAGAATCTGACACAATTTTAATACATTCAGTAATAAAATAAAGAAGGCTCTGCACACTTGTGAACAATGCAACCATTTAGAAATAAGTATACTGTGTTCAGAACTTTATCAGTGCAAATGTTTGACAAATTAGAATCCAAAACCTCATAATGGGACCTATGCCTCTGCTCTGCTGTGCACATGGGAAATGCAGTTATTCTTTCCAAGATGTGATCGAAGATCTTGGGAACTAAAACTGAATAGACCTTTTTCATGGCAGACATGTTGACATGTCATAGTAGGAAAAGCACAGGTTTATTCAAAACCATTAATGATGGCTGCATTCCACTTAGGAGAGGCCCTGGTATTGTTCATGCTGACTCACTGAAATAGCTTACTGGGACACTTGATGGAATTAAGCCATCGTTAAGGTTATCAGTTTCAGCTGTGCTTTTCCTACTATGACAAATCAAAATGTCTGCTGTGAAAAAGGTCCATTGCACTGCATTTCCCATGTGTCCCACATGCATGACATAAAACAGGTGTGCTCAATTTGGTCGCATTAAAAGGTGTTGGATTCCCTTTGTCAAAAATCTGCCCTGATGAAGGTCTAGAGACCCAAAGTTTGGTTTTATTCTTGTAATGCTTGTGTTCATGGCTAGTTATGTTATTATTGGTGTGCACCTTAATATGGCCAGATAACTTAAAAAATAGGAAGATTTCAGCTTAGTTATTTGATGGAATATTACACTACATTTACAATACATTTGTATCAGAAGTGGTAGCACTGCAACCAACTACTTGAGTATAGTATAAGGTGGTGAATTGTTTGAGATATCTTCCTCAGAAATCACATCAGAATCAGATTATATATATTAGAAATACATCAGATTAACGTTACATTAAAATTATTTAGGTAATGTTGTTTTTATAAATAATGTTTTTTTTGACCCACCTGACTTTTGTGATTTTTATTCTGTGAAGAAGCAACTATTGCTAAGTTTTAACATCTATCTACCAATATCTTACGAGAGATTCATAATAGATGCTGACAATCAGTGCAGACAACCAAGTGCCCTACAGATATGAACAATAACCTGCTGATTCACAGTAGTTTTCTTCCAGATTTCTCAACATTGTGCTTCTAGCTTTCACTTCGTTGGATATGTATACTTTTTTGTGATATTTGTTAAGCAGAACTGTTAGATAAAGCCCAACGTGAGAACTTTTTTAGGTCTGCAGGATTATAACAGTACTTTATGATAGACATGATAAGGAGATCAGTATTACAGGGGATTAGTTAACTAACACAGCCACAACAAGTTTAAGATTAGAGCTCATGATGTATAGTGTCCAATAAAGAAAGAAAGCTTAAACCACCTCTTTCTGCAGAAAGAGCTTACTTTGCAAGAAACATCTCAGAACAAGCCTATAGTTTGGGTTAAATTGCACACAGGAGACAAAAAAAGCCAATGTAGTGCCATGTCGCTCCAAATGCTCTAACAAGCACTTGCACAGTACGACCAAGAACAATTTACAACCATTGTTTAATTTTAGAGCATATACGTTCACAATTTCTCACCTCCTAAGGAAGAATAACAAAAACATTTACGTCCTTCATCAATATTTCCCTGACTCGACAGGCGCTGTCAATGTCACAAACCTCACCAATTCTGATGGTGCACACTAATCAACAACATAACCCCATTCTGGCTTGCTGCTCAGACGTTATAATGGCAAACGTTGAGTAGAATTAAGAATAATGGCCCCATGTTGGCACCAGATATAAATATCAATCATCTGATGATAAACAATGCGGTGCTTCTGCGCAGGACCTGATAACTCTCTCAAAACATATCTCGTCCTTCACCAGAATGTCAGAGTAAACCTGTTTCACAGACAAAAGAGTGCAATGATTAAATTTCTGCCTTCAACCACAGAAACTCAACACTCAGGAGGATGACATGAACCAAGGTCATTGCATTTACATTGCAAAGGATGGCTCCTTGGATCTGTTTGCTTGTTGTTGTTTCTCCTCCGAGCTCCCTGTGAAGAAATATGAAGTGTGAAACATGGAAGGGTAAGGAATGCCGGAGAAGGATCAGTCAGAGAACTATCAATGTGGTGGGCTGTAATCTATTGCAATGACGTTCCCAAGGATCAAAAGCAATGAGCTGCTGACTGTTTAATAAACTGCAAGCTTACACTGCAGTGTTTCTAACTATGATTCATTACTGTCACTGGATCTTCTATGAAAATAAAGGAGGTGCCTGAGGAGGCTACTGGATTCCAGCCACATTAAATTGCTGTAAATTGCCTATGCAATACATGTAAAGACTTTTAGTGGGGTTCTTTTTTTTTTTTTTTTCTTTACTCTTCACTTTATTTTACCACCAATTAAAGATGCATGAAAATAAGAGTTTTAAGATCCTCATAAGTTGCGGCAGGGTTTTCAAGTTGACATACTGAAGGCACAGTTTGATATTTTATTCATTAATGTGTTTCCTTACATCATAATTATTGATGTAGACTTAAACAGCTTGCCTCAAAGTCACGGCTGACATTTCTTACTTTGTGAGAAGCTGACTGCAGTGCAGCTCTTGAGGGCTTTATCTCATCTCTTAGAGCAACAGCTAAATGAACTCTTTAAGACACTCCATAGAGAAGATAAAAGCTGTCATATTGTGGTCAGCATTCTGTAGAATGAGAGTCACTGCATTACTTATCACCAGGGATGAAATTGTTCCACATCCATAATTTTAAAAAGGCAGATCTCCGATATGAAATCTGTGGCATGTCATCCATTAAGTATCTGAAAATGTTTGTTTTAAACAGAACTATGTATCATTTAATTATGCATTTTCCTCTTAGGATGTACAGTATGTGTCAAGATTGTCTATATTACAAAGGTGAAATTACGGCTGTTGTTTTGAATTTTAAATGCCAGAATTAAAAAGCAAAGGCAGTGCTTATCACTGAAGAAAGGCTGTTCGGAAGGCCAGCCAGAGACTGTTGGGAATTGGAGAACAGAGCTTTATACAAACACACACACACACACACACATATTTAGCCTATAGCAGTAGGGCTCTGGTTTTGGGTGTTGCTCTGGTTAAAGCCAACGCTTGGCTGACTCATTACAGTGCTGTTAGTCAGTTTCTGTGGGCAATGGAAACTGGTGACCAAAATGTACTGTGTACTAAAAGTGCTCATATTCTTCAGAGTATTGGACAATCTATATATAATTAATTCTGCTGGGTTCATTGTTATTCTCATTGCTGAAAGTCTGGGGAATGTGATAGGGCCTCTTCTTACTGTTAATTAGCGGAGCAGAGAGGATGGCTTTTTTTTAACTTGTCATGAACATGACACAAAGCTATTAGGTGACATTTGACTCATTGAGATATGGCTGAAATACAATGTGTAGTTCACTTCTCATTTTTAAAAGCTATCTTTCAATGGGGAAATGGTGCAAAGAGGTAAAAAAACAAAAAGAGACAACGAGGCAGTCACTGCTTCAAATGTTTGAGTCCCTCAGAGTTTTCCCCGCTGTGTATTGATGGTTGTTTTTAATTGAGAGGTTTGCATGGAAGTCTCATAACAGCATAAATAAGCACATTTTGGTACATGGGAGGGCTCTTTGTTTCTGTATGTGTCCACATTAAACCAAGAAACAGAATTCACCAGTGATTGTTATGTAAATTACAGCCGTTTTAAATGTATCTATCTGCCAGCCACATCGCTCCACTCTAAGTATAAACAAAAAGTAATGATGAATCCCCTTCAAACTCTATTAAGGTACCAATTCACTCCCTTCCAGCACATTATGTTTATGATGTAAATTTGTGAGTGGAAACATAGCATTTACATCAGAGTAATTAAGAAATGCAGATGATTTTGTGTTTTAGTGCTACATTACTATTGAAGGAACTCGCTTTTTTCTGATCCTAAATAACATTTGTGCCCTTGACAAGAAGCCTATCATCAAATGTTCATAGCAATTTACATAATACTGTAACTGCAGGTAATAATAATAATAAAAAAAACATTGATGTGGATCTTGGTGCCTCCACAGGCTCAACTGTCATCCACTTGGATTCTCTGTATTATAGGGAGGTGAAAAGAAAAATAATTAAAACCACATGATAAAGTGTTACTTTTAGATATTTGACAGGTAATAAAGAATCCCAGACCAGGCTTAACAAAAACATTAGGCCATTTCCCTAAGTCCAGGAACATATTAGTGCAGTTGGAGGATATTCATTCATAAATAAATGATGGTGAAACAGTTTATGGCTGCATCTGGCTATATATCCGTATTAGCTGCTGTGCTCATGAAACCATGAATCATGATAAAGAGGATTCATGAGCACTGAGGCCTCTTTAAAATATGGTTCCTTCAAGCCTTTTGTTCCTGTAGAAAAGCATACCATAAAAGGTCATGCAATGTTTCCTTTTCTATTGCCTGTTAATCCGATAATATATATTTTTTTTACATTCACAACATCCTAGGTCAGGGTAAGAAACTACAAACAGAATATTCTCATGTTGGAAAAGTTTCATCTACTCTCTGTTTGTAAACTATTTCACACTTGACAGGCCAGTTTACGTACTTCTGTGTTACCTTGACAGTTTTTGGGTCTACCGTCGTCCTCATAATACAAGGTGGTCAAGTAACTTTAATGGCTGGAAATTGCAAGATGGTGACTTCTGGTGCAGTCTAGCAGAGCTGGTAGGACCATTATTCCCGTTTACAGTCCACTGAGTCCATTTCCAGCTTCATGTTGCCTCTTTAATACAGCAGAACTTGTTGCTTTCAGATGTGACAGCTCTGGGCTGCTCTCAGTCCATGAAGTGGTTTTACTCTTTTGCAACATTCAAAAAATGGCCAACTTGAGGTTTTCTTGACTGTTTAAAAGCTGTTTTCTCACATGAACTTGGGACAATGTCCGACGAATCAGGTCTGGACATTGTCCAAAGTTGCCATTTCTTACATGTAGCACACATCCGTATATTGTTCGCCCCTTTCAGACATGTGCTGCAAACCTGAACTTGACATTACCCAGAGTAGCTGTATGTGAGAAGGCAAATGTCCAAATCTGTTGGATCAGACATTAAACGGACTTTAGCCTGCCGGCTCCCTCGTACAAAGTCTGTGTAATGTCCAATTATGCCCATGTGTAAATAGAGCAGGTCATTGTCCGGAGAATTCACAGCGAGCGAGTGGGCGTGTTTCTGTCAGGCGCAAAACCAGAAGAAAACAAACAAAGAATGAAAAAGAAATCTAAACCAAACAGAGTGTGTTCAGCAAGTGAGAACCAACTGATACGGACAATCTCCTGTTGGGTGCTGTATCTGTGAAAGGACATGGACATGGCGGGCAGGACATGACGCAGATTCGTAATTTGGTCATAAACATCCAAGTTGCCATTCCTTTAATTTGTCTGATGATTTCGACGCCTGCCCTTGCCGCATGATAAGAATGTCATCAACACGCCCATTCGCTCGCTGTGAATTCTCCAGACAATGACCTGTTCTATTTAAACATGGGCTCAATCGGACATTACACAGACTTTGTACTAGGGACCTGGTAGGGTAAAGTCTGTTTAATGTCTGTTCTGACTGTTCTCACATACCGCACCGCCGGGTAAAGTCATGATAAATATAGGTTTGCAGTGAATGTGTGGAAGGGGCTTATATTTTTAGCCCCAGAAAATGTCCTTATACACTTATAACTTATATTTTAGTATCTTTTCCATGTTCCAAAAGCCCTAAAAAGATGTCCAGTGTATGTTTTGTTGCAAGATATCTCACAAACAATTTCCCTTAGTATTATTCAGTTTTCTTTATTCCACCTGGATGATCCATTCGGTATCAATGCTGCTTTTCAGGGAGTCCAGCTGCATCTGTCAAGGTTAACAAGCAAGTACCCTGCTCTGAAGAAATGGTTAACAAACATAATGTTCTATTGGTATTCCATAAATGTATGCATACTGTACATATATGCAAAGGAAGAACTCAGGTATTGACCTTGTCACTGACAAGTTGAGGCATGTTTTATCCCACTTTGATGGGAATGCAGCCGAACATAGAATCACATGTCATCGTATTAACTGAAAGCACAGTGACGGTACCATCAGTAGAAATCTGCTGAGCAAAGGGTCATTACAACCTGTCTGATTCTGATTTAACAACCGTAACAACAGATAATGGGATATTTAATCCACACTGCATGCTATTCATGTAAAACGCTTTGGATTTACCATCCATGCCAACACACTGATCCACACTTTTGAGCTTAAAAAAATAGACCAAACACTTAGTGATGGTGACGGTTGTTGGTTGGCCTACCGAGTTAATAGAT
The DNA here is from genome assembly GCF_010015445.1 of Perca fluviatilis. NCBI lineage: Eukaryota > Metazoa > Chordata > Actinopteri > Perciformes > Percidae > Perca > Perca fluviatilis. The sequence continues at coordinate 17,297,584 of NC_053126.1, read as the reverse complement.
TCGTTAACTTCCCCCACTAGGAACCAAGACACCGCAGAAGACTCGAGCGGTTGCGGTTACATTCGGTCTTGACATACTATTTACTAGGGGTGGTACGGTTCACAAAACCCACGGTTCGGTTTGTATCACGGTTTTAGGGTCACGGTTTTCGGTTCTGTACGGTTCTTGTTATTTTTTCTTTTAATCTTTAACACTCCAGAATATACTTCAGCATAGGATATATAGCTAAAATTAGCATATTGAATGCATGTTGCACAAAACATGCACACAGTGGCAGTTCTATATATTGTTTTATCTCATCATAGGTAACGTGAAATCCAAAATGTTCCCACACACCAGACTATAAACGACGCTGGCGCATCCTCCAGCTCTGGGCAGCCTCTCTCCCACTTGACATTTCTGCACGTGACGTGACGTGACCTGCAGCGGCACCCCCACTCCACTTGAGGGCGGTGGTTCCGGTGTCTCTCAAAATCTGAGCGAAATCTTTTAAACTGACCTTTGTCGATCTGAAATGAAGACAGATTCAGCAACTGCATGGCCTATTTCTCGCTTTTCAGAAACACGTTTCGGTGAACTATTTTAGTACAATATGAGATCGTATTCTGAACGAGCCGCCATGACAGTCTATTTTGAAATTAGGGACCAGCCAGACCCATGTGACGCGATCGTCCAATCAGCTGCCATGGGTTGCGTTTGTCACGCCCATCCCGCTCGTCATTTCCAGTAAGTGTTTAACATAGGTGTATAAAGTGGACACTACGGCAGTAAGAGGTTAGTGCAGCTTAACAGTGTACTGACGAACCGTGCGGTACACACATGCTCCGAACCGAGACTAGCGAACCGAGTGGTTCGGGTGTTTTTTCATGAACCGTACCACCCCTACTATTTACACACTTATACTGACCGACACTAGACTCACGCACTGGCCACGGTTACATTCGATAGCCTGGTGGGCGGTCTCCTCATGACAGTCTAACTACCATGTAGCAACATTCACTTCTAACATTTAACTTAACATAACTACCAAGATAACATTACGTGCATTTGAATGTGATATAATACTTTCCCCTTGGTAATGTAGCCTATGAATTTCCAAGAACACATTCTAAAATGCACGAGACATAAAGGCTTCTGCTATCGGTTTATAACTCAAACTTGCCGAGAACCTAGACACCCGTGATTACATAGACTAACGCATTAGGCACGATTACGGTCTCATTCAGTAGCTTGGTGCGCGGTCTCCTGGTGACAGCCTACCTACCATGTAAAAAAACATTTAACTTAACATAACTACTAAGATAACATGACGTGTATTTGTATGTGATATCCATCGATAATGTAGTCTATGAATTTGTATGTACACAATCATCTAAGATGCACGAGAAATAAAGGCTTCTGGGATCGGTTGATAACTCAAACTTGCTGAGAACCTAGACACGAGTTTGAGTAGCCTGGTGCGCGGTCTACTTGTGACAGCCTACCTACCATGTAGCAACATTCACTTCTCTAACATAACTACCAAGATAACATGGCGTTTATTTGTATGTGATGTACTTCCCCATCAATAATGTGTGAATTGCCATGAACACGGCACGAATGAGGTAAAAGAAAAAAACAGGAGTGAGTCGGTTCATTGACGTATGGCACTCGATTATCCCGGTTCAGTGACACGAGTCGGGTTAATTAACCGGCTCTTCGGTCAGTTCGTCAACACTACAAACACTTGGACCACAATACTTAATTTGTATTCTGTTGCGACTTATGAAGCATTTAAGATATTGTCATATAATGACAGTTGAATATTTGGATATATATGTAATTAAATATTTAACATATTGTTTCTGGTAACAATATTTCTTTTAACAGATGCTCCTCACCCCTCTTAGTTCAGCCATGAGCATGAAAAACTATGAAATGACTGTGAACAAATGTGTAGATAGCCCCCCTGACTCCCCTCCCACACACACACACACACACACACACACACACACACACACACACACACACACACACACACACACACACACACATACACACACACACACACACACACACACACACACACACACACACACACTCTCTAAAGGGGAGCATGAACATGAAAAATATTATAAGCCTGTTTTCATAAGAGAAAAAAAAACAGTGCCACACCGTAACAGCATTGTGATTGGTTGTCCATGTGTGCGCATCTATATTAAAATCAACTCACCGTTCGGATGGCTCTGATCAAAATCAGGAAGAGTGACGATTTCTCCCATTGCTAATCTTGGTGTATTTGCTTTGTCTGAAACACTAGATAAAGAAGAAAGGAAATGACAGCAGGGAATAATGAAAATTCAATAAAGAAAACAAGAAACAAACAAAGAAGAAAATAACTTTTAATAGTCCTGAACCATTGATGGGTCCACAGGTGCTTAAATCTAAGTCTGCAGGTACTGAGTACCATTCAGCAGTCCTGATGACAGGGGGGACATGGCCTTCAGCCAAAAGACCACACACACACACACACACACACACACACACTTCACATCTGCAGGCCCCCCACCTCCACCCCGCTCCACTGGTGCCTTGGATCACTGCTTATGTTGTCCAACACTGTTCCGCCTGGGAAAGATCTCAGCTATCAATCTCCAAGCTGTCAGCCACACTGACCCATCGGACCCCGGACGAATCCTGCAATAGAAATCAAACAGCCCTTTTCTCTCTGTAGTGAAAGTGTGTTCTGTCTTGTCCTGCTTTGAACATTACCCTGTGAAGGTTGATTGAGTGGTCTATGGGAAAAAGGGATAACAAACTAGCAATGTGAATGTGAAATGAAGCTCAGCAGCAGATTGAAGAAAACAGACAACTAACTGGCTGCTACAAGGAGGAACATTGCAAATGAATGTTGATAGTGTGGCAGCAGATTTTAAAACCGATTTCCCACTTTACAATGAAGGTCAAAAGCAACTTAAACTAAATGATAATAATCAACAATTGCCCTGCTATAGGTTGGCAGAGTTTTAAACATGTTTCAAATCTGTACAGTTGGCTGCACTTGAACACAACCCACATTCCACTTTATGGATTAAAATGACTTACAGCGAAGAGGTTCACAGCTGCTATTATTCTTATCTTACGTGAGACCCTATAGCTGTGAGGCCTAGACACTCCATAATCTGTTGTTACAGACAGGTTCATGTTGGTGACCTTTAGCTGTGCCAGCACATGCATATTATGCTTAGGGTCTTGCACTTTTCTCTGCTAGTACCTCTCTGTCTCTGTCTTCCCCTGGTTCTTCCCTTGAATTCCAACCGCTTTTTCCTGCCTTCTAAAATCAATTAATATTGATTTTGCTGCACTCTCTGGGGTGGAGTCAAAAGAGGGGACAAAGGAGATAAAAACCACAGGCGAATTGCTGAAGTAACTCCACTGATATTATCATGAGAGAGAAGTCAGATGCTGGTTCAACTCCATTTAAAAGCACCAGAGAATGAGAGTAAATGACATCCTCTGCTTACCAGGAAATTTCAAATCATTCATGAAGTGGATCTCAGCCAGGAGCTGACTGGCTGTCCAGTTTTATGGCATGAACCAACATTGTGATACAGACAGAGAGACAACAACATTAACTCCTGTATTAGACTGAACTGTAAAATCCAGACAGTTGTCTCTATGTGGAATGAATAAGAAGTTATTCTGGCCTCTAAAAGGTATTTTAGTGGAATTTATCCTACATACTTTAATAACTAGCTGGATAACCAATTAGTTGATCAGAAGAAACGTAATGATGATTTTCTGAAGACTTATTATAAGTTGTGGAAAGTAACAGTTAAGTATTTACTCAGGCAGTGTACTTCAGTTCAATTTTGAGGTACTTGACTTTTACTATTCCAATTTTACTCTTCAGTGGGAAAATGCTAACATTTATCTGACAGATGTAGTTAGTTAGTTACTGTTCAAAAATAAAGATCCACTCATATATGTATGATAATATAAATCTCTGATATTAATGAACTCTGCAGTACTTTGACTTTTTATGGATGCTATGATACTTGCTTATTTCTTAAGTAAATGATTACTGTACTTACTGTACTTACTCTGCTGTGCTGCTCTTTTTATTTTATTTTTAATTAATACATACTGTGTATATATGTTTATACTTATATTGTTATATTCTGGTGCTTGATTCTCTTAGCCCTCTGGTATTTAGAGATTGTGTGACGCACACCTACAGCACCAAAACAAATTCCTTGTATGTGTAAAAAACGTACTTGGCAATAAAGCTTTTCTGATTCTGTTTTTGATGTGAAATCATAGTTCGCAAAAATGTGCTGGCTGCAGCTTCAAATTAAGTAATTGAAAGACATTCAGCACTGTCACTGATCACTTGTCTTTTTTGACATCTTAAAGCATAATGATCAATCAATTAAATAATTAGTTGATGAATCATAGTGGCTTAAAGCTGGTTGTTAGAAAGTCCAGGAATGTGCTTTTTACAGGGCACTGTGATGTGTGCCTCATCACTTTTTATTTCCTGCCTGGTTAAAATAAATGTATCCATCTGATATGATTGCTTATTAAAAATATTACTCAACATTCAGTTTTCAACTTCCCAAATTATATTTCTTCACTGTCGTTGCAGCCATAGGTGCAGAAGTACAATGACTGTTTAAGTAAAAACTGAGCTCAGGCCTGCTTGCATCTGCACATCCCAGCTCCTGCACCCCTCTAAATTATGCAGCCAGTAAAGGCTTCAAATTAGAATAGTTTCCCAGAAATGTAGAGGTGCTCATGTATCGCACAGCCTTGAGGTCTCAGATAATACACAGTCTCTGCAGCAGCTAGACAACGAGCAGTAGATTTGTCTGCTATTACATGCGATAATGGGATAAAAGGAGGATCTTTGTACATTAAAAATAAAAACACCTTCAAAAGCTGTCTCATGCTGCTAAGGTACAATGTGTGACTGTGACAGCTGCGAGAATACAAATCCTTTTAAGGAGACAGACTGTGGACAGTCTCGCAGATCTGAGTACTGAGCCCACTGTTGAGTGGTTACACTCATTAATGGCTCGATGTGAGATCACAGGCTTTTCTGACATTAGTCAATCTGAAGCTGGGGCATAGCAACATACAAAGCTTTGTTGAACTTCAATGTTAATTTAACTTCTTTTTTTTAATGCTGTATCAGTGAGTCTCTATAAACCAATGAAATCCAAGAGCTACATGTTGTGTGGAGTCATGCTGAGGGACAATTTGTTAGAGAAAAGCTCCCTCTAGTGTAGGAATGAAAAACACTCACACAAACAAAGCTTAATGACAAGACACCGTTAGAACTTTATCATTTTTAATAGGATTTTTCATTTTGTACTTGCATGGGTAAACCAACAAAGTATATACACATTTGTCCTTTTGGAGAAATAATAATAAAAAAAGTTATTGAAAGTGCATATATGATAACAAAAGAGAAATAAATTAACATAGAAGACTTTGACACAGTCTAATGAACTACTGGATGTCAAAACACTTAAAACTCTTACAAAAAATAAAATAAGGAAAAGTGAAGAGGCAAATGGTGGAACAGAGGCCCTCAAAACAGAACAAAGAGCCTCATGAACTTGGTAAAACAAGAAATACAGTAAAAAAAAAAAAAAAAAAAAACTAAGTGGAAAAATCTCCACAAATGCAATGCACTGTATTTTACAAAATGCTTTATGATTGACACATTAGACAACATAAAAGTCAAAAAGCAAGGGGAAACGTGCTATGCATTTAGCACTATAGTGTTCTTTGTTAGCTTAAAAACATTAAAATGAGATTCATGACATTCATTCATTACACAGCTCATTGGTTTCGTCCAAAAAAAATACAAACTATCCATTACAATTTGTTTTGCTTAAGGCTTCTGAAAAGTTTCAGTATTATATTTGTAGTGTTTACATCTGAAAAAAAAGCCTCATATATCTGCTCAAAAATAAAATCCAAAAACAATTTTACCCCAAACTCACAAAGTAAGTTACTTATTTTGAGTCCTTTATTATTAAGGACAACACACGGCCCTGTATTGCTGTAGTACTACAGTATTTGCAGAATCTGAAGTCTGTGGCTCAAATGTAGTATTTGGGTATTTCACTTCCAGTGGTTGTTGCAACTTTGATTCAGTGGTAAAATGCTCACACAACAATGTTGCAGATAATGTCATTAATCAATGGTTTCACCTTAAAAAAAAGGAAACATTTTCAAAACTAAACAGCTGTGTCACAACAATAACTCAATGCTGGAGTCTCTAATCTTAATCAACTTTTGCTACATGCATTTTAACAACTAGAGTGCTTTATGTTTCATATCCGCCAGTTATCAGGAACAAAAAAATAGTGGCGTTGCTTTGAAGCATGTTTGGAAGTTGTCATTTGTTTGCTATTAAACTTCCTGTTCCTGTTTTTCGAATACAAAAACAATAGAAATCACATCCATGATTGCAATGATTGACGTTGCATAAATACTACAAAAGTATTAACTGAATTTACATTTTAATGTCTTTGTTCATACTGTAATATAAAACTACAAATTTACTATCTTTCTTTTTGCATTTAGCTATATATATTATATTTATTTGAGTTGCCTTTATATTAGAGACTGGCCACATCTCTGATGCAGCGGAGAACATTTCAACAGGGGTTCACAAACTGTTATCACTGAATCAATGGAAGACTTTCACAACACATACATACATACATGAGGCTATTTAGTAATCACAGAGATTATCGCATCCATAGTGTTGTCTCTGCTGGTGTACAACAGTTAATATTAAACATCTTGTGAAAAGAAAAAAAATGAAAAAAAAGGTCATAACCTACCAGTTTGGTAAGAGCACCCAGAGAGCACAGATCAGCAGAATTACAAAATAAAATACTGAGAAAATATTTAAAATGTATAAACATTAAATGGTAGAATGCTAAAAATAAATCAGATACTTTTAAGTTGAATCCTTATAACTGTACAGATGAAATAGTCTGTAATTTACCATTTCTAAATATTGGAATGGTGTGCAAATAAAGCAATGGAATATACCAGCCATGCTCTGCTCTCTATTTTACACAGCTGCAGACTCTTGCATAGTTAATGAAATACATGCATTAGCGTTTTCATGCAATACTGCATTCCTTAATTATTCTCAATTCTGTACACTGACAACAAATAAAAACAAACAGACTAACTGCAGTGAAGAAAGCTAGAGAGGAAAAATCCATTCTGTAAAGAGGATTCATTTTCTCGTACATTATACATTGATTTTTGAAATCTTTTTTTAACAGGTATGTATTTGGATTAATTGGGGATAGAGATAGATATATATATATATATATATATATATATATATATATATATATATATATATATTTCTCGTATAGAGTAAAATACTCGTCTGGTCTTTAATTGAACTTTGAGCTCTTAAAAGGTCAAACATGTTGCCTTTTTGGTCATTTAAACCTCAGCTTCCTTATGTGAATGAGATGATTATTGGATTATTGCTCTACCACCAGGGCATAAAAAAATAATTTTGGGTTTGTTATTTTATGACTGGAAACAACTTATAAAAAGGTTTCATGTTTGTCAGAAGGTTCCTGTAACATAATACAGGACCAAGGTGATACGGTTGACATTCAAATCATACATTAAGATTTTTTATAACAGTTCTGCAACATACTACTGAATTTAGACAGTACAACACAACCAAGTTGCTACTGAATGAGTTTACTGCATGAACCATCATATCTCATCTAATCGTACATGTTGTAAACACAAATGTAGGCAATGTGGTGGCTATAAATACAATCTTTATGGATGAAGAATGGTTGGAAAACAAGGGAACAGGCTGCAGCTTTCAGAGTTATGTTCAGCTTTAAGTTCTGTACAGAAACATTACTCTTCTATAGAGTCATAAAACGTTTGGTTGGAACCCTATTTAAATATTATAAGCAATATACAGTATCCCAGACATTGTCTACTGATCCTTGTTTACAACGTCCAAAAAAAACTCAAATAAAAAGGTCAAAAGTCCTATAATGCACTGGGTCTTGGCTACATGAATGGCTTCATAATCCAATAAACTACTTATTTAGCGAGTGGAGAAATAGACAAACAAGTATGTGTTATGGCATGATCCAGCTCCAAAACGCACACAAGCCATTACAACTTAATTACAGACTTTTAAACAGGCAAACAAGATGGTGAAAGCCAAAATGAAAATGTCCTGCTTTGATCCAAAGTGCCATGCACAGGTTCCTGATGGATTCTAACGTTAATTAGAAAAGAGCAGCTACAGGAATACCACCACATTTAAACAGCAGTAGGTTATTTCTATAGTCCATGATAGTTTGAACACAGTATATTTTTTATAATGATAGGACATCAAAAGGGTCCCACGAGGTTTTGGGAGACTAGGCTGCTGGCCAGCTATTGAGAGTGATAAATACACAGACAGCAATATCACAGATCTGCAGCACATCAACTTCCCACTACTCCATATTAACAGCTAAGGACACTATGTTCAGTCATGCTGTGGGTTTTGTTATTTCTGTGGCCCAATTATTATTCTCAACAAATCGCTGGTAAATAAAAATAAAACATTGCTGGGTAGAATTAGTGTCACTGTAAATATCACTTTTACCTGCCAAAAGTGCCCTGGTGAACAGCTTGTTGTGAATCTTTGATTTTGAAACATACAAATAATAATGTCTGGTTAAATAAAACTATAGTATTTCTACTTTTTACATCATACAAAGCCTCTCTGACCCAAAACAACTTCACAAATTCTAAGCCAAGCCCATTAAGGCTGCTCATTTGCTCAAACCATGCACAGGCCATTTAAATAACATACATGCATGTTTAAATTGAGTGGTATTTCTTATGAAACCATCTGAGAACCAATGTAAACTTGGTAGATGCTACAGAGAAACAGTTAAGTGAAATACAATAGATCTATAAGTCAGATTATGTTTAAAGTATAAACTTACTAATGGTTGGAGTTTAATGGCATAAACACATTCAATCATTAAAAACACACTAACGCTGGTATCTAATTTGAGTATTGCAACAGCATGTGGGGTAATTCACTGATAATGCTGATTGTTCAAATAGAGGCCGAGAAAACATCATGACAGCTGCAGTACCAATATCCTGCCTCTGCCTCATTGTACTGCAAAAGAAATATACCAGGCAGTGTCTGATAGTTGAGAAAACTCACCCTACACATGCACATTTGCTCTGAGACGGTATAAATGGAGTTCTATAATTTATTAATTGGTTCACTAATCAATATTCTGTTTCAGCCTGATGAAGAAAGAAAAATTACATTGTCTTCTGCAATGAGGTACCGCAGTCACGATAACTGCTGCAAACAGGTTTCTGGCTCACTGAAGTGTGTGGTCACAGTTCTGAACATCAGCAATTGAAAATATGCTCATTTAAGAAATATCAGTGTCAGAGGACCATCGGTCTGTTTCAGCACCAGGTGTAGTAAAGAGGTGATTTCTTTAAAATGACCCCTGAAACATTGAAATGAATGTACCCTTTTACCATTTGAAGTCTAAGGCCTGTTGACACTACTTTATGATATGTCTTAAAATCATGACAACATATTAAAAATGAGATAATTACATTGGTACATTGTGTGTGTGTGTGTGTGTGTGTGTGTGTGTGTGTGTGTGTGTGTGTGTGTGTGTGTGTGTGTGTGTGTGTGTGTGTGTGTGTGTGTGTGTGTGTATATATGACTGTTCTGGGTAAAAGAAAACTACTTATCTATACAAAGTGCGAGCAATACAACATTCCTACTCAGTGATGCATACAGTAGTAGACTACTATGTTGCCAAAGGCAAATATTTGTTTCCATGTACACTATTGAAAGGCGCTTTAGATCATTTTCACGTTGCTCATGGAAAGGAAAAAAATGGGTTATATACTATATACTTTTTCAATATCTCTACGGACACATAAATGTGGGTGTGTATTTATTTTCTTTCATTTTAAAAGGGATTTCATTCCAAAACACAACTTCCATATGCATTTGATAAAATATATTTCTATCAAAAAAGTACTAGTATTAAACTAAAATAAACTTTTAAAATATTGACAACTTGTCTCAATGTGTGTATCGATTCAAATCCCTTCTCATCTCAAATCCTTCTCCGTTTTGGTCCAGGGCCTGCCATCACCTCTGTAGGTATATGATTGTAATGTTCATAATCGGGGGGGGGAGGGGGTTTAAAATCATCTGATCTGATTGATCGGCTAAAAACAATCAAGGAGAACTACTGCGAACGCTTAGCCACTATTATTTCGGAATGAAACTCTTTTGTATGTGTGTGCGTATAGGTGTGCGTATCAACTCCATTTCAGTGTTTGTCCAGAGATTTTTTTTTGATGTTACGGTTCTGTTCTCACTACTGTTGAGGATTAAATGCTTATACAACAGCAGTGAGGTTAATGCATCAAAAGTCATCTTATTTCCATCTTAATCTAAAGAATGTTATTCTTCAATACAGATTATGCAGTGTAGGTGCATACAAGGTGAAAATGCTTCATACGTGATTACTTTCTTCTAATGCACAAGCTGCTGCATTTTAAATATGATTTCATCAGCAGGATATTTTAAAAGCAAACTAAACGTAATGTTTGCAGCGCTTCAAAGATATAACAAGCTTCTTGTCTGAAGGAGAGTTAATTGGATTTCAAGATTGCAACAGGGAATTCTGTCAGCTGTCATATAAGCCTTCAGTACACACAATCAAGCAGGTTATGCTGTACAGCTGAATGCATATTGCATGCTGCTCATGTACCTTCCGTGCCAGAAAACATCTAATATGTCAAGCGATTGTCACGCTCGCATCAAGACCATACCTAATGCTCAATAGTTGTAACTGGTAACAATACACACCGCTTTAAAATCTAGAACTGCCAGCCTACCAAGCGACTGTTTGGCACACAAATATGCAGATGATGTACAGTACTTTACTTTTTATCCAGTACAGCAAAAAATACTCAAGGCTGGCTGCCAATATTCAAACCTCAAAGCCAGAATACAGTATGTATCTGATGTCAGTGTGCAAAACCATAACATCAAAAATGTGTCTCTTTGCAAATATGTCTGGTGCTCACTGAAGATTAGGCACAAAGAAAATAGCTGCATTATGTAAATTCAATGTTACTGCTATGGATATATCATTGAGGCCTCTTTGTTGTACGTGCAGGAGATTGCATGCTTGAGGACAGCTTTCGGGAAGATGCCATCCTTTCAAGAGGCTTCTTCCCGTTAGAGGGAGACTTGAGACTTACTTCAGAAGTGGAAGACTTGGACTTGCCAACGTTTAATAGAGTGCGACTGAGAGAGCTGGGGGGCTTGGAAGACTCCTTTGTCTCGGACTTTGTCTCACCTCCACGAGTCTCTACAGATTCAGTCTTTGAAGACACAGCTTCTCCTGTCTTTCCAGTATCACCACCGATGTCCTTGGCTTGTCCATTCTGCTTGCATGTCCTCTCTGAGGCCTTTTTGGCAAGCAGGGTGCTTTTTCCTAAATCAGCCGACCGGCGGCTTTCCCTTTGTCGGAGGGCACTTTTGAAGAAAGACAACCCTTTTTCCTCAGATTTGCTGCTGCGCTGCAGGTCTCTGGTGGATACGCTGGGTGAGCGTAGGCTAGTGACAGAAGAGCTGCTGCTGGAGCTCCTCACAGGCCGGCTGCTTTCCCCACTCTTAGACAGTGAAGAGCGCGCTACCAAGCTGCCGCGGAGACTGTCAACCAGGGGACTAGTGTGCATAGAATCTCTGCTGTAGCTCCTTTCTACCAGCCTTTTCCGACTACTCGTGGTGCTTTTCTCAGTGACATTGGAATTCTTCTTTGCAGTTGGCGAGGGAGAAGCTGAGGACTGAGGTGTGGAGCGGACGAATGGCTTACGTTGCAGCGTGGCATCTAGGGGTTGAGTTGCCTCCTTTGTTTTGGAGGGAGTTCCACCGGGTGTTGAGGTGCTTTTCTTGGCATTTACACTCTTTTCTTTAGTATTGCTTGCCTTTTTGCCTTTCACAGGTGTACTGGAAGAAGTCTCAGCAGTGCAGGTCTTATGGGTTGAGCACAAACGTTTTTTGGACGTTTTCTCTTGCTCCACTTTGCCGGAACTCTTTGCGGAGCCTGTGATTTCTGCCTTTAAAGCGAATCCTCCGATACTACTCTTACGTTTCTGTTCTTTGGAGGGGGTAGCTTGGGCGGGTAGAATGTTTTGGTCTATAGCTGTAATCTGGTTGTTGTTTTCAGTTGACTCATTTTTGGTGCTCTTCTTTTCCACTGGAGTGGGAGCCCTGCAGTAGATCATGTCTAGGAACCTTTTATTGCTGTCCTGGTCACTGACATTGCTCTCCATCATAGACAGGGGAGTCCTGCTGCCAAAGTAGCGTTCATGTCTACTGTAGCTGCCAAAACAGGACGTGGAAACTTTGTCATCACAGGCCTCGCCTATCCTCTCTAGAGGAGGAGAACATCGAGAGTCGAAGGAGAAACGTGAGGGCGAGTTAGATCTCATGTGCAGATTTGCAGAGAGAGACCAAGAAGGCTTTATCCCACTTTCGCTGAAGGCTAAAGGGCTAGCCATGGACGACCTGGAGGACAAGCTTTGACGCTGAATGCTCCTCACAAAAGGGCGCACAGAGAATCCTCCTAAAAAACAAAGAAACATTTTATGTATTTATCTATGTATTTTTTGTTAAAGACTCTCAACTGAATGTTGAAAGTGCTGTTGGAAACCCCCAATTAATCCACATTACAAATACAACAATTGCATTGTGCAAATGTGTTGATGTACTCTCACTGACTATAAGAACTGAAAAGTAAATTTACCAACTACATTTTGTAATTTGTGCCAAAATATATTTTAATAGCTTTAGCTAACTAAAGTGTGAAATTGTATAATTATACATTTAATACATTAGTAAATAAGAACTTCAAGTAATGAAATTATAACTACTATTATTATGAACAGTACTGATGCCACAATTAAAGTAATTGTGTATTATAAGTAACAAAACTGGTAGCATGATAGCAAAATGCATTACATAATTATCCATAGTGAGATCTGTGAATGTTAAATAACCAGTTTGCCTGGCCAACATTTTTGGGGAATATGCTGACCCTGAAATCTGGAGGGTTAAACAGAGCCTACATTTAACCACAAACTGCAGCCCAAGCCAACATCTATCTCAGTTTGGATTTACTTGGTATGCAAGGTTTCCCACGGTACAGAGCTCTGTACAGCATGTTTTCATGCTAGTCCCAGCCAGTTGTGACACATGTCGCGTCACTTTCTGCCTTGTTCTTGCATTATGCTCCTTCTTTAAAAATAACTAATGGAATTTTGGAGCTGGGATTTGTAAATTCAGGTGGGAGAGTTCCTGACTATAAAGAGCTTTGGTTAACATTGGGGGTGTCTTTTGAAATACTGTCAGTGGAAGGAGTAGTGCACTTTGTACAAAGGTTTGTGTTGAGACACAATTAAGGCAAAGCTGTCTCTTTATAGCCGTTTCCTTTGTTCGTTTTGGTCTACAACTGATGGTTTAATGTGTTCTGTTTTATATTGGTTTTGGTCTCCATCCATCCATCCATCCATCCATTCTTGATCCAGATCAGGTCTCGGTGGCAACAGGTCAAGTAAGGTAGCCCAGATGCCCAGCTACGGTTTCCAGCTCCTTCTGGGGGATCCCAAGGCGTTCCCAGGCCAGATGAGAAATATAATCCCTCCAGCATGTTCCAGGGTTTCCTCCCAGCTGGACGTGCCTGGAAGACCTCCAATGGGAGTGACACAGGAGGCATCCTTACCAGATGCCCGAACCACCTCAGCTGGCTCCTTTCAAAGCGATGTAGCAGCAGCTCTACTCAGAGCTCCCTCCGGATGTCCGAGGTCCTTACCCTATTTCTTAGGCTGAGCCCGATCACCCTACAGAGAAAAACTAATTTCGGCAGCTTGATCTTGTTCTTTTGGTCGCTACTCAAAGCACATGACCATAGGTGAGGGTTGGAACCTAGACCGACTGGTAAATCGAAAGTTTCACCTTTTCAACTCTCTCTTCACCACAAGGGTCTGGGGCCCCCTACAGGAGCCAGACCTGGGAGGGGAGCTCGCCGGCGAGTGTCTGGTGGCCAAGCCTTCGCTCTTGGGGCCCGGTTGGACACTGCCCAAAGAAACTACATGGTGCTTACACCTCCACCACCCTGGGGACCCACCACCCCCAGAGATGGTCAACTGGGTCGGGTGCAGTGTGAGCGGCAGGCGGGGTCAGGGGCCTGGGCGTGCCAATCACAGGCGAGGTAGATTAGCTTAGGGGTTGGGGTTTTGGCCTTCTGAATTAAAAAAAAAGTCCAGTCTCATCTTGTGGGTGGATGGGCATTGGGCATTGTTTTGCTTCTCTAAAGATCAAAAGCTGACTCAGAGTTTTTTGCTTCTGTTGGAACTATGAAATGTTAAATATGAGTCAGAAGACAGCAGCATGTGCTATATATATATATATATATATATATATATATATATATATATCAGTGTTTCCTCTATGTTGATTTGACCGTGGCGGCCACCCACGGCAAAATTTCTGACCCCACCACATCAGAAATAGGGCTACATTGTTAGAGTGCATGTCGGAGAACGTTTGTATTTTAGGTGCATTATTTACATGCTGAAGTAGTTACACTGCATAATGCACTGATAATGTAATTAATAGTGGGTTTATTGTTATTTGCTACAGAATGCTTAGCCTATATGTCAAGATCAAAGTTGGCCTATATAGTAACTCAAAAAAAAACAGCTGTGTTTGTGAATAGAGGTGAATGAATAAATATATTTGTGTTGCAGCAAAGTGTCAGTTCCGTTTCATGGGGGGAGGGGGAGGTGTTCAGACCTGCCCCCACTGCTAAAAAAAAATCCTAAAGGAAACACACACACACACATATATAAAATAATATAAGCATTGTCTCACCATCATCTTCATTACGTTCTACTGGAAACTCTACTGACTCAGCCAGTGATGCCAGAGAGGTGCGTCTGGATGAGGCTCCAGAGGCTAAGCTAGCAGGCCTACTGCCAGGCAACCTGTTGATCCAGTGGTCACAAAGGGACGAACTAGTGGAACCTGCGTAAAAAACAAGAAAAACTCTAGTTTAGTTTCAAGGTTCAGAGCCATCATGAGTCATATTATCTAGTTATTTTCCTCAAATAATATGGCAATTTGGCATGTGTGGTAGGTACATGCACATTGTTTCCCCTAGGATTTTGTTAAGTGTGGGGGAAGGTTGCACAACAGCAGAATTTATGTTTTAACTGGCAATACCAGCAGCACACACACACACACACACACAGCGTAGGATTGTGTAAGTGACAGGCGAGATGGAGAGCTTTTGCTTTTGGGATTGTTGTTGTTGGAGCTGGCACAGCGCTGTGAAAACGTCAATTTACTGTCAGCTGTCATCAGAGGACGCAGGTGAGGGAAACAAGAAATAGAAACAGAAACTCTCAAAATGAAACTGCCAATACATTCATTCACAGTCATTAAGTCGTTTCCTGTATATCGGTAGTTTAATTTAAAAGCAATGATGACACTTTATGATCCATTTCTGTGTAAATACACGCATCACATAAAAAATATAAATAAAAGACCGTCCTGTTTTTACGCTTGTAGAGCAGATCTCTGTGGAGCATACGCACCACTACGCGCTGCTCCAGTGCCCGGTGTAGCCAGTTTCATTGATTATATTGGAAGTGTAGTGTTGGATGGTCTGCTCCGCATAAGTTACGCGTGCAATGTAGCCAGCCCGTAAGTTAATATTAATTGAACTTTTAAGGCGAGGAACAAGCAAATCGCCTGTACTGTATGTCTTATATCTTGGCCACCCCCCCAAAACAATGGTAGGGAAAACACTGCATGCATATTGAAATCATAAATCATAAAAATCAGAGTAAGGCTTTCCTCTAATTAAGATGTTAACATCTTGTTTGATGGGTTCTCTTCAGTATTCAACCTTAAAACCCAAACCTTCTGTCACAATGGTAATGTGGTATAAGTTTGTGGCTATGTTCATGCAAATATTGCAATAAAACTAAACTTTAGTTTACCTTGATTACAATCTGACTGGAATTCTAAATACAGCAGATATTACACAGATTGTAGGAAATAAATACTGACCAGCAACAGAGCTGTTGGCTGACCAGGAGGGAATAACTGTCCTCCGCTGGTAGAACAGTATATAGGCCGACTGCTGACACACGTCATCGTCAGCTACTGGTGAAACCTCGCTGTCATCAAAGCAGTACCACTGACCATCGATAGAGTTCTTACAGTATGCTGTGAGCGTGAAGCAAATGGAAGAATGGGTCAACAAGGATGATGAACACATAACTATACAGTCTAATTCCCACATACAACCTTCGAACTGTTAGAATTGTTTTTGCATCACCTGTGTAGTGGCCTCCATGCATGTTTCCATGGTGGTTGCACACAGCATACAGGTCATACAGGTAGTCATCTGGGTTCCTTCCCAGGCCATATGGACGTCTCCATGGCGACCAATGAGAAGGTAAACTCCAGCTGCTCTGGCTTCTCTTAACCACATGAGGTGCCATGTCCATGCCCATCAGCGGGAACCTCACCATGTTTTGCATCTTCACCCTCCGGTCCCCCTCCTGAAACAGAGGCCAAGGTAAAACGGAAGAATGTCTCATTTTAGTGTCATTTTATGTGTGCTTTCATGAAAAGTACACAGTAGCTACAACCATTACTGAGGAGGATCGTTACATTTCTGATATTAGTGCCGACATCATATTCGAGTTTCAGTACAAAGGCCTGAGTTTCAGTGACAAGTTCTTGTATGGATTGGTTTAAAACTGACAAAGACATTTAATATAAATCAGAAACAATTTGATGCGATCTGTTCTCGATAATCAGTGTTACACACACATTTTGTCAGTACCAAAAGGTATTCAAGCCCTTACCCTAAGTGCCTATCCATAACAAGGGAATGCTCAGACATTAAGTCCAACACAAACACAGATAAAGAAAAGCAACAACTTTATGCATGATACAATTGAAGAGTTGAGTGAGTGATTCTTGCTCTTGATACACAGAAAGTAGATCTCGTTCCACATTTCTATTTGAACAATGTTTAATTAAGGTGAAATACCTGTCTGAACCTCTTGAGATGCAGTATGAGCACATCCGGCAGCGTCCACAGGCTGAGCTTAATGCGGCCCTGCTGCAGCTGCTTGCAGTGGGGACAGCGCCAGGCATCGTCTGGGGCCAGCTGAAACACACACAGCCCAGGCAGCAGCCATCAAGGACAAGCTCCAACCACACTGCTTATAAAATAGGCCCCACACAGGATAAGGCCTTGAGTTTTTCTCTCATTTTCCTCTATTCTCCTCCAGAGCAATCACAGGCAAGTCAACCCACAACGTATATGTAGGACTATGCTCAGATCATTCCAAACAGAATTAGGAGTCAAATACACAGTAAAGCCACAGAGTGAAAGGCTTTTTGGACTTTAGCAGAGTCATAATAAACCGGTGGGGAGGACACACATGTGAGGCTATACTTCAAAATATACTTACCACTGACATGTGCCAAGACAAATCTAAGACTTATTTTCTAAAGTCAAACTACTGACTGTGCAGCAATCAATTGAGTGCATTTGTGTGGTCAAAATGTCACCTGCTCCTCCTTAGTGTAGAGCTGAAAGCACTGAGCAAGAGTGCAGGCCTGCGGCTGATGATGTTGTTCCCTGTGCAGATACACGCTCTCAGCATCAGGAATGTACTCCTCCTCAGTGTGTCCAAACAGACTGTGGGAACATGAAGCTCAGCTCATTCATTCAGCAGCAAAGTCTTAAGAGGATCATAAGATCTGCCTTGAGATTTTGGTTAGACAGATTCCTATATCAGTAACGTAGTAGGCTGGATCGACGACAGTACATTTACTGGATAATCGGCAGAAGATCAGGATAATCGGCAGAAGATCTGGCACCGCTGGATCTTCCGCCGGATGTCCCTTGGGACCGATTGTGGCGAGTGTGAGTGAGTGAGTGAGTGAGTGAGTGAGTGTGTGTGAGTGTGAGTGTGAGTGTGAGTGTGAGTGTGTGTGTGTGTGTGTGTGTACCACACATAGTAGTTGGCTTTAGTGAGATAAAAAGAGCAGACGTGTTGTTGATTATCTAGGCGGACCTTCAGACTCATTGACATCTTGGTGTATGCAATTTCTGAAATCCCATATATTGTTTCAAATGAAGATTACAGCAAACAAATGTCAACACCTGCCTTATTTTCATTCAGTGTAAAAAAAAAAAAATACATACTGTAGATAAAAATAAACAGACTACAGAGCTCTAGCAAATATGAATCTTATTCACTCACTAGTCCTTGGTCTCTTTGTCCCACTCTACCACAATCTTCACATGTGGTGGCCCCCCTTGTCCACAGGATTTGTATGCTCTGCAGAGGAAACAATTATAGTGGGAAACAAATGAAGTCATTTAGACAGTTTACATTAATAAATGGGATTTTATACCCCTCATGTCACTTCAGGCTAGTGTGAAAAAAGCTTTTTCTGCGCAAAGTCATGTCTGTACTCCATGTGTAATTACAAGCAATTTAAAAATGGGTCAGTGTAAAAGGACATTTCTCTAGAGGATGGGTTAATACAATATGGTAAATACAATTTAGTTACTCTCAAAGAGCAGAGAAGATAATAGAAAAGTTTAAATATATTTCTATGATTATAAAGACAAGGTTAGAATTCAGAGACATTTTAGTTCTCATGAAAGAACCTACTGATCAATTACAGTAATGCCAAAAACTACTTTAGTACTAAATACTTTGATTCATGCACCTCTATTGAGCAACAATGTTGAGCCAAACGTGCTTAACTGGCATTTTAACAAACAGTCAAAATCATGTTAAGGCATGTCATCTAGGCAGGCCTATGAGAGAAAAAGAACCGATGAGGAATGTGTGCAAAGAGAAGATTAACAAGACAGATTCACCCCATTACCTAACTAAGATCATGCCTGTCTTTACCTTTGTACATACAGTGTTTATTTGGAAAAGGTAGATAGTAAACAAGTAAAAGATCCTCCAGACATTTGATTCAATATTAAAATGCAAATTAAAATGGGCTCAAAGTCAAAGTATCTGTATACTTGCCTAGTATAACATTTATTGTTATTGTGTTTTTCAACCTTTCAACATAAATGGCTGCAAATGCATTTTTATGTCAGTAGGCTGAAATTTATGAAAGCATACTGTATGCACAAATACATTCTGCATTAGTAACGTCAAGACTTCAAAATCACAAAATCCCATATTATTCATAATTAACCACAATATTCATAAATATTAATTCAGCTCTAATCAAGCAGTAAACAGAAGAACTGACCTTTCCACAGTTGGGTGACACAGTGGTCGCTCATCTTGAGGAAGGAGGTAGGTGATACCAACGACGCCAACCACCCGAAGACTGAAAGGTCCAACCTATACAGAGACACCACTGTAGTACTTCTGTGAGACTAGTACGTTAAAAAGGTGTAATCCGAGAAACAGGGATGCCCATTAATAATTTCAATAATAGTAATTTTACAATAATTTCACTCATACTTGAAATATTTTTTTATCCATACGTCTGTCCAATTTTTAAACCGGCTTACTGTGTGTAGAGTCAACTTATTTACCATACAGATAAACTTCTTGTTCCTCTTCCTACCTGAATGTATACCCCTGGCCTCAAAAGATGACGCATTTTCTCCAGGATCTCTTTCTGTAGAGCATCCCAGGTCACAGTGCACTCCATGTACAGTACAAAAGGCAGTCCGAACCTAAAACAACATAATGTGCATAGCTTTGTTAGCGGCTATCAATTTCTCCTGGAAGCTTTGAACACCGGTAGCCCATTACCCATTGCTACTATTTTTAGGAACTACCAAAAACTGGATAATGTGTTAATGGGGTAATGATACCCCAATCTTTATTTTTGAAAAGAACATGAGAAAGGGGCATGTGAGGACAAATTAGCACCACAGAACATAGAATATTGGGATTGTAGTACCTCTTTCCTTGGTGGCCGGTACAAGCCCTGTTACACACCAGAAGGATAATCTTTTCTGGTCCCAGGTTTTTATTAGGTGATGCAGTTAAAGGAGTCATGGCCCCTTGCATGAAAGATGGAGTCCTGCTGATTTCTGTCGCATACTTCAAGTTGTTATGATTCAAGTTTGCCAGAAGACTTCCTGATAAAACATACAAACAAGCCCCGATCGATATCCTTCAATCAATTTAATGTGAAAAAAGCGGTAGATTTGCAAAAAAAAAAAAAAAAAAGTATGATTTACCTCTTTTTGTGCGTATGTTTTCCAGTTTGAAGGTCTCTGGTGTCTCGAAGGCAAATATGGAATCACTCTCTTGAATGATGTCAAGATCATCATCATCATCACAAAACGAACGATGAAAACCATCATAGTACATTTCAGTCAAAATAAACTGAAAGAGAAGAAAAGAGTACATTTAAAAAGAAGTGTCCAGTTTCTTTAATGTTTTTACAGTTATTATTTTGCAAAACTAACAGTCATCATAATATAGTTTAGTTTAGTATATTATAAGGATCCCCGTTAGCTGACGCCTACACGACCAGCTAGTCTTCCTGGGGTCCAAAACAACAATAAATCAGACAATGTTAAAACAGTTCATGACGCATACAATATCTACGTATAAAACAAAATAACAAGGAAACAACCAAAATACCCAACCAAAAACTCCTTATACTGCTTTAGTCCTCATTTACTCCTGTGGCATTTTCATCCTGCCAGCTTTAATCAATGTTAGCACTCAGCTGTTGCATCCCCTAAGGACAACTGTGTTTCAAACTGTCTATCCCAGTATATTGAGTCCACTTCATAAAGTAAAACTGGGTTCATGACAAACTACTGCTAAGAGGTAGAACTGGCTTTAGGAACAGTGAGCTAACATTGTGTGACAGTAACAATATAGTCCCATTGTGTCAGACCCTGAGCTGATAAGAGACAGGAATAGCACCTGGTCCATTGGGATCTTAGTCTCACGTGCCACAGCATCTCTGAGGCGGTAGACGGTGCTGTTGAGGGGAACAGCAACTCCGATCCTCATGCAGTGAGAGTACTTCCCCTGATAGACCACGGTCACATACAGGGGCCTAGCAAAAAACACATTTAACACACAAAAAAATTCTAACATACTCTCTTAAAATACGTTACTATGCTAGCAGAGTTTCTCTTGCTTTAAAGCTATGGTTCACATTAATTATAGTTTAAATATGTTAGCTTTGTCCCCCCCCATACACATTTTTGGTCAGAGATTTATTTCTCTGGAATGAAGACTCCCCTAACATGAACACAATGTTGTTTTGGTTTGAAAGTGCACGCTCCTCCCACAACTGTTTGCTGCTCCTCCTGCACCCTCAACCCCCCACACTCCTTACACACCAGGCTACAGTATTGCTTCTGTAACAACACATATTAGCTTAAGGTTCTCGTAACCTTGAATGGTGTCACCCCTTTGACGAACTTAAATACATTGCACATTGTTAGATGGTAGAAAAAGTGGTAGAACAAACAAACCTTTTTGAAAACCTTAGAAAAATATTGTTGTACCTGTAAATGTTTACCTTAGTTATGCACAAGGGATTACTGTATACACCTTATAAACCAGTAATAATTGGTCATGAACATGTAAAAACATGTCAACTGAGCAGGGTTAACTGATCAGCACAGCTCAAGACAGTAACTTACCGTGTGTGTGGCAGTGGGATCGGTAAGGAGATGCACAGGAAGGGATCAAACGTATTGCTCTGCTTCTGGCAATGTGGGCATGTAAGAGAAGACCTGTTGGGAAAAAAAAGTGTAAATCCTTAATATGGCAGAGAGATAATGTGGCCATACTGGAAAAACATGTTTTACTGGACATGAAGCCTACCTGTACTGAGCCTGAAACAGTTCTTGTACAAACGAGCCAGCGGAGAGGGGAGGAGATGGACCCTCTATGCTTTGATCGTCTTCTTCAATAGGTGGCTGAACAAACACAAATAAGTTTTACTAGTCAGATTTATAAGTCATGGGCTAAATAATACCAGTCTATCGGGGTTCATAAGAAAGCCATACTGCCTTCATATATTTTGTTGTTATAAACTAGCTACAGGGAATCAAGAGGAAACAATACCAGGCAAGCCTAGCTTATCTTAGCAGGACTGTGAATGCAGCTCATTGGTAAGATACACTGAGTGACCAAAATTATTTAAACACCTGTAATGTAACAAAATAGCCGTGCAATAAAAACTGGAATATCTATTTTCAGCCTCTCAGACAACAATGAATGTATGGCTGAGCAATGAGGGGGAAATTTGACACAAGCATTAGCATTTTTCAATAAAAAAAAAAAAAAAAAAACAATGCCTGTAACAAGTAGCCTCGTGAGACCATCCTGATCTAACGAGCTCCAGTTTTCTACTCGCAGATCAGTCTGGCATTTTTGGAGTTGAGAAATCTGGAGCCGTTCGCCAAACGACCGACCAATCAGCGTTGGTTTTGAGGCGGGTTTAGGTGTGACGCAACGAGAAGCGACTGTTAGTCTAAACAACGTGGCAGCTTCCACGGAAGACATGAGCGTAGCTATCACGCAAGTTTAATCCGAATTAGAAAGTATTCCTTCATTGAAAGAAGAGCAAAAAAACGGCACTGGAGGCTTTTCTCGGAGGAAAAGATGTTTTTGCTCTTCTCCCGACTGGTTTCGGCAAGAGTTTGATCTGATTGGTTGATTTCGCCCGTCTATTACCAACATAGGTGGTGATAGACAGATGGTTTATCCAATCAGCTAACCAGTATTTTCGTCCCTTCCCAAATGTTCTCCAAAGGAAAGTTCCCAGATGGATATGCCGAGCAAATGCGAAGCAATCCATCTGGCAGAATCAGGTTACGTAACAAGCCCAAGTCTTCTAAACACACCTTTATAGCAGGCCGGATGTTGGGGTTGACTGTGTTGAGGTCCTCGTGTACTCTGTCCAGCAGCCACAGCAGAAACTCCTGAGCATCATGCTGAGCATTCCCTTTGAACTGGGTGGCATTCTTCGACACAGTATTCTGCAACAGCATGGTCCCAAGGTTACAATGCATGCAACGACAAAATCTCTTGTATGTGAACTTAAATACGATGGTCATGAAGTTTTATTAAATGCAGATCCTGAACATAATTTCAGCGTGCATTGGCAAAGCATTTTTTTTCACAGGCGGTGGTTCCATACTAGGGCTGCACAATTTATCACAATTATACCGAAATCGCAATATGTACTCATGCAATATTCAAATTGCAAGTGGGGCGTAATATTTGTTAAAAGGCAAAAATATGTGTCAAACCATTTTAATTAAGAATTGTGGTACTGCAGAGACGTCCCAGCCTACAAATCATATCCTACAGACTCAAGAAAAATCTTTGTTTGGTACAGATCCTTGCACAAATCACACTATTATCATTTAAACATTTTCTAATTTTAATATTTTTTTAATGAAAATGAAAATAATGATACAAAAATTATCATTCCCTCCAATATCGTGAATCATATCGCAATCGCAATATAAGTCAAAATAATCGCAATTTGATATTTTCCTCATATCGTGCAGCCCTATTCCATACGGACAATAAATCCATTACCTTAAAATCCCTGCTATGCTGCGGGGTATACTCAAACGTCCATAAAGCCCGCACAAGTCCTGACAGCTGCTCTGTGACTTCTCCTTTGGCCAGAGGACCCTTCTTCTGCAGAAGTACACCATTGGTCTTTGGTTTGTCCTCATCCAGCTCCTCGCCTTTGTAGTGCTCCAAAACGAGGTACTCAGCAAAGAGTTCAGTGTTACTGAGACACTGCAGAATTGCATTCATGAAGCAGGTATTCCCGTGGTTTTTGAGACCTGACACTCCAGGAACTCTCTCTCCGGACAGAAGACCGGCGAGGTCCCCATCATCCATGGGCACATCTTTACAGCCAGATTTAAAAGTGGAAAATCCCCCATCATCTTTGTCATCTTCTGTTTGCACTTCAGATCCGAAGTGTGATAACGCTGTCAGTGTCCTCAGGACTCTGCTCATAAAGCTGCCAGCAGAGCGCACAGAGCCTCGCCTGAACAGCTTCTTGCTGAAGCTCGACTTCTTGTCCTTGGTTGCGGCTTTGCAAGACATGATTTCTCTTTCACGGGCGTTACAACTCAGGCAGATGTGCTGTGAAGAACGAGAGCCATCTCACTTGCTGCTATCTTCTGCTCCATCTCAAAACTTGCAAACAGCAATAACTGCTGGCAGCGTTAGGTTGGTGTTAGCTGACCTTAGCTAGAAATATCATTTTAAATGAGGTGTTCTTCTAAAGCATGCAGCTGTAACTTCGGTGTTCAATTCCACTTGTCAAATAACGCTTTCATATCGTGCAACCCTGCCTAAAATATTGACCAAGGCCAATTACCTAATGATTTCCGAAGCGTAACATAAACATTGCTAAGGTCAGTTGTTGATGCCGGCAACTTGCTCCAGAGTTACCTTGTTTTTGCGGTTTACTGCCCCGCAGCAATGAGTCAACATCGGTTATGCTGAGAGCGAAGACAGCAGTGTTAGCTAATTAGCTAACTCTAGCGCTAGCTACAATAACAACAAGAGCAGCAGAAACAGCAATAGTCCTTTTCAGCCGAGATGCCCATGTTCAACAGAAAATAATATTCCGCCATGGTTTGCAGGTCATGGCAGTCAAAGTAGAGAGTGTGTCCGCAATTTGGTTAACCTCACATGTGTCACATATTTGGAGGAACATTCGGGCTAAGCTACCAGATAGCAGAATCGTTTTACTTCTTCTTCTTCTTCTTCTTCTCTTCTTCCTCTTCTTGTTGTTGTCTGTGTTAGCAGCTGGTGAGGTGGTTTACAACTACATTACCTCCACCTACTGGGATGGAGTAAGAGCAGCAGCCTGGCAGTAACCCTTTCTTTAAAGGGGTGATAGAATGATTATATAGGGTATTTCACACTGTTCCTTATGGTCTCCTAATGGGGTATGTAACATTGGTTGGGCTGAAAATGGCCTGGTTGATATTTTATTGGCCCTTATGCATCCCTGTGTTTTGGCCCTATTTGTAACAAGAGCTTTTCTTCCAAATATGGTATGCTCATGAATATTTAGATGAGCTGCGCGCTGATTGGTTGAGCGAATCGCCATACACACACATTAGAGACACGCGCTGATTGGTTGAGCGAATCGCCATACACACACATTAGAGACGCACGCTGATTGGTTGAGCGAATCCCCAATACACACACATTAGAGAAGCGACAGAATCTCATATTCCAGACACTGCAATGTTTCGTTACCAAATTCATTTCTGAGACTTTTTTATGCAAGAAATCAACTATATAAAGCTCAAATATGGGCCGTTTTATGAAAATTGATGGCTAGTTGCAAATTTGGTAAGGACTTTAGGAGCTCCACACAGTCTGACGAGAAAGCGGCAGCCTGCTCCATACCCAGGGCAAAGTCACCCTTTGTGGATACTGCACTACCGGGGCTCCGTGCCCAGCTGCCAGCATAACTATAATATATTTATGGTTTGAATTTCGTCACACCACTTATATAACATCTACCCCAATGTTTTATAAAGCGATTTCAATTTTAATGCATTTTTGTGAATTTCAGAGGTCTTGTTAGGAGGAGGCTAGCTAGCTCTCATTGATGGACTCCAGCTCACCGCGGGCTCTATCAATGAGACTCGCAGACAACAAGTGTTTATTTCCCCAATCGTTTGTTTAAATTACTCAACACATTATGAATACACACATTATAAGATTAACTGGAACCTTTGGTAACAGATTGCTGGCGTAACAAGCTCGCTGACCGCGCTCTCACTCACACACACAGGGAATTTAGCAGGAAGAGGGGAGCTGCAGGCCCTGGAGCTCTGTCCAGGCAGCGGCGTTTGGTAGTCCATTAACCCACAAAACGGTGACTTTGCACGGGTATGGAGTGCCGTGGGCTGCCAGCCTGACGGAGCTCAATCGAGCTCACAGCAGGCCGGGGTCTGTGAAGGAAGGCAGGCCAGGCGGCGAGGCAGCTACACAGGCAGCACCGGCCGCTGAACTCCAACACACAGTCGGACAAAAATTGCAATTGGACATACATTTTCGTAAAACGGCCCACATTTGACCTCTACATAGTTGATTTCTCGCATAAAAAAGTCTCAGAAGTGAATTTATTGGTAAAATAGCAGATGAACAATGTATACAATTTCTGAGATCTGCCCGACCTAGATTCAGAAGACTAACTGATCTCAGGTCAGTTGTGTAGCCTATGCAAATGTTGGGGCGTGACAAAGAGAGAGACTAGAGCCAAATGAGGAGGAGCCGCCGAGTTGACGTCAACTAGGCGGCTTGTTGAGATTTGTCCGTTTTCAGAGGCAGTTTCAAATTGTGAGATTTGCAGAGGAAAGAGGTGTCAATGGGATTTAGAGGTTCTATGTATGTCCTAGTAACCCACTAAACTGTCATTATTCAACTATGACAAGGTAAAATCGGTTTTGCATTCTATCACCCCTTTAAATTTAGAGCTAGCCAACTGTTTTAACGACAATAATTCAAAACTAATTGCCTTTGTGGGATATATGCTGTAGCCTAGTGTCCCTGAAGGTTTAACTAGTACACAAACATTAGTCTGACTCATCTTGTCATTTGTGCATTTTCTATCATTTCAACCTGTATTGCAGAAACAGATTATTTAAATGCACCACTACAAATTATCAATAACCCCTATTCAACTTTTTAGGACTTTTATTTCTGCTTTTCATAGGTAGACTACACATTACAGCACATGTAGTGACAAAAGCAGCTGTGATCTACCCTGAGTCAAAATGTAAGTAGCCTAATTATGTCACTGCTCTTTGTCAGTTCACTCTTCTGCCTGAGGGAGGCACGGTGAGTCTAAATATTGAGCCTATCTCATTGCAGTTATTAAAGGTGTGTGTGTGTGTGTGTGTGTGTGTGTGTGTGTGTGTGTGTGTGTGTGTGTGTGTGTGTGTGTGTGTGTGTGTGTGTGTGTGTGTGTGTGTGTGTGTGTGTGTTTCTTTGCACATCTTAAGTGTGAAACAACATAGTCGGAACATTGCTGCCTTATTGGCAGGGTATGTATGATTAGTGTATAAGAGAGTATGAGAGCGGAAACACTGAGTCAGTGGTTAACACATTATAAGTATTTTAATCAATATGAATCATCTATCCCATGAGACCAGGTTGGAATCAACCATTTGGACAGATAATACATGTTTTACGTTTCAGGTAAGTGCGTGGATAATATGAATAAAAATAGAAAGAAGAAGAGGAAAAACACCCACAAATATCACAAGGATTTAATTATTGATGCCAAATTAAGCTAATATGGGGAAAAAATAGACTTTGCACTTGTCTTTTATTACCTTCTCAAGATAGAGCATCCCATTAACACTGTAATATTAAAATATTATGTGTGGTGACTAATTATAGTTTTTTTCCTCTTCCTGTATACAGTATAGCTAGAATGATTAAGAGTCAGTGTCTATGGGGGGTCTGGGGCCTTGTTGGTGAGGCTTACTGCTGAGTGGAAAAAACTGTTTTTGTGGCGTGAGGTTTTGGTCCTGATGGACCGCAGCCTCCTGCTGGAGGGAAGGGGTTCAAACTACACTCCTCGACTCTACTCGTCTTTTTTGGTAACACTGATTGGCCCACAGTTTTATTGTGTAGAGATGAATCTCTGTCTGATGTCATATAGTGGAAGTGCTCCCAACAGTCAGAGATCAATACAAGTGATTTCTGTGCCCCAAAACATATCCAGATTAGATCTAAGTGATATTTGGAAACAGCTTTGAACTGCTCATCTCCAAACAAAGTGGGTCAAATCTGAGTGGTAGCACTGGAAACATGTGGCTGCTTCTATTGTGCAATTTGCAAGCTTGGGGCTGAGCTCTTATATCGAATGGCAGGATCAGCAGTTGCTCTGTATTGATCTGTAATCTGATCATGTAATCTGAAATGCTGGTGAACATGCCATCGGGAAGCATTCAGTGTGCACATGCTTATTCTGCCACTTCCACCTATAAGGCAATGAGACAACCCGATAGGTTGAGAGCAAATAACGATCGACAATTACACCTCTCTTCTCTGCACTGGTGTCAAACATCTCAGATGTACTAGAGAGAAGAAAAAAGAAATGAAGAAAGACTCACTTGCTTCTCCAATAGTAAGACTACTGAAGCTCAGCGTGAATTCTTTCAGGAAGACTTCTAAGCTTTCATACACCTCTCTCTCTTTCCTAAACTGATCAGCTGATTCGGGACGTTCACTCTTCATTTAAACCAACCAGAATTGGCCGTGAATTCCGTGAGCCAATCACATCATTGCATCCCTGCTTTAAATCTGTTCTTCTCTCTGCTGCTGTCAGTTGTCAATTCAGGCAACCCTCCTCCACCCCATCCACCTCCGGTCGCCGTCATCCACGGCACCCTGGGTCCTCCTCCAAAAGCCCCACTCCTCCATCGGGGAAGATATGCCTACTCATGGCTTTTCGACCCTATATAAAATAATTTACATAGCGATGGAGTCTAATTGGGAAAGACTGTATATTTCAATATTGTGCGTAGTGATGAAAACATTTTATTTTGCACCTTTCAACAAAGTCTTTACTGATTGAAATGAATACATGACCTTTAAATGTGTGATTTGAAGGTAAGAAAGTGCAGTGACTGGACATTGATTGGTATTATTATTATAATTATTTATTAGTATTAATAAATAACTATTATAGATTAAGAAATAACTACAAAAGATAAAAAAACATAAGTAAACATATAATTGTAAAGCATGATTTCCAATATATCTTCTCTAATTGTTCCATTATGTCACAGCTTTAGGACTTTAATCAAAAAGTCAGGTTATGTTTTTTTCTTGGTAGTAATTCAATCCTTCACTTTTTATTTGTTGTCAACACAAACAGTTGGGGCCAGCTGCGGAAGTTCTCTAATGATGTGTCCATGGAAACAAGGCAAAGGGTCACATGTGTCTTATCACTCAACACAGAAAAAAGCCTGTTCAATTTTGCTGAGATTTTAAAATGATGTCAAAACATATCAAAATCAGAGAGAAATCTAGCTTTTGCTTTTCCTCATTAGTGAATTAGAGACGGTGTCTGATGTAATTCTCCAAGCCCAAGCTTGAGTCTCCTCTTCTGTCTGTTCTTTCTGTTATTTCACCCTCATTCACAGCTCAGGAGGCACTCACAATTAAAAAGAAAGGCCCCTCTCTTAAAATGCAAACAAAGTTGAAAAGTAAACAACTCAAGTGACTCAATATGACAATTATCCAGTCATGAGCCACGTAAGTATCAAGTATTAATTATCATTGACTTTGAGCTGAAAAGCAATGGATGTAGGATTAATTTTGAACACTGAACTTCAGCTATTATCTCCTCAAATGCCTGTGTTTGCCCAATGCATACAGCTGAATTGTGGTATTGTTTTTGACAGGAATGTTAAGTTGCTCGAATATGGCTTTTAAACCTTTTGAGCAGTCTGGTGTTTGCAGCTGGGATTTGCAATACCACACATTATTTCCAAATAACAGATCTGATTTGATTTTATGTCACCATGGGCATTATAAACAAACTTCACTCTCATTATTGGATACATTGTTCCACATGACACAATCAAAGCTTCATAATTGTATTCAATGTAGATTATTGTTGGTAAACAGTGATAAGGAAACTCTGTAATCGCAGGATGTCGGTGTGCTTTGACTTTGTTGATGCAAATGAAGGGTTCCATTTGTGAACTGTCAGTCCTACATGCCTGACTGCAGCTTCTGTTATAATGGCCATGTGTGAAATAATTTCTATGCTTGAAGAGAGGCACCTCTACCCTACAAACACATAATGAATGTCCCTTTGTCTATTTAAAGCATTTGTGCATCATGCAAACATTAGGAGACGTGAGAAGAAGCCTGACGAGTCCTATGATACAAGGCCTCCGAAGTGCTGTTTATCATCTGCTCAATCTTATTTGCATGTGCCATAAATATTGCTGTAAGTATGTCAAACAGCGAAGCACTGACAGAGAACATATTGGAGTCAATTTAACACAGGTAATATAAAGGAAATTATGTTTTATTTTCTTTATATAAATATTAACCCAATGCTTAATCCTCTAGGAGGAAATATTAAAATGTAAATAGAATATAGTTGTGTCATTTTAATGTTCTGTTATACATAAATAAAATAAACATTAAGCACAGTAAAACAAAAAAGGGGCAATATTTAAGCTACTCCTTGTGAAAAGGCTGCCTTTCTCCCTTTTCACTAGGACCTGTTCCCAAAATGAATACTGTTTGGTGTTAATTTCAGTGTAATGTTGTAGGTTATTGTTTTAGTTTTGTTACTTTATTATTTGACATAGGCCTGTTTGGAAGGTTTATGGGTTCATAGTGTTTTGCTATGGTTCTGCCTGTGATGGGGGGGTTAGCTCAGCTGCTCACCAGCTTAATCAGGGAGAGTGAATGCAGGTTTGCCTCATGAGGTCCTTTCTGTGGGGAGGAGCTGGGCAATCCTAAGGTGAAGAACGATAGGTAAGATAGTTCTGCAGTAAATTACATTTTTATAATATTTGGGGTGCCTAGTGTAGTGGGTGCACAAATATGTATAAATAGTAATGTCAGCAGTAACTGATCTACCCAATTGTAATGATTTTTTTGAGAAACTTAAGTGTTACTGTTGCTTGCTCAGGTTAGCTCACCCTATAATCACCTGTGCAGGTGGTAGGTTCCAGTTAGGGGAGGCTGAGTTAAAAAGGACTTCAGGACAAGAAGGTGAAAGACGCTTGGCGGCTTTCTTTGAGGTTGCTGTTTTGTTTGCTATTATTTTGCCTCAGTTTAATATTTTGTTTTTGTATTTTGGTTTGAGTATGTTTTGGTGTTGGTTTGGTTAATAAATACACAAATTAAGAACTTGAAAAGCCTCCTCTCCAGTCTGCCATCGTGCTTTCGCTCATTGATAATAAGACAGATGAAGTAAGGACGTTCAATTTCATTGACAGATTGTGAAAACTGGGAAATCTTTTTAGTTTTTTTGTACATAGGGCCTAATGTGCACAAAGTCTGTGATAGCGTCCTTGTCTCCGGAGTAGCCCATTAACATTTAGATCCTATCAAAGTGTTAAAGCACTTGATGAGCTCATTAGGGAAAACAAAGTTAAAGTAGGCGAATCTCAGTTTGACTGACAGCTGAAACCTGCTCTCTCTGTCGCTGAGGGGATTTTTCTCAGTGACATCCCTCAGCAACAGACAACTGATGCCTTCATGTGCACATCATAACCTCCTTCATTTCATTTCATTCAAGCACCTTTGGTCAGAAGTAATTATCTACACTGAGCAAACCATGGAGAGAGGAAAAATAGCCTATCTTTATTGTGATTTTGACGAAATAAGGGAAATTTCAATGCAGTTTCTCTAAAATAAAATAAATAACAATTACAATATGGAAGATGGTCTGATGTCAAACAACAAATGAATAAATATCATTTAAAAATTATTGTTTAGTTTATGGACAAAATAATCTCAACTCTAAGAAATGCAGTTTATGAAAAATTGCTTCACTTCAAGAAAGAAAATCAGTCAAACTCTGAAAAAATAAATCATAAAATGATATTTTTTTAATTTAGCTGTTTCATTTCAGTAATTATAGCATGTAATAGATGTGAAAAATGTATTAGGCTGTATTTTGTATTCTTTTATTTTATGTTTGTAGAAAAAAGACAAAACAATCTTTACACCAAATTCCATTTGTTTTGTATTTCTTTTCACTTTTTGTAAAGTCTAGTTGTCATAGGCAACATGTAGGCTTAAAGAAAAAAAAAAGTGGTAGCCTAACAAGGCTATACATTGAATATCAAACTATGGAAAATGAATCACATTAGGTCAAGTGAAATCACTTGTTTCATTATGTGGCAACTATAGCCTACAACGAGGCTCGGCTATTTAATAAAATCAGTAGGCTATACACAAGAATAGCCTACACTTAGATCTTAAAATATGACTTTAACAATAATTTGTGCACACAGCTGCGCCCCTTCACGTCAGATTTTTTCTTTATAAAAAAAAAGAAAAATCCCTTTTCACCTTTAGCCTCAACCTTTTTTGTGTCGTTTGGTCAACTCGTAATTGCGATATTTCCGACAGTAGTCGAGGGCAGTAAAGTGTCGCTGCACTTCCTATGGCCATATTTGGGTGAGCATCGGTGGAGCGTGAGCTCAGGAAGCATTTCGAAGGACTACAAAATGAGCTTGTGTCTGTCGTCTATCGCAAGAAAAATATCCCAACGTTTTTTTCACTGAAGTTGACTGCGCCTCGTTCACAGAAGAAAACAACGTCCTTTCTGCTGCTGCAGTGCTCAGAGCTTTGATTCACAGGAACTCTGACACACGCAGACGCAAAAACATTTCACATTGGAAAACTGTCAGTAGACACAGGTGAGCTGGATTTTTTTTTTTTTTATCATTTAACAGCATGAAGATGACCTCTTTGGTTTAGATTAATTAAAGCAAAAACATGCATCAGCTTTACTGACTCGTAATGTCACTGTTAGGGAGGTTGGTTCATTGGCACCTGTTGATCTGCATTCCTTGTAATGTTAGTTGAAAAATAAATAGAAATGAGCCTTTTTGACGGAGGATAAAGTTCTGTTGATACCCAGATAATATCAGTGCAGGAATAAGTATTGAGTCACATATATGATGCTCGTGAGCTCAGATCAGCTGTTTCACTTTTTTTTGTGAGAAGAAAGATCAAATGCTACACTTTGTGCGCCATATGGCCAAAAGTTCCCCTTCTGTCCACTATTAAGAACCAGATTTAGCCAGACACACATTCTGGAAGTTCATTTCACTAAAATGTTATGTTAACATAACGTCGGCTTCACCAAAACCTGACAGGTGGATAAGGTTGTATTGTTACCATTTTTGTGTGTTCATGAAAATGCTTTTCCTGTATGTAATCTATAACTCATTTCAAAAGATAGAAACGCCCCACACCCATCAAGCACAAACACACACACAAACACACACACACACACACACACAGACACACACACACACACACACACACACAGACAGGTGTAACCGAGCAGCATCAGATACAGATAAACATGTTATTTTACTCTAAATGCACTTTTTGAAACATTTGTAGGCTGTCCGATCAGGATTGTTTTGTGGTTCGAATCCTATCATCTACTGGCTTGACCCCTGCGAGTTGATTCTGAAAGCAGTGGCGAGATCTCGGAGAACAAAGCGACACGAAACAGGGCTCACTTAACAATGTTCTAAAGGTTTAATGAGACACACAAGGATATACGCATTTTCTAACAATCGTCTCCATTCATTTATATGACGTGTAGTAAGATAAAAGAGTCAGGATGGGCAGAAGGATTGTCTCAAGGTCTGTTCACACAGATAGGAAAATAGTGTTGCAATTTAGAATACAAATAAAACGGATGAGAACGACTTTCTTCAGACTTCTCACAGAATGGAATGTGGAATTTAACATTATTCACAACATGTTGGAAGATGTGCTTTACTATAGTCTCCAGAAAATAAAATAACAAGTGTCGTGAAAATAAAGCCAGCTGACAGATTGCTTAGCTTCATACTGTGTATAAATCAATGTTGCGCTTTGGAGACGCTCATGGAGTGATCTCTCTCACTCACTCACTCACTCACACACACACACACACACACACACACACACACACACACACACACACACACACACACACACACACACACACACACACACACACACACACACACAAAAAGTCTCTCAGCTAGAATTATCTTTTTCCCCAGTGACAGCAACAGCAATTATGAGCCTGCAATTTACCTTTTGCTTTTAATATTCACAGTGCAGCAGATTACAAGGGTAATACAATTACATTACATTTCATTGTTCATCAACTGCGTGAAACTGCAGTCTCATAGAACAGGAGCTGTGGTTGGCATGTGCAGAACAAAATCAATGTGAACGTCCGTATATGTGTGGCTTCTCCTCTCTTCTTAAGAAGCTGGCTGGTACAGGTCATAACGCCACTTTAGATAAATCATTATGACTCCATTAGTCCGTAATTAATCATTTCCTCCTAATATACAGTAAAGCAGTGGTCAAAACTGTCGATTAAAAAGCTTTCCCAATGATTCCCCTATGCCACACATTTAAAGAGACGTCACAGAAAAGGTTATGGTAATGCTGCAGAAATATAGTAGTCATTTTTACTGTATTAATGATAGTGTGTGAGCTGAAGTTGCATGACACTTGTTTGCAGCACAGCGTCTTGTAGATGCAGATTGATGTTTTTGCGTAAACTATGGATGTGGCATTATTTTTTCTGCATAAAGACTCAACGGCTGCTATTTTTGACAGCAGTGTTAATTGCTGGATTGAGTGTTTTTCGGGGTGACAAAGGATGTATTATATGTGGTACAATAAGCAAGGATTTGTGCTATTGTTTAGGTTTTATATTTTGTGCGTGGCTGTCAGTGATTTCTGGCTGTGGTGCAGATGCCCTTTACAATAGTTCACAACCATCAATTCCTTGGATTTTCTCTTGCAATCAATTTCCAAGCCAAAGTGCCTGTCATCTTGTGCCTTGACAACCTAGACGCTGGGATCTTTTGGGAATAGCAGCATCCAGCCTGTGTGTTTCTTCAGGCTTGCTGGATTATAGATTGTGTTATCTACAGGTGTATACGGTATAGATCACCGTGATTTCCACACTTTTCCACTTCTATTCAACTGAAAAGCTTGTTAAAGATTTGACAAATAACTGGCAGCTGGATCCATTTAGCCCATGTCCCCAAGGGCCGTAACATTGATGGCCAATGATGAGGATCTTGCTTTTGTCATAAAGGTTATGATAGTCATGCTTTTTTAACATCAGTGCTACAGGATAATCTACTTTCAATTGGGATTTGAATGTGCATCCCCTCAGGCTGATGTGGTTAAATTAAGTTTATAATGTGCTCTGCATCTTTCATTTAATTACACACACTGTCAATGTCATCGTAAAGGAAGACGGTTAATATTTCCTTTTCATTTAGGCGACTCAGGAGGAATGTAATTAATTAAATACATGCTCCTAATTACAATGATTGTAAGACAAAGACATGTAGAAAATCATAATCTCTCTCTCTCTCTCTCTCTCGCTCTCTCTCGCTCTCTTTGTCTCCCCCTCATTTGAAACACTCAATAACACTAAAGGATGATGTTTTCACGCTCAGACAGACACTTGAAGAATTGTTCAACAACAAAAGACTAATGACTTAGATGGTGCGTTACTGAAAACCGTACGAAGATTAATCTTGAGGTGTTTGTTTACAGCTGCTAAGAACCGACTGGTGCCGAACACGTTGCCAATCTTGTTTCTGTATTGACATGCTAAGTTTCTCTTGCTGTCTGACTTGAAAACATCACACAGGAAACCAATGTGAACAGCAGTTAAGATGAGATGTGCAAAGGCATGAGTCACATTGAAAAATTATCCGTGATTCTGGACTTATTGACTATGTTGGGTTGAACAGTGTACAATCATCTCCATCACAGTTGTGTTAGGGGATGAAGATTGTGACTTTGTATATATAATGGCCTTTATGTTTTACTGCGTTAAGGTGAACACACCAAGGGGCTTATTTTCAGACTTTGTAGTATTCCATTTACCTGTATTTACCAGCTCCCTTTCCTCTGCTGTTACCATAGAGACACTCCATCCCTATCAGCAAGGCGCCTTGGCTGCCGGGCTCATTGGCTCTCACAGGAGAGAGGAAGTGTTTCCCTGGTATGGAGCTCAGCACCAGTGTAGCGAGAAAGGCATTTCCTTGGCTTTGATGGTGTTTCCTTGGCAGCCGGCGCCCCACCGGCGATGGCACGTCGACCCGTTTTGTCACTATGGGTTGACGGCTGTGACAGAGTGTTATCCAGTTGGGAGAGATCCACTCCCATAATTGAAATGAGTTCACCTGGGAGACAGCTGCTCTGTGGTGCCTGTTAGCTGTCAACAGTTGGTGCTTACCAGCCTGCATGTATTGGATATGTGTGTTTTCTGAGCTGGTGTGTTTGAAATATTTTACCTGTTTACCACAGCGAGAAAACATGCCTCAGGTATTTCAGCTGCACGGCCTTTTAAAGATGTCATGAAGAAAGCAAGCACTTATAAAAAGAAGTCACCCAGTAAGAAGAGCGTAAAACAGTGAACACTTTCTCACCTTACAAAGCCTCTGACGGTCAGAAAACGTACAAAAATGCACCTTTAAAGTGATTGTTCGGAGTAATTCACCCTAGGGTCCTTTGCACCATGACCTCGAGCCAAACACCCCCCCCCAGAAGCTTTTTTCACCTGGGTCTAACATTGGGAGAGTTAGCGTAGAGTAGCGTTATCAGCTGAATAGCTTAGCGCAGGGGCTAACGGACCCACGTTTGTATCTTGTAAATGACCCCACTAATAATGCCCGAAATGATACTAAACGTCTACAAGTAGTACAAATAGGTTATGCTCTCATAAAACGATGGATTGGAAAGTTTGTAAGTACACCAGAAGTTTATGAACACTTGCAACAATTATTACTTGTCTCTTGCTAGTTATACTACAGCACTTAGTTTAAAAAAAAAGTTAAATTAATAAATCGTTTTATGAGAGCATAACCTATTTGTACTACTTGTAGACGTTTGGTATCATTTCGGGCATTATTAGTGGGGTAATTTACAAGATACAAACGTGGGTCCGTTAGCCCCTGCGCTAAGCTATTCAGCTGATAACGCTACTCTACGCTAACTCTCCCAATGTTCGACCCAGGTGAAAAAAGCTTCTGGGGGGGTGTTTGGCTCGAGGTCATGGTGCAAAGGACCCTAGGGTGAAATTACTCCGAACCATCACTTTAAGGCCTGATTGTGACTTTCCTGTATTGTAATATTGCATAAAATCTATAGTAAGACAAAAAATAAAACTGCCTGATTCAAATCATCACCAAAATGTGGTAACCCTTTGTGATTCCTTGACATTTAGCATTAGTACACTGTTGTTTGTCTGTTATAAATAATTATCAGAATATTTCCTTTTTTAAATATATATATTTTTTTTTTATTTCCTCTGACCTAACGAAAATCTAATAAGTAGAGTAAGTATTGAAGTGGTAACGAACCTGACAAAATACAAAACTGATGACAAAGCAACTATTTTCATTTATTATATATATATATATATATATATATATATATATATATATATATATATATATATATATATATATATATATATATATATATATATATATATATATAAAATTATGCATTAACAAATATAATATTCCTTTTGTGAGAGGTAAAAACAGTCACTCTGTTTCTTATTCCTGTTGATAAATATAAATTTCTAAACATAGCCATTATACCTTCTTATTTATGACATATTTCCAGTACAGCTGCAATGGAGAGTGATAGCAGAAAGTATCAACAATTCAGATTCAGTCAGACTCCAACAGCAAGAGCTTTCTCAAGACATTTAGCAGTGACATTCAAAAAGCACACAGGAATAAATCCATCATGCATGAGGCAGCTACAGCCGCTTAAATACATCCTGAATCAATACCTCAAGATATGTTGGCAAGTAGTTGGCAAGCTGAATGTTTATACATCCACCACCTTTTGATTGAAAAAAGTAAGTTTACACCTTTTTATTCATCGCACAGTTTAGAAAATATATGAAATGACTATGTAAAGTAGAACAAGAGGAAATTCCGACAGTTTCTCACTTGGAAATGACACATTGATGATGTCTGACAGAGAAGAAGCACAGACACTTCAGTCTAATGGAGGAAAATGTGGATGCTCCAAGTGGATAACAGGTGTCAGCCTCCTGGATCGATAGCATACTGTCCTTTGGCTCAGCCTATGGTGCAGCTTGTATCACAAATTTCTGGCTTACTCCGAGCTTGAAAGCTGACTGCACGCTGCTCTCTGTGCAATTGTCCTGGAGCACCGAATGACGGCAGTCTTACATGCAAATATGTTTTATTTTCTAGATCCATTTGGTGTAAGGCAGCAATTCAAAACAGGCAAGCTTCAACAGTGCCATCCCAAAAAGAAAAAAAGAAAAAAATCAAGCTTGGTTGTAAATAGTGCAGTATCCTCTCAAATTCTCCTTTCACAGGCACACTGAGCTAATTGTCCTCTATTTGTTAATAATGGTGACTGTTGTGTGTTTTTTGTTGGTAGAAAAATCTAAACAAGCTCACAGCAACTGTGGTTAATTGGTTCTTTTTCACACAGATGTACAGACATCAGCTGTCAACTATTGAAAAGAATGTCTGACTGTCTGTGTCTTCTGAAACTACTTTTCCATCAATCAAAGCCTCTCTCTTGTGTCCTTGTCATTCCTTTATTTGAATCTCTTCTTTCTTCGCTGTTGCTCATCAGCAAGCTGACTGTAGGAAGCTCTCAAAAGACTCCAGGTGGAGCCAGCGTTGCCAAAGCTCCATCGCCGTTAACCTGCAACAGTAAATTGGTCAAGCAGGGACAAAAGCGATTGGATGCTGTTAAGGAGACTCTTTGATTTGACAATACGCTTCATTCTCTTCCTCAGTTGCTAGGCAGATGTGTGAGCATCCCTGAGTGTTTTTCTGTAGGAACTCTTGACATTTTATGCAATTAATGATCGTGCAGTCAGATAAACTTCATGCTTTTTTGACTTGAAATGGATAATGAAATTAAATATTGCCTGCACTGTAAACAGTTTTGTTGTAATGCAAATGTTAAGTTTTACTTTGAGAATATGGCAGCCAATACATGTATTCTGAATGTGAGGGTTTAGTGACCGACTTCAACATTGAACCGGGTATTTACAGACGCCCAACCTTCTCTTGAGATTGAAAGGATTAACTCCTAATAATAGTGGGTAGATATACTGAAGGAACGTGATGAAGTTTAGTTTCTGACTTTTGATAAAAAAAGTCAGAAAGGGGCTTACACTTAATAATATTAATGCCAATTACATATGTGGTTGAGTTAATCACATAGAATACCTTATTTACAGACAGTATATATTTTGAATTCCTGTGCCTTCAGACTCCGCTTTGGTCATTGTTAAGAGGATAAATCGAGCTGATATAAAAGCAATTTGCTGTTGCTATTGCAAATAAACTGTAAAGTCTGCTTTTAATAAAAAAAAAAAGTCTTACCTTTCTACTTAGGGTAAATAAAGACGTGCACAGTTTCATTAAATATCCCTAAACAGAACAATTTATTTTATTCTTTAGCTTTTCTACTGCGGGGGTCACTGACGGTGCACAATATTATTATGAAGTCATATAATGCAGTTATACTTTAAAGACGCCATGAAGCCAAAATGAGAGTTCACTTTATAGCAAATGGCTCCGAGAAAGACTCACTCTTTCTCAGCAAATTGCTTAGCAACACAGTGCCAATCTCACTGAGGTCTCCAGATAGAATCAATTTTTCTAAATTCATATTTCACAGTCACAACAACCAAGTATACCTTTTTCTATAAATGCTTGGATAACATTCTTGTGTCTATTGAACCTTATCAAAGTGAAAAGCTGCCATTTGTAAAAAGAAAAAAAAAGAAAACTGATTTTATATCGTATTTGTTTATTAAATAGAATGCCTGTGGTCCAATATTATCCTAAATTGCTTTCTATTTTAATAATTCTGGTTAATGCTATTAGGAATCGATCATTTGTTAGTCAACATTAATTATGCCGAATTTTAGACCTAGGTGGATTAATACATTTTTTTAAACGTTAAAATTGTCTTTGTTTTTTATTAGCAGTGGTTTCCTTTGATATATTTTTTGTCCACATAATGCAATGATTGGTCAAAGGGCACAAGATATTTACTTTTGTGATATACACTTATATGCTTTGAGTTAGATGAGAAGATCATATATACTTGTATAGTATATTGATAAATATGAAGCTACAGCCAGCAGCAGGCTAACTTAGGTTAGCATTAAGACTGGAAACAGCTAGCTCTGCTCTCTCCTAAGGAAATCCACCTCCTGGTTCAGCACCTATAATGCTCACTAATGAACAAGTAATGTGGTTACTAAAAACAACCAGTTCAGTATTGGACACTGAACTGGTTGTATCCTGTCTTTATGCTATGCTAAGCTTAAATGCTAGCAACCCCTGATAGAAGGTTCCTGTTGTGAAAGTTAATTATATTACTTACTTAGTGCACACAATCAACATTTAACTGCCACTGATTGCAAAGATGATTAAAGAGTAAAATATACAATAACTAGTTAATTCACTTTTATTATAGATTATAATACTTTTGCTGTACAGGTAGGTACAGGAATTATTACTGAATGTGCTTTATTATTAGACTACTTCTCTGTAACGCCCACATTACGGTGTTTGGTGTTTTAAGCCCCCAACGTCATCTTCCAGGCAGCGCTGCATGGAAGGCACTAGGGTTAGGCCGGTTACACACTGGATGCGTCGCGTGAGCGTGTCAGCTGCGTGGCGTGTCCATTTATATTTCGGCTCCCATGTTAACCGGTTAGAGCTTACACACTGCCTGCGTGACACGCACTTCTCAGGCGCGGCTCGAGCCGTGCCGAAAACTCATGCATGCTAGAAATAGAACCAACGTCTATTTTTCACACGACACGCAAACGTGTTTGAAGCGTTTCCAGGCAAAATAGAATAGGAAAAGAGGTTTATATGTCATTTTGACACAAATACATATTAATAAAAGACATGTTGATGTTTGAAAGTCTCTAGGTTTTGATATAAATGCAGATATAAATGTAATAAAAAAAAAAAATAGATTTTCTAATATTGCACCTGTAAATACAGAACGAAATCTTCTGTAGCCTATTTTGCCATCAATACTGCTGACGTTGTCTTTGCTGTTATCAAATCAGTATATATTTATGTTTAACATGGTATTTCATTTTATCAATGGGAAACATACATTTGTACAGACAAGGCTAGCAGCAGGAGCGCCACGTCAGACACGTTTCTGGTTTGTAAAGACAGAAAAATCCACGCAGCTGACACACAACAGAAACGCCACGCTCAGGCCACGCAACCAGTGTGTAGCCGGCCTTAGGGTTAGGGTTAGGTGCCTTGAAGTTGACGGTCGCAGCACTGCCTTGACGTCAACGGTGGGGGCTTAAAACACCATCGAACCCACATTACAGTACACACCCTACAAGCTCCTATTTTGTTGACCCTCAGTACAATCTTAATATTCTCTGTTTTCACATCATCTGGCTTTGACTGAGCTGTTTTTGCAACATATTCTAGGTCTAGTTATTAGATCCTCTTAGGTTTTGCCATGCAGATGCTACAGGTCTATGATTAAGACATCCAAGGGAATCATTTCTAAACATAGCTTTTACTTAGCTCTATTTCCTTGCTGTTTTAATTTGAGTGATACGACAGCTTTTATGACATTGCTGTGATGCGGTTCCTGTGGCTCTCAGCACTGCAAGGCTTCTTGATTTGCATATCTTGCACAAAGTGTGATCCCAAAAATAAAGGTTGATTGACTCTGAACTGACCAGACCAAAAGGTGGAAGGTAAATTGCACACCCGCGGCATCAGTCAGGCTCAGACAGAAATAGAACACACCTTCTGCTGAGGAAGAGTGTAATTATGTTAAAAGAGCAAAAGGGGGGTGATTATGCAGCTGATTAGACTAAAAGAATCCCCTGGGCCAACTGTATTTCCAGAAACAACCGGTTTGATAAATATGATCCCACAGCTGAAATTAAATGTATTTTGACTCACTTCTGCATTACACAAATGCTGCCAATCATGGGTTTTGCCAGAGTGACAGCGTCTTGATGTTTGCTCTTTGTGTGTGCTCTGGCAGTGAAAGATCATGACGACGTTGCTGGACCTGAAGAGTAGTATGCTGAGGCAGGTGCAGAGGAGCCAGTCGCTTAGGAGCCGAAGGGAGCCGCCACCCACCGCCAGCAGCCCCCTCACGCACAGTCCTGAGCCCTTACCTCGCAGGTGAGTCCCTGGTGTGCAAACACACACGCTACTGCAAGCACTGTAGCTGGATTCCGGTTATTATGATTGTTTTTCATGGATATGGCTTTGGTAGAATTTTGGTGGTGTTTTGTTTAACATGTTACTAATAATTTTACTGGGATTTCAGAATTCATTTTCATGAATTTTTTTTACTTGTCATTCAGAGTTTAACTAATGAAAATGTAGAGATGTAATGAAATCCTTCCGGGCACGTTGAGTGGCAGAAGCTCTGCCTGAACTTATGATATTAAAAGTAAAGTTGTGATGCACTCTCTGCTTTTCTTTGCATTGCTGTCAGACACAAATTAAGCGTCCGCTTGATTTTAAGCAGCAGGAGCCAGGCTGCTTGTGAATATATTACTGTTTCTAGCTAAAGTTATTATTTTCTTGATTGGTGGCGCTTTGGACAAATAAAAGCTCCCATAATAAGAGTCTATAAGAGAAAATTAAATTGCATTCAGTGTAGCTCAGGAAGATGACATCCTTTCAAAGACGGCGGCACAAGCTCATTGTCATTCTATTTTTTTTTTGCCTGGCTGTCCAGCTGAAGCCACAGGTCATTATTTCTTGTCAACAGAATGTTTTAATGCATTTGACATTTATTCCAGAGTTGTAACTCGCTGTGAGCAGGAAACACACAAGCTGTCTGTCCCCCAAGGACACATCAACCACACTATTACATGCACAGTCAGGCTTGGAGGGCATCACAAATGCTACTGTTTTATTGTGTATCAGTTTACACCACATGGTTCTGATGTCCATTAGTCTCCTTCAACATGTGAGTGCGCCATAGTACGGCACACCACTGCTTTTGCTTGGGTCATAAAGATATCTGTGTGTGTGTGTGTGTGTGTGTGTGTGTGTGTGTGTGTGTGTGTGTGTGTGTGTGTGTGTGTGTGTGTGTGTGTGTGTGTGTGTGTGTGTGTGTGTGTGTGTGTGTGTGTGTGTGTGTGTGTGTGTGTGTTGCTGTTTGCACCGTCCCAAATGTGAGGATTTATTACTTTTCCTTGTCCTAAGTTCTAGTAAATTAAATATTTTTTGGGTTTTGCACTGTTGGTTGGACAAAAGAATCAATACTTTAGGCATTGGAAATTGCTATTTATTTGAAAGACGTAACTATTAATCAGTTAACCAAGAAACACTAGACAAATGTACTTTTCATCTTTCAAACATGCCATCCAGATATTAAAATAGATCTCAGGAATATGAAGATGTTAGATAAACTGTATAAAACACAATTATTACTACTATATTAGTATTTTATTATAATAAATGTACAGCGTTTGATTTAGTCTAGATGTTACTCTTAGCAAACGCCACTTCTCTTATTTTATTGTAGGTTTTTTTTTTTGTCATTAATGTAAAATTCAACACCACTTCTTCAGGAGCTGCTCACTGTTTGACCACGGCCCATGATTTATGTGTTTTTATTATTTATTATGTGTTTTTATGTAAATACTGTATGGATGTACTATATGTGTGTGTATGTATATGTGGATATGTAATATGTATATTTGTATATTTATATGTATTTTTTTGTTTTATTCTTTTGTTATTGTCTGTAGGCTTTTTAGGTTTCCCTTGTAATGTATTGATTAATGTCATATGTTACCATTAGCTTGACAGCGCTGAGATCTTGGGGGAGAATAAACAGGATTAGTGGATTTGATCTTGTCTGATCTCTGTCAAGGTTTATTAGTTTTTCTTTTCTTTTTTAAAGGTTTTCTTGTGGAGTTGTCCGCCTCGTAGCATAAAATAAAGTGGCACAGTTAATATCATTCATCTGTTTTTTTTTTGTTCAGTCTTGTTTTGAAGCTTAATCTGAAGCCAAAAGTAACATGAGGTTTCTATAGCAACCTAAACACAGGCTGCTGCTGTGTGAACTTAATACTTGTACTGACGACGAGGTCTATTTTTAACGTGGAAGATAACCTCAGATGCTTTGTTGGATTTCTTGGATCAATTTTGAATTTGAAGGACTAATGATTGACCATTTTCCATGAATGTTTGTTACTTAATGCACATTCTTGGTCCTGTCCCAGTATATTTTATTGATTTTTAGAATTTTTAATTATATTCTTAATGCAATTTAATGTAAATCTGCTCCAATAGGATCCTATTTGTGTTCTTCATTAAAGACTGATTCAAACTGTCAGTATCTCACCCTTTCCCATGCCAGCTCCCTGGTGCTACATCCTTCCCACTGAGTCTCAGCTGTGCACATACCCTGAGCGCTCGTCATTAGAGGCAGGCTGTTGATCTTTGTTATCCATTCAGACTGCTGCTGGCCTGCCTGCTCTCTCACTTTAATTGAGAATTTGCAAATGAGGCCGGTTAGTTTTGTGCGGCAAGGTCCACAGTTGTTGACCCAGTAGTACAGTCGGCTGTCAGAGCTGAGCTTTCATAGCAGAGACCC
This sequence comes from Perca fluviatilis, assembly GCF_010015445.1. Lineage (NCBI taxonomy): Eukaryota > Metazoa > Chordata > Actinopteri > Perciformes > Percidae > Perca > Perca fluviatilis. Next base: position 17,253,007 of record NC_053126.1, on the reverse strand, counting down.
GCACGTTGGAGGTGAACTTTTTAATTCAGTTGAGCAAATTATTTTTTTACCTCCTATGAGAGCCAGTTGTTCAGTCTATGGAAATGCATGAGACGCCTGGAGATCACCAGGCGTTCTATAGCACACAGGGATTTATATTTAAAATGTATATTTTGGTTTATTATTGTTTGCGTATTTCACTGTTCTTTTCCATCTGTCAACAGCGGTGGACTTCATATTTCACACTTGCTTTCACTCTGTTTTGAATTGTGAGCTTGCTGCAGTGTCATTCTCATTTTTTAATTGATGCAGAATAACACAATCAATTTAGAATGACATTAAACAGAAAACCCTAATGTGCAGGCAATTACAGTAATTATTAATGACAGATATAAATTTAAAGGATAAGGCTGGTGTTAGTCTCTGTTTTTATTGTCACTTAATCTCATTAAAACACCAAGACCAACTCAATATTTTCCTGATCTCCCTAGCTTGTGTGTGGCAATCAGCCCCAAGCCCATTTGTTTCTATATATACAAATCTTTAAAACCAATACTATAATTTAAATTTTCTAAAGGCTCAGCGATATCCTAAAACTGCTGTGCACTGTAGTTAATCAAACCGGAGTAAACAGTGTATTTGTTAGGGACTATTTTTAGCCGAGGATTAATAGGCCTTTGGTGCTCTTGTGCAGAGGCTCCAAATCTTTTTTGGCATTTGACCCCTTCAAATAAAGCAGTCTACTACACCTCATCACAGGTTTCAGATGTCTATGCCTTTTGAGGGGTTCCACTAAAGCAGTGGTTCTCAACCTTTTTTGTGCCAGCGCCCCCCTATCCATTATCCAGGTCCCTAACGCCCCCCCATCAAATATTATGTAAGCTAATTGCCCCGAATATTAATGATTACGCCCTAATATAGGCCTATTATTGTTGTTACTATTGTTATAAAAAATAATCAATAAATCAAATCATTGAATAACAAACAACACATGTATTAGTTTCCCAGGTATCAAAAAAGCCATGTGAATAGCAATATTTACGTTTTTTTTTTTTTAAATGCAACCATTTGACATTCAAATTAAATAACAGCAGCCAATCAGAACTACTAGATATGTAACATTCAAACTATAATTAGGTATTATCAAAAGGCCTGCTGCATGGTGTGAACCTCAGCACCTTTAGAAGGTGACTATAATTTAATAATAATAATAAAGAATACAACAGGACGTCGCACCACCCTGCGGCGATTGCTATTTTTTTCTGAACGCAGCTTCACACTGAAATACGGAGCTCATTTAAGACGATGCTCTGACGTCCCGTTTCCATGAAGGCAGCACGGAGCTGCGCCAAACAATGATACACCGTCTCGTCCATTTGCAGTGCCGTGAACTGGCAGGTTTTAATGTTGCAGAAAACAGTTTTTTGCAAGTAGTTTAAGTGTAAACATGTATTGTTATTGTGAATCTTTGGTTTAAACTAGCTTTCAAACAAACGCCCCCCCCAAGGGCACCTCAGCGCCCCCCCTTTCCAAAATATTGCTTCCAACGCCCCCCATCATCTTCTGAACGCCCCCTGGGGGGCGGTACCGCCCCCGTTGAGAAACACTGCACTAAAGTGTGATTTTTTTTTTTTTCCCTCTAAACGTCTCAGATTCTGTCATTTAAACAATTGTTAGAGGTTTGAAGAGGTAAAACATATTTTACAAAAAACACACAGATCACAGAAAAGTTCAAGAAAAGATTGCTCTGCTTTGTGTTTTTCCCTTTCCAATTAATCCTCTCTCGCCCCCTTGGATTTATCTAGTGACCCATTGCCTATAAGTGTGAATTTAAGGCACAAGAATGGTGTATGTGTGATTCACTTTAAATAAACTATAGTGCATGTGTTAATTGTATTGAAGGGACATTCAACAGTGTGGCTCATTGAAGAGTTTTTAATAGTTTTTGGACAACAATGGGAGCTCAGTGGCACAGAAGAATAAGAAATCTGAGGCTACACAGGCAATACTTGTTGTTAGCGGGATCAGTTCATTGTTGGTTTTGGTCTTTTCAAATAATACAATACTACTATTTTTATGATATGACCTAATACTGTTAGATGTATCCAGGAGTCATTTCTTTAGCTCAGCAATACTTAAAGGGGTGATAGAATGCAAAACCGATTTGACCTTGTCATAGTTTAAAAATGACAGTTTGATGGGTAAATAGGACATACATAGAACCTCAAAATCCCAATGACACCTCTTTCCTCTGCAAATCTCACAATTTGAAACTGCCTCTGAAAATGGGCAAATCTCAACAAGCCGCCTAGATGACGTCAACTCAGCGGCTCCTCCTCATTTGGCTCTAGTCTCTCTCTTTGTCACGCCCCAACATCTACATAGGCTACACAACTGACCTGAGATCAGGTAGTCTTCTGAATCTAGGTCGCGCAGATCTCTGCTATTCCATTACAAAATTCACTTCTGAAACTTTTTTATGCGAGAAATCAACTATGTAGAGCTCAAATATGGGCCGTTTTATGAAAATTGATGGCTAATTGCAAATTTTGTCGGACTGCGTGTCGGAGTTCAGCAGCCGGTGCTGCCTGGGTTGCTACATCGCCGGTCTACCCGTCCTCCTTCACAGACCCCGACCTGCTGTGAGCTAGATTGAGCTCCATCACGGAGGGCAGCCCGCAGTGCTCAATACCCGCGCAAACTCACCCTTTCTGGGTGACTGGACTACCAAACGCCGCTGCCCTGACAGAGCTCCAGGGCCTGCAGCTTGCTGTTCTCCCTCCCCTCTTCCTGCTAAATGGCCGGTGAGTGACTGAGAGCGCGGTCAGCGAGCTTGTTACATCCGCAATCTCTTACCGCAGGTTCTAGTTAATCTTATAATGGATATGTGTGTTGAGTTATTTAAACAAACGATCGGGGAAATAAACGCCTCTTGTCCGCGAGTCTCATTGATAGAGCCGCGATGAGCTGGAGTCCATCAATGAGAGCTTGCTAGCCTCCTCCTAACGAGACCTCTGAAATTCACAAAAATGCATTAAATTGAAATCGGACAAGTGTTAGCTAAGCTTTGTAAGACCTTGGGGAACCTGTAATATAAGTGCCGGGTATGAAATTCAAACTGTAAATATATTATAGTTATGCCGGCAGCCGGCTGCGGAGCCCCGGCAGCGCAGTATCCACAAAGGGTGACTTTGCCCTTGGTATGGAGCCCAACAGGCTGCTGCTTTCTCGTCAGACTGTGTGGAGCTCCTAAAGTCTGACACGTCTTACCAAATTTGCAATTAGCCATCAATTTTCATAAAACGGCCCATATTTGAGCTTTATATAGTTGATTTCTCGCATAAAAAAGTCTCAGAAGTGAATTTGGTAATGAAACATTGCAGTGTCTGGAATAGAGCTCAACAGTCCCGCCCCTCCTCTGAGAGACCTTGGGTTCCGGAAGTAAATTTCCCATTCATTTCTCCCATTGACGTCTGGAAAAATCTGTATATGAAGAGTTTTAGATCATGCCTTAGGCTAACCAGATGGTACGTGACTTATATGCATACAACGTACCATTTCGAGTGAAAAAACGTACAGAAAATCCTAAAAAAGTCAAAGGTACAAGACTGTGTACATGTCGTCATTTCAGAGCGAAGGAACTACTCATCCCGTAAACCACCGCGCGCCACTGAATAAAGGAAGCTACATTAGTTTAGCTAACAGATAATTGGGCTAACCGCTATGTAATAATTTTAAAAGACTCTCAAAATGAAACCTGAAAATAACTGTTAATAATAATAATAATAATAATAATAATAATAATAATAATAATATATAACGGCTTTTACATCAGCTGTAGCCTGCTTTCGTTTGAGTTACCGTTATTTTAGACTGAATCAAGCTGTCAGCTAGCGGTTAGCCGAATTAGCTCTTAGCTAAACTAACGTTAGCTTCCCGGCGGAGGCTAACGGCAGAAGCTTGGAACACATCGTGATTCGTGCAGTGTCGTAAATCCTCGTGACGGCTCGTGCAGGCAGCTCCCTCTCCTCGACAGCATGAGTTCCACCAATCAGAGCAATCACTGTGGGATTGTTCAGGATTGTGGGTAATGAAGTACTTATCCAAGACATCGCAAATAAAAGACGTTTATCTCAAAACAAGGTGGGTGCCTCATGATTTTTGGTGTCTATATGAGCATATAGAATCGCTTAGTCACGTCGGCATGCTGGTTTTAATTCTACCATCGACGGTTACCATTTTATGGCTTATACTCCAATTTGTCAATGGAGAAATTGCATTGTATTTTTACTTTCGGAACCCGCTGTGGGCGGGACTGTTGAGCTCTATATGAGACCTGCTGTCTCATCTCTAATGTGTGTGTATGGGGATTCGCTCAACCAATCAGCGTGCAGCTCATCTAAATATTCATGAGCATACCATATTTGGAAGAAAAGCTCTTGTTACAAATAGGGCCAAACACATGCATAAGGGCCAATAAAATATCAACCAGGCCATTTTCAGCCCAACCAATGTTACATACCCCATTAGGAGACCTTAAGGAACAGTGTGAAATACCCTATATAATCATTCTTTCACCCTTTTAAGTTATAGCATAACTATACTGTACAGTACAGTATTGTCTAGGGGTGGGAATCACCAGAGGCCTCGCGACACAATATCATCACGATACTTATGTCACGATTCGATATTACAATTTTAAACATATTGCACATATCTCTGTTTGTTCATCTCACTTCAATTTTATTGCTGCAAAATGGGATTGTCAAGCAGACAAACTGACCAACACATATATAATAATAGATCGATACTTGGCACCTGTGTATCGATACAATATTGCCACGGAAATATTAATTGTTTTTCCCCCACACCTAATATTGTCTGATAAATAAAACACGAGGAACATATATCAGAAGTCCACTGTTCAGCCATTCTTGCAGTCAGGGATCATGTAAGAGCTTCCTGTTGGAGTTGCCCTTTGCCTGTTTTATAAATGTGTCGTGTTCCTGCACGTTGAGGAAGTGAAAACTATTAATCACCATTGTGAAGAACCCAAGAAGACCCAAGTTGAAAATATTTTCCCACTAAGCTTCTGTTATGTCTGTCAGTAGTTCGAGACTGCTGTTTGTTTCACAAGTTGTCGAATGAAGAAATTCTGCAATCGTATCTCCACATTAGGTTCTTTTCACCTGTAATGTTTTGTTGCTTAAACAAATGTGTAATTAGACTAAAACAAACAGTCTAATGTATAGTATTGAGGAGGGGATCCTTGTCATGTAGATCCTATGTAATGATAGGAGCTGCAGGCTGACATTATGCACCGACAACCGTGATCAATCACATTAAATAATTGCTTATTTGATTAGAATGCATACAGACGTCACATTGCCTTTCATGCTGCAGACAACATGTCTGCACTGTGAATTACTACGTACACTGCCATATTCAACTGAAGTTTGAAGTGAAGGGTTGATGTCACCTTCACACTCACAATTAGTCACGTTTAAACACATATTCTTGCAGATAGAAGTTTCATGTTTGTATTCATGTTTTCCTTCTGATTTACTCTCCAATCATGAAAACATAATTAAATGAATTCTGAAAACAAATGACATAAAATGACAATAAAAGGACCTGTTTCCTAGCAACATCAACTCCGTTTGTTATTTTGTGTGTGTGTGTGCATGAGTGCATGAGAGATAAAGGTTAAAAGAGATTGGCATCATATTTTTTTTAGATGTATCAAATCAGGATTGACTGGATTTTCATCATTTGGGCATTATTTCTGCTCATGAGCACATCATCTCAAAGCTTGAAACAAAAGCTACCAGACTGTCTGGACAAATCCTCAATCTGACTGATAAAAGATGGGACAGATTTCTGGATAAGAAGGATGCTCTGGACGATTGACAACTGATGTGGAGAGAATTGCGTGGCTCGTAACACAAGTATTACAATCAAATGAAGCTTATTTCTACTACATGTGCAAATGAAAACCTTAAGCTCCAAAAAACAAAGCCTCCCTTCTCTTGTAAGCGGAACAGGCTTTGTTTGTGGAGGCATTCACAGATATGACAGATGTAGACTCAACTTGTGGCTTCAAGCTTTCAAACACTGACTGAGGGGTTTCAGATCAGAATAGCAACTCAGATTTTGATCAGTATTTGGAAAAATCAACAAACGCACCAGTGAGGCAAAAATATAAAGGCATGCCTTTGTTGCAAAATAGTTTTAATGCTAACAAATTAAACATTAAACTCCATCCTTTAACAGAATACATCCACCTTTCAAGTTTTGCTGCGTTTGACGCCAGTGGAAACCTGACCAACTCTGTCAGCATGACTGCCATTAGTTCTCATCAATTACCTCAGGGGTTTGCCATCCGCTCCCCCACCCTGGCAAGAGCCAGTGGGGGCTGGGATGGGCTGCCACACGCCTGCTGTGATGACGCTAATAAAGGAGCATGACAGGGCCTCTGTGGACGGCTCCTCTGTATAATGTGACGGCGTTGGCTAAGAGATGAGGAAGGAGACAGAAGCTGGGAGGTGTGGGAGCTGTGGGGGTGAGGAGTTCTAGGCAGACGGCATGGCTGATCCAGACGGTTCTGCTACAGCTCACATCCGAGCTGCTGCCTTCCCAGGTGATATCCATACAGGCCAGGATGAAGACACCCAGTGTGAGATTTGGGAGGGATGAGAGGTGGTGGTGGTGGTGGTGGTGAAGGTGGTGGGGGGGATTCCCAATGTGTTCAGTCAGCTACTCCCTCCCTGAATTTGCCTGTATCACCATGACAACTGGGACCAGAGAGAGTCCGGGGATTCACTCACACCTGGAGGAAACAGAAAACATCATTTGCATTTTGCGCACAGCCCTGCTCATCATAGTAGATTAACAAGGTTCACACAGAGTGCAGGCATGTGGGATTGCTTAGAGCTTTGGTCTAGACCTGCTTTGCTTTTTTCAGTGCATGAGATAAGAAGGTGCTTGATAGCTAATAAGGAGCTGAACTGCAGGCATTGGAGTCCAGTAGTTCGACATATAAAAGGAAACAGATAGTTATTGACAGACACTTCTCCAAAGTGTCTGTAAACAGGATGCAGACATCAATGTCACTGAACCCCACTTTGTTTTTTAACTGCGATCCAGAAATATTCTGTTAGACTGATGAGATGATGCATCTGTTTACCATGACACAACATGCATGTCACGTTTTTTTGTTTTTCATAAATGAAAGTATATTTTCCAAGTATTTCACCTTTTTTTTTAGAAATGATTTGTCAATCTGCTTCCTCTTCTTGGCAGGATTTCCGAGGAGAGCTTGGAGTTCTTTGAGCGTGTGAATGCCATCCTTCAGAAGCAGGAGAACATGCTGCGGGCTGCCCAGGCTGAGGTAACCCCCACCCAACTTTCACCTTTCCATCTGTTACATCCTTGAAACGCGTTCATGTACTGTAGCGAGTAGGCCTCAGCACCAGTATGACTTGTAGAGACAGAAGGGCCGGGTTGAGTTGGGTGCTCAGAAGACTGGAAGCTCAGCCATGACAAGCTGCTGTCGATGGCTATGTCCAGCTCCTCCTGCTGCCAATGCTAATAAGGCAATGATGCTGTATTAAGATCTTTGCTGAGAACAATTGATGTCTTCATTTCCAAATTTCTGTTAGACAAGAGTTTAAAAAAGAGGCAACACATGAATATTCATCATCAAAAGATAAGGAACATCCACTATACATGTTAGAATTGTTAAAACATAATATCATTTTTGTGGATGTGTAAATTTGAAGTCAGTCTTCTGATTTTGTTTGGTGCAGTAGTGGTGGAAATATACTCTACATGGTTCATTCAGGAAAAATATTTCCTGAAGTTTTTACTCCACTACATTTATTTGACCGCTACAGTGACCAATTACTTTTCAGATTAATATTTCACATAATAACCACATGATAGGGCAACCTAATAGCCAAAAGGTTAGGATGCATTCCATTAGTTTATTTCCTCATTTCCTGTCTCCCTCCACTATCATTATGAAATAAAGGCATTAAATGCCAAAAAAAAGTAAGCTTATACAATACAATATATTGCAAAAGCTTAAAACCAAATTTGAGACCCAATGTGGTATAGAAAGAATTCCATTATTTCACAAAAGCAAAGATTAGAATTTCTTTTCTCCAAAAAATGAATACACATTTGTTATTTATTATTCTTTCCTACCCCATTAATCATCTCAAGACCACCCAGATTTAGCTTGTGGCTCTTTGGAGGGGGCCCGACCTTAAATAAGGAACCACTGGACTAAACTACCACACTTCCAAGAGATGATTGAGAGGCTACTGTCAATAATATCTTAACTGCGACCTCAGCTTCCCCTCTCTCCAGTTCTCATTAGAAAGGCAGGTTTTGTTTTGGCTGAACTGTTTCTGACCCCTAACAGTGCCAAAGAGGGGCCTGCACAGTGCCGCCGCCCCAAGAGCATGTGGACCAGGCCTTTATCCCTGACAGAAGCAGAAGGACAGAGGTGCGTCAGCTTCTCTGTTTTCATCGTATTTCAGCAGGGATTACATTTTAAAAGTCACAATAACAGAACTCTCCCTGGTTTCGATGTGCAGCAGAGCAGAAAGCATGAAAGCAGAGGAACATGAGCTTTTATTTTGGAAGGGTTGTTATTAAGTGGAGTGTGTTTTCATGTAGCTGGACCTGCTTTATGAGGAAGCTGTGTACACGGTGGTCAACCGGGTGGGAGTACCTTCATCTGAACATGTGACAAGTGACGAAGAGCTGTTTGCTTACCTGCTAAAGGTGTTTATTAATCTATCTATCTATCTATCTATCTTTCTATCTATCTATCTATCTATCTATTTATCTATCTATCTATCTATCTGTCTATTCTTTTATTTATCTATCTATCCTATTGTAACAAGAAATCAAGTGTTTCTAGAATATTTATTCAGCTTTATTTCTTACTGTCTGACCATCCAAGGCATTTGATATGGGCGAAGAGGAACATGACATCATTCTCCAAAAAGTTCAAGAATCGAAGGTGAGACAATTTGTTCATGAGCCACAGTCCATTCAAATGTTGCCATAACAATATTATTCAGACACACTGTGGCAGTGACAGCTGACATCAGTTGTCTTAGGGAAGAGTTTACACTGCAGTAGTTTCTATTTTTTAATGAATGCTGTACAATTTTAGAGTTTTATCTATTTTTTCTGTCGTGTTCCAGGCAGACTTTGGTTCCATTACAGTGATTTTGGGATGAAAATCTAAAAACGTAAAGAATATCCTAATATATTGTCATATTGTGTAATACAGAAGTAAATCGAAACCAATTGGGACCTGGAACAAAAGAAAAAAAGATTTAACATACAACATGGTTTGCAACAGTATTTGACTTGTGGTAAATGTGCTAAAACATGTAAAACCTCTGGTACAGTTATTTAAGTCATTACCTTGTTAAGTTAATAAAATAGATAATAGAATGCACTTATGTGAACTATGTGAACTCAGTGGCAGATTTAAAAGCATCACTAACTCCTCAGTTGTGCAGTCACAGTTGGTATTTTAGTGTATTTCCTGGTATTTTCTCATACTCATAGTTTGCACAGTTCGAAAGAAATGAGCTTAAAGCATGGCTGGGAGAGAAACAGTTGGAGCCCACTGATATGATGTCCCTGGAGAGTAGAGAGATGTAAGAATTGTAACACCTGAAAGTCCCATTCTGTATGATTGTGTGTTGTTTACTTGACTGCCAGATACCTTTCAAATATGTCTGTTAAGAAGTGTTAGCCATTATGATAGACTGCTGGAAATGTTGTGACCAAAGTGAAAATATTTTTCCATTTAAATATTCACGACAGTTATTTTGCCTCTGGTGGAACATTGAGTTGTTCTAGGTTGTGACTCACATAGCTAGTATATATAAAATATCTCATTAAGCAATCAGGAATTCATTTTTCTTATTCTTACTCTACATTGCATGCTGACATTTATTTAAATGGAGATACAGGAGCATTGTAACGTATTCAATGCATGCCCTTGATTTATCACATTTACAGTTTCTTACAGGCAGTAAATTTCCTTTTTTCACAGCGGGCCAGTTTTTCCTTGAGAGTTTCTGTCATGAAAGCAAAGAGTCTCATGGCCAAGGATGCTAATGGTGAGACCTCTCGAGCATTAGATACCTCTACATGTATACTTTCTCTATAGCGTAACATTTCAGATACAGATAAAATAAAATCTCTATAAATGTTGAGTCCCATATTCTAATTGAGTCTAACATCCAACATCATTGGTGTGACTATCTTGTATGCATACCTTCTTATTTTCATCTCTCAATGTATGTACAGTATGCATGTAATTATTTGATAGCTGCATAATGGGGGGTGGTATTTGAATAGTATTTATTTTAATGTGAGATGGCAATAAGGTTTGGGTGGCCATGATACTTACATGACCTTTCTATAAAAACAATTACATGCATATCCACTATGTACAGTATATAATACACAATACACAGGTATGTATGTGTCCTATTAACACATTCTCAATCCCAGCGCGTCAAAAAGCCAGACATACATCATCACATCAACCAAATCAATGACATTTGAATAACTTGTACCTGATTAAATATATAAAAGACTGATTAAAAAGGCCTCGCAAGTATAGAACTTCCTGTATTATTTCTGTCTGTCCAAAATGGCTGCAAGTTTTTGTCACGTCCCCCATCCACAGCCAACGACCTGTGCTGCTTTCCATTCAAGGTGATATTCATTTCAGCCCATTGTCAACCAGTCACACTCCTTTTGCTGATGAGCACCAAAACACAAGACTTGTTGAAATCACAAATGCGCCCAAAGGCTTCACTCTTCTCACCGCTGTAAAAGCATCATCAGGGTGCTATAAACAGTTTTGTGTGTGTGTGTGTGTGTGTGTGTGTGTGTTAACCCTTTCTATGTGTCACCCCGTGGCCTGCCAGGGTACAGCGACCCCTACTGCATGCTGGGAATCCTGCTGGGCCAGAGCCCGCGGGAGATGGAGGAGAAGAAGGAGAGGAAGTTCAGCTTCAGGAAGAGAAAGGAGAAGCTGGAGAAACGCTCCAGCATCAAGGAGGTGTTACCTGCCAGGTGTATCCAGGTGACTGAGGTCAAACCAGAGACTCTCAACCCAGTGTGGGACGAGCACTTTGTGTTGTGAGTACAGCAGTTTAACCTTTAGCACAGTGCTGAACATTGTGATATGTGTGACACGCAGGATTCACAGTTCCATTTGTTTCACACTAAAGTTGTTAGGTTATGTTACCAGTGCAGCATAGTGTCATCTCTGTGGAAGGATCACTAAATGATTGATGTGCTTATTATCAGTGTTTATAATGATAATTCAATTCATGATTTTCCTGTTTTTTTATTGTTTTCTTCCCCAGTGACATAGATGATGTCCACAATGACCTCTTACATCTTGACATATGGTAAGATTAGTACGCAGCAACACCTTGAATCCCTTGAATGTCACCATGCCAGAGGGACAAAGAAGGATTTTTAATGATTTTCTTTATAGCACTGTATATTAGATTAGGTTTAATTTGCTTTAAATATCAGATTATTATTTATTTTTTCTTGCATCATAGATGACAAAAGAAAAGCATACAGAATACTGTATACGCAAATAGAAAGACTAGTCCAACAAATGTTTTTAGCTGTGATACTTATTATACAATCACCTGGCAAAACCATTTGAAATCAATAATTTATTTCCCCCAAATCTTAATAATATGGCAATTTTTTCAACATTTTTTGAACATACTCACTTTGCAGTCACAGTTTTTCAATCGCCTAGCAAAAGGAAAAGGTCTTTTTAAGTCGGATGAAAAAAAAAACTGATTTTGTTTATACTTGACAATGAAGTTGCCTTTTTACTGTACCTCGGCTCTAAACTGTAAAATTGTACTGGGAGCCATGTTGCTTAACAAAATGAACAGTCATTATTTAGCTGTTATAGAGGCTTTTCTCAGCTCTGGTAAAAGAGATCAAGAGCTCACTCCTGACTCCAATAAAAGTTGAGTAGGCTAATGTTTTTCTTGAATGGGGCTAGATTGTAGATCTCCTTCACTTCTCAGTTCCGTCCATTGTTTTGCAAAGTTATTGAAGCATGTCTTTGCAGGAAGCAAGAGGTTGTAATAACCTCTGAATCCTCCTATTTTCTTAAGGGATCATGATGATGACGTGTCTGTTGCTGAGGCCTGCAAAAAGCTCAATGAAGTCAGTGGACTTCGAGGAATGGGCAGGTAGAAGAAACAATGTTGTGTAATTCTGTATTACCATGAATGTAATCAAGTGCAATGATGCAACTGTCTTAGATGCATCTTATTCAATTTTGTCAATCAAAGGGTCATTTCCATTTGAATCAAGCCAAAAGTTGCAGTTAATGAATGAAGAATGTTAACTACATGTGTTGAAAAATACTGAACCCAACATGCTTATTAATTTTAGGGGATCATTTGGTATTTGACATTTAACCTTAAACAAGAAAATACAGGAAAGCCCAGTGCCAATAAAGAACACAAAGAGTTCAGCCGGGGCCATAGAGAGACTAATATATAGCAGACGTGTATAATTTAAACCTGAGAATGTCAATCATAACCAAGGACAAAAGGATCATAAACCTATGGTGGAAAATGTGAAATTTCTATTTGAACAAAAAATCTGAGAAATAGAAACTCATTCTGCCGATGCTCTGTTAGGTGGATGAAAGCAAGCTACTGTAAATGCCTAATAAATAAATAAATCTTAATTGTTAGATTATAGCTCTTACAGTACATTTACATCATGTGAATTCAACCTGTGACAAACGAGATTCCTTTTTTCCTTGCTCTTTCTTGTCAGGTATTTTAAGCAAATAGCAAAGTCAGTGCGTTCCAATGGATCTGCATCATCCGGCTCCGAGGAGAACGCTGATGACTTCCTCGGATGCATCAACATCCCTTTGAATGTGAGCGTTTCACTAGTCAGAGCTACTGCGACAAATTAAACAGGACCACAAATACATTCTTCGAAGGACACAATGTGTAGGATTTCCCTGGAAGTATGTCAGTGTTGTTAATCTGGTTGGTTTCCTTTTCATAGGAGATCCCAATTGTCGGCTATGACACCTGGTTTAAACTGGAGCCTCGATCGAGTACGTCCAAAGTTCAGGGAGAATGTCACCTGATACTGAAGCTCTTCACCAGCCAGGTTAGTGTAGTCAGATTACAGTATCCTCTTCTTTTTGCATGTATAGGATACAAAGAATTATGACTTTTAATACTTGATTTCTTCTTTCAGAGGGACACAGCTTTGTCTAAGAAAGACTCAAATGTCTCCATTCACAAGAAACTGCTGAGTCAGATTGTGGAGTATGAGCACGCTCATGTTAAAGTGAGTTTCATGCAGATATTTGTAGTTTTTATATATATATATATATATATATATATATATATATATATATATATATATATCAAAACTTTTAGTTTGTTTTACAAAATGGCATATATCCATAAACAAGTAATGCAAATTATAAACATAACTATAAACTGATGAACTATACATATATATATATATGTGTGTGTGTGTGTGTGTTGTGTGTTGTGTGTTGTGTGTGTGTGTGTGTGTGTGTGTGTGTGTGTGTGTGTGTGTGTGTGTGTATATATATATATATATATATATATATATATATATATATATATATATATATATATTAGTTCATTAGTTTATAGTTGTTTATAATTTGCATTATTCGTTTATGGATATATGCCATTTTGTAAAACAAACTAAAAGTTTTGATGAGTACAAGCAGATTCTTCTTGAACTGACGTGGTTATCTACCATATATAATTCTAGAGAGAGCCGTACAACTGGAATGGGCAAGTGTGTCCTCCAGCGTGGACTGTACTGACTCACCATGCTGTGCAAACTGATCTCTCACCTCTCCAACAGGCCATTATGTGAGTGTTAATGGAGGAATCAAATTGATTAAATCAAATATGAAAACTTAAGCATCAAGTCAAAAGGTGCATGTTTTGTTTTTAAACCCAGTCGTTGGCAGTGCTACAGCAGCCACCATCGGACCCAGAGGGTGTGCTACTCCCTGCTGCTGCGCCTCCTGAGGACCATCGATGCAGAGTGGGACCCCGTCGCTGTGAGGGGAGACCTGGTAGGTTGTCAGCCATCAGCCTCTCAGTAGGAACAAAAACCTTTCATTATCTGGAAACAGTCACCTCATTAGCTCAGCTCTTCACTGACATGCATCAAGGTTTTTGGTCCAGCCAAAAATGTCTCACAGCCAGTGTACTTGAAGCTATAACTGAGGGCCCTTCCTGTGTCCAGGAGAGGCAGCTTTCAGACAGCTTCAGGCTGTACACAGAGCACTGCCTGTGCCTGATGAAGAACATGCGTCAGGTTTTCCCCTGCACCAGTGTCGCTGCCATTACACGCTACGAGCTCATGCTAAGGTAAAGTCACACTGCCATCACATCACATCAAACAGCCATACCAGGTACAGGCTCAACCTCTCACCCCAACAGACACAGAGAGACTTCAATCAGTCATACTGTGTGGAGGAAGCAGTGCTGAGCTCCCAACTCAAACGGAAATATCCTGATCATTGCTCATTACTCATTTCAAAATGTTAAACATTTGTTCCTGACCACAGATTTTGTATAATAAAACCTTAAAAATTATTATTGTTATTTGCTGCAACATATTGTGGTCTCAAGCAACAACTTAGATAGTTTTACCTGACGTAACATGTATTATTTCCTATATGATATTATGCTTCCATTCCACTGGTGAAATCAGTGACCAAATCCTGTCATACACACTGGTATGAGGGCCATACAGTCATGAAAATCTGAAAGGATTACCATTTTAAAGCATTAATGTGCTCAGCAAATTGAAGATTATAGTATATTAAGATTTATTTTTTGATAGTGCTTGTGGAACTTTTAGCTTGAGAAAATCCCCAAATCATAAGCATTCATCCTTTGATGAATGCTTATCCAAGGTGAGGTTTATGGAATTCCAGGCATACATTTTTAGACACATTGTACCATCCAATGTGTTGACTATCAAGAAATTGTGACCAGGTGTCCATAAAAACCATGACTATATGTATTTGGCAATCTGGTCCGTACTGCAGCGATATTCTAAAGTCTTGGACAGACTTTGACTTACCATCGCACAAAAGAAGGAAGTTAGAGCAGGGAAATGCACCAAATTAAAGATTCTATAAATGCCAGCGAGTAAAATCAGCTTATTATTGAAGTTCATGATGACCAATTTTCCTAGCAAAAAGTCCAGTTCTGCCCAGTGATCAACACCTCATGGGAGATCTTTCTCCACTTCTCAGAAACACAGTCACACGCAGTGACTCACCTAACAGTTGAAATTGCATCTCTCCTCTACTGCAGAGACAGTGCAGAAGCCTGCATACAATTGAAGTGGAAAAAAAATTAGTGAGATTGAAGCTTTTGTGCTTATTTAATATTTTATATTCTAAGAACAATATGATGTGAAATGTGACCTGAAACTAGTTTTGTATTGTCTGTGAATGCCAGGGGGATTGGCTACATGCAGAACATGCGAGCGTTTAAGTCTGTGTGTCCTCTTCGAAATGAACTTCATTTGGACATCACTACTGCTGTCAAGGTAACCATGACAATTAAAACAACAATTAAAAACCAAACATTTGTTTTACAGTTGTTTCACATAAAGGTACGCCAGTGGAGTTTTTGACCACTAGAGGTATTGTGTGCTGTAGATCAGAGATCTTCAACAGGGGGTCCGGGACCCTCAGAGTTACTGCAGGGGGTACCAGCAAATTATTGTAAATCTTTTGACCGTTTTTTTTTTTTTTTTTTAATTGAAATGTCTTAACATAAATTCAACAAATTATTAGCAAATATAAAAAAAAAATGTTGTGAAAAAAACATTGATGATAGGCTTACTTGCCTATAAATAAGGTAGTCACAGATACAGTTAATCCTAAGGATTCACTGTGCCTCATGTATGTTTAACATTAAAACATGATTTATAAAATCATGCCAACAATTATTATTTTAATAGCTTATAATTCTATACACTAAAAAGGTATGTATAAAGGCTTTAGGCAGCCCACACTTTATTGTAGGCCCAGTTTAATATGCAACAAACTTTTATACAATATATGTAGTAGGGGATCCCTAATTTGTCTTTCTCAGTTAAGCGGTCTATGGCTTAAAAGATGTTGAAGACCTCTGCTGTAGATGAATGGCTTGATTAGCAGGTCCATGTATATGTCTGTATTGTTTGAAAGCAGCATGAAGAACACACATGTATATCAACTACAGTAGTGTACTCCACAGGACAAATTTAATTTGTGTAATTATTTCAACAGAAAGGGACTGTGGAGTGGTATGAGAGCCTAATTGCAAGATATAAACCACAGGACGGGGTACGTTTATACTGATTAATATAAGTCCTAATGTAAATAATCATCCAGTTTTCTAAATTTTACCGACCACAATGTTTATTCAGAATGTTGTTTGTTTTGTATTGGCAACATAGACTCTGGAGGAGCAGCTGAAGAAGCTGGTTCAGGTGGTTGATGCCACGTGTGCAGACGTACAGAGAGCCCAGAACATCTACAACAAACTCTTCTACAGGTGAACATCAATGCTATATATCTCATCAAGAAAAAGACTGTGGAAATGTTGTGCTATAACACATAAACATTGATTTGGCTATTGTTGGACTGATGGTATTTCATCCTTTGTTTGTCCTCACAGTGCAGTGAAAGTAGATTTCTTCAGCATATCGTACAGGCAGTTGGAGAAACAGGTATGTCATTGAAAATGATATGAAAAAAAGTCCTCGTAAAACAAGTCTTATAAAGCCTTTTGTGAGTCATACAGTCTTGTTGTTGCTAACCTGACACAGGTACGTGAACCCACACGCACTTTATTTGATCCTTAAGGTAGCCGATGATGTAAGCGTCGCAATGGAGCGGGTTTGTGGGACTCTGGAGCAGGAGAGCTCCAGACTGACTCAGACAATGGGAGAAACCATCTTTGAGCTCTTCATGTCCTTGAAAATCCTCAAAGGCTTTCGGGAGTTTCTTCCTCTCAAGTTGGTTATCAGTTTGACTCTCATGACAATTTATATAGCAGCGTAAAAGGCTCTGACTGGTGGTTATTTGTTTGAAATGTCAGCCAGGAGATGAAAATTCAACCTTTTCGTCTTCTTTACATTTATTAAAAAAAGATGTGTGTTCTTCTCTAACAGGGATGCTAAAATCTTGGCCCTGACAAGCTTTCATAACTGGTTCAAGTCCTCGATTCATAAGTGGCTGCAGATCGTTCATGACAGATCCTGTGACAGAATTCGTAAAGCAGTGGAAAAAGACAACGTGAGAGTCTTCTGCTATTCAAATGTACTATAATGTAGCTGTTAGCAGATAAACTTAAACTTTTTTTTTTTTATATATATATCTAATATAAAGATATCCTTATTCATTTTTTTCTTACTACAGTTAGTGTTATAAAGCATTTATTAATACATTCATTAACTCCCATACACATAAAAATACATTGTAGGTAGAATGTAAAATTCTTTTTTAGACATTTTTAGATAACCTGTTATAAAGATGTTTATTGATTAGCTTATAACTACTAGTGGGTTGGAAGGAATTTATTTGGTAATAAATTATTCATAACAACTCTTCAGCATGTTATAAAGTACTTATTAACCATTTATACATATGTGCAAATCATCCTCAAGCAGGTTTAAACTATTATGTACTGTAAATGCGTTAAAAACTACCAAAGAAATATATATGTAATTAGAACTGTGTTAAACTGTGTTATTAAGCTTTCATTAACTCTTTATACAGTACACGGTGGTAGTAGTTAGAGTTGTTGGCAAATACATTTATAAACACTAAATTTCTTTATAGCTGGACACAGCTACATATTAGTGTTTATAATTAGTTATTAATCATGTATTAACTGTTTACATAATCCTTAGAAATGCTAAATAGGGGGTTGAAATAAAGTATTGCTGAACTTTAAAAAAAATAAAAATAAAAGAAATGGTTGTTGTATAGTCCTGAAAAACATGTCCCCTGTTTTATTCACAAGTGCATGTGTTTTGTGAGCAGCTCGAGCCTGTGCAGCAGGCCAAACACAGCTCCTCAGCAGTGGAGGTGACAACATGCTTCAGCCAGGTACGCGAGATCTGGCTCCAGTTGGCCTGGCCAGACTCTGCGGGGGCCTTCATCTTTGTCACTCGTTTGACAGACGTGAGTGCTGCTTCTAGTGTTGCCAAACTCAAGTACGCACATCCTGCACACATCAAAACATGACTCTGAACAGACGCACATACATACGCGCAGGATTAAAAGAAGATGTCATCGGAAACTGAGAATTTCACTGTAATAACAGGGCTGCTATTTTATCTTTCACAGAATTTCTGCAGCGAGGCTGTGTGCTACTCTGAGATGATAACACGCAAGATTGAGAGGAACCAGCTGGGCCGAGACCAAAAGAGCTTCACAGTGCAGGTAACGCCTGTAGCAAGACAGAAGTGGGGGAGGGTACGCAATGACCTGGGAAGTAAATGTCAGCAAGTGTTCTCCCTGGCAACACAAAGGGCTCAGCAGGCGATCAGATATGTTCACACAAAAAAAAAGGCAGTCGCCTCTTGTCGTCCTCAATCATTTACACTCGCTACCCCGTCCTTCCACTTCTTTGTAGCCCTGCTTCTTTTCCTTCTTTGTTTCTCCACCTCCACCCTCTGTTTCTCCTCTTCTGCTCCTCCTCGCTTTCTGCTAGCTCTGCATCGCCCTGAACAACACAGAGCTTGTGCGCGTTTTCCTGGGTCACCTACCCCGTGACCTGGACTGGCAAGGTGTGGAGCGGGCCATGGAGGAGTCCTGTGGGGTGGAGGGGAAGGAGCAGGTTTACAAGGCTCTCAATGGGCAGCTGTTCAACATGGACCTGGACCTCCAGAGAGAAGCCAAACGTCTCATCACACTGCTCACCGACAAGGTGCGGTGCTCAAAGCATGAATACCTGCAGATCAATTCTTCTTGATAGTATGATACATGGTACACATATATAGCAATTTCTCACTGCCAGTGAAAACCTCGGTACTCCACTCGACAATGTGAGGTTTCTACAAGCAGTGACTTAATGAAATATGTTCAAAAAACACAGTAAAAATTGGACAAAAAATGCATTTCAATCTCTGAATGCCATACTGTTTTATTTTCTTTTTTAGTTGAAGAATTTACATTATGAAAATGTTTTTTTTTTATGAAGTTTGCATCTAATTTGGCCATAACAGGAGTCAAGCTTCCAGTAATTTTAGTCCTCTCTTTCGGTGATCCATTGCTGCTGTTATGGAGTGCAGAGGACATACTATGTGCTTGGGTGTTTTGCATGGGGGGATAATACACTGTACCATTTTGTATATGTAAGCTTTTTGTGTCTGTATGTCTCTACTTTTTAAGGAAACTTAGGAGTTTTAATGAGGACAGAACAATGTTGACATTGTTTTGCAAGACCTTTATTCAGAGTATATTGACCTTTTGTATTCAGTGTTGGGAGGAACATTGTCTGTACAAAACAAAAACAAACAGGACAGGTTTGTTATGCTGGGTAGCAAGATAGCTGGGGATCAAATGTGCAGTATTACTTATATGATAGACCGGTACACCATGAAGTTAGCACACAAGATCATAGCAGATCCACTGCATCTTCTAAGGCCTGAATATGCACATTTACCCTCAGGGTGAAGGTATAGCATGCCCATGATGCAGACTAAAAGAGGCATCACATCCTTTGACCCACGCAGCATTCAGCTGCTTAAAGGCTCTGACACACCAACCAGACAGCTGACCTTCGGCAGAAAAGGCAGTCGGATTGACTGCCTCCCCGAGTTGGTCAAAAAAGTGCCTCGGAACACACTGAAGCGACGCCAACCTTAGCGTACGTTCTGCGCGTGCGCGAGACTTAATGCATCTCCATAACAGCAAGCGGCGCTAATCTGTATTGTCGCCCAAAAAAATGAAAACCGGCAGCTGATTGGACGAACGCGTCACGTGGGTCTGACTGCTCCGGATTTTACGACTCTTTTTTAGCATAATGGCGGCTTCGTTCGGAATACGATCTCATATTTTCTGAAGATAGTTTTAAGCGAGAAATAGGCCATGCAGTTGCTGAATCTGTCTTCATTTCAGATCGACAAAGGTCAGTTTAAAAGATTTTCGTCAGATTTTGAGAAGCTTTAGTCACGCTCATCCCGCTCGTCATTTCCGGGTTAGCGCTCCACCGATCAGATTGGCCATTGAGTCCGACTGCCCGCCTTTCCGATTCAACATGTCAAAGCGGCCCAAATGAAGGCCGACTGCTCCTCCGACTGACGATGGCACAGAACACACCGAACAGACCCAAGTCACTGACCTCGCCAGGCTGTCCGACGGCTGATAATCGGGTTGATGTGTCAGGGCCTTAAGAAGTTATGACCACATGGTCTGAAATGGTGATGTCTCAATTTCCCGATTTATGCTTTTTAGTGAATGTTCTTATGATGTTCCTGTTTTTTATGTTTTTATGTTGTACTGTCATGTGCTATCATGTATATATGCTCTTTGTGCAAAGCAAATTCCCCTAGGGGCAATAAAGGTTTCATTAATGAATTCATGTATATCCATTATGCACATAGTTGTATGCATATGCACCTGCATGCACATGTATGAGAGGATATTTCTTTGCAGATGCTGCCTGAGCTGCGGAGGTACATCCAGCACATCAGCCTGTCCCCAGACTCCATTAACAATGATGAAGTAAGGCCTTGTAGTGGTTCTCTACAGCATTCATTCCTGTATCAGTGGTGTTTGCAGCCCCAGTACGTATGTAATGTATGTTAATCTGACATTCTTCCAGGCTGTGTCGCCTCTTATGAAATACTTACAAGACACTATGGTTATCATCAGTGAAAACCTTGTGAAGGAGAATCTGACTAGGTAATTACTTTCTCCTCCTCTCTCCTCACTATAAATATGCATTTATTTATTTTCTGTTTGACAGGGACAGTGCAAATTAATTTGAATAACTTGTCTGAATTATAAATTCCACATTCTGCCTAATTGCTCCTTTTCATTTAGTGTGCCTGTGCAGCTGATGATAAAAGTTTAAATAAAACATTTAGTAAAAAATTATGAAACACAAACAAGAGAATAAGACTCCTGTCCAGTCGTTTGCCTATTTTTAGCAGACAAATATAACACTGCATCATCAGCATACATTTGACTTGTAAACCAGGAAGAATGCCAGCACACCGGAAATTGATTGTTGTGGAACTTTATAACAGACATATCCTTATGTCAAGTTACATAACCACACTCACTGTTTCCTCTTCTCTAAATAAGATTACATTTTGTGATAGTACCAGGTGAAAACTGTGACAGCTCAGCCAGTAAGATTCTGTAATTGTGTAATCTTTGCCATAATAATAATACCCCTCAGACAACTTAACATTATCAAGCTATTATCTGTGAAAACATACATGAGGCTAAGTGAGGGTACTGGGGTGTTATTAGAAGAGCCAGTAAACACAAACATGTGGGTGTCTCATTGTGTCTGCTGCCTTGTAGAGTTCTCCAAAGCATGTGGGAGCTGCTCCTGCGGATGATCCTAGATGCGGTCGCAGAAAACAGGGGTGTTCAGGTGGAGTTCTACAACCGCTTCCAGTACACAGTGGAGGTCAGTGGCAACTGCATTTTATCACACAATACAGTTTTATAGCTTTTTCCAGTCTGGCATAGTTTGACTAAGAGGAATAGTCTGCTTTAAAAGACGTGTCAACTCTGTACAGATAATCATCGCTACTGTTACCATCAACCTTTAATTAGCTCTCTATGCTTGCTCTTGTGCAATCATTAACATATATTAGATATTTAAGAAGTCGTTCAGTAGCAGTTCAGCACCAAAGTGAGTTCTCTCAGATTAAATTTGGGAGCTATTGTATATATTCTAATGCCAATTTAGCCAACTGGCAGTGGAAATGACAGATTTGCATGTCAAGTCATGCTACACAAGAGGGCTGAGTTTGGAGTTTGGCAGTCAGATCTGGTGTTTGCCTGCCAGAGGTTTCATGCTGTTTGTGTGAACAACATGTCTCAATACTATGCTGAGACTTTATTCTATCAGAATTAGAGGGATGAATGTGATGAGTCCTAGCTCACAAGTTTTTTTTTATTTTTTTTTTACTGGATTGCTTTAGACCCTGTTGCAGTTCTTGCATGTCAAGGGAGAGGGTCTTTCCTTGGAAGACATGAAGAGTGGAGACTACAAGGTGGGACTTCTTGCAATTTGTTTTTAGGATTTATATCCTCCTAACTAAGGTGTTGTTTATCATTTTCCCTTTCTGACCATGCTGCTTTAGGTTCTGGATGAAGAGCTTAGGCTGAATAAATGTTCCTCCTTTGAGCTGATTGAACAGTACTATCTGGAGAAGATTTCCCAACAGGTGTGTTTCCACTTACCAGGCTGACACTTTCATATTAGCCCTAAGGTGCACAGAGGTGTATTGATTGGACAGCGCAACACCCTGTCTTCTGTTGTTTTTCCTCTGATTGAAAGTCTGCCTTCTTCTGGACTCTTGAAAAACATGATTCTGCCAGGTGAAGCAACATGAAGACTGATATATGCTTTGAATAACTCCTTCACCTTTTTTCTGCTGGGGGAAACTCAAAATGAGTTGTGCTTTTACATCATATTTTAACATCATTTCAATGTTACTTCTCTTTTGCATCCTGATTATAATAATCCTCTGTGATAAAAACTTGTTTCAGAAAACACTCAAACATACCTGTTATGGTCGGATCAGTGTGAAGTGCTACTATGATGCTCCGGAGCAAAGACTGACGGTGGAGATTCTGCATGCTGCAGATATCCTTGCACTGGATGCTAACGGTAAAACTGTAACAGGCAAAATAAAATGCAGGTTGTTGTTGTTTTAAAGTTGTTTTTTTATTTTTTATTCATTGTTTCTGGTCCCCTTCAGGTCTGAGTGACCCATTTGTCATAGTGGAGCTCTGTCCTCACCACCTGTTCCCTATGGCCAAGAGTCAACGCACGCAAGTAAAACTTAAGACCCTGCACCCAGTATTCGATGAACTCTTTTACTTGTGAGTACGGTTTTCCTCTCTTCCTATTCCTGTTTGTGCATACCCTGAGCCTAATTTGTTGTTGTGTCTTCCAGCCACGTCAGTCCCGAACAGTACAGACACAGGTTTGCCTGTTTGACATTCACTGTGATGGACTATGACTGGCTTTCCACCAACGACTTCGCTGGTGAAGCCGTGGCTCCTCTCAGTGACTTCTGCTGGCCAGGGAGACCGAACGCCTCAGCCGCCGGAAAGAGTGTCCAGCCTTTCATCCTCCACCTGTCTCGCAGTAAACCCAGTGGTACATATAGCTCCAGGCTGTATCAAGCTCTTTGTTTCACACAAACATAATTTTGGCTTCTTGGGAGACCAGAGGGTGTTGGACTGAGTTTCCAATTACTTCTCCAATACAACATGAAAAGCCATTCAATCTAGAGATATTTGTGTCAGGTGTCGTAACCACTCTCATCTGTTTGTTCTCCCCTCCAGAAAAGCCAATCATGAGGATGCTGGATGCTCGCATCGGTGACAGGGAGGCTCAGGAGTTTGTCCGCAGGCTGAAGGAGATTGAGAAATCAATGGAGGAGGAGTAAAAGCTGTCAGCGCTGCCTGTGTTGGTGTTATCTGACCACGTCTTGCGACATATGTGCTTTTGTACTGGTATCATGTTTACAATATTTGAATTTTTTCCAATGTTATTGTTTGTTCAGTAATTATACCAAAATGAAAAGAGAAAGAAGGAAAACAGCAAAGCTTATCACTGTTTTCTATCTGGGAAATGAACATCCTGTCACTGTGCAACCTTATGCTGTCTCAGTTAAACTATATTTTAGAATTTAATGGATAGTTGATCCTAAATGTTACTAGTCTATATTTTTTGTAATGAGGTAATTGTTATCTTTGTTGTATGATCTTTGATATGATATATTTAACATTTCAGAACTATTTTGTGGAAGTAGCTTATGTATTCAAAAGTATTCAGTCAAAGTCTAAATCTATACCTCAGATATGCTCATTAGTTGCAGGGGAGTGTAATAGGCATCGAGACTTTTCCTTCTCCATGGACATTGTGGAGATACATTGCATGAAAGCCTATTTAAGATGTGAAAGCTTGAACCCACATTGCATTTCCTGATCATACAGTGGCTTATGAACAAACAGCTATGTGTAAAAATACCTGTCATGAAGGAAATCATGAAGACACATACAGCTTTGGGGGATTGCACTTTCTGAGACTTAGTGTTTTAAGGCCAGTCAGACAGTTCAGCAGCAGGGAGGCCTAATACTCCCCTGAGGCACACGCCACGGCTCTGCTTCATTTGGCTTTTCAGATTGCTCTTCACAAAGCTCATGATGGGTCATTGAAAAGGCCCAAAATCTTGTGGAGGGAGGACCAATTATTTTAACTCAGTTGCTTCTTGCTGTCTGACACCAGTGAGCCAACATCTGTGCAGAAATGTATGTGACAGTTTTCACAGTTATTTTTTTTTTTTTTGGCAGCAGTGCGCAAATAAGTTCTACAAAATCAGCACATTGACAGAAACAAATCCATCTGTCATATGCTAAGAATGTATTGAATAATGAACAGCCTGCTGCTGGTTAGCTTAGCTTAGCACAAAGACTGGAAACAGGGTTAAACAGCTAGCTTGGCTCTGTCCAAGGGTAAAAAAATGTGCCTACCAGTACCTCTAAAGTTCACTAATTAATATGTTAAATGTTGTTTATTTAACCCAAACAAAAAACTAATTGTGATAATGACAGGGCATAATGACTTACTGGAGTCTCTGCTGGTTGCCTGGCCACCTCATGGTCATGACAAGACCCCTGAAATTATTCAATTATAACATATTGACAAATATTCAATACAAATATTCAAAAATGTTTACTAGATTTTGCCACCCTGAGTGGTACCGAAAAGTGAAATGTCGATAGCTAGCCAACGAACTAGAAGTGACTGCGTCCAGTCAAGAAATAGACCTGCACATAACCCCCGTAAAACCACAATGTGTTGTTTTTACACTTCAGCTTTTGTACGGCTCAAACTCTCAGTTCAGTTGAGTTACTTTATTATCCCAGATGGGAAACTTAAGCTTAAACTCTCGGCAAGAAGTGTATTTCCCAAAATGTTGCCAACCAGCATTAAAGTCATTTCCAACAAGGTTATTTTGCTTTTTAATTTTATATTTATTTAAGATACTATTTCAAGTTTTAGTTGCTTAATTTTGAAAAAATACTATTTTGTCAACTTTAACTATTGTGTAAACCAGAACACAGTCCAACTAAACAAGTAATTCATTTGTGAAATAATTCATCACTTTGGCACCTTGCTTCTCCTCCTCGGGGAGCAGAAGCTATATTCAGAACCATTCATACTTTCATGGTTATGGGGATACACCCTGTTCCTGATAATTGAAAGGGAGAATATACATCCTGGCGTCCCCAAAGATTACACAGTGTTACACAGTGTGTGGCCAGATGGTAGCTAATTGCAGCTAATGAGCTCATGTAGCGTTCAGAAAGTTCTGGAAACAGCCATTAAACATGGCAAACCCATTTTTTATCCCAACTTTAAATCAATGCAGGCTCATCACAGGCCTTACATTTGAGTTTCAGTCTCTGTGTGGGGCTTATGCTGCGTTCCAGACACAATTCTTTGCCCGTAAGTTACGACTTCAAGTCACGACTCACGACTTGGTAGCGTTCCAGGCAAAGTCACGACAAACCCTTCTGCGGCTAACTAACGTTGACGTTAGCTAGCGCTAGCTGATAGTAGCGATTTCTAGTCGGCGACATATTTTGGTATTCATTTAATAAAAATAACCTGTAGTAGTACACAATCGTATGTGTATTGTTTTGATTACAATGTGCGGAATTACTTTACGTTGCCTATTTATGTCTATTCATTTCTATTTCTCACCGGCGTCTGTACAGCATCAACAGGGGTCGCCATTTTTGTTTGTGTGTGTGTGTGTGACGTCAAAAACTGTAACTGGGAGTATAACGTTCTGGTACGAGTTCACGGGTAGTAAGTTACGGTTTTGACTGCCATTCCAGGGCACTGTGACGGGTAGAAGGTTGTGAAAACACAGGTTGCCTGGAACGCAGCATCAATCTCTTGAGGTAAAGAGAAAGGAAAAGCATAATGAACCTTTGCATTGGCATAATTATACTTAAGGGGTAAGGCAAGACCTTGCTGCCTGCACCAGCTCTCATTGGCCTGCCAAGTATAATTCAACACCATGCTCTCACCAGTCCTCCAAAGCTGTGTGTCTCGTCTGTGACTGAAGGGTAAGGATTAATATTTTTGCACAAAAAATAATAATTAATTCTATTGTAGCAAGTCTAAAGGCCAAGTTTCCTGTAGAGGCTTTTAATTAAAGCAGAATTAGGTTTACATCTAAAATAGCTAATCATGTTTAAAAAAGCAAAAACAATTTTACTTCATACAAAGTCCTGGACTAACGAGCTTAATTTCAGTCAGCTGTGTTCGTCTTCTAGTGAGAGCGTACTCACTAATAAGGTTAATATCAATCACCTGTGTCGTTGGGCTGAAGCTGCTCATGAGAGCTGAAACTGGTTCCAAAAACCCCATAATAAAGTGGAATCGAAAACAAAAAAAGAAACAGACAAAACAATAAAAGTCTCTACAGACTGAAAATGTATTGTACCTTCCAAACTAGAGGTTTAATTTAAGCCCCTTTAGTCCTAGAGAAACTTTAATCGTCCTTTCAGGAAATCGTTCCAGTGCAAAACTGACTTAAATGTAGGACTATTTTCAATTAATCTCTAGTATATTTAAGATTAATCCCTGTCCAGGAAACTGGCCCTTACTGTCACAAATGTAGCTTAAAGTTTACAACTGGTAAAAGACAAGGCAGTTATATGCATCTGGAAAAATGCAGAAGAGGAACACTCCTCTACCCTACATACAAGCGACTTTGAGTTTGTGAAAAGCGCTATATAAATTCTATTTATTATTATTACTTAAAACCACCCAACAATAAGAAAAAACGGGTATCATGATGTTGAATTTCTGTTTGCACCTTAAAAAGATTTTAGTAATATACCCAAATCAGGCCTTTAGGAGTTGTTGAATGTTGCCAGTTTAAATGTGGCACTTTTATTGTACCTTAATGACAAGTAGACAAATAGCAACAGATGTGTAGTAAAGAAACACTGGAAAAACACTGTAGCAAGTACCAAGAGCTTAGCACCTGAGATTTCACACCGACAGCGTTTTGTCAGTGATGTAACTTAACAGTAGCTGCTTGTGTAGTGCTTTGTTGTTACTCTGTGAAGTTGTGAGGATGAAGTACGCAAAAAAACATATCTATGCCTGAAGAGTGTGCTGCATTGCAGGGACTGTTCAGTTGATCAAGAAGCTTGCCTTACTTAACAGGAGCGAGGAATCCTTTCAGTCCATCTGAACAGCACTTGCCTTTACATTTTGTTTTTAAGATATCGCAGGCAGAATTTGTCTTAACAATTGTTACTCAACTCTTTCATTGTTAGTATATTAATATACGCTGCCATCTTTGTTGTTAACAATGCTGTCCTAAACAAGCACAGAAGTACGTCAGTATATTTGAATGGTTAATGGATTTATTGAGTGGCAGTGATATTTTCTCTAAATTACTTTAAAACCAGATATTCTGGCCAGATGTTTACACAAATAAATTCAACCTCACTCTGAATCTAAACCATTATATAATAAAGAATTTAGCTAATATTGTATACCAAAATTTATACTAGGGTCACAAGAAAACTTTCAGAGGTAATTTACACATTTCTAACAGGGACAGTTTTAAATGGAAAATCGTTTTCCAGATTCTTTGTGAGGAAAGCACGAGTCTTTTCCTATTAAATACACTTGTCTATGTTCAGTCACAGTGTTGTAGATGTCCTTATGTTGCCCTTAAACAGGCAATCTGGTCAGTATTACTTGAGTAAAGTGATTTAAAAAAATTCAAAGAAAGTGTTCTAGTCTTTAAATGTTCAGTGAAGTATTATCATATTCATTTCCTAATAAGTGGATTTCTTAAAAGACTAGTTTTGCTGGCTATAATTTAAAAAAAGGCAAAGGATATCAGACTGTGAATTAACAGAATATCATCACAATGTAACGTAATGACCGTCAGCACTGACATGGACATATTTTATTTAAGGTAATAATATAGAAATATTTATTGAATTGAGTATTTGGTTTTGTCGCCTGCTGTCCAAATTTAAAGGCAACAGCTCTTGAAATGTAACTATGAGAAGCAAAACACCTTCAATTTGTTACCGTAAAAGTGAATTATTTGTCCTTGAATTGTAAATGCCTGTGTTGCTGTTTACTGGATTATACCTTTGGGAGATGTCTATCACCTTAAATAAAGATTGTATTTAAATTTGAACTTGCTGCCTTCACTGACATGAGCATAAAGCATTTGAATAGTAGCATGGATATATAAATAATAGTTATATCTAAATTCATGCACCTGTTGTTTCTAGGCTTCAGTGTAAAGACATGTCACTGTCTGACACTGACCTGTTTCTCAACACTTCATCTTTCCTACAATGTCATCATCTGCCCGTTCAATCTCCCATGTTCCTTCCCTCTGTCTCTCCTCGACCTTTAAAATTACCTCCCCTCTGCAGCAGATATACCTGCAGATCAAACATCCTGTCACACCAAAGCAACCATTGAGAAAGACCACATACAAATAGTGAGAAACAGGAGTGTTATTATGTCCAGAGATCATAGGGCCAGAGGACTCACCCTGACACAACCATTTTACTGTCCACATTTCTCAAAGAGCTCCTATCATAGTAGATTAGACAAGGGTTTCTCATAGCTGGAGGACATGAGTGTCTATGAGCACTGGTACTCTGAATGCTGGTCGATAAATTTTAATTCAAAAGGGTATTGACTAGTGTGCTGGCTCAGGTGTGGAAAGGACCTTTTCATCTAGTGCAGAAATCCTGCCCTCTGGTCAGCGCCTGCACACACTACATCCATCGGTGACAGCTCTCCGCTGCTTAAATGTCTCTGTGCAGCTGGGAGCTTCATATAGGTTAATAATGCTCTCACTGGTTCCCTCTCATCCATTCTGGATCGTAAAATACCAGCTGCACATTAGTGCGTCAGATAAAATGCGATGTGAGTGAGAGAGAGGATCAAGAGACAGACATTTTCATTAGGGACTTTTGAGTTTAACCACTAGATGTCCTCATAATTTTACAAATACTTCCTTGAGAGTGAGTCATGCTGATAGTTCCCTGATTCCTTACGACATTGCCATCAGTCATGGCAGCACAGAGCAGCAAAACAAGACTATCCCCAGATAGCCTCTTAAAGCTCATGATCATCATCCTCATCCATTAAGGGGATGACGTCTCTGATTTTAAATGTTTGCAGTGGTAGAAAGAGACTAAGAACATTCACTCAATTACTGTACTTAAGTACACTTTTGAGGTACCAGAGCCTGTCTACGGAGAGCCTGTTCACTCCGTATTAAAGCAACACTAGGTCACTTTTCCTGCTTCGGTCCCCCTACAGGTTGGAAGCGGAATTGTCCATTACATTACATTATGCAAGTTTGCCAGATCGGGTAGCGGATCTGTAGTTCGAATAAACTGGACAATGTAATGCAATGGACAATTCTGCTTCCAACCTGTAGGGGGACCGAAGCAGGAAAAGTTACCTAGTGTTGCTTTAAGTCCCATTGTACCGAATTTGGTTGCAGTTCCACCAGGTGGGGTGATCGCGGGCAAGTGCAAAATGAATGGGAGTCTATGAAGCTAGAGGGTTAAATTTGTCTCTTTCGCCTGATTGTCGTTGAGAAATCTCAGATTTGATTGTAGTTTTTGAAAGTTCAACATGGATTATAGGTCGAAAGTTGAATGAACGAGTATTTATGTCCTTTCGATTTCTTACAGGTTGAGTCGTTGCCCATAACCCGCTAGCATTCTGCTAATGAATGCTGATTGGTCAGTGAAGGACTGATTACGACCAGAGATCCCGCTTGATGGCATCCAAAGCGGAACCAGAATGTCAGAGGCCATCTATGGGTGTGATCTATAAAACATTAGCAAACCAAAACTCTTTCTAGCACGTGTATTGACAGGGAGAGCCTAACCTGTTAGCTGTGTTGTCGATGCCTCGAGAGAAAAACAGAAATGACTCAGAGCTTGCCGTAAAGCAGTATCTCTGACCGTACGATGTGTATGACGTCGTTGACAATTTAAAAGGCTTTTTAGAACAAAAAAGCAACCAGCAGTGTGTATTTTCTTTGCCTCCCCTTTGAATGCAACATTCAAATTACTACACAAAAAATTATATCCTGAGAAAAGTGGATTTTGAGGGGTATAGCTCCATAGACCTCCATTCATTCTGCACTCGCCCGTGAGCGCCTTGATATGGAACCAGAGTGGAACTGCAACCAGTTCAGAAGCTGGAAGTTTTCCCAAGAGTGGAAGTTCTCCCCTTATTAGACATTCTCTGGAGGTACTTGTATTGTACTTGAGTATTTAATATAAAATACAGCCAATAATCAATAAATTAATGTATTTTATAAGTTAAGATGAGCCATTACTCCACTATATGTTTACAAAGCAAATATCTGTTTGCTGCTATATTAATGTTCTAAATATCGAGTATAGCCCCTTTAAGTATATTTTGATGCTAAAACGTTTGTGCTTTTACTTAAGTAAACATTTGATTGCAGAACCTTTACTCTTTACACTGGGGGTTTTCCAAGTAACTGCTGCTAGTTTAATTATTTAAGCTACATGAAAATGAGTCAGCATGCCTCACAACTATATCCAACATATTGTGGCACTATACTACAGCTTATATAGTTACTATGAGCAACTATGAGTAATCTTGTCATATGGACAAACTGCATTAATGCACTTTTGAGGTCCTTATCTAACTGCTACAAAAATAAATTTAAAAAAAAAGTACTCAAAAGTACTTGTGATGTGGGAGGCTGCAGTGAGCCTCCCTTGTCAGGTGTTCTCTAAGTTTTGGCCACAGGGGAGAGAGGTTCGGAGCCTTCAGCTAGTGTTGATCCCCAGGAATGTTGGCAGAGACTCTGCGTTGCTGCTGCTCCTCTGCTGGCTCTGGCAGATACATTTAGCAGCGCTGTGATCCCGCGGTGTCTTATCTCCCCTCAAACAACCCTAATCCTCCACAGAAATGTTACACTGCAGAGCCTGTCCCCTTCCACTGGAATAGTTCGACCTGGAGCCCCCACACAGACACTCCTTCCACTTTTTTTTCTATTAAAGATTTTAGGTCACACACCTGCAGATTCCCTGACGTGGCACTGTGTGCCTTTCCTTTGAAGACTGACAGCACAGGTTTAGTCATGACACCCCGCCTGATGAATTTACATCTGCCAAGGAAGATCATTAATTGAACCTATCCAAGCTATAGTGTGTACAGTATGCCTGCATATCTGCATGTGCTTGCTTGCATGCATTACGTTATTTTAAGTGTCTTCAAAGAATGGAAGGAAGGAATACTTCTGATGCACTAACAAAAATGTCCTCCTTCAGAAGTTGAAGTGAAATGAGATTACATCAGATGTGCCAAATAATAAATGTCTGCTACTACCAAGGCATGATAGGTTTCCTTTAGAATATTGGAAGGTTTCAGCCGACTTAAAGGACATAAACACCTGTTGTCTGCAGGTGTATTCTTTGCTGGCAGCTGCATAATTAGGCACTTAATGTTGCCTTTCCTCCTAACCAAATGTGATGAGCCCTGGGTGAGGAGAGGCCAACACAGCAAGTCCTTTGTGGCTTCAGGGGCCGCTGTCGGAGTGAGCAGAAATAATATTGGACAGCTTGCCCCAGAGGAATGCAATTGGGACAGTGCCTGGGCCAAAGACAGAGACTCCACTGAGCCTTTTAACAGAACCCATCACAGAATCATCCTTTCAGCTTCACAGAGAGCAGAGTCAACTGATGTCAATACAGTGAGTGGTCCAATCCCACTCCATACACACACAGGCTTTGACGCGCTCTGATTAGGTTTACCCCACTGTAAAACCAGTAAGTGCTTGAGGGCGCCTTCCTACAATTCAGTCAACCTCGCTTAACAGAATTACCCACAATTCATAGCATAGTTGCATTTTAAAAAAGGGAAAATCCAGACCTCTGTTGAAAAAACTTTGCCAAGAACAAGTTCAGACCGACATGTACATAGCTCAGTAGCAATCGTGTGTTGTGCTTCCAGTAATAACAATTTCCAAATGTTTTCATGATTTGAGCCAACAACAATATGATTTTGCTAATACACTTAGATTGAGTAACAAATTCATATTTAACTGCATGAAAAACTTTGAGCCACCACAGAAATGACTTTGAGCTGACGTTAGTTAAAGTCTATGGAGGGTTCAGTACTACAACACAATTCTTCTCTTTTGTTCTTTTTATGTGTTCTCAGTCTTTATCCACTATTACATCATGTAAAATAGCCCCTGGAAACTGCTGTAATAATTAACTTCTTCCCCATTCTTTCCTGGAGAGGGTGACAGTTTGTTTCATGAACAAACTAATCAAACAGACACCCCACTGTTTAGCTCCTCCCCTGCTGGTGCACCTGCAAAGTTTGGCTCCCAGCCTTAACCCCAACTTTCTATGCATACTCTTGGTCAAAAATATTCAGGGAGTCCAGCGTCCACACGGTTAATTGTGCTGTAAACTGTGAAGAGCTCAATATAATTAGTTATGACAGCTGCACAAGGTAGATTTGTACTGAGCCTTTGCAAACATATGCAAAGGCTCAGTACATAAATAAGAAGTATATGCTGTAGCCCAAGTGGTTATCACATGAACAGCATCTGATTTCCTTATGGCCTTTGACATATCCCCCAGAGTCTTTGATTCCTTTAAAAGCACTTCATAATTTTATCATTTGTAGTTCTCTTGCTGGTAGACGATGAATGGCTGAGTCATCGCAGAGAAGGAGGTTCTACAAAAAACAGCGTGACAAGTAGAGAGAAGAGCATACATTGGAAGCTGGCCAACATCATAGTTTGATCTCTGAGAAGAATGTTCATTTTGGGATTTAAATGAAAACAGAACTGTTTTCTTTCTTTACAGAGGGCTCTGTGAAGAAGTCATTATTGTGGCAGGGCATGTCGTCATGAATCCTCTGTTTATCCACTCAGTTCGGCAAGCACACTAACTGTGGTTCCCTCGGTTGGTCCCAAACACGCACATCCATCCCTGGCTATTTCTGCAACAGCACCAAAGACTTATTTCTTAGCAGTGTGTACTTCCTCAAAACTCATAAACAAATCACAATGGTGGAAAAATTTGAGTACTAGAATTTTGGCTCGAGTTCATGTTTGCTTTGTTTGGTTCTGATGACTGCAGGGTGCCTTCATTGGAAATTTTTCATTGTATGCCTGTGTTTACAGTGATTACAGGATTGGAAGAGGGCATTAGACGGCCTTCATCAGGTCTCCTGGTATTCTCCTTTGTCTATGGAAAGTGTGTATCCATTTTCTCTTGGCAGTTTGTTTTATGTGCGTAAAGGGAGACTAACTGTTAACTGGTGTGAAAATGATACCTTGCCTAGAAACATCGGCCTACACACTTGTTGCCATATGGTGAGATCCTCCTTCACATGCACGATTTCCTTAATTAAACAGGAAGTTGTCATTAACATTTAATGCGCAGCAGACAACACTTGGTCCAAATATGAGCTGTACAATTGTTGATAACTTTCCGAGAAAGTTTGAGATTAAAAAAGAAGTTAGCGTGAGAATGTGCATAACTGTATACTGCTGTGAATCTCAATGTTGAATATGATACTGGAAGAAAAAAAGCTACTGTTTCAATTTCATAATATCACAATAACATTCAGGAAGGATGATTTAAAGGTTTAATGTGTAGGAATTTCTCCCATCTAGCATTGAGATCAAATATCGCAATCAACTCTCTCGCACCACGCAGTTCAAAAGTACTTATTACAGCTACGGTAGCCTTCACGCTTCAAAAGGCCGGTCTCTTGCTATTTTCAATATCATTTTTCTTTTTCTGGGTGAAGAAGAAGACTCCTGATCCTGAAATTTTGATTTTGAATATGCGTGGTCCTCCATGTTTCCTTCTTCAAACTTGCCGGGAAGCTACGATACCGTTACACACTGGACCTTTAAGGTTGTAAATAGATATAATTCTGTCTCTCTTCATGAGGACATTTTTGTGTATTACTAAATGTGCTGTGCTTTTATGCACTCCAACTGTTTGCTTTGGCACTGCGAGAGCACAATGGCAGACATTAAGGAAAACTGTATTTAAGGATCATGCCAGTAATCTGGCCTTGATGAAACAGTTCAAACTGAATCATTTTCCTCACAGTATTTTTCACCACATTAGTCATACAGTGTGACACAGTTTTGCTTTTACTACCAATTCACAAGCAAATGTAAACCTTTTCTGTTTTGAACAAATGTTGACTGCAGTGATGGATGTAATATAACTTTCTTCTCTTCGTAAGAGAAATACACAAACTGTATCCACTTTAATTACACAGAGAGGGCATAAAGGTCACAAAAGTTGAAGATTTAGTGGAGGGAAAAGACTTGTATCCACTGCTGATCAAAGCACGTTCACCATTGCGTCAATGGTGACAGTAAAGATGACATTTAGAACCAGAGCTGTTTAATCCTAAGGTTATTTATTCCTTCACTGTTGTCTTTTTCAAAGTCACAAAATAACAGAGCCAAAGTCTGAACTTTTCAAAGTAGCAGCCATGCCACCCAAAGTCAGTATTAATTGAATCTGAAGGACCACCACCCTAGCATTTATCTCTGAATGGCCTGTGTATTCTTCTCTTTTCTAGCTGCAAAGGCTAATATCCCCTGGTGCAAAGCCCTTTTTCATCCCCTGACTGACTGTGTTCGGAGTAATCTTTAGTTCATTTCCTATTACAGCTCTCCACAAGCGGGGCGTTCGAGGGTCAAGTGGTCAGTTGCAAAGCCAAAGCGTCCACTGCTCTGTCTTTGAAGTCTTTGATGGCCACTAACCAACAAAGGCGACTGTATCTATGGCCACCAGTGGTGAAAGGGGGAGAATGTGACCAGTTGCCATAGATAAAATCTCCCGGTTCATTTCAAGGTCAGCAGACTTTTCACACTTCCCAAACTTTGTTGGACAAGAAACACATTTTGCACCAGAACACTGCAGCACCTTTGGAAACCGATGTTATGATTCATACTTGGGCCTGAAGCCAACTTAGACACAATGTGCTTCCTCGCTTGCTCTTTCCATGCTTTTGTATTGGCTTCAAATATTTCATAAAATGTATTGGAGTGTTGTATAGAGTCTTCCAGTGCCAACTATTCAGTTTCCTTGGAATATTTTCACTCTACTGAAAGATCTCCTGCCACATTTCATTCCATGCATTCATTGAATGTGAGGCATTGTACAAAGGATGTAAATATCATTATTTTTTTGTGGTGGTTTATTAAAAGTCTCCACAGTCAAAGTTCACTGGCTGGGAGGTACAACTGTATGTAGCGCTCTCTGTCTTTCTCCTAACTAGACCCTCACATGAAGGCTGTGGGAAAAGACCGATGGAATCCTCCCCAAAGGGAATGAGGGTGAGAAACACAAATCTAAAGAGAGCCTCTGTGGTCACGGGGCCTGTGGGTACAGTACATGAGTCAAAGGAACAGTGTATGATTGTCGTCCTCGCTTTCATGCCCCCAGACCTTCACATAAGTCACATCAGCTTTCCCCGACAAAGCCTCCATCCGGCCAAAACACCACCACTCCTCCCTCTTGCGGTACATCAGCATTGCTGTGCACAGCAAACACTGGTAGTAGGGGGGGATCAGCTATGGGGTGTTGGCACTTTCAAGTTGTGTTTTTTTCAGGACAGGAGCAGCTGTTAAAATGTTATCCTACCATTCTGTCCAAGCACATGATGTTTCACAACTGGCTCAGCTGTCCCATGTTTTGTTTCACTGTCACCTGTAATCTTGACTTTAACTTTGAGAGTCCATTTACGCTTTCAGAAATGAACATGACATATTATTAGAGTAGGTGATAACTGAGTCTCTGCAAACAAACTTTCCTCCCCCATGACAACCTATTTAAATGTTGCTGATTGTGGGATACAAAACGACTGTAGACTATTGTATATGAATATATTCTAGTATAGGTTATACAGTGTATTCTAGCATATAAACCAACACATTTCTTGTCCATTTTGCTTTGTAATGGCCACTAACTCTAACTTTCCTTACTTGTTTTGAAATAAACAAAATGATTCCACATCAGCCAAAAGCAAATTGAGGGCCATCAAAAGTATTCCTTTAAATAGTCCTGTTGTTTCCAGCACATTCCTTTTCTCTAAATGCACATTCTCGCCTAAACACATATGACCACTTAGACACTTGAATATAGTAGCAACTTAAAAATACTACAGTCTCTGTAGTGGTGGATCTTGTCTTTAACACTTTTGTACCCAAGTGTGTCAGAAGACCAAAGACGTCACTGCTGGGAGGCGCAAACAAATTGAAGGTGACAGTTTACCGCAAGGCAAACCATATGGCCCTCAAAATGACAAAAATGACAAAATCCTCTAAACGTAGGCTTTCTTTAGCCAAAATCTCACATCAGCCTCTTTAGTCTGCTCAAAGCCTGATGGATGTCATCGTTGAGTCGCTGGGACCACCATGGCAGCTGCCAACAGTTTGCTCTCCTCAGCTCCCACACAGCTAGTAAACTCTGTGGCCATTGTGGGTTAGCGCTGCAGTGCGTTTTTGTATCATGTGGACATCATGTGGTGAGCTTTTCAAAAGAACCTGCCATCCTGTATTCC
Source organism: Perca fluviatilis (assembly GCF_010015445.1). Lineage (NCBI taxonomy): Eukaryota > Metazoa > Chordata > Actinopteri > Perciformes > Percidae > Perca > Perca fluviatilis. Next base: position 17,216,024 of record NC_053126.1, on the reverse strand, counting down.
AGCAGAACAGTAGCTCAGTGCCCCCCCCTTCATCCAGGAGCTAATGCTTGGTAATTCGAGGGTACACTCAGTCTGGATGAAAAGAAGGGAACATTGTGAGTCTGTGTGCCAGCTTGCAGCGAGGTGACATCTCACTCTTATGTCGCCTTGTGCTTGTTTGTTTTCACTGGCAAGCTTCATGAAGATGTTTTACTGCAGAGCTGCTTCAATTGAACTGTTTACACAACACCATCTGTCCCAAATTCCTTTTGCTTACATGCAAACAAATTGGTTTCCTCTAGTCTGAGCAAAAATGCTGCCCACGATGAAATTAATTAAAACCTAAATTACATATTCAGACTAAGCACTTGAAGGTTCTCCTTGAGGTTAACAGAAGCAGAAAGAAACACATGCTGATCTATCGGCACTAGCTTTTACATTGGATGAAGCTTTCCCTGGCCCTACCACAGAACAGTGTGGAAGCACTCTTCTACATGTTATTAAAATTGGCCTTTTGACAAGCATGCAGTAAAATGAGTGCACGTAAGTGCAAGAACTGCCCCTCTGGTTCTAATCAGAGTTGTGTTGCTTGTTTTTGGTGAGCACCATCTGTACCCCTAACGGGATGAAACTCAATCCAGATGCCTGCTATTTGGCAACACCAGCACTGTCTCATCCTATACTCTTCACTGGCTTCCATCAACAACATGGTGGACTCCCCCAATGGCAGTAGAGCACTCCGTCATGTACAGGTCTTGACTTTGGTGGAAGTTTATTGAAATGATCAGACGTTCTTTTTGAAATTTAAAAAGAATCTAACAAAAAATCGCAGCATGGGTCCAGAAATAGAGAGAGCTGTGAGAAATCTGGCTCATGGTCTAAAGGGAACTCTCAAGAATGTGTTGCGTAAATGCAGAATTTTAAGAACATATCAGTAAAAGCCTGAATATATGTGTGGAGAGTTTTTTTCCATGGTGAAGGTTGGATTAATTTAAAGGTAAACATTCACAACTTTTAGATTCCACTTAAAACTTAGGATAAAGATCCCTTCTGTCGCTTCTCTTGCTCCAATGTTAAAGGGGCTGTACTTCTTCTGAAAATAGGATTGCCTCCATACAGCTCTCACAGACAGTTTCCCAACTCGTGAAATACCGATGCTTTGTCACGGCCCTCCCATTGGCGTCTGATACAACGCACAAGGCACTCACATGCATGCGTAGCCGGACCGACTATCAAAACAAAGAACAAAGAAGCTTGGATTACAACACACAGAGGGATTGTGACCTTATTCTCTAGTCAGGACGCCATTACTCCACCATATCTTTACATAGCCAATAGTTGTTTCCTGCTATATTAATGTTCTGAATACAGGAACAGCCCCTTTTACACACAATATAATTTAGTATGGGATTAACCAATTGCATGTGCATGCATATCAAACCTTCTATGGAAAATACCACGCATATAATCAGTGCATGAGCAGACTATACTTTATCAGATCAAATGCATTCACTGAGCCACACACACACTCACATATACCAGCCCACACACACACACACACACACACACACACACACACACACACACACACACACACACACACTTTCACTCAGATCCTAGAAACACCCCTTGGTTGTTACACAACAGCAAAATCCTGCAGTTTGCCCCAGAGTGCACTGCTCTCTTTGAAGTGAGGAATGATGGGTTCATCTCAGTAAAGAACTCATGCTGTAAAACCATGCTATCTGTTTGTCTGTCTGTCTGTTTATCTTTCTATCTATCCCAAACTTCTCTCCTCCATCATTTATATGTCGTTTTAGCAGGAGCAAGCAGATAACAAATGTATCACTTACTCTTAGTTACAGTATAAAGAGACAGCAGTTTGCAAAAGTACACCAGCCTTTTTGCATCACCGGCTATTTATAAAATAATTGGTGTCATAAATCTCTGACCATGTGGCGCAGTGGCTGAATTACAGTGTAGTGTACACAGTTTAAAGAGCCATACATCAAACTCTGAACCAAGCCAAAACCAGTAAACAAGCCATTAGACATAATGAGGTATTATTTATGGTTGGTCTAATTCTGAAAAGGAGAAATGTCAACATAATGACATCAGATATTAATTAAATTTGGTATGGAAATACTTCATGACAATTTAATCCATCAGCCAAACCTCAGAAGTGCAACAACGTCAACAAAAATAGTTTGGGGCAATTTGTGATGAATGCAACTCAACAACAAACTTGTGACTGTCAGTTTTTAAGCAGCGTAAAGATTTCCATATATTTAAACATATGGAAATTAGCGTCTTCAAGTCAAATTAAGAAGCTGAAAGTATTTTGTTTCTGCAAGCAGTGTTATTCAAACATCCCTTGAGAATAAAGCAATGGATTATTGGAGATATTTTCAGGTCATCTATACAGATTGTTAATTGATTAAATTGCCGTTCAATGTTCAAAGCACAAAACACATTGTTTAATTTTCATGGTAAAGTCATATTTTGTATTCATATTAAAATCTTTATTAAAAATGTGACACATTAACTTCAATGTGACCCAGCTCATATGTTGCCCTTTTGTTTGTGCTTAAGAGATATTATGATGAGCTAAAATAATCTATTGTCATAAATAGCTGTTGCAGGCAGTTTAGATGACACTCTATTCACCACCACAATGTAAATCATCTTTTTTTCTGTCAGTGTTTTTACTTCTGCAGCATACTTGCTTTGAATTTTATGCATCCAGGTGTAGAAAGTCAGACATGCCTCAGAGCATTCCAAATATAATGATACCTTTTCTCCCTGTGTGTCCCAGTAGAGACCATTAACCTCATACAACTTCAGTTAAATCATATGTTGCAATATATCAGCACCTCAAGATTTATTGTGGTGTAACATACAGACAGATGGACCTTCTCAATCCTATTTTCCACTAAAGGCGTCTGTGCTGCGTTCCGGCTACGCCGTGGTTTTGTTCCGTCCCCCGCCACGCGCCATTCCACACCTGGAGCGTCTCAGAAGCGGAGCATCTTGCTGCCCGACTCACAGATTATATTGTCTCTACAAATACTTAACAGAACCATCACGTGTTTATTAAGATAGTATCTACCTTCCACTCCAAGCACTCCTGCAATTAAACTCCATGCCTTCTCTTTTCTGGCGTTGTCCTGTGGTGTCTATTATGTTTTTCCGTCTCCAAGATGAATCTGTTGTTGATATTGGGGGGTGTATTTTGGTAAATTGACTGGATGCTCTCACTGTTTCGGCTGTCTGAACAGCCCGCGGCGCACGTGAAAATAAACCTGGCTGGCACGTATCTTTAGCGGAGAGAACGGATAGCCGATTCATGCACGCTTCTGGGACGCTCCGTGGTGCGACTGGTGGAATATCAAGCATTGACTTGAATGGCCGTGATTGCTCGCGGGGAACGCGGCGCCTCCGGAACGCAGCGCCGACGCACCCGGTCGAAAATAGGGGTCAGTTGTACTGCAAGCAGTAAGTGCAGCAAAGTAAACACCAAAAACGTAACAAATGCAGTGGTGTAAACAAACCGTGCATAATGATAACATAATATGTAGAGGCAGTGATTGACTCTCTGCTATCTCCATGTCATGTAATGCCATATACTGGCTGGCTGGCTGGCCCATTGTGTACAGTAGATGTAGGCTCTGATCACATCATCTTTCTGTGGGATCTAGTTCGGTGCAAGCGACTAAAGGCTTCTACATCTAATAAGCAGCATACATCCTGGATTGCTATTGGAATAGTGGCCAGAGATATGGAGGCCAGACAAACACTACCTAGTGTGTAGGAGCAGAGGAATGCTCCATGCCTGCTCCCTGGACATACTTTTATCTGATTGAAAGCACACAGAGGCCCATGCGTTTATTTAGGCTTTCTAATACAAGCTGGTTAAGCCTGAGGTTAAATCTCCTACACAGCTGCAGCAGAGTGACTCAAGTTCAAGATATCACCCGGACAAACCCAGGAAAACTTTGTGGTGACGGTTTTCTATCAGTCCATATGTCTTTGTGTTTCTGGACAGAGCAGAGGCATGCGCTTTGTTTTCGCTACAGTCATGTGTATTTTTGGGTGTGAAGGAAATGTGGCTGATGTAAGAAAAACTGTGTAATGACACCCTTGTGGTTCACTGATCCTACCCAAGGTCCTCCATGTGTTGGCTATAACCATAGAGTCCCTCACATGACCTCACTATGCTCACACAACTCATCCTTCTACCACCTTGAATACATAAATATTGTACACATGAGGAACATAAGGACAATGGATTATGCTCTAACAATGTCTTGATTTCAGCTCTGTGGGAAAAGGAGGTGGGTATGTCCCAATGCTCTGCCGTCTGCTAAAGTCTGCATGTCTCTTAAAAATCCTGTGTGGTGAATGTAGACCTCCCATAAAACAAGGCTTCCAGACAAGGGTGGCCACCTCAACTCTACCTCCACACAAACCTCCCACAATGCATTAAAAAGGCCAATAAACAGGGCTGCTGGCAGGCAAAGAGTGGGGAATGTCCAGGGAGTAGAGAGAGGATGGTGATATGTGATGGAAGCAGAGAGACACAGCCCGTAAATTTGTCAGACGATTAGCTCTGTTTAATGTTATATTCAATATTGCTTTTTTTTAGGGAGCAGGGAGGAGAAAGTCAGAAGGGGGAGATATTTGAGATGTTTATAAATAGGAGAGCTGGAGCCTGCACATCTGATAAGGGAAGGCCTCAAACAAAGCACCAAACACAAGAACAATAGAGAGTAGCAGGGCTTTGGAAGGGATGGGGGCCCCAGAGAGGGGCGGCTGAAAGGCCCACAGTGTAACAGGATAGAGAGAGAGGGAGGCAGCCAGCGCCATGCTGACAGCACCACTCTGAAAACAGCACAGCAAATGTGTTTTGCCATCATCTTTCACCAGTTCAAAGATCAGCTGCTACGTTTTGTTATTCAGATAAAATCTAGAAATTGTACCATCAAATTCTTGGAGGGGCAATGCTTTTTGAACAATGAATGAAATCAGATTTCAAATATGTTAGCGCTATCTGACACAAAACTCCAACACCTTCCATGAAATAATTCATACAGTAAATTCAATACCATGTACCTTTGGATGGTGGGCCTGCATTTGGATGGAGGCTACACAGGCTACCACCATCATGGGTCATCATAAAGCAAATGCCCTGGCTTAAGCTAACCACCACTGCTATACTTTGTCAGCCTTTTGAGGATCTTTTTAGTGATAAACGTTTTTTTACTTTACAAGTTGACCAACCTAATGGACTGTCAGTTTTGGGGGCTACGCTGTCTCATTTGTGGAGGGTGTACAGGTTCAATGGTTCTACCTTCATTGCCTGCGTTCTTCGGAGGATCCAGTCTTTGAAATAGGACAGCCTGACGTCAAAGCGTACAACGTAAGCTGACAGCAGCTTACGTCTTTATTATTGCATGTGACCCATTAAAACAAACAAACAAATAATTCAGTATTCTCCTGGGCTGATGCGTGTAACAACGTGATGAGGTGCATGATTCCCTCAAGTTGTATCACAAGTTTGTCTGTGGGATCAGAAATGACAGTAATGGTGATATATGAAGGGAGGAACAAGCAAAAAACTGTCTAGAAAATGTTAGAACTATCTAACAGAATACCAGGACAACATCAAGTCAAAATGGCCAAAGTGTTACGGCTGCAGTGTGTTTTAGAAAGGATTCTAACATATGCACCAAACTGTTGGTTAACACATTTGTCATCTATTATTGTTTCACAATAAACAAACAGTTTGTTACTGCACAATAGAGACATGTGACAGGTTTGAATAATGACAAAAGCCCACAGCATCAGTGCCCTTTTCCTATGGTGTTTTACTTTGTGCAGACCTCCATCATTGTGGCTGGTGGTGTGCAACAAAAGATTATTCCTGCGGCCAAGATGATGATTTAATAGCACATCTAACTATGCTAGAGAGGCTGATATTGTTTTTCCTCCTTTTTTAATCCTCATGTGAGTCAGAGCAGCATTGTGTATTTTGTAAAGAGGCTCTGTTTTGGAACCATTTAGACAGAATCACACCTAATACACTATGATTGTTATTGTTCATATTTTCACATCTATTTGTCTTCCTTCCTCTACTTTAAGTAATTTTTTTAAGCAGCAATCCCCTGTTTGAAAAAGACTAATTTGAGAAAAACACAGAAAAAAAATATTAAATACATTTTTGAACACTAAAAATTCTGTATGAAAGTTCACAAGCTGAAGTACATCACGCACACAACAGACTTTTTTGTGTACTAACACAGCCCTTCCCACACTGTACTGAGAGATTTCAGGTGGCCAGTCAACCATATCATTTGAATCAGAGTGAGATCAATGGACTTCATGAGCGTGTAGTTTCATATTCTCTGAGTTCTGCAGTACTACATAGAATAACCCCAGAGGGAGAATGGTACTCTTTGAACTTTGGAGGAACATTAGTGCAGGAATGTGGATTATTAGTGTTTGAAGTTGGTTATACAAAAAATGCAGCCCACTTTATGTTTTCTGACTTAAGAAAGCTTGGTACCATTTGAAAGCGAGTTCAAGGAAATTAATTCACAATCAAAAGCATCTCCCTCCTCACACACTAACAGGTGTATTGTGATATCTGGAGTTGTTGTATTGCCTGTATTCTATGTAAATTGTAAAAGAAATTCTATTTTCTATTTTCGCCATTATTGACTTTTAGTTGTAGTTATTTTATGTCTTTGTTTTTGTAAAGTAACTTTTAGTGACCAGGGTGAGGTTTCACTATTAGCCGCCCACAGGTTTCTGACCGCCAGTCTTTCTCTTTCCATGTGAAAGACATATGTTGTGATTTATGTTGTATTGTTTTCTATGAATGTGTGCAAACCAATAAAACCAATAAGCAAGATAGTACACATACAAGTATGGGTAGGCAAAAATACACTGAGGTGTCCTGATATAGGACAATAAGAGACAAGATAGAAGCAAAGATTGCTTTCTACATTGCCACACATAAGAGAGTGGCTTTTATAGCATAGCAACATACAACAAGAAAAAAAAAAGCTATGCCTACACGGTCGGCCATTTAAAATCATCGAATCCGTCCCAGTGCTGGCAGGGGTTGATAAGGCAAAAGAGGTGACATAAATATGTAATTTTGGGCCATGTTTGCATACATTTGCTAACACATGAGGTCTGTTTGGAGTATTTTATATTATACAGTATATTTTGGCCATCTAGAAATTATGACTTGAGCCATTGCTGTACAAACACTTTCAAGCCAACGTGTACCTCATGTGACTGTGAAACATGTGGTCCTATTCTGCGGCTTTTTTTTCTACAAATGGCTGGTTGAATTTAGATCCCCTGCTGGCGGCCATTTGGTACACCACAAGGGTGGAGAAAGATAAATCTCTTAGAAATTGTGGTTCTTGCCTGATCTGGTGGTGAAGCTACAACATGAGCCATAACCACAACAAGAAGGTATAGATCATTTTGATTAGAATTCATGTGGATGTCATATAGTACAACAGTACAATATTTTTGCAAAAATACACCATCAGTGATTAAAAGGAAGGAGTCCACTACTCTATCAAAAACTGACATCAGCAGGTGTCAGAAACATTTTTGTCGCAGCAGTTAAAAAGAACGACGAGCTAAATCCCTTAGCTTTCTTGGCTAGAATTGACATATTATTTATTCTCCAACCCCGAAAATACATGTATGGACAATTTTGTCTGGCAGTTTGATGAAATAAGTTAAATGGGGAAGTTGTTTTAAACATACATTTTTCAAAGAGTGTAAGTGTCGACATATCTGTTACCATACAGTGATAAAGAAATATTTTGACATTGTGGGAAATACACTTATTCATTTTGTTACCAAGAGTTAGATAAGAAGATGCACCGTCGCCACGTGTCGGCCTTCGTCGGCTGCTGTCAGCCGAACAGCCAATTCATCTGATTGGCTGTTCATCTTGAAAACGAGAGTGAGGAAAGCAAACAAGCGACTGTGAGACACGCAGGCGCAGAACGTACGTGGTACATAGTCTGTGTGGTGTGTTCCAGTGCTAACTTTTGACCAAGACAAGGGCGACGTGGGGCGACGTGGGCCAACGTGGGCCGACGTGGGCCGACGCCACGGTCGGCGTTCGTCGCCATCAGTTCCTGGCCGTCGGCTTGGTGTGTCAGGGCCTTAAGCTTAGCATAAAAACTGGAAAGGGGGAAACATCTAGTCTGGCACTGTCTACAAGCACCTCTAAAGTTCACAAATTAACATGTTATATCTCTTTATTTAATCTGTACCATTGAAGGCAAATGTGTTAATAAGTGAGCTTTAGAGGTGCTGGTAGGCAGACTTTTTTACCTTTGGACAGAGCCAGGCTAGCTGTTTCCCGTTTCTGAAGTAAGCTAACTGGCAGTAGCATCATATTTACTATACAGATATGAGAATGGTATCTTCTCATGTAACTCTCAGCAAGAAAGCTTTTTGTTTTTGCAAGTTTGTTTGTCTGTCAGCAGGGTTAGGGAAAAAACTACTGGCCCTATCTAAAACTTGGTGTTAGGGTGTAGCATGGGCCAAGCAAGAACCATTTAGATTTTGGTGCAGATCCAAATCACTGGGCGGAAATGTAGTTTTCCTTTCTTTAACATTGCGAGATAGGGTATTTGTGCTGCATTCATGTGGTTTCAGAATAATCTGAAAAATTAGGTCCTGCCTGGGAAAATTCACACTGCATGCCTTGGCTGAGGTCTATGCTCTTAGAATGCTCTTCTAGTTTAAAATACTAGTTTACTACACAGTTGTTCGTACATAAATATTTGTTGGCCATTACAAGCAGGCCCCCTCGCAGAGTAGTCTATAGGCAGCAGACAAGCCTTATCAGTTCCAGTGCTATCTGATGAAGGGGCCCCAAAGTTGGTAGTGGCAGAGGAGGCAAAACTAAGGAGGAGAAAAACGAGAAAGGTGGGGGTGTTCTGCTCCATTAAGAGCTGCAGAGGGAGGTATATATATCCACTGCTCCAACAGTCTTTTGCCTGTAAAACTCCTCAGCTTTGATCACAAAGTACAACAAAGAGAGCTTTAAATGTTTAAACACACACAAATACACACAGGTAGGAAAATACAGGACTAGGAAATACCAGAAAGATCGATAAATAATGTTATGACACAGCAAAATGACACAAATGTGTTCCAAATGGGAGTCTGAATGAAGGTGGGAGTTGGGACACTATTTTGTAGTTTTTGGACTGAGGTGAAGCAAAAACGTTCTGGTTCCTGGAAGAAAAGAGATCGAGACTAGATCTTTTTTTCTGAGGCAAGGGCTTCTCGACTTCTGTGTTTTGTCAACTCTTCTTCACTAGAACTCCAAAAGACCTTTGACGTCAGGCTTCCCCAGACACTCACTCAGATTCCTAAGTGTAACTAAATCACCCCAAAGGTCATGTGCATCTATCAACCCTAAGATATATGTTCTGTTTATTGCCCATGAAGATCATTAGCATTTCCTCCCCTGCTGTCTTCTGTTCAGTTGTACAAACATCCACACCAATTCAATTCTCCACACTCAGAGAGCCTGGCCTGATTCACAGTGAGTAGCTCAAACAGCCATGCAGCAGAGACAAACTCCATGCGCAGATCGAGAGTCATAAACGCCGAGGTCCATGGGCTCTTTGTTCTCGATTCACTTCCTCTCTGTCTTCCAGTCAGTCCCCGCGCAGTTCCTGTCAGTCTGGTTCAGTTATTTTAAAAATGTTTTCAGAGGCAATAGGCCTGAACTTCCTTCAGGCATCACACATGAAAATAAAAAGACACCATTGTTTTGTTTTTAAAAATGTGTGTCTCTAGGATTCTAGTAAAAAAAACAAAAAAAAGAAGAAGAAGAAAAAGTATGCATTTTCAATAACTACAACATTTGTAACCAAAACTGTGTTCTAGCTTTTTCATTGTCGCATGTTCATGTAACACATTATCAGGCATAATGTCAGCATGTTTATGACGCGTTCAGCTAAGCCTGTGGAAAGGTATGGTTGAATACTATTTGAGATATGACATGTAACATATGAACCAGGGTCAACTTCCTTGTATGTTATTTGGCCAATGAAGGTGATTCTGATTCTGATGTAGACAAATCTGGTGGCTCATTTACGTTACACTTCCATTGCTGCAGTAGTCTATATCCTTGACGTTCCACTTCCGGGATTGCCCCGTTGTCGCAGGAAATTCTGCTGGATGCATGTATTTTTGCCGATGTCCGTTTCCTTCTGTTTTCTTTGTGTTGGAATTTTAAACTCTGGTGGATTTATGAGGACTATGGTTGACTGCTCCTCAGATCTCTGCATGCTAAATTGAGACAGCTAGCTAGAATATCTGTCAAATCTGAGTTTTCTCTCGCATGACTATTTTACAGCTGCTCCGTGGGGATCTTGACAATTGTGATTGGTTTAAAAAAATGCCAATAAACCAGAGCACGTTTTTCTCCCATCCCGGAATGCTGTGTGGACTAGCCAGACCCTCCTCCGCTCCGCAGCGTGTGGATGGTCTGGCAAAGCGAGACTATAACTACAGTAACAGAGCAGAGCTAAACACTGACAGTGAAAGATGGATGTGAAAAAGCTTGCGTGGAGTAGCTAACCTATAGGAATTACTTGATTAACACATGATACTGTAAAAGTGGAAGTACTTGTACCCAGCTAGCAAGAGATATGCAGGGTAGTGGCTCACCGTCTGCCTTATGTAGGTATATTGCTCAGACCTGCAAGGTCTGCAAGCTGCTCAAAATGCTGCTCAAAACATGAGGATTTAATAATTATGGAGATATAGGACAGTCTGTCTGTCTACTTCTGCCTACAAACAAAAAAAAAGATTTGTAGGTAATATTTTTACTTTTCCACAATTATCTCCCAAGCTGCAAAGTTCTGATTTAGTAGTGATCTCATGGCTGTCCAGAAACATAAAGCCTTCATTTCTCATACAGTAGTATATTCCTGTTGCACAATGAATTTAAAAGAGGCTTCTGGCTTTTCTGTGTCTGGAAGGCATCGGGGGAAGTGTAGCAGAAGTTACTTTATCTGACAAAGTGAAAGGGGAACACTTTTAACAAGATAAGCTCTGCACTTACAGCATATGAGCAGTCAGCATAGAGTGCGGCTCTGACTGTGATTAAAGATGACGGATATCATTAAAAAATAATGAGCATGTTCCATGTACGCTCCTCATCCTTACATTAATAGGCTTATGAGCTGACAGCAATATACTGCATGCTTCTGCATGATGAGTGGAGCTAAAAAACATCAGCTGACTGGAGGTTGGTTGTTACACTGACAGCCAGGGGCTCTTCTTTATGGTTCACCACCGATTCCAGACTAAACAAGCCTATATTCCAGAGAGAACAACATACAGTGTATAGCAGAGACAGTTTATTGTGGAATGTACAGTACTTGTGCACAAAAAGAAAAATCACACACACACACACACACACGCACACACACACGCACACACACACGCACACACACACACACACACACACGCACACACACACACACACACACACACACACACACACACATAGAGGCAGTTGCTGTAGTGGATGGTAGACCACAGGGTGTAGGCGGACAGCCAGTGAGTCAAAATGAGGCCCAAAGTAACCACTCTGAAATGAACGCTTTAGAGGACAGCCAAACCACTACATCAAACACACAGACACACACGGAGAGCTAGTGAGAGGAAAGAGACACTGAATCCAAACAGTTGTTAGCGATGTTGTGTGCAGACTAAAAGGGCTTCAAAGTTTGGAAGGACAGCAATTTCTCTTGACCGCTCCACTTTCCGATTCATTGGGAAAGTCTTTGAGGAAAAGTGTTTTGAGAAAAAGAGAGGAGAAAAACAATGTGGCCCACGCCAAAAACAAAACTCTAGGTCAACAAAGAGATGAGATCAGTCAGGGAACTGATGTTGCTGCTGGATTTTGAACTTGTTCTCCTATTTTAGTGTGAGTCTCATGATAGGAAATAGTTCATTAAAATCAAACATACTAAGAGCAGGAGGTCATTAGCTTTGTGTAGTTCTCTGATTAGAGCCACAGAGGGCCTGAATTCATACTCGCATTTATTTATTAAGTAACCTTGTTTGGTCAGGTTTAAAAGCTGTCTAAGTTAGGTCAGGTTTTCCAAAAGCTCTCTAAAATCCACAAAAATATTTCCATATCTTACATACCACAAATGTGAGAACACTGTTTTTAAAAATAAAATAATGTTTTTTAACACTTTTCTGTGATGATGTAACTTATTTGAATTATGCTGGTGTCCAACACTTGCAAAGCCTATAAACGTCGCAGTGTTTTTTATATTTATCCTACTTCTCCAGGCCTTTTTAATGCTGGAATGTTGAGATTTTTCTTTCCATGAGACATTTATCACCTGACATTTTCCACCAAATCTTTGTCTACGACTACGGGGATTGTTGTCTGTCAATAACCACCAGCTAACAGTGGCTGCTATGGGGACTTGAAATATGACTAATGTCACTGAAAGGACATAAACACAGTTTCTCAGGTCCAAACAAGGATCTATTTTTATATGAGAGGATTATTTAGTTTGTAGACAAGAATTACACTGACTCATTGTTCAGGAAATATACCTTTAATATAGTATTGATACAAAAATGGCTTTCTTCGGCAAAAAATACTTTCTAAAATGATTTGTTGATGAATGCTTTACATGTTTGTAAAGCTGTAGAAATCCCAAACAATTGCAGCCAAAAAAAAACACTTTCAGATGATACGGTATGTCTGTCTGAGCACATCTCTCCCACAATCCTTGAGGGAGAATCGTGTTTCTCTAAAAGCTTTCATGCTGTTCCAGAAAGTTCGGAGTTCCTGCTGTCTGTAGTCCGAGAGCTCCCTGAACTGTGAGGTCAGTGGGAGGGAAAGGTGGTTCAGGGTTGGAGCCAAAGCCAGATACAGGCCAGAGGCCAGAGCATTATGAAACACACAAACACACAGCTGTGTGTGGACAGCCTCCCACTGTTCTTGCCGATCCACCACAACAGCCCACTAATCCCTCTTAGATCTGCTCATCAGGGCCAGACAGTGCCCATCCAGTGGCGCTGCCGCATCTGGTGGAACTAAACAGCAGAATAATCTTGCCTTACAGCCGCAGCAGAATGGAGCAGGGGGCCCATGAGGTGGGAGTCCTGAGGGCCCTCACCGGATCCCCTACCATTCCTCTCTGGCCCACTGAGAGAGAAAAAAACATGAAAGAAAATGTTGTGAGGACATATGGACCTCAACCACACGTGTATAAGTTGTTTTTTTCATTCAAGTGAGGATAATGTCCACATTAGAAATATCCATCGAGGTCAACTGATGCCTTAATATAATTGTGTGTCCAAGTTATATTTGTTTATATATTTTTTTTATAAAAAGTAGAAAACAATAAAGGGCAACACAAAGCAACCAGACTCTTATGCAATAAAACCAATACATTCTTAACTAGATTAGGTGCAAGAGGATTTGCATGACTGCCCCAGACTCAGCAGCTCCAAAAACTAAAAGCCAATAGCTGAATTTGAAGATTGAAGATTGTCTTTATCTGCACACAATAATGAAATTATTCTCTTTTCCCCTATAATAGGAATGACTTCATAGTATAAAATCACATTTGACTACTGACAAGTTTTCATAAAGGTTTTAAAAATGTTCCTAACCCATAGGATCTTTAAGTTTTCTTTAAGAATATATAAACAGTGTCTGTAGGACACAGGTTTTTTTCTCAGTATGATCTTTCTGCAAGTTAAACAGATATGTAGTAGCAAAACAATTCCTGATATGCGCCTTTCACACAGACACCAAATACCACCAACAGAGAGATGTTTTGTTACCACTAACCAATAGCGTAGAAGCAGGCCCACATGGAATTCCGTTGACACCTCCGCAGATTTTCTGCAGATTTTGAACAAATAAAAAATATATCTGATGAAACTCAGAATGTTAACACGCCTCTACCCCAAGCAAAACACATTCAGCTAAATTCTTCATTCAATTTTCACTCTGGATCACCACTGAGAACTGTGAAAAGAAATCCCTAGATTAGTACAACACTCCAAATAATGATGAGGACAATGTAAGTCCCTCTAGATGATCCAAAAAACACAGTGATGATCAATTTGCCAGCGAGAGACAAAGCACATGATCAGGAGGCTATTTAATCACTCACATTCCTAACGGAGGTCACCCCAATCTTCTAGATTGTATTTACACTAAAAGCTTCATGCGAGCTGACCTGATTTGGACTCCTATTCTGTGACAAAAGGCAACAAATAAATGTCCCTTGAGAAACAGCGAAAATCCAAGGAACGTGCCATAAAACTACTGTTTAAGCATACTGCTGAGGTGGATGTTATTGAAAAGGATACATTACAAGGTTGACCTAAGGTCAGGGCTCATTCCTTTGCTGGGGACAAGCTAACAGCAGAGCAGTGGGTGGAAACAGCTGTCTGCATGTTTTTTTTTTCCCTGCACCACCTCAGTTACACTTCATCCTCCTTTTAAACACGCCCATTACCAAAACATGAACAGTCCTCTTCACTTACTCCAGGAATGTTACAAAGCTATGCAGGCCTCTCTGCATCTATCCACTGCAGGAGATAATATCTACATGCTGACGTGTGCAGGGTCAGGGTTGCTCATAAATCAAGCAATAATAAAACTTCACATTGTGTTTGTAGGATAGGCAACCAAAGAAAGCCCATTGAGTTAGTAAGTAAAACGTGAGTTTATTCACATAGCCCTTTGTGAGCAAACATCATAAACTGCTTTACAGTACTATATATATTACAGATATTAAAACTAATGCATTGAGTGACAGGTTTTAGGGTACAGGGACAGCCAACACACCTCAGTCAGAACATCTACATGACCTATGTGAGCCTCATGTGGCTCAGAAGGTAGAATTAAGGAAGTAGAGTGGGTTGGCCACATCTCGCTATATAAATGCAGTCTTTTTACCTACAATGCATAACAGTAGAATTAGTCAAAAACCACTCATTTGACATGCTGATAAAGACCTACTCAAAAGTGCACCTACATGTTTAAGAATTGACCTTACCAATGAAGAAAAAAGACCACATACATTGTTCCAATTTAATAAAACAGCCTCTGTGGCACAAATAAGAACCTCATGTTGTCCTGTATTTAGCTGCAGAAAACTCATCTTTACCCATCAACAAGTGTGTAATGAATAAATGGATATCATCTGCATAGCAGTGATTATAGCTACAGTACCTTATAAAAGTATATCTTATCTGCCCAAGGGTTGGTAGGAACAAGGTAAACTGAAAGGAGCCCAAAGGGGAAACCTGATGCACACCTCAGGGAAAGGCAGCAGTATAACATTTCCTCTGCAGTTGGCTTTTCTATTGTTAGGTGCTATTGAATTGCATGCACACAGAACTGACATGCATGGTCTTGGTCAAGGGAACATGATTTTAAAAGGAAAATATAGCATGTCTGAAGCTATAATCTTTATTGCACTAGCTGTTTTTCAGACTAGAAGAAGTAGCTGCAGTTTAGCAGATTGTGCTATTTGCCATCTTCTGCCAAGGCATAATGCTCACTTGAGCATAAACAAAAAGGATGGCTGTGAGCCAGGACAAAGCAGAAACACAACTGCCCATGGCATTATTTGGCTTGCAAAGGCTAAAGGTTAATTCATTGTTGGGAAGAAGTAGTAGAATACAGACAGATGGGAGGGAAACATCAAAATTCATTATGAATTTGCTTTCCAAAGCATAATTTGTCCCGGGCGAGAACACACACACACACACACACACACACACACACACACAGACACACACACACACACACACACACAGCTTAGGAGACAGGCTTACATGGGGTCATATTAATCCAGGCTCCACTGCTATTGCAACACCATTATTTTGGCATTTAAAACATTTGCATATTTGTATTTATGTTCACATTTAAATTACTAGAAAACTGGATGATACACACACATGCATTGCCTCCACAAACCGGCCTGGTGACACCAACACATCTTGCTACAGAGGAAACCTTTTTAAAGGAAGCTGTCTGACAGGATGACAGACCCCAGTGTGGCGGCGAATCAGTTGTCAAAACAAAAACAAGCTGCAGGCTTTATCCTGATGTTTATATTCTGAACTTGTTTTGATTATCATGGGAGTATCTAAGCTCTGCTCTCCAGTTGTACATATCAACATTTTACATAGCGTTGCACTTGTTTGTTTTTAGTGGCGTGGGTGTGTGCAAATGCATTATGGATTGCAATTAAGTCTGCTTTTCAATCGTTAAAACATGTGTGTTTTAAATGGCATCTAAATTAGATGTGTTATTTCTATTAAAAGGCAGAAGTCTACATGCTGTCTAATTTTATATTAGTTAAGCATGCAGGATCCTGCATCAACCATCTGTGTGAGCTGTAAATGTTGACTTGATGGTGACTTAGAGGAGCTCTTCCACCCCTTATTTATCTACTTCCTCCCTGCCATCTGAAAATGAGGAGGCGTCCCAGCCCCTGGACGCTGGTGCCTGGTCTGCAACACACCATAATCCACCACAGACTTAATGAGCTTAATGTGCACTCCCAGGCCTCAGAGCTTAAAGGCATGTGCACTGCATGCACTGTACTGCAGTGTTGCACTGTTTGACTCTGTCCGTGTGCATTCTCCACATAAAAGAAAATCAAACACACAAGCATTGAGGTGTGTCTGCTGCTGTGATTAGTCATAACTTTCTGACAACATCATCTTTCAGTATACAGTAACAGCTCTCATCACAGCAGTTCTCTGTGAGAAAAGAGAGACATAATCTTATGAAATGTTTCAGAAAGTGGTTTAATCATTATCATTAGACTCACAGTACGTGTCTGTGACCATCTGGTGCCAAAGTGACTGTGCAAACAGCTGACATGCATCCGGTGCTGATTGAGGCCGAGCATACAGTAGACTTTCATTTGTAAACAAGCCATATGTCGTCATGCAGCCTAAAGTCTTTAGGGCAAAGTAAATGCAGACCAGAGCCTTACAGTGGTGCTGAGGCTTCCAAGAATAGGAACAGATTTCAGAGCTTGATTGGGGATAAACTGTGATTTAGTCCTCCGACCCATGGTCCACTCTGCCCCTAACACTAACACTCACTTTCTCTTCTGCTGCAGCAAATGACCACATTACAAGCACTGCATGCCACACAAACTATAAATCAACATTTGTTCCTTATTTAAACATAGGATCAATAATTAAGAACTTCTGTCATTCAGATGGCACAATATCTGATGAATAACTAATATAATATGAATACTATAAACAAAGAACCCCTACCAATATACCTAAGCAGCACTAAATGTATTAATGAAATATACCACAGCTGTGAGGGTTAAATTAAGTGAAACCTAGTAATTTAAAATAAGATTCATGGCAATATTATCTTCTAGTTTGATACATACAATGTGTGACCAATATGCATGGACAAAATCATTGAAAAAAGCATGGAATCGGGAATTGTATTATAGCTCTGTAAGAAAAAACCCAACCTGCTTTTCATAAATGCCGTACAAGCTAAAGGAAACTTTAAGCTGTGCATTTAGCATACAGTAGAGTTAATCTGACTAACGTTGTAGAACTTTGAAGATTGTATTTGAGGGATTATTGCATTAAAGGTCCAGTGGTGTAACGTGTTTAGGTGTTCATTCTCAAAATCTGTGTTGCCCGTTCACAAACTTGTCCTTTTCATGAATTTTTGCCACCACCATCAATTCCAAGTATTCCTTTTCCATTTGCGTTTGCATGAACTGGGGTAGATGCTCCATATTCATGCGCCATCTTGAAATACATTAGCCGGTAAGGGACATACAGGACATACTGCTCCGCCTTTCGCATTTTCGCTGTCACATGATAAACTCACAGGTGCTGCTAATGCTGCTAATGGGTATCGTAGCTTCCTGGCCCCGGCAAGTTTGAAAAAGGAAACATGGAGGACCGCACATATTCAAAATCCAAATTTCAGGAACAGGAGTCTTCTTCTTTGCCCAGAAAAATAAAAAGGATATTGAAAAGAGCAAGAGAAAAAAGCGTGAAGTCTACCGTAGCTGTAATGCGTACCTTGTACTGTGTGGCGCAAGAGAGTTGATTGCGATATATGATCTCAACGGTAGATGGAAGAAATTCCTACCCATTGGATCTTTAAAACCCAACCTTTACACTCAAGTCACTGAGACTGTAAGTGATGAAGAGTTTGTTATTGCTTGGGTATTTATTTCAGATCATCTTATTTGTTTTCTGAAATCAAGCAAAGCACAAATTTCTTTCTCCTCTATCAATTGAAAACATTATCAAATATCTACTATTTAATGTAACTCCATGACAAAAACTGGAAATTTGAAATACTGTGTGTTGTGAGTTTTACATAATACAACTCAATATGAATGTTGATGGACTTAAAATGTTTGATAAAACATAAGGGAACGCAGTCAATGATATAATTGCTTGAACAAATCTAATCTCCAGGGTGATGCTTTTGCAGGAATGAGAAACCTGTGTTCCACTGCTGTGTCTCAATTAGTTGAAAAGCAGAGATATAGGACAGAAATCAAGGCGTAGCTGGCCAGGAACAAGAAGGATCTTCCTTTTATGTAGACTTAAAATGAAACGTCATTTGGCTGTCAAATTGCACGGCTATTGTCGCTGGTTTGTTTGACTGGCCATACTGTATGTATCGTTATGCACAGTCAAAGCCAACCAAATGTTAAAGTGCTACAGTTTAAACTTACCAAGCAGAACTGAATGAACTACACTCTTTAAGCCTGTTAATTGTGTGCTGACCAGACTCGTACATTTAAAGCTCCTAAGCCATCACCGTCATATTGGCCAGTTTAACATTTTGTCTCTGATCCTGCAGAGCCTCACCATCATCAACATAATTTAGTGAAGTGGTGAATATCTCACCGCTCATGTACAGGAAATACTCTTCTTTAACCATGATTGCTTCTGATTTGGCTCCATCACCGCTGCAGCTGTGGAAAGTGTAAGAGTAACTCCTGAGATGCAGAACTCCTTCATGCACATTTGATCACTAAAGCACATGCAAATGGAAATATTGTCTGTTTCCACTGCACTAATCTCCTATTACTGCCACGTTATGACAACTGATATTATAAGGCTTTTTTTTGTCCTGGTATCTGAATTTATACTTTTCGAAGATAATGTGACAGAGTGAATGTCTTTTTTCAGTTTTACATTTAGAGCACAGAGTTCTCTGTTCTTATGTGGCTGATTAGATTCATGGTAGCTAATCAGGGAACAGTCTGAGTTACAGTTTTCTGAAGGGTCATTAAATTGTACACTATATTCTCAAAGTCTACAGTTCTGTGGTAACACATTTTGATATCTGAGTGAGGACAAGGCTAACAACTGAATCTAATAGACTGAACAGGACTCTGGTTATGCTAACTCTTGAATATAAGATCAGTGAAATATGCTGCACTTGAATTATTCCCTTTCAATATTTTTGCTTCAGTTCTTTCAAAGTGGTACAAGAGACTTATGTTAAGCACTCCTACGCACTCTCTAAAAAGCTTGAGTGTGCTCACTGATCATGTTTTGTTTTGAAACAGTGCATTCCATAAATCGTACATTTTGTTTTTCTTTTCTATTGCTGGCCTAGAACTAATCCATTACTTGTGAGAAGAGCTGAAAGGGCACTGATACATTTAGAGTTCATGAAATATCTGCTTCCAGGTTCTTTTAACACTGTGTGGCTTCAGGTTTTCACTTTAGGGCTTTGTTGCTGTATCCCTCCACCCCCTCAGGTGCTGAGCAGGAAATTGAGGGATGGATCTGTACACAGTGAAGGACTGATGTTACCATGCTGCATGTGCCATGCTATCTCAGACCCATGGATAGAGCTTAGCAAATAAGGTTTCAAATAAGGTTTTATAGGTTTCCAGTGACATAAAACTGAACATGACATTTACTTGCTATAATTAGCTTATCGACTTATCAGCACTTACTTATTTGTGGTAATATGTATTACTCAGGATTATATACTGTATATTGGTATGGTATTGAAACGACAAACACCAAATGATACTGTACAAATGTAATATATACTGTACATGTGTTTATTTCAACTGTACCACTATACTGTAGTCAGATGTGAGAAAACAACCTGGTATATACAGTATTTTAATAGGCGACAATAGGTGGGGGTAATGCCCTACCCAGCTGCAATTTACCATTAAAACGAAGAAGAGTTATTTCCGGTCAAGGCATAACAGCCACGCCAGTTTGAGACAGCACTACCCTGTCAAAATGTACGTACTATACAAGTGAGTACATAGTGTGTACACAGTGTACTACATGTAAGTGTACTCACAGAAGTATCCAAATTGAGACACAACCTAAGAATGTGTAATTATCAAAGCAAGAAACCTGAAAATGAATATATGAGTATTAAGTCATGAAACGATACAGCCTTTAGGTATTGTAATAAAAAGAAATTAGTTATTAACTAACTTAGGTTATTATCTGTATGGGAAATTAGCTGCTGTTCAAACAAGACACATATAATACTTAATTTAATCATATGCTGTGCAACATTGTTCTCCATGTCAGGATTATGATATGTGTATGAACTGGGGAGAATGTAAACGATAATCCTTAATCTTCTTAGGGAATTTAAGATGCTTAATTAAAGACTCCATTCAACAGAACAACACAGGCATTTCGTCATTCTAAAATATTGCATTTATTACATTACTTCGATAAATAACTCGGCTTCATTACAAACGTTTTCTCATATGTTCATCAGAATAGAAACACACCATTATTCTTCCTCTGGGCATTCAAACATGATTGAAATTGTCTTTCATTTTGAGAGACAGGACAAGCAGGACAGCGGATAACCTTTAGGACATCGAGAGATTTGTCTAAAGTAGGGATGACATTTAGTTTAATGCAAGAATGGAAACTTTCTGAATAATACATTTTTAAATCCACAAATCTTTTAATCAAAATGGCCCTCTTGGATCATATTTCATATCTCACCACAAGCTACATGAAACAACACAACCCCACCAACACAATCCCTGGTGTTGCTTTTGATGCAGGGCTGTTTTCAGTCTGAACTCCTGTTTATGGTTACGCTTCACAGAGATAATGGTTTAGGTTAGGGTTAAAGTGCTCATATCGTGCTTTTTGGCTTTTTCCTTTTCCTTTATTGTGTTATATATCTTTTTGTGCACATTATAGATTTACAAAGTGAAAAAGCCCAAAGTCCACCCCAAAGGGACTTACCATCTTCCAGAGAAAAACTACTGAAGCTCACACAACTGTACAAACAGGTCTATTGTAGTAGCCATTTACTGCGCTCAACAAACAAACGTAATATTGTAAACCGTTATCGCCATGCCATTCGTTCATATCAGCTTAGGTTGCTACAGCACTACTTACTGCAGCGACTAGCTACGCAGTGCTTAGCTCGGTCACTGTGTGCCTCCCAACAAAGATGAAAGAGAAGTGAGATGCCTCACTCTGTAGCTAAAACAGAGAGCTCAGCACACAGGGTGAAAAGAGGAGCTGCAGCAACGTGCGGTACAACAAAAATATGGTGTTTTCTGAAAATTAAACCATTTAAATCTATTCTGGTACAACCTGTAAATACAATTATGAACCTGAAAATGAGCATAATATGAGCACTTTAATGGATAGGTTCACAATAGTTTTAAGTCTGTCTGATAACAATAGTCAGGTGCCCATAGGAACATTGCAACAAGAAAAAAAAACACATTCTACAGTTTCTCTGAAGTTAATATGAGGCTTCAGCAGGTTTTCATGCTAAGCTGTGGTGGAGGGATGGAATGTATTTTTTACACTAAACAAGCTGTGTAGACCTTGTCCCCCACCACTTACACTGAAATTGATTTGCGAATTGATCTTTTCAGGGCCAGTATGAAAGTGAGGAACGATTTAGTGATGTGTTGTTCGCAAACAAGTCGGTTATGAGCAGACTCCTTGAAGTGAACGATGGGAGCCGGCTCTCAGAGACGGGTTGGTTTTCTTTAACGTATTCTCTCCAGAAACAGTTCACTTTGGTAATAACATTAAGAGCCAGGCATTGTGAGACTTTTGTAGGTTGTGTCAGTTATCTTGCATATTTATTTCTTGCAAAAAACAAGAAAGTAACTTAGGCAGTGACCAGGAAGTCAGCCTAGTGTTTGATGTTTTTACATTATTTAAGGTTTTTATTCTAAACACACATGCACAATTAAAATTATATTGTCTAAGTTTTAATGATTATATCGCAGATAAACTTAGTAACCCACCCCCCCAAAAAAAGATTGGCTCTCTGAAAGGAACATCCAGCTCCCTTCAAAAAGCCTTAATTCCTATCACTAGAATGATTACAGCAAGTAGAAACCTGTTGCAATGTTCATATGGGCACCTGACTATTGTTTTAAGGCAGACTTGAAGGAAGGTAACGGACAACCGGCCGAAAAGAGTGACATCCGGTGGAATTTCCGGCAGCAACAGAGCAATCCCGTAAGTGGAACATCGTGGATATAGACTAGGCCCTAGTCTATATCCACGACATTCCACGGTTCTCAAAAGTTAGGGAAACACAATGTTATGGAGAAACACTACGTCACAGCACTACACCATTTAAACTCACCACTGAGGAAATGGCATTGATAGCCTACCTGTGTTTACTTAGTAGCCAGAGCCTGTCTTTCTCTATCACTCTGTTAGTAGCCATTGTTCAAATAAATTGTTCAATATTGATGAACCTGTAGCTTGTGTGTGTGTGTGTGTGTGTGTGTGTGTGTGTGTGTGTGTGTGTGTGTGTGTGTGTGTGTGTGTGTGTGTGTGTGTGTGTGTGTGTGTGTGTGTGTGTTCCCCCTTGGTCTCCATCGCGCCCCACCTCCCTGCCTCCTGTCCAATCAGAGCAGAGAACAGCCATTCGGGCCTCGCGACCTAGAGCCGGGAGACAGTGGGGGAGGGTCACGTGTGTACACACTGTAGGGCTCAGCAGCACTTCAGCAGTAGTAAAGTCTGCAACGGACAGCCCCTTTTCAGAACAAGCCTCGTACGAAAAGTTGATAGATGAGTTCTCCACCGTAACGCAGTTAAACCGTTCTTTTTGCTGTTTTCTTCACCGAAGCGATTATTCTACGTGTGTTGATGAAATGAAACGACTGAGAAATGCCACTGAAAATGCTACATCCAAACCCAATGCCTCCGTAGGTTTGTCACCCAGCCAAATCTATACGTTTCTGGTGAGTTTTACTCTCTTTTTATTATCATTTCGACTCACTAATTAGATGCGGTTGACTTGAATTGTAATCGTTCCAGTGGTATACAAGTGAATTTGCCCCGATGCGAGATTAAGTGTCCGTGGTAACAATAGCCGCAGAATTGGTAACGTTAGAATAGTTGTAAAGCCGTGACAGCTATCCACGCTTTGATCTGTGCAGTCAAGTGTAATGGAGAGACATGTCCGCACTAATAGAGACTACGATAGGCTAGGGTTGTTTTTCTCCCCCTTGTTCACCTGTAGTAGTCTACCTTCACAGTTTTAACGACGCGTTTATATTTGAAAAACAACACCTGAAGATGTTTCTCACGGGATCAGCTTTCTCAGGTGCTGGGGGGAAAAGTTATCAGTTTAATCAGGTCTCTGAAGTTCAAAGCCCCTTCACTGGCAATAAAAAAAGTGTAGTTTTACAGCTGTGGTAGGCTGCTCTTTATATGAATAACCTATCTTGTTGACATGACATCTGCCATTGGGACCTAGAGCTAATCGGATGTCATGGTGAGTCTGTTAATTAAGCATATATGCGATGTTTATAACTAGCAGCCTGCAAGAAGTAGCCTTTCTCACTGGATCAGTAAATCTACTAAATCCCAGGCCATCAATGAATAATTACTGATTTTTTATGTTTAGGTTTGTGAAGTTTAATCATTCATAAACTGCTTAAAGAATAATAGCAATGTTAGATTTTCCACACAGGCACATTCATATATTCTATTTGTTATGATAAATGGTATCAAGGCTTTTGATCAGCTTTTAAAGCCACTATTTAATAACCAGATGTTTACCTTGGTTACTAATTATGTACCACTTATTATGGCCAGCAACAAGGAGACTGTATGAAAGTGTAGTTCTGCCAAGATACCGCTCACCAAATTAAATGCTTCTTGAGATTTAGGCTTTGCACTTGTTGTTGTCAACTTCATCCATGTGACCAAAGGGGACATGGGATGTGTGCCATGGCTTAATGTCAGTAAGCCTGCTTTGTGCTGACCATTGAACTCTGACTTTGTTGATACCTGTCACAGTTGTTCCAAAAAGACGCTGAAGAAATTGCCTTGACTGTCTGTGACTTGTGCTTGACCGGAGTCTCTTACACAAGAACTTGATAAGAGGCAATACTGTTTTTCAGGGTGGTAAACAACACCCTCTGTGCAGCAGTGAGTCATTGAAATCAACATTTTGGAGCTTTTTTAGTTTTTCTTTAACTAACACGTCAAGATTTAACAGATATACAAGAAGGATGATAGGCAGGTAGATAATTGACCTGTATACAGTGATGTAGTTTGTGAGGAATCCATTCAAAAACAAGTCATCTTCCCCTTCATCTTCCAGCGCTGTGAACCAATTCTGTTGGGAGTGGGACTGATGAGGATTTTGGTTAAATGTTCTAAAATGATATAAAACCCTCCCACAGAAATGGAGTTGATGGCAAGTATTTTAATCACCCCTGAGAGCTTAGTCATTTTAATTTGCAAAATGTTATGCAGCATTAGCGTTCACCTGAAGTCAGATTTCTCATTAATACTCTCAGTTAGTGGGCTGCTTTCCAAATATAAAAGGTGCCTGAGAAACGCACTGGAACCGAAAAGACTTCTTAATGAACCATTTACATCTTAATGTCCTCTGGTGTTGTAAATAGTTTGGTTCTGTAGGCAAGTACTTAAAATGTGACACTATTAATTGTGCATCAGATGTCACTGTGTTGCAACTCTGACATCGTTGCACAGTCACAGCATGTGTGTGCCGAGAAATGTGAGTCATGTAATCTTGTTTTCTTCTCCTGTAGTATTTCTGTTGTTGTTCTGCTGCATGCTGCTGCATACACAAGTGGCCAATCATGTGACTTCACTCAGTACTTTCTGAGAAGAGCCTGTAAATTCCAGTTAGGATATATGAGGGGTGTGGGACCAGTATGTCACACTACTCCCATCAGCCTGCGAGATCTGGCTTCAATACGCTGAGACGTCAAGCACGTGTGCGTCACTCTTACGAGATCATGTTTGGTGGGGCTGAAGCATGCTAAAGCACGGCCTGCCCCTCTGGGAATATTTAACTTTAAAAAGTTCAGACGGGGCTTAACCAAGTCTACAGCTGCAGTCAAAGACGTGAAAGAACTCTGACAACAGCTTAGGCTATTCTTACTTAGCCATGTCATTTTACATATGGCACCTTTACATTGACCTCTAGCCTTCGACCTCTTATACCGCGACGACATCTCATAACAACAACAATTCACTATTGGTCCACACAAACAATTCTGGTTTCCTTGCATTAGCCATTTTCGTCATGTTCTTCTTGTGTTTGGTTTCTTCTTCTACTGTCTGTTTGTATACAGCGTGCAAGCTTTATGCGCATGCACGGCCTCTTCTTCTCTGTTTTTGGTGAATTTCTATAGCAGAAACAGCGCCACCTATAGGCCTGGACTATAAAGTAGCGTGTTTAGTCATTTACAAATGGACGCAACTATTCTTGAAACGATGCCAGGGAAGACGGGGGAGGGGGATTGTTATGGTACGCGTGGACGTGGCCTAAATCACTGCATAAATATTGCCTTAAGGTCCAGACACACAAAGCCGATGGCGATGTCAGTGACTTGAGTCTGTTCGGTGTGTTCCGTGCCATCGTCTCTCGGAGGGGGATGTCGGCCTTCATTTTGGCCGATTTGACATGTATAATTGGCGGGGCGGGCACTGCCGGTAGTCGGACTGAAATGACCCATCTGATTGGTAGAGTGCTACCCCGGAAAACGAGGAGCAGAATGTGCGTGACTAGAGTCTCTCAAAATCTGACAAAAATCTTTTAAACTGACCTTTGTCGATCTGAAATGAAGACAGATTCAGCAACTACCATGACAGTTTGTTTTTGAATTTCCGGAGAAACCAGACCCACATGACACGTTCGTCCAATCAGTTGCCGGTTTTCATTTTTGGGCGACAATACAGATTAGTGCTGCCTGCTGTTATGGAGACGTATTACGTCTCGTCGCTTCGGTGTGTTCCGAGGCACTTTTTGGACCAACTCGGGGAGACTGTCAGTCCAACTGCCTTTTCTGCCGAGGGTCGGCCGTCTGGTCGGTGTGTCTCGACCTTTAAAAAGAGAGAACTACCCCAACTTCATATGCCTCAGGTAGTACACATGCTCTAATAACAACAGCATATAGTGTGTTGTTTTGCTTATGTGAACATCGCATCTCTGAACTTCACGCTGCAGATTCTGTCATGGGTTTTAAATTTAAATGATCTTGGTTACTCTGAATTCAAACAAACATAGCTCATACGATATGAGTAGGAGAAGACATTTTTCTTTCACCTCGCTCGTTTGTCCCCTCAGCGGAGTGGAAAACTAGAGATTTCATTATCATGGGCTGCTGGCAAAATGTGCAGAACTAAAGTGCAATGACAACACCAAAGTAGAAGTTGCCTAGAATGAATTGATGCAGACAGTGCAAAGTTAGCAGTGGTTGTTCACAAGTTTAATATGAAAACCATGATTTAAAATATTTTTAGTATGGGCTATAGCAAACAAATGTGTTTTCTTTTTTTGCAGTGACTTGGAGGAAATGCAGAGGAGACTAATTGCTCCCTAACATTAGCATTTTCTTCTCTATTCGTGTGTCACAACTATATTGTGTGGTAACTATGCTTTGATTGGTTTGGCCTATCTTTAAAAGAGTGAAATCCTGGGGGATGTTTTAAAAAGAAAAAGAAAAAAGGGCATGATGGTTTAGCATGAAATAAAATGTGTTAACATATTAACACATTTCTGTCACTTTCAGTAGGTAAACACAGGGAATTCTAAAGTTTCCGCTGTTTACCTTTTAATCGACTACGCATTATAAATGCCATGGCGTTAGTTTTCATCTGTACTTCATCATTGTTTTGTCATTGTCAAGGCTATGTGTCAAATACTAGGGTAATACTGTATATAGAGTAACAGGAAACAAAGTATTTGGAAACAAACTGTTAAAGTAATCAAACACTAGTGCATCACAAAGCCATTTATGCAGAATTGTAGGAACCCTGCAGCTCTCGGAAGCAGTAGTGTAAGCCAATGTGATAATGAAAGGGTGGCTGAAACGACTGTACACAGCAGGTGCTAATGAATGGGGACAGCCAACCACAATGCAGTGTGTGCTCTCTTTGAAATTGCCCAAATTCTCTTAAAAGTCATTTTCTCCTGAAGTGATCACAGGTTGTTGAAGGAGTGAAGGGTACACAAACTTCTTCCAATCTACAACCTATTCAGAGACAAGCACATAATCCATGGGAGAGGACCATAGCTCATTATGTACTTGTGTCAAGGCCTGTTTTAGTAAATGAGTTACCTAGCTGCTTATAGAGAGCATGTTTACAAGAGGTCTGTCCAGTGCTCCTGTCTTGGTGAAGACGGTTGTTTTTTAAAGAGTAACTCTACGCTTTCTTCCTCCTGATCCTGATCCTGGTCCAGTCCAGCTCTGAGCTCCAGCCTCCACTATAGTCTTATTACAGCCAATTGGAGTAGTATAGAGGAGGGACTGAGCCCTTGTGTGTATATCCGTCTGTCTGAGGCTTAAGGCCAAAACAGCCCCTCTGTAGTGGTGTTACGTAAGTGAACGGAAGAATGTTTCCTCTTTACTGGCATCGTTACTCATCCTCCTGAAATCAAAACTGCCTTCCTGCACTTTGTTCCACAGTATTTTCAAGGAAAGCGGTTTCCAGAAAATTCGGAACAGATTAGCACATTAGCACATCCGTTTTTATTTTTAAGTTTATTTGCTCTTCAGAGAATCATCCTTTTGCAAAGCAGTTTTTGGAAGTGAAGCCAAACGAGTGGGAGCATAACTGCCAAATTGTCACTGAGGAAATGCAATACAGTGAACTTGGTTGATTTATCACTGCAATCCTGCAATAGCCTTATGATCTTCCATTTCCTTGACCAAAGCTGTTTGAATAATTTATTTAAAAGGACCTGGGTGAATTATGCAAGGCAGCATTACATAAGCTTTTTCAAAGCCCAAACACTCCAGACATGCACATGGTCATTTTCTTTGACCTTGCCCTGAACTCCAACCCAGCAACTTGATCCTGGCTGACCCCTTCGCCAGAGCCTGCTTCACATTTCACTCTTTATAAATCTACCCATCACCACGTGCCCAACCCCCAGTCAATAGAAGGTGCATGAGCTTTACTCAGAACAGTACAACCAAAGCAGTCTGTGAAGTGTCGGGCTAGAAAAGTGTTTGTCTTTATCTGGCTGCTTGACCATGTGAAAAGCACAAAGCGGTAAACACTTGCTCTCCCCCAGTGTGGCTCTCAAAGAGGAGAAATAGTGGGTTTTGAAGCTGAGCCAGCAAATGAAACATATTGTGAGGCGTTTGTATTCAGCCAGTCAGATGCAGTGAAGTGAAATTAATAGTGTTACCCAGGGCTTAATAGCTGTGCCGTGGCTGACGTGTTTTTGTGTCCAGGCCTTGTTTGCTCCCCTAGTCAGAAACAGAAAGCAATAACAGAGAGGGTTGAATTTTTGCTCATGGAAATAAGAACAATTGAATGTGGTTTTCAAGGAGGCGGGGGTGGAGTGTGTGGGAGGTGACTTTCTCAAAAATGTCCACATAAGCTCACAAAAATGACGATGTGATTTTGGTTATTTTGTGCTGATACCATCAATAAGTATGTGGCGGAGAAGACCAACGGGAAGATTGACAAGCTGGTGGATAACCTCGATCCAAACACAGTCATGTATCTCATCAGTTGTTGTTGCTTCAATTTCTCTTTTTTTCACATGTTCCCAAAACAATGATAATATACACCGTACCATGTAATTCTTACACACTGAAATGAACAATGAAACGGCCTAGTGATCACATCCACAAACCATTTTTTTTAAATTAAATGAAATTACCATTAGTTCTATCTATATTTGATTTTTTTTGTCGATTTTACTCCGCTCTAATTATTATTAATGCTTATTGATAACAAATATGATGTTTGTTATTTGTTGTTTACAAGGGCGTAACTTTGCGTTCAACGTTGGCGGGGGGGGGGCTTGCGATCTCCACGTTCGAGCAAAACTGAAATTTTGAGCATATTAAACACTTCATTTCCTGCATTCTGGTAAATTTTTCAGCAACAATTTGTGCCTTTTCTGCATCAATTTATAGTGCAAATGTCTTTAATTATGTAAATCTAATTATTTAGGGATATTTAGGGGGGTTGCACTGGCCAGTTTTGATTATTCGGGGGGTTGTAACCTCCACATCCCCCCTGTAATTCACACCTATGGTTGTGTAACTAACTTCTGTCTCCCCAACTCTCTGTCTGCAGTCGACCTGTTGAGAGACTGGACCTGTGTCAGAGCCCAGCGATGTGGCTCTGCATGGTCTACAATGAGACGGACACCAGCGTGGACTTCCGGCTCTGCCAGGACTTCGGCCTCATCCTGTCAGTCTTCTCCATCATCTACCTCCTGGTGTGCTTCCCGTTGGGGCTGTGCTACAACGTGCTGCTGGTCGTGGTCAACCTCTCTAACAAGGTGTCTATGACCATGCCGGATGTTTATTTCGTCAACATGGCTATTGCGGGCCTTGTGCTCAACCTGGTGGCGCCCGTGGAGCTGCTGAGCTCCACCTTCACCCGCTGGCACGCGTGGGAGTACAACAATGAGGTCTACATCACCCTGATCATCCTTTTCAACATCTCCTCTCTTGTCATCATGTATTCCACCACGCTGCTCAGTCTGGACTACTATATAGAGCGGGCGCTGCCTCGTACATACATGTCCAGTGTGTATAACACCAAACACGTGTGTGGGTTTATCTGGGGCGGCGCGGTGCTCACTAGCTTCTCTTCGCTGCTCTTCTATGTGTGCAACCACATCTCCACTAAGATGGTTGAGTGCTCCAAAATGCAGAACAAGGAGGCAGCAGACGCCATCATGATGTTCATCGGCTACGTGGTTCCAGCTGTGGCTGTTCTTTATGCCTTTGTGCTCATTTTGCGCATTAGGAAGGAGTCTACACCTCTGGACCAGGACTCGGCTCGCTTGGACCCTTCTATCCACAGGCTGCTGCTCGCCTCAGTCTGTGTACAGTTTGTACTGTGGACCCCATACTACATGACCCTGTTGGTACACACTGTAGCTGGTGCACCAGGATACATTAGCAACGTACATTACTTACCTACATATTATTTCTTGAGATGTGTGTCTAAACTGCTGGCTTTCTCAAGCAGCTTTGTGATGCCTCTCATGTATAGGCAGATGAACAAAAACTTCTCCAACAAGCTTCAGCGGTTGCTCAGGAGGCTGCACTGCAGAGACCAGTCCTGCCCTAATGAACGCTCAACAGTGCAGCAAGTGGTGACGTGAGATCTCCTCGTTGGGAGATTACGCCCCTCCCACTCCCTCTTTTCAACCTCTTGGCGTAGCTGGCACTTATTCCCACCCCCCCACGAAGCCAGTATCTGAGTGGGCTCCCTCGCTGCTCTGGACTGTGTTAAGAGCGACGTAGCTAACTGTGGAATTTCCTGTCACCTTCCAGAATTTGATCTGATCTTTCCAGTTCTGCAGTGAGAGGACACGCCAAGCAAAAACCACTAAGTGCTGTTATTTTTTGTCACTGAGTGAAACTCTCCACTAAGACACTTGAGCTTCTAGTTCGAGGGCGGTAAATAGGCACTATCAGCAGATAACTATCCAGCACAGTGTTTTCTCTGAGTTTCACACAGACAGTCATGCAATATCCTGTTAGCAAGGAACTTCCAAGCACTATACCATTGCAGTGGGTGCAACTTCCCTGGTCAAGGTGTGTTATGAATTGTCTGCAGTGTGCAAGTTTGACCTATGCATGACCACCTACATTTCACTGTTGAGTCACAATATGTTACTAGATACTATTTAAGTCCTAACAAAAATAATTACTAAATGATGCATGATGCGTTCTCCTATCAGACAAGCAGAAGCAGTAATCTACACACTTTAATTATTACGTGAAGCCAAGTTATTTAGTTTCTTCAAAAAAACTCTACAACCGTGCATTATTGGATGGTGGCTGGTATATCAGCGACCCACCAGAGCTAATGAACTTGCATTGTGTGTCAACATTGCAAACATGTTGCGCTGCCAGCGAACATCAGTTTACTGCCCTCAAACTAGAGGCCTCGATCACTTGAGAAGTCAGTTCTACCTTTCCAGAGCTGACTTTTCCTTTCACTTAAACGTGTTGAACGTAATTCCTCATGATCAGAGTAAATAATCTTCACATTTTAAAGGTAGAGTACATATTAATGGTCTCTTAAAAGCTCTTTTCTTTCTTAACACCAGTACTACCCTGTAGCTAGACATACTTGTATGAAGAGATGTTCTCAATTCACGTTTATTAACTGAGTTCTGAGGTTTTGACACTTTTATTCTTGCTAGTCAAGCTCCACAACAAATATCATAGAATAAATTAATATACTGTACATCCACACCACTTTAACGTCATACAGAACTACATGAAATGCTTACATAAAGCTTATATTCAGGGTTCAGACATAACCGGTATACCTCTTGTGATCTCTACTGAAATCACATTATCTGTTAACCATAAGCAGTTCAAATCCACTCATTAAAAATCAGCTCATTAATTTGAGCCTCAGCCCAGTATGTGACTTGTTCAGGAATTATGCTCACATAAAGTCAGTGAAGGGCCCTGAGGAGGTGGCATGTACATTCTCTAAATTGTATGAGTGGTTGGAAGGTTTTTCCCAGTGGAAATTTGAAGCCTGTCTTGGTTGCTCTAGAGGCACCTTCACAAAAAATCTTCACAAATTATAAATGACTCGCCTGTCGAGCACCTGCAAACCGCGTGTTTGACACAGATTTTGAACTGTAACGCTGCTCCGATCCAGTCGGGGTAATCTGCACATCATTGGTAAAGCTGCTTTGCTTTCTTGGCTGCCACTTACTAACACTTTAAGTGAACAGACTAATAGTGATGAACCCAAGTTATAAAATGAAAAATATATTTTTTTTAAACTTGTTTTTGCACGAGGTCTGTTGCATCACTGCAGTAGTTTAGTTTTTGTATTTGCTTTCTGAATTGGAGGGCCAGTTTATCAATCATCCTGTGAACAGATACACCAGCGGGGTGGGGCATTCACTTGTAGAGAAATGGAAGATGGACACACCGTTATAGTCTACCTCCAGACATCAATAAATCCTAATCACTTATATCTGTAGACAGTTTTAATTTACACCTTCAAATAAACAATTCTGCGATGTGCCTTGACACAAGATGTAAGCTACATTCACCAGTGTGCTTGGCTTTTTAGCGTAAAATGTAAAGGATTGCCAGATCTACTGACTCAGATTTGATACCTTTTTATACATATATGAAGTTATTATAAGATTATAGTAGTATATCACACAAACACATACTGTATTTTTTTAAACCTCTCGTGACTATGGATATTTTTGTCTACAAATGAGGTATGAAACAGTGTCCAACATTTTAATGTTGGCTGCATAGCCCCACCCTTATGTGTATCTACAATCAATCAGTGAAAAGTACTGTTTATTTTCAACTGAGGCTGTGTTTACATTATGTATTACAGTATATGCTGCCCCATTTAAAAAAAAAAAAAAAAAGTGTACGTAACGTGACACAGTTAATCATTATGTGAACTCAGTTCAAAGTCCTAACGCTAAAGCAAACAGTAGTACATGGTCAGATGATAAGTGGTTTGAATCAAAGCTTGTGACAGTCTGATGGAGGAAATTTAAGCAGCATTTGTTAAGGTGGTGTCCATTTTTAGACCCAAATTGGTGTACTATATACTGTTGGACAAAACTCAAACTATTATTTAATCAATAGGTCCAACAGTGGCACTTGGATTATAGTGAATAGAATTGAATGTTTCCCAGTTTTCTGATTATGTTTCTATTTGGATGTAACAACAACATATTTTTTTTTTTTTTTGATAATGTTTTTTTATTTCGGTCTGACTCTGAATTTGCATCAAACTACAAAAAGTGAATGGCAACTGTGCCGATTTTTGGAGAATAGCTAAATAAGAGTTATGACCATCTAACTTTACCGTGTCCCTGCAGCGCCACCTGTAGGGAAAATATCATCAGTTTTTGCAAGACTGCTTGGAGTTGATAGTGCACGTGCCATCTAAATGTGGTTGCAATCACACAAAGGGCCTCACTTTTAAAACCAAAATCCAATTAGTTTTCCTACACGTTTTGCAGCTGAAATATCTTGCTATGTACTGTAAAACACAGGACCTAAAACCAACTCCTTGGCAGAGGTAATAATTAGCAATCACCACAAATGGACTGACTGCACGATGCACACAACTGGCAAAAAAAGATTGATTAAAAGAAAATTGTGCTCAAAATCACAACCAACTCAGATTACTGCTCAGGTCTGAGTTTGGTTTATTATTTTAGAGGGGCCATAATCTCACATCAGTGTGAAGACATTTGAGCAAGAATCACTGAGTTCAGATGAATTGCTGAAGCAGACCAGGTGTAAAAACACCCTCAAAGTTCTCGTGTCTCGAATGTATGTAGATGCATTTTAGCTATTTGAACAACAAAACCTCAAAAGTCCAGATGAATCCACTTTCAGATGTGATGCTTTTGTGACTGTGTATGCAAGTGTATGTATAATACAAAATAATGTGTATATACTGTATTGTATGTGAGAGATTTAGAAGATACCTTGCTCTTTCAAAAACCCAGTATTATTTTCTGAGAGATATATTTAGATTCTGTAAGTAATCTACTCTATTGTCAACTGAGTCAAAGACTGATTAAACAATAAACTAACATGGATATTACCACTCCGTATCTCAATAAAATGTGACAATACATATGATGGAAATATGTTAAAACATCTGCTATGCAGTCAGTTGTCGAATGGCTGCTTGGTATGATTAATGCCAAACCTCTTTGTTCTTGAAACAAGTTAACCAAACGTGACAAGTCTTGCGAGATAGAACTTGGAGTTGGTGCTTTGCTCCCAAAAAAAAGTCCCTTGAAATACAAAATACTATTCTTTCTTTACTTTTTTATCTAAAAAAAACACAGACCGCTTGACTCAAGTTTTGCTTTCATCTAGGCTACAACTCAAGTATGAAAACAAAATACTGTTAATTCTAGCTCTTGGACTCTGTGAGGTCAGGATGATGGCAGGTTGTCGAGGTTCTTCCCTCCCTCTGAGCTGCAGTGACGGTGGGAGTGAGTAGGGATGCCACAGCTCTCCTCTGGCTCGCCACACCGCTAACAGCAGATTGCTTGTGGCGAGACCATTCAACCACGCCACTCCGACTGGGGAAAATAGCAGCACTCCAGGCATTCTGGGAATTGTTTTGTCTTCTGTGGGTCTGACAGTCCGATACTGCTGCCATTCTCAATGAAAACAATGTGTGTAGGCTACATCTGATAACAATGCTGCACACAGAACTGTGTGATTGCCTGTTAGGAGGAGCTGGGGTGGGGGGGGGCCAACAGGAGTGCTGTTGAAGTGCTGCAACAGGAGGCTAGCAGGGTTGAGATGATGAAGGGATAGCACTCTGTGAAAATCATATTTAATTATGAGAAGGGTTACAATTAAAGCTCAACAGACTGAGGTAAAGTGCCATATTGCAGTGAGGAGTAATCATGGTGCATCAGCTGTTGTCACTGCTAGAGTCAGGCCCAGCAACAGTAACATTTTATTGCACAATAGTGTGTATATTTTAACATCTTTAGAGCCAAAACACAGAGCAAACATAAGAGGTCCAGCAGGAGGAGGGGGAGGTCTTGAATTATATGTAGTACATCTGGAAATGATATGACAATAGAGTGAATTGAACATGGTTGTCATGGTTGCCATTTCCCTTTCCTCTGAGGACTGGAGTTCATGGGAGGGGGGGGGCTTTTTGCCTGATTCTGTTAGCTCAAGCAAACAACACAAAGAACACAAAACATCAGTCAGTCAGTCAGTGTAGTTATACCATCTGTATTTATTCCATTTTGATAGAGCAGGAAGGTAATGATGCAATTGATTTTTCTAAGATGTAATACAGCTAAAAATGTCTGACCTCATTAGTATGTAAATGCACTGGTCACAAGATGTAGGTCTTCTAGCTAGCAAAAGGGTAATCAACCAATAGAGTACTAACTCGTATAAAAGAGCTACTTTCTTGTCTTTATTTTCTAATTGTTGCTATGTGCCAGGCTGTGTCTTGGCTGGAAGCAGTTGCTAGGCAACCATCAGCAGAAACTTCAGAGCCAGGCTAGCTGTTTCCCCCTGTTTCCAGTCTTTGTGCTAAGCTAAGCTAACCGTCCGCTGGCAGTATAGCTTAAATTTTAACAAACATGAGTGGTCTCTCATCTAATAATAGTTTAATAGTTTTTCCCATGATGTGAAACTATTTAAAAAAAATGTTGAATCTTAATAATATACAAGAGGATAAGTGGTTTAGATACTTTGTTTCAATCTAACAAAAAAAAGGTATGCAGATTAAATGAACTATGTGTAAAACTACAGGTTGTTTTCCTCAGGTTGCACTGAATCAAAGTGTAGTCTACCAGGAAAAGTTCTTAACTGTACGAGCATCTGTCTGGGAATAGGGTAACGCTGACTAGGCAGTTTTTAATGTGCTACATTAGTGTCAATGTTGTTTTTCTCCTTTAGAGGTTTAATCTGACCAAAAGTATTATACAGCATCCAAAATCAGACCACCTATGAAGCCAGAACATTTGGCTTGTGGCTTCAAATATTTTATCTGGCTGTCAACCAGATTTCACACACAGACCCTTAAACCGCTATCGTTTTTCTTAATGTGGGTCAAATTGGGCTGCAGAATCTAAAGACGAAAACATTGGGAGACAGGTTACAGTGAGTATTTTAGAAATCTATCTCACACTGTGATCCAGGGTGTCAGAAAGAGGACAGCAGTGGAATAAAATTGTGAATCCTTGAAACAGGAAGAGAGTAGAAGTGTCAGACCCCTCGAGACTGAAAAATATTCACATAACAAAACTGATAATTTTAAAGAAAAGAAAATAGAAAAGGTTGGACATTTTGAGAGTAAACACTGGAAAGGGGACAAGGGAAGTGTTCCAATGCAAATATGATATAATGAGATCAAATAGAAAAGACCACATGATGTAAAGCCAAGCTGGTTTTGATCCCAAGTTGGATTTAACCAAAAGCATAACACAGATAAAACAGGTACAAAACGTTTGAACTGGTTACTGTCCTGCATCTAAAACATACTCCTATGATTAGTGAACAGAATAAAATATCTATAGTTTTTGTCCTCAAAAAAAGCTCCTACCACATGAATCCTACAGAACAGAGCATAGACTTCAGAAAGGAGCCTTCCTCTTTGACCCACCACATCACTTCAGCTCTGGGGAGACAAATGGACTGGAGCAGATGTTTTTAAAACAATCCACCCTTCCTCCCCTGCCAGTACTGTTCTTTGCGTTTCCTCTTCAGAAATGGGAGCAGAGAATAATAAATAAAAAAAATACACTAACAATAAAATTTCAGCATCAGCTAAATATCAAACATGGCCCTTGAAGCAGTGCAGAGGAGCTGGACTGTGCAGGATGTTCCATTCAGAGGTTGTGGTTGTGGCTGTGGGATATGTTGGATGGAGCCAGAAGCACATCACACTGGTAAGTGGAGGCAGATGATAGTGTTGTACCCTCCCTCCTCTAGACCTCCCACTTTCACTCACCCAACCACAAGCAGTTAAACCCCACAACTTCCCATTAAAGTGATGGTTCGGAGTAATTTCACCCTAGGGTCCTTTGCACCATGACCTTGAGCCAAACACCCCCCCAGAAGCTTTTTTCACCTGGGTCTAACATTGGGAGAGTTAGCGTAGAGTAGCGTTATCAGCTGAATAGCTTAGCGCAGGGGCTAATGGACCCACGTTTGTATCTCGTAAATGACCCCACTAATAATGCCCGAAATTATACCAAACGTCTACACTAGTACATATAGGTTATGTACTCATAAAACGATGGATTGGAAAGTTTGTAAGTACACCAGAAGTTTATGAACACTTTACCTGCTCTCTTCTGCTCTTTTTTTGTTGCTGCTGCTGCTACCTGCCAGTTAGACGAGTGGCTTAGGGCGGTCATACAACATTACTAAGAAAAGATACAACAAAAATATTTAGTAATTTAATGATTAAATAAGGTAATGTCTCCAAACTTACCTCAATTATTACTTGTCTCCTGCTAGTTATACTACAGCACTTACTTAAAAAAAAAAAGTTAAATTAAAAAATATTTTTGTTGCATCTCTTTTCGGTGTTGTAATTTGTAGACGGCCCTAAGCACTCGTCTTACAGCAGCAACAACAACAGCAGAGAGCAGAGGCCAGCAGGCAAGTGTTATTTGGCTCGAGGTCATGGTGCAAAGGACCCTAGGGTGAAATTACTCCGAACCATCACTTTAACAACAATGCTAATGTTGTCTTGTTGATTAGATGTCACTAGGTGGGTAAGTATTGTTTTGTTGTTCTTTCATAAGCCTCTTTTTCATACAAGAAAAGAAAAAGCTATTGTAATCATGTGTTTTCACAGTTATGGCACAATTTCATGGTTATTATAATACAAAACCGAGACCAAAGCAAATATTGGATTCTCATTGTAATTTACCATATGATTCAATTATATAACCTTCAGCCTCTTTGTCATTCTCATAATAACCACATCAGTCATTTCTCTGATTCAGACAAAGCTTGTGCAGTGATGTTCACTCAGCGTTTATGCTAGTGGGCCCCCCAGTGGGCATTAACAGGGAGTGCATCCTCTCGCTAAGCAAATGAATCCAGTTGGAAAGGTCTCACAAATGAGTGGTAGTTGAAGCACAATATGTAAATTCAGAGTCATAGAGATCAAAAGGAGTCTGAGAGGCCAGTCTTTTTTTGTGTGTTATTTATTATTATCTTTAGGTTAGGGTTTTATGGTTATAACATATGCACCAACAGTGTTCTCTACTGGGCTTCAAACAGTGGTATCACATATAGTAAGATCTATTTTCAAAAAAAGTAAGATCAGATATAAGCAATGTGACCTGTTCCACTTGAGGGTTGCGTTATACTCACTTCACTAACTTGGTCTTTTTTCATGCCATCACTATTCAGGGAAATATCGCCCTCCTTAATCGCTCTCCCACTCATAGTCTAATAAGCACGTTGTCTTTCCCCTGGCTCAGATCGGTTAAATCAAAGGTAAACAAAAGATGCACTATACTTAACAACCTAATTATAATTAAAACGACTGCAACGATAGAACAAAATAGGAAAATTAGATGTGGACTATTAAATATTAGATCTCTGTCTTCTAAAGCAGTATTGGTAAACGATTTGATATCAGATAATACAATTTATTTATTTTGTCTTACTGAAACTTGGCTGGGCCATGAAGAATATGTCTAAATGAAGCCACCTCCCCAGTCATATTAATACTCAAATTCCTAGAGGCTCAGGCCGAGGAGGGGGAGTTGCAGCCATCTTTGATTCAAGCCTGTTAATTAATCCTAAACCTAAACTAAATTATAACTCGTTTGAGAGTCTTGTTCTTAATCTTCAACATCCAAAATGGAAAACATTACAGCCAATTATATGTGTTGTTATTAAGGGCTCCAGGTCCGTATTCTGAATTTTTATCTGAATTCTCAGAGTTTTTATCATGTTTAGTCCTTAAATCAGACAAAGTACTTATTGTAGGTGATTTTAATATCCATGTGGACGTTGACAATGATAGCCTTAGCACTGCTTTCAACTCATTATTGGATTCAATCGGTTTCAGTCAGTGTGCACAAGGCGACGCACTGTTTTAACCACACCCTCGACCTTGTGCTGGCATATGGTATTGAAATTGAGGATTTAATAATATTTCCGCAGAATTCGGTATTATCAGATCATTCTTTAATTACTTTCGAATTCTTACTACCTGACTATACTAAATTAGATAAAAACTTCTACACTAGATGCCTATCTTACAGTGCTATAGCTAAATTTAAGGAAGATATTCCAACAGCATTTGTCTCTTTGTCATGCCTTAACATAACAGAGGACCTTTATGTTAACCTCAGTCCCTCTCAAATTGATACATTTGTAGACGGTGCTACGACCTGCCTACGGACGACTTTAGACTCTGTTTCTCCCCTCAAAAAGAAGATGATGAAGCAAAGGAAACTAGCACCTTGGTATAACTCCCAAACTCGCAAATTAAAACAAATCTTGCGAAACATCGAAAGTAAATGGCGTTCCACCAAAGTGAAAGAATCTCGTTTGGATTGGCAAGAAAGTCTCAAAACCTATAGGAAGGCCCTAAGAAAGGCCAGATCAGACTATTACTCATCACTAACAGAAGAAAATAAGAACAGCCCAAGGTTTCTTTTCAGCACTGTAGCCAGGCTGACAGATAGTCACAGCTCTACTGAGCCATCTATTCCTCTAGCTCTGAGTAGTGATGACTTCATGAGCTTCTTTAATGATAAAATTATAACAATTAGAGATAAAATCCATCACCTTTTGCCCTCAACTTCTAACGGTTCACCTTTAAACGCAGGACCGCTAGAAAGAACGACTATTCCCGACATATTTTTAGACTGCTTTTATAATATAGACCTTCAACAATTAATGTTAAAGATATCCTCAGCTAAGCCATCTACCTGTCTCTAATACCCCATCCCAACGAGACTACTCAAAGAAGCCTTACCCGTGGTTAACACTTATTACTAGATATGATCAATATGTCCTTATTACAGCCCAGTCTCATGCCAGGTCGTTATATAGTCACGTTATTGTAATCTATTAAGTCGTGGACAGGTTACGTAAATGCCGTTTTTTTCGTGTGGCGATTACGAAATTGAAAGCAATGCATTTTAATGGGAAGCATATTTCGTGATTCCATAACGAAAGCGAGTAGCGAGTAGTTGATAAGGCGAAAGTCCGCGTAGGGAGGTTGGTCGGGGTGGTGGATGGGTCATAAAACACAGGACTTTCACGCCGGAGACCGGGGAAATAACACAGGACTTTCACGCCGGAGACCGGGGATCGCGCCCCGCGTGTGGCAGTACCTTTGTCCCGCGTGTTACGGTTCCTTACCCCGTTCTTTTTTTTTCCTAACCCCAACCGTCTCGTTATTGTGGCGTTTCATTTCCCGTGTCCCGCGAGTGGCGGCCCGCGAGTGGCGGCCCGTGCCGTTGTTTTGGCCGGCGTGTGGCGCCGCATTTCCCCGATCGCGAGTGGCGGCCCGTGCCGTTGTTTTGGCCGGCGTGTGGCGCCTCATTTCCCCGTAGTCGCGTCCCCCAGAGCAGGTTCAAAAAGCGTGACCTGTACACGTTCAAAAGTCGTTGCATATACACGAAAAAAACGTAAAAATCGTAACCTGTAGGCTACACGAAATTATGAATCAAAATAACGTGACTATTACACGACCTGGCGTGAGACCGGGTTGCCTTATTAACAGGTTATGTACCGCAGTCATTTAAAATAGCTGTGATAAAACCTCTTCTGAAAAAACCCACCCACGATCCTGAGGTCTTAGCAAACTATAGACCTATATCTAACCTTCCCTTTCTATCCAAGATCCTTGAGAAGGTAGTTGCTAATCAGTTATGTGATTTTCTACATAGCAATAGTTTATTTGATGACTTTCAATCAGGATTTAGAAAGAATCATAGCACAGAGACAGCACTGGTGAAAATTACTAACAACCTTCTAACTGCTGCAGACAAAGGACTTGTCTCCATTCTTGTTTTACTAGATCTTAGTGCTGCATTTGACACTATTGACCATACCATCCTGTTACAGAGACTGGAACACCTAGTTGGCATTAAAGAAATCGCACTTAGCTGGTTTAAGTCCTATTTCTCTGAGCGATCCCAATTTGTTAACATTAACGATAAACCCTCCAAAAAGTTAGCCATGGCGTTCCTCAAGGCTCAGTGCTTGGACCAATTCTATTTTCCTTATATATGCTTCCTCTAGGTAATATTATTAGGAAACACTCAATAAACTATCACTGTTACGCAGACAACACCCAATTATATCTGTCAATTAAGCCAGATGAAAGTGGTCAGTTAGCTAAACTTCAAGCGTGTATTAAAGATATAAAATCCTGGATGACCCAAAATTTCCTGATGTTAAACTCAAACAAAACTGAAGTTATTGTGATGGGACAAACGCACCTCAGAACTTCATTATCTAAAGATATAGCTATTCTGGATGGTATTGCCCTGGCCTCCAGCACTACTGTCAGAAATTTAGGAGTTATTTTCGATCAGGATATATCCTTCAATGCCCACTTAAAACAAACCTCAAGAACAGCCTTTTTCCATCTTCGTAACATTGCCAAAATTAGGAATATCCTGTCTCAAAACGATGCTGAAAAACTAGTCCATGCATTTGTTACTTCCAGGCTAGACTACTGTAATTCCTTACTATCAGGTTGCTCAAATAAGTCCC
This sequence comes from Perca fluviatilis, assembly GCF_010015445.1. Classification (NCBI taxonomy): domain Eukaryota; kingdom Metazoa; phylum Chordata; class Actinopteri; order Perciformes; family Percidae; genus Perca; species Perca fluviatilis. Next base: position 17,174,247 of record NC_053126.1, on the reverse strand, counting down.
TTAAGACTCTCCAGCTGATCCAGAATGCTGCAGCACGTGTTCTGACGAGAACTAAGAGAAGAGATCATATTTCTCCTGTATTGGCTTCTCTGGACTGGCTTCCTGTGAAATCTAGGATCGAATTTAAAATCCTCCTCCTGACCTACAAAGCTCTAAATGGTCAAGCACCATCATACCTAGAAGAGCTCTTAGTACCTTATTGTCCTAGTAGAACACTACGCTCCCAGAATGCAGAGCTACTTGTGGTTCCTAGAGTCTCTAAAAGTAGACTGGGGGCCAGAGCCTTCAGCTATCAGGCTCCGCTCCTGTGGAACCAGCTCCCAATTTGGGTTCGAGGGGCAGACACCGTCACTACATTTGAGTAAACTGAAAACCCTCCTCTTTGATAAAGCTTATAGTTAGGAAGTGAGGAGTTGCAGCGTCCGCCTAACCCGGCCCATCTGCTCCTCTTCGTAGTCATCAGTTTTATTTATTATATAATCAATAATATAGCGAGAGTAGAGGGAGGCAGGCCAGTACAGCCCGATCCGTTTGGGGAGAGTTCTAGCCCGACCTCGCACCTCTGTTTAACCTGCCTCTCTTAGTTATGCTATTATAATTCTAGACTGCCGGGGAAGTTCTTTCCTTCCTATGACACACTGAGCTGCTCTCTTATCTCTGTTTCCACTTCTTTCCTTTTGTATGCATCCTGTCCCAGAAATGCTTGTTACTAACCTAGCTCTGGGGAGTTTACTCCCCGAGTCATTCAGAGCTATGCTCTGCATTCTGTACTTCGGCCGCGTCCTGCTGCGTCCTGCTGCATCCTGCTGCGTCCGCCGCATCCACCCATGCTCTGCAGCGCCACGTTACATCCCGCAACACCCTGCTGTGATGTTCATATGCACAGAGTAGTCAGGATCCGGTATAGGAGACTGCACTACTCAGTATGACACGATGTGCCCTGCTATGACATGAACTTCCACGATGACCTTCAAAGTCACTGTTCCATCATCTTTAATGTGATTATTATTTGCCACTGTTCATCTCACCCCCAACCGGCCCCGTCAGTCACCGCCTACCAAGAGTCTGGGTCTGCCGAGGTTTCTTCCTAAAAGGGAGTTTTTCCTTGCCACTGTCGCAATAGCCACTGCTAATGCTTGCTCTTGAGGGAATTACTGTAATTGTTGGGTTTTTTGGAATTTATAGAGTGTGGTCTAGACCTACTCTATCTGTAAAGTGTCTCGAGATAACTCTGTTATGATTTGATACTATAAATAAAATTGAATTGAATTGAATTAATTTCTTTTTTTCCTCTTCTCTCCTCTCTAGCACTTTTCCACTCGACTGAACCCCACATCCCCACGTTTTTGTGTGTGAAGTTGCGTGGACAGAATAACTGAGATTTCAGGTAGCTGAGAGAAAATTACACACATCAGGCTTGCTGAATGACCTCTCAGACACTCTTCTATCTTCATCTTAGCTGCTGAATCGACTTTCTACCACAACTAAAATCCTCTTCTTCCAACCTTCAGTTATAATTCTCTGTTCTCCCCTCTCTTGTCAAAACCCACACTTGTTTGTGCCAGCAGGGCCACCAGCTGGCATATAGACCCTGTCCACTCCTTCAGACCATCACTGCTGCTCTGCTGCATCATTTCTTGGTTACCAAAATCAGCTTCTAGCGGTGAGGTAGCAAATTGCAACCAACTGAATACCCCATTTCTGCTAATAGATTCCCCTAAAGCCTAAACATTGGTCCTATAAAGCTAAAGTGCGTAGTTTCTGTTGCCCCCATAAAGAAAGTAATGACAACAATACTGTCGGCTCATCTACATGACGCAAGCCTTCGGGTGATCGCACCCCCACCCCTCCTCCACACAGTTACTAACACAGAGGATAAAAAATACATGATGGACTCTTCAGAATTATCTGGTCATTTTTATGTCCTCTTCATCTCCAAAGCTGAACGCTGCTGTTGTCCTTTCTCAGCGGTGACATAAAACACATCACTCAAGCTGAATGTCGCCGAACTATACCATTTTGTAAACATAGACATACTGGGAGAGTTTTGTGGAGTTGATAGGCTTATTTGCTTTGTATCAACTCATTTGGCAATGGCTTGAATCTAACGGACGTTCATTTATATAAAATAGTTGCGCATTAGCTTTAAACACACTGATACCAACTACCATGAGACCCCAACTATTCTGGTTTCAAGTCAGACTGTGATCCTTTATGTCATTGAGTCACTCTACACAGAACATTTTTCTCACTCCTCTCTCACTCTGCCTTGCCTTTCTTTGTCATCAGCGCAGAGTCCTCAGATACTTCTTTTCCTTGCTAGTCTGGAGAGCTACACAGGAGTGCATATAGTTTTGTGTTGGACAGATAGTCTAGCTAGCTATCACAATTCACCCTCCAGAGATTTGAATCCACCAGAGTTTAGAACGGCAACACAAAGGAAGCGTTAGGTAACAGAAATACAGTCGAAAAAAAGGACATACGGCGGAATTTCCGGCGGCTACAGGGCAATCTCGGAAGAGAAAGGCTGTGGATATAGACTCTGGATTAAGTGACCTTTCCACCATGCGAAGACCTCAGAGCTACATTCTGTCTTTTGGAGGCCAATTGAAAATGATTGTTGTCATGGACACTTTAATCCTGTTTTTTCATTTAATCTTTATTCGATAGATGCCTCTATTTTCATTGATTTCATTCAATATTATACGATGATTCCAAAGTGATTTTCCCTACCTACTGCTGTGTTTGCAGCTGATAATTTGTAAATAAATCTACTATGATATCAAAATATTATGTAGGGGTCAATTAAATCAACAGTATTTTCTAAAATGATTTAGTTTTACAACTATTCTTTGCTATGATGCAGTCTTACTTACCCATACTTGAATAAAAGTACAAGTGCTCTATCAAAAAAGTGACTTGACTAGAAGTAGAAGTGCTCTTTAAGCACCACACTTAAGTAGAAGTACTAAAGTATCAACATTTTTTGTACTTAATTACTGCAAGTAGTTTATTTGAAAATGTACTACTCAAGTACTAAAAGTAAAAGTACAAGTATTGTGTTATGTAGTTATTAAAGAAAGCAGTCAAATTTTGAATATCATATTGTTTGAGTTCAACTTTAAGGCAGTCACAAGCTGTAGGGCCTATATTGCTGGATATGAAGGAAGTTTCTGAAATAAACCCCAAAAGGTACATTAATGTCACAGCTGTTATAACTATTATTGTCTATTGTTGAAACGGTTAACATGCAGGACTCACTGCAGACTCAAACAACTCAGAAATAGATTACTCTGCTGCAACAATAGCTAAATAGAAAGAGTACAAACTTACATCGTCTCTGACTTCTGAACGGGCAACCGTAATGAAAAGAAACATGACGCGACCTCGGGGATTTCGTACATAACTTACGTAACTAACATAGCCGTAACTAACATAGCCGTAACTAACATAGCCATAAATACACACGTAACCTACACAGTGTCCGTAGCGTGAGGAATTCACAACAGTAACAAGTAACGATGCAGCACATAAAAAATGTATTGGAGTAAAAGTATTAAACTCATCGAAAATATGTACTCAAGTAAAAGTGGAAGTAGGAGAAAAAAAATAATACTCCAGTAGAGTACAGATACAGCCTTTTAGTACTTAAGTAGAATAGTGAAGTAGTTCTACTTCGTTACTATACAGCTCTGTATATATATATAGCTAGCTTTGTCATAGCAGATGGTTATTATATTACTGAAATTATTGCAGACATCTGTAGTTAATGCCTCCTAGCTATCAAAATGCACAACACTAGCCAACACCACATCAAATAGGTCTCCATAGCCACAGTTTGGACACATAGATTAGTTCAAATTATGTGCCTTGCCCAGGAGCAAAGAGTCTGTTCTGTTTCCAGTTTATTGAGAGTGAAGGCTCACCGTGTTTTAAGGCTTATTTGAATGTAATTGTAGTATTGAGAATGAACAGTAAAAAAGCAAGGGTCAATGTGTTTTGTTGTGTGTGGAAATCAATAATCGATACAGATCAGTATAGGTACACTATTTTACATACTGATGGAAAACTAAGAAAGGTCATGTTTGGTGTGTTGACATGGCCCTTAGGACTAAAAGCTAGACCACCCAGGTGAACAAATACTGCAAAAAAAATATAAGTGGTTTCCATAACAACACAACGTGGTCAAGTCAAAATCCTTGCTACTTATTTGCTGCCCATACTTTGCTTTATGTTAAAGTCAGCTCTCCCACTTCAGTTTCTGGATCTTTTTAAATGCTCAGTGGACACCTGGTATCACAAACTGGGCAGAAAAGACAAGGGAAGCTGATGAAGCATGGTGACAAACCATGGGCGACAGATCATCTCTTGCCTTTCTGTCTCTCCCGCCCTCCTCTCCTCTCCAGACAGGGTTGGGCCAAACAGCAGGTGGTGCAGAAGAGAAGCCCGGATATGGGATTTACACATTTCTGGCTCTCAGATATCTGCAAAGGACAAGCATGGAGGAGCAACAAATCCCGAATTTTAAAAAGTAAGTACTGCTATTGATATCTTTGCTACTTTTTGTGGTTAGGTTATAGTGCATTATGGGTTTTATGTAAATTTCAAGTCTTATAAACAAGGACAATTTGCATTAAAATTATAGGTAACTATGTATGTATTTGTTCATTTACAGTTAATATGTCTTATTCACTTTGGTTAAGGATGGGGTTCAACAGAATAAGGGTAGGGTCCAGTTGCATAATGAGTTGTATATTATGTCATCAGCTAGCTATTTATCTTGCTCCATTACATGTCTCATGTTGCTGTTAGTTCCTTGAAAATCACTTTTACATAATCTCAGGTCTCACTGATTTTGGTAGAAATTCAGATCAAAACAAGCTCAGATAAGCTGTTTCAAAAATGATTTCAATCTGTTAAAATATCCTATCCTAATAATACAAAATGATAACATAGGATTCGGATATCAGAGTAAACAAGATTTTTGGTGACAAGATAATTTCTCTGAATAATGTTACAGGAATATTTGACTATAAATAAAAGTATTAATATAAAACTATGTGAGCTTTTGGGGGGGTTTTGAACTCTCCCTGAAAATTAAGAAAGAAAGGTTGTATGCTACTCATGCTGTGATAATAATTATTTATTTATTTATTGGATGATTTGAAAACTATGATAGAATTTTTTTGTAGGTAAGATTTCCAGCTTGTACATGGATTTATCTCATTTTGCATGTCTGTGCTGAATTGCTGCTGTGAAGACTACTGTTAATAAGAATGTATTAATATTGCATAAGGGTTTCCTCTGGAGGAAATAAAACCCTTAGTTGGCTGTGAATGTTTGCTAAAGGTCATGTTTGCCAAACAGAATACAGTCTTTCCATCACCAAAGTCAGATTTTGGGACTAAAAATCATCAACCAAGAAAGAAGATAGTTAGTAACGTAAAAGCTTGCGGTGAATATAAAACATAGATTTTGTGTTATATGCATTCAAACCTGAGTGTGATGTGTGTCGACTGGAGCCATCAAACAAAGGGATAACACAGAGGTTTATTAAATGGTAATGAGTAATATGTTTTCATCTCGCCAATTAATAGTCATCAAGTCTGGACAAACCGTTTCGAGTGAGCTGGGATGGACTGAGGATTCTTTGGAGGATTTCAATGCATCTGTTTAAGTCTGAAGCTCAAATGTTAATGTGCTAACTTAGTTGTCTGCCATCCATTTTAGACCCCTTTTAAACTTTTCTCTCCAAAGTGGACCTGCATCATTTTCATACTTGATCTTAAGATTTTGAAGTTTTTTTTTTTTAAACAAGTACAATACCTTGTAGTTATTCTTATTTAAATGCACACAAGATTGCTGCTTTTTTTTAAATCTGTGCACCTAATTGTCTTTCATGTTCAGATTTTTTCCCCCTTCTCTCCTCTCCACAGCTCAGGTGTCACAGCAATAGCGTCTCTGGCCATGGCTTGCTGAATAAAGATGCACATGGATTTGGACAGACAAATCAGATGACTCACAAGAGGAGAAAGAAGTCCACCCTGTGATCTCAGGACCACTGTTTGTGATTATGTGAGTCATCAGGTTACAAAGACCAAAGAGGGTTTTAAGACATGGAGGCACTTCAGTTTTGTGTTAGGAATCTATTGGTAAATGAACCTTGATGTCAACATGAGGTCAAAGAAACGGTTTGTTCCACTCACTTGCATAGATGATTCACCCTTTAAAGAGACATCACTGGGAACTAGCTGGGTCTAATGATGTAGCAGCTACAGGTGACTTAAATGTGGCCTATGATTCAAGACAGTCCAACCACAGTCAGTATGGAAGTGCAGACAACGTCTCTGGTCTGGATATATGTTAACGGTACAGAACAACTGAACACTTCAGATGAGTACAACACAACGGATTTGATTGAAAACTCAGACAAATACCAATCTTACATCATTGGTCTCTTCCTGTCCTGTCTGTACACCATCCTCCTCTTTCCTATTGGATTTATTGGTAACATCTTAATCCTGGTGGTGAACCTGAACCACAGAGAGAAGATGACCATTCCCGACCTTTACTTTGTTAACCTGGCTGTAGCTGACCTCATCCTGGTGGCAGATTCCCTCATTGAGGTCTTTAATCTGAATGAGAAGTATTATGACTACGCTGTCCTCTGCACCTTCATGTCCCTTTTCCTGCAGGTCAACATGTACAGCAGCATCTTCTTTCTCACATGGATGAGTATTGACCGATACATTGCCTTGGCTAGCTCCATAAGCAGCAGCCCGTTGAGGACTATGCAGCATGCCAAGCTCAGCTGTGGCCTCATCTGGATGGCTTCCATCCTGGCCACCCTTCTACCCTTCACCATTGTGCAGACCCAGCACAGGGGTGAGGTGCACTTCTGCTTCGCCAATGTCTTTGAGATTCAGTGGCTGGAAGTTACCATTGGCTTTCTGGTGCCTTTCTCTATCATTGGTCTATGCTACTCTCTGATTGGGCGAATCCTTATGAGGGCCCAGAAGCACCGCGGATTGTGGCCACGGCGGCAGAAGGCCCTGCTCATGATTGTGGTGGTGGTTCTGGTGTTCTTTATCTGCTGGCTGCCAGAGAACGTCTTCATCAGCATCCAACTGCTGCAGGGCACAGCTGACCCGTCACAGAGGACTGCTACCACCCTGTGGCATGACTACCCACTCACAGGCCACATTGTTAACCTGGCAGCTTTCTCCAACAGCTGCCTCAACCCTATTATCTACAGCTTTCTAGGAGAAACCTTCAGGGACAAGCTGCGTCTCTTCATTAAGCAGAAGGCTAGCTGGTCAGTAGTGAACCGCTTCTGCCACCATGGCCTCGATTTACACCTGCCTGTCAGGAGGGAAGTGTCCGTGGTGTGACTGTTAAGAAGAGGGACAATTGTTATGAATCTGAGTCCACAGAATATGCTAAAAATTCTTCACCCAGTGTGAAATATGACCTCAGCTTTCTTTATCTGTTATTTAGCTTTGCCTCGTAGTTGTACAAGTGTCTCAGTTAACCTGCTCACTTTCTGAACAAAAGCATAAAAGCACCAAGGATGTACACTCAAAGGATGACAATGACTTAATAAGTGCATCCCTTTAATTAAGTAGATAACAATGCACATACAGTACTTAAAGCTATAATCATGTTTATCTGCATGTTGGATTGTTTGCTTTAAGTCTATTTGGTGTGTTCTTTCTTCAAAAAGTTAGTTGGATGGCAAGGCAATCAACAGGAAACGAAATGTGAGAAACAAAATGTCAGCTTCTGCCCTTGAAGTATACAGCCAGTGGGCAAAGGTAACTAATGAATAGATGAGTGCCAGAGGAGACCAGCCATTGTGGAATGAGACGTTTAATGTTATGTGATCTATAATGCAAATCTTCCAGAACATGTTCTGGGTATGTGGGATAACCTGTAGAAATAGGCTGCATTACAGCATGCATAGAGGACATAATGCATCATGTTACATCTAATCAGGCTATCTATTTCATCTGCAAAGAATGGGTCATTTCGGTTAAAAACCTACTGTACTTTCAACTGTATTATGTAAAAAGGAAAACATGCATTTATCAAGAAACTACCACATACCTACCATCCACATCAACACCACCATGATAACCTATGACAAAATGACTGCTGTCATCTGTCAAGTAGAAATGCAACATAAAACAAGGCAATAACTGTCCAGGACATCACAATTAGGGGGTGAAATCAAAGACACAACATGTAGCAGTGACTGTCCCTGTTGATATTACTGTACCACTTGTTTTGTGCATTCCAGCTAACATTTCTTTTACTACTGTTGAAAGAAAATGGTCTTACGTATAGCTAAACATTAATTGCACAATTGCAGAAAAAAATTCACAAAATGTGTTTTATTTTTTAAAAATAAAGAAAATGTCCCACTTTTCTTGGAATATAAAGCAGAAGTTGTTGAGAAATGTGTTTCGAAAAGACCCAACAACATTTAACATAAACCTAGCTCGTTTTGTACACGTTGTGGAATAAATAAGGGCTAACATAGCTACACCCTTCATTTCTTATTTGGTATACTGGACGTTTTGATCACAGTCATGCTATCAGGTTAATTAATGACACGATTTTTGTAGGATAATCTCCAAAATAATAAGTAATGCCTAAACTCTACCTATATATTGTGGTTAATGCAGGATTTATGGAGTAATCATTTCAAAGATGGCTGAGTTATTACCTCACTTGTCAGCTCCTGTTAGCATGATGGTAAAGCAAAGAGGCAGGTGTTGTTCTGCCAGAAGGGGATGAGACTGAGTAAACACATTATTCAATGTTGACAACATGAAGCTGCTTCAAACTTTTTTTCTTACCCGTCTTTAACATATATACACTGATAAACAGCAATGGCCAACCCTAGACGTGGGCCTGTGACAAGTTTCCAAGTAAAAAACTTACATCATCTGCACATTTTTGGCTTTGGACGTGTGGATTTTCCTATACATCATCACTTTGAGAAAATGCTTTTGACAGAACAAAGATGCTCATTAACACAATGATCACAGGTTACTGTAATGCAGATTACCATGCTACACAGGTGCAGTTTAAACATTTTAATTGTCTCCCATCAGAGGCTCGAAAGCAGAGGTTTTAATGAAACCTGCCATGGTCAAGTTGCCAAGTTTGCCAGAGCAAACATTATAAATTCTTGTTCTGTAACAATGCACTGCTTTCCTTCAGATTCAATAGCGCCCACAGTTATCTGCATTATATGAAATATAACAGGGTTTACAGAATAATCCCTTTCTTATTCATGTTTGCAACAACAAACACTGCATGTTCAACAGGTTATGTGCATTAGGAATTCTAAAGCGGTAGATGTATTATGTAGCAACAACAAAAAGAGTACAGTTGAGGATTGTACATCAATAAATCAAAGCTATGTATTGCCAGCCTGCGGTGGGCCGGAGCTGTGTTTGTGCATAAGGCAGCCAGAGATAATGGCATGAATCAACAGTCCAAACCACAAACTGTTATTCCAGCTGTAACAGTCCCAGCAGCCTGGGAAAGCAGCGTTGTTTATTAGAGGTCCCTACAAAAATGCAGAACTTGTTGTGGTACATGACACTAAAGATTCTTTTGCATTGTGTTTCCATTGCACAATTCTATGTCCCATATTCTTACTGTGCAAGAAAGCAGTCAATATGTTCTTCTTTTCACAGTTTTCTCTTTTAAACCTTGACAAGAACAGGTTTAAGTATAGCTTATATTTTGTATATTGTACAGCACATGGCTCGATCAGATGCACAGAGGGTACAAAGACAGGGAAGTAATAATCCAATGAGAGCTGTCAAGTTCAATGAGCAAAACAGGCAACACCTACCCTCCAAGTTCAACACTGTGGAAGAGACAAAGGATCAGCTTTACACCACACATACAAACATCCAAATGCATACAAACACACATATTCACAATGCTGTGAGAAGGAATCACAGTGGACTGTGAGTACAGCTGAGACTACTGAGTAAGGTTAAAGGTTTGTGGTGACTCACGTCACAGAAAGGAAAAAGGGTGTGACTTTCCCCCTTGCTTACTGTACATTCAATACTTCCTCTGGATGATGCTGGGTTAAACAATGAGTTTGTGAGCAACAAATCCATCAGGTAAAATAACAATACAATATCTTTAGGTTATGTGTGTGTATAATATTGAGAATATTGGCATGTTAAGGCAGCCACAGGATGATGATAATGTAATATAGACAAATCCTGGAGCTTTTTCTTACTGACTAGCTGGATGAAAAAGTTGTTGGTGAAAATCATTAACAAGCATAAGGACACAATTTCCTCATTGTACCCCTGCTGCCATTGCTCAAACACATCAAAGTGCAAATACACAGCGAGTGAACACTTTATTGGGTGCAAAACAATGTGCTAATGCAGAAAACTAAAATAAAAGAAATATATGTTCAGTTTTTGTACAAAGAAGTGTGTATTCAGCTCTACGATAATTTTAGGCTGCAGGTAGGGTTGGTGTATTGGATAATTGCATTATGGTCAAATGTGTTTTTAATATGCTGTCCCTCTTATTCATGCAGATGAGGATGGACAAAAAATAGAAACATCTTTAAATATAGCTCAGTCAAGTCCAAGTTCAATCAACACCTTTCTGGCTCTTCAGAAACTTCACAATTCATTGCTGAGCTGTTGTATTGGATGATATTTTATTTGTACATATGTATCAAATGAACTGGTAACTGAATGTACATTTCTTAAATTCAGCTTCCAATTCTTTATCGGTTGAACAAATTAGTGTTTTAGGTTTTCATAACAACAGAGATGAGAAGTCTACAAAAACATGACATTTGCTTGATCTGCTTAAAATATGTAGAAAACAAAGCAAGCAAAGATATAATTCAGCATAAAGGTGAGCACCTTAAAAATGTTTCTTACTTAAGAAAGGTGCTGGACATTGTCCAACTGTAAACTGAGTGGGGGTAGGGCGTGTCAAAGTAATTACAACAGTACAATCCAGGGTTTATGCATAATTACAAGGCAATGCACTTGGTGGACCTCAGCAGCTGAATAATGGATTAGACATATAATTGCATTTGCAAATTAAAATCCCTTACAGGAAAAAAGAGCTGCATAGAACAGTTTAGCTTCCAATATACAGAAGGGAAGAAAAAGGATTGGAGTTTGACATGCTGCAGGCAGACCCCATCAAATTGCTAATTTCTAATAATTAAAGCACTCAAAAGAAATACATGTTTGCATCAAAACTTAACACACAAATTTGAAAATTCACACTGGAGGCAAATGATGCAGTGTTTGGAATAAACCAAAACACAAAAAACTGTGTCTACAATGCATACATGGTGAACCATAAAAAAAACTGATTCCTAATAGCCTACATACTTTATATTTTACTAGAATAGATCTCTTACTTATCAGTTATTCTCAAAGAATTTTATGATAAACACATGCTTTATAAAATAATAAGAGTGTGAAATGAATATAAAACTATTAAAAATTAGTTATTTAGCCCACGCCTGTATGCTAAATGCAGTATGTATATTGGTCTACTGGATGTCTATCACTGAGATTGAAAACAAAACAAATGGTGGCTCAAGGTGGGGGCTGGGGGTCATTTGTAGAATTTTGACTGATAACCTCAGTGTTTCTAAAATGCTGTCCTGAAGACCGACTAGGCTACAGCCTGGAAGATACAGTTTCTAAATTCAAGTCTGTAAGGATCTTTGAAAAAAGGGAGGATTTCCTCATTGTTATGAATGTGGGAACATATTCCTTAATATCATTATTATTATTATTATTATTATTATTAAATATGTTAATTTAAATAAAAAAACAGTACATTGACACAGGTGCATTACTAGAGAGAAAGAGAGAGAGAGAGAGAGAGAGAGAGAGAGAGAGAGAGAGAGAGAGAGAGAGAAAGAAAGAAAGAAAGAAAGAAAGAAAGAAAGAAAGAAAGGAATCGGCTATGACAAACCAGAATGCATAAACAGTCAGAAGTATATGTCCCTACTGTCTCATATTTGCCGCGCTCCCTGCATCTGTTTGCAGTGTGCGCTGGCGTGCAAGCACGCAAGCAAGAGATCCGAGCGCATGCGCAATTCATTGTTTTGACTGAAAATGCCGTCGGTTTCGAAAACGGCGGCCAATGCGTCTCCTCAAACCGAGAAACCTACCCACTATACGTAAGTAAAGCTGCTGCAAAGAAACAACAAAATCGCTCGTTGTAGAAAATATTATTTCCACGTAAACCTATGCCCGTTTGCATTTCATGCATTCGTCAACTCTTATGTGTGAGTTCAAAACATGGTGCTTTTCCAGGCTTTGTGACTACCTAACGTCACATAGCAAACAGCGACTGCACGCTAACGACATCAGCCGTAATGTAAGAAACGCGGACATCTTACATCACTTAATGGACCAGCCAAGCTTTAACGGAATTGTTTACAATAGTTTTACCGAGTTGGTGAATTGTTTTGAATAATCCGTTGAATGTTATACCGTCAACTTGGTCTGCTAAACGATTAGCCAGGAACTCGCTAACCAGTCTGCTTGTATACCTCGGCCTTATTTTGAGTTCCCCCTTGCTACGCACATTCATAGACGTACGCTCACGGACTTTCAACCAGCGTTAGGTCAAAATACTTACGTAATCTTCTCTCTGAATAGCGAGCTAACGTTAGTGACTCAAAATAGTAGGCTACACTACTTAGCAGCATAACACGACTCACTGTCTCTAACTTTTCCCTTGCTTTCGACTTATTTCTTAGTTAATAGTCATTTTAAAACGCGGTTCATAAAAATACCTCTTTTTTTGTTTTTCCTTGTTTCAGATACTTGAAGGAGTTCAGGACCGAGCAGTGTCCGTTGTTCCTCCAACACAAGTGTACGCAGCACAGACCCTTTACGTGCTTTCATTGGCATTTTCTCAACCAGCGGCGTAGACGACCCATTAGAAGAAGAGACGGAACTTTTAACTACAGCCCGGACGTGTACTGCACGAAATACGACGAGACCACAGGCATTTGCCCAGATGGGGATGAGTAAGTCCCTGTTTCAGTCATTCCTTCAGCTACACGATAGTGTCAATGTGTCATGATGCAGCTGCAGACAAATGACAGATGTTTTGCTGCCATGTTTGGGATGCAGCTTTGTGAAACACATCACAACTTGAATGAAACCAATGCCATCAACGCTGAATGCAGTTCATCAGGGCATTTTAGTGTTCATGTGTAAATGGCTTTGGGCTGTGATGTGTCTTCATTGAGAGGAATAGTGTGGATATAGCTCTGGTTTCTTTGTTGAAGTAGTACTTTATTGCTTCATGTAGTCAGTTTTACAGCGACTGAAACAAACTTTACGAAACTGCAGGACTTTTTCATTATGCTGTGTATACAGTCCAAGGAGGAAGCGCTACGTATCTAACTGTTCGTAGTGATGTTTGCAAGGGACTGAAAGTATGTGTTTTTATTATACGTTTGAGATAAATTCCTATAGATTAAAAACTTCAAAATTTTACCAGCTTGCTGTGGCTATTGCGACACAAATGTGTAGGATTGACAAGCGCTTTGTTGTTTAATGGCATATGTATGTGCACATCAGCTCAGCTGGGCCTGAACTGAGGTTATAAACAGTTACAAAAGCTAAATTGATGCAGGAGCTGTTTATTTTAAAATTACTTCCAAGACCGTACTGTGTGCTTGTGTAATCAAACAAGAGTGATCTAAAGATAAGATGGAAAGCTGTGTGTATTATTTACGCAAGTGATGAGTCCAATATGAAGAATATGATTGTGTTGCTTGCAGTTTATTTATTTACAAAGGCAAATGGGATTTGCCCATAAACTGGCGGTATTAATCATTTAGTGTCCCCTATCTGAAAGGTGTGATGTTGCAGCAGATGTTGGCAGCATGTTACATTATGCAATATTGCATGGGCCACTTCTTAGCCCTTTGTGTTGTTGCATGCATTCTCTATCTAGAGTAGGTCTATGCACCAAAATGTAACATTTCTGATTGAACTCACCCTTCTTGTCGCATGACCACACCTCTTTGTCTTTGAGATTAGGCTACGTGACAGGTTGTCTCTGGGTGCCCTCCAGTTGCATGGTGCAACTATTATTTTTCAGCTAATGGCAACATATAATTTGATGCATGAACGTGATCTTGTCCTAGTTTCATATTTTCCAAAAAATGTCTGTTCTCCATAGTGTCCCTACAAGATACCAATTTGGGATTTTTCTTATATGTGTCCAAATAGTCTCCATTGTTTTGCATGTAGCATCATGTGTCATCACAGGAGGAAATGGTTTCTAAATATTTTTTGACAGGCTTGTGGCTTTAGCATTATCACAAATATTGACTAAACTGTCAAGTCGCACAGAAACTAGATATGTGAATTCTCAAAAGGGGTGGCAGCCTCTCTATGTGACTGGGAATTAAAAAGGGCACAGCATTTAATTGAGCCCCACATAGAAATAAAAAAAGAAATAAGATTATTGAACTAATGGAAAATGAATGACTCTGGTCCCTGCAATTCCTCCTCTGCCAATGGCAACTATTTTTGTATGACCTTATGTGTTGCCATAGCAACTGTTGCTACTCAAGAAAGGGAAATTTGAGTTATTCAGGAGGCTTATTGGCCATAGATTTCTTGAAGCATTGCTGGTGTGTCATCTCTGCACTCACAGTAGAATCCTCTCATTTTATTACAATTCATAATCCTTTTTAGTTTGGACCATGTTTTAAAAGTCAGTGCAGTGCTTGGCTATTATGTTGTCATATGTAACACTTTGCCTGCACAGGCATTTTAAAGATGCACTGTACAATTATATCTTGAACCTGAAGGAGAATCATGTGTTGTTTATTTTGGACAGATTTGAGGTATGGGCTGCACTTTTTCAGCATTATTTTAATGTCACTGCAAATCATTTTAAATTCATTTTTTATTTAGATCAACTGATGAGATATTTCAATGTTGTGTCCTTGCTTCTTTAGCTGTCCTTATTTACACCGGACAACTGGTGACACAGAGCGCAAGTACCATCTACGCTATTACAAGACTGGCACTTGTATCCATGAGACAGATGCTCGAGGGCATTGTGTGAAGAATGGCCTCCACTGTGCGTTTGCTCACGGGCCACATGATCTCCGACCTCCAGTCTATGATATCAGGTGACATACAAAGCAAATAGTGGCCTCTCTTTTCTCTGCCAAACTTTTCACTCACAAGCCTCACAATGGAACGAACAAATCAGCCAATTTACACAGAATGTAAACAGAAAACCTGTATTATAAGTATTAATGGATCGCTACACTCACATTTAGGTTTGTCACTCGGTTCAGTGAATTTAAAAAAAATAAATAAATACAAAGACCTGATACTAGATAAACACGTTTTATTGAGCTCTGTGCTGCTGAAAGAATCTGAGTGAAAACTGATACCAAGACTTCAAACAAAGGGTTTCATGAGCAAAATGTTGCCTGTACAGAAAGTTCAGGAGTTAAATGTATAAACCTCTGTATAATTATAACATTATCTTTCTTGGTATTTTGATATTACAAGATGTGTTTTATGAATGAATTATATTAGGATGCTGTTACACCTGCCTATAACTAATGTTATGACAGCTTATACGGTATATCAGATGGTCCAGTATAAATTGTTGCTTGTCTTTTGTATTTGCCTGTATAGTATTTTAAGATTTAGATTCAGCAGATATCATTTTGTTAAATTATATTAAATATGTTAAATGTTATTTGCAGCTTAATGATAAAAATCAATGGTAACTGGTTATAGGATATATTTATTTTTTTAAACTTTTTTAAGGAATTTGTGATACAAACTACATTGTTTTATGTGCACAGAGAGATTCAAGCACAAGAGGCCCTTCAAAATGGACAGTTAGGATCTGGGGAAGGTATTCCTGATCTGCAGCCTGGTGTATTAGCCAGCCAAGCTATGATTGAGAAAACCCTGACAGAAGACCCCCGGTGGCAAGGTGAGTAAGCCCCACTCTGATGATAATGGGCGCACGCAAAACCAAATAACATACTTTCTAGTTTCTTGCAAAACAAAAGGAAAAATGACCTTCATACTTTGTGCCAATTTTGCAGATACCAACTTTGTTTTAGCCAACTATAAAACAGATCAGTGTACTAAGCCCCCAAGACTATGCAGACAGGGCTACGCTTGCCCCCACTACCACAACAGTAGAGATCGAAGACGAAATCCTAGAAAGTTCAAATATAGGTAAGAAATGACTTTGTTTAGATAAGAACAACAAATTGTTGTGTAATTGTAATGGGTTAAAGGTTCCTAGAAAGTTCAGATATAGGTAAGATATGACTTTGTTTAGGTAAGAATAACAAATTGTTGTGTGATTGCAATGGGTTAAAGGTTCTGACTCTATGAATGCAGGTCAACTCCCTGCCCTAATGTGAAACATGGGGATGAATGGGGCGAACCCTCAAAGTGTGACAGTGGAGACAGTTGCCAGTATTGTCATTCTCGCACTGAACAGCAGTTTCACCCAGAGGTGAGTTAATTTTGTTCATCTGAAAAACAGGTGGTCATAGCTTTCCTTTTCACAATAATACATTGTTACTGATAATACCCAAGCCCTAAAACTGACTGCTTACCAAAACAGCCTCTAATTGAGGTATTGTGTAGTCTGAGAAATGTGTTTTTGACTGTGTAATTCTGCTGGAAGTCCAAGATATTGTATTTATGAGGTTTTATTGTTTTGTTAATATCATTGTAGCTTCACTGATGTAACTTTGTGGCTGACTAGTTTTTTCTTACCTTTGTATCTTATTGGCTTGTGGTTTTTCTTTCTCTAAGATCTACAAATCTACCAAATGCAATGATATGCGACAAACAGGATACTGCCCCAGAGGACCGTTTTGTGCATTTGCACATGTAGAAAGTAAGTGAAAGTTCATCTAAATACTGTCTTTAGTTCAGTTTAGATTTCATATAGGCTACACACTTGTGTGGGTGTCGTCTTGGTTTTTCCAAATGTAAAAAAATGCAACATTACCCTTCTGATTGATTTAAACATAGCCACAAGCAATGCTATCGGATGTTGGCTGTTGACAACCTGCTTGCTCATACACCATATGATTTTAATATTTATTTTATTCCTTTCAGGAATTCCCTCTACAGAGGAGACCATGAGCTCATTGCTAACAGTGATTCAGTCAAGTTCACAGTCCCAGCTGGGCTCTCAGCAGTATTCAGAGTGTCCAGTCAGTGAGTGGAACAGTGGAGGCAGCTCCACCACCAGCGCAACCAGTAGCAACGGACAAGTAGGAAGTGTATGTTTTCTCTGTTGCTTAGTCAGTCCTTAAATAGGAAGTGTATCATAACCCACTCATCCAGGGTGTTGGATTTCAAGAGTAGACAAATACCTAAATCACAATTCAGCCATTTACTTGTCAACATTTTGTCTACCATGCTCTCATTTTTCTGTTGGCATGTTTGTTTTTTTTTTTTATATACATTGGTTTGTCATTATTACTATTTCCTTTACTGTTTTACATTTCATTACATTATTTCAAAAGAACAGAGGCAATTTCTCATTATTCAAGACGATAATTCAGTAAAACAGCTGGTCTCTAATTTATTGTTAGATTTTCAATCAGATTCTCTAGTCAATTCAGAATAATGGTTTTATTCATCTTTTGATCATCATTTTATTAAGATCATGTGCACTTCTCTTTCTCAGGTTTCATGTTCTAATAGCTCAACTGTAACTCCAAGCTCAGGAAACGACAGTTTGTTATCCCCAGTGGGATCCATCAGCAGGTCCAAACCCTTAACTAATAGTAGTTTATGTTCAGAGTCCACCACATCCAGTGTCTCATCTCTGACGTCTAACTATCCTAAAGCTCCGGGCTTTGAACGTGAGGATCAGGTATACAGACTGCTCTCTTCAGCTTTAGGAAGAATATAACACATCGACACAACTTAAGGCTTTACACTTAAAGGTCCAATGTGTAGGAATTTCTCCCATCTAGCGTTGAGATCATATATCGCAATCCACTCTCTCACACCACGCAGTTCAAAAGTACTTATTACAGCTACGGTAGCCTTCACGCTTCAAAAAGCCGGTCTCTTGCTCTTTTCAATATCCTTTTTCTTTTTCTGGGCGAAGAAGAAGACTCCTGTTGCTGAAATATGGATTTTGAATACGTGTGGTCCTCCACGTTTCCTTCCTCAAACTTGCCGGGGCCGGGAAGCTACGATACCCATTAGCAGCATTAGCAGCACCTGTGAGTTTATCACGTGACAGCGAAAACGCGAAAGGCGGCTCAGCATGTCCTGTATGTCCCTTACTGGCTAACGTATTTCAAGATGGCGCATGAATCTACCCCAGTTAATGCAAACGCAAATGTAAAATTTCAAGCCAAAAGCAATACTTGGAATTGATGGTGGTGGTAAATACTCATGAAAAAAGTTTGTGAACGGGCAACACAGATTTTGATAATGAACAACTAAACACGTTACACACTGGACCTTTAATGTATCACTCTCATTCATTTTTGAATTACTGTTTTTATTTATTTCTCATGTCATTTTAATTTTATCACTTGAATGAATGAATTGCTTGGTTTTTAGGTCTTGGATCATTTAATGTGTTGCCTGTTCTTAACAAAAGACTCCATAGTATGTTATCACTTGATTAGTGTATTGAGTAGTTTATACCTGGGTAATTTGACCACACTTCTCGTTGTTGAGCCTTTTTGAGAGATATTTATAATCAATGTTGCATTCTGTATACATTCTAAGAAGCTCGATCTTGTAACCAGACTCCCTAAAAAGATATGTTCGCTCAGCCAGTATGTATTGTAACTCAGAGTATTTTTTAACTCTACACTAAGAATACCCCTTAGGTTGATTTCACTGCTTTCTGAAGAATGCCGCCCACTCACAGTAAATGTGTATTTCTATCAATGGGGACGTACTGTATTCAAAGGCAATATGTTTGAGTCATTCCTAGAGTTACAAGTGGCACACAGAGCTAAGTTACAAGATCAGTTTACACACCTCGGATTCTGATTGATAAAAAATTTACCACACATATTTTGACAATAACAAGACCTTGAGCAGTATTTAACGCTGCTCCGGAGCACGTCATCAACTCACAGTTAGCTCCATTTGTGGAATGTAGATAACGGTTAAGGTGAAAAATCTCTGCGTTTAATTTTGTTTGTGGCTTATTGCTTTGCAAACATGCCTTTAGTTGATCTATCTGGGGGTAAAATCTAAAGTTGTGTCACTGAAATGTGCTGTTTCTGTGTTATTTGATGACTTTTAGATTAAGAACAAGGGGCAGTTGGATCAGAAATTGATGGACCAAGAAAAACAGGTTTGTGTTTAAATGGGTTACTTTGTGGTGTTAAGCGTGATTTATGCTTCTGTGTTAAATCTAGGCCGTGGCTGTGTACCTAGGTACGTGGAGACATGGACCCTACGCCGTAGCCTGACACGCGCCTCTCCAAAAATTTAACTACACGTCACGGCGACGCAAATCCCTCGGCCGTGGCTTGGTAGCGTTGCATTTCCCCCGACTCATTTCCTGGTTCTCCTTCTCCATAAACCACATGAAATCAAGGAGAGGGTTAACTTTTCCTGCTAAAGCTTTCCCACCGCGGTCAAAAAGCACAGGGGAGACACTTTGTTTCTCCTACTATGCCTTTAGTCGGTATTCACTCTCTCACTTGCTCTACCACACACTCCCCCCGTTACACACACACACACACACACACACAAACACAAACACACACACTGCTATTGTCTTAAAGAGATTGACGCGCCCACCAGCGCACAAGTATAAACTTCAGGCCACTTACGTAGGCTATGGCAAAAGCTCTGCGTGGAGCCTCCGCAGGACCATAAATCACGCTTTAGTAATAGCTTGATGATATGAATAATAAATAATGTGTTTATTTTAGTGCTGTCAATTTATTTAAAAAATTTAATCAAGTTAATCACGGTCGTGGGCGGTGATTAATCACGATTAATCGCAAATTTAAAATACTAGGATTTACTTGTGCCGTGTTGAAATAAATAAACATTTACTTAATAACATTGGGGATTAAACAAATGCCTTCTGTGCTTTCCTTTTAGACACAGCATACTGTATTCTCTGCGGTTAACCCTTTGGCATCAAGCTTTACCTCCAGTATAACATCCAGCTTGGCCTCTAGTATTGGCTCCGATAGTTCTTCACCCACCACCTTATCAACAATGAATGCAAAAGCCACTCCTTTCTATCCAGGGAGCAACACAGTGGAGTCTGTCATAGGTATGTGTATGTAAAGTCAGCTGTAAACCAATTGAGCTGACTACTGTATTTTGTTGTCAAATGTCAGCCCGATGTATTTTGTTTCCCTTCAGGATCCGCTCTGGACCTTAACTTCAGTGACATTAATGTTGCATCTCTTGACAAGGAGTTTGAGGAGCAAGACAACAGTGTAGGATTGGCAAGTAAGGACAGCTAGTTTGTTAAAGTACTTTCAGTTGTTTTAGCAGTCAATCACAATTGATCTAATCAAATTTTGCTTGTACATTTATTTTTGAGCAACAAAAGTATTTGCTTTTGTCCCCACAGGTCAAAGGGTGCTAGGTGGATCTGCTCCAGTTAACATTCCTGGCTCACTGGCACGATCGTCCTCTTTTAATTCCTCGTCTTCGCTCTCCACCTCCCCGCTAAGCTCCCTCTCCCAGTCGCTGTCGCAGTCCCTGCTGTCTGGGACGCTATCGCAGCAAAATCAACCTTCAAACATGTTAGCCAAGCAAGAGCATGGCCTCCTGGGAACACCCGCCTCTTCTTCCCAGAATTCTTTGGGTAAGCTGATAGTATCAGACATTTTCCTCCAAGTAAAGAAAGCACTTGACTTCAGATTGTAATCTCTGAGGCGTATAGGTCAATAAAAATATCTTAAGATTCTTCTAGACTTAATACACCACTCCTCTGTTCAATAATATTCCTATTTTAGGTGAGTATTGAGCACTTCCTTCAATTTTACTTAAATGTTTAATAGAGTTCCATATGCAGAAGTTAAGCTGAGAAGGCTTGCTGTTAGAGTTTGATTGTGTAAGGAACAATATTTTTCCCAATGAAGCAACTAGATTTCTTTAATTTTAGGATTGATTCAAATATTTTGAATTATCCGACCTGCTCTAAATGAAGTGCAACTTTCCAGTCGCAACTAACTATTGACTTTTGTGCTTGGTCTTGTGATTTTGACACATAGGCTTGAATGGAGGGGCTAGCAGCATTTGGGACTTTGTAAGTGGCAGCTTTTCACCGAGTCCATCTCCAGTTTTCAGCAGCCTAACCTCTGGAACCAGTAGTGCTGATCTGGCCCGCCTTTTTAGAGATCTGGACGAGGCCAAGAGGAAAATAAAACAATGGGAGGAGGCCTGGCATCAGGTCAAACAAGTCAGTGTTATAAGTTAACTGTCATTGCAATACGTCTGTTTTAGCGTACCAGAATGATTTCCATTTTCATAGATGGCAAAACATTTTGATCACAAGATTCAACTTTGTTCCAGGCCTTTGAAGCTTGCCAGAAAGACGCTCATGAAGCAAAGGAACAAGCAAAAACGGCCGAGACAGAGCGGCAGCTGGCAGAACAAAAATGGGAGGAAACAGAGCGCAAGCTGAAGGAGCTCCAAGGGGACTTTGATGTGCTTTGTCGCACCCCTGGAACACCTCTTCTACGGAACTATGGAGAGCTGGACGAGCTCCCCTTGTCAAAGCTTCACTCCATCCAGAGTCAGCTGCGTAATGACCTAGACCTTGTAGACGGGGTAAGACAGACTAGATCACACACAGAATTTTGTTTGTAGCATCTAGTTTTAAACTGGTTTATCAGTCTATCATTTAGATCTACGTTTTGTCATCAAGCATGCTTATTTGAAAAGTCTGCATGCACTGTATTTCCCTGAGTTGCAGCTGATATTCATTCTTTTCTTTCCCAACAGGTAATATATCAGCTTCAGTCAAAGAAATGTATAGTTTGCCAAAAGCATGATCGTTGCATTGTTCTGCAGCCTTGCCAACATTATGTACTATGTGAGACCTGTGCACCTAGTAAAACAGAATGTCCCTACTGTAGAACAAAAATATTGAAGTGGTGATGTAAAGTTATTCGAGGTACTATTTAAAGAATTAGCCCTTTGGAAAAACTACTAATAGATATTACATTTTCTAAATAGCAATGTCTGTTTTATACAGTGATTAAATTAATTTAGGATGCAATGATGTTTGACTGACAATACAAATATAGTATTAGGAATCAGATGTGCAGGGGATTCAATCATTATAGTTTTTGCTCATTTTATGTGCACATTACCTTGCTCATCCAGGTAGCTTTCTGTATGAAAAGCCACACACTCAAAATTAGAATATCAAATTACCTTGCAGTGCCCTTTCTCAAATCTTCAATCATGATTTGGACACTCTAAAGGACATAAATAACATGTCCAGATATCTGCTTTCCAGAAACAAAATGTATACATGCGTTGCCAAGCTGACATATTGCTCTTATAGTCAATCCAAAATTACAGATTATAAAAGAAATATTGCAAAGAGGACCAATAAACTTGGTTTAAAGCTGTATACACAAAGACATTAATGAGTGTGAGTTTGTATTTCTGCCCTCATGTTTAGCTTTTTATGGATTGAAAAGTTTTCACTGCAGTTTGGAATTATTATGGATAAATCTCTGATCTTTTTACTTCATGCACTTAAAGTCCACCTGACGCAAAAACGCAAGGCATTTCAGTCCCACGTTACTTTTGAGAAAACACTGTAGAAATGTGTGTTAAATCAAAAGGTTTTAGTGAAGCTGTTACATCACAGATTCTTGTATTTGAAGTAAGAAATACAAGAAGGAAAGCTTACTCACTGTAACTTTATTGTTATATCTTAACTGAAAAGTTCTAGTTTTAAAATTACATATTAAAAAAACTCTTATGTCCTTCTCATACTGTAAGTCTTTAGGTCATTTTTCAGTCATTCTGATGGTGGGAAAAGTCTGATAAACAAAGTATTCTTTGTAATAATATCAAGGGGAGTTGCCCTGTAGCCCACTGATCCCATAGGGGAATTGGAAAATGAAAATGTCACTGTTGTGGAACAGCACTATCCCACACAGTGCTACATAAATATAGACAAAGCCATTGTTAATATTTTACCACAATAGCTAGTGCCATAGGCATTCCAGGTTCTCAAATGCAAAGAAATCGCTGTGTAAATGTTTGAAATGCACTGCCAGGAAATGTTGAGTTCACTCCCACTCAACAAGTCCGGTGATGGTAAACATGAAATGGGCAAAACTCAAAGCTGATTTTTTTTTATTTTTTTTATTTTTTTTATTTTAATTAAAGAGGAATACATCAAAGGCAAATAATTCACTCGGGAGCTTTTGGAAGCAAATCATCATTTAACCTAAGCATACCATTTACAGAGTATGG
This sequence comes from Perca fluviatilis, assembly GCF_010015445.1. NCBI lineage: Eukaryota > Metazoa > Chordata > Actinopteri > Perciformes > Percidae > Perca > Perca fluviatilis. The sequence goes on along the minus strand of NC_053126.1, from coordinate 17,150,734 downwards.
AGCTGCCAAAACGCAGGTGTGAAATGGGTCGCTGATCATCTTCGTTGTACCAGAAAGCCCCTGAACGTTCAGAAGCTCCATGCTCAGAGGAATTAATACACACTTTCATTCAACACTAAAAATGGTAATCTTTTGGCCAAATTATTGTCCAACATTTGAGACCGAATATGCAGATTTGTTGTGCGTTTCACATCTGAGGTATTATTGCTGAACCACACCTGTGTCTGTAAATCAGCAGCAGTACATCCGACTAACCTAGAAAACAACCAAACACGTGACACATTTTAGTGTTCCTCTTTAAGTAAAGCCACATTTTCATTAACATATTTTAATGCAACCAGTCAAGCATCATTATTTTGACCAACTCTCTGAAGAAGTTTCATTTATTATTAAAGCACTTTGTTGACCTGGGACTTTATTAAAGGGTGTATAGAATTTTTGCTTTGAGCTGCTTTCTAGGTATTCCTGTCTTTTTTTAGATTTATATTTTTTTTTCTATATATGTATAAGCTAATGTCTCAAGCTTTTGTGTGTACTGTGAAACATAATTTGGATATGTCCTCTTGTTAAATCATGGCATGGTTCTAGATATTAAGATTTCATAAAACAAATACTTAATAGTTTCTACTTTCTTAGTTCGATTTATAAAATTTCAATCAAATAAGTGCAAATTTAAAATGCATTTTCGGCATAACCAGCAGCTGTAATATCAGTAAGGCACATGCTACATGTTCAGGCTGTTCTTCAATCAGTTAGTTAGTTTTGTTTTGTAGAGATTTATATAGCCTAGCCTATTAGAGAAGCATGTCTTGTATTTGCTAAAAGCCTGAGATGGTGATTTTTGTAGGAATCTAGCCTCTTGACCTTGTCTAGAACATATCGGCCTCTAACTCTAAAGTGCCTTGCCTTAGTTAAAAAGGTGAAGTGTAGAATTGTCAGAGCAAAAACAAGTAGTTGAAGCTTGCGCACAGGTTTCTGCGTAACATGTTTTGTTTAATTTTGCAGAAGCATTGACGTGTATGACTATATGTGTGTGTGTGTGTGTGTATGTATATATATATATATATATAAATATATATGCCAGTGTATTTGGCCCAATCCCAGTAAGTATTTCTGCGAAAGATAATTGAAAACAAACCTTGTCAGTGCCTGTGTCCTGACCTTAGAAATGAACCTTCCCTCCACCCACCCACCCACTCATTCCTTGGTCGTGGTGCTCTTTTGGTGCAGCTTCAGTCTGTGAAATTAGGTTTTTCAATTCAACGTTTGGGAGTATGCAAACATAGGTCACATGAATTTATATAGCAACATATGGAACAAAAAGCTTTTTAAGCAGTTTACTGTTTAATTTGTTGTATTGTAATAATCCTGCAGTGAATGAAAAATTCCGTAGTTAACTTGTAAGTTGGAAAGGACTTGCTTAGGAAGTGCTTAGGTTCCTCTAATTGAAATGACCTTCTACTGTGTTTAAAAAAATAATAATAATTAAATAGAAAATCATGTATCTCATGGTACACTTTTTGCTACTTCTAAATATGGGAAAATGCATTGTTTACATTCACATAAATGACAGTTATGAAACTCAGAGGAAAATTATAAAGAGTTTTTGGTATTTAAGCGTTTTCATGTTTTATGATTTCATCATATTACAGCATAAAAGGCAGGCTAAACACTTCTGGTATTGCATATTTTATTATAACAATATTATATTAACCAGCTATAAAAAAAAAAAAGAAGGAAAAAAAAGTTTGCACTGGGTCACACTGCCGGAATATTGTATTGACTTATTTTTTAGTGTAGTAAAGGCTTAATAACTTCTGCAAGCTTTGCTGCTACTGGAAAAGTGTAGTTTATGTAGTTTTATTAGTTTATTGTAATACAATTAGATGTTTGAATGTCGTTGTGCATCCACTGCTCGGATTTCAGAAACTATGACACAATGTTCTGAAAAGTCTCTGCATCTAACGTGACTAAATCTTATTTTAATTGAATGATTGATTTGTAAATCCATTTGAGTCAACGTGTCAGTTCTTTTGTATATGATGAATGATGTCACAGACATGTTCTGCTGTAGATTGTCCCATTTTTTAATTGATGGAAGGTAAATGTATTTTTGTCGGATTTCTTCGCACACTCCCCCATACACTGGATAGCAGTGCACGGTGCAGCTAACTTCACAAGGTTCTTTGGTCTATTTTGGTTTGCCTGGGAGGCTAACTAAATTAATGATGTCTAGTGTGGAAATCTAAAAATCAACCAAAGTAGTGTTCCAGTAGCTGTCCAAATATTTATTCTAAAGGGAAAATTTACCCGTGAACAGAGTTAAAATCATTTCTAAGGTATTGGACAGATCAGGCTGTAGTTGTGGAACAGGGCCGGGTCTGGCAGGTCAGAGCACCAGGGCCATCCAGATGGAAGTGAGAACGCATTGTGAGTGGCAGGAGTTCTGTTTTTGGATGGATTTTTGCTTTAATATTTCATTCAGTAGGGCATATATCCTCGTAGTGAGTAAACAACAGGACTATGCCGATGGATTTTGCTTGCAACATTAATGGACTTGAGCCCATTTTTTGCAGTTTTACCAAAGACCTGAAGTGTTGTTATTTCTTTTGTACTACATTTCATCATTTGTTTTATTTCAGTAAGAAATCTAAATTGATTTAATAAAGTAATCACCTAGTACCTTAAATAGATAATGTTCATTAACGGTAATTAATGGATTCTTTTTCTATCTAAAGTTAGCTAATAGTGAGTAGTTACAGAATTGATCAAAAATGCATGGTTCAGATCCTTACAAAATGTGTATTTGTATATTTGATTTTGTGTTAAGTATACATTGACGTTTATGGCAGGTTTGTGCAATACTGGCTAGCACATGCCGACCTTAAGTGAGGATTCAGTTTAAGTGTTGTCTCCAGTAAAGGAATGTCAAAGGTGTATGACATTTGTGCTTCTAAAGTGGCCATATAAACTTTTGTTTGTTGATTTTACTTAACTACATAATCTCTATCACTTTGGAAATTGGTGGTTATGCATTATATGCTGTTATGATAGGCCTACCATGACTGTAAGGTGCTTTCTTTCTATCTGACTCTTTGTTTTCTATTTCTTAAAGCCGTGGTCCAAATTAGTTTTTGGTTTTGGAAAATGACAGGACAGATGATTGTGACAAACATCAATGGCAGATACAGACATAATTAAAACATAGTTGTTGTTGTTATTATGGTACTTCGTTGTCAGTCTCTCTAGTGGTCTACTCGCCCCAATTCAAGCTTTCTAAAAAGTAATGAAACATTCACTTGATAAGCACAGGTTACATTTCTTAAGATATGTTAAAATTATCTCTAATGGACCAATTTCAAGTACATCTGTGCCTTTTAATAACTACTTAATGCTGATTGGTATCATTAAGAGAATATGTCTCTAAGACAGTGTTTGCTCTCAGTCAGATGACAAAATATAACATTCTTATTTGGAATCAAAATTCTAGTGCCTTACAATATTTTTGTGGACCACAATGTGATTGGTAAAATGATCCTCTGGATTCAGGCCACTCAAACTGAAATGGAAAAGGCTGATCTAATGAGATTTGCTTCACCAGTTCCAAATGAGGAAACAAAGGATATAATTGACTTGATAAATTTCTGTCTGTATTTGTCATACCATTCAAAAAAAAACACAGCAATACTTAACCATTGAATACACAATTTTGATCTCAATTAGTCATTTGGCACCAAAAACTCTTCTCAAAAAATGGTTTGTTAGGAAAAGCACCAAATAGAAAGAATCTTGTAAATGAACTGTAATAGATGTATCATTATGCTCTGCATTGAAATGGTTTCTATTTTGCATTGTTGTTAGTTGTTGTGTTGTCTTTTGGTTTTAATATTTTGAAAATGAAGCCTGAAGATTTATGCAATCTTGTACATGTAATGTATAGGAGTAGTATGTATGGAGCTGTTCAAATTAAGTAAATACTAGTACAACAGCTTTTGTTAAAAGTAAATAATCTGAATGTGGAACCATTTGTTCCATATACTTTAGAACATTTCAGTAGAAGTGTTATTTTAACATTGAAGCCCTGAAATATTGAATGTATTGTCCTAAATTAAATATTCAATGAATAGGTCACTGGATATTATGGAGCGCAGTTAATTCATATTGATGTAGCATCTAGCTGTGAACTGCTATTCAATAAAATGTATTAGAACTAAAACAAATGCAAGTTTTCAAGTTTCTATTTGTCAGCATAATGAGGAAATCTATAAGGAAAGAAATGTATTTTTCTCAGGGTAATACAGTGATTTAATAGAGAATGTGTTAAATCTGAGGAAACTGCATTTCATGCATTCATTTCTTAATGTCAGTAGGTTTAGACATTATAGATTAAACTATATGTCCCTTATTTTGTGACGAGCTCTATGGATATGTAGGAAATTCTTTACTGATCATCGTAGAAACTATTCTGTTGGTATATTGATATTTTTTGAGTTGTGAACACAAACATAGGTGCAAGTCTTAGAAAAGTAGATTTTTCTTTTCTACATTGAGGATTGTGTATTTTCTGTAGTGTATTACTAGTTTGTTAACACTTGTTAAATTGTTACACTACAGTTATGCAATGGTTTACAGAGTTCACAAAATTATTTTTATCATCTTGAGAATTAAAATAATTTTTCATCTGAAATGTGTGAATACTTTTGGTCTCAAACACAACTTACAGAATAAAATTCAGAAAACGACTGTTTGCGGCGGCCTCTATCTCACCCAGTAAGAGCGTTCGCCCCATGTTGGCTGAGTCCTGCAGCGGCGAAGGGTTCGAATCCGACCTGCTGCCCCTTGCTGTGTGTCAGCCCCTAACTCTCTCACACTTTCATGTGTATCCACTTTCAAAAAAAGGGAAAAGCCCCCAAAAAATAATCTTAAAAAAAAAAAAAGAAAACAACTGCTTGTGCCTTAAAAGTCGAGTGGACACCAGAGGAGAGGGAATATGATTTTTTAAGGGGGAACAAAACATTTATTACACTACAGTGAGTTGGAAAAATAGGTTTATTATACAAAACAAGTCTTTCCGGAACAACTGGAATTACAAATGACATTTTTTCAGAACAGTTATATGAAAATGCCAAGAGAAGTAGCATTACCTTTGGCATGCTTGTACTAGTGTATCCATTTCAACTTTATGGCACAACAGTGTGACAGCTCTCAGGAGACAAGGCATCAAATAGGTAGCATATCAGCTGCTTGGCCTGGATGGGAGAACACAACAAATATATTCAAAGGGGACTTGTTGATCTATAAAACAAGATTTTATGACAATACACCAAATCTTAACACATCAGTACACCTGGGTGGTTCACATAAAGCAGCAAATGTTATGTTAATCTATTAGGAATAAAGAAAGGCCTTAAAGAAAAACATGAATTATATTCATAATTTACCTCTTTCTGATTCTCTGGGTAGATAATAATTTCCCCCGCTTTTTCGAGATCTGGCCTCACCTTGTAAATGCTAGTGTAACAATGAAATACACAGGGAAAAGGAAAAAGTTATTTATATATAAATATTCTACATGTATGCACAATCGGTTTGAGTTGTCTTTTTCCATACCTTTCAAGGATCATGTTAAAGCATGTCACAATCGCTTTCCCTTGTAGAGCCATGATAAGACAGGGTGCCGTTGTGTAAAGATGAGCCATCTTTTAAGGAAACATGAGACCAGGTAAAATCAACTGCTGATTGCTCTGTTTAAGACAGCGATAACTCTAAAGCAACTTATTTCAAAGACAGTCTTCTAACCCTTTCATCTCTTCTCGATGACATTTTCAGTGTGTCAGCGATATGTTTCCTCTGCTCATTATCCAGTATGCTCATCCTCCCTGCCACCAGATGGCAGCCTGACCTCAGCAGCTGCTCAAGCATGTCCAGCTGGGATGGCACTTGGCTGAGAGGTGAAGCTTTTAAGGGTATCAGCAGACAAGTTGTCTGCCAGACGGCACCGCGTATCTCTGGTACCAATAAACAAGCAAAACAGGACATTTATTTTCTTTACAAAGGTCATCTGGAACCGAGTCATATTTCAACATCCATTCCAGAAGAGTCCCTGCCAAAGTCACAATAAATGATTAAATAATTTGAAGGGACCCATGTTGCTTTAGTAAATGATTAAACCATGTAATGTTAAATGCTTTGACTTTTAAAGGTAAGTTCATTAATTACAACAGTCAGGAAAAAACGTGCATGCATGAGTACACCACTAATGCAACCTGAATACAGGGCATAGCCTGGTTCTGCAGTTTACAGCATTGCTCTTAGCAATCAATATCGTTATCGATACATATAATTGTCTGTTTATCAAAATAAAACCAGAAAAATAGTCCAAACCTCCATTTGTTCCTGATACCATTGAATGTGACAGACCGTCCTGGTCCACAGGGGCCAGTGTGCAGCTCTGTTTGCACTCCACAGAGGCTAAAAGGTCTGAACGCATGCTGAGTATCTGAAACGAGAAACCAAGCACAAACACAGGATGTCTGTCTTTAATCAGTCAAAAGTGCAACCCAAGTCCTGAGTCCTGTGTGCGACATGCATACCTGCTCCTGTCTCATTGTGCTGGTCTCAGTACAACAGAGCCCCTCTGGAAAAAGCCTCTTCACATCCTGAATTGCTTTCGGATATGATCCTGATGCTATAACATTGGTTACAGACATTTTAAACAAACAAAAAGGCAAGGCAAGTTTATTTGTATAGCACATTTCATTCACAAAGGCAATTCAAAGTGCTTTACATAATGCACTAGTATTGTGGCATACATAGCAATTCAGTTCTTGAATGTGTATCCAGTATGCAGGACAGTGCACGGAACCATGTTGATAAATGAGCCATACCATAATAGGTCCACAGGGATGAGTCATCTTGGCTCAGCACATCCAGCAGCCTCCTCACAGCATTCTCCCCCTGGAGGCAGAGGGCTAGTGAGGAGCCAGAGCACAAGTACTCCACATGGGCCTCCAGGTCTGAGGGGTCCTGCACACAACAGTTAACACTGTATGAATGATCAAGGATTAGCTTTTTGCATGAAAGGAAAGCTTATTTTTCAGACAGATAATCATTATCGGTTACACTTTGTGCAGGTAGTAGTGAGGTAGCATTGCTTTTGTCCAGGCTCACTACATGCAGGCCCACCAATGTGAGCCCACTCAGCTGGAGTGTGTGGCCTATTTTAGCCAGAGAGTGAGTCCAGATTCCTGGCTTGAACAGGCACACAGTGAGCAGCGTCTGTGGACCTGAACAGAAAGTTGAATGTTCAATATTATATGCATTGACACAAGATTTCTCTTTTTGACGATCACATCAACATTGTAACGGAATGCACAGAAAGTCTACCTTCAACCACAGTGAACCATTAATATGATAATAACAGTTTGCCACTATTATACACAAGCCTGAGCTCAACAAAATATTAGTGCCTCAGATTCATATTGAGAATGTATTATCTGTTTTGTGATGTGAAGACATACAGATCTTCTATACTGTATGTGCTGTCTTGAGCTTATGAGCCAGAAAACTCTGTGCACGCAGAGTCAAAGAGAGTTTATCAGTTTAATTCCTCAGATTTATAGAATAAAAAACTGCAATCTAAAACTGCAATTGTGATGTGCTCTGTAGTTGTTAGAAATCTACTTGTTAGGATGCTATTTAAGACAAACCTTTTATACTGCAGTTTTGGGGAGATAACTTCAGAACTGGGAGTACGCTGTGGTCTGTAGAGGACAGAAGTGGGCTGATGAGCCTTTCCCCGGCGTATACACACAAGACTATCCTCTTATTTCTCCTTAAATGTTGTGATAGGCTTAAATACTTCAAACTGTAGCATCCCTTAAGAGAATTGATTTTAGACTTGGTATCTGATTGCAAGTTGTATACAGCACTCAACACACTTACCAGGAATCATCTCATGCTCAAAGAAGAAGAGGGAGGCTTGTCTGAAAGCCACTTCAGGTGTGGGTGACATCAGGACACTGAGGTTACCGGGGTAGTCGCGTGGTAGAAGCTTCCTCAGTGAAGAAAAAACATCCAACCGTCTAAGAGCACACACTAGGGCAGGAGAGGACATCAGATTCTCCAGGCTGTCTTTACAGAGCTGCTCTCCCACCTCGTATGGACTCACTTCCTGAGCCTGAAGTCGAGTCAATGCAGGCAGCCACTTCAGGCCAAGCAGCTTGAATCCTGCATGTCGGACATCACCTTGAATATCAATTTAAAAAAAGTAGAGGTAAAAAAAAAAGGAAAGGTAAGTTAAGAGAATTCTGATGGAAATATTCACTCACATCCTCACTAATCTGTTCATTCATTTAATTAACTGCTATGTGTATTTGACAGTGTATTGTGTTTCTCTTTGTTTACTGCCACTTCCAGTCCCAAAACCAAGGACAGGCTGTGCTTTCACAAATGCAGTTGAACTTCACCCACCTTGTGGCCCTTCTGCCAGCACTCTGTGTAGGAGGTTCAGGCCTTGGCTCATGTATTTCCCACACAAGGTCAAAATTGCCACCTGTTCCATGTCAGAGTTGAATGAACACTTCTTACGGGACAGGATCACCCTGGAAGGATCTGGCACTGCCCACATACACTTAACTAAAAAGAAAATATACAGAAGAAACGTAAAGGGAAACAGCAGAGGAGCATCGGCTACTTTACTGACACTGAACACACGGTGCTTACCAAAGACATGGAACAGGTTAGTGCTGTAGGGCACAGTGTGGAAGCAGAAGCTTGGCTCTACTGTGTTGACGCCATCAAGTCTGGAGTGGATGCAACCCAGAAGCTTTTGTGCCTTAAATTCTCTCATTAGGGCTGAAACAATATAACAATGTAAAACTGCAAAGTTATGTTATTGTCCAAGGAACTTTGTAATGCAGACTTTTCACATTATTGCACCAGAATGTTTATTTTTGATATAGTTTATAGAAATAAATTCTGGTGTAGATATAATTTGAGATGGAATTCAGACCTGCTGGCAGACTAACACTGTGGTGCACTGCATTCTCTCTCCTCAGTAACAACAACAGACAGTGAGAGGGCAGCTCCAGCGGACCCTGATCCTGGCTCACAGAATGTGGACTACAGAACACAAGGGCCTAGAGAAAACATACACAGGTGTCAAAAAAAAAAAAATATATACAGGATTAGGAGATATCTGTGTTTCCTTAGACCCAAACAGCTTGGAAATTGGCCCACAGTTAGAGGTGCATTTCCTGCAAAGATGACAATTACAGCCAAATGTTCCATTATGATAGACATTTTTTTTTTATGTAATTCCTGGATTTCAACACCAGCTCCATGGTCTTATAATCAAAATTCATTCTCCTTTCCACCTCTACAAATGTATGCAGTAAATAGTAAAATTCCCTACAAAGCAAATAGTATACAATATAAAATATTTGATCAATGATTGACTTTTGTCATTAGGTTTGATAAACTAATGTCTTTCTATTCTACACACAACTCATATCTTGCAGTTCTACCTGCTGGTTGGAGAGTCCAATGACTGCAGCTTTATTGCTCTCAAGCTGCAGGCTCCGCAGCCCCCGCAGACTGAAGCCTCTGCGTTCACAAACAGCCAGCACATGGCTGTAGCAACATGGAGGCACAGCAGGCGACACCACGAGGAGTAAGTCAGCTATGCGGGGTGAGAGAAGGATTAGTGGCCCCACTCGAATAATAATCTTTGGTCCTTGCTGCAAACAAAATTTCCCTCAGGACAGCAAAGATGAAAGTTGAAAATGAAATGTAGAGAGAAGCCAGTTTTCCCCCTTGTGACAGTTTTGGCTCCTTGTTCAGTTTTACGGTACCTTTTGTTGTAGCACACAGAAAGGAAGGTGATCTGCTCAAACTGAACAGGCTGCCTCCGACTCTGTCATCTGAAGGTGGAACTCTGCAAACAAAAGAGAGGGTGACTGATTAGAACAAAAAACAGCGCCACAGTAATAAAGGGACTATGCTTTAGTATGCACTAAGTAAACCTTCTTGACTTTATAGAATATCTTAAGTCTCTAAGAACTGACTGCAAAAGTTACTTAGCAGGTTTAATTAAAACTTTAAAAAAAAGTCAATTTTATGAGTTGCACAGTATTTTTTCAGTTGCTTGTATATTAGTGAAAATGTGCTTACTGAAATGTGTCAGTTTTTCTTAGGACATGAAGATTTAACTTTACGGTTCTTTTGAAAAAACAAGCAAAATTTCAGAGCAATTTCAGTCAAACAAAAGTTATTAATGAAATACCGTAGCTAACCCTAATAAGGTCATTCCCCCTTTATTTTTTCAAATCCATCCCTACATTTGGTCAAAAAAGTCTAACGATAAATTGAGAAATAATAAAAAAAAAAAAAAAGAACGTATACATGATGTAAAAAATATCCCATTGTCACACCGGTGGTGATTCTGTGCATTTCCTCCTGGAAGTCTTCCTGAAAACCACAAGCACAGCTCCCTGTGGACTTGACTGGCCAGTCGAGGGGAGTAGAAGAGTGGAGGTTCTTGACCTCTGCAGTGGAGAGGGTTAAGAGAAGTTGGATCTGTCTCCCTGGGCAGCAGAGGATCTAAGGAACTAGTTAAATCTTTCAACACTGTGTGGGCTTGAAGGCCCCGAACAGCAAGGGCAAAAACAGGCTGGCAGGTCTCATCAGTTCTCTGGAAGGCTGGTACAGCACCTACAAATCAGGGGGGAGAGTTTTTAAAGACAGCTTTTATTCAATAAGGACACTGACAAAGGCCCAAGGCCACAGCTGGATCCAAGATGCACACCAGATCAATGAGCCAGAAGAACAGTTATTAAGTATTTTATGACCAGGTGGCTTTAGTTATGTCCTACCAGCACTGTCCCTCAGGAACCCCTGTGGTGGATAAAGGAGCCGCAGACCACACACATCGAGTCCTGAGTTGAGAATAAGCTGGAGGGTGTAGTGTGTTTTGAGGGGATGTAGGAGGAAAGCTTTGCATCCCAGAGCGACTGATACCTGCAACAAAAACGAGATGAGGAATCAGTTATTCCACTTTTACTGCTTTGCCTCTGAAAAGACACACAATTTTCAAGGACAACATGCTCACCTCCGTGTGCAGCTCTTGTGTGCTCTCTCTCCCCTTACAAACACGCTCCTGAGTTTCCACAGTCTGCCAGTAAAACCCTGGACTGAGACAAAATGTCCTATCTATAACCTGAAATACAAAGCCAGGGGAACAGAACACAGTCAACAGAATGCAAAATCAGTGCTTAAAAACATATATGAAATCACACTCTCTGAAGCAAACCACCTTTTTGTTGGAGGTGGTGGAGATGAAACCATTTAAACAGGAAGAGGGCAGATGGATGGGTGAGGCATAGGCTTGTTGGTCCAGCAAGCTTTTGAGCTGAGGTAGCCAGCGGGCGATTACAGTGAGTGAGGTCTCAGAGAGGAACCTGCAGACATGGTTATAGAAAGGTGCATGGATGTCTACGTCCCTTTTCTACAAAACCAACAAAAAGAAGAACAGCGTCAGCACAGATATTGTAAAGCCTACAGAGTGTTTTTGTTGTTGTTGTTTTTTGCTATTCACCCTTGGTGTATAAGAGTGATGAGCCACAGCTAAAACATGCAAAGCAAGTCCACCCTCTGTCCACAGCTGCTGAAGTCCTGCAACCCAGAATGGGACCTGTGCACCAACCTCATCTTCATTATGGCCTGGGTCTGGGCCAACCTAAATTCACATGGATGAACAAGGATATATACGGAAGAGGATTAGGGCCACTGGTGAAAAATTTATTTGAGTTCTGAATTCTGAGAATAAAATCAGAATTCTGAGAATAAAGTCAGAATTCTGAGATTAAAGTCAGAATTAAGTCAGAACTCAAATACATTTTTCAACAGTGGCCCTAATCCTCTTCCGTAAGGATATGACCCTTAAGTGGTGAAACATAAACTCAGCTTTGTGAATGTCAAATGTTGGCACACATTAGGAGAGAGAAGCCACTGCTCACTAACCAAAGACAAAAACCAAGCCACTAAAGTGTTGTAGATGTCTGATTTGGTTGCAGCTGGATCCAGATGTTTTTTCCTCCCATGAGCTCTTGCTTCAACCATGCCAGGACTGGAGAGGTTGACGGTCAGTAGCATACACCCCTTACTTTCAATATTTGCTGGTAGCGTACTGATTGACGGTAGATGAGATGCTTCCTAAAAAACAAGTCATTGTAAGTGTAGGTCTTTTTTTTTTTTTTTTTTTTTTAAGTACTGTAAATTTTAAGTTTTGTGTCACTTACAAAATCATAAAGAACATCAGTCCTTTCAGCAGCTGGCTGCGTCTGGTTGACAGATTTGTGTGGACAATGTATTTGTAGTTGTTTGAAAATCTGCTGGTGTTCATGTTGTAATGTCTGCGTAACTTGCTGTTGGTCACTAACAAAAGCATTGCCATGGTTAAAATACTTGTCTATTCTCAATGATGTGCTGAATAAATAAAAATACATACCTCATATGTTTTGATTCTTTGATTGTACTTTGCTGAGTTGTTGGTGGGCTTTCCATTTTAGGGTTTCTGTACTCAAACTGTACATGTGAAGATTGTTTATCTTCCCACACGTGGTGTGACTCATGGCTACATGTAGACTCTACAGGCTGGGGTAACTTCTCTTTCAGTTCTTCTGCCTCATTTCCTGGCACTGAATAGGGAGGATCTGTATATTTATTGGGATATTTATTCCCATTTCTATTCATCTCCCTGATTTTCCGAAGCAACATACTCTTGCCAGTCACTTCCCTGGAAGCGGAGAAAAAAAAAACACTATGAACTGAAACAAAGTGTGCATGACTGAAGCATGACAAATGTTTCTAATCCAGGATATATTTACCTGTCCCCCATCCGTGATTCAGCATGCACTTTGAGATTGGGTTTCTTTGCATGTGGTGTTTCCTGGTGAGTGTTAAGTTTGGCTGGTGACTTTGACTCTGATGTAAGATTTAGGGATGTTCTTGGTGGTTTTATTGAAGGATCAGGGCAACGCAGGTCGATATAAACAGTGGGACATTCCTGGTGGCTCAGCTGCAGCTCTGCTTCCATCCTCTCTGATGATTTGTTGCACACATTATTCTGTCTGCATGAAACAGGTGATTAGTATCATTATCTTATATATTTGGATCACAAAACCATAGCAGTGCTTTCTTACCTGATGTGGTTTGGCGTTTTCACAGTCTCTGGCAGATACTTAGATGACTGGCTCTGACAGAAAGTAACTAGTCTCTCCATTATATTTCCGTGGGATTTGTCCTTGTCACCATCTATGAACAAAAATTGGGTTGAACTTATACCACAAGATAAATTCATAATGGAAATGGAATACATAACCCCCCCCCATAATCATCCATAAACCCTTAAGTATTCGCTATAGCTACAGGGGTGTGTGTTAAAACTTACTTACCTGCATGTGTTTTTGAAGGCTCAACTGACACACGTCGCAAAGGCAGCCCATCCTCTTTCAGATTTCGGAGGACATCATCCAAATCCCACTGGTCAAGCCTCTGAATGTTAGTGTGTAAGAAACCAGTATTTTCTTACAAGAAGGTATAACAACTAGAGAATATCTAACTGCATTAACCATAACCATGAGATTATTCCTAACCCTTTTTACTTTCCCAAACTCACCGCAAATGAGAGAACAGTAAAACCCATATCAGATTTTGTGCTGTCCACATTTGGTTTTACAGAGACATCCAGCTTGGCTCTGTTCAACTCCACAATAACTCTCTCACAAGAAGCTGCGTCTTCAGCATCTTCTGAGTGTTTTGTACCCCACAGAGTGGCAGTAGTGCCTTCCACAATTTCATCATCATCCATCTTCGTACTCTCTTCTGACCAGCATGTCTGAGCTACAGGTTTCAACAGCTCCTGATTATAAACACATGCACACAAAACAAACATCAATGATTACCAGTCATGTTTGTTTGGTGGTCCTGGCATTACTACGATTAACACTATACAGTAATTAACTAACCTCTAGTTCATCATCATCCATTGAAAAAATGTCAAAGTCTTCAGGGACCTTCAGGGAAAGACCAGCTGGTCTTTGATATATGGGGACAATCTCTTCATTCTCAGACTGTAACGTTGAGAGGAACCATTATTGTTGGTGTTATTTGCCGTTGTAAATGAAGTTATAGCTAATGTTTTTGTCAGTTAGCGTTAGTTAGCTAGCAGACGTTAGCACATTTTTAGGATGGAAAAAAAAACATACTGATGAAGAGTCGAAGTCGATGGTCGGTATATGTGGTTTCACCTTCTCTAGAATCGAATCCCAACACGACGAATGATTCAGGTCCATTACTAGCGGTAAAATAAAGGTGTTTTTATGTAGCTTAAGGTTACCGTTTATGTGCCGCAGTTCATTATTTGTGACTCCTGGTAACCATGGCAACTAAAAGCTTCTCCGTGCACGTGTGCTTCGTTAACAATGTTGCCTTCAGGTGCTGTCAGAAATATTGCAACTAACTATCTAACTTAAGCCGCACAAGAGAAACACAGGAAAATGTTTAACGCCTAAACAGACGATTAGCCTAGCTACATTACAGGCTTCTGCTGTAACGTTAACTCTTCATGAGATAGAGAGATGTTGGATGTAGCTAGCTAGGTAACGAGTCTGCACTCTGCACCGGTCTATGGTCTGCACAAATATAGTAGACATCAGTAAATGCCATATTCACATGCTTGGCTTGCAGTCTGGCTTATTGAAAGGCGATTTGATTTATCTAGCTAGTGCTAAAAGGAATGACGCTAGCTAGCTAGTCCTCTCGGCAAGCTAGCTGACTAGCTAGCTATAGTGCTATCTTTTGCCGGTGTTGCATCGACCGTGATGAGCCAACTGTTTCTATCCAGGTACATATTTTCAAGGCATTGTATTTGTTTTTACCAATCTGTCAAACTTCGCCTTTCTGCTAATTCATGGGAGACATGTGCTGCGTATGCATTAGGTCAGTGGGGAAGTGGCGTACCTGGTAACGTTACTATGGCTAAACTGGTGTGTTAAACTAATTATTTGGGCACATGGAAAAAGAAAAAAATAAGAAAGTGAAGGCACACAAGTTTTAAAACATTTATTACGCTTTTAAGGCAATTTCCCAACGTTTTTTAAAGTGACAAACTGACCTTTATTACTAATGTTACACCAATTAATGCACACATGTTGAAGACATTTTAGTGTCTGAACTGTAATGCTATATTGTTCAACCATTCTACTCAATGATTAACTAAATTGGGATGTGTACTGTAGCTTAATATTAAGCACACATCCCAATTAATTTATGTATAGGGTTAAACTTAAAATTGAATAAAACGCCATTTCAGTTTTGTTGCACTCAGTTTTTTTAGTCCGCTATCTCCATTTTCATTGTCCTAAAGGACACAAATTACCAAGGCATGTTCAACAGCATAAATGAGGTCCAAGATATATTAAAATATTTTAAATATTTAAAAAATCCATCAAAATGCATCTCATTTAGCTATCTATTTTGTTTTATAACTCCTGCAAACATGTTTCCATGTCAAGCAACATCACCTGGTAACCTAATCCCAAAGTGGTAGAACTCCGGTCTATACAATCCATTTTGCTCTCCATTGCCAATATAAACCAAATTATTTCAAAGCATTTTAAGTGAATTGAGGGAAATAACCTCAAATTCTCCCTTTTCTTGAGAGAGGTGACAATTTACCAAATGTAGATGCATTTTCCCACAATTAGACATTAACTATTAACTTATAACTCTGAAAAGTTACAGCAAAATACATTGGTTTGTCTTTTCATTTAAAGAAATTCATAGCATTCCTTAAATATTTTTGAACCATTTCATCTAAAGGCAACACATGACAACCATTTATTTGTAGATAGTAAATGTTATGCAAGAGCCTGAATCATGTATTAGTATTACAATTAAAATATTGAAATCAATTTTTTTTTAAATACTACAGATAACACCAACCACTTTTCTAAACAGATCTGTGCATGTTGTCTAGCAGCTTTGGAAGTGCTCACTGTCAATATCCCGCAGGTCCTGACCAGCTAGACGGGGTGGGCTGGTGCATGTAATGTTGTTGTATATGGTGATAGTTGTGTCAGGCTCTTCACCTTCTGCGTGGGTCTCAACTTGCCGAGGTATCACCAACGGATTCCTCAAGCTGTAATTTCTGAGTGGGAGGGCACTGCAATCACATTTCCACCGGTTCCCAGATAGCAAAAGTTTTTCCATACCCTCTGGAAAATCAGGGACCATACTTGTCAAAGTATTAGCTCTCAGGTCCAGATAGCGCAGCTTTGGGAGTAGCTGCTTTGTGCCATTCTGCAAAAAGTCTCGACATTCATTGTTGGACAACAGCAAGTACTCCAAATTCTTTAGGCCGGAGAATGTATGGGTTGTGAAAACCTCCAACTTGTTGAAACTCAAGTCCAGTCCCAATAGGCTCACCAGGTCCACAAAGCTCTGGCGTTCCACCAAAGAGATGTTGTTGTGCTGCAAGAAAAGCCTCCGTAAACCAGAAAGTCCAGTGAAAGCTTGAGTTGTGACCCTTGCTAGGCAACCTCTGTCCAGATGAAGGCTGTGGAGCTTTGACAGACCTTTGAACATTTGGTCTGGCAGACTTTGGAAGCAGCTTCCAGACAGGTTAATGACAGCCACATGAGAGAGCCCAGTGAAACTACCAACTTGTGCCTCCTGTACTTGGTTGTGCTCCAGCTCTAGGACCTCCAGGTGACCAAGCCCTTCAAAGATCCTTTCCCCCAGCGCTCGGATCCTGTTGTAGCTGAGTCGTAGCTCTTCTAAGTACTGCAGATCACGGAAAGTCCTGGGCCTAATTCCAGTGATTGAGTTGTTGGAAAGACGCAGTACATGAAGACTGTGCAGGCCCAAAAACGTGTCGTCATGGAGAGAAGTCAGCCTGTTGTTTGTGAGATCCATCCATCTTAGTGACTTCATGCCAAAGAAGGCCCTGGGTACCACTGTCACGATCTGATTCTGGGCCAGGTAAAGCTTTTGCAGTTTAGTGAGTTTAACAAACACATTAGCTTTGATGACCTTGATGTGATTTCCAGTCAGATCTAACTCTTTAAGCTCAGCAAGATTTTGGAAAAGCTGTGGCTGCAAGTACGCAAGTCTATTCCCTGCTAGAACGAGCTCCCGTAGACCTTGCAGGTCATGGAAAACCGTCTCAGGTAAAACTGCTAATGAGTTCCACCCTAGGTTGAGAAGCCACATGTGTGAGAGTCCTGCAAACAGTCTTTCTTCAATACGAGTGAGTTGGTTGTTATGCAGACTAACTGAAGCAAGGTTAGGTGTATTGTGGAAGATCGTAGCTGGTAACACCCGGATGTGATTTCGCTCAAGGTGAATGTGTGCTAGCGACCTAAGTCCCATGAAAGCCTGAGGGTCAAGTGTCACCACCTCGCCACTCTGCAGATTCAAAAAATCCAGGTTAGAAAGATCCTTAAAAGACGCTACTGGGATGGAGGTGAACAGGTTGCCATCCAGCCAAAGGGAATGAGTGGATGGGGGCATGTCAGAGGGGACTTGCGTAAGGTTACGAGCACTGCAGTACATGTTAAGCTCAGAGCTGTAGTCATCATGCAGACAGGTGCATCCCTTAGAACATGGAATAGGCTCTTCGGCCACTTTCTCTCCAGCTGTGTCAGGGTCTGGCAACACCAGTGATGTTCCCAGTACCCACAACACCAACAGCACAATGGTTTGCATACTAACCGCTGTGGATAGAATATAAACATCACCATATAAATACTCATTATATTCACAACAGAATTCAGACATGTTTAAATTATAAATGTTTTAATGCTGTAAGGCCTATATTATATTGCTTACCTTAAATGTGAGAGGTCTTGATTTAAGGCGGACAGGCTGTGAAACACTGATACTGACACTGACTGAACCTTGTGCAATTGTTTGTATGCTGAATGGAAAGTATGCCAAGCCCCATTCCCCCCCCCCCCCTTTTTTTTTTTTTTTTAAAGTCAGCTGCACTGAGTATGTACAATTAACCCATTAATGACCATTAGACTTTTGCTGAATGTTGCTAGTCATTTTTTATGTACTGATGTTTTTTTTCAGAGGTTCCTATTTTGTTTTCCACCAACATCAACTTTGATCATTTTAATGAAATGATACCATGTCCTTAATTGTTGTACTGTTATAAAGTCTGTAAAATGAGAATATACTTTCCATTGCCTCAGTAAGGTGTTAACCATACTTAATGAAGATTCTTATATGTGCATGTACCTCAATTGTTGTTAACATTTCTCACGCTTACTGTATTGTCAACCTAATAAGGGATTTTATCTAAGTGGCCTTTGGTGTTTACTAAAGTCAGGGTCCTGTCACTGAGTGCATTTCCTGTAGATTTTAACTGATAAACCGATACAGTATGGTAAAGAGATTAGATGAACCCAGTGCACTAGACCTTTGACTGAATTTAAGACTTTTTCTGTTTTCTTCTCTTTTCTTTACCTTTTTAACAAGTGTATTTGACATGGGTAATCTGAGGCAAAATTGTATTTCACTTGTTACCTCAAACATGGAAGTGTATACCTCCTATTAAATATTGTTGGAGATTTAACCATCCACCTGCCATACCTACTTGTTAAATTTAGATAAAACCAACTGTACGCACCTTTCTGCACAATGACATCTGTATGTAAGAGACTTCATAAAAAACAGTGCCATTTCTGTTTCATACACGTATTTGACAGTGCATGATGAGGTCAGTTCCACAAGTCCATTTCCTAATCACATCTATGATTGCAATGCCTAACTTTCTGTTTACCCTTTTTCTTGGTATCTGGGTTCTTTTAGACAACCATGAACTGGTCATGCTCTAAAGGACAACCAAATCCAGATAACAGATGGGTGCTTGCACATGAATTTCATTGCTTGACTTGCTAACACTGGATTCATAACACTATAAAGAAATGTTGAACATATCCTGTTAGTTTGTAATGTCTGTCACTCAAATCTGATCCTCTTCTGCAGTGAATAAGTAGGCAAAATGTAATCAGGTAGGCAGGATACGTGCTATCTTACCTCATGTACAGTAGTTGCCTAGGGTTACACTCACTAGATATACTGGAAATCTCTTTCTAATTGCTTTGTTTTTATATAAAAAGTGATGGTTATGGATCCCATCAGTGTATAGGTTTAAATCTAAAATTCTATATTTTTAGATGCGTAAGTAATGTTTAATTAAATACATTTATATTCAATAATAAATGTGGCACAAATTTGGACAGTACAGTGATTCTCAAATATCCTCTGTATTCCATTAGCATTCATTTGAATATTTTTGTGATTAAACACATTTATGTCACATACCAAAAATAAATACATGTCATATTTATTTTTAATGGCATGTGAATAGTGAAAAAATGTGTCCTCACTGAAACCTTTTTTTTAATATGCACATGTCCTACCAACCATTGCAACCAGTCAATCTCCATTTCACTGATCATGAAGAAAATTGTGATGTACAACATTCTGAGGAAATGGAGGACACTAATGCATTCTAATTTGTATTTCTCTTGCCAGTAGAGAGCACTGCTGGTCTGTTGTCACATTTAGGCCCAGAAGCTTGGTATGCTCTTTACCTTCTAAAAGAATCGCTTTGTTTAATGGTAAATTAGAGTATAACCAGAAGTAATAAACAGATGATTTTAAACAGATCATAAACTGAACTTCAGTATTGTTGAGCTGCTCCTCTCATATTTCTTGATGACTTTGGGCAATGCATATACTGAAGGCTGCAATATGTCAACAATTGAAACAAAGTTTGCCTGTTAAATAAAATTATTTAACAAATAGGGAAATAAAACACTGCAGTTTTTACTGCTGCTTCCGTCAAAAAACTGCCATACCGAATGGCTGCCATAGTGAGTTGTTTCCTGATTGTTCCTCCCCTGACAAACACCTCTAATTGGCTCATTCCCTGGCACTCAATCAGGCACCAAGGTTTCCAGGTTTGTCAGTTGCTGTTGGCTTCCTGAGTGGAGGAGAAGAGTCATAATAGTGAGCGGCAGAGCCTGCCGCTGTGCCTGTAAATGTTTGACTTGGCTGAGCCTTGCTTCTGGAAGGATAATTTTCTCAAATAATTCTGGATACATTTGTGCCTCCTCAGCAGTGAAGAACAGGCCTGAAAGGCATGATGTCAATCTAAATTGGATGGAGGCATGCTGATCAGTGTAAAAACCCATCATGACGTCTCCTTCGCTCTACTGCTCTGCAAATGTCAAGAGAACTATTGACATTAAATGCCAAGGAAGCCTTGTACAAACTTTTAAAATCCAGGTTAATGCGTTTGCTGCTGTTAGGTGTGATTAAACCTGTGGTATGCAATTTATTTTTGGCATTGTTGGGCAAAAAATCCATATTATTCTTTCGGCACATAATAATAATTCAAGTGTTCTGAGAGAAAATGAGACTTCTGCATCTCCTCTTAGCTCTTTTCCGGCTTTAGATAATCTAGCCTTGACGGGAGACTGTGGACAGTCGCATGTCATTTCAGAGAGAGAGCGTTCCTATTGGCTGTGTGCATGGATTGCCTTAGAGCAGGAGAGGAAGAGCTGCAGGAAGAGGTCTCACTCTAATTCTTTTTGCATTCTACCCACTGCGGTTTTTAATCACCTACTGCATCGCTTTTGTGTTGAAAGACATGCTATCGTTATTCGCCTAAGAAATTTGTCTCACAGCCAGGTAGAACACGTGATAAATACATGAAGTATAATAATAATAACCCTTCAACAAGTGTTTGACATATCATGCTAACAAACAAACAAGCAAATGGGTGGATGTTTAAATTTGTCGAGTTGACCTATTAAAAGTAGGCTTAAATCACTCAGACATTATCGCCTTTATTATGTTTTTATGTTATGTTTGTTTGAGTGTTTGTCTAGGCTGCTATCGAAGTACAGTTTACGATCAATGACGTCACATGCTGTTTTGCAGTCAAATTGGTATATCGAATTGATTTGAGACATTTTAAGGTGTATCCATTCATTTTCGCACAGAGGGCCTAATTTACTAACACTAGCGCAGTTTGCGCTGCGTCTGTTTATGCGAGTTCGGTAATAGCGCATGCTATGCTTCCACATTTTGCGTAGTATTTATCAACCCTGACACCCATCAGGCAATCAGTGTCTTTCTCCGCCCACTATAATGTAAATTGCGCTGTAGCAAAGCGGTACATGTGCTATGATATGGCTGAGTGCAGACTGCGATATTCCCACTGCTGATGCTATGACTGTTTGAAATGATCCTGATGCCAATATTTGTAATGTAGCGAGGAGTTTAACAACTGCTGGAATGGGATGTGAACGCTGAGTGGGAGATTCAATTTCATCTTTGATTTCTTCCAGTAACTCTATATTGCATGGCTGCTTAATCTGTAACGCTAAATGATGTTGTGTTCACTGACAAAGTGTGATTCTTGTGTTAAAAATATTTTCAGCCTCGCCTATGTCTTCGTCTTGCTCAAATTACTGTTGCCATTTCACCAGCGGCATAAAGGTCTATGAGGAAACTCGATTGCGGCTGGTTTAGACCTGCTTTTAAGAGGCGGAGAATTTCCCCCGCAGAAAAGAGGCGCGCTCTTACTGACAGTCTTTGTAAATACCACGGAATATATAATTAGGTGCACTTTGCGCTTATTCTCCCACCTTTTGGGTGCAACTCCCACTTTCCCCACGACCCTCCCACGAACGCATATTGAAAGCGCAACTTGTCTCTTCTCGCTCATGTGGCAGACAATCTGCGATTTTACCCAAGTGCGCCCTGTTTGTAAATAGCCCGCATCGGTTACGTCCGTCTTTGCGAGCAATTAGCGCCTGGAAACAGGCGCAAACGGCTTGATAAATCTAGCCCTGAATCGCACAACATTCAAGCAGACATTTGCGAACAAAGTTTTGCTAGACAAAATGGATCGCACCATCTACCAATTCATTATTTATTAGGCCAATAACGTTTCCCTCAGCGTTTATCGCATAAGCCGTATATCGATCAAGATAAAATCCGATTGGACCGAACGTTGTTCCTTTGAGTCGATATTCATGAAATTCAATCGAATTTTACTGTTTCCACAAGGCATTTTTCATTCAATATCACTTAATTCAGATAAAAACGTGTGGATGGAAACATAGCTAGTGAGATAAACCATTACTAAAAAGATCCGCTGAGGTATTACCTATGTATTTTTGTAAAGGATAGACAGCCAAACACCACAGGGCAATCCTAAGTGAACATCGGATAAGAAAATAAAAGCCAGAAGCTGCATGCAGCAAACTGAACGTCGGGATGAACTAGGTCTTTAATCGACAAAACCATAAAGCAACAGATTACTCCTCCTGGGCTGGTGCACCGGGCCTCTGGATGTGCATAATGTTTGACCCTCCTGGTGGTCTTATCTGTTGCACATAACATGGTTCATAGTGGTGCATACAGCCACAGGGGACAGCTGAAGGAAGTACTTTTCTTTTCCCTGCTTTGTTTAACCATAACCCTGTCTTAGTGAGATGTGTGGGGCCTATTAAGGGATGGAGCTCTTTTCTTATTATATCTGCTATTAACCAAGTGGAGACGCTTAATTGATTTAAGTTGTTTTCTTTGTCTTTACAGCTTAAAGTGAGAGCAATCAAGCTTCCACAACCACGCTGAACAGGTTAAATATGAATGTTTTCTTGTCTCACATACACCGACTTTACTTTGCATTGAATGGCAGGCTCAGTCAATACTGCCATCCACTGGCAGACTGTTGGACTGTTTCACCTTCACAGTCATTTAAAAAAAAGAGAAACCTGTCTTGGTTGCGAAAGACTGCTTTAAAACAGGGTTGTCCAGTGTCCTTTCACCCATCGAGGTGATGGTGGTTCAGCGCTGCTCTGAACCCTTCTGCTCAGCCCTTTGACAGCCAAAGACCCTGACACCCCTGCAGTGGCTATTAATAACACTCAGAGCTCCCAGTCAACTCGCTGCTTTTCTAGGAGGAGAGAGAATCCGTTGGCTTTGTCTCGATAACTGGGAACTCAGCCACTGTTTCTTAAATTGATTGTGATCATTGTGACCAGAGCAAATCAATGCAGCTGATGCCCCAATTAGGCATTTTGAATTTCAGTTAGATGTGTGAGCCACATGAAACCAAATCATGTTTGATACTTTACACTCAAACACGAAAGTCTATGGTTAACAATTTTAAAAACGCTTCTGAAATATACAGTATTTTAACTTGATGCTAACCTGAAAACATCGTGACGTTGAAAAGGCTCAGTGTATGTGGTGATGATGCTTTGTATTTACATTTGTTTACATCCACATCAAGGACTATTACTGCCACTGTTCATCGCATCCCCAACCGGCACCGTCAGACACCGCCTACCAAGAGCCTGGGTCTGTCCAAGGTTTCTTCCCAAGAGAGAGTTTTTCCTCGCCACTGTCACACTGCTTGCTCTTGAGGGAATTACTGGAATTGTTGGGGCTTTGTAAATCATAGAGTGGTCTAGACCTACTCTATCTGTAAAGTGTCTCGAGATAACTCGTGTTATGATTTGATACTATAAATAAAATTGAATTGAATTATGTCTTTAAGAATTAAGATACTTCAAATTACAGAATTTAAAAATCAATTTTGTCTGTTTCCTTACATTTCAAAAGGGGAAAGAGGCTTTCTGGATTTAGAATCTTTGGAGCTTGCATCTTAGAGGGTTGAAAAAGGGCGTTAGCAGTTCTTATAGTAATTTAATAAAAGAGCTTTGTAGTTTTTGCACTTTCAATTTTTTTTTATATTTAGTTGAATATTAAATGCTTTCCTTATTTCTAAGATTGTATTTTGTGACTGTGCGGTAGTTTATGTTTATGTAACATTTTTTGTGGCCTTTTATTCTAAAATGTATGTGATTTCAATGTTGCATCCTTTAATGGCTGACCTTTTATGCACATAGTTCTCATTGGATAATTGACAAAGATTCAGCCATTTTGTAGGATATACAGTATATACACATATATTAGGTGTTTTCTATCCATTCTATAAAACGCCCTAATTAAGGCTCTGTGAAAGGTTTTCTTTAAGTGGATAGTGACCATATTTAGTTGACTGTCAAAGGAAAATCTTTTTCCTTATTTAGCTTAATTCAACCTCTATGGAAACACTTTAATTTTTTTCTTTATCGTCCTGTCCTGTGAAGGTGTGCCTAGCAGATTCACCAACATGGATGAAATGTTTGACTTTGGTGAATAGCCTTGAACTCACCCAGACAATATCTGCTTCTAAGGCCTGGAAGAGGACAGGTAAGAAAGAGGCACTTCATGCACTCAAACAAACACCAAAGTCCATCTGAATTAGTTGCCAGGCTTTGAATCAAGGACGAGACCTGGATACCATTGAAAGAAAGAAAGAAAGTAATGCAGCTTATGAATCCCAGGAGAAACTTAGAAAATCCATAGCCTCTTTTAGGACTCTCATTTATTTAATGTTACATGGCCTTAGCATGACAAGCAATCATTTTAATTGAAGAACACAAAGTGTTTTTTTATTTATTTATTCTGCTCTTTACCTGTACTTTTTTGATTGTTTTTTTTATATATCATCATGTGAGAAAATGGTTGGCTTAAATAAAGGCTGACAAGTACAAGGCTACATTCTTATGTTGAGATGCTTTTTAATAGTACTGTGTATAGATGCCTTGCACTTCATCTGAGTGTCATTTTGTAAGGTGAGTATTTCATTTTCCTGTGCAGCTGTGTCCAAGTGAAGGAGTGATCCAATTTTGGAGGAAGTGTCATCCGCATCTTCATATATCTGGGCCAAACAGGAAATGCATATATACATATTAACAGGCTCAGCTGAGGCAAAGTCAGAAAAGCTTCTGTCAAAGCCTGATGACATATTGCATTGTGTAATGTGAGGTGTCAAGCTAGTCTGCCTCTTTGCCATGATGCAGAAGTTTTGAATACATGGTTTGAAAATAGAGCAAATCCTGGTGTTGCAGCTTAGCTGGCAGCAGTTGTAGCTTGAGTTGCATGTAAAATGTAGCCACAGACCTGATGTCTATTTTCTCTTCTTTTATTTTATAAATATGCTCATTCTGCATATCAGATAGTCATGATCCCTAAATCCAGGAGTGACTGCTTGTTTTCTATCTGTCCATATTTTGTATGTTTAGAAATCTTGAATCACTCCTTGATATCAGGAGACGGCTCCCTAAATCACACCCAAACATATTCTGTACTCAGCCGCTGCACATGAGCGTGGACCAGCATGTTTTTGTGCTTAATATCAGTTCTCCAAATGAGCGCGAAATAGCCGCTTTTAAAGTAAGAATTGTAAGAATCGAGTGTAATCTTCTTTGTGACCTTTCAAACAAAGTCCTTGATATTTATCTTTATCCCTTTTGTGGCTTTTCAGTGGAAGGAAGTGTTAGCTGTGTCCCTTTTGTTGTGTCCCTTTTTGTCCTCATATATTGAAAATGCATAACTAATGGTAAAATTATAAAAAAGTATGAAAACTCAGCCACATCTACCATATCAGTGGACTTATCAAACTGGAGTGAGAAAAACACGTGGGACTATCCTTCAGTTGATCCGTTACTTCGCATTTCTGTGTCAAGTTTTCTGGATAAATGAGTATCCCTGACAGTAGGCATTATTTTACTCTTATTTCTTGCAATCCCCAAACAATGAGTGGGCTGCAGTGATACAAAAAAAATATTTCTTAAATGTCTGTTTTTTCATCTGCTGCAAAAATGGACTGCAACTAGCTGGGATTTTAGTTTTCATAGCCCACAAGTGGGATTTAAGCATGGTTCTGCAGTGTTTCCCATAGATTAGAAAGCAAATTGTGGCTGGGGGGTCGGAGGTTGCGTAACAATAAAGTATCAAAAGGAGGAGGATCACGCTGTTGGATTCTGTCCTCTCCTACTTTAATGCCTAACAAATCTATCTCTTTTTCTCCCTGACCCTATCTTTCACTGGTTGAAGCCTGAAAATATTGTAAACAAATTAATAACATAACTAATTACACTGGTCGGACTGTTGAGCTCTGTTTCAGATTGATACCTCCAGTTCAGGCTGGTCCTCATCCTCAACACGTGCCTTTTTTAGTTGTGGAAAATACTTTTCAATACTCATCTGGACATTATTATTATTATTATTATTATTATTATTATTATATGACAACATTATTTATAATACGTTTATTTGATTCACAGCTGCTACATATAGTGTTTTGACCTCGACAACCCAACTGCATTTTAGATTCTAGTTAACTTTCTAAAGCAGGCACAATCGCTTGTTTGCTAAGAGTCGGGTCGGTGATTGTGAATGTGTGATTGTGTAAAGGTGTTCACGAGATAGATCCCAACCTTTCGTGAACTTGTGAATTTCGCCAGCCTTCTTCTCTCCTTTATGGAGACAGATGCTGTGTGCACGGTGGGCTCAATGGTGTTTTAAGCCTCCAACGTCGCCTTCCAGGCAGCTAACCCTCACCTTAACCCTAACTATAACCATTGCCACGCTGCCTGGAAGGTGACGTTGGGGGCTAAAAACACCGCACGGTGGGAGGGGTGTGTGTGTGTTGTGTTTTTTTTGTTTTTTTTTTTTTTTTTTTTTTTTGTGTGTGTGTGTGTGTG
This sequence comes from Perca fluviatilis, assembly GCF_010015445.1. Taxonomy (NCBI): domain Eukaryota; kingdom Metazoa; phylum Chordata; class Actinopteri; order Perciformes; family Percidae; genus Perca; species Perca fluviatilis. The sequence goes on along the minus strand of NC_053126.1, from coordinate 17,124,044 downwards.
TGTGTGTGTGTGTGTGTGTGTGTGTGTGTGTGTGTGTGACATGAATAACGCAATGTGCGTAGTGTTGATAGTGCGGCGCACTGCCACACATTAGTCTATGTGTGGGAAACTCATATCCACATAGCAAGCTGCAAATGCTAAATTAGGCTTGACCATACTAGGCATGTTAGTCAACGCATTCTCCTCCTTGCAATGTGCACTTGTCATGTCATACTGCTGACAGCTTCTGGGTTTGGAATTTCCACTTGCAATAGTCTTGATGCCAAGGTCTATGTGCAAATATTAAAATGGCTCCTAATTTTGTGCCTTGTGTCCTAAACTATATTTTAGCATTACAGCATTTCTTTGGAGAAGAATGAGTGCATTCACCACACTTTACAAGTTCCCAAAAATCTAGTTTATCCAGGTCAATTCTGCCCCCTGACCATTTCATCCCCAATGTACTGTGATCTGTTCTTGTGGAAGAAAAGGACACTGACTATTAAGGGCAACTGCCAGCAAAAAGCACCTTTTCAATCACGTTTTCAGACGTTTGAGCAGCATTTTTTGGGAAACTTGTTTTTCTATGTAGCTTAGTGAAAGTTATGTTCATCTTTTATGTTTTTAGATCATTCAAGGGCAACATGCAAATGCTAAACAATTTCGATACGATACCAGTATCGGTATCCCGCTCTGCCTAAAACGCTGGTACGGTATCGGAATACTGGTTTATGCACCGATCCGATACCACGTAATAAGCCCTAAAAAATCTACGTTAAAGTATTTATTTATGTTCTTTTCATTAAAACTATAAAAGAAAGTTCTGGGCATTCCTTGTTTGCGTTTGTTCATGTTTCACAAAGAGTTTAACCTGAGCCAGACCGACAACAAAGAAAGAAATATATCACATCCATACAGAGATAGTAGTATAAGATGTTAAAAATATGAAATATATATCACTGGTATGGATGTTTGTCGGCCGATACAATTCAGGTCGAATTGGTATCGGAAGCAAAAGTGGTATCGACCATCTCTAGCTAAAGCACAGCGGTACATGTCATGCAAATTATTTAGTTATTGTTGCAGTTCATGTTACATAGATGTAAAACCCAATTCCACAAAACGCTTTAATCTAAAATGAACAAAGCATTTGTCAAGTGCATCTTAGGTAAGCAGGCAAGGTGATGAAAATGGTTATGTGTTATCAGCCTATAGCCCAGGGCTCCTGCTCCACATTTAGGGTAGTAGAGTGAATAAATGTGGATAGAACTGTAGGTCAATAATGAAAAATAACGTTGTACCTTTGGGATTAGGGGAATATTTTGATAATTCCTTTTCTTAGACAGGAATTGTAACATAATATCACTTTGACAAGGTTTTATTCTAAAGTTCTAGAGTCCTTGTTTGGTGATGGACTTTTCTCATAACTTATGAAGAGACTTCACAAACCACAACACAGGCCATCATATTCACTAAAATTGCCCTCCCTTCAGCATTATTTAAATATTTCATAACTGGGCCTCAGCAGCTGAACAAAGCCACATATTTTTCTACTACAGCTCCCCAAACAAAGACAGTTTTAGGACTACTTGTGAGGGAGCAACAACTTTAGAAACTTCTGAAAGCTCAAGGAGGATGTTCAAGTTATAAGAAGGGCCTTAACACACAGTCTTCTTTTTTGTCAGATTTACTTTTCTTTAGATCATGTCGCTCCACAATCTGAATTCACTATAGACGATGGATAAATGAATTATTAACTACTCCAACAGTAGTTTCACTGCAGAAGAGCTCATTTTGGCTGACAACATTGTCCTGTTCCTGCCGTTTGAATACTGCCAACTGTGATGTTATTCCTCTGGGGATATATGTATGAGGCTGCTTCATCATCTTATTTTATTTGGGCTGTAATCATCACCGTTATGTTGCCCTCCTGACTGAGAATGGTTTAATGCAACTCGCTTCTGTCTGTGAGTTTATTGTAGGGGGATATAGCTTTCTCTTTTATATAGGTCAGTCGCATGCAGTAAAACACTTTCGTCACGTTTTAACACTTAGGTAGAAAGATATTTAACATTTTTGATGGTGGTAGGGGCCAGAAATGTTGTCACACAATAACAGTAAAAAGATTCATAGTTCCTCTTTTAACTAGAATATATTACACAATATTAACCTAGTAATGGTGACTTTTTCTCTGTGCATTTTATGAGCGGTCTTGCTGGCAATTATTGAATTGTATTTTAAAATGCGTTTACCTTTGATGTGTCATAGATGTTTATAAACTTGTAAATCAGTGGTGTCCAAACTAATCATGCCAGGAGCCACAAAAGTGTATAGTCCCCGGCCATGAGCCTTTTTATTTAAGAGACTATTGTAATGGGTAAATTTGAAGAACTTTGTGCTAAAAACTGGAATCTGTATTAAATAGATGATTGTATCACTATTAAACCTCACTCACCAGCGTTGCTGCTTTTATCACACACTATTGAAAAGAAGTCAAATGCACATGCTTTGCCTGCAGTTTGATCCTTCAGATCTGTGATTCGCTGTGCATCTATGTTCCTTGCGAGACTGATATAGTTAAGTTCTTGCTGCTTTTCTGGGCAGATAACAGCAGTGAGATACTCCTTTTATAAAGTCACGCTCTGCAAATGGTTTTCCATAATGGGCTATAAATTGAGCCCTTGTTATATTTTGCAGTGTGGTTGACCCGAAAAAAAAATTTTTTTTTTTTTTTTTTTCGTCTTTTTTTTTTTGCGGGCTACGTATTGATTAAACTCAAAAAAAAATAAAAAAAAAAAATTTTTAATTAAAAAAAAAAATTTTAAAAAAAAAAAAAAAAAAATATATAAAAAAAAAAAAAAAAAAAATAAAAAAAAAAAAATAATAATTTTATTAATTAAAAAAAAAAAAAAAATAAAAAAAAAATAAAAATAAAAAAAATTTATTAAAAAAAAAAAAGATAAAAAAAAAAAAAATAAAAAAAAAAAAAAAAAAAAAAAAAAAAAAAATATTAATAAAAAAAAAAAAAAAAAAAAATAAAAAAAAAAAAAAAAATTTAAAAAAAAAATAAAAAAAAATAAAAAAAATAAAAAAAAAAATAAATTAAAAAAAAAAAAAAAAAAAAAAAAAAAAAAAAAAAAAAAAAAAAAAAAAAAAAAAAAAAAAAAAAAAAAAATAAAAAAAAAAAAAAATTAATATAAAAAAATTTATAAAAAATAATTAAAAGAAAAAAATAAAAATAAAAATATATTTAAAAGAGCTTTTGAGAGGCTCACAAAGCAAAGGTGAGAGGCCACTTATGGAATGGATGTGAAAGAAAGAAATGAGATAAAAAGGTGCAGCCAGTCTGAAAGGACAGAGAGACCAAAAATTACAAGCTGAATCTGTGCCTTGAATGACATCATTCATGGCATAGGAAGAAGAGACTGGCAAGAGAATGAAAGGAGAATTAAACAATACATTATGACCTTTTTTTTTTGTCCATCCAGGGCCCAGTTGTTCAAAAGTAATCTGAGCGGATTTCGTCTTTCGGATTGGATGAAATCTATCAAAAGAAAAAAAAGATTCTGAAATCTTGGTCCTGATCTGGATCAAATCGTCAGTATGTGTTGTTCAAAACTTTTCAGAAGGATTGGGATACCTTTTGATCCATTAAATCTGGATAATCCTGATCCCAGCATAAGGGTGGATTCAGGGTGGATTTCAGGAACAAAATGTAATAAAACTGTAACATTTCTAAAATAAGACAACATTCGTATCATGTATTATACAGTATTAATATGTTGCCCCAGATTTGATTCAATGATAAAGTAGACACTAAGCCTTTCAGAACTGTTAAGTAAAATAAATGAGTTTGTCCCTATAAAACAATCCCCCAAACAGTTGTCAATATCACACAAAATAATATATTTATTCTAACTGTCACTGTCAATAATCATCACTGTATATTAATTATCAACAATGATACAACCATCATAGATGAACCAGTGAAAAGTAGTTTCTAACAATTCCATCCCGTATTGCACGTCCAGTCAGTCCTTCATTCTGAGAGAACGCCGGAGTTTGGTTTGTGTCTTCAACAGGTTCAGGTGCATCATAAACATCATCACAGAGAGTAACATTGCGCCTGGTAGCAGCGATGTTGTGCAGGACAATACAGGCCGGTATTATGTGGTGGTGACCCCATGCTGGCTATTCTACCTGTTGTACTTTACATAGCTGATATCTTAACATTATGATATGTACTGTAGGCTACTTTAGAACCCTGGTAATCTGGATTTCGTAATCTTGAAAAATTGTTATCTGGATAAAGGTGATCCAATCTAATTTTCTTTTAAAAACTGGCACAAAAGTAACATGGATTACCTGATCCTGGATATCTAAACATGAGATTTCCAGATCTGGATAATTCTGATCCAGATAAAACTTGTTGAACAACTGGGCCCAGGAGTCTGTATCTGTCAGTTTGCTTGTTGTACTGATATTGATAAAACCAAACGTTTGCAAAGTGCTGAATAGAAATTGGTAGTAAAACACACGTTAAAAATAAACCATATTAACTACAATATAATAGGCCACTGCAGCTCTTTTTCAAGTCACTGATATTTTTGGAATAGTTTGGGATACACTTTCATTTTCTTGTGACCCAAAAGGTTCTTAAACAGGTATTTAACAATCACTGTGGTATATTAAACCAAACTGGATTTACATTTCATCAGCTTGCTCTCTGCCATCACTCACCCTTTCAATGATTTGTTGATTAACTGTGGTCAAACTAAGAGCGCTGCTCTCCACAGTATCTGTAACCAGCATCTGACTCATCAGAGTTCATTTTCAGTTTCAAGCTCCAGCTGTTAAGTATTCTGTAGAGGTGCTCCCCTTGCAGCATTTTCTGTAATCATTTCATATTTACATTTACTCTCATCTTCCTTATTTGGAGGATTTCTACTTGTTGTGTGTTCCAGCAGTTAGCGCCTGAAGAACTTACTGATAGAGACTTGTGTAACAATGTTGGCAATAAGATGTACTGAAAACTCAATTGAAAACTTAATCATGTCTGCTGATGTCTGATGGTGGGACCTAAAGCCACATCGGAAAAGAGAGTTGGGAAATAAAATGGTTACTGTAGACCCATGACCCTCCTCACTTAGCTGTTTAATAAGAATTTGAGACACTTAAGCAATTTCCCTACTAATTAAGATAGTGGCCTAGCCATCTCAAACAGTCAAAGCTTGCTCTTGGCTTTTAGGACTAACTGACATTACTCCTGGTTCATCAAAGGTAATTCTCACAATAACTAACAGTACAATAACATTGTTTTGTGATAATGAAAAAAAATGTGTCAAGCTTCATACTATTTAATAAGTCTTCCCTTAAAGGTGCAATATGTAATACTGACAGCTAGTGTTTAAAATAGTTACTGCAGTACAAATTCAAAATACTGGAGAGAGTCGTCTCCCCCGCCCCCTCCTCCACAGACTCGAAGTTCACGGAGGTTTCCAGGCTGAGACCGGAGCATCCACAACAATGTTGCCTTGTCTCACATAGCCGGACATTACTTAGCAGCACAGCGGAGTAGCTAACATTAGATACTGGCTATATTGACAGTCATAAATGCCCGTGTTCAAGCAGAGCTCTCTACCCGACTGACAGGCACACTTCTTCGGCTTAGAATTACGGTGAGAGCTGCTAAAAATAACAATAGGCTACCTTGCGGTCCTCTACACCCAACTGAACACACTTTATTGGCTTAGAGTTACGGCAACAATCGCTAAACACTCTGCAAACTCACAGTCCTCTCTTCCCGATTTACAGCCCCCCTCTTTTGGCTTCAAATAACACACCGTTGTCGGCTACGACCGCTGAACAGGCTACATGTTGTAAACAGACTTGGCCCGCTTGCTTGGTCCTCCGGTAACGTTAGCAGTTAGGCACCCGGAAGGGGGACAAACGGGTCTGTTGTCCCGGCCCAGTAGGGGCCCAGAACTGGGCCCTCATTAAATTATGGAAGAATTAAAAATCTTTTTTTTAAATAGGCCTATTTGTGGAAAAAAATATGTAGCATAATATTTGAATTACATAAAAGCGTTTTATTTGTTTTCTTCCTAATTGTCCTGGAAATGGTGGTCAAGAACCCCCCCACCCCCAACATAAAAATGGTTTGGCCTCTGATCAAAATTTGATATTGTCACTTGATTTGAAGTTCAGTACGCTCAAAATGTCCGGTCAGCACAAGTCCGGAGCTCGGAAAAGGAAAGAAAAGAGAAGAAGAAAATAGAGGCCTTAGAGATTTTCTAAACAAATATTTAAAAAAAAGTGGTGACGGTGAAGCTGGAACTGTCAACGTAGAGCAAGGTAAGAAACAGCGCAGCCAACGTTTACGAGCCTTGTAACGTAACAGGCCAGCTCTCATGTTAACGTCCATTAGCTCGTATAAAAGCCTGACACAACACGTTCTTTGACAGAAACAGTTGAGTTTGGTAGCTCCATCAGTAAGGATGAGACAGAGAGAGATCCAGCTGCAGTCAGGTGACAGAGAGAGTGATGCGGGAGGGGCCCGCTGCCCCGCAACGGAGGGACAGAGTCAGGCTACCGGTGAGAGAGAAGAGAGAGAGATAGAGAGAGAGTGATGCGGGGGGGCTCGCTGCCCTGTCGGAGAGTCTGAGCAGGATGGATCAGAGACTGATTACACACTTAATTTCAGTGAGAGATGTGAGGAGAGGAAGAGCAAGGGAAAAGGAGAGATCTGGCCGCGAGGGGGGGGCCCATCTAAGATCTCGTCCCGGGCCCAGGCAAGACTGTCAGCTGGCCTGGCAGTTAGGGTTAGCATGGCGGCGTTAGCCAGGACCAGTCGGGATCACTTTACTGGCTGTGTCTCAATTGTTTTTGCGTTTTCCTGTGTAGCCGTGATAAATTAGCCTGAAGCTAATGCTTACCTGTTCAGGAGGAAATTAGCCAACTCTGCATCCTTTTGCGCTCTAAGCTGTCTCCATCTTTCAAATACATCTCCAATATTTACCCGGGGTTTGTTGCGTCTCTGTTTTAGGTCTCTGTTCGTTTGTTTGCTGCTTTCATGGCTCTACTAATGTTACAGCTATAGCGCGCTGGGTTTACGTTTTTACAGGTATATCTTGTAACCCGGCCTTGCTGGGAAACTGGGCAGTTGATAACAACACACAGACCAAAACACAAATAGAAATTCCGTCAAGTAACGGAAAGTTCAAAAGTAGAAAATACTGGCATTAGCATTGTCGTCAGAAAAGATAGTATTTCAACTTAGCATGTTTCCTTAATATCTGATGACACATTGGGGTCATTTTTTGATTTATTACAGTAAATATATTACATTTAAATTGGAATTAAAATTCAATGAAACGGAATAACCCATGGTTGTGAAAATTGTTTCTCTTATTGTCTCTTAATTAAACACAAACTTTATAGCATACAATTGAGGCATTAGTTAAAATGCTCTAAACAAGTGACAGCACCTCTGAGAAAGCCAGCAGCCTCTGATGACCTCTGCATTTTACATTGTATGCAACAAGAATATTTACTATTTACTAGCAAAGAGAAATTAAGCAAAGAAAAAAGCAATATAGTTAAAATGGGACGGGTGAGGAGATATATGCATAATGTGCTTTGATGTGATATATAATTTGTTGACTTGTTGAACTTGAAAATTACATTTGTACCTTGAGAATTCCCTGTGGAATTCCTAATATTTATTTGTGAGCTCTTTTAGAGAGGCAGTGTGATTTCACAAATGGAGCAGGAAATAGTGAAATGTAGGTTCAACCATAACTTAAATTTGAAGGAATACAATGACCTAAGATTTAAGGGGACAATAAGAATAATGCAAGTTGTATTAATATGGTAAATTATGGTAAATTAATAATAATAATAATAATAATAATAATAATGATGATGACGATGATGATGATAATAATGATAATAATGATAATAAATAAATGATGGTAAATATTTCAGCCCAAGTTGTTACAAACTCTATACAAGTGAGAGTTTTGCAGTGATAATACTGTGAAGGTAATCAAAGACTTTAACTCAGGAAGACAGACCCTATCCTAAAATAACAACTTTTCTTCCTGCTTAGAGCAGGAGGGAAGACTTCCTAGAGTCTTTGTCTGCTGTGGAGGCCTTTCTCTGAGGAGCTGCACTTTCCTAATCTCTGTGTGCCTCATTTCAGAAACTCTTAGATTTTGCTCCAAGCTGCTTCGCTTGCTTTTGTAGCATTACAGTGATCTGGGCTATGTTACTCTGCACTGATTTTGAGAATGGATTAATTTGGAGCATTGGCAGCCTATTCTGGCCCTGCTGGTGTCTATTAATGTGAAGTCAATTGCTCCCTTATTAACAATCTAGTTTTACTGCAGTACAGTGGAAATTAGGACCATTGATGTCTTCTTTCCTTTCAAAATGAACATAGTTCCCTGTAGAATTTAGTTTTGTAGTATTTAATTCTTTTTCTTTTCATAAGAAAGGATACACCAGCATAACAGTGTTTGTAGATTGAAGTATGTGTTCATTTTGTTTCTAGTGTGAGTGCATGAAAAGTATCAGTCTTTCAAACACAGACAGACCTCTACCCCTCTTTGGAATCTTAGCTCACAGATAAATACTGAATTCAAATGTAACATATCTTATATTATCATTATTATTATATTATTTCCAGACACACCAGTTACATCTAACTGAAGAATATCATGACTGCACTCAGAGCTGTTGCTTCCAGGACACCCTGTATCTTGTATCTACACAACAGGACTTTTCCAGTAAAATGCTGAAATGTCCCTCATTATCTCAGATGATACTCACATTTTGTGTAGTGTTTCCCACAGATTAGAAAGCAATTTGTGGCGGTATACACTGGTCGGACTGTTCAGCTCTGATACCTCCGGTTCAGGCTAGTCCTTATCCTCAACACGTGCCTTTTTCAGTCGCGGAAAATACTTTTCAATACTCTGATTTAATTTAATAATCTGGATTGAAGCAGCAAACATTCAGTGTAAGAGTAAAAAATGACAACATTATTTATAATACGTTTATTTGATTCACAGCTGCTACATATAGTGTTTTGACCTTGACAACCCAACTGCATTTTTACCGCAAATTTGCGACTAGTTAACTTTCTAAAGCAGGCACAATCGCTTGTTTGCTAAGAGTCGGGTCGGTGATTGTGTAAAGGTCTTCACGAAATAGATCCCAACCTTTCGTGAACTTGTTAATTTCGCCAGCCTTCTTCTCTCCTTTATGGAGACAGATGCTGTGTGTGTGTGTGTGTGTGTGTGTGTGTGTGTGTGTGTGTGTGTGTGTGTGTGTGTGTGTGTGTGTGTGTGTGTGTGTGTGTGTGTGTGTGTGTGTGTGTGTGTGTGTGTGTGTGTGTGTGTGTGTGTGTGTGTGTGTGTGTGTGTGTGTGTGATGGATGTTTTAAGAGAACGGTGTATGTATGTGAGCGAGACACAAGTGACAGAGACGGAGGAGAGCAGGGAAAGGAAATGCAGCGGAACATGTTTTAAATAGCGTTAAAAAAAAACATTAACGCAATGTGCGGCGGCCGATGTTGATAGTGCAGCGCACCACCACACATTAGTCTATGTGTGGGAAACACTGTAGTGGGGAAGTTAGTACTTGTTTTTTCATAAGCAGCAGTTTATGAGGAATGCCTTTGTAGCAGGAACTGCAGCCTGTGACGTTCCAGTTTCTCATGGCCGCAACTAAGAAATCTAGACAGCATGTCATTCAAACCTTCTCACAGGGATCCTATTTTTATTGCAGTCATGGAAAAAACTTGACATAGTCTTTCTATGTTGAGTGCATGGATGAAATAAATGTATAACTGCTTGTGAATTCTTGAGTCAGAACCTAAATCACAATCCACATTTTATGGTCTAATTATGTTAAAACCACCCTGAGCCCCTAAGTGGGTCTGTTTCAAACCAGCAGAACCAGATGTTCTATTAGCCTGTTGTTGGTGAGATAGATGGATGGATGGATGGATGGATAGATAGATAGATAGATAGATAGATAGATAGATAGATAGATAGATAGATAGATAGATAGATAGATAGATAGATAGATAGATAGATAGATAGATAGATTTTTATTGATCCCAAAAAATGGGAAATAACAGTTTTGCAGCAGCAAAATATCAGACACAGCACACATATGGAGTATACATTAAATAATAGGAAACAATATACATGAAATAATAATTAAATACTACACAAGCAATATTTAAAATATATACAATTTGGAAATAAAATGTACAACCGTTTCAATAGCTATAGATAAACTTAATGTGCAAGTTGGGGAGCAAAAATTTACAACTGTTTCACTAGTAACGATAGGATGTAGATAAACCTATTGTGCAAGGTGCATTCAGTGCAGTGATTTATATGAGTCTTATCTCACACTCAGTGATGAAGCGTTAAAAAGTTTAATTGCCTGTGGTAGGAATGATTTCCTGTAGTGACGCTATGTGTGTAAAGTGTTTGTGTGTGTGTGTGTGTGTGTGTGTGTGTGTGTGTGTGTGTGTGTGTGTGTGTGTGTGTGTGTGTGTGTGTGTGTTGTTGTGCGCTGCTGCGCGTGTGGATGCATTATATGAGGAAAATAAGCGATATGTGATAACGTTGTTGAATATCGTGATAATTACTTGCGATACTTAAACAGATATATTAAAGTGTACTCAGTTCTGCCTTTCTGCTGCTTTTAGTATACTGCTAATGATTTACAAGTAGGGATGCACCGAATCCAGGGTTTGGATTCGGCCAAATATTGGGCTTTTTGACGGGGTTCGGTTTCTGACGAACCTTAGAATTTTTTCCACCAAACCCTACTCGGCTGCTGCTCGTTAGCTAACGTTAGCTTTCTAATTTCACCCACCCAACATGCCTTCTGTAGTGGAATAGCTTCGAATGACGACCAAAAACGCTTGTCTTTTACTGTGAACATTTACTGTTCAATATGTTGGAGTTTTACACACAAGAAAGTGAACAACTTAAACTTGACGGACATGTTTTGCATCTAGCGTCTCACGTTCATCTCAGTAAGCTAGCAAGAGTACACAACAGACAAATTCCATGTAGGCTACTTAAAAATAAAAGCACTAAATTACTGTTAAACAAATAAGGTTGTGTACCTTTTCACATATCAGCTGTAAATCAAGTACTGTAAATAATGTAAATCCATGGAATGCCAAATATATTTCAATCGGAAGAGAAACGTGAATGAACGGTCACAGATGTGTGATATTTAAGTCTTGGTAGAAAGTATTTTCGCGCTAAGACTCTACATTTGTAACTGAGGGGCGCCTGCCCTGAGCAGCCGCAAGATATATCCCCCCATGGAGTCCAGTCTGGTGGTGGTGGTGGCTGATGATTCTGATGAGGCTGATGGAGCTCAACTGCAACAGCCGTGACATACATAAAACACATACACATAACACATAACTGCAGCGTGAATGTACTAAAGGCAGAGAGAAATCATATTTAAATAGAGGCAGCAGCAGTATGATAGGCTAACAATGTAGGTATGTCACTGAGCTATTGGATAGATCAGATCAGCTGACGTGACCAGCTTATGAGAACAGCTGATAAGATAATTGACTGCCCCGGACAGGATTGTTAGAAATAATGAGTGAGCATGTGTGTGAAGATTGAGAAATAAAGAAGGCCTAAGCATGCAAAAGTATAGTCTTCCTGACTGAACTTGTGCTATAGCTTCATACTGTACATACTGGTTCTTCAATAATTGAAGGAAAATGTTAATTTTTAATGTGTACCCTACAATGAAGATAAACCAGGGAGAAAAACTCACCGGGGAACCACAGCTGTATTGTGGAGCAGAAGAGATGTCCAAAGGATCCTGGGGCTATGGACAATGTCTTGTGTAAAGTTACACTGTTGCGCTTCTTTTTAATGTAAATTATTGCTTTTTGAAAAGCAGAAATCTGTTCCAACACATTTTAGAAACTTTTATATTAGCAAATCAATAAATGAAATGAACATGAGGTGCCAGGAAGTTGTCCACTCCCAGAAGACTCTGAATTAAAACATGTTGCACACTTAATTTTTTACTCCACTGCATTTGTTTCCCCCTGTATTGGCTCTTTGTTAGTTCATGTGAACAGTACAATCATGCCTTATTTCATGTTTGAAAAAGCACACCACTTTTTTATGTCATTGCTTCAGGATTACGATTTTTCACTCACAAGGACTATATCTGTGGCCCTCTGTCTGAATTAGGTTATTGTGCTGATTTAATTTCCAGAGGGAACCACCCTGGTGGTAGGAAACATCATTTGCTAATTAACAAGAATGTCTCCTGGCGTTTTCAAGAAAATGACAGTGCTCCCAGAGGCTTGTTAAAAGTGAAGTTCTGAGAGAAAGCACAGCTGTAATCTATAGTAACAGGTCCACCTTTGGATTGAATTCTCAAACAAGTGCAAAAGTAGAGTGACAAGCAAAGTGATTCAAATATGCCCTCAGTCAATGGTGTATTGTTCTAAACAACTGAGCTGCCTGACCCCACGGTCCAGGTGCTTCAGCTTTTCAGGTGATTCATTCCTGGTTATTGGCTGTGTAACTACAACAGAAGAATTGAATTGGTCATTAAGTGTGTGTGAATGTGTGCAAATTTGCAAAAATGCAAGAGCAATGCTACTTTCCAAATGAAAAATGTCCTTTCCTATGGTTCAAGTGTTTCAAGAATGTTTCCATTTTTCTCCAAAAACATGTATTTGAAATCCAAATGTCCAATTGAAGGTGAGGTTGTAGCCTGCTAGTGTTATTGTGTTACTGCACTTGAACAACCTGTACAACATGTTGGTGTATGAAAAGTTGTCTTTTTTTCCACTTTACTGAGTTTGTAACACTAAACATCAGGGTCAAGATTACATCTCTAAATATGCATCATAACACAAACATGTAACTACAGTACATGTTTGTGTTAAGCTGCATCTTGCTGCTAAGAATAACAACTACATTGTCTAGTTTCATGTTCAAATTACCACAGAGAGATGATTTTACATGAATTAACCAGGTAACTACGACAAATAGTCAAGGCTTAAGAAAGTCTGGAGAAGACACAGAGTTGTTAAAAATACTTTTAATGTAGACAATGACACTTCACTTCTTACAGCTGGAGCACACTAAAACAGAATGTCCCATAAACTGTAGTATATTATACAGAAGAGGTCCTTTGGCCGCACTCAAGTGCTCTTCCATGTGTTCATGATACCATCTGTGTGGTGCTGAGGGGGCAGCCAATAGAGCAAGTTACAAATTTGTTTTTGTGATTACATGCATCTTCTTTCTTCTTTTTTTGCTGCTGGCACACTAAACCCTACTATCAGCCTAATGTTTCTTTTCCTTTTAGTTAAAAAACAACAACAGGTAAATCAGTTGAACAAACCAATTACAAAATGCTAAAAGCCATAGTAGCTTTACTGACATTGTTTACCTTTCAGCTGGACAGGTAAATGGAGTCCACTAACACTGTGCTACAGTTGCCATTGACTAGTTTCTGTGTACAGGGTATGCTACACTCGGATGGTATATCTAATATATGAAAATAAGACGACATCGTTGGCGTTCCCTAACTTGCAGAAACCTTAAATCACCGTAAAAGGCAGTCATAGAGGTTTTCCACATTTAGAAAATGTTTCATGAACTTTGTACTTTTCCAGACTGCACTGAAATTATATAAAAATACCACAATAAAACGGAATCACTGGTTCAACTATAATGTAATTTACTCCAACAAATTCAGGACACTGGTGACACAGGGATTATATTTTACTGCACAAACAATGTATGGAAAACATTTAAATGCTCAGTGATTTTCCAATAACTGCATGGAGGATGTGAACTGTCAATCACAGAAGTTGTGAATATATTTAACAGGTCATAAACATTCAATGGTAGTCGACTATACAACATTGTTTGCATGAATACAAATATCAGCTGAATTAATAGTCAAGTTTGAATAGTGTGAATAACAGATTTCTTATAATGGTGAAACAGTTGATTAAGTGATAGAACAGTTTGGTGCACTAGATCTACATATTTTGGAAAACAGTGCATAAAGTTGATTGGAAGTGTTGGAATATTAATAGCTACGATTTGGACTTGAGAATACATAAATACACCCCACTTCCCACTTGTGTATCAGCTATGAGTGCAGCCTTGTCCTCGGCTGCTTGAAATAGTCAACCGCATGAGTAAGACTTGCAGGCAGGTGTGAACATCTTTTTACAGTATATTGCTGGCTGGGAAATCAGTGAAACAAATAATCAATTGCACTAGAGAACCGTATTTATTAAAAACATTTGCCAAGTGTGGCATGAATGTCCTTTTTCAATGAGTTCTTGGTAAGGTGCTTTAGCTGAGATCAGAAGTGGTGACCAATATTAAAACATCTGTTTAATAGTTAACTAAAATACCACAACAGCAGATAAATATTGTCATGTAGTAAGTTGCTAGGGTCAATCAAACAAAAAACTGTTTATATGTATTTAGTTGACCCATTTATTTGAGTAGTAATAGTAACAGGCAAATAAAAAAAACAATGTTTACATTATTTCTGACAAGTGTATTAACTGTTAACCTCCAACAATGGACACGTCAACTGCTGTATCACTAGTTTCAGACTGTCCAGTCCAGATACTTTCAATAAATGTGAGCTTTGGAATTAAATCGTATACATTTTTAGTAAAGCTGAGAGTTTAAATATCGTCACACTGAAAATTACTTTATTTGTTGGCATAATGGATAACTAAGATCAATCACAGTCATAATACTGGGACTTCATCTACAGTATATTCTATGATAACCATACACATGCTGGTACTGATGAGAGGCACTATTACACCAATACAACACTGGTTCAACACTCTACTGCTACTTTTCCTATTAATCATGGAAATGTATGTATCAGTAGGATGTCTGTTGGCAGTGACTTGGTTTGAATGCATTTAGAAGGTTTCCTTCAAAATGAGACATCTTTGAAAAGTGGCATTACATTCACAAAATTTAAATGGACTTTTTAATGGATTTAAAGTAATTTTGGTCAACAGTAACACTTTCACAGACTTCAGATTATTCTATATTTCAGAAATACTGAATGATAGACTTAGCTTATAAATCTCTTCAAAATGAATGCAGCGCAGAGCATTTTGGAAACAAACCTGAATAACTTACATTTGGACAACATGTATGTCATATAGTCTTTTTCTTAAATGAATACAGTTATTAATTCAGTGATAGTCATGGCCATCGGCCATGGCCAATTGTGTGTGATCAACTGATATCACTCATGTTTTTTAGTTGGACTTTAGACATTTTGAATGGCAATAAAAATGTAAGTAATATTTTGGAGTTAGATTATAATTTAGAGATTAGGGTCTTAATTTTTAGCTGATAAATCAACTTTAACAAAGTGTGCTTTAAGATCTCAAAACATCAGTTATCCTCATTTAATTGTAACTGTGTTCTTCCTGAAAAACATTTGTGATATACTGAGGACGACTAGATCTTCCATTTTAAATAAATAAATACACAAACAAAATAGCTAGAATTTGGGCTGGCTAAAACTATTCAGGTAATTTATCTTAAATGTCCTGTATCATTCCTGAGTACTGCACTTGATCCAACACCTACATAGCAGTGCCCCCCCTTTTAAATATTAACAGTATACTGTATATAAATTGTCCAGTAAAGCATTTCATCAATAGCCAATTAATCACAGGCCACTCAACCTTGATTAGATACATAAGGAAGGTTTTCTCATTTAGACAAAGTTGATTTAAAATAGAAATGTGCCACTTTTTATGTGGATGATCAGTGTTGATGATAAATTTAGGTTGTATTGAAACAATTTCTCAGTGCGTGCTATATTGACCAAGAATACTGCAGTTCGCAGCTGCAAAATCTGTTCTTCCTGAATCCCATGACGTGACAGTGATGTAGTTGGAGGCAAGGAAGAACTACAGGCTATTTCAGCTTGGATTTTGCCTCCAGGTAGCCAAGGGACGTACTCTAGATGTTGCTTAAAAACAGAACTTCTCTCTTCTCTTTGCTTGTATTGCAAACTTATTGCTACATTTCCAACAGTGAAAATGGTATTCGAAAATATGATTGCAAAGGATGTTATGAACAAGGATACATTTTACAGTGTTTTTGCTATCTCTGATATTCAGCCGTATTTATTTGAGCCACAGTATACGGCCGAAGAAATGCAGTGGAGAGAGGTAGAGATGCGGGGACCCTCCAGAACCTGAGCTGCTGCCAACCGCGTGGGCACTTTTTGTTGGATGCTGTCTCAGACACCAACCCAGTGAGAGCCTGTGTGTGTTACTATGCTATGCAAGTTTTACTCCTCACTTGAGGTGTGCTCGAGATTTCTTCAGGATTCCGTAGATAAACTGGAAAAGACAACAAAGACCAGCACGGTCGAGAGGGCAGATGACCATTAGTCAGTCCCTCCAGGAATTCGCGATTGCAACAATTCACGCAAATTCAACCAATCCCTGTGAATTCGGTGCGACTCACAATTTTGAGCAATCGCAACTTTACGGCAAATTTGTTTCCCATGACTTCAACCAATCACAGCAGTCCCACGTGCCGGACTTTGCGTCAGTGTGTGATGCTGAGAGCCCCAAGCGGGAGTGAGAACGGGTTGAATTTCCTTGTTTCTGATATGAAGACGAGACGTGTGTGACTCGAACATCTCACATTTACCAACAAAACATACAGCGAAAGACATTTCAGACCGTCCTGCCAACTTTTATATATTTTAACATCAATACACTGTACACTGTAATGATTTTTCACTCTAAAGTCGCTGAAAGCTGCTGCTGTTTCAATCTTGTCGGCTATCTGCAGGTGGCGGGGCTGCTCAGTTCCCCCCGCGACTGATGCACGCACACACACACAACACACGGTGGATGCAGGAAAAAACAGAGATGTACAGGATGACCTAAATTGAGGACAGCTACGCTTGTTATTAAGTGCAATGATAATTTAAAGTTCAATAAGTAACGTCAAGCAATTTACAAGCGGTTTATATTTGATTAATTCAATAAATTATTATTTTTTGTCGTAATAATAAAAAATAATTAAATTGATTAGTTGAGTGAGTAGTTTCATAACCTAACGTTATTGTAAGCTATTTTGTTGAATTGCCAATTAGTGAAATGCTGAGTGAATTTAAGTTGGGCTTTTATTGAGAAAGGTAAAAATGGAAGTAGTAAAGCTGTAATGCGCTGCCGTTGACAATGTGGAAAATAAAGAATTGTTGCCGTCTTGGTTTACGCTAGTTCGGACTACGGAGCCTCTGTTTTTTTTATTACCTGCCAAAGTAAAGGCACAACTTGGCTACACTATGTTTTGGCTGGGCGTCAGTAGCATGCACACAATGCATCCTGGTACATGTAGGCACTGCCGACACGGCCCCATGAGCAGAAGAACTCAGCTTTCTCGGTCAACATAGCACACACAGGAATTGACTACATTTACCATCAACACTAATTAGACAAGGTGGAAAATGTTCCTTTTAACAGAAATGATATACTATACTTAAATGTCAAGGTCCATTGATATCTCAGTAAATACTGACAACAGTACTGTAAGTGTCACATGTCTCACCACTATTATATATGAGTTATGTAACTTTTGTTTTAGCAGTTGGATTATTATTATGAATATCAATGACAGCATATTCATCACTGTGCCCTCCTGAGAAACAGTGATTGATACTGAGTTCTTTTACAGTACACTTCACCTTTACGTGGCAACTTAAATGCTGCCCATCACATGCACAACTGCACATACTATAGTCCATGCTGATTTCTTACAACACCACCTACAGTCAGCAGCGACTGCCTTCCCTAAATGCAGACTGCTTTTAAGCCTGGTGCTTAGACAGTCCCTCATACTGTCACTTCTGTCTTGCTGTTGGTGACAAAGTATGGTTGTGGGGGCATGTAGCGAGTGGTGTGCAGCTCCTTCTCTATGATGCAGAGTTTCTTTTGGCCATAGCTCTGTCGGAGTCCCAGCATGTCCTTGCTCTCCCAGGATCTTAGCCGCCCCGGGCTGGCAGCAGTGTTGGAGCTGTAGGACAGCAGCTGGGAGCTGTGGCTCTTGGGGCTTTTGTACTTGTGTCCATTCTGCTTTGCAGACAGCTGTCTAGGTGGGCTGTAAGGATTACTCGGCTCTGGCTCCATATCCACAGCTTCCATGGGAAGGCTGCCCTTGGATGTCATCTCAATCACTTGCCGCCGGTGGCTGTAGAAGCTGTCATTAGCTTTCTCTGCTAACAAATACAGATAAACACATGATAGTTCTTTGTCATGTTTCCCTTCATTGGTCATTGCATTGTGTCCTCCCTTTCCTCTTATTTGTGAAATAAGTATCTAACCCGTTTCAACTCCATCACTCAAAGAATCGGAATCGAGAATCGATAAGATTCTCGATTCCGATAATAGTGTTCACTAAATTGTGGTAGCTTCAAACTATATATCTATGGCTTCACACAACCAGAACATGCTTAAATATTATATATATAATATTACGTAAAATTACATTTAATATAAAAAATGCAAATATATTGTGTGAGAGGTCAGTTAATAATTATACTCCAATTTCACTGAATATTTGTTGATATTCCAGTTTACAAAATTATTTTAGAACAACACTGGGAACTCAGTAAGGCTGAGGTGGTATGCCAGTAGATCACTGCACACAACATCTTGTCTTTTGGTATTTGTCTTGCCATAATCAGCTGCTGTAATTTGCTAAAAAAACAACAACATTGCAGTGGGATTTTATGTCTCCAATCAGGTGCTACAATGTATGAAAACAGTATTCACTTGAGCACTAATTAAGCCGGAGCACACCATGCTCCAGTATTAGTATTTTCTAACATTTTAGAATTTTTTTACCAGATGACCATTAATGTGGTCTCTTCATCAGCAGCAAACTGTGGCTGCGCTCTGGGTCTCACTTCATGGTACAGGAAAGAGATGTAGTGATGCATATCCTTTACAGTAGCTACTTCAGCAAAACCCTAATCAGTGCGGGTAGATGAACACATATATTAGGACCACAGAGGCTCACATGGCTCACCGTGTACAGTATAGTTGCATCTAATCACCACTCCCCAACTCATTTATGTTTTGATTGCTCCTGATTGTCTCCTGTCCCCAGTCTCATTAGCTAAGATTTGCTCTATTTTTATTTTCCCTCGTGATCAGTTTTTTTGACGGTTGTGTGAATCACAAAGAGAGTGAGCTGTTTTATGTGATTGGACATACTACACGCATGCTGATAGCTGTCATCCCTTCCATGGCCACAGCTAATTGATTAATCTATAAAAAGACTCCCGTTTCACTGTGCTAAATAGCATCAAATACAGATCCACAAATACCTTCACTCCACACTTTGATTCTCACATTTATTTCATTTCTTTTTTCTCTGCAAACTTTCAAAAGTTATGCACACAGGCAGAGATGATGGTTGGCCAAAATCAAGGTCAGTTAAATGTAAGACTATTTGTTCTTTGAAATGGCACTGTGATGATTATTTTTGCAACAGAAATCAACATGAAAAGCAGTGGAATATCAATTACTTCACTTTTCACTTTAAGTGAGTTTTAAAAGTAAACTGATAATAAATGTGTTAGGATTTTATATTAAAAAAGGGACCTCTACATTTTGGAGGTGTGCCTGAACATATGTGCTCCACTCCACCGTAACATCACCTGTTGGCTGTTACCAGTTTTTTAATATCAGCTCACAAAACACATACTATTTCCATAATGCACATAAAAGGGGTACTTATTTTACACTACACTTTCCATTTCATTTTATGATTTGCAGGAATGTATTTTTATTGACGTACTTTACAAACAGGCTTTTGAAAAATCATTTAGCATCATCTTGATGAGTGATACTATTTTGGTATTTTCTGTTATTTCTTGTTTCAAATGCCCAGGCATTTATCCTGGCACTTGCTGCAGACTTTCCAAAATTAGCACATGAGAAGGACAACAAACTTGCTTCTATAAATAAACTTTCAGTTCCCCTCTCTGTTGGCAATGATGGACCATGGATTAACTGACAACGATTTCTGTCAGCCAGAGATTTGATGGAGATTCAAACCAACTGGGTTCCTATTTAAAGAAAAATATAATTTTGTGTTGTGTAAATAGGATTCTTGCTGCATCTGAAGTAGATAAATAAAAGACTGAAAAATGGCCAAAGCAATATTGTCTTATATCATTTTAATGCCAAGCTATAAAGAGAGAGATGCACTTATAACTGCAGCTAGCAGAACATTTTAATATCGTGTTTTTTGTCTGTTGAGACAATCAATGTTTTACTCAAAATTAACCACATTTAATTTTACAGGGATTCCATAAAACATTATAAAACTTTTCAGTATAGATTTTTTCCTCATTAACGTATAAATCTAATGATTACTCAGATTAGAGATGATGTTGATCATGGTTCACTCAATTAAACCTTGACACTTCTCTTTACATGATGCAGGGTAACCCTGATTAGTATGTTTTATTTATAGAGGATGTACTTAATCAGATCAAACCTTACCCACAGCCTTGAGCGTGGCATACTTGTTGAGATCCTTGACAGGCGTCTGTTGTTCATAGGGGCTGGTAATGTGTCCCACAGCCGGGTAAAGCTGTGTTATCAAAGTTGATGCTTGAGCCACGTTGTTTATGTGGTTGCTATCTAAAGGAGGGAAAACACAAGTCGTTAATGCAAAAATTCAGTGTTTCTGTTGTTTGCAGCGACAAATTCCCTTTAATCGCTGAGGTAATATGTTCAAATTTGTATATGACCATTTGCGTTAGCTAATACAAGATGTGATGAATTATTTA
The DNA here is from genome assembly GCF_010015445.1 of Perca fluviatilis. Lineage (NCBI taxonomy): Eukaryota > Metazoa > Chordata > Actinopteri > Perciformes > Percidae > Perca > Perca fluviatilis. The sequence goes on along the minus strand of NC_053126.1, from coordinate 17,103,152 downwards.
TTGTTTGTTTAAATAAATGATTAAAAAAATACAATTATTCATTTCAACTTGGTTTTCTCTAATGGCGTTTTTCCATTACATGGTACCTGCTCGACTCGCCTCGACTCTACTCACCATTTTTGGTGGGTTTTTTTGCTGCCTCCAGCTTTTGAAACAAAATTTGTCTTCTGGCTATGGCAACAGAGTAAAAAAACAACACACCTTCGACGTTCTGTGTGTGTGTGTCGCGTTAGGTCACGGCAGTTTCCTGCGGCGTCGCTATGACGACCAGCCATTGAGCCTCAGGCATGAGGCGGTACTAAATCTGCAATAGAAAATGGAGGACGGGGCACAGCGGTCGAGCCGAGTAGAGTAGAGTAGAGCAGGTACCATGTCATGGAAAAACACCATAATGGACTGTTACGTTATCCCAGGATATAAATCAGCTTGATGGATGGATGTGAAGATAGAATTGTAGAATAGTAGTGTCACTTTCCCTTAAGTAGGCTTTTCTGGGGACCCAGCTGGAGTGTCATGACTGCTCTTTGTGAAACTGTACTAATCCTACAGTAGACATCTGGTAAATTAAGGGGTGCACAGCAAAGAGACTGGCCCCCTGCCTTCTGGCACGACCGAGCAAACAGATGTTCAGTGTCTTATCTTGAGGAGATTATTGGAACTAACAATTCACAGGAAGACTGCTGCATATGTGTTATATATATCTGAGAGATACATGTTGATAGACCAATAGTTGATGCGGATAGCTTTTATCATTAAAGGACAAATCCGGCGCAAAATGAACCTAGGGGTTAATAACACGTGTACCAAGTCGACCGTTCTCTGGGATATGTTTCCATGCTTATCGAATGTGACCAGTTTTATCGCAAACCGCTTATTAGCTTATAACGCTAGTTGTCGGGGCAAGGGTAAAGTAAAAAGAAATCGCTATTTCTATACCACTAACAAGGCTCAAAGTAGGACCACACTTCAATGGTAGCATAATGAGGGTCACTACATGTAAACCGAAGCATTGAAATTTGTAGGTGTACAGACAGTTTATTAAAAAGATTTGTTTAAGTTTAGAAAGACAGTACCGTTCACGTATACAGGCTGGCGCCATCGTGGGAAAAGAGTCACGACCAGTCGAACGATGTACGCCATGCTTGAGCTACGTTACTGGTTACTGGTTGCATGGCATTCGTCGTTCGACTGGTCGTGACTGTAGCGATTTCTTTTTACTTTACCCTCTGCCCCAACGACTAGCGTTATAAGCTAATTAGCGGTTTGTGATAAGACTGGTCACATTCGATTAGCATGAAAACATATCCCAGAGAACGGTCGACTCGGTTCACGTGTTATTAACCCCTAGGTTCATTTTGCTCCGGATTTGTCCTTTAATTACTTACTCCTTTAAAACTTGTCCTCTTACAAAATCACGATGATGGTTATTTTAAATGTAATCAGGTTGTGAAATCACACTCATTCTGTTGATGTTAATTGTTTCCTTTTAATTTAACCTGACTCAGAGGAGTTATAAACTACTGTATGTCCAGCACCAATAACTTGAATATGAACATAAAAGATGTCCATCAACTCATCACAGCCATTGTTAATGGTTCAAGTTTACAGACTTTAAATTTTGAGTCTACTAGTTCTTGGTCTAGAATGTGTCTGGTAAAAACAGATCATTAATACAGAAAATAGGTTAATTAGGCTCTTATTCCCAACTGGTCAGCAAGAAACTTTATTACTGTGCTAATTAATTTGGAAAGTCTCAAATTATCAATGCTGTCTCATGAAATGATGCAGAGGACAGCTTTGACAATTATTTCACTCCACCACACCTCAAGGAGGTAATGTTATGAGTAAGATCAGATTTTGAGGTAATTTAAGGTGCTACTGTGTTCTTCTTATGATAAGGCTGTATTTATAACAAACTCTTGAAGGCCTTATTATCAACTGAAGTTGAGAAAAACAGCACAGCACTTTCACGTCGTGTACAGATAAGATATTAAACTCAGTGATGGATTTGTCTTCATAAACCCTCATTGAATCTTTTAAAAATGCTTTACTAACAAAAGTAACCAAATTCGCAAAAAATGTAACAGGAAATATCTGCATCGAATCTATTGGTGTTACCTTGTCAGGTTCCTTTCTGGGCTTGTTGACCTGTTTCAGTTTCATACAATACATCGTAAGTGGGCCATGCACACAGGCTCTCATTCAATGTGATCTTGTTCAAGCTAAAAGTCAAATTAGATGTGCTTTCATCTAACCAGGATAATACATGGTTAACACTGCTTTTAAGGAAATCTGGAGTACATACAGTATGTTTGTTAAAAACCAAACAATAAAACATATGGATCAAATGTAGTGTTCTTTCAGATGAGCTCATTAAACCATGGAAAACAATGTATAAATAGGGAGATTAGCCATTAGCATTGTTTGTGGTCACCATTGCACTTATCTTTTTATGGCCTTTAATCGACAGGATAGCTTGAAGACAGGAAATGGGTGAGAGAAGGGGGGGGACATGCAGCAAAGGTCCGCGGGTCGGAATCAAACCCGGGCCGCTGCCAAGGACTCAGCTTACATGGGGTGCACATTCTACTGGGTGAGCCAGAGGTCGCACCCCATTGCACTTATCTGATAATACAGTCAAGGTCAGGGTATCCCATTAAATGCAGAAGCCATGCCACCGAAAGTAAATCATTTAAAATATTATTAATGTACACTGAATGCTTTAGACCAGAGATATTCAACAGGGGGTCTGTGACCCCTAGGTGGTCCTTAAAGTAAGTGCAGGGGGCCTGCCAAATTATGTCTAAAATGTTTTTGAAAGTTTCTTTTTTCAAAAATTCAAATATGTCTGAAAATATACAATAATATGAATCCAACCTATTATTAGGAAAGATAATTTGGCCTTTTTGTGAAAAAAAAATTTAACTTAATTTGCACATTGAAGATAAGCTTATTATAGGTAAAGTAGCCATATGGTAGCCATAGAGGTACGCTTAAGGATTCACTGTGCCTTCCACATGTATTTTTAACATTAAAACATGATATATATGTACAGTAGTAGGTGGTCCCTTCTCTGTCTCTCTTTCAGCTAGGGGGTCCTCGGCCTAAAAAACGTTGAAGACCCTTGCTTTAGCTAAACTATTTCTCTCAATATTGTCAAAAACATTTATTTTTAGTTTAGTTTGAATGTCTCCAGGTCTCAATTTTCCTCTATGTATAGGCTAGTCTAAGATTTCACTGCAGTTAATAAATAAGGACAGTGCTTTTGTGAACATCTGGTGCAACTTTGCTATTTTCAGGATGCCAAACTCAATTTAAACTGAAGTGCTGATATGTACTTTTTTATCTACCTCTTTAGTGTTTATCTGACTGCGTGTTGACAGAGTGTCATTGTGCTTTACTGTTGTCAAAGTCACAGCTTTTATGTCAGCTGCTGGAAAAAAGTAGGACACTTCTGGAGACTTGTAAGGTTAAAGACTCCATGGTTGTTGCGGGAAATAAGCGAGTTAACACTTCAGACACAGACACCACCCTGGAACTCCTAAAAGATTTAAGAGTATTTTGGGAGCTGTATGCCCCAAAATAAATGGTACATGGAGAAGGGCATTCTTATTTACAGGCAGCCTACTTTCAAGTTAGTGATGAAAATATTCTTTTATCTCCGAGTCAATGGACCTTTTTCACAGCAGACATTTTTGACTTGTCATAGTAGAAAAAGCACAGCTGAAATTGATAACCTTAACGATGGCTCAATTCCATCAAGTGTCCCAGTAAGCTGTTTCAGTGAGTCAGCATGAACAATACCAGGGCCTCTCCTAAGTGGAATGCAGCCATCATTAATGGTTTTGAATAAACCTGTGCTTTTCCTACTGTGACATGTCAACATGTCTGCCGTGAAAAAGGTCTATATCTTTCCATTTCTGTCAGACTCCTGAAACTCAAACACTACATTCAAATTGTATGTGTGCATTATTCATTGTTTTCAGTTGATCTAAGTTATACTTAAACATATGTACATTGTTTGATAAAACATATTTTCAGACACATAAATTAACCTAATTATTAATTAAGTAAGAATAATTGATTTACATCATTTGTGGACAAGCTTTTATGTGAAAAAAAATCTAAATGTATAAAACATATTTCAAAGTGTGCACATAAAATACTTTATTTTTGTGGTGATGCCATTATTATAAAGCAATTAGAGTACAGAGTTCATTATTAAGTTGATTACTTTCAGGGACGGACTGACAATCTGTGCGTTCTGGAAAAGTCCAGAACGGCCGTCCAACCAACGGCCGTCGGCACAAAAAAGTCTATTAAAGTGATATTAACAGCCAACAGCAGGGGGCGCAAATACAATCACTTATATGCTACGTGTAAAAATAAAACTGAAGAAGAAGAGTCGGCCTACATCATTATACGTGAGTTAATTTCACATCAGCATTACTGGTAAGTGCGAGGAGCAGGAAACTTATAGGCTGCCTTTATCCCTATCTTAGCGAATTGCATGTTGTCAGCTCAACATGAGTGTGCATCATGATTATGTAAATGATCGTGCCATTTAGTGCTGTCAAACTTAACGTATTTAATAATTTCTGTTAGGTTAATTTGAAACATTAAACGCGTTAGAAATGAATCGCGGGTTGACCACGATTTCACTTGGTTGTATATGAGAGGTTGTAGTGAGCTCAGTTTTGCTGCTAGGATGAAGACTGGTATTAAATTAAACGGGAAAACATCAGGCATACATTGGTACCACTCTAAACGTGCTAACAAACAGGGAAGGGGGCTAAATAATTCACCAAATGTAACCACAAGTTTAACCAAAAACTCCTAGCTTGCACTTTCTGTCTGTCTTCCATCAGAGTGCAGTTTTTCCTTGTCTTTCATATTTGCGTTTACTATTGTGGAACTGGCAAAGACCTGGTGGTTGGTTGTGAAAGCTTCACAGACAACATTGATAGGGCCTAGTCATTTTCATCATTTCACAGCCTTAATATGAATCAAAAGTGTAATATGGCATTGAGAAAATATTAAATAGGTTATTCAATGCTAATTCTTTAACACAAAGTAACACATGTTATATACATTTATATTTGAATAGTTATAGTATATAATAACTAACACACTCAGTGTAGTTTTGGTATAGGCCTACAATATATCTAATCCCCATGTTAAGGTACAGCAAGTAGCCTACTTTATCTCTGAAAGTGTTGTCAGTAATACTCTGTACTGTTTACAAGTTTGTGTAATGTGGGGTTTCTGTAGCCAGTGACATTTCATTATTTGTATTTTATTTTCAATGCAGATGTATTGTACATTTTTTGTTTTTATTTGAAGGCTGAGGCTTCATTAATAAACACAACGCCATCATCATTTGAGATGTTACTTGCTGTGAATACCTTGTCTGATAGGCTACAGTATTGTGGCATAGTATCAGGACATCCTGGCTAGTGTCTGTCGCGCACGACTACGGGCAAATGGCCGGATGATGGGCCTATTTGAGAGAAAGTCCAGGGCTGTTTTTTAGCCCCAGTCTGTCCCTGATTACTTTGAAAGAGTAATTCATGCTGTTTGAAAATACGGTAATAGTTTGTTAACATAAAATTAACAAGTTCATACAGCATGTCATTCTTCTTCTTTAATTGTAATGACCACAGACACATTTCCTGACCAGTGTCAGATTTTTTACCCAAACAGCATTAAAAGTATCATAAGAAAGATGAGAATATGAATTCTAAATTAACCCGTATTTGTTTATATAAGAGGAATAATGACTTATACACATATTTCTTCACACAGGTCCCCACATTAAAGTGAGGGGACAAATTACGTTTGCACACTTGGTAAAATGTTAAACTATTGAAATAATAAGTTGAATTGGTCAGTAAAGTGAAAATGGAAGGTAAAAATCTAATTTTAACATAGTCACTTTCTCATTTCACAAACTATCAGTAGTGAAATAGTCTATATTGACGACGTCTCATTTAAGGGATAGTTCCGGTTCCGCCGGATGCCCCTCATTTTCGGGCCGGATGTCCCTTACCTTCCGCTTTCTAAACTCTGGTCGATTCGGGACACATCCTCCGAGCTAGAACTGACAATCAAAATTATATTTATCTCTTTTTTTTGAGTAAAATTCTCATCACACACTCCACAGCCATTTTATTCCAGAGCTCGCCTCCCTACGTGCACATGTTGCACCAAAACAAGTTCCTTCCCGAGGCTATTTTGCAGAGGCACCGTTGCTGCATCTGGCACTTGGCTCCGCCCAAGACGATTGTGATTGGTTTAAAGAAATGCCAATAAAAAGAGCATGTTTTTCTCCTGTCCAGGAATGCTGTGTGGACTAGCCAGACCTTCCTCCGCAGCGCTGTGCAAATAGGTCTGGCAATGCGAGACTAGGAGTGAAACAACTCCTGTGTCTCCATCCAAAAAAATGTCAGGCTCTCTTTATTGTCAGTTTGTAATTATCTCCTTAAAGATTTGAGGCTTCATTATACAGTTCAGAGTACAGTATATGGCAGGTGGAAAATAGAACCATAGGCAGACTCTACGTTTGGTAGCAATTTCTCAGCTGCTGTCAGAGGTAATGCTGCTGAAATACATTTCTATCTGGCAGTGAGGAAATGGACTGTCACAGAGACCTTGTTCTCTCTGGTTGACTGCCTGGAGTAAAAAGAGGCCACACTTCACAATTACCCCATGTGTGCACATGGCCAGCAGGACATGAACATGATAGTACTGGTAGCCAAAGTAGAAGCCCATCTCACAAAAACTGTAACACTGGTGTCTTGAGGAGAATGAGAGCTCATAGACCAGTCAAACAGATTTTTGTTATCTTTGACAGGCAATAACATACAGTGACTAATATAGCAAGGGCATAGTCACACCTGCCACTAGAAAGCACATCTGGGGAGGACAAGTACAGGACGGATCCATGTGGCAAGAAATATCACCTCACCCCTTGTAACCTTGTAAGGATTGCTGTCAAGAAAACTACAATCATCCCTGTGCTGTCACCAACTCTATTACCCAGAACCCCTCCCATACATCCCTGTAAGATACAGCAGCCAGCACATTGTGCCCTGTCTCTCCATGTCCAAGGTCACCAAACAATTGAAAGCTACATCATTCTTTTCTTCAGTGTAGTAATATATGAATTAAATAGCAAATTTTCAACTTGAATAAAACATAAATCTTTTAACATTTATACTGTAAAAGTGCTTGTCTAAGGTGTTTCACAGCAACTAGTGCAGCCCATCAACTGGGAGTTATCCATCATACAAAAGTAATCTTCTAAAATTATAATACTGTACATAGTATACCAAAGATAGCATACAGTATCTCTTTCAGAAGATCAGTCCTAACGTGTTGGCTGTTTTTTAATGAAATGACAATTATTCTGTGAGGAGGCAAGGTAGGAAAGAAAGCGCTCTGATTTTAGAATGATTAATTATTATCATGTCAGTGCTGACACCTTACCTCAGCTCATTTTAGGGAGTAAAAAAAATAAGCTCAGTTAAAACAAAAATTACAGCTAGCTCTTAAAATAGAATGTCTGAGGTTAGTTATGTTTTGAAGTTTAAATTGCATTTCTCACTTCAGTAATATTTATAGTAAATGTGATAGGATGGTAAAATGTCAATACAAAGTTGAAAGGTGACATAAAGCACAGCCTTGTGGCAGTAATGGTAAAAGATCACATTTAGGTTTAAGTTAAACAGCACATGTAGAAAACTGTCAGTCTGTCTTTACTGCCTGGAAATTTAGGGTTTAAGATCATTTATGCTTGTAATTTTGCAAAATCTGAGATTTGTTTTGCATGTAGACATTGTGGATTGCATTTTCTTGATTTGTAATAAAAGTTTGCATTTATTTAAATTATAAAATTACATTTAAATTAATTACAGACAGTCGGTTCATTAAAAATGCTTAAATATTTGCGCCACTAAAGCCTGGCTATGTATGATGAGGTCATTTGAAATAGGCAGTCATCTGCCATGTACAGTGTGCCAACAACAGGCCGGTTTTCATTCCAACCACAGATTACACCAGGTGTTTTCACTAATTAGCAAACCTTCCAAACTACTCAGCAAAATCACCTCCTAAACTCATTGATATTGATTTGCATCTGCACTCAAATGTGACATTTTGAGAAGCATCTAGAATACGGGATATCAGTAGATCACTTAATGTAAATTATTAATTTTCTAATTCTTTTTATACTGGAACTGAAGACTAAATCATAACCTGGCTCAATTAATTATTTTGTTGATTCGTTGGCCTCTAACTTCAACTGTACAGAATGTAAGGTGTAATTCTTACTTATTCTTCACTATACAGCATTGTATACCTAATCAGTAGTTTATCCTCAATTTAGCCAAATAACTTAGCATATTTTAAAACTTTTTTTTTTGTAATATGAGATGCCATTTCCCATAATTATACAGCTTGCGGGGTGATCTTTATTGACTGGAGCTGTCAAGGCAGTAAGCAGGTTAGCATTAATAAGAAATCTTTTCTGTCGGTGCACATCTGTGTGGGTGTGTGTTGGTGTTGATGACCTACAGAATGAGCATGGAATATAATGTGTGAGGCCATTGCATACAGTAAGTATTGGCTAAGAAGCAGAGCTCTAGGTTGTCGGTGGTAATTAGTGTATATAGTGATTGCTGAGGGCATGACTAATTGCTTCACCAGCAGGATTGTGGAGGGGGGGGCTTTTTTGTAGGTATATTGCTAAGTGTTGTTGTGCTGCTGATGTCAGTACTTACGGAGACTGTTAACTGTGACTCTGGTTTGTATGTTCTCATAGTGCTGGCCAAGTCCAATGTCGTCCGTATGTTCTGAGGCAGGATGGCGGATAACATGTGCAAGAGCTCTGGAAAGATGAAGAACAATCTCAGAGAGGACATTTTTCAGTAAAAAACAAGTACAGATTAAGTGCGGGCCATCAGTGCAACTAGTCCTCCTAAAAGACAAATTAAAGTGTTTGTCTGTGTCCCATGAAATAACCCATGTGACAGTTTGAAAAACAAATGATAGGAGCATATTTTATCTGCCACCTCAAAGTCTACACAGGTTATGTATTTGGTTAAGGTTGGAGAAAGATTATCTTCATAGTAAACAAAAATCAGGAGACAGGAACACAAACTGCGGCAGGCCCAGACCGGACCGGGAAATCCTCCAGTACTCCCGATGGCCTATCCAGTCAATTGGCCTGGAGTGTCAGACCAGTGTTAACCCTTAAAGGACCACGGGACCGTTTGCGATTATGGTGTAGGGTATATGAATATGTGTGCATATTTGGATGCACACATTTGGATGTGGATCCCTGGAGTTGCATAAATTGGGTTTGACTGGAAAGCTAAGACTCCTGTGTATCATGTTAGTCCTCATAGTAGCCATTTCATTGTTGTGAATCATTTAAAATGACCTGTTGTGAACTCTAGGATTAACCCAGCTTCATGAATTTTTGTCTCATGTCAAAGTCACATGCTTTATAAGGCAATCCATGATTTAAATAGTTTAACATTTAAGCAGAAAAGTCTGAGATATCCTTGACCTTATAGTATGGGTCAAACTCAAAAAACTGGATCCTAAATTTCTTGCTACTAAATAGTCTTTCTTTAGACCCTTTCTGCCTCATAAATCACCATATCTGTCATTCTCCGCATCTGAAGTTATTAACGCAGAGTTTCTGTTAAAAACGTCTCTACCCCAATTCGACATAGCCCGCATGACATCACCATGACATCACCATGACATCATCGCAGTTATTTTCTCAAACTGGACACATCTTCCTCCAAAGCCACAGACAACATTATACAACTGTTTTTGAAGGCTTTCAGAGTGTCACTTCTCATAAATGCCCCTTAAAAGTTTGACCCTGTCGACTTGCCTGCACTCGCACAAAAATTCATATTGAAACCGTGTTCTTTTCTTTGGTAAGAGAGGTCAGGGGACATAATTAATAAAACGTTTCTCATACCAGAGGGGTTGCTAACTAGTGGCTATTGGTAGGACTGTCACAGCAATGGTGGTTGGACAACTGAGCGAAGCGTGGTATTCAGATGAGGTTGACTACCAAGTGAGTTGGGCCAGCCACTGTAGTTAAACCTGAGCAGATACAATGATGATATAAGGCTGGGTCATGCTTCATTTGCTTGCGGGATTGTAGGATTTAAAGGCAGCTTACTGTACGTCAGGTTAGGGTGTCGCTTGTCAGAGGGCTCAGTAGATTTATGACGGCACAGCCTGATACCCACTGCAGGGCCTAATGATGGGTCAAAACATCATTTAACATGAATACTGGGCTTCCATCACACATTGTACTTCGCAGCACCACACCCAACAGGGAATTACTGGAATTGTTGGGTCTTTGTAAATTATAGAGTGTGGTCTAGACCTACTCTATCTGTAAAGTGTCCTCTTGTTATGATTTGATACTATAAATAAAATTGAATTGAACCCAATTGGTTGTGGGTGACCAAAAGTGTGCTATGTCGCACCTTTAGCTACACTCACCCAACAGTGTTGTCAGAGTGTACCGATCCAAACCCTGAGTACACTTCTAGTGCACTGCAAAAATAAGACTTTGAACTGGTTTTTCTTTCAATCCACAGAGAACAGCTGCAGCAAGTCATGTTTATCTGAAATTACTTTCTCAAACTCTAAGTGCTGACTCACTGAGATAAATAGTTAAGATATAGTTAAGATAGTTAAGTTTTTTTTTTTTTTTAGGCTGCATACAGTAATACATTTCAGGACTTAAGTTGATTATGATAGCTATTGTCAGTATGTCCTAAGGCCTGTTAACTTCAAAATCATTTTTGGCTTAAGTTCAGCACCATCCAGTTACTGTGTAATTAACTTTTGTCACAGGTGTCAGCTCAGATTCAAGTAACATTGTCTATATTAAAAACTCTATGCTGCTTCGGAATCCACCTTATCTAAATTACAGTGTACAAGTTAACTGATTATGGTACAGTGTCAACAACACAACACAACACAACAGTCTGTGAACACAACATGCATCTGTTTTGAAGGAGGAGAACTAGCTGGTTCTTTCACAGAAAATCAATGACAAGGCAGTGCCTCCTCAGGCAGACATTGTTAAGCCTAAAATCAGTCACTTGAGGAGAGAGTAATAAGCCTCTCTGCGTGCATATGTGTGATGTGTTTAAGGAACTTTGTGTACTAACTATCTGCAAGTGTTAGATGCTCACAAACACGTCTGCCATATGCAATTTTGTGCAATTCTTTAACATTTTTGCATATATTTTAAACCAAAAGTCAGCACATGGCGCCTTTTTAACAAACTATATATATTGTATATGTTAGTGATACATTACAGAATTTAATTTGCAGAAAAAAAAATATATCTTTACCAAAACAGTGCAACAGTGGCCCTTATGCTTGGTTTCAATTGTAACATGCTGAAGATAAATAGACATATTAATTGCCCAGCCCAAACTAGAATGTAACCATTTTTGGTGTTAACCATCTTCACTTTCTGAATTATATTTGGACAAAAAAAAAAAGGCGCACCTGTAACACATGTCACAACATCACTGGCAATAGTCTGACAATTTTAAGTTAAAGTCACAGGCCAAGGACAATGCAATAAACATAAACAGCACACTTTTGTCTGTTACACTGACTAAAATGTGCTTGTGACTTACTGTTAGGCAGACAGGATGTGCAACGATGCTAAGTGTCATCAAACTTGTCTCCAACTGGAGGAAATTGATGTTAAACTGAAATGTGTTACAACTGAATCCATCACTCTACGTGCAGTTAAACTTCTTTTTCATGGTGTTAGTTGTATATACTAAACAACGTGTTACTTTGTGACTTGTTTTTGATCAAATTGTTTTGCACACACGATCATTGGTCAAATGATGACCTACCTTGACATATTTTCGCGGTGCGGACGGTGCATCTTTTCCAAACCCAGCTTGGTGAAAATTCCTATCAGTGCCATTATGGCCACGACCCCGCATATGACATACACAATGATGTTGGTTTTATCCTTCGCGGTGTCCAGCGACACGTCCACTTTTGGTGGTCTTCCTGTCATCACCCACGGCGGGGTGTCGTAGTTTTTACAGGTGGTCTGGTCCAGCCGGGAGCTTTTAAACGCGCAGCAGAACCTGAAGCCACAGGTGCCGCAGCAGTACAGGTAGCTGCCCGTCCTGCACACGAACGGCGGATCCCACTGGCCCATCACGTCGTAGTAGCCGCGGCACTTGTCCTCAATGTGCGGGCTCTCCGTGACTCCGCTATCCCCTTCCTTTGAGTCGTTAAACCCGGTCACCAGCATGAAGTCGTCGACGGTCTGACCCGGCTCGCCCTCCGCGTTGCACACCATAACTTTCACCAGAAGGTAACCGAGGAGCAGCTCAGTGCCCCGCATCGTTGCTCACTTTTTTCCCCGCTCTTGACGCCCTGAGAAGCTAAGCCCGGACGCATCTTCCGAAGAGACGAGACACAGCCATGCGTAAATTTATTTAGGCTGATTCCAACTTCCATGCGTAAAAGCACAGTGTGCCCCTGTACTGTTCACTCCTTGGAAAACGAACGGTTTTGTGAAAAGGTATGTTATAGTTCAGGCTCTTTCCAAAGGGCAGTCTACTTTAGTAAATAGTTGGAGAGGTGTAGCATCACTACAGCGGTGCACCTGTCTGTACTGGAGGGTGTCAGACGCCTCTGAGGCTGCTTCACTCCACAGAGCCCGTCACACACACACACACAAGAGAGAGAGAGAGAGAGAGAGAGAGAGAATCATGGGGGGAGAGAGAGAGAGAGAGCTCTAGTAGCTCTAATTACAACACTTACATGCAGCCATTATTGTGTTGAGTCTTAAAATTAGTTGCAATCCTTCATCGAGAGTCACTTCTAAATTGATTGAAGGGGCTTTAATAAAGGCACTAGCAATAACTTACATTATTTATTTCAATTGTTATATCTTTAAACATGTTAACATGTACATGGGAGTAAAGAAATACACAATGTAATTTAAAGAGTTAATGATTGTGTTTTTGAAATAATTATGGCTGTGAATTTCACTAATGGCACACATGAGTAATGAATAAGCATTGTTTGTATATATATATCTTAGAATATATTTTGCTTGAGAAAATGATTTCTGTCCATTCAAATGTCCTTATAGGTACATAGAAAAACATCTTAAAAACTCTTTGCCACATTATATTCATGCTTTCAAGATGACCAACCTTTCTGATGATTTTTGTGTCCCCCTGCCCTTTCAACACTTTTTGATCAATGACAAATTTATCTCATTTTACAAGTTGTCACTTCCTAGAATTAAAAGTTTTAATTCAAGCTGTAACCCTTCTGTTAAATATCACCTCTCCCACACAGTTGTAACACAAGTGATATCTAAGCAAACCCACAACAAGAATAGGTCTGTAGAGGATGAATCTTTGCAATTCTTTAGAAGGGTCAAATCAAATATCCAGAACATAAGCATAAAATACAGGATTATATTATGATGTGTGTGGACACACAGTATGGCAACTCATGATAGCCACTGCATGGCGTTCAAAAACCTGTGTTGGTCAAATTTAACATAAATGTACTCTCGCCCTGGTCTGAATAGATGACACATACTACACCAACTGGTACAACTGCTCACAGGCTTTGAATCTTGTTGTTTTAGGAAGTAAAATACAGCCCGAATATTATAACTGCTGTTAGGATGTTTCTATGTAACCATTATGATCTGGATTAGAGTTCGATTAACCTTACAATTGTCGTCTAAAATGTACAGTAATCATATGCAGAGCATTTTATTCCAGTGTTGTTTTTATTTCATGTGTCAACCATGCACCCTCAGCCATTAATTATTGGTCATTTACAAACAGTAACAGATGATGAAGGGGCCTTGACAAGCACGGATCTGCAAAAAAAAGCTAGTTGGCTATTTATTTTTAGAGAAACCTTTTTATCTAAAATTATGATTAGTTGAGGAAGGCTCTCCATCTGCCACTTGAGAAATCTCACTCTTTTTTTTCTTTGATGTTGAATTGTCTTAGCCATGGGAGGCTACTTTTATTTACAATCGTCAGGGGAGTTTTTGCTTGTCTTGTCTTTGTGCTTCTTAAAAGATATTTATAAATAGTTTGCACAGCACCCAACAAAGAAACTTCAGAGTTCCTTTAAAGTGAAAACACTTCAGCTTTATTAGGACCAGAGAAACACCAGACGATGTAATTTCATTTCAGTGTTCGATCAGGAAATGGTGAATAACTGCCAAGTGAAACAAACACATTAATGCTTTGTTGCTGTTTATACCCTCCACCAGTTGGTATGCTCACTGTGGAGCTGCTTAGTGTCATTGACACCCTCTGAAACAATGTTGATGAGTCACTATTTTAATATTATGATGAGTCATACAGTGAAGTTAACAAAACCTTTGTTCTTTGCAGCTTCATCATGTGGATGTTGTTTTTGTTATACACCCTTACACAAAAACAACAAAAAACAGACTTGAAAAATGGTCCCAATAATCTTTCATCTTATTTTCAACTCCACTTGAAAAGATTTACTTGGCATGGCGCACCAATAAAAATTACCAGCACTGAAATAAAAGGGCTGTAGCTGCTGGGGTCATGTTTTTGAAACAGGAACAGGTGACATATTTCTGCAGGACTCTTCTAAAACTACAGTAATCAAATGTACAGGCATAAAGTTCAGCCTCTTGCGCGACAGGGTTGCCGCATGACAACGGCATGACTCTTGCAGGTACACCTTTGCCAAACTTTTAGTGGTGCAAGTCATTCTATGCCATGCTTTGGGTGGGAGCAGGTGGGCAGGCGAGAGTGTTGTAATTCTGCTCAGACAGGGAGAGAGCCTGATTAACTGCTCACACAGAGGGGAGTTTATGAGTAATCCCTCTGTTACATTTGAGCAATGCAACTGTCACCTGGATCGGCTCAGGCCTGAGACTGTTCCACTGTGTTGGAAAAGAAATCCATAAACCACCTCTATGGATACTGTGACATCAGTGTCTTAGGATAACTTTTCTTCTACATTGAAGAAAATGTAAAAACATAAATATGTTATGGTCTTCTTGACCAAAAATATTTAAATAAGAAATCCCAATTATCATGGTGCATTTAATATATTTAATTACATACACAATTTTCTAAGAGGCAAGATATACAGTATACACCTTTTAAGATTGCTAAAGATGATGCATTTTTTCTCTATTATATTCTTTAGTCCAGTCAAAACAAAAATTAAAAAAATAAATGAGCAGTAAATCGCATTTACATCCAGTGTTATCAGCAGTGTGACAGTATGCTAAAGTGGTTTTGATGCTGCTTCTTAAAAGTGGAAAAAAGCTGCATATTTATACTTAAGCTTTTCTGTGACAACGGTTTTGATCTATACTTGAACTGCTCCTGTTACATCTGTTCCATCCAGTCTAGTCCAATCCTGCTCATTAGGGCTCTATAGTTATCTGTTCTTTTGAAGCAACTGCTTCTACATGTCATTTTAACATTAAGGGGAATCAGATTTCAAAAGTGTGCTTTCCAGAATAAGATTTTCACTGGACAAAATCCACATTTGCTTCCTTCAATATTAATACCCAATCCTGCTGTACAAGAGATAACTAGTAGTTATTTGATTGCTGAGTACAGCACCATGATGTTTCCAACAAAGATCAAAGTAGTAATAAAATAAGTACATGTTATAAATCCATAGATAACCACATTAATCCTTTAATTAAAGAAAACATCAAAATCCAACAAAAATACAGTGTATTAATATTTACAAATATAGACATATACTGTACAAATATTAGCGTTCTTTTCTTTTCAATTCTTTTGTTACAGTGTTACGGCCTCTGCTCACAGCTGGAGGAGTGATTCATGACGCCGTGGCTTGAAGCTCTCCGCTTCAAGGTGAGACACAAACAAATGAACATAACCTTCTGAATTGACATGCTCAACTTTGTGGTTTCTTTTTTCTCTTGATACTGCATGTACTGCTATGAGACAACAAGATAAATACTATTATGAATAGAGAGGAATAATACTTTGTTGTCAAGCCAGAGAAAAAGCTACAGTCTTCTTGCACAGGACTGATTTAAGACAGTAGGGTGGATTACATCAACTTTATCACATTACTAAAATGTTGTCATCAAAATGAGGCTGCAACCACCAGAGACTCCAGACTGTGCCCGGCCAAGCCTCCTGTAAAACCACAAATCCACAATTTGTTGTATGGATTAAACAAACAAGATATAACATGTTAATTAGTGAGCTGTATTTTGTTGGGGCAGAGGCAGGCTAACTTTTTCCACTTTGTATACTAGGCTAACCTAATATAATAATGTATCAATCTTCTCAGCTAACTCTCGGAAAGAAGTGAATAAGCGAATCCCCCCAAAATGTCAAACTATTCCTTCAAATCTTAACAGTGTGGAGCTCTTTATTGAATTGATCAAAATAAATGGTATTTTGGTTAGGCAGATGCTCGCTCCAGAGTTTACTTACTGCTAAAGCATGCAATGACTTATGTATCTCCAGTGCACCTGCTTTCAGCAGCATGATAATAGTAAGAGCAAAACATCTGAAGGTTTACCTCAATCATCGAGGAGCTATAACATCTAAAGAAAAATCACTGGACAAATATTTTAGATATTTAGCAGTTAATCTGAAAGGCTTCTTCGGTTCATTGTGGGGAATATTATCAGTATTTATCCCCATGATGCAACCACATAGTTAAAGGGGCTGTACTCAACATTCAGATCATTAACATTAGCAGTCAACAAATATTTGCTATGTAAAGATACAGCGCTCAGCATAAGAGAATACACCCATGCTAAAGTTGACTTAAAAGAGGAATAAAAAATCATCTTTTGGAAATTGATCATGCCTTAATTAAAAAAATGAGGAAAATCCAACCTTTAAGGACACCAATTTTCTTTGTGAATGAATGTATCATAAATAAATAAATGTTCTTCCTTAAAATACAGGGGCATAAGTAAGTACACCCCTATGTTAAATTCCCATAGAGGCAGGCAGATTTTTATTTTTAAGGCCAGTTATTTCATGGATCCAAGATACTCTGCATCCTGATAGAGTTCCCTTGGCCTTTGGAATTAAAATAGCCCATGCCAATCTCTAGTTATGGTGAAGGGTATGTGATGATGTGGGGCTATTTTAATTGGCCACGATCCCGCATATTTCCAAAAGATTTTTTTATTCCTCTTTTTAGTCAACTAGCATGGGTGTATTCACTTATGCTGAGCACTGTGGAGTAAGCCTTGGTTAATTGCCAGTGTGCTTGTGTTAATTTTACTTTTGTCCTAGTTACAGCAGATACTAGGGTTAATATGGAAAACATAGTGAAAAAAATGACACCCAACTACAGTATTCTGTATAAACTTTGAGGGCTGCACCATAGTGCAGCTGACAGTTTGTCACTGTATGAGACCAGGGGTTGGGAGTACCTCCAAAAACCAGACCAGTTTCACACCATGCGACTGGTTTTATTAATGTAGGATGACAGTGAAGAATTGGCCTGGAAGATGGAGCGACACACTTTTCCATTACTATAGATAGCTGAGAACACTGAGACTAAAACTGGTGAGATATTCAACATCTCAAACACATCAAGCTGAGCCTTTAAGTAATTTGTAGTCAAAGTAGGCCAGTCAGTGGTGACTGTTCGTTAGTGTTCAATCGCTGCTTCTCAGCGTCTGACATTTTTTCTGTTAAATCTTCTTGTTCATTTTCCAGGCTGAGGAGTGCAGAGTGTTGTCATGGTAACATAATATAGCCAGGATGACCATGAGTGAGACAGACCTGATAGCACACTGTCCTGTGTAAAGTATTTCATGACCCGACACTACAGCTGCAGGATATTACTTTGAGATTTCCTACATATGAAAAAGATGCTGAAGTGAGACAGTAGTATGAGCTTCAAGGTCACTACTCTATTGGAAACTGGCTTTTTGAAGATTGTCATTGCCCTGAGATGTCTTTTTAATAAATGTAAATGTTGCTCAAGCTGTTAAATGTGAATTTGGCAGAGCAGCATAATTCTGAGCTTGGGTCGTCTTCACTGAAGTCACTGCTGTCAAAGAAAAAGCAAAAATGCTCATTTCTTTTTTTTGTTTCCAATGTTTCTTCTGAAAATGTAGTTCAAGCTGGCTGATGAAATGCATAATTTGGTTTTTGTGTAGACCAAACCAATCAATAGATGGACTGGCAGCTCACAATGGTCCAAAGCATTTTTCAGATTTATCACTGATAGCTTTCTGTGGTCGAACCTTTGAAATTGAGCGTGTGAAATCTTTTAGAGAAGTCTTCTCAAAGCAGGAAGAAGCTGATTAGTTCAGTGCCCAGCTCAAGGGTTTAAGATGAAGTGAACTTTTGTGTTTAGATGATGCACATTCTTAGGAGGAACTTTTGAAAATGTACTCATATTGCAGGAGTAGCACAGAACTTAGTTTTGAAGATTTTAATGCATGTTGTCATGAGCAGATTAGTGTTCAACCTCTCATGATGTTTCAGATGCTGTAATTGTTATATTTTTTTCTGCAGCTCTTTTAAGATTTAATTGTCTGACAAACCCAAACACATTGGTCACTCTCAGCCCCATACATGTAGACAGGCTGCTCTGTCTAACAAGAAAAAAAAAAAATTCAAAACAGAAACAGTTGAACTGCTTATTATTCTGACAACGACAATAGAGAAAGACTTCATAATATCTGACTCCTCTATAGCTGGAAATAGTCACCGGAAAAACTTCAAACTCTTTCTGAGTTTAAAGTTGTTGTTAAAAAGAACATGAGGAGTTATTTTTCTAAAAATGGCTATTTTAGAAACATGTCTCTTCTCCTCTCCTCTCTTCATTTATGTAATGTTTTGTCTGTAGGTCAGTGTATTTCTGCTATTGTGGTCAAGTCTCTACTTAGAAAAGACATCTCTGATGCCAACAGGACAAGTCTGAATCACACTAAAAATAACAGTGGAGCATATTGACCGAGAGCTGGGCAGAAAATACTCATTGATCACATATCAATCATCATGTTGAATTTCTCCTTTTAACCCTTAACAAATTAGACTTTACAGACATTTGAATCTAATTTATTTAAATATACACTATACAGCGTACTTATTGTGAATGTCTTTTAGTAGCATTGATGCAGAAATAAATTAAATAAATTGTGCATAATTAAAATCTGAGAAAACAGAAGCTGGAACCACAAAAGGTTAGCACTACTTGAATCTACTGTTATATTTAGGTGCAAAAAGTACAACATCTCAGACAAACAATACATGCAATGTATGATATATGATGCATCAGGATCAAACATGTAGTAAACTGTTGCACCTAAAGTCTAAAAGACAAAAAGAGTCCACAAAACAATAAAACACAAAAAATTAGGATACTTTACTTCAGCAAAAATAAAAGAGAAATAATAATATAATAAAAATAATAATATAATACACAAAAATCCAAATAAGGCTGATGCTATGGTTGTGGGGAATCTGACGTTCTGGTCTAAAGATCATTTTAAAGGGCTGCTACTACACACACAGGGCAGCTGATGAAGTGCAAATGCCTAGTGGAATATAACAGAGATAATTCTATTAGTCTCCTAATCTTCTCGCAAAATGCAAGATTCATCAGCTACCCAGCATTTGTCATAGAAAAACCCTTGAAGAAATGTGCGTGTCTGTTGAAAGTCAGGTCATCCTGATCCACAGAGAGCAGTGGAAGCAGTGACGCCTGGCAGTACCTAACAGCCCATACAGGACCCCATCAGAGGCTCCTTTCATTTCCCTCAGTCAGCTGCAGAGCAACACGGTGGCCAGTATCATGCCAAAGTCTCCAGTGGAATGCCAGGCTCATTATAGCGGGATGAGAGTTCACTTCTGCTCTAACTATGTGAGCTTCACAGGAGATAATGAGCCTCCTGACCACTGGGAGTAAATGCTTGTCTGGCTGCTTCAGTCTGTCTACGTCTAGCAGGGGAGTTTTACTCCTTGCTGTTTTTCTTACGCTCTCCTGAATTCCATCATCATACTTTGTGATGCATGTCAACTTGCAAATCACCCTTAACTTGCTAGTTTCATAGCTTTCACATTTGTGTTGAATATGTCGTATGTACTGTACGTATGTTAAATATAATACCGTGATTGCATGTTATTTGATTACAGCGTAGTTTGACTAAAAGCAAACATTTGACATTTTGGGAATTGTGCGTTTTCACTTTCAGACAGGGAGTTAGATGAGAAGATTGATGCCACACTTCTGAATATCTGTCCATTAAATATGAGACTAGGACAGCCTGCATCTGGTCAGTTTAGCTTAGCATAAATACTGAAAACAGGAAAACAGCTAACCTGGCTGTGGAGTCTCACTGTCTTAACAAAATTGGCCTTCTAGCACCTAAAAAGCTCACTACTAATGTTTGTTTAAAAACCGAAGTGTAACAATTGACAAGTCGCTGTTTTACTGTACAGTTGGTTATGTGCCGGATAATTTCTTGGCTCCGAGCAGCTGCCAGGCAACCAGCAGAGACTCAAGGAAGTTTGTCGCAACCAGGCAATAGTCAAGCACATACATAACAACCTGTAAAACGGCGAATTGTTGTTATCACACTTTGTTTTTTGTACGAATTAAACAAACAAGATCTAACATGTTAATTAGTGAGCTTTAGAGGTGCTGCTAGGTGGATTTTGTTAGCTTTCCTATAGTTTCCTATGCTAAGCTGGCTGTAGCTTCATATGTAACGGATATATGTGCGATTGGTTTATCTTCTAATCTAACTCTCTGCCAGAAAGTGAATAAAAAGTGTAGCCAAAATTTTAAACTATTCCTTTCAACACTTGAAATGTTCACTCCAAGGAAGGAACTTGCATGTCAATAAAAAAAAAAGAAAAGATATTTAAATTCAAGGATTGCACTGCTACTTTTAGTGAAGAATTCTTTTTTTTTTTTAGATCGTTTTTTTTACAGGGAGAGATATGATGGGAATCACTGTCTGGATTCAAACCTGTGACATCAATGTAACTACATGGTATACAGCTTAAACCACTAACCCAGGATACCCTGCTGACACTTATTTGAAAGTTCAGCAGAACAAAACGATGTACAATCGTAGCTTTACTGTGGAGACTTTTTCTTCCATTTCAAGAATCACCGCTGTAGGTGGTTATTTTCAGATGTCATTGAGTATTCACCTTGCCTTTCTAAAACACTCTTGCTGAAGGCGATGCATTATGTGTGAGAGACCCAGATATGTGGGTCTGTGGGGGGGCCGTAATGCTTTTGGTGCTGGGAACATTAGCTGCTCGGAGGGGAAAAAAAACTGTGGACCTGCCACAGCAGAGATATCCAGAATTGGGCTGCCAGCCTTGGCACACATCCCAGAGAATTGTGACTTAACTTTAGCAATAATTTTTGAATGTCTGTCCAGTCCGCTCCCAGGTGAGCCAACCCACAAAACACCCATTACTATGTTTACAGAGCTTGTGGCTTCTTTGATTATTTTTAGCGGCTTTCAAAGCACAAGCGTAAGAGGCAAAGTCATACTCGAAACATTTTGATACGAATAGAAAACAATTGTCACAAAAAAACAGGCACTGTGTTGCTTAAGGGACAGAGATGTTTATTAAGTGATAATAAACTCATAACTTTCATATGAACAATAATAGTCCAAACGTTAAAGGCTACATTATTTCAGAACTAAATCTCATCAGCAAAAAACATAGAAATATGTTATAATTCTATTAATAAAATAATAATAAAAAAATTGACTACTGTTTAAGGACAGGAGATAAACATTGTTAATGTTTAAATAATCTATAAGTAGAAGTTCCCTTTAACACAGAACATTTAATATTTGCTCATTTCACTGTCGTTGGCTTCTGCTAGTTCACTGTGTTGATAATGTGACCTTGACTGGTGTCCTTTAAGAGTCTACTGTGTGCTGTTCAGGAGAAGTGGAGACCTCAGTCTAGAAAAGTGAAGAGGACATCGGTAAGAGCTTTAGCTGCATGGCTCTCCTGTGCAATGTAATATGAAACACTATTCGATTAGGCCTATTTTCAGCCCACACATTTCGCTGGAGCAAAGCTGATCTCCCTAACATGCACTCTGGATGGATTGGCAGGAGTGACACATACACATACATACACACACACACACACACACACACACACACACACACACACACATTTTCTAAATTTGACCTTTTGAGGGAAAGTCTCAGGTCTGCCCATCCTCATCTGCAATGATTATGTGAAAGCATTCCGTTACATTAACACACAATGAGCTGATACATCAGCTCATTGTGTGTTAATGTGACGGAATGTTTTCTGTCAGTCTCCTTAGTTTGCGTAATTCGTGGAATAGCAGTTTGAAGGCAATCATCAGATAAAAATTGTCACTAATTTCGCAGATTTGTCTTTCGTAATTCAAGAATGTACGTTGTCATGTTGAGTTACAATATGTTAACTTGTTTTAATGAGCTGGTGGTGCTGCCACAACATTTGTGACTATTTTGACAACATGATCAAGCTGCCCAATTTGTGTGAGGGCCAGAAGACTTTTCCATTTACGACAAATTGTGCTTTTATTCGCCTGAGCTTCTGTCAAAGCTGTATGTTACCACAGCTAGGATGGACATTTATTGCTGCTGTTCACTTTCTTTCTGCAAATTTACTTTCCCCAAGTCGTATATCTCTCCACGCTGTTCCGTCTGTCCAATATTTTCACAGCTTTATTGCTTAAGTCGTTTGGTGGAGCAGAATTGAAACTGACAACTGTCTCCATCACAGCTATACATTTTATGTTTATGGAACTTGTTTTCTGACAGCCTCAGATATTTATTTGACATCACACTCAAACAACACATGCAGATTTAAAAAGCTAGTGATCAAGTATGAGTCTTTCTGTGTTGTTGTATTATTGGCATTTATACCCACAGAGTCCACTGTCTCCTTGTTCACTGAAATATGAAAACTTGAATTACAAATTCACAATACATTTTTATCTTTTTAAGTATCTACTCTATTACAGTATGTAACAAAAAGTCACGTACTAGAGGATGTCTATTTTTTTTACCATATGATGACAAATATATTATGTATTGATAGTGATGGTTAATATTGGTTAGTATTATAGTTGTGATTATCTGGAATCAGCTAGACGGGTCTAAAAAGTAACAAACTGAAGCCTCATTGCAGAACTTGAAGAATAATTTACACACTTTGAAAAGTGAACTCAAATCTGGGTCAGTCCATCTTTGCTGGACAAAACTGCAGCACACTGTCATTTGATGTGTTTGTAATT
The DNA here is from genome assembly GCF_010015445.1 of Perca fluviatilis. Lineage (NCBI taxonomy): Eukaryota > Metazoa > Chordata > Actinopteri > Perciformes > Percidae > Perca > Perca fluviatilis. The sequence goes on along the minus strand of NC_053126.1, from coordinate 17,079,800 downwards.
AGAGCTTAAACAAAGGTAAATTAATGGAATAGTAAATCAATAAATAATAACTAGCAACTATTTTGATAAATGATTCACCGTTGAGAGGTGGAATACCTTTTAGGAAAACATATTGGGTTCTGGGAAATTGTAATTGATTTTTTTCATAATTTTCAGATATTTTATACACAAAATGATTCAATAAAGAAAAGAATTGCCAACTTAATTGATAATAAAAATATAGGTTAGTTGCAGATCTACTTTTAATTACAGTTGTTTGTGTTGATTTTAATATACTGTTGTACCCAGGGCTCCTCGGAAAGCGGTATTGACAATGATTATACTGACTAGTCAATTAAATTCAATTAAATACAAACTACCGGTGAGCAAAAGCAAATAACTCAGAAAAGTTCTTGTAATTTGACAAATACCCCCAAATAGCTTCTTGATTACAATGTGAGTTAGTCCTTTTGTGTCAAAGTTGGGTTATTATGGAAACACTAATGGACAACTACAAACTAAATGCTATAGATGGAAAAAAAAATGAAAAGGCTAATGAGCTTTTCAGCTACAGTACCCAGGGGGATTTCATATCAACTCTTCAACTGTTATCTATTTAAAACAAATGTCATGCTTCTCCAGATGATAGGGCTCAGAAGCATTTGTGGCTCCAGTGAAATTTTTGCCAGATGACAGTGTCCCACATCTCAAATTGTTCTGACATTTATATTCAGTGAGAGTCCAGTCGAGGCTGGGTTATTTGTATGGGCTTTAATCACTGCTGCGGACTCCGACTTAACTGCAGTCACACTGAGAGAGCAACATACTGTTTGGAAAAGAAATGACTTATGAGTAATTAAGTTACTCCTTTAATTAGGATTGGTCGGCTACTCTTAAAACTAAATTCACAATATGCCTCCTATCCTATCTGACATGTAATACTAATCAGTCATACTGCATTCATAACTTTTGTCATTACATGTTTATTAGGTGCATGGAAAAAACACTTGTGTCTTTCTACATTTCTTATTGAATTCTTAGTGATATTTCTTACTAAAATAAGACAAAGGAAATTGAGCACTTGGGCTTATGAGATAATTGTTAAGAGAAAATGTGAGAGCATACCTTTGGACAAAGCAACAGGACAAATGATTGCAGTATTAGTTGAAAGGTTTACCAGTATATGTTTGAGGATAAGGTTTATTGCACTTGCATATGTGTCCAACCTACTGCAACCATATTTGACAGCTCGCTCTCTACGGTCATTTTACAGTATGTATGTAAATCTACTGACTGTTCCACACACCCGGCTTAAGACCTGTGGCGATCATCTTTCGAGTCAGTAGCACCAAGACTGTGGCATGCTCTGCCTTCTCCCTTATGTTCTGCTGATTCTGTGGACTCTTTTAAAAATCAGTTAAAGACCTACCTTTTTAAACAGGCTTTTGGTTGACCTGTCTGCACTTTATTCTTTATGTATAAACTGTGTATTGTGTTTTTATGTATCATCTTGTATTTATGTTTCATGGAAAGCACTTTGTGATTTTTTTTATCTGTGATAAGCGCTCTATAAATACATTTTACTTACTTACTTGTTGCCTGATGCAACAAGCAAGTAAAGAGTTGATTTCAAATTAATATAGTGCATTTATTTTTACAGTTTATGATTTCCCATCAGAACTCCAGATTCCCTCCACCAAGGACTTTATGTTTTCAGTTCTGTTTACTTATTTCTTTGTTTGCAGGACACCAAAAAAACAAAACTGAATTTGATGTTTTTCAAGGAATTTTAATGAACATTTAGGCCTCCGACCAAAGAACAAGTTTAGTCTTAGTCAAATTCAAGTTCTTTACAAAATAATGTTTCACAAATTTAGCAAATTCCATATTTTTAGGCATTGAGAAGTTATTTGTATGTTTTAGATTTTGTCATATTTTCCATTTGGTGGCCAAATTCTTATGACCTTTGTGCAACAAAATTTGAATGACAGACATATGAACTCTAAGCATTATTATTATTAACAGCTGAACATCTAACGCTTATACCCTCACTTTCATTTTTAAACTCTGCTGGGCCCCCAGGTAATCATGATGCCCCAAGCAGCCCCTTAATTAGATTTATTGAGACACTCAAGGACGCAGAAAGTTGTACAGATTCATTACTTGGGCTTTGTGTTTGATGTAGTGAAGCAGCAAAGTCTGCTAAGAGGAACCCCTCTAAAAGACAAGAGTCACACTGACTTAAATACAGTACTTCAGTGAAACTTTTATTCATCCTCTTAGAAATGAGTGAAATAAATGTAAATTTACCAACCATTGTTTTAATATAGTTGGACATTTGGGAACAGATAACATCCTGCAGAATCATGATGGATTCACTCGCAACGATTTGCCTCCAAGGGAGATAATCACTGACTAATATTATCACACTCTTGTAGCTTCATACTTAGCTCTATATTTGGACAGATCTGACGGAGGGCACATGGACTGAGAAGATTTTAAAATTATCACTGTGTAGTACTGAAGCAACACTTCAGATATCATTTTAACTTCCCAGATTCAAAGGAGCCAAGTGACAAGCTGCAACAAGCTTACCTCCACTGCCCCCTTGTGTCTGAGATTAAATTCAGGCTAGTATCTGGTTCCTACTTTAAAAGGATAAGTAGGTAAAGTATAAAGTTTTAATAATTGAATCTTATATCATCATTTGTCTATGCAAAGCAGCTTTAAGGTTAGAGGTAAAGATTTTTTTTTTAATAATTGCTTGAGATTTACTTGAGGAAGATTAGATTCTTAAAAGCCAAACTGGACTATATTAAAATATAACTACACAAAAGTTTTATTGTCACACTATCAATCCTCCACTTATATACTCAGCCTTCCAGTCTGCTAATTCCATCTGTGAAACCTCTTCAGAAATCCTCTGTGAAAGAGCAAGGTGTTTGTTATACATAATGAAAAGTATAATTACAGTATTTGGTGTTGTGACATATTTGTACTCCTAATCCATTGCCTGTTTTTAATAGATTGTGTCTTAGATGTAAAGAAATCTACTTGGTCCCCTACTGCTAGTGCAATTAATTTGGTGTGCAGACTGTCTGGCAGCCCATCTTGGCTAGACTTGCCAGTTTGAACATTAGATTATACTTGTGCAGAAGTTTGGAGTGCAGTTTGGCCAACATGCTACGTAGACAGAAACGCCACAGCTGGTAATTTATGCTAGTGGTGTGCAATACTGCAAAATTTGGTATCGATCCGACACCAAGTAAATACAGGGCCAGTATCACCGATACAGATACGATACCGATACTGATACTTTTTTAATAATTAAGGTGGATTCATCATCAAATTGCTAAATCTGAATGAATTGTCATGACCTTTAAGTGGTTCTGTGATTTTTCCTTTGGATTATTAATAAGTTAAAGCGCCCATATTATGCTCATTTTCAGGTTCATAACTGTATTTTAATGTTGTACCAGAATAGGTTTACATGGTTTAATTTTCAAAAAACACCATATTGTTGTTGTACTGCACAGCTCTCTCTCACTGCTGCAGATCCTCTTTTCACCTGGTTTCTGTTTTAGCTACAGAGTGAGACCTCTTTTCATCTTCTTCTTCACTACTATCTTTGATTGCACTCGCACATGCGCAGTAGCTCAGATGTAGAGCATGTCAGCTAGCTAACTCTAGAGACCGTAAAAGAAAGCTGTTTCTTCAACTTTGGTCAGTTACAAGGCAGGATTAGCTGGGAGACTTCTAAATGAGGGCGCACATGTAAGTAGTTCTTTTGTAGATTATGGTGAACTTGTGTGTGTTGTAGCAGTGCTTTGCTATTGAGAACGACGTAGCATGCTAGCGTTAGCGTTAGCCGCCAAGAACCGCCCTTCAATAGCTACTATTGGCTGGGCGTCCATGCTTACGCAAAGTAACGTAACCTGATTTGTTCAGGTCATATCCCGACCAATCGGCTATCCTAACCTTAACCACTCAAGGTCAAATGCCTAACCCCAACCAATTGGGATTCGTAATTTTGCTGCCGGGCCTGACTGGTGTCTTGCTTGTTTGTCCGGCACCACTGAGTCATGTGACAGTACAACATCAAATCACAAGAGGGGGGGGGAGCATAGACATTATATAGAATGGACCAACAGATCCCGTTGCTCTGGACGGAGACCAGTGAAGGATATTAGAAGCACTTTCCGGTGAGCGCTGAGCGTTACTCCGCAGCCTCCAACTGAGCTTGAAGACGTAGATGTGACGTGAGCAACCTGTCTGAAAGTTGGAAGTCTTCTGGTAACTGTGCCAAGAGAAATCTCAATCATTCCGAATCTTGCGGAGACGGAGAGCGTAGGTATATGTAAGGAGATAAGGAGATAACATAAGCACAGGCTCATTATTGCTAACTAACATGCTAGTTAACATTAGTAATTAAAGGTCCCATGGCATGAAAATTTCACTTTATGAGGTTTTTTAACATTAATATGAGTTCCCCCAGCCTGCCTATGGTCCCCCAGTGGCTAGAAATTGTGATAGGTGTAAACCGAGCCCTGGGTATCCTGCTCGGCCTTTGAGAAAATGAAAGCTCAGATGGGCCAATCTGGAATCTTGCTCCTTATGAGGTCATAAGGACCAAGGTTACCTCCCCTTTCTCTGCTTTGACCACCCAGAGAATTTGGCCCACCCATTAGAAAGAGAGACATCATGGCTTTCAAACGAGCAAAGTGGCAGTTGGTCAAGGCCACACCCCCAACATCCACCTTGCAACCCCCCCTCTCTCCTCCTCAATAGCTACAGACACAGAAATGGCACATACTAAGGAAAGCTCATTGTGGGACTGACTCTAGTGGCTGTAATTTTGCACCAAGGCTGAATTATGGGAAAGAGACTTCAGATACAGTATTAGGGGATCACTAAGGTCTATATAAAAGCATCCAAAGAGCACCATGTCATGGGACCTTTAAACTTAAACAGTTAATATAAGTCGAAACTGCCTGCGAGCTTCTCCTGTATTATATGGTAATTCCTCTACTATGCGACAGAAAGTTGCGTGGTTATGACACAATCGTTAACCTATTTTTACAAAAATGTCTGCTACGGAGCCATAACATGAGATACAAGGTAATGCAGCCTTTTATACATTGTTGTGTTTCTCTAGAAATAAACAATGGACAAATAGAGTCTTTAAACACTTCAGATGTAAAGTTATTCGCTGTCAAAATGAATGGCAGTCAATGGGATGCTAACGGGGGGTGAGCGCTTGTTAACATCAAAATGGCGCCATAAGAGCTACGCTAGCCAGACGCTCGCTTACACCCTTGGGGAGGAGGAGCTAAGTGTGCCTGCTCTGCGCTGTGACAGGAGCGGCACTTGAAAGCAGCGACACTTAAACAGACAGATCTTATTACACTTGTATTGATCAATATCAATACCAACGTTGGTATGGATATTATCAATATTTGGATCGATCCACCCACCACTAATTTATGTCATCCTCTTTAGGGCGATAGGCCGGAGTTATTCTGATATTTTCCTACACACAGCAGATGACAGTACATGATTTCTCAGCATTCTAATTTAAATATCAAAATTAAAAATGTGTTTGGCCACTTGCTTGCTTTTGTGGTTATAGTTTATCTGATTGGTAGAGGAGCTAATAGGTAACAGCTGCTTTTGATTTCTGTCCTCAATTAATTCTGCATAAATAATGTCACCACCATTTGCTTAAGCCTCTGTCATTATGTGTCTCTGAGGAGGAGAATTATGTATCTTGAATAAAAACAGGGCAGAGATAATGGCTACCACCTAACTCCTCTTGTCACTTTTTGGAGTGGAATGGAAAATATCTATGGGTTTACATTACATTGGAAAATGGAAGAAGGCTAGCCTAGAAATCTAGACACACCCTATTGGCAGCAAATGTAATTTGCAGCCAGGGGTTTGGCTTGTCAGGCTAGAAGAAGGCACCTATAATTGTCCCTTATTATTACACTAGATGGCAGTGTAATCCATGTCTTCCTGATATACCTGTATACGTACAGTATAATAAAAACTTGATCATGCTGAGCTCTTAGTGCCCCCCTCTGCGGAGACTCTCACAAGCAATGTTGGCTAGCTTGTAGTGCTGGACATAATTAGACCAGTGCTGATCACTCTCTCTGTGATAGTCCAGCAATACAAGCTTTTCAATGTTCCTGCAGCAGGTGAAGTTGCTTGATTGTTTGTGACAATTCGATATTGATAAATGTGAATAATACTGTATGTCCTGCTGTGTGCCAGGTCTTTTATTTTCCCTGGTAAGTACAGCCTACATTTAAGGAGCATAACAGAGTTATTTTTTTTTGTTTGTGTTAGTTCAACATTAAGAGTGGTGTGTTATAACTTCCAGGACTCAGAGAGGCTTTTAGAAATGTGCTTTTTTTTCAAGTTTGAAACCACAAGAAGTGGGAATAAAACATCATAAACATATTTGTCACTAGTTGGGGGAAAGGAGAGTTTCAGGGGCCCTAACCCAGGGGCCAACAATGTGCTCCTGTACAGTTTTGTACAGTAAATCCTGCATTGGGTCTCGTCAAGGCACCCATGGATGCATGCAGTACAGAAGGTTTTGAAATATAAACCAACTTGGATTAAGAAGAACTACGGTCCCAGGAACCCTTGGCCTTTGTAGCCTATGATGCATTTGCCGTGTGGGATCTGCAGTTTACCGCTTCAGGCCTGAGTAAATACTGCAGCCATTCCAGGCATAACTGTGAATGGTGGAGGAAGGAAATGTCTTTTAATCAGGGTAACTTCATTGTTTCTCATAGCTGAGGCAGGAAGTAAATTGGTTGCAAGGAGATGACAGTAGATGAATAGAGGGAGCATTTCTTTCCAATTTTGCAATGAAATGCAGCTCAGACAGTGTAATGTATCATATTTTATCCTGCATGCGTAATCAATAGGACATTGTTTGACATTTTTATAATACATTTCAGCTGGGAAGCACATTTGTGTGATGATCAATGTGACTTAATGCTGCCTTTACTGTATATGCTGCATTATGCATTGTCCATTAGAAAACAACACTACACTTATATTCCTGGCATTTATAGAGCAGTTAATGCTTCCCTTGTGGTCTGGACTGTGTTCTGGCAGCCTGCTGTTCTGACTGTCTGTCTCTCCTGAGGCCATGGCTACACTGTTATTGTTACCTGTTATTCCAATGAGCAAATGTTATTCCTAAACTTTTTCTGGGGACACAAAAATGGTATGCATACCACTTGGCCGTGTTGATGGGGAGTATATTGTTGGTGAGAAAATGTTCAAATTTAAGATTTTGGAAACAGTGGAGGGCATCTGCGTGCTGGAGTATAGCTTCTGAAATTAAGATCCACTCATGTCTCCAAAGTGTTTTAGTTGCACAACAAAATTGTGTCCTAATAACCCAAACTGAATAAGGTAGAGGTTTTCACTTTCCATGGAAAAGTGATGTGGTGCCAAATGTTGGCACCTCGCCTCTTTGTAAGCCTGATGCATTAACACTGATTTGGATTATTCACATTTCAGGAACTCCCAAACAGTTTTTCTGATGATATCAGTCTGTGACTATGCCAAAGGCTAAAACCAGGTTTCTGCTAATGTCATTAGAATTAAAAGCACATACATCTAATGCAATGTGAAGACTATGACATGGAGTAAGATGCTTTCCCTTTGAGTCAGCAGAGATGCGAGCCTGTGATTGTATTACATAAAGTATAACATATCTTAGCAGTCCACTAAGCAGTCCTACAATTTTAATGCAAAACTCTACTTGAGTTACTTAACTCTTAGAGACCCACCATAGACCCATCTTTTTTAGGGGGGGGGGGGGATTGGGCATCTTTAGGAGGAGATAGTATATACCCAATGATAAGTTGGGGATGCTGCTCAGCGCAGTGTGTCAAGTTCTTCTAGTTATAAATATGTAATAAACATTGACTACGTTTACAAGCTGTCAAAATTCGGGTTATGGTCGGGTTAAGGTCACTATTCGGGTTTCTGAAACATTCGGAATAACCCGTTTACATGTGTGAGCAGAGAGAGTTACTCCTACATGGAATTTGTAATCAATTGGCAATATCCCGGACAGCGTGCGCGACGCCACGGTTAAGCGTCTGGGCCGTATACCGGACAACCTTAAGACCGCAATAACTTTTCGGTCACCTTCTTATAAATCTCACTATCTCCGGTACTTTCTGCCGTCAAAAGACATTATATTCATGGTTTTCACGACACTAATGAAGAAATTGGTTTCCTCCTCGCTCCAAAAGTGTGGTGCTGTGCTGCATATATATATATATATATACAGTATATATATATATATATATATGTATATATATATATATGTATGTGTATATGTATGTGTGTGTATATATATATATATGTGTATATGTATGTGTGTGTATATATATATATGTGTATGTGTATGTGTGTATATATATGTGTGTGTGTAGTGTGTATATATATATGTGTATGTGTATATATATATATACATACACACACACATATATATATACACATCTATATATATACATATATAGATATACACATCTATATATTATGTATATATATATATATGTATATATATATATGTGTGTGTATATATATATATATATGTGTGTATATATATATATATGTGTGTATATATATATATATGTGTATATATATATATATATATGTATATATATATATAAACTATATTATTATAGTATATAATTATTATTATTATAACTATGTTTTCTGGCGCATACAAAGAGTTCCTCTACTCAAAAGACCAAGACTCCTTGCGAATAGAACATGCACAGAACACAAATCAATGTTCCTTTTGATGGGGATATGCCGATACGGCGTTTACATGACCAAAATTTCGGGTTAGAAAGGGTAACCCAGGTAGCATATTCGGGTTTTTGCCGGTGTTTACATGGCCGTGCACGACCGGGTTATTGCTAATATTCCGGTTTTGAACGGGTTATTGGCTGCATGTAAACGTAGTCATTGTGTTTTGTGAGTGTATAAGGGCTTAGAACATTATGATGGAAGTATATGATGGCTATTATCATGCTCAATTATGTCTCATAAGCCATTTTGGGTTGATACCATTTGCCACATGAGTTTTGTACCATTTGACCATTATACACATGGGTGTAAACTTTAACCATTTTTCAGGATCCCTCCAAATACCACATTAAGACCTTGAGGAACACCAGAGAAAAATCCCTCCTGTGATTTGGTATCAAAAACTTGACATTTGGAGATTTCTGCAAGAATTGCATTTTATTGGTGACTGGCTGGGGAGCACTTCTGTTCTGGAAACTGCTAAGAAACCCCCTTATTGTCAGTATACCTATGAAAGCCACTCTGAATGCCCTCAGTCTCTATTTGTAAAGTTGTCTGTGGTTGTAAAGTTTCTTAAGGCTGTGATTTATTCTAGAGGTCACACCAGGTCATTTTACATAGTGGGGTCACGTTTCAAAAAATGGTCTATTGGGACTAACATAAATCATGAATAAAATGGGGCTCATGGATTCAAGAAGATTCTCAGCTTTCCAATTATACCCAGTTTATGTGTTTCCAAGACTGTTTAGGAACCCCAGTATGCAGAAATATTTTAAATGCATAATTTTTACATGAAAATAACACTTCATGCGAAAATGGCATGTTTTTTTTGCCAAAAACGCCTGGGATTAGCATGAAATGGGCATGTCTTTAAAGGCTCGTGGGTACCTTTCATTTACTGTAGATATCTTGAGGTGAGAGGTCAAGGGGCCCTTTTGAAAATGGCCATGCCCGTTTTTCCATCGCCAAAATTGTGCGAAAAAAATTGTGCAAAAACTGTGGAGCATTATTTAGCCACCTTTAGCATGACAAGATTGGTACGTTTAATATGATACCAATATCTTCACTCTAGCTTCAAATGTAATGTTGGCTGAGATCACAACCAAGAGTGCAGTATAAAACATGATCATTCAGAGAGGATGGGGCTTTGTTTTGACTCGAAACCGTTTGCAGCCATGAATAATATAATTGTAAAAGTAAGTTTTATCTATTTTCTTGATGCTGCCACCCACAAATCATACAGTATCACTGTCACTCGGTTTAAGAATCCACTGTGATACCAGATAAAAACACAGAGGCCCTGTCTGGCTCCTAGAACAACACCACGAGTTGCAGCATGCCAGTGAGAAAACAAGGTTATTTCTGTCTGTGGTCGACCCGTAACCAACCCCCTGCCAAGCACACTGCCGGTTGGGTCCAACCAGGAGGTGAGAGGGGAGGGCTTGTGTTATGTGCAACTGCTCTGAGTAACAGCCACTCAAGGGATAATTAGACATATGGGAAAGTTATGGTTGTTGAAATCAGGGAATGTTAGAGGGGAAGTGTGAAGGAGTTGCTCGCCAATCACTGTAGTTGTCCAGATTGTGGGGACACCGTTATAAATGGTTAGAACATTAGAAACGGAAAATATAAAACATTTTCTTGTTCAGCTGCTTGTTCTGGCTATACAATTAGCTATTTTTAGCAGCATAGTCTGCGCCTGCTTTATAGTGCTGAGTTAACCGCTGGTTAATGTGAAACATTTTTCATGATGGCAAGGTTTTTGCACATCCTTTTTAAAATGTTTCCCCATAATATTCTTTATAGTTCTGTACACTCATTTTAAATACTTTTAAAACAACTGTTATCTTGTGCTATTTTCCTCCTGTTCCAACCTGAAACCAGATACACTTTACGATGGCTCAGTCAGGCTACCTCTGTACAGTTTAACTTCACAAACACAGATGCACATTATCATAGACACACTTTCTTTGCCTTCTTGTCCGCAGTATACAATATAGTTCATATTGTATGTATAAATGTTAATCATAAAAAAAATAAACACAAAAACGAAAAAGCTAGAGTAATATTGGTGCTGTAGCTGTTATATATATATATATATATATATATATATATATATATATATATATATATATATATATATATATATATATATATATATATATATATATATATATATATATATATATATATATATATATAATAAGCTTTGCTATACTTGGTCAAGGATATGGTGAGTTTAGAAGAACATTTGGGAAATAAAATCTTTGAGTTTTAATTACTTTAGTTTGTCTGAGTGTAAAAGAATTAACATACAGATGAGAAATCAATCATAAGTATGGGATGTTTCTCAATAAAATGCTACAATAAATGCATCCATATGATGTTGTGGCATGACTCTGTTATCTTGTCAGGATGCATTGCACCATTGTGTTTTAGTCATAGGAATGGTAAATCATCTAGTGAATTTCCATGGTATTTGGATATCATGGAAAAACAGCATTCTTGAAAGCCTCAGCTTCTCGAATAATTGTTGTAAATATTGACTGATTAGTAATCTTGGTGAAACAGTTGACAGTATCATTACTTGCCAATATTTAAACGTGGGAAGGAATGTCTTTGATTGCCCATGGTTTATCCAAAAAATAGCAAATACAAATGATATATGGTTGCATGTGTGTTAAAGTGCACGCTTAAATGTAATTACAGTTTGCCTTTGGGCAGCTGTGAGTATGTTTACTTTTTAGTAAGTGTGTGCAATTAGTTGTTTTTGGTGATGTTAATGTGGCCCAAGCTGCCACATGCCTGTCTTTTTAGCCTCCCGTGGCAACTGCATGTAGCACAGCTTCAAAGCAAACTGCAGGCCTACAGGGATTTCCCTTTGGCTTTCCCACCATCTGCAGAGGCCTTCATGGGATGTGATGATTGTTAGTGCTGTGGAATATCCTCTTTTACTGCAAACTATTTCAACACATGCAATCTCTCTCAACATTATTGAATAAGCTCATATTTATGATTTTAAATCATATACTTTTTATATCCATTTTCAGGCTAATGATCAGGCACCAGCTGGCATACAGAACAATTTGACTTGCATTCCATCATTAAAGCACATTCTTGGTTTATATTGTCTTTGACTAAATTTAGGTCCAGGTGTAATATGATACACCTAATGCCTTTACTGAAGATAATGCCATGGCAGCCACCCAGAATTTTCACTACCATGATAAATAACTCTACTCTAAGGCTTGAAATGTCAGTGTTTTATAACCCTGCAATCAGTCATGCACAGCCCAACACCTGATCCTCTGAGAACTAGTTTGATTAACAGATTCATATTTTGATTAAACTGAACATCTGTCTTTGGTGTACAAGCAGCACATGTTAAAAAACGTGCTTGCGATCTTATTCAGTCTGACATCTTGATTCCGATAGGGCCAGAAATGAGCTGTGTGTTATGGAAGGAGCTGTCTGCTTTGCATACCTGCACCCAAAATTACTCCAAATGTGCGTCTTATCCTGACCTTCCCTGGGATTCTTTCTGGAACCACCCCAGTGAAAATCCACTAGGAATTTGACGCAGTCTGGGTTTTATAGGAAATACCTATATCAGCTGAAAAGGGCTGTATGGATGACTCCCTCATCACAGTGCACCTAAACTTGATTACAGTGTGCTCATCAGCAGGCACCATCAGAAAAGAACAAGGTTACTCCCGAAGCCTTTAAGTGGTATGAAATCGGCTTATGGTCCTTCAAGAGTGTTTTTGACCTTCAGTGATGTGATGTAAGTTAAAGGGGTGATAGAATGCAAAACCGATTTTACCCTGTCATAGTTGAAAAACGACAGTTTGGAGGGTAAATAGGACATACATAGAACCTCAAAATCCCATTGACACCTCTTTCCTCTGCAAATCTCACAATTTGAAACTGCCTCTGAAAATGGGCGAATCTGAACAAAGCTAAAAGTTGACGTCAACATCCCAAATCCTTCTCATTTGGCTCTACCTTCTATCTTTGTAACGCCCCCAAATTTACATAGGCCACTAACTGATCTGAGGTCAGTTAGTCTTCTAAATCTCGTTCGTGCAAATCTCAGAAATGTTATACATTGTTCATCTGCTGTTGCATTACTAAATTCACTTATGAGACTTTTTTATGCGAGAAATCAACTATATAAAGCTCAAATATGGGCCGTTTTACAAAAATTGATGGCTAATTGCAAATTTAGTAAGACTGTTTCAGTGTTCAGGAGCTCCGCAGTTTGCCGTGACAGCGGCACAGTGCCTGCCCGGATCGCTGGCTTTCTGCCTGGACTGTCAGACTCCGCTACACGCTGGCTGGAGCTTTCTCAGGAGATACGGAATACTAGCCCAGAGAAAATGAGTAGATACTGACAATTGAGCGGGACATGTGGATTTAAATCAGTGGTGCAGTGGACTCGCAATGGGCGGTGTGCAGAAGCTGCCTGCCAGCAGTGGTTCACAGTACGTTAACTTTTTTTTCAAACATGGATCCTCAGCGATCAGTGCCGAAAGCATAGGGGTGTGTGTGCGCGGCACACAGGAGGATAGACTGTAACGAAACTCTGTATCTGGTGCTTTGTACAGTAAGATTAGTTGATGAGTTTAAAGTTTGAAGCCAGCGGCATAGCGGGCATGCCTGGACATGTCTGTAGTTTGCAACTAGGGATGCACGATATTGGATTTTGGCCGATACCGATACCGATGTGTATATACACATTTTCCCCCTGATATACTGTTCACTTTAATTCTACTGAAGATAAATCCAAGTATCTCTCCTGTACTACCTTTAACTTATTACAGTCATGTGTTGTAGATAAGGCAATACACAAGACCAACAACATTTGATTCTACCATAAATGTATCATTTTACAAATGTAGACAGACATTCACCCCTGAAAAATAGTTAAATTATTTAACTTGGAGGAGAATAAATTATATGCCAGTGCCACATTTTATTTTTAAGTTCAGACTTCAAACTTCAGTCCTTAGGAGTAAAGTAAATAAAAATAAATTTTCAAAAGAAAAATTTAACTCATCTCCTACTTGAACAGGTCTGCCAAATGCCTTACATCAGAGGCAACGCTAAACAGCCGTTCACTGTCAACACATAGCACGACATGCACTCGTTCTCTTTCTATTTTCCATTTCACAAACGTATTATCAAATGCAGATGGAATTGCAGATGCTGTGTGAGAACCGGAGCATTCCTGTGAGTGTAGGTCGGACAGCTTTTTTAAGGGTGAAGTCTTCGTCTATCCACTGGGCAGTGAGGCTCAACATGCTAACAGGACTCACGCTTGATGTCCAAACGTCCGCTGTCCGTGGTAAAGCTAATGTGACTAGCGCCGCGAGGAGCTTTTCAATGTGACTGGCGACAACACTCTGAAGTTCAGATAATGGCACATCAGAAAAGTAGCGCCGGCTAGGCATAGCATACCACAGCTCCACCACGCTCAACGGCTGGTTATCAAGAGGAATACATTCAAAATTCAACTTTTACCTTTGGGATGTCGCTGCTGTATTTTCTAGCTTTGTCAAAGGACTGAAGTAGAGGCTGCTGATGAGTTTTTGCCGGCGTTTTTTCTTCTTACTTTTCTCGGTGCTGCTCAGGATGACGGCTCTTGAGATGCGTAATCATATTTGTAGTGTGGAACACGCCTCTTCGCATCACTTGTGCTTTACAAGTACTGCATATAGCAAGTTTGTTATCTGTTTTACATTCGAAATACCTCCACACAGCCGACATGTTGAAAGTTTAAGTTGCTGGCGCTCATGTGGGCATAATAAACAAGACACCCTATCGGCATGGCTCATCGGCAGAAATATTCATATCTGCCGATGCCGATGATGACCATTTTAAGCTTTTATCGGCCGATACCGATGTCGTGCCGATATCATCGTGCATCCCTATTTGCAACGCTAACGGACAGTGTGAAGAAAGCTGCCACTGAGGAAAAAAGTGTGTGTGTGTGTGTTTGTGTCTGTCTGTCTGTCTGTGTGTGTGTGCATTGTTAAGTCCAACCAGTCAGCGTGCAGCTCATCGAAATATTCATCAGAAGACCATATAAGGCAAAAAAGCTCTCGTTTCAGTCCAGTCCCATTTAACAGTGTAGCATTAGGGCCAAAAAAACAGCAAAAGAGTCATTTTCAGCCCAACCAATGTTACATACCCTATTAGGAGACCTTAAGGAACAGTGTGAAATACCCAATATAACCATTCTATCACCCCTTTAAAAGTCAGTGTTTATTACACTGTACTGTACTGTGAGCAAAAATAAGCTGAAAATGAAGTCCCTACATGGGACTTGATATTAATGAGTGCTTTGATGTTCAAATAAACTTGATCTGGGAAAAAGAAAGTGTGGATTTTGGCTCTGAAGAAAACTTTGGCACCGAGGGTCAAGAGTCTAATGAGATTGTCGTTATCACAGTGATGGGGTTAGAGTGCACTTTCTCAGCAGGACAGGACAGTAGGATGGTATACCAGCACAATTTAGCTGACATCACTGGGATAAATAGCTAAATAACTGCAGGAAACATAATGGGCTTTTGTTTGTGTATTTGCTGTGCTTTTTATCCTTCGCTTTGCAAAGGAAACATCATATAAGAATCACTTCTATTTCAGTGAGCTGTCATGGATGGATGAAAAAGACAGGATGTGAAGTTACAAAAGAGTATTGCATTGTCCATATTGCTCTAAAATAGTGTGTGAAAGAGCCATTATAGCATTAAATAGACTGCAAAACAAAGGAAACACTTTTTGTCATAAAAAAGGGGACAAGATAAAACGTTTTGATGGAGTGAATGTGTTTTACATTCAGTTTTTTAAGGGTTGCATCAAGCTGTCAGTAAAATCACAGGTGAGAAGTACAAAGTCCGGAAATTGAAGCATTTTAACAACACAATACAACAGCTTATAAAAGCTATCAATTCAAAATAATGTCAAAGAGTATCCTGTTGACTCAACCTTCCTAAAGTCAGTAACATTCAGTTCCTGATAGTTTAACTCCACTTAGTTCTTTTAGTCAATCATGGGCCAGACAAATTATACATACAAATCAAAATCACAAGAAATCTCTTCGTCTTACAGGAATGAGTGAACTACATATGCTCTAAAATTGCATCAGCTTAAACTTTATGAATATAAAGAGCAACTTAAATCTAAATGAATCACTAGTATTATCTGTTTATGCGGAAAAAAACAACTGTTTTGTTAGAAATGCCTTCAGGGCAGAAGTGTTGGTAAAATGTAAAGTAGAATAAATAGTAATTTTTGTCATCCACTTGAACAATCTGCAACCAAACTAATTTGTACAAACCTTATTTAATCTCAGATATTTGTTGTAGCTCTAGTGTGGCCTTTGGCATGGTGCTGTCATGACTTTGAGTGCTACTTTACTTAACACTGTATCTAAAAGCCGGGACACACAGGGCCGAAAATCGGCCGTTGGACAGTCTGGCGAGGTCGGTGACTTGAATCTGTTCGGTGTGTCCCGTGCCGTCGTCAGTCTGCAGGGCTGTCAGCGTTCATTTTGGGCCGACCTGACATGTTCAGTCGGCGGCAGGGCAGTCGGGACTCACCCGGAAATGGGGAGCGGAATGAGCGTGACTACAGTCTCTCAAAATCTGACAAAAATCTTTTAAACTGACCTTTGTTGAGCTGAAATGAAGACAGATTCAGCAACTGCATGGCCTATTTCTCGCTTAAAATGTTTTCAGAAACATTTTTCAACTATTTTAGTACAATATGAGATCGTATTCTGAATGAGCCGCCGTTCTTCGACAGTCTGGCTTTGAATTTCCGGAGAAAACAAACCCATGTGACGCGTTCGTCCAATTAGCTGCCGGTTTTCATTTCTTGGGCAACAATACAGAGTAGCGCCGCCTGCTGCTATGGAGACGTATTACGTTTCTCAAGTCTGTGTCGCCTCAGTGTGTCCCGAGGCAGTTTTTTGGACCTCAGGGACCCGACTGATCATCTCGACTGGCTTTTCTGTCGACGGTTGGCCGTCTGGCTGGTGTGTCCCGGCTATAAGATGAAATGATGTATCTAAGATGAAATGATGTAGAACAGTGAATAAAATGGCTGCAGTTATTCTTTACCGTCAGTGAAATAAATGGAAACACACCTGGCAATCATACAGTAATCAATATTCCTTTCATGCCCTGGTATAACAGCCTTGATGTTGGGAACGAGAGTATGGAGTTCACATTGACAGCACAGCATTGAAGGCTGGCATTACTCCTATTTGAGATTCAAGGCTCATGGTACACATGTCCCTACAGTACAATACCAACACTGCAGTGTACACCAACATTACAGCTGTTATCATGTTTAGGTTTTTGTTCCCTAATGCTAGGTCATTCATTCTACTATATTAATTAATTACTACCAAACGTTAGTTTAACTTCTCATCATTTGAAGGAGTTATTGTTAAGAACCATGTAACACAGCTGAATCATCATTGACAATCTTCCATTGTGGTAATGGGAGAGATGAGAATGACGTTTTCTACCCTTGGGGAATGTGCGGCTCCAAATTACAGCGATTCTCATCTAGAGGGGGAGGCCTAGAATGAAATTGTGCAATGTTTGGCTCTGTGTCACAGAAATTACTCATCCCACTGTCACTACGCCTAAGTTTTTCACATGAACACAAAACAAACTATAAGTATGCAGTACAGTAGAGTATATATAGGAACTTGATCACTTTGTTTTTCCATGCGCTACTTTATATGGGCAATTCATATCCATGTACGTATTTATTTTAAATAAACTCCCCATCATGCAAGTAATATTGATTTTTGCTCCCCGTGCAGAATCACAGCTTCTGGATGATCAGGAGTTGTGTTCCATTGACATCCAAAAGGGTCTCGCTCCCTACGGCCTCTGCTGCCTCAAGGAGTGCCGAATCAGTGAGCAGACATAAACAGGGCCGAATCAGTGACCAAAACATCAGTTTGATAGCACATACTGTTGACCATTTAAGAGCAAGGCCACTCTGGGAAAACAAACTCTTTTGAGTGATTTGTTTGTGGAATGATGTTAGGAATTAGATCAAATTGCTTTTGGAAGCCAACACATAATCACACACAGTTATTACTGAAATCAAAGATTATTTCTTGGGAACATGGATTTATTATGCGTCTACAGCAAAAACAAAATTGCATTATCGGTCATTGAAATATTTTACCTTTGATTTAAAGTAACAAATATTTATTTAAAGTACTTTTTTCCATCTCCAAGTATCCTGGTTCTCACTGAGCTAGCCATAAATGATCACTCTTAAAAATGACATATAATGAATTAGGATTAATTATTAATAATGTGGCTTACGCATTTCTGGTAGAGCATGTGTCAATGCTCTTCATGGCACGTACACTTTACACAACTGAGACTTTTAAATCAATGTATTAACTGCTTAGAGTGACTTGATTTGTTTCAGCTGTGTTCATCCTGTAAATTCACAGTTCCCTTTTAGCTCTTGTTGTCTGCTGGTACAAATATGTAGGTACACAGGAAGGTGACAAGAGTTGAAATTTGGGGGATCAATTTTGTGTGTAGGAGGGATATAGAAATGCACTCACCTAAAGGATTATTAGGAACATCCTACCAATACCGTATTTGACCCCCTTTCACCTTCACTACTGCCTTAATTCTTCGTGGCATTGATTCAACAAGGTGTTGGAAGCATTCTTTAGAAATGTTGGCCCATATTGATAGGATAGCATCTTGCAGTTGATGGAGATTTGTGGGATGCACATCCAGGGCACAAAGCTCCCGTTCCACCACATCCCAACGATGTTCTATTGGGTCGAGATCTGGTGACTGTGGGGGCCATTTTAGTACAGTGAACTCATTGTCATGTTCAAGAAACCAATTTGAAATGATTCAAGCTTTGTGACATGGTGCATTATTGTGCTGGAAGTAGCCATCAGAGGATGGGTACATGGTGGTCATAAAGGGATGGACATGGTCAGAAACAATGCTCAGGTAGGCTGTGGCATTTAAACGATGCCCAATTGGTACTAAGGGGCCTAAAGTGTGCCAAGAAAACATCCCCCACACCATTACACCACCACCACCAGCCTGCACAATGGTAACAAGGCATGATAGATCCATGTTCTCATTCTGTTTATGCCAAATTCTGACTCTACCATCTGAATGTCTCAACAGAAATCGAGACCCATCAGATCAGGCAACATTTTTCCAGTCTTCAACTGTCCAATTTTGGTGAGCTTGTGCAAATTGTAGCCTCATTTTGCTATTTTTAGTGGAGATGAGTGGTACCCGGTGGGGTCTTCTGCTGGTGTAGCCCATCCACCTCAAGGTTGTGCGTGTTGTGGCTTCACAAATGCTTTGCTGTATACCTCGGTTGTAACAAGTGGTTATTTGAGTCAAAGTTGATCTTCTATCAGCTGGAATCAGTCGGCCCATTCTCCTCTGACCTCTAGCATCAACAAGGCATTTTCGCCCCCCAGGACTGCAGCATACTGGATGTTTTTCCTTTTTCAGACCATTCTTTGTAAACCCTTGAAATGGTTGTGCGTGAAAATCCCAGCAACTGAGCAGATTGTGAAATACTCAAACCAGCCTGTCTGGCACCAACAACCATGCCACGCTCAAAGTTGCTTAGATCACCTTTCTTTCCCATTCTGACATTCAGTTTGGAGTTCAGGAGATTGTCTAGACCTGGACCGCACCCCTAAATGCATTGAAGCAGCTGCCATGTGATTGGTTGATTAGATAATTTAATTAAGGTGAAATTTAACAGGTGTTCCTAATAATCCTTTAGGTGGGTGTATATTTCACTGTAAGTGACACAGAAAATGTGGTAAAACAGTACTGATATTCTGAGGAACTAGTTTTGTGATTATAGCAGCAACATGTCTTTAAAATTGTGATAGTAATTACCCAATACCCCTTTTCTCTGTCTCTCTTAAACACTTTTTATTATCCTTCCCTTGTATTGTCAGTATTTTATAGGAACTTTAGCACATATGTACAAATACTACACTGTAATTTGTGGGCTATAATGTAAGTTTTACCGTGTTTTTTTCCACATCCCTATTCAGGTTCAGTTTAGGAACTCTTGTGTGTGTTTTTTTTGTTTGCTTTTGTTCTGTTTGTTTTAGGCTGGTTTAAAAGTGTTGTGTGTTATGTGTAGGTTACTTTATGACGTGGTTTGGAATAAAACCAAACCCAAGCCCTACAATCAAACTCTGTTGTGGAGTAAACAACCAAGACTGCCTAATAAGGAGGGACTCAGTTGTGCGGTTCATTTGGGGTGTGAAAGCAAAGTGGACCAACCACATAATTTTATGATAGCAGATATGTGATTTTAGCATGATTTAAAAACGCTAAACTACTATTTAATCCTGTCCAAAAAGATAGTGGTGTGTGTTATATTCTTCACTGTTTCACGTTACTAGATATAACAATGATAACCCGGACTACGACGGAATATTAACTGTTTATTAGTCCAACAGCATGTCTTTACAGCAGCATGGCTAACACCAACAACGGAAGCTAAAGTTACCCACAATCCATCAGGTGTATCTAAACTACAGATCTTATAGTGGCCCAAAATACTCAGAAGTGTGCTCAGTGGGTAAATCTTGAGATGCACTAAACAAATAAATGCTAGTGCTCTTGAAGAAAAATAGGGTTGAAATCTTCAAGCATTTGGTGATTGTGACCTACTGACTGACAGTTCCTCATTAAAAAGTGAGTGAACAGTAGAGACCACACAGTACTGTACCTAAATATCATAGTAAAAGAAGCCTCTTTTGCTTCCTATTTCTACCTGGTCAGCATTATTTATAAAATGTTTTTGAGTTGCAGTCTCGACTAATAAGGATCATAATAAGTTATTTTTTCAGGAGCACTTTGTAACCACCAGAGAAGATACAGTAAATACACAAAATAGGGGCAGCCCTTTACAACATGACTTGCTGTCAGTCATCATCAGTGTAGCACTGATGATGCAGGACGACAGTCATCAAAACTGTCCAATGGATGAGTTGTCTTTCTGTCCATATGGCACTGTGTTTACGGCTCTTGGTTAAGTCAATGGATGATTTTTTTCCTTGGTCCGGCCAAAATGAACAGAGCTACAGGTGTGAAAGCACTCTTGATCTTCTCATACTTGTTGGAACATTTCATTTTATTTAAAGTGTCAAATCATAATAGAAGTTATCTCAGAACACTTTAGAGATAGAGTAGGTCTAGACTATACTATAATTTACAAAGACCCAACAATTCCTCCCAAGAGCAATCACTTGGTGCAACAGGGGTGAGGAACTTCCTTTTAACAGGCTGAAACCTCAGGCAGAGCCAGGCTCTTGGTGGGCCACCATCTGCTGCTGCCAGTCGGGACACAGAGACACTGATACAGATGTACAGAAATATGATTGATAATAATTATAGCAGTTGGTATGATGATCAGTGGCAGTTATAGTAACAATAAGGATAATAGAGCTATGACAGTAATAGTAGTAGCTGCGCGTAGCAGGGCATCGAGAGGACCACGGCAGCAGCTGCAACCCGATTTACGGTGCCACCCCAATCCAAGGAAATCTGTGAGGCAAGAAAACATAAGGACTCTGTGTCCGGGGAATAGGCTCCCTGGAACTAAGTTAGTAACAAGCACTAATGAGACATGAATGCACACAGATGAAAAGAGAGAAGAGCTCAGTGTGTTATAGGAAGTTCACCGGCAGTCTAAAACAATAGCAGCATAACTAAGAGCTAACTAAGGCAAACCTGAGCCAGCCTACAAATGGTCGATGTGATTTGATGTGAAGTTGTACAATTGTATCTTTCTTCAACACAAACCTGCATCATGAATCAAACACTGCTCAGTGACTGCAACTGTTACTCATATGTTTTCACTCTATTCTAAATGAGTAATCAGTAATGAAAAACAGCTGGCCAGTGGGAAGCAGATGTTTAATGAGTGTGATAAGCATTAAGCTAAAATGGCTATTAATAGTCAATGCAGTGACATTGTTATAGTGCTAAAAAGATCTTAATTGATCTGAATACAGTCTAGAGAGGGTTTATATTTTCAAATATGTTTTTGTGTGAATGGAAAACATATTGAATGAATACTCATTGTGGGTTAAGACAAGACATTAGACTTTTAAATTGTTACTGAAAATGAGAAACAGCATTGTTCGGGATTTGGATTGGAATTTGAGAGCCTACAGCTGACTTTGATGCAGGAGCGAGGTTTTGATTGTGGGACAAAACAGGTGTAAGAGGCATTCATTAAATCTGTTGTTTTGTTTCTGTGGCCAACATACTTGCGAGATGGAAATTCAAAAGAATTCTGAGTATTTACGGACGGTGTGACATGTGGAAAGATGTTTTTCCACATACCAAATGCTCCAGCTATGCTCCAATATTTTTAATGGTCTTGTTCATCATTATTCAGTCCTAGCGTTGAGCTGTCATAACATATTGTGCCGGACTGTACCAGTACCCTTTTACTTGATC
This sequence comes from Perca fluviatilis, assembly GCF_010015445.1. Classification (NCBI taxonomy): domain Eukaryota; kingdom Metazoa; phylum Chordata; class Actinopteri; order Perciformes; family Percidae; genus Perca; species Perca fluviatilis. The sequence goes on along the minus strand of NC_053126.1, from coordinate 17,057,445 downwards.
AACTCCATGTCCTCCACAGCATCCTGTGTCTCTGCAGCTTCACCTTGAGATCAGATCCTCTGTGGGATCAGACGCCGGCTCTTTAGCGTTGACATATTTTCTAACCAGCCTTCCTGGATACACTGAGACACACGAAACTCACCACAATTAGTTTAATTCCCTTTTTATCTCATTTCCTGTTGGTGCGTTTTGTAGTCATGGATGGCATCTAACCACCATTGTAAGCCACAACTAAGTATGTTTTAGTATGAGCCACTGCATTTGCTCCTCTTGGATTTTTACACACCTCTTCTGTTTAGTTTGATGTTTTCTCATCATGAATAAATAGTTACATACAAGCTGGAGTTGCTTAATACAATAGCTAAGATGAAATTGAAATTTGCTGCTATAAATCAATGGTGTTGCAATGGAAAACAACAATGAAAACAATAGTCATGTACAAACAAAACTCACTAATGATTAAAGAATGTTTAAAGATAAGCTTCCCTGTCCCTGAGGACCCAGCGTGTCTGTTCTTGTCATTGTTATCTAGTGCTACAAACATTTCTGGAGAAAAAAAACACCCATGCTGTTTCTCATGGAGATGTGCCCATTTGAAATTCCCAAGAGCTTGTTTTGATCAACCATGTATTGGTTACTAGTAAAAGAGTTGGTCCCCTGATGGTGATTCAAATGAGAATATCAAAAGTTCCCCAGTGTTTTGTGCCATAGTATGATGAGCCCCCTGTGAGTAGAGCAAAATGACCTAGCGAGGGTTAACATGAGCAGCGCTGTGTTCCCTCCTCCTGACATTGACTGAGCACACACACAGACTCTCTCTCTTACATACACACACACTTTCTTCGCTGAGGCCAGCACAGAGCCAGAGAGGAGGGACTGTTTGCAGCTCTGAGAGCCAGCTGTTGTTCGCTCAGAACTAAGTCTATTCTCTCCCTGACTCCCTCGTTCTCTACAGGCCTCATCACTCCATGGGACTCCAGACCTGGCCGCCAAGCCAACCGCTCTCCTCTATGGCCTGCCTTGGTGTGGAGACCCCTTCCATCTGCAGGGGTAAATTCAAATCAGGTGCTTTTTCTTTTCATTGTCTAACCTGCATGCTTTTCATTGTTTTATTGGTATGTCTACATAAAATAAGTTGAGTTTTTTACTTGTGTTAATTTTTTACTGATGCTGGCTGAACTGGCAGGGGGGTTGTAGTGACGTAGATGCAGCCCCAACAGGAAATGACAGGGCAACAGTCATCACAATGACTCATGCCAAGTAGCCTATCATTCTTACAGCAGAGCCTATTGTGTTCAGATGGATCATAAATCAAAGTTGCTGTAGAAAAACAAGAGTCTCCTGGTTTCCTGTTCATAAGCATGAATTCACACCTGTAATGTAAGTACACACCCTGAGCTTCATTTAGATGAAGGGCAATAACCATATGTGCTGCTGAGCGAGATTCTGATCATTATTTGCACATTTTTAATTTTTTCTTGTTTGCATTCATCATCAGCAAATGTATTTAGATTAGACCAGGCTTTGAGTAACATGTTTTTTTTATGTTACTGGTGTTGAGGTTCTACACTATCTTATTGTAACATCTGTGAAGTCACATTTGATGAAAAATACCCAGGTCCATGAGGTGTCTTGGGTGCATTTTGAGATAGAAGAGAATGCATTACAACATTCTCATGGCAAAAGTGCATAATACTGGATATGTATAGCATGCAGGAAGTAGCAAAGCGTAAGCAAAATGTAAATTCCTTTCTGTAAGGGCCATCACGCACAAGTTTGCAGATTTAACATTTTATTTATATTCCATGTCAATAAATTAGTATTCATGACCTGACTAAATATAACTCTTTAACCCAAACCCAGACCAGTTTACCAACACAGCCTCTGTGGACACGCCCACTCGTGGGGAAGGAAACTCATGTTTTCTCATCACTTTGAGTCTGGCTTTATTTTAGGCCCTTTTGCTTTGGGAAAATACCACCCCACCGGGATACAAATTCAGAAAGTCATTGACTAGCCATATCAGCATTTCATGTAGACATTCATTTTCAACTTAGAAAATCCAGTGTTCAACAGCTGCATTTTACCTTCTATACCGTCATTACACAACAATCACCTAATTCTCACTGCTTAAGCCTTGCTGATACATTTCTGCTTTGTTGAACTAATTTAGGATAAAATGAGTAATGTTATAGTTTAATTTAGCTTCATCTTCTGCCTGAAGATGGTCTAGTACCGAAACATTGCTTACTATTAAACTTTATAAATTTTTTGCAAGTTAGACAGTGTGCCGGAGTTTGCGTTGCAACTTTTGACCTGTTTCTCCCCCTCTGACGCACATTGTAGATGTGTGAAGTATTTTCTGTACTGATTGTTTCATTTAAAAACATGTCAGCTGGTATGTTTATAGACATTTTAAATAATCACAAGCTGATTATACAATACAAAAAAAAATAGTTTCTTACAATACAAGACAAAGTCTACACAAATGCCTTTTTTGATAAACCCATGTAATCTGTATATTCATAGTTTAGTCTATCTCTTGTTATAGATGCCTCAATCTTTGCTAAAATGGGATTCTGTTTAAAGTCTTTGGTATTTATAACAGTAAAGTCAACATAACCCAGTGTCAGTTTGTTTCTACACTAACTTTGGCTTTGTCTGGGCAAAGAGTATCTGAAGCCACACCAAACTGATTTTTTTTATTTGTACGGTTTCTAAAAAAAAAAAAAAAGAAAAGTCAAATAAAATAAAAGGTCTAATAGGAGACCTCCAGGGAGGATTTGCTGAGAACAACATGGGTCTGAGATTAGAGATTACATCAGTAGACAGGGATTTCAGCAGAGCCTTCTCTCTGTGTTTCTCCACAACCTCTGTTGTGTACGCTCTGCTGGTGAGCAGGAGTAGAGCCAGTTTGCATCATGGAGAGGTTAGCCAGGGTTCAGGTTGAACACAAGATGACACAGAGTGAGGAGGACCCCGGGCATGAGGTGTACCCCAATACTGATGCTCAAATTAAACTCTTTATTCTCTTGTGGCGCTGGAAGGCAGCTTTTGATGTTATTGATATGCAGCATTATGCACTCATAAATTGTCTTGCCTGTGGCATTTATTCCAAGTCACAGTGGATATTAATATTGAGACAAACTGTCTCAGGCTGACCATAACCCCCCTGGCCTGGGTTTGTAATAGGAAACACAGCAGGCGGGGCAGGCACACTGTGTTCTCTGCCCCAGAGTTGATGGGCTGCTGTGAGAGTAGACTCGGCCTCCCACCCTTTGCCTCAGCACTTGTCACTCTGTGTTCCTTTGCCCACCAGTGAAAGCCCGTGAACGTCCCCTCGGCTCTGCATACAACTGGAGACCCCACCCCTTTAACTACCCCTAAATTTCATGGTTCCCAGGCCTTGTTCTCACAGCTGCCCAGTTTATTTTTGCTAGAGTGAGTCACAGAGGCTTGTTCAGACCCAGCGCCTTTCCCAGGAGAATTGAGCAGGTCTGTGTGTGTGTGTGTGTGTGTGTGTGTGTGTGTGTGTGTGTGTGTTTGTGTGTGTGTGTGTGTGTGTGTGTGTGTGTGTGTGTGTGTGTGTGTGTGTGTGTGTGTGTGTGTGTGTGTGTGTGTGTGTGGGAGTAGCCGTTTCCCCTGAGCCACTGAGTAGCTCTAGCAAAGCCAGCTTCACTTCACTACAGTGGTTATGATAAGGGACTCATGTACCTCACACCGCCGCTTCATTCGTCACCATCACCCATTCCCTTACTCTTCAAACAACATTTTCTGCACAGAGTGGTGTTATTCAACTGAAATAATATGGCCACGCTCATTGTTTATAAATGTTTAAACTGGGATCTTACTACAGTTTATATTAATGGGAAAATAACACTGAGGATCGTCCAAGTATATGTGGGGCCTCTATGTAAGAGTCAACAATTTCTGCTGGATGATAATCATGTCTTTGATGTGCTACAATAACATAACTGATCACTACTTATCCACCCAAAGCAAGATTACATTTTAAAAACAATTTATTAAATAGACAAAACTCACTTGGCTTTTGCTTATGTCATGACCAGTTTTGCGCATTATCGTGACTGCAGCCCAAACATTAATCCCTCTTTTACCTGGTTTTATTCTGTGCTGTAGTTACTTTGTTTGACTTCTCTGTGTCTTTGCATGCCACATAGATATTGACACTCAATGGGAAGGCTCTTGGCCAATCGCATTGCACTGTTCGAAAGAAGCTGTTATAAAACTTGTGGTAATCTTAACAACCCTAGTTAAAACCATACAGGAAGTGAATAGGATGTCTGTGGTGGTGAACAGGGTTTACGGTTGGGCCTTTCGGCTTGCGTATTAATTGAGAAATAAGAAGTGCTTTGTTTTATTTGAAGTCTTGAAGGTTTCACAGTTAAAGCCAGAGATGGTTGTTAGTTGACTCAGCGGACTTGGCTCTGAATGGTAAAAGTTTAACTCTGACCTCTGTGTCTCTGCACTCTCACAGTCCTCCAGCTCTGTCTGCAGCAGAGGAGAACTCGGGAGCAGCTTGTGGAGCAAGGCATCATGCCGCGTGAGTATTTATATCACACACTAAGAAAACTCACACCTTGTGCTTTGAAAAAGAAATTTAGGTTAATTGAGTAGCATCTATGAAAATTATGACAGTCAAGAAGAAAGTAACCCAGAGTGCCTTTCTTTCTGAAAACTATCCTCTACTTTTTTGTCATTACTGACATTATTTTGTTGCTCTTACAAACATAGGATCAGAGATGAAATTCAATTTTTTCTACATCTAACTAACCACAGGATCTTCATTAACCAAACTTCTTCATGTCTTTTGGAGGGCATATTTTATGTCAATAAAACAATGTGACCCATGTAAATAACATTGTTATTTGTGATTATGCTCTTTTAAGTGTATTCACAGCAACATGTACAGTATTTCTGCATTAGTTGCATTTAAGGTGATGATATTGGTGCTCATACTGGTCTGTCAAAGGTTATAAAGATTACACTTGCAATCTTTTGCACATATTAAACAGCTTTATTAGGGGAAGTTTTATGTTATGTATGTGTGTATGTATGTAGTCGCGTAATTGTACTCATGTAAACATAGCCAATGATGAAAATGACTCAAAGATTTATTGCAGATAAGGAAGGACACCAGTGCCATAACAGAAAGAACTAGCTCCTACTTTATACCGTTCATCCTTTGATGTGACAAAAGTGGAGCAGAGGAATATGTGACAGAGTCATGCTGATAGCTGGAAAGGTAGAAAGAAAAAAAGACAAAACGTCTTCTCTTTGTCCTGATCTCTATTGAGAAGCCTCCTGCAGTCAGGCTTTCAGCTCCTCTCTGGCTCCACGCAGCCACATGAGTCAACGACTGAGCCTTCAGTGGAGGTCAGTGGCCTGGCCAAGCGTGGCTTGCACACAAACCTCCCAGGCCATTCTCCACTAAAGCACTCTGCTGCTCCCACACTTATAGGCTTATGGTCGGTATGCAGTGAGGTTTAGGTGACGAGCAGGAATGTTTTGCTTCGCTCCTCTGACACACTCCTGAGAACGCCCCCCTGCCAGTGTGTCTTAAGCCAAACAGCGCTGGTCATAGCAGAGGTGACTACTCAGTGTGAGACACACCCTGCTTTAAGCAGGACAAGTTTATTCTGCGAGATCAAAGAGTAACTCTGCAACAATCCCTCTGCTTGAGTCAGTAAAGCCGGTACTTCCTGTTTGACTCCCATGAGCTCCTGCTTATAAAATATGACACTTGTGCAAAACAAGATAGACAAAAACATGGAAATAATTATATGAAAGATGAATTACACTGTACTCGAGTCAGTGTGCTAAGTGGCTGATGTCATATTCAGGGTAACTACTTACAGCATGGTAGAAATGCTGATGACTGATTACTTATGTGCAGTTTATATTAATTTGTGTATTTTCCTCTTGTACTTCAGGCCAATTGATACTGTCCCTCAATTTCACTAAGTGAATTACAAACATTTATGTCAAAATGACATCATGATTAAGTACATTATAGTAGGTGTACACTTAGCATTGTTCATTCTCTACAGGGCTGTATCCTTAATAGTATTTTTTTAGGAATTAACTTTGATAACCTGCTTCCATTAGTCCTAAGTCCATCACAAAGAGTTTTTACAGTAGAAATATTGTGTAGTTCACATTATTCCACATATGTTGTTACAGCTTTCTGTTGTTTTGGAGATCACTCTTATCAATAGGTGGTTTGCTAATTAAACTCTGTCATAATTGCAAAAATAACCAAAATAAAATGACATGAGGGAATAGCAAGAAGGAGACCTTAAATAAATAGTCTCTTATTTTAAAATGGAAGGAGAACCGAATGCTTCTGTGTAGCAATATGGTATATTGACCAAAAAGTTATGGATTTTGTTGATTCACCTTTTCACAGCTCTGAAAACACCTGCTGCCTTTCATGAGCAGATTCGCAGCCTGGAGAGAGCCAGGGTAAGCCTAATGGCATTACACTGCAGCTCATGATTTTATGTATCTAAATCTAGATTATGCATCCCAAAATATATTTACTTTATTTAATGTTTTTAACAGACTGGGAGCTTTTTAAAGCACAAACTCTGCAGCAGACCTGAGCGCTCTGAGCTGGTCCGTATGCACATCCTACAAGGTAATCTTCCTCCTGTGTGTTCTTACTGTGTAATGGTGTCTAGATAACAGAGATGAATAAGGTGCTTATTCATCCAATCACACTGATTGCCTGTTTAAATTTGTTTTACAAAGTTAGAACCAAATAAATGTCTTTGAGGTTGCCAGAAGTTTGTGAGGTCTGGCTGAGCCTGCAGTGAGTCACCCTGACAAAGCAGTTAAGAGGCTGACTGATGCTGGCCGTATCACAGCTAGTGATACACTGTGTATTTATCAGAGACACAGGCTGAACCCTCCCTGCAGGCCACACAGATGAAGCTGAAGAGGGCCAGACTGGCTGATGATCTCAATGAGAAGATTGCCCAGCGGCCTGGACCCATGGAGCTAGTGGAGAAGAACATACTGCCTGTTGACTCTGGCGTCGAAGAAGACATAGATGGTAGATATTTTATAAATGCCATTATATCCACAATATTAAAAAAAAAATGTTTTAGGCCTCTTTGGTACATCACCTACAGTTCACCACTTACAGTGACAGCCAGAGAGTTAAGTCAAGCCAGCATTGCAGCACATCAGGCACATGTTTTAGCCATTATTGATGTTATTACACCTGTGTTTGAGAGGCCACACTGAAATATCTCAACAACTGTGTAATGGATTACTATGAAATGTACACACATTCATGGAGGCTGGTGGATGAAGCCTGCTGACTTTGGTGATACCCTGACTTTTCCTCTAGCACCACCATGAAGTTGGCATTTTTATATATTAGTGAAATATCTCAACAACTATTGGATGGATTGCCGTGAAATTTGGTACCAATGAGCTCACTCTCAAGATGAATTGTAATTAATATGTCAACTCCCTGACTTTTCATCTAGCACTACCATCAAGTCATAATATAAATGTGTCCAACACTTTGGTTTATGATCAAAGACCTGCAAAACCAGTGACATTCCCATTAGCCTCAGCTGTTCTTTGTGTTTAGTGCTAATTAGCAAATGTTAGCACGCTAAAACTAAGATGGAGGAACTTGGTAAACATTATACATGCTAAGCATTAGCATGTTAGCTGTAATTGTAAAGTAAAGCCTCACAGAGTATGGCGGTAGACTCTGTCTCTACTGTATTGGCATGTGTACATTCAAGTGATGGCTTCTTTACTCTGTAGTCACTGATAACTCAAGATTTCCTTTTGTAATCATAAACAGTATATAGTATGTATATACTGTACTATATGCACTGATAGCATTCACTGTACATCTAAAGGCTCTGACACACCAACCCGATAGTCGGCCGTCGTACAGTCTGCCCAGGTCGGTGACTCTAATCTGTTCGGTGTGTTATGTGCCGTCGTCAGTCGGAGAAGCCGTCGGCATCCATTTTGGCCAATTTGACTTGTTGAATCGGCCAGTGGGCAGTCGGACTCAAGGACCAATCTGATTGGTGGAGTGCTAGCCCTTGACTAGCGAATCAGTGCTTCTACCACAAGAAGAAGCCTGAGAGCTGACAACGCGAGTATCTTCTTATTACCAGCCATCGTATTTTCGCCGCCTGCTGTTATGGAGACGTATTACGTCTCGCGCACGCGCAGAACAAGTCACCGTCGCGCTTCGGTGTGTTCCGAGGCATTTTTTTGACCTTGGGGAGCCGACTGATAAGTCCGACTGCCTTTTCTGCCGACGGTCGGGTTGGTGTAAAGTAAAATAATAAGCTGTACTTGCTTATGTTAGATGTTGGCCCCACAGGTGGTGAGGCAAACTGCTCTAAGCCACCAGACATTTACAACTTTGATGAGGACAGCGGTGATGCCTTATCACCACAACAGCCTGCCAGCCAAAAATCTCCCCCCTCCACCTCTGCCTCTCCAAGGGAGTATGGAGGGACTGAGGCCACTTCTCCCATACAGGTACACCAATACCTTGACCTATTACAATTTATAAAACATGAACTTTCAATGTCAACACAAAACTAGCCTTCTTGACAAGTAATCTAATCTAGCAGAGTTTTAAAATTTGTTTAATTTATAATTATTTCATTATTTTATTTACTATATGCACACACAGTGTACTATCAGAGTATAATGTATTTATCATTTGTAGAAACTTTTAATGTTATCAACCTGTTTTTGGTTATATAATTCCAGTTGAGGTGCTTTTCTTTTTCTTGCGGGATGTTGATTAACAGGCGTAGCTTCACTGTTTTTACTGAACAGATTATGTGGTGTCTTTCTGTCTCTGCTTTTCTTAGCACTCCCCACCACCAAACTCACAGTCCACATCAGATGTAGTCAGCCTTGTATCCACCAGTGAGCAACAAAGCAACCAACAAGCATCTACAACTAAGCCAATCACCACCGGTGTCCCCAGTATCACACCGGGGCCACTTCTTGTGAAGGTGAGCTTCAGTTGTTTTTTAATAGCTCCAAGTTTGACCAAAGTCATGTGAAAGTGTTCTAGTAGGAGTATTGATTTTTCTATAAATGATGAGTTAATTTAAGCAGTTTATTTACTTACAGTCTTCTAACGTTTACAACCAGTTGACATGAAATTGACCTCTGCGACTGAGCTCTCTCATTTTGTTTTGGTTTTGTTTCCTTTGGAAATGTGACGAGAGATGTGATGTCAGAAGACACAGAGTCTGTGTTTTGTCATACTGAAGTCATATCAGTTTTAGGTTAAACTAAAAGTCAGCATTCAGCCAAGTTAAACGTAGTTCAAAGAACAAGAAGGTTTAAAGTAATTTCCCAAATCCTTTGGCTAAAATCTGTGCCAGCCGCAGTTTGTCTTTAATTATAGTCAAATGACAGGCTGGCCTTCCTCATTCAGGTTATGTAAAATGTAGGCCAAAACTTAAAGGATGGGAGTGAAGCAAAAACTTTATCATAATCCAGTTATCCTCTGAGCATACGATGAACTCTTCCTTTCTTGGTATACAATAGGAGAATAAGTTTGACAAATTGGAAGGGCGTGTGCTTGCTTATCCCAGCTTGAGTTTCTGGTTTCATAGCTAGAACATGCTGCTCTTATGCCAAGCCGTTTTCATGTGTATCCTGTAACTGCAGGTGGTAAAACAATAAAGGTCACATTTTCCACTACCCGTTTCCTCATCCTGCAGTTCTCCTCGGGTGTCAGAACAATGTTCTACCTTAATGCTTCAAGCTTTAAAAGTCCAGTATCAGTTCCAAGTCTTGCAGTGTTGGCACTGGCAATGCTAACTGTATTCCCTGATAAACTGGACTGAGATCAGTCACAGGAATCAAATATCTTCCAGATGGTCCTCTCAACTTTTACATGCCCCTATTCTGTGTTGTGTTGTGTTCTGCAGCAAAGCCTGCCCAAGCTACCAGGCGATAAAAGCCGCAGCAAAAAAAGCAAAGAACCCAAACCACGGGTGAAAAGGTTAAAGTACCATCAGTACATCCCCCCGGACCAGAAGCAGGAGCACAATGAAGTGCTAATGGACTCCGCTTACGCCCATCTCCTGCAGCAGCAGCAGCAGTTCCTGCAGCTTCAGATCTTAAACCAGCAACAGCAGCAGTACAACTACCAGGCCGTCCTGCCTGCCACACTCAAGTATGTCTCAATTTACCACAAAAAAAGGATTTAGGCTGATAACTTTGTATTGAGTGGATTACTTAATCTACTGAAACAACTCTAAAGTAAAAATGTTGCTTCCTTTTAAAGTTAAGTTATATGAATATTGAGTGAACCGAATCAAAAGTTTAAACCTGGTTTTACAGAGAGTAATAACACTTTAACCACAGCTGCTGTTTGTCTCAAATACTTTACATTTCCTGCCCACGGCTTCCTAAACAGAAGCTGTTGATGGTGAAAAATAGATAATATTTTAGGTTCCCTCTCAAATCTGTACTCCCTTTTTGCTTCCTGCCTTATTACAACAGACCAACAACTGAGGTACAAACCAGCTGTTCCACTGTTCTAAGTGGAAACACTGCGTCTACCCCTGTGCAGCCCCGCCACACTCAGACGAACCGCAAGCCGGATCATTTACCAGCTAATCTGGATGAGATGAAGGTGACACGTTGCTGCCTGCACACAGTCTGACTATATGCACCTCATGCATGCTGCAGGGGAGAACAAGCTAAATGTAAGCTAAAGGTATTTTATACTAATCTGTTATCTTTACAGGTTGCTGAGCTAAAAATGGAACTAAAACTCAGATCCTTGCCTGTTTCTGGGACTAAGACAGATCTGATAGAGAGGCTAAAGTTGTACCAGGAGAACTCTAGCATCCAGACTGCTACTGCCATTGAGACAACAGCCATCACAGCAGCCTCACAGTCTGAAAACAAAAAGTTATCCCCGCCTGTGTCCCCTATATCCTCCAAGGTGTCCCGTCTGGGCATAGAGGACAGTAGTATGGCAGACAGCCCGACCAAGCTTTCAAATGCTCTTTCTCCAACTCACACTGCTTCCTGTGTGAACTCCCCACAGAGAGCTCCACAGGAGAAGTGTCCCACAGAGACGAGGTCCTATGAGAAGGACTCTGAGAAGGACAAACGTCTCCACGAGAAGGAGCGTCAGATTGAGGAGTTGAAGAGGAAGCTGAAGCAGGAGCAGAGGCTGGTGGAGGAGCTGAAGCTGCAGCTGGAGGTGGAGAAGAGGAGTCAGCAAGCAGATTCCCCGCCACAGCTCAGCCCTCTTGCTCCCATCCAGGTCAAAGAGGAAAACAGGACCTTATCAAACTGTTCAGCGTCTTGTGGTTCTCCTGGTGTGCCAGTGTTGGTCAAACAAGAGGATGTGGCAGATCAGAGCCACTTAGCTCCTCAAAATAAGTTCATCATCAGCCACCAGACTATTAAGCAGCCTGAAACCTTGCAGACAATCCCGGCTGGAGCTCAGATCCTACTGCCTGCATCCCGTCCTGCCTCAGCAGTCACTATCCAGCTCCCTGCCAACAGCATTAAATTACACACTACTGTTAGCAGCGCAGCCCCAGGCCTCATCCAGACCCCTGGACAGGTGCCACAGAAAATAGAGGCCTCAGCAGCAGTACAACAGCAATGCAGCACTCAGACTCAGCCACTGACAAAGGTAAAAAAAAAACACACACACTTATGCTTGCACAGGCTGCCTCGGTCCGTCTCTTTATTAGTCATCACTATCAGTTGTGATTTACTAGTAGTTTTGGATTTCTTTAAAATTTGATTTGTATGCTATCATCTATATGTGTGTGCACCTGAAATCATACATTCTGTTTTCTATGCAGTAAATTTGGGTTAGGTTGCTAATCATACATCTGGTGCAGTGTTTTCGATGGCACTGGCTAATCGCACATGACAAGTTTTTTTACATTGTTGACGCTCCATCATGGGTAATGTATCTTTCTTGTTGCCACAGTAATAACAGGCCTCAGCTGGGTGCTGAAATACTTCCCTATTCACATCAAAAGAAGGCTTGTGGAAACTTGGGTTACTGGAGCAGGCGCTGAGTGAAGGCTGACAGTAGTGCCCTGACTGCCCTCTGTCGTCCCTCTACCAGCCAGAATTAGCAACAGAAACCACAACTCAATACTAACTGAGGAGAACACTTATGAGCTACGCTGCATAGTGCTGATAGAGGGCCCCATAAAATTCAACTAAAGTAACATTGTTAAAAAGCAGGGAGTGCAGAACAATCTTCATTTAGGTTGCCCACAATTCCCAGTTGTTGTCCCTCAAAAGACCTTGATTACTGTTGGTAAAGTGTCTGTTGCTGTTGTTGTTCTGTGATGGCATAAATGCAGTTATTCATGTATGCCTCCATGCTGACCTGTTAAAATTTCTCTGCAGACTTGGAGGATGGGTAGTACAGCACAAAGCTTACTCCACACATGCCCAGTGAGTGGATGTCCTGTGAGAGCCTCCTCTAGCCAAAGTGTTCCTAAAGATCCTTCAATTAAGGTAGAGGATGATCCTTTAGTGTCTCTTACTTTATCTTTGTTTTTGCTTTGTTTTTCTCTAAAGCACGTAATAACTACTGTTTTAAAAAGTGCTTAGCCCTGGTTTATTTACTAATTTGGACAGTGTCAACTGCATTTGACTGATTGTTTGTATCAGATATATTCTGTTTTTCATTTGGAGTAAGGGACTGTTGTCTTTACCTATCAACAGTCTCCCTGTACCAGCCAGCCAACTTTGAACTTGCCAAAATTCACAAATCATGTGTCAAAGTGTAAAGACCCACCCCGCTACGAGGATGCAGTTAAACAGACACGCAGCATGCTAACAGCTGTTCAGGTGACAAATACTGTAAATACACGGTTTAGTACAGTATATCCCTTAAATTGATACTATAGCCACTTTAACATTTACTGGCATTTGTATTTCTCTACAGGGCCCCACTGCAGCTAGTCAGCAGATGGATGACTTGTTTGATGTGTTAATTGAGAGTGGTGGTGAGAAATACTGCAACTTTTCCTTCATGGCGGCACTGGTCAAATAAGACGTAAAGTAGGCTGCATGTGATTATTGGATTCTCATACTGATCTTTCTGTACTTGTTTTTCAGAGATCTCACCCTTCATCAGACAGGATCCTCCTAGCCTGGACAAGCCTCTTCCTGTGACAGCCAGTGTCACCACCCTTCCCATCAACACAGTTTTATCCCGCCCTCCACCCGTGGTTCAAGTGGCCCAGCTGCCTGCAGCACATCTTAGCCCCTCAGCCAGCTTGGCAACCCTAACCACTGACACCCAGCTGGAAACCCTCCTGGATGGCAGGTTGGGTGCTCACAGCGAGCCACAAACACTGAAGCTGATGGAGGAGCTACACTCACCTGTGGTTACCATGGAGGTGGACTTTAATGAAAACACGTTGCCCTCTGCTTTGAGTTTGAACAGCACCAACGTGGACAATATGGATTGGCTGGACCTTACCCTGTCTGTGCCAGCAGAGGGGGTCAACCCTTTGGACATGTCAGCACCAGTGGGCGTCTTCTCCTCTGACTTCCTGGACTCACATGAACTGCACTTGAACTGGGACTGACTACCAAGGAGAATTCATACACCTATCACACAGTTTCAGATAAACTTACTTTTTTATGCAAGAGGGGATGGCTTTTGTGGGAAAATAAGGGCTTTTGGAGGTTGGATCAGCCCTGTTTTACTTTCTGGCCATATAAATCGGCTCAGTAATAATCTAATTGTGCTGCATCAGTTTAGAAGTCCATGCATTGCTTTTCCTTTTTCCATCTTTAAACCCTCTGATTGTACAGGGAGACTTACATAAAGTAGGACTGGTACTGGCAGATTGAGCTGACAGTGGAAGTAGCTTTTTAAATTTCAATCCAGTTATGTCACATATTTGTCATCAATCTGTTCTCATGTTATTGCTTTCTCTTTGTCCTCTGATCATAATGAATGTACAGTGTTATATTGACCATGGTAATAACCCAAAAAGCAAGAAAATGTCCCAATGCTGGTTAAAGAACTAATGGACAAACACGGCATGTAGCTGGTGGCTGTCATGTAGTTCACACCACCCTGTCTTGGAATGATTGTCACTATCAAAACAGATTGTAAACACACAACTGCTAAACGTGCCCTGTGTATATGTAAACTGTGAAGCATAAATCAGACATTTAACTGAATTGAGAGTGTGTATATGATAATATAATAAGAGAACACTGAGTTATCATAGTGTAAAACCAGCCTGACTTTAAACTGTATTTACTGTACTACAAAATATTCAATATTGTTCTCAACCAGTTCTGACAATATTTCTAGCACTGTGCAGATCAGCCAAATCTTTAATCCGGCATCTCCAGTGTGCATCTGTACACTGTGTAAAACATACTGCACATGCTTTTGTAAGAATGCTGTGCTCCGTCAAAATGTTTTTAAATTGTTCTTGGAACATCATTCAGTGACTCTTAGAGGGTTATATATTATTGAATTATACTTAGCTTGGTTTTTGTAACAGACATATACGTACACATCCTACAACGAATAACAACATCCATAAGTATGAACCACTGCTCATTTCATACTGAAATAACATTCATGCATTACAGTTTATTTGTACTGTAGTGACATCTGCTGGCCACATCCAAATCTAATCAGCCTGAGCAAGCAAAGTCTGTAGTCTGATGTTTGTTATTTGTTTTAGCAAAATATGATATAAAGAAGAAAAAACTTCAGTGTCAAAGAAACCACTATACACAACATGATGCACCACAGCAGGATAGTTTCTGGACAGTGGGGTGGGTGTGTTTAAACATAAAGGTCTGTTTTATTTTGTTGAATTATTCGGGATTCACTGTCTGCCTCTGCAGGTTATCTGGAGCATTGCTGACAAACTCATCTGAATGTTGAGGAAAGTTTTGTAAAAAAGGACTTAAAAAGAAGACTGGTCATTTTTATTGTTTTCCTGTCAGCACATTATTGCCTCATTTGACACTCCAAATTTCACCCTTTAAAAGGAATGTGCTGGAATAAGACATATTTTGTCTTGACTATAGGCTACTAGTATAACTCAACACCAAGAGACATTGCATGCAATGTTTGTAGACCATCTCTTTTGAAACTTTGTCTAAACTGGAGTTTAGCCAACCAAATACCTGCCTCCTCAACTCCTGACCGACTAAACTTATTAAAGATCTCTGGCCATTTCTGGGACCTACAATGTTGAATATTGTTAATTTATCACTTACAACTGGCATTGTCCCCACTAGCTTTAAGACTGCTGTGGTCAAACCTCTATTCAAATAAACCACAACTTGATCCAGGGTCTATGAATAATTATCAATCTATAACCATTCTTTTCAAAAGTACTAGAAAGAGTTGTCTCAGAAACTTTCAACCCACATATTAAACAATAATCGTTTTGACCTTACCGCCATTTTTCATCTTCAAAAATCTTCTGTGGCTGATGTAGGATTTGATTCTAAAATGTGACCGGTCTGGCCCTAAAAAGGCCAGACTTAATCTGACTCCAATTCTGTGGTCACTGAATAGTGTTCGTTTACTGGTAGATCAGAGTAAATAGACTCAGGATTCAAAATAAGACTCAAGGTTCGTCCAGTTAAAGTTAATAACAAGCTTTAGTGAATGATATTGCAAAATACAATAAACTTGTGCACAAGGATCAGATTACTTCAAGACAAAATAGCCTATCGCTAAAACCTAGCAAACAGGCAGAGTTTCCCCCGGCATCTGATGCCGGCTAACCCAGAACCTTCACTTTTTATCCACTTTCTCTGCTTCATCCATGGTGCTGTTATCAGTTGGATATAGTCCAGATCTTCTGGCTGCAGCCGGCTAACGATATGTAACACACTGTATGAAAACATGACCCCGACTTCTCAGCTCAAAAAGACAAGCCACCATTGTTGGATTAGAACACCTGTGTCTTTAATCTCCTGCAAATTTAAGGAGTTTCCTGAGAGCCAGGTCATTTTCCATACTTTGTGTCACAAATCACGCGCTTGCAAAACACTGACCATTGTTGTCTCACCCTGTTCATCTGGGAAAGGAATCCTCCTTTTGGTTCAAGTTATTAATTAATTATCTTTTTCGAGCAACTGCTGCATCTTCAATTTTAATAATGTCTTATCCTTTCCCAAGACCAGATGGCTTCCTCATGGCCCAGAAGAACAGGGAGAGAGAATTATAAGTTAATATTATAACTTATTATTTAATTATTACAGGCCTTGTGTAGCTGTTGCAGTTATCCTTCTGGCCAGTCGGGTTCAGTCTCAATGAATCTATTAAGCTTAGTAGTGCTATAGTTCATTTGTCCTGCCGAAGAGGATACGCTAAACATTCTGAAAACTATTGCATCTCTCTAACCCTGTTTGTCTGTTGTCCCACAAGCACATGCATATCCAAGCTGTACGCCGCTTTCTCACTCTCTCTTTTTCTCCCTAGCCTCTCCTCCTTGTCCTCTCTTTTCACTCAGGCTTCTCTGTTTTGGACCATGGGCTGTCCTGGGACCTCTCTCCCTCCCCTGGCTGTCGGTGCCTCATTTCAAATGTTGTGGATATGGATCTTCATCCTCCAGGAGATTCAGCTTTTCCTATTGCCTCTCACTATGCCCCATGTGCATATTGTCCTCATCTCTCTCTCCCTGCTGTTTCTTCCATTTTTTTAGTTAGTTAATTCTTCCAAGTTATTTTTGGGAAGTTTTACCTCATCCAAATCGAGGGTCTAAGGATAGGGTGTGCCATGCTGAACAGATTGTGAATTCCCTGAGGCATATTTGTGATTTGTGATGGGCTATATAAATTAACTTGACTTGACTTCAAATGCCATGTTTTACACATGGTATTTATGTTACCATTGATAAAAATATAGCAGTAGTTTTGAAAACAGTATGCCATTAACCATTTAGTGGTTATAATTTAACAAATATACAAGGAAAGGCTTTAATTGTGTATTTTAGTTGAACAAACAGCTCACTGCATTTGTAAGCCTTAATAGAGAACTGAATGTTTACATGATTTCAATCATTTTACAGATTTCAAGACCTACAGTATATTTGAGTCATATAGATCAGATTTTCTATTTCAGTGAAATATCAATTTAAATATACAGAAACATCCTAATATAATATACATCTACATAGTATATACAAGATATAGACTATATTAGGTAACACCATATTTTCCTTCTGACATGTGCTCCATTAAAACCAAAGTCGATTAGGATGATCGTGAACACAAACAGATAAACTCTGCAAGGGAGCCATTCTGACGCTCTTTCAGTCTGAGCTTCAAGTTCTCACCAGCTTCTTTTCTCTCAGAGCTTTTTAATAGTTGTGATAAACGCTCGGCACTTAGGACATCGGTGTGTGGTAGATTTGAACCTATCGAGACAGAAGGGAATGAGGCAACAACCAGCCACGCAACTGCAAAAGAAGGAACAGGAACAACATTAAATATGGAAACATATGCCAGTGACTGTAACATCAACTGCACAAATACAAACAGGCCCAACAAGGTGTGATTATATTCTCATGCAAATACTTCACCAGGATGGAGGAAAAGGTTTCATACCCAATCAAAGCTGTCATAAAACACACCAGCCAGGTGACACTGCTGACAGAGGTAAAGTCTCTGTTGTGATGAACTGCCGACACTCTGGACACTGTGTCCTGCATGGACAAGGTGGAAGCTTTTCCACGTCCAGAATCACTGAAGGGGCTGTTTAGAACAGGAAGACTCTTGGTCAAATTTTGGTCAAATTTCAGTTTTCAATTTCAGTCACAATGTGTTTTAAATAAAAGAGAGAATATGAAAACAAAATCTCATAGAGTACAAAGTATCAGATAACAGTTCACCAACTTGCCCTAAAACAGCATAAATGCATTATTGTACTTTTGTTGGCTGTGCAAGCACAAAAGTCCAGCAAACGTGAAATGGCATATGACCTGCAGTCCAGTTAATGAATGAGGAACTTGATCTGATGAAGCTTAAAAAATGCTACATTGATAAAGGACTGTGACAGCACTGTGACTTGGTGCATATCTTAGAAGACAAAAACTGAATAGTTAAAATGAGCATTTGTGCATTACCGACTCACCAGGGATAGCAGGTGGAGCCTCAACATAGAAAATATTGAATCCAGGAACACCAGTCGTCTGACTGGAGGTGAAACTGACCTCTAACAAAGAAGAATAAAGGTGGTTACAAAACCAAAGTATGATGGTGCAATGATTTGCTATGGTACGGTAAATGTGGACTTGCCTTTATTGTTATTCTTCTCTTTGGCATTGAGGATGCTGTCAAGGTTATTTTGGAGCTCTGCCTTCCTTTCTGTTAGTTGTTTCAGTTTGTCATCAATGCTGTCAATCTCATGCTGTTTTGAGACTGCCTCCTCTGGTAGAAGGAGACAGCAGAGGCAAATATACTGTATAATATGCAAAAGACGGGGTAGCTTATTTCATGTCATGTAAATGCAAATATCTGTCTCCATTTCTTGAATCACCTGTTTGTCCAAATTCAGAACGATTCCTCAACTCCTGAAATATGCACTGGACTTTTTTCCTTTCCAGAAGTTGTTGTCTCTTGAGTGAAATATATTTCAACTCTTGAGATATCTTCTTCACCTCACTGTCTGAAGAGGTCATGGTAGATGCTAAAAAGATACAGGGAATTGTTGGATTGTTTTTATCCTATCTGATATTTTATTTACTGTATGTTTATACTTGTTTGGTGTACAAAATGTTCCATACTGTAAATTAAAGCAGAAATAGCAATGTAGTGTATGTACAGAATACAATAGAATTCCAGAATTGTTTGCTGTATCTAGGAAAAACAATTTACAGGTATCATTTGCATACTTCTCCCCCATTTTTTATATGAAAGATGGCAGACAAAAAGTACATAATACATAGACCCATTGTTGTGATGCCTGCAGTCATCCATTTATAGCTGAAGAATTTTGATGAAACAGTGAGTGAATGGTCAACAAAGTTGTTATGCATCTCTGAAATGCCATCAAAGGTTGACAGAGACAAAAAAAGTGCTCACTCACTGTTCACTCTAACTTTACTACATTTCATATTGAGTCCTAGATTAAATTAATACTTTAAAAAGACATTTAAGGTGGTTGGTAATACAATATACTATACTACTATAATATTAAGTCAAACACTGCCTTTCCTGCAACAAAAAGACAGTTGAAAAAAACTAATTCTGGTTTGAGCAAGCAATGGTACCAACAGTAATACAAAAATATTAAAATAATTAACTTGTAGATAAAAAAACTAATTAGTTTTCGAAGCAACACAAATCTTAAGCTTATAACTGCACTATACTCACTACTACACCGTAACAAGTCAAAAACAGGACTCAAACATATTAACTACTGACTTCAATAAGTCCCATTTAAACTGTATTAAAGAGAATATTAAATTAAAGAGAAACCATACATATTACCGTATGTCCTCAGCTGCTCCCAGTGTATCCTCTACAGGTAACATTCAAACTAGGTCAACAAGGGCATGTTGTGTTAACTTCTACCAGGAAATATTCAAATCGTCGGATTACAACTGCCCTCTCTGGAAAATGTTACATAATGCTCTTTTTAAGATTCAGAGAAAACACACAAAAGCAAAATACTGAAATATATATATTTTAATGTTTGCAAACAACTATACAAGATCACTGTAAATTGGTAGTAAAAGGGGGGATAAACATCTCGTACTCCAGATATCTTATTTACATGTAGCCTCTTTGAGAAGCATGCTCAGTTTGTAAAATGTACAAAAATATGTCAAAACTGCCCTAAAACACTTAAAGTAAAAGAAGTCATACAATCATGAATACTTTGTAAAAGTTATTTCAAGTTTTTCGAGGCAGGCAGCACCAGTACACACTCCAGGAACTGATGTTTTTTCCTATGACATTTCACTTTTTCCTGAGTCTCTTCATGAACGTCACTTCATCTCTGTTCCTGATCCCGTAGCTAAAGATATAAAGAAATACAAACAGTCAAACAGTGCTGATGATAACAGCATCACAAGTGAAGGAGGTGATTATGTTATGCACTTACTCTTTGAGCCTCATCTTGTCATCTTCAAGCTTTTCCCCTTGAAATACTAAATGATAAGTTCTCCAAACATATCTCCTTTAAAAGAAAGAAAGCTTGCGTCAGCTATTTACTTATACACTATTAGTAGAGCGTAGACCCTGCTCACCCCAGCGTCACTTCGCTGTTCAGCTTTTAAATATTACAAAAATAAGGTCACAGATTATGTAACTTTTGCTTCACAGTCTTGACAAAACTGCGGCAACAGCAATTCTCTCTTATTAATACAATTGCTAATATTTTATTTATTTATATTTTGCAGCAATATATGTGGGGAGAGCATAACATACTGTAACAAATTTGATGTTCATGTGTCTGTGAGTGTATATACCAGCTGACATGTTTCACTCCGCCTTCACGTTGTTGTTTCAGCTCCATGAATCTGCGAATGGCCTTCTTCAGGTCAAGGACAGTGGCATTTTGGACCACCACTATGGCTTAGGGAGGAATTTTTATTTATTTTTTTAAATAACGGTTAATATATTATTTACATAAAATAAATTCATAAAAATACAACTACAAGTTGATTGTACTTTTCACTTACGCATAATCTCGCCATCTGCCTTTAAAACCCTCACAGTCATCGCCTGGCCGTACTCCAAAGCAATCTGAGAATTTACTTCCTCCAGAGTCACCTAAAGACAAAGATGATCAGGTTTCAGGAAAATGTACAGGACTTCTTTAATCTATCAGTACAGATTCTAACAAATGCAATTCACAATTGAAACACAGTTTGCCCAGTAACCAACAGAATGACACTCAGTCATGGTGTTGTACTGTAAATAAAAAGGTTAACCTGTAAAACAACGGTTAACTTTGAACTTTAGTTTAGTAAATTATGTTAAATTACAAATAGTGCTGAAACAATCATTCAATCGATTGATTGGTCAATAGACAATTGTCAACAATTTTGATGATTAAGTAATCATTGTCACCTTCGGCTCTAGGAGTTTGTTAATAGGAATTCTGAACTATTATCTGGCATTTTTATATACTAAATCAAAACCGACTATATCACTAATAGTGATAATAGAATAATCACTAATAAAAAAATAACAGCCCAAAATGCAATCAATTACAATAAAAGTTAAAAAAGGAATTGATTTCAGGTTGTTTTTTTTGCCTTTTTTTCTGTACTTTTAAGATCCTATTCTGAAAGTTACATCTGTTTTATAGCACTTACTATAATGTATTAGCCTAAATTTTTTTTTTTTTAAACATTCTGCAAAGAAAGTCTATAGCTCTATCAGACAGACATGAGATGAGGGGAGTCATCTTAGACTTTGAGGTTTGTTTTGGCTCGGACATTCACTGTGAAGCGTGGGAACTTAATTTAATCAAGCAAATCCAAACCAGATAAATGGAATTGTAACTGGTACGCTTAAGTTGAGATATATTTAAAAAAACGATTAAAGAAAACAGGATGTATTCCATCAGGAGTATAAATGGACTGCAGGTAAATGTGATATTTCTGTGATTTAATAGTAACAATTTTACAAAATATCGTTATGACATGTTGCTTTTACATCACAGGATATAAAGTGTCAGATCAAATCAAACCAACCTGAATTGGCAGATCACAAAGTAAAGGGTCCTGCACAAGTTGAGCAAGTCCCTCCTCGAAAATATCCAGGATCTCTGAGTGAGGAAGAGCCTCCTCGTCTTCGTCATCTGCGTCTAAAGCTGCCATCTCTGTCAGGTTCTCGTTTTCCACCTCTTCAACCTTTACAGACAGTCCTCCTCCATCAGTGTCCTGACTCAGCTCCTCCATCATCGGGCATTCAACAAACAGCAGCCCGGTTTGCCACAAACAGCAGCCCGGTTTGCCAGGTGGGTAGTGTTAAAACTACTAAAATAAACTAAATAAAAAGACTATACATTTACTTTAAGACTCAGATTTAACAAATACAGCTGACAAAATGTTTAACTGGAAACTATTTCGCTGCAAAAAGCAGGCAAAAAGCCATGAAGTAAACAAAAAAATGTGTACAGTATATACCGAACCGGAAGGCAACTGTAGCTCAGAACAAATGGTTGGTTCCCCTACGTGGACGTACATTCAGACATCACTTTAGTTTAGTACAACCAAAGAGGTGGTACAACAGCCAAAATGTTAGGTCATTCAATGTTATTCATTAGTGATAGTATTTGTGAATGTGGTCGATAAATTAATATAAACAACCACTGTTTCTCTTTATATTTCGTTTCCCACCGATCGGTAAAAAGTGTAGCACCTGCTTTCATCAGCCACTTCCGCTGCTCCACATGCACCAAACTGTGTACGCCACGGAGGCTTGTTGGAACAGTTTACTAGCTGGGTGAAATAGAGTACTCCTATTGAGTTAGTTGTTTTAGTTTGTAGCTGTTAGCTACATATATATCCCGGGTAACATGCTTCTTTTTTGTCCAACTTGCGGAAATGTTTTAATTGTTGAGGAAGGACAGAAGTGCATGAGATTCGCCTGCAACACCTGTCCGTATGTACACAACATCACAAGAAAGGTGAGTTATGTTGAGATTAAATCTCGGCACACATTTAGTCACGTCTCAGTTTTATTTTAAATCAGTGTTACTGTCTACGCTTTGTATTTTAGAGAAAGAATCTGCTAACCCTGTATTGCATTTGGCTATAGTCTTTGTGTTTGACATAGTTTTCTTTTCTACAGGTAAATAGCAGAAAGTATCCCAAGCTGAAAGAGGTGGATGATGTTCTTGGTGGCGCTGCAGCTTGGGAAAACGTGGACTCAACTGCTGGTAAGTAACATTAAAAACAACTTGTGGTGTAGACTTCACTTTATTACTGTGTCAAAGGCTAGTAATCATGGGTCTCTTGTCTTGATACATTTGAAGCAAGAGTCAACTCCAAAACCCTCCATTGTGCTATGTGCTGTATGTTGTTATTCAGAAAGTTGCACTGGTGCTCACTCAATGTCGCCCTACCGTCTATGCTAAACACCCTTTACACAATTTGTTGTGCTACAAAATTATGTTTATATTTTTCTGAGATCTGTACAGTATTTTCTAATTGACACTGATGGAATAAGCAAATTGTGTTTAAGAGATGTGTGCACGTCGGTCTGCTGTCTACCTATAAAATTATGTTAAAGTTTTCATGATTTACACATATGATATTAGGTGTGTCTTGCAGTATATTGCAGAATCACCTGTGTTGCCATGCTATCACCATCATCATGGGCAACATGTAGTAATAACATTTTTAAATTCATCATTTTATTTAATAATCGCTGGATTCAGGGTGTCCTTTTATTTTAAGCCTTAAGTTAAACTCACGTTCAACACTAATCTCATTTTATGAATTTAAACTTATCTAGCTCCTAAAATTAGTTGAGATCCTCCATCATTTTTTAAATGTAAAAGGTTTGTTTTTAACTAACTGATGATTGTTCAAAACTTGAAGCATAAAATGTTAAATTCTGATCAAATTTCTCACTATTGCAAACACTAATGCCAAAAGGGGTGTGCATTATTCTGCATGCACTGTTTTAGTTTAACATAACTTAAAATAAAATTATTTCTATTTAGGATCATTTTCAAGTCTATAGTAGCACATCAAATTGTACAATGTTTTTTCACAGCACTTCATATAGCGCTCTATTATTATTATTACACTGTTTAACTTTCTAGTAAAATTTTAGCACCAATGAATCACTCAGATTCCTTGAATGTCTGTTATACTTGGCAAATCTTTACTAGAATAAATAAAGGCTGTGCACGCACACATATTTGGATTTGTTTTTCTTGGAGATGATTCTTGTATTAATTTGGTGAGCTTTTACACCTGTATTGTCTCAGGCATAATCTTTTTCAAAGTATAACAGCTCCAGGATGTCTTGTGTTTCCAAACTGACATTTACTACTTGTTATGTTTACAGAAACCTGTCCCAAGTGTGGGCATCTTCGGGCATATTTCATGCAGATTCAGACCAGATCAGCTGATGAACCTATGACAACTTTCTACAAATGCTGCAATGCTCAGTGTGGACACCGATGGAGAGACTGAAACCTTTGCACTTTGAAAATTGTAACGTATTTAATACTTCTGTGGCAAAGATACTCCCATCATATCAATTTTGAGCCCATATTTCATTCCAACATGCTTGTGTAGTTATGGGCGTTCTTCTGTCTAGGCTCTGCAGTTTCTTTTCTCTGCATAGGCCCAGTTGAAGGAACTTGAATTTCTTTTTGTGTTTGCAGATGATATTTACATACAGTATTATCTTTGCAGGCATAGTTCGTTTTCCAAAAAAACATTAAAATACTTTAAGGAAAAGTCATGTTCTGATTTTTATTGATAAAATAGTACCTGTGTACAACAGTCAAACAAATTTTGACTTACATAGTTGTACATATCACAGACATTTAGAGAGCAATGCAGACCGGCATTATCCACAACAATGGCATACAGTACTTTGTATTAAAACTTCAATGCAATCCTTCAACTCAAAATTCACTTTCTTGCACAGCTTAGCTAGCCTCAAGAAGAAAAGTAATCAAATGCACAGAGTCAAGGAACTAGCCAGTGAGAATTATTTGTTTTGATGTGTGGCTCATGCAGACAAACTGCACTCTGTGAGTAATGGTGAACGGCAGATGGGGCATGCTGTGGTGGGCATACTATGGTCGTCTTATTGTTAGTAATCTCAACGGAATCACAATGTCATTTTGCAAGATGTCTGATACAATCATTCATTTGAAGCATATTCCTAGCAGAGGTCACTATTTAGTATTAGTCAATATAGACAACTGTATTTATTATCTAACATGCATCTGAGCAATGCGGGTAATCTTAAAGGGCTGATGCCATATTAGGAGGGTTACAGGCTAAACACTGTTATGTCATGATGATGATGGTGCCACCACTGTAATTTGTATGCCAACATACTTGCCGGGAGACGGGACACAAGATTGCTAAAATGGAATTCAGTGCGTCTCTATCAGTAACCGTAAAACTGTCAGCTCTACTTTAATTCTACTTAAATTATACACTGCTTTTACTCATGAGATGATACTCTTAGTCCTCAAAGCCCAAATCTCTGACAGCTGAGGTTGATAGTTTCTATCAATGAATCGGGGGGGTGGGGAATTTAATTCCAACTTAAAGTGCAAACATTGGCTTCATTATTAAACTAAAGTACATCATGGACAGGGGCAGTAACTGTAAATCACTGAACATTTAGTGACTACTGACTAAAGCCCAGAAGATTAATAAATATAGCAAGTAACATCAATCGTAGGCATTCCCAAATAAGCAAATACAGCAGTTTATCGAGCTGAAAATGGTTCATTAGTTTGCTCACATTCAAAAAGGGATAATGATAAAAAGGAAAAAACTAGGTCCGTTAGAACAAAATGATTACACATGGACAAAAATGTTCACAGTTCTCAATATTGTTAAAATAGTGGATAAAATATTTGAAATAAATAGGGGAAAAAAACAAGAATGTTAACCCAGCATGACTGACTTCAGTAAGTTTGCTTCTCAGCAAGATTCACAGATGAATTCAAATAAATAAAGTGACCATTTTCACAGCTTTCTCTAACTGAAGGCTGTCTATCTATCCAGATTTATTTTCCCTGTTAAAATACGTAACATCACAGGCCTTTTCTCCAGGTTTCCATACAGGATCAGATGCACCTTCTGCCTATCCATCTCCGTGGATGTGTTAGTGCCCGTGAGATTTGTACATTTCAAATGCATGTTTATACATGAAAGAATTATGCTTAAATATATATACAGTAACTATTCTGTGAACTAATGAGAAAACCGCACTTACAATTTAAGAGGGCTACACAACACTTTGCAAAAATGGGGGAGGGGGAAGCCTGTCACTACCAGCAGGAGGAGCTGTGAGTTTGTGTTTGCATGTACATATCTCTGTAGCGTACAGCTGTCGGTGGTTAGCATATACGCTTGTATGTGTAAATGTAGCCCTTACAGTAAGGGCAGGTGTGTGTCACATCCTTGAGGTCATCAATCAGACAGGGAACCAAGCAGCAGCCGAGATCACACCTGAAAATTGGGAACAGACACAAAATATGTTGCAAATTTGAACACCTGCGCATGATTATATAGTGCCAAAATAAGAAGTTCAACGGAAGAACAAACTTTGTCTGAACATGGGAGACATCTGGAGTCAACATTGCTCCTGTGACAAGGGCAACTTAACATCGCCCATGTGTTCTCTGTGTGCCTGGGGTCAAGCAACGTCGGCTTGTTTAACCTGATTTGAATGAAGTGAAGATGCGTAGCTATCGGCATCCTACTCAAATAGGTCACAGACAGGTCTGTATGCAAATTATGCAGATGAATAATACAAGATAAATGAGCTGACAGAATCAAGAACATGTTGGTGAAATTCTTGTAATCCAGATGTTTGCATATTTTGTCTTTAACAGTACCTTTTATATTTGCATGTCAAACCATAAACAGGTGTACTTGCTTTGCATATAGACATGTTGCTGAGAACAGGGTGTGAGAGTGAAATATGACGATGATGGATAGTATTTTTGTACATTTGAGTTTTTATCAAGTTAGATTTCAATATATAAAAACACAATGATGTGTCTTATGACCAACTTAAAGCTCTGAATCATGAATCAGTTAACTCTTTTAGCATTATCTTTAATGGAAAATATACAATATAAGACGTTTAAAGACTTTTACATGCAGAGGCCCAGCCTTGAAAATCTCAATTCTTAGACCCGTTTAAAGAAGCCCTGTGTATTTTAGAACTGCTGTCTTATGTGTGTGATGCATATTTATAAAGAAAAGGATGGGAATCCTTCCCGCAATGCTACAAAACCCACCACAACCAACTGTTATTTGACCTTAATCAGTCTATTACTTACCCTACAAAGAAGCAGAAGAGGCAGAAGAGTGTGTTCATGAGGCCGACATCGTGGGAGATGCGGGTGATGATTGCCTGCTGACAGTGCGGACAGACAGTCTGCACCGGTGTGGTCTGGAACATTTCCCCCTGCAGTACGGTCACAGTGGTGGCTGCTCCTGGAGGAGCCAGGACGGTCGCTGTGTGACCTTCCATGTGGACAAAGTGACTGGGACCAGGGCCCATCTGTCCTGGCATCGGGTGAGGATAGTGACCGGGCGGAGGTGGGTAAAGGCCACCTGTACAGATGAAAATTTTTATATATAATATAATAAATATGCATTTAGACAAAGATTAACTTTTCTGAGAATCATGTCAAGTGGCCAAAAGACATGACTCTAAACGAAAAAGCTAATGTTTGACCACTTTATACACTAATCATATTTTATGGCAGTGCGTCTGTCAGCACCTTGAGGCATAGGCATGGGCATGGGCCCTTCTCCAGGAACATGTGGGGGAAGGAAGCCTGGGTGTGGGCCCTCGTAGGGTGGAGGACCGTAGTCTGGAGGCAAGGGTTGTCCCTGTATAGGGGCATTTCTTATAGGAACTGTTGCAGAAAGATAACACAAAGAAAAAAAGAAAATAGCATTGGAGAGAGGTGTCCATAGGTTTGAGTCAGAGTCATCAAAATTCATACTGCAATAATTAATCTTACATTCAGGAAGATAATATACAATTGCACTTTCTATTAACACTTTTGCAGTTATGGGTGTTGTGGTTTTAGATACATTCAAGCTGCTTTACCAGCAACTAAGTGTTGGACTAATGTCAATAGAGACGTTGACTGAAATTAGTGCTGCACTGTAGTGTCTGGAGCTTCTCAAGTTAATATTTCAGTCTCAAATCAACATGAAACCATACTTCAACAGGTTAGGTTAGTGAATCAGAAGTCCACTTTTTAACAAACACCGACTATTTTTAAATCTCCATGGTGAGTTTGCTAAAGTTCATAATGATTAAAATGTGGTCACACACTGAGTGCATCTGTGAGTGCATATTAACATTCACCACAATCCTGCATGTTTAGTTGTATTACCAGGTTGTCCATTTTTCTCTTCAATGAGTGGAGCACTGGGACCTCCGGGGTACGGAGGGGGAGGATCACTGGACATGTTGGCCGGATGTCTGTATAGGGAAAGGGGTTGGACACAGTGCTCCCCTCACAACTCTACTGTGGACTTTTATTCTGTGAAGAAGAAGAAAAAAGAAAACGCCCAGTTTGAGTCCCATGGCTCATTACTCTCTGACACCGACTTATCCCAAGTCATAAAATGTTCCAACAACAGTCAGAGAGGCTAATGAAGTACTATCTTGGCGTAACTGCTGAGGTCAGTCTGCACATTAACTGCAAGTTTCAGAACAACTGAGTAAAATGCAGCTGAGTTTTAAGCAACTTTGTGATGGAAAACAGTGACTGACAGTGTTTCTGTTTTTTTGTTGCTCCATGTTTATTGGGGCACTGGATGATACTGCGTACTGAGTGATCAAAATAATAATATAAAGCTTTTCAAAACTGCTCTTTTAAAATGCTTTATAAAAACGGACAAAAAACAAGTGCATTTAATTAAGTGAGCTGTACCAAAATAATTAGTGTTATTAGTTATTAGTGAAATTGTAAAAAGGTGAATATTATCCTGCTATGGTAGCACGCTTACAATCAGGTTTTATGTAAAACACACCCTTGCACCGCCTGTTTGTGTAAGCTTGATTAATTGATATAAAAAAAAAAAAGTTAGTTTTGTGGTACTCTCGCATTGCCAGACCTTCCTCCACAGCGCTGCGGAGGAGGAAAGTCTGGCAATAGTTTGGTGGGAACTATGAATTTCATTTTATTTTGTCATGAGACAGGATGATGCAAGTAAAATCAGTTGACAACACAAAGTTATGAGTGAGTGAGTCTGAATGGACTAAATACAGAAATAAAACAACACAAGTGAGAACTCTCCAGTCCTGTCTCAGGGCTTAAGTTTAGGTAGGAAGCGGGACTTTTCTCTGTGTAGTCTCTCTCTAGTGGTTCTATGTGGTGGTTACTGAGGCAATTCAGTGTGGGTGCAACCCCCACCAACACATTGCACAATACATGTAATGGTAAAATGTCCCCCTGACAAATATTAATATGTACAACTGTCAACATATTCACAAAGAACTGGCTAATAGGGAAGGAAAATATACCTGCTACTGGGAAAAGAAAGATTCCACCTGAGGAATCTGGTAAATGTGCCACAACCTGTAATATGATGAAAATGTAAAAGATGCATAACAATAATAACAATAACAATGTTACTTTAGTGGCTGTGGTGCATACATGTGGCTGCTTCTCAGCTAACCAACTAACGTTAGCTATCTGATTTTTTTTTTAATCCTTCCCCAGATAATCCAGCTCAAAGCTACTTGAACAACTAACCATGGATAACTTGGTTACGTAATGGAGGTTAGCAACGAAGCACTAATGTTAACATAAGTTGGGGAGCGTATCTAAAACAAGTAACTTATCTGTAATTATTATTATCGTTGACACGGTAGCTAACGCGGAGTAGTGCGCGTGAGTTAGCCTTACTAGGGTTGGCAGATCGCGGACACATTTATCTAGCTACCTGGCGCATAAATAGGTTGAGAAACGACTGACAGTGAGATTGTTTGTGCTCAGCTGGTAACTTGGAAGATAAGGGTGTGTTTGTTCAGCCAAAGCAAAGCATGTTTGCTAGCTGTCGTTAGCTAGCGTCGCCATTCTAGGCACAGAAACAGACTGAATTTAATGATGCCCCGAAACATGCAAATGAATGAACTAAATATTTATAGCATTGTGAAACACTGTTTCTCATCGCGACTGTAATGATGCAACTGTCAGTGAGCTGAAAGACAAATGAACAGATACCTGGTTTTGTGAGAAACTCAGCCTGCCCGCGGTGTCACTGAAGCTTTGGACGTTAGCAGCTCGATCCTCTTGATGAGAGTCAACATCCGGTGAGACGGATTTACACTCGACGTCATTGATTTTCACAAGCAGGGAATTTGTAAACACCTCTGTACAAATGTGTATCATAACGTTACTCTACTCCAAGAAACCCTTAGATTGAACATACATAAAAGTTAAGGTAACGTTAGAGACAAGTGTTTTTGATTGATTGGTCTGCTGAAACCGTACGTCAAATTCTTTGATTCAAACCACTTAATGTGAATTAATTCGCCTAGGCTACGTATTACCTTGTAAAGTAAACGTGCTCCATGGCTGTAATCAATAAATATCAAATTAATAAATCTATTTCTTTTGAAAGTATTATACGGACATTTTAGTATGATATCGTGTCTGCCTTGACCATGGTCGACCACGTCACATTCATTACCATGATTTAAAGTTTAAACCAATGCATTTCATGTGATTTTTGCATTACAATTGCAGGGAATTACAGCGGGTATAAGTTAGCAGCAGGTTTGATATTCGCAGGATATTCGTTTTCGACCTACCCCCATTCAGTGTCTTCAATAAAATTCCACTACATTACTAGTGTAGTATGTTGAGGACAGCTTAGGACACTTTGTCAAAAAAAAATCACAATGGTATTTGTTGTCGCTACCGATTTACAAGCGAAAACAGCACTTCAATCTATGTTCCGGCTGTTGGCTGAGTTAGGGACCGTCTACAAATTACATTACTCAGGCTGGTGACATAGACTACTGGGATTCTTTCAGGAAAGAAACAACAAAAATCACCAAAAGTACATTTTTTCATTCTGATTGCTGTAGTATTAAGCGTAAGCTTTTACTTATTACAGTTATATAACACATATAGTGAACAGGATGAAAAAAGTTTAAAATATTCACAAAAATCACCAAAAGTACATTTTCATTCTGATTGCTGTGTATTGCTTATGGTAACTTTACTTACTACAGTATATTTTTGACATATCACATTATAGTGAAACAGGAAGGAAATAAAAGTTTAAAATATTCACCAAAAATCAACCAAAAGACATTTTCTCATTCTGATTGCTGTAGTAGCTGCCAATGGTTGACTGCTAGTTACTACACATCATATTTTTGTCATATGTCACATTATAGTGAAACAGGATGGAATTAAAAGATTAAAATTATCACCAAAAATCAACCAAAAGACATTTTCTCATTCTGATTGCTGTAGTAGCTGCCAATGGTGGACTGCTAGTTACTACAGGTCACATTTTTGTCATATGTCACATTATAGTGAAACAGGAAGGAATTAAAAGTTTAAAATGATCACCAAAAATCAACCAAAAGATATTTTCTCATTCTGATTGCTGTAGTAACACTTAGCCAAAAAATTTATTTTTTATAGTGGGCTACTACTTTACTACAGGATAATATTTATTAGAAATATGACCTGTAGTAACTAACAATCCACCATGGCAGCTACTACAGCAATCAGAATGAGAAAAAATACTTTTGTTGATTTTTAGTGAATATTTTAAACTTTTAATTCCATCCCCGCTTCACTATAATGTGTGCACATATATCAAAATGTGACCTGTAGTAAGTAGTAGCCTGCCATTGGCAAGTACTCCAGCAATCAAGAAAGAGAAAATGTCTTTGGTTGATTTTTGGTGATAATTTTAATCTTTTAATTCCATCCTGTTTCACTATAATGTGACATATGAGAAAAATATGACCTGTAGTAAGCAAAGGCTTACCATTGGCAAGTACTACAGCAATCAGAATGAGAAAATGTACTTTTGTTGATTTTTAGTGAATATTTTAAACTTTTAATTCCATCCCGTTTCACTATAATGTGACATATGAGAAAAATATGACCTGTAGTAAGTAAAGGCTTACCATTGGCAAGTACTACAGCAATCAGAATGAGAAAATGTACTTTTGGTGATTTTTGGTGATTTCTTTCCTGAAAGAATCCCAGTAGTCTATGTCACCAGCCTGAGTAATGTAATTTGTAGACGGTCCCTAACTCAGCCAACAGCCGGAACATAGATTGAAGTGCTGTTTTCGCTTGTAAATCGGTAGCGACAACAAATACCATTGTGATTTTTTTTTGACAAAGTGTCCTACGCTGTCCTCAACATATATAAAGAAAAAAAAAGAATTAAATAAAATATACATAATATATATCCTGCAAACCTGTTTGTCTCGAAATTCATGCCTGTTTAATAATAATATTTTTTTGTAGTTTTTGTAAAACAGAACAAGAGTCGTTAACCCATCTTTTTTATGGTCGTTCATTTTGTATTGCATTCTGGAAAAACTTTGAAGATTATATGGTATCTAAAACAAAACATTCAATCACACTTGAAGGGAAACATATTATTACCTATTTCGAATGTAAAGCTAGAAAGTTATGTCATATTGTAAATGTATTTATTTTATTAGGTAAGTTTCATATCCATAAAGCAAAATTCTGACTATTCCAGGTTGAATTTGACATGTACTTTGAGTCTCTTAAGTTGGTATCCAATAAAAAAGCTATATTAAATATCTGATGTCTACTTAAATTTCTTTGTTTAGCTCCTGCTGCTGTCTATATTATTAACGTTTAAGTAAAGTTTGAAAGACTGTCTCTTTTGTAACTTTGTATTCGTTATTTCTTTCTGTTTAGATTATTACTTTCATATTTATTTTTATATTATATTATTTGTACATATGTTTGTCTTATTTATCTGTGATGACTAAATATTTGTAAATAAGAAATAATGTTTAAAAAAGAAGAAGAAAAAAAAGTGATTTAAATTGCATTCAAATGTATTCACTGGAAGTGTTAGCATGATTTCGTGATTGAGTGAGGATAGTTCTCCAGCACCTAAGCACAGCCCAACCGAGCCCAACTCAATACGAGAGTTCACTGCCCTTCAGTGGTCACGGTGATTAAAACAATTGGGTCGGTATTTATAAAAAAATAATTAATTAATCATATTGATAAACATACCACATATTATACGTGATGATATTAATAATGATTACGGTATTATTATTTATATTTCTGTTTGGTTATTTTATTTTTGAAATAATCACCGGAAATCTTTAACGTCTACATTGACGCCATTTTGATTAAATGTTTTGAAGTTCCTCCATGTGACCACTAGAGGGCAGTAAACACCAGTGATTCTGAGAACACTCAGGTCAAACATTCACATAGGCCTACCCATAGATATAGAACAATATGGGCCATCATACTAGCTAACACTAGAGAGGGTAGACTTAATTGTCTCTACTACAACAACAACAACAGAAAGCGTTATTTAAAACAGCTATATTAATTCAATAATTACTAATTTTAATGTTATTGTTGTTATTTTTCTCTAATAATGAGTTTTACATATTAATAATAGAGTAAGCCAACGCCTCCTAGTGTTGCTCTCCATAGTGTCAAGACAAACAATAACACTTCAGATAAAAACGATAAAATAAAACAAAAACACTGTGGTTTTTCTACTATTCTGTCTAGCTCCAAAACATTCACAAAGCAATTCAATTCAATTCAATGTTATTTATAGTATAAAATCATAACAAGACTTATCTCAGGACACTTTACAGATAGAGTATGTCTAGACCACACTCTATAATTTACAAAGTCCCAACAATTGCAAGGATGCACGCAGATGGAAAGAGAGAGAAGAGAGAAACTCAGTGCGTCAAAGGATGTCCCCCGGCAGTCTAAAACTATAACAGCATAACTAATAAGAGAGACAGGTTAAGGAGGAGCCTGGTCGGGCTAGAACTCTCCCCTGCCGGATTGTGTTGTACTGGCCTGCTCTTTTTTGTGGTGCAGGAGTTAATACTGTTTGACAACAGTGTATACTACAGATAATATACAGTCTATGAATAATACTGAAAGTACTACATGACGCCTATTGATACCTCTAAAGATTAAACATAATTAACATTGATTTACTTATTTTTTTTCTATTGTGCACATTCTTTCTATGTAGCCTATTTAGTGGGTTATGCTAGCCTATCACATATTAGGATAATGTAATTGTATGGAGAAAACAAAATTAAACAGCTCCAACAGTTGGTAATTGTTAATTTTGCTCTACTATTATTTTTACTTATCTACTTTGTCCCTATAAATTTGATCGACGCCTTTGCCTTGACCCCTTCCCCTCCTGACCTCCTCCCCGCCCGCCGGGCGGTCCCAACACTCAGAGCGAACGCCCTGAATTTCTGGAACACTTGGAGACAGCCAATCAGGTTGACTCCCTGCTACGTTAGCACAGCCCTGGCAAAAACAACAGTCCCCGTCTCAATTTGTTTCCTGTTAGCATTCGCAGCGTAGCCACTGATCAAACTGACCGTGTAAAATGTTAAATTAACGAAAGCGTTTGCACTTGGTTGATGCAATCTTTGTTTTGGCGTTAGTGTACGTTTTAAGGCAGAGCTAATCGGAGCTGTGACGCGCCTTGCTAGCTTACTGTAGCTAACATCGGCGACCCAACAGAGAAAGATGGGGTCTATCCTGAGTCGCAGAATCGCTGGTGTTGAGGATATCGATATCCAGGCCAACTCGGCCTATCGATTTCCCCCGAAATCTGGTAAGTGATCGGCATTTTCTTTTAGATGATCCAGATTCCCCATAAATACAGATCTTCTACCTTTGTATATAAATATATAAGACAAAAATATATTATTGTACTGTTACATAATTATTGGAAACATATAGCGTTAGCGTTATGAGCATAATAGACGTGACTGTCTGGGTCAGACGTTGTTCAGAACATCTTGTGATATTTACAGTAGTTTATGTATTGAACGTCGGGCTACTGGCAAAGACTGTCACAGTAATGCAATTTGGTGTAACGTTATGTTTATTGCAGCGTTGTGATCATAAAGCATGAAGCATTGTATGGCCAACATAAAAACGGAATGTACAAAGTGTTTTATTTACATTAAATTGAAGCTACAAGAGCTGAGAAACAAATTATGCTGATACCCAGAGACATGTCAACAAAAGATTTTCAGCTTCCATAAATAAATCTTTAAGGCATATTTTCTTGCTAGTGTGCTATTTCGAAGGTATTTAAAATAAGTAACGTTGCGTCTCACGTGTTTATTACACTTTCACTTTATTATTACGTTACCTTCAAACAGTAAAAACAGACTGATTCAGAATCATGAAATCTCACCCAGTTTTAAACCAATAAAAACACTACGCATGTTATTGTCAACTGGCCATATGATCTCCTGCATCTCAGTAACGTACACACCGTGGTGAGAATGGTTACTCTTAATCTTATTTTCTTGTTTGTGTGGTTGAAATGACTACACATAAACAAAACTATCTTGTTTATATATATATATATATATATATATATATATATATATATATATATATATATATATATATATATATATACACAGAAAAATTATGTTCGTGGAACAACACTTATATGTAGAGATAATTAACAGTGGCATATGGTGTTGTGTGGCTTGCTGATATACCTCCGTTTTATGTATTGATTCCATTTGGTCAACCAAGCAGCCTTTATCCCTTGTGTGGTCCTTCGGGTCCCAGTGACCCGAAGGACAACACAAGGATTATGTACTTCCCTTTACTTTGTTGAGAATTGCTCTCTAAACCCTGTTTCTTGTAAAGTAAGTAAGTAAAGTTTATTTCTAGAACACATTTAAACACAGTTTAAGCTGGCCAAAATGCTGTACAAACAAGAACTAAGGTGCTGTATTAACCCTTGTTTAGAGAGCAATTCTCAACAAAGTAAACGGAAGTACATAATCCTTGTGTTGTCCTTCGGGTCACTGGGACCCGAAGGACAACACAAGGGTTATATAACATCCACTACAAAAAGCAAAGAAGAAAACCTGAAAAGATAATGTTATCACTACCCATCTGAAGTTGTTTTGGCTACTGTTGCTCTGCCTCTGAAATGACTGCATTATTAAACATGAGCTCAAACATGTTGCCCAAAAGAGTCTTATTACACTTCAGCCAACAATTTGTACAGCTAAATCATTTTTTTTTTTTACAGACAGATTATTTGCAGAAACTGTCTCTAAATTGAGTTATTGTTTACATTGACACAGACAGAGAGGTCCCCTTATTAAGAAATTTCAAAAAGAAAGAAAATGATGTTGCTTGCAGTGCCTTTATTATTCATGTTTTTTCTCTTGCCATCAGGTAATTATTTTGCGAGCCACTTCTTCATGGGAGGAGAGAAATTCGACACACCACATCCAGAGGGATACCTTTTTGGAGAAAACATGGACCTGAATTTTCTTGGAAATAGGCCAGTCCAGGTGAAAACAGATGTTTCTTCATCCCAGTTGTTTTAATCATCTGAGAATTCAGTACAGTATATTTTCCACAGTTTTTACTACAGTGCAGTTTTACATTCATTGTCAGTAATAGGATTAGTCAAACCATGTCGATCAAATATCCATATTGCTGTTTTCACTAGTTTCCATATGTGACGCCTGCACCCCATGAGCCTGTGAAAACCCTGAGGAGTCTGGTCAACATTAGAAAGGACTCTCTGCGTTTGGTCAGGTAAAGATAGCATGGCAATAATTACAATACAAATCACAGTAAAAGTAAATAACTGTTTTAAAGATTGTGCCGACCTAAAGTTTGTCAAACCTCTTGATTGTAGGTATAAAGATGACTCTGACAATCCGGTGGAGGAAGGTGGAAAACCAAAGGTTCAGTATAGTGTGGAGTTCACCTTTGATGCTGATGCTCGAGTGGCCATCACCCTCTACTGCCAAGCATTTGAGGAGTTTGCCAATGGGATGGCAGTGTAAGGATTTGATGTCAGAACTTGTTTTTTTTATTGGGCTAAGTCAGATGAAGCCATAGCTATTAGTAACACCAAAGATGAACTGCTACGTAAAAATTAACTTCTTATCTAATCTGTTATTATTTAAATGTATATGTCACATCTAAATCTATTTCTGAAACTAACATAGAGCACATATATATCTGCTGGTGAGAGGATGAGCTGTTTAGAATTGAACCATATAAACAGATAATGTAACTAACACAGCAGCATCATATTAGTGGAAATCCTTGTGGCAGAGACATTTCAATTCTGTTTTATGTGTAGTGAGATTCAAGCCTTAGAGCACAAAGACTAGAATAGATACGGTGGGTCCTTAGCAACCTCCAGTCGCCATGGATACTGCTGATAAGACTTAGAAAGATGCAGATGAAAGTAATAGTTTGTACTGAAGTAATTGTGTTATGATGAGATGAGACAGAAAGATGATACATTTTTCCAGAATCAAAAAAAATCTGATATTGCTACTGTTGTGCTATGCTATTTAGTTCTCTTTATTTTAATTTGGTCTAGGGACACTAAAGCATGTATTGACTACTTAAAGATGACCGCCAGTAGGCTTTCTTTACTGATAAATATCTAAATGTCAACTTTTGCTGCTGCCCAGTTAAAAAGAACAGAGAGCACAGTCCATCTAGGATTCCTTCGTCCCCCTGCACACTGATCATTTTTCTCTGTAACATACTGTGTGCAGGTACAGCCCAAAGAATCCATCACTGGTCTCTGAAACTGTGCATTACAAGCGAGGGGTGAGCCAACAGTTCTCCATGCCATCTTTCAAATTAGATTTCTGCGAGTGGAAAGAAGAAGATGTAAGTATGTGCAGCAGTTAGTGGACTTTGTTGATGGATCGCACATCACAACAACACATTGTCTCCATTGGTGTTGGTTTATGTCTTTAAATGTCCTATTCTTACACTTACACAGCACAAGTTTAGTCTGGGGTCTACATCAGTGCATTGGATAATAAAATTTATGAATCTTTCCCTTTAAAGCTGAACTTTGACCTTGACCGAGGAGTGTTTCCCATGGTAATCCAAGCTGTGGTTGATGAAGGGGACGGTATGTTACTAAAGCTGCATAACAGTCAGGACTATTAAGACTGGCTGTGCAAACATAAAGGCATATTTATGAAATAGTAACATTATATAGTAGTTCAACAGTCATAAGGAATTACACTAATGCGGTCAGAGTTAGCAGTTGATTTGTAAGCTTAAATATACATTTGGGTCAACATTTGTATTAACCTAAATATTTTGTGTTCTTTTCAAGATTGCCTTGGACATGCTCACGTCCTTTTGGCAGCCTTTGAAAGAGTATGTATGCATCTAAATAAAAGTAAATAGTTTAATTCTGTGTAAAACAAGTTTTTATATGAGCTAAAACATGTTTGTTTGTTTTTCCAGCACGTTGATGGCAGTTTCTCCGTCAAGCCTCTCAAGCAGAAGCAAATTGTAGGTTTATGAAAGTTCTTATTTCAATTATTAATCATATCAATATTAATTAGCAAATTATTCAGTGGGATGCATAGTGGAATGTCCTCACTTTGCTTTAATCAATTAGTAATTTTTAAATCACCCTAAGGCTACATTTACACTGCTATGTTTTGGTTTTTAAGCAGAGTTTTGAGCCAAAAGCGATCTCAGAAGTGAATTGTTTTCATCTCCAGTAGAAGAACTAATCTCCATTTAAACTAACACGCCCAAACCGCATGTCTTATCAACATTCTCGTATACTGGGCATACGTGTGCCGGGGTAAACAGGAGGCAGCATGTATACTTCACACATTTCTGGAAGTTGCCATGTTAACCTTAGTAAGTCTCATAGAACGAGATGTCATGACCCAATCAGGCAGTGAAATGTTGGCGTCAGTGTTGGTGTTGCCAAAGGTCTCCGTTTGTGGCCCAACACAACCCCGGAGATTCCAAACCAAAACCTGGTCAGAAGTGTTTTTTCACAGTGTGAATGTAAGGTGTAAATGTAGCAAAAGATATTTGTTTTAAACCACAACATAGCAATGTAACTGTAAATGTAGCCAAGTCATTAAATTGTGAAGCATATACTTTATGAGCTACAGCATGTTGTCAATGCAATGCAGGATATTTTACACAGAGCATCCTGCAGCTTTTGAAAAAACTAAGCCACAAAAATCTGTGCCAAGACCCTTGGGAGTCTGGTAATAACACAAATCTCTGAAGTAGATGTTGAATGTAAACTTTCAGGGACCTCAAAGTAATTTGACATCTTTGCCTCCCGGTGAAATATATGAATAACTTTTGTGTATCACTGTTCACATTCTTATCTATAAGAAAAAAAACAGTGAAGAGTATATGTTCTACGTTTAGCTTCTTCTACTCCCCTGGACATTGTGTGTGGGACATGGGTTTCTCAAAAGATAATTTATGTATTTTTTTCAGGTGGACCGTGTGAGCTACCTCTTACAGGAGATCTATGGGATTGAGAACAAAAACAACCAAGAAACAAAGGTTTCAGTAAAAATGTTACCGTATGCACAGAAGACAAAACTGTAAAAGTCACTTCATTTTTTATTTGTGTGACTTTTGATTTGATTTTGTTTTATTTTTCCAGCCATCTGACGATGAGAACAGCGACAACAGCAACGAGTGTGTTGTCTGTCTGTCCGACCTGCGAGATACACTCATCCTGCCCTGCAGACATCTGTGTCTCTGCAACTCCTGCGCAGACACTCTGCGTTATCAGGCCAACAATTGTCCGATCTGCAGACTGCGTAAGAAGTGTTACATTATTCTAATAAAGTTCTGCTCTTAAAGGAGCTTTATCAATGCTATTTGAAGAGTGGTCAACGTTGAATGTAATACATTTACTTTATTATTGTTTTTAATTTGAGCCTGTGTTCGTCTAAACAGCCTTCAGAGCCTTGCTGCAGATCAGAGCTGTGAGGAAAAAGCCTGGTGCTCTTTCCCCTGTGTCCTTCAGCCCTGTTCTGGCTCAGACTATGGACCATGACGAGCACTCTGTAAGTCTCATGTACATCTGTGTGTAATCAGATATAATTGGCTAAGATGTGGAGCAACATCAAGGGGAAACGGCATGAATCTGGGCCACATAACATATATTTTTTTATCTTTACTGTGATATGAACTTCTGCTCTAAAAACATTGCAAATGTAAGTAAAAAAAAAAGTCCATTCCTACCTTAACATGTTTCAAACTGATAGCTTAATAAAAAAGTCAAAAGGGAGAATGTGATTTAGATTTATACCAACTTTTATTGGGCATAAAGTTGGTATGCTGTGGCTAAGTGAACACCTCCATGTAATAATCCTGCCTTAAACTACTTCAGAGTTAAAGCCTTGTTGGTTCCAGGATGATGAAAGCAAGGCACAAGGCTGCTGAATGGCTTTGTTAAGCAGCAGAACAGAGATGTACATGCAATGTTGGATTAGTCACATTTTTGCTACACAAACTTTGGTCAAACATCTAGATTTTGTAGTTCTTTTTTTTTGATTTTTTTCTCATATTGCCACTGCAGCGTTGTAAGGCATGTTATCCAGCAACTATTTGGTGTAAATGTATACTGTGTATTAGCACAGACTGATAGCTACGGCTCTGACACCTAAACTGGTAAAAGCCCATCTATGAATGAAATATATGCAGCCATTTGTTGATCAACAGTGCATTGTTACCACAAGTCCTTGTCTATGTCTCTTTGCAGAGCACAGACTCTGTTCCTCCCGGCTTTGAACCCATCTCACTGTTAGAGGCTTTGAATGGTCTGCGGTCAGTTTCTCCTGCCATCCCATCGGCACCCCTCTACGATGAAATCAACTTCTCAGGGGGTGTGGGCGGTGACAGCAGACAGCTGAGCTCCCCAGAGCATTTAAGTGATGGGAGTCTGCAGAAAGGCAAAGTCAGCAAGTCACCTGACAGGTATGTTTACACATACATGCCCATGAAAACATTACTGTAAGACATCAGGTTAGGACAGGAAATTAGATAATATATTTGTATGTGTAACATTAATCGCAAACATCACTTTACATTAGGCTTGGTCAGTAATCAGATTTACACTGTAACCTTTTTCATACAAGGATGTGGTGTTCAGTTATTTTCCACATTATTAAATTACTGTGACTAATGCAGATTTTCTTCCATATGGGACAGTTTAGTCGTGACATAATTGTAGAATGCAGCTTCTTCATGATGCTGGCCTAAAGCCAGTTGTTTTTTAAATTTATTTTAAAGTCTACAACATCTGGAGGCCATTATCATTTCTTTTGAAAGGTAGACGTGTAATTGTGAAATAAGTCGATGTAGGTAACTGTGGTTGATTGAATTACCTTTCCTACTTGTATTTTTCTGTGTTCATTAATCTTTTGCCGTGTCCCCCAATCCAGTACCCTTAGGTCTCCATCGTCTCCCATCCAGGAAGAAGATGAGGAGAAGCTGTCTGAGATGTCTGATGCTCAGCCTCACACACTGCTGTCCAGCAGCCCCGCCCCCACTGACGTAAGCCGCTACTTCACCACCTGACATTTAAACTCTGCTGCAAACAAAAGCTTTAACCAGATC
This sequence comes from Perca fluviatilis, assembly GCF_010015445.1. Lineage (NCBI taxonomy): Eukaryota > Metazoa > Chordata > Actinopteri > Perciformes > Percidae > Perca > Perca fluviatilis. The sequence continues at coordinate 17,016,041 of NC_053126.1, read as the reverse complement.
TTTTTCTTTCTTTCTTCCAGGCCACAGCAACCGAGGACGTGGCAGAATCCTTGTCTCCAGATGACGGTGAGTTTTCTCAGTGAACAGTTAATTATGTGACACTGGGAAAAGATTTGTTGGCTTTGATAATTAGATTCATTGACATTTACGTACTCTCTTGGGTGACCCAGAGGACAGGATGCATTCTGGAGGAGACATCCTACAGGACTGCAGCAGTGAACACAGCAGCTTGACCAAAACAGAGAGCGACCCACCGGGCGACTTGTCTCTCCCAGGTGACACATTCTCTGCCAGGAACAGAGAAGAAATATTAGACTGTGAAGAATAATGTTTAATTATCCTGCAAACAAGAAAGAAAAGGAAAGAAGCAGAATATGTTTTGTATATGTAATCTCTTAAGGCTCTGACACACCAACCAGACGGCTGACCTTCGTCAGAAAAGGCAGTTGGACTGACTGCCTCCCTGAGTTGGTCAAAAAAGTGCCTCGGAACACACCGAAGCGACGCTGACTTGAGTGTACGTTCTGCGTGTGCGCGAGACGTAAAACGTCTCCATAACAGCAGGCGGCGCTAATCTGTATTGTCACCCAAAAAATGAAAACCGGCAGCTGATTGGACGAACGTGTCACGTGGGTCTGGCTGCTCCCGGATTTTACAACCGAGCACAATGGCGGTTCGTTCGGAATACGATCTCATATTTTACGAAGATAGTTCACGAAACGTGTTTCTGAAAACATTTTAAACGAGAAATAGGCCATGCAGTTGCTGAATCTGTCTTCATTTCAGATCAACAAAGGTCAGTTTAAAAGATTTTCATCAGATTTTGAGAGGCGTTAGTCAGGCTCATCCCGCTCGTCATTTCCGTGTGAGCACTCCACCGATCAGATTGGCCATTGAGTCCGACTGCCCGCCTTCCGATTCAACGTGTCAAATCGGCCCGAATGAAGGCCGACGGCTCCTCCGACTGACGACAGCACGGAACACACCGAACAGACCCAAGTCACTGACCTCGCCAGACTGTCGACGGCCGATAATCGTGTTGGTGTGTCAGGGCCTTTACAGTGTACAGTAGACCTCTACTTTCTGATGACAGCTTAGAGCAAATCATCTGGTTCTTGCTTATTTTTGACTCCTTTCTAGTTCTGGTTCTCTAACGTTTCTCTTCTTAAATCCAAGACTTGTGGCTGTGATTCCCTGTGCTTTTGCATCTAACCTGTGTGCTGCTGTGCTTCTCTGTTTCCTAACACTCTTTATGTTCCCTGCTGTCCTGTCCCTTCGCACTTTGGGCAGCTCTTGGTCCTGATTCCTGCTCTATTGGTATGGAGGAATAACTGTGGTATGTAGGTTTTCCTGTCTGCTCTGCTTCTCTGTGTATGAGCTTTACTGCTCTTACTGAATCATATTCTCCATAAATAGATCTAATGTTATCTACCACAGATAGAAAAACAAAAGATCCGGCGGGTATCATCAAGTGAATTTCCAGTGATAGGCCTATTTTATCATGAATGACTACTGTTTCTTAACACGTCTGTATTTATGTGAAGTCTGACTGGAAACTTTGAGACGTTGAAGTAGCTTATCTGTTGCTTCTTCCTCTCCAGGTTCATCAGAATCAACAGAAAGCCTGAAAAGTCAGAGCACAAACTGCTCCAGCCAGCCTCTCCTGTGTCCCACGAGCAGCCTTCATATGGAAGACGAGCACCTCAACCCCTGACTCTGATCCAGCGTTTTCCATCCCATCCCATCCATCAGGACAGATTTTTTTGTTACAAAGATCATCCAGTCCCGCTATTCCTTTTACCCTCCAGCCCAGTCTTCTGCTTCAGTGATCAGAGCCAATGATGGCTCTTAAAGGAAGTACACCAGGATAAGGGAGGACTCTGTTTATTCCATCAATGTCTCTGAAATTAGAAAAGAAAATTGACTCCTGCAAAGATGTTCTTGGTACCTTACTCTATGACTGATGTTTAACCCTTGTGTTGTCTTCCCTTCAACCTTGAAAACACTTTTTTCCAACGTTTTTTTCCGTTTTTTTTTTTTGCTTTTTCCATCGTTTTAAATTGTTAAATTTTTCTTCTACACATTTTCAGCGCTTATTTCTATGTCCCATATTTTCTGATATAAAACAAAAATTGAAAACGGGTCAATGTGACCCGAAGTCAACTCAAGGGTTAAAAAATCATATATTGTTTTCCCAGCTTTGAAGACATTTCATTAACTGTCAGATGGTGTTCAGTTGTGTCTTGGCCAGAGTTGTGGTCTAGTAATATGGATTCCAGAGATATTTTACTACCTGTCGTGGTGGTTTTAAGCACACTTATTTTAAATTAACTCTCTATCAATTGCTTAACACTAAATTCAGAAGAATTTATAAATACAGTTTGTGTCTAGATATTGTATTCATCTGTGAAATACATTAATGACTTGAAAACATATTTTTACAGTAAGGTTGATTTGGGTTATGAGCAGAAATTTGAAAACATATTACATATCTGTATGTCTATTTGAAGTGATTTTGCACTCAAATCGTTTATAATCCATTCCTTATAACAATAGTTTATGATGAGATTAAGTTGTCTGCAGTCTTAAACATCTACATGTCACTTTTTTTTAATTATTTCTAACGATGTGATATCTATGTATCATAACTGTACTAGAATACTGTGTAGTTACTTTCAAAATTGTATACTTGCATATTACATAAAAAAGATCCTGATATTAAAATAATGAATTCATTTAACATGCACATTATTTAAGACTTGGATAATCGATAAGAGCTACCTATTCACGTCCTTACAGCTAAACTCAAAGATAGCTAAAGCCTGCAACAAGCATAGACGCTCCAGCTACATGTATGGTGACTCAGTATGGCACAGTAAGTGTGCCTGTCGTAGATGTGGCAGATATCTTTACAGTCTTTTTGTGGCAATGCCAGTGTCTGCTTATGTTATGTAGCTGCAAAAAAAAGGGGGTCCGGTGTTTGCGTGGCTGTAACATCTTTACATAACTTGGTCCTGTATGTGTAGCGCCATGCATATAGATCTCTGTGCCTTGAATTAATATGGCTGCCTGCTTGTTGCATTGGACATTAGTGTTCTTATAAATGCTACAATATACAACACTTTTCAGCGCATAGACAGGATATTTGATTCTGATGTACAAAGCCTTTTTTTATATCATGCTACTGGAAAAATGTATCTTGTCATTGTTATTGCAATATAAAATCGAACTGTTCGTTTACTATGTTATGACCATGTATCCATTATGCATTTAATCTGAGGTTCAAGCAGATTCTCTTAATGTATGTTTGATTGGAAGGATGACATCCAATGGAATTACAATGCAAACATTGCATTTTAAAAATTGGGCTAGCATTTGCATGTGAATTTGTAGATGCTTGAACCTCACTGCTTTTAAGCGACATTGTTATTTTGTATTTCCCCCCTCCTCTTCTGTGCCATTTCAACTTGACACTGTGCCTTCCTGATCCTGTTCTGACTACTGTTGACCTGGTATCCAGGATAACTCCACAGTAGGTGGTTTGTGGCTCTCTGTAAAATCAATACCTGTCTTTCCTTGTGTGTATAGCAGCATGTGTGTAACAATAAAGAACAAAGATCCAGTACTTCAACTACCAGTTTTCTAATCCACAATACCTGGTTACTACTAAAAATTACTTGTACACTTTATTTTTCTGCAAATTAGTATGTAATATGTTGCAATATTGACTGCAATGATGGTATATGGTGAAAATATTGACTTTGGCTTAAGTTTGAACGTAGGGCCTAAAGTATAATGACATAGTGTCATTGCTCTGAGATTAATAGGACTCTCTAAAATGAGTAATACTACACGGATTTTTTTTTGACATACTATACTATCACTTTTTTCGACGTAGTGTACTATGACTTTTTTCGACATGCTATAATATGACTTCTTTCAACATGCTATACTGTACATTGACTTTTTTTATCACGACTTTTCTCACCATGCTGTACTTTAATAAAATTTTTCGACATACAATACTATGAATTTTTTTTCGACATGCTATACATGACTTTCTTAACACTTACTATAATATTACTTTTTATAATTTTTTCAACATACAATACTATGACTTTTTTGACAAATACTATATACTGTGATGACATTTTAAAGTAATTTTTCGATTTCCTATAATCAACATACTATACTATGACGTCTGTATCAGTTTTTTGACATACTACACTATGACTTTTTTGACATACTATACTTAGACTTTTTTATCACTTTTTCTACATGCTATACTATGACTTTTTTCGACATGTCACTTTTTTTTTACATTCTATACCATGACATTTTTATCACTTTTTCAACATGCTATACTTATTTAATACTTATAGAATAGCATATCGAAAAAAGTGATAGTAAAGTGATAGTATATTATGTTGAAAAAAGTGATAAAAAAAAAGTATAGCATGTCAAAAAAAAGTGATAAAAAAGTCTAGTATAGCATGTCGGAAAAGGTGATAAAAACGTCATAGTATAGTATTTTGAAAAAAGTGATAAAAAGTCATAGTTTGTCAAAAAACGTTTTTAAAAAAGTCATAATATAGTATGTCGAAAACAGTCATAGTAAAGTATGTTGAAAAAAGTCATAGTATAGTATGTCGAAAAAAGTGATAAAAACGTCATAGCTGAAAAAATCTTTGTATGGTATGTCTGAAAAAGTGATTAAAAGTCATATTATAGTACTTCGGAAAAAGTGGTAAAATAGTCATGGTATAGTATGTCGAAAAATTCATAGTATAGTTTGTAGAAAACACTGATAAAAACGTCATAGTATAGTATTTCGAAAAAAGTGATAAAAAGTAATATTATAGTATGTCAAAAACAGTCATAGTATAGTATGTCAAAAAAAGTCATAGTATAGTATGTCAAAAAAAGTGATAAAACGTCATAGCTGAAAAAATCATTGTATAGTATGTCTGAAAAAGTGATTAAAAGTCATATTATAGTACGTCGAATAAAAGTGGTAAAATAGTCATGGTATAGTATGTCGAAAAATTCATAGTATAATTTGTAGAAAACAGTGATAAAAACGTCATAGTATAGTATTTCGAAAACAGGGATAAAAAGTCATATTATAGTATGTCGAAAAAAGTGATTAAAAAGTCATAGTATTGTATGTTGAAAAAAGTGATAAAAAGTCATAGTATTGTATGTCGAAAAAAATCATAGAATAGTATGTTGAAAAAAGTGATAAAAAAAAGTCATAGTATACTTTTTCGAAAAAAATGTCATCAAAATGTCATAAAAAGAGATAGTACAGTATGTCATAAAACATGAGATAAATAAGTCATAGTATAGTTAGTCTATATCCACGACGTTCCACTTCTGGGATTGCTCCAGTGCTGCAGGAAATTTTGCCAGATACATGTCTTTTCGCCGATGTCTCTTTCCTTCTGCTTTCTTTGTGTTGGAATTTTAAACTCCGGTTGATTTATGAGGACTCTGGTTAACTGCTCCTCAGATCCCTGCATGGTAAATTGAGACAGCTAGTTAGACTATCTGTCTAATCTGAGTTTTCTCTCGCATGACTAAAACAACTTATGAACGAACACGTTCCACCAAAACAAGTTCCTTCCCAAGGCTATTTTGCAGCGGCTCCGTGCAGATCTTAGTGCCGCCCATGACGATTGTGATTGGTTTAAAGTAATGGCAATAAACTAAAGCAAGTTTTTCTCCCATCCAGGAATGCTGTGTGGACTCGCCAGACCCTCCTTCGCAGCGCCTTGGAGGATGGTCTGGCAAAGCGAGACTATAGTATAGTATGTAATAAAACATAACATAAAAAGTCATACTATAGTAAGTCATAAAAATTTCATAAAAAGAGATAGTACAGTATTTCATAAAACATTACATAAAAAGTCATAGTATAATATGTCATAAAAAGTCAGAGTATGTCATAAAACATGACAAAAAACGGTATAGTATGTCATAAAACATATAAATAAGTCATTGTATGGCATTTAATAAAAAAATGACATAGAAAGTATTAGTATAGTATGTCATAAAAGATTACATAAAAAGTCATAATATAGTATTTCATAAAATGTGACAAAAAGTCATAGTATAGTAAGTCATAAAAAATGACATGAAAAGTATTAGTATAGTATGTCAAAAAATGACATCAAAAGTCATAGTATAGTATGTTATGAAAAATGACAAAAAGTCATAGTATAGTATGTCATAAAAAGTCATAGTATAGTATTTCATAAAAAATGACATTAAAAGTCATAGTATAGTATGTCATGAAACATGGCATAAAACGTAATAGTAAAATATGTCATAGTATGATAAATAAGTCATAATATAGTATGTTACAAAACGTAACATACAAAAGTAATGGTATATCACGATATTAAATATGTGATTACAGCCCTGATTATTGTCATAGATGTGTTTAAAGCCTGCCTATACTGCATGTAAACCCTTTATTAGGATAAGCAGTGCCCTCTGCTGGAAAAGCAGGCAAAAATAACTGTCTTGTGGCTTTTGGTTACACTGCAGTTTTGCAAATAATACATGGACCATGGACTGCTGTAAAATACTGAAGTCATGGCTCTCAGTTAATCTCCCACCTGAAAGTCCTTATGGACCTGTGAGTTTGTGTTTAACACACAATTTCTAGTTGGTCCTATCTGTCAAAAAGTGTAACACACGCACTACCCTCATTTACAATCTTGTGTCTCTGGACAAACCAGGTTGTTAAATCTCAACACAATTTAATACAGCTCACAGTCTGTGTTCTGGCACTAGCAGCTGTTTTAAGTTGAACATTCTGTGGCTAGTAGCAACCCCACCTGGGACAGTTATTTTTTTTAAATTACAATAATAGCCAGATACATACACAATATGTCAGAGAGCAAAAACACATCACATAAAATATACATAAAAACCTATAAACAAAAAATACATAAAAGATTCGGATCATAAAAAGAAAGTAAACAAATTTAGAAAAAGATTGCAATAGGATACACAGTAAATTTGTAATAGGATACACAGTAAATCACACTACAAAAGGGATACATTTATTATGCAATAAAAAATAAAAAGAGGATAAAACTGGTATGGTGTCAAGGTTACTTTAATGTCAAGCAGTTACTGCTTGACATCTTTCATCTTTACTCCCCAAATGCCCTTTTGTTGATTGGAGTTATTGGAGTTTAGTTTTTTGATCAGCGTACTATATATATAGCCGGCAGGCCTACTAACCAAGCTAGCGTTATAGCGTTACGCTGCTAATGCAGGATTTTAGGTCTTTGTAAATTATAGAGTGTGGTCAAGACCTACGCTATCTGTAAAATGTCCTGAGACAACTCCTGTTATGATTTGACAATATAAATAAAATTGAATTGACATGAATTGAAAAAACAGCTGCATTTGCTACTTGATTCTCGGTTTATCTTTCCCACACTTTTTTTCAGACATCCACAATTTCTGCCTCCCTCCAACTCCGCCACAGATTCCTATTCCTTCATTGGCTAGGCAAAGCAGTGTTAAACCTCAAAAGTATTTAACTAAAAAAAATAGGAGCATGTCTTGCTTGTGATCTACTGTAAAGCATTAGGTCTCCTCTTGAAAACTAGTACATACATGCTTTATTTTGTGTAGATCATAAAGCACACAGCCTAGGCTAGTTAATTATAATTAGCCTATAGGCTAATAACCTGCTGTGACAGTTCATTTCAGGATGGATTGTTTAGCTATCAAGTGCTCTGAAAGTGTTTTAGGTGTTTCAGATTTCAAACATTCTTCTGCAGTATTGGTTAACTGTTGCTTTCTGCTCAGCTGGACCAACAGGTGTACGCCAGTGTAAATGTTAAATGAGGATTCAGTTACACTGCTGCCTCGAGCTTGCCTGTAAAAACCTAATGCACTGAGAAAATGTGTGTGTGTGTGTGTGTGTGTGTGTGTGTGTGTGTGTGTGTGTGTGTGTGTGTGTGTGTGTGTGTGTGTGTGTGTGTGTGTGTGTGTGTGTGTGTGTGTGTGTGTGTGTGTGTGTGTAAATGAGATTTGGGTCTATGACACTTTTCAGCTAGAGTCAGTGGGTGAGCTAAAGAGCCAAAATCCTCTCTCCTTTCCTAAACTCTTTTAAAATTATAGCTTGTCTGAAAAGCTGAAACATGTTTCTGGGATTCTCAAAATTCAACCTTGTCATTCAGTTGGTTATTATTGGAATTATTCAGACTGCCCCTCCCCTGACAGACCACACAGATTGACAGAGTTGCAGGTCAGAAAAGGTGATTTAATCTTTGGACAACAGTGTAGTACTTTATGTGCTTGCCTCTAACATCTGATGATCTCACGGGCAGAGATGTTCTTGTTTCTGATTGGCCAGTCGAGGACCACAATGGAAATAAATTTGTAACTTTCTTGTGTTATCCTCGGCAGTTCTGATAAATGTACAATCTCACTGTGTTGGCATCTTGTTATGCATTTATTTCTGTTTGTCTAATAAATCAATAAAAAAAAAAGCTATCCAGATGATGTAGGAGATGTCCCATTCATCACTGTAGTGAAGGCCAAAAGGAAGCAGTGGGGTGAATAATAATCCTTAAAACAATTTTATTTTGATTTCATCTTTTGAGGCTACATTAAACAATATTAGGGCTAAATCTCAAGATGGGTGATTGTGATGTTTTTATGCAGAGAAATAAATAAGACCGGTTGTTTACTTTCATTATGTGTAGATGTTTAAGAAAGAAAAGATTTTGGAAAAGTTAAATCAATCAAGAATACTGTTTAAAACTATTACTGCACAATCATAATAAACTAAAGTAAAATATTTGAATGAGACTTTATGATATCTTTAGGATCATCTTTCCATAATAAACTAAATCATACTGAATTTCAAAGGACTCGTCTACTCTTTTGTGTCGAAAGTCAAATAGTGTGTGTCAACGGGGTTACTTCAGGCCAGTCAAAGCAAGTGCTCTCTCATTTAATTAATCTGTGCTAAACCTCTTTGAGGCATGAAATCACCCCAACAGCAATCCAAACAAATCTCTGCCCTCACGCGGTACGGTTAAATTAGCCCACACGCACGTGATATTCCACGTTCTTATAGCCTGCTGTCTATGGTCCAGGGACGGATTGACAATCTGTGCAAAATTACGAATCCCACTATGGCCACGCCAAGACCCGCCCTACGAAGCAGCTCGACTGGTTGGGATTAGGCATTTGACCTCGAGTGGTTAAGGTTAGGTTTGGGTTAAAACGCAGCGCCCAGGATGAGTGCTGCGAGGGGCACGGGCACAAGGGTTAAGGTTAGGGTTAGGGGATTGGCGTGGCCATAGTGGGGAAAGAAATATCGCGTTCGGGAAAAGTCCAGAACGCACCCAGAACGGCCGTCGGCACAAACGAAGTATAATAAAGCGATATTAACAGCCAAGAGCAGGGGGCGCTAATACGATCACTTATATGCTACGTGTAAAAAGAAAAAACAACTGAGGAAGAAGAGTAGGCCGATTTCACTTCTTGAGCTCACTTTTGCTGCTAGGATGAAGACTATGGTATTGAATTAAGCGGGAAAACATCAGACATGCATTGGTACCACTCTAAACGTGCTAACAAACAGGGAAGGGGGCCAAACAATTCACCAAATGTAACCAAAAAAGCCTAGCTTGCACTTTCGGTCTGTGCAGTGTGTGAGTGCAGTTTTCCCTTGTCTTTAATATTTGCGTTTACTATTGTGGAACTGGTAAAGACTGGTGGTTGTTTGTGAAAGCTTCACAGACAAAATTGATAATTGATTACAAGTTTGTGTAATTTGGGGTTTCTGTAGCCAGTGATATTTCATTATTTGTATTTTATTTTCAATACAGATGTAATGGCATTGTACATTTTTTGTTTTTATTTGAAGGCTGAGGCTTCATTAATAAACACAACCCCAATTATCATCATTGGTTTTAAAATGTTACTTGCTGTGAATACCTTGTCTGATAGGCTACAGTAGGCTATTGTGGCATAGTATCAGGACATCCTGGCTAGTGTCTGTCGTGTACGGCTAGGGGTGAATGAGGATGATGGGCCTATTTGGGTAGGCCAGGTAAAAACTAATCCTAATCTGTCATCACATCTCAACATCTTTTCCTGTTGAAGGTTAATATTGATATAATTAGTCTGCCTAATTCTCATCCAATCTGTCATAAGAACATCGTCACAACATACTAATCACACAGTGAATATCAAAAATACCAAAGATTTTCTCTTATGATGAAGGTGTGGGAAATATACAAATGATTGCTGTCAACACCCTTAGCTGCTGTTAATCAAAATTAGTGTCTAATTAAAATGTGCACAATGAAAAGCTGCAACTGTACAGATTTTTCTCGCTCTGAACTGGGATGTTGTTGGTGATGTGACTGTTATTTAAAAGCAGGGGATTTAGAGACTTTGGAGACATGTGCACACGTGTTATCCTACTTTTAGACGACCACTTTACAGTATGAGATCAGAGAGAAAGAAGAGGAGGAGACTGCAGGAGGGACAAAAAGGTCAGCATCTTGCCTATTGAGTTACATTACAGTTAGCGCTGTTGGACAAACAGAACACAAAAAGCTGTGTTGCCAGGGTTACTTTGACTGCATCATTTATAGTATCGGTATTTAATTTATATTGCAAAAGGTTGGAAGAGAAAAATAGGCATCATGACACAGCAGGTCAGTGCCTTACCAGTCCTCAAGCCCTTCTTTCTGAAGACGACTGGCAGAGTGGTTAACCCTCTGCGACAGCGACGACACACACTCCCTGCTAGCGAGTTTAGAAACCTCACGCCACAGGACGCAATCAGTGTGTTTGAGATTGAAAGAGAAGGTAAGTCAAGGGTCTGCTCACCTATAACTTACCTGATGTTTTTTTTAACACTATGTATCATCAGGTACCAACTTGGCTGACTTTCTATGTGTATTTGATAAAGTATAATTCCCACTGGGGAAGGATCACATAATCACATCATATCTTTTGGGTGTTCAATATTGTCCTAGTGCAAGTTTTACCTTGAAAAAGAACACCTTTCTTTCATCCTGTAGTATTTTCCTGATCTTCATGATCATTACTCCCAGCACCCAGTCAACTAACTGGTTCTTTTAACCCCACAGCATTTGTCTCTGTGTCTGGAGAGTGTCCACTTACCCTGAAAGAAGTGCTTAACTTCCTGGGTCAATGCCCTGAGCTGTCGCTGGGTTGGTTTGAGGAGGGACAGCTGGTAGCTTTCATTATTGGCTCTGGCTGGGACAAGGAGAGGCTTTCACAGGTATGAAAACATTTTTGTAAAGAATACAATGTGACAAACCTTGCTTTTCCATGCAAATTACTGATTTTGACAAACTCATGCATGGGAATTTGGGTCATGGGTGCTTTGAATTCATTTTTGCCTCTATGTAATCACTTTTCTCCAGGAGGCAATGACTCAGCATATCCCAGACAACTCCACTGTGCACATCCATGTTCTGTCAGTGCACCGTCACTGTCGGCAGCAAGGCAAGGGCTCCATCCTCTTGTGGCGCTATTTGCAGTACCTGCGCTGTGTGCTGGGCTTTCACCGAGCTCTGCTGATTTGCGAGGACTTCCTGGTGCCCTTCTACCTCAAGGCCGGCTTTAAGGAGAAAGGACCATCAGCCATCTCCATACCCAACATGCAATTCCAAGAGATGGAGTACATGCTCGATGGGCAGGTGTACGCACGGCGGAACAGTGGCTGCTAGTCCATGAGCCCCTGCCCTATTCTACTCCACTTACTCACCTCTAACATGGACTCAGGGCAGATAATGTAAGATTAAAGGTCCCATGACATGGTGCTCTTTGGATGCTTTTATAAGGTGGAGAGTGGGGGTGTGGCCTTGACCAACTGCCACTTTGCTCGTTTGAAAGCCATCATGTCTCTCTCTCATGGGTTGGCCAAATTCTCTGGGCAGGTAAAGCAGAGAAAGGGGAGGTAACCTTGCCCCTTATGACCTCAAGGAGCAAGATTCCAGATCGGCCCATCTGAGCTTTCATTTTCTCAAAGGCAGAGTAGATACCCAGGGCTCAGTTTACACCTATCGCCATTTCTAGCCACTGGGGGACCATAGGCAAGCTGGGGGAACTCATATTAATGTTAAAAAACCTCATAATTTTCATGCCATGGGACCTTTATCAAAACAGAGCCAACAGAGGGACAGATAAGGGTGCAGGGCCAGTATGCACCAGGGGACTGAGTTCTGTATTGGCAACAAGGTCTTGACCTCCTAATGCCAGCACCCCACAGTATCCTACTGTGTGAGGACAGAGGGGACCAGAGTGGATTCATTCAAAAAGAGGAACCAGTGGCTTTGCAGTTATATTGACTTATCAGACATCAAATTATACTCTGGGTCACCATAAGAATTGTGGCTTTTTGAGCTTCTGTTGTTTCTCCATAATTGTTATTTGTCAAATCACTCACAATTTACTATTTGTAATGTAATCGAGGCAATTGATTGTAATATTATATAAATGTAAATTTTGAGCATTACATCTAGAGTTGTGATGTAAATACTATTCTATTTTTGTAAACCATATAAATCAAAAGGTGTGATGAATTCAAGTTTGTACATACTGATCATGCAGCCACTAGCATCCAAGCGTTTTTAACTTGGATTGTCAATTTAATATTTGTAGGAGATATTTGGTGTTTCTTTGTTGCATAATTTGAATAAACTATACAACATCCTTCAACTGGCATTTTCTGGTACTTGAGAGAAAGTCACAGACCACTTTAATTTTTTTAATTTTTTTACTGTTGTTTTCAGTTACATGTGAGTAGACAGGTAGCTAAAACACTACCATGTTCAAAACAATCATCACTTCTTAAGAAGCAATACACAAATAAAAGAAAACATTCGAGTGCTCAGCATAATGTAACAAAAATATGGCAGTAGTTGGTACATTTATCAACAAGGCACCAACGGTATCACTATTGGATTTTTGTCCCTGCTTCTGTATGAGGTTGCCTGAATAATAAAACCTATGTTTCGAGTGTGAATGTAAAAAACAAATCCTTCTCTCTGTACCAGTGCTGGCTCTAATTCCTGCCTTACATGTTAAGGGCAGCTGGGAATTTTGATAAGGTTCAGAAGTGCTTTTGTTTCAATGCACAGTGAAGGAGTGACAATGACTGCCGGTAACAGGAAGGTGATTAAAAGAAGTGTTTAAGATGAGTGGCATAGGTATTCATACTGACAGTAAAAAAAACACAAGTATATTGTCATTGTTTACAGAGAAAGGGGCAGTCCCCCAGTCACACTGAGGCAGAGTGGAGACAGACTGGCATCATCTGTTACTCCACATCTTTTGACATGATGCCATCCTGTTGTGCTCAAACTGTCCACACTTCAGTGGAGGTGAGCGTTGAGGTCGTACTTCTCGCAGAATTTGTCCGTGAAGGGGATGCAGGTGAGCAACTCGCACCATTCACACTTGATTGGGTAGACATAGAAAAGCACCACAAGGCCCGAAAAGAGCCCGACAAACACCAGCATGAAGACGATAATCTGACAGCGTTTGCGGTAGAGGTCCATGCGGCCAAAGCTGATGTAGGGTAAGAAGGCGAAGGACAGGAAGAAGCCAGAAATGAAGCCAGAAATGTGGGCGAAATTGTCAATCCAGGGCAACAGCCCAAAGGCAAAGAGGAAGAGCACCACACACAGCAGCTTGGTAAAGGCCCTCCAGGGCTGGGCAAGGATCTGCCAGCTCTGAAACAACTCCACGAACAGGCAGGCCAGGATCCCAAATTGAGAGCCAGCTGGGCCCACCTGACACAAAGACAGCAGAGAGAGGGGCGTAAGCCTACAAAAACATGTTTACAAACATTTATAACTTCATTTGAAAGTTCTTTGCATTGTATGGTTTTCTTAGTAAAGCTGATGAGCTCCCAAATGGGAAATCGCCCACAAATAATATGACTTATAAATGCACTGTTCCGCACTGGTATTTTGTGGGTGTTAGACTGGTGATCACCTCTGCTCTATAGGGCAAAAAGATGGCTGAAGCTAAGTTGCCAGTGATGCCACTGAGAATGTAAATGATTGAGATGCGCAACCAGCCCGCTAGCTTCTCCAGGTCCCTCAGGATGGTCATCTGGAAAGCCACCGACACCAGGCAGTGAAGGATCCTGGGGGAATGGAAATGGACAAAGTGCTCATGTGTTTGCAATGTGAGGTGTGTAGGAGAAAAGCTGCACGTGTTGGGAAGATAATTCCTCTGTGTAAAGGAGACAAACCCCTCAGCAGACCGATGACTTTTCCCATCAACAAAATCGGTCTCTATCTCATTGAAGCTTAATGAGTTTATGTAGCGAGAGCACTTTGTTTAATTACCCAGGAGACAGATAACAGACAGCATGAAGATGAAGCACTACTCCTTTTAACAGTGAGGTCAGCTCTATGTGCTGATTGACTGAATGACAGGTCTTAACTACGTCAGTCTAAAATATACAGTGCATAACTGCAAATAATGCATCTGCATAGTATATTTAACATATTTGTGACATACAGTACATAAGTACATTGAGAGCAACTCCAGCTATAAGTTAATAAATAAGTTGATTCACTATATTGTACCAAAGTATCTTTATTTAGCCAAACTTATATCAAAAGAAAATGGAAGTACTTTATTCTATTAGACTACCTATATTATATTTATTCCAACAATTTGCAACATTTCATGCACTCTTGCATTTCTATTATACAACCAGTTAACCACCAATAAGCTCACCTGTGCTGTGTGCTTTTTCTTCTGCTGTTGTTTGTCCTCAGTTTTCTCTTTTACATATTTGCTGAATGTCTTTATCTTTCTATGCTTTTGTTTTTTTGTGATGCAAGTATGAATACACCAAGAGCTACTGACAGCTGCAATCAATTTCCTTGTACTGTATGTGCCAAACATATTTGGCCAATAAACCTGACTATGATTCTGATCTTTTAATCATCCTGTTCCTCACCGCTGGGTGCAAACACATTCCTTGAAAACACTGATCTAGTATGCCAGGCTGAGACAAAACTGAACTGATTTATTGACTGATAGGCTGAACTGATCTGCTAAATTGTGCTTCTGGTTAGCAAGGTTTGCTTTCATTTGTACCATTTTTACACAAATAGTGAGTTTTTTTTCCTTTTTTAACCTACTCATGTTTGAAACTGACTTTAAAAAATAACTACACAAAACAACTTAAATATAACTTTTAATAGTACGATCAAATACATGAGCTATACTTTTTGTCTGTTTCTTTTGCCAGGCAAATTTTAGCATAAGCAGAACTACTTGCTGACCACTACTGACTCACCCAGCATGCAGGAAAAGTGAGAGCCAGAGCCTGTAAAACTGATCTGGGATCTCTGGGTTGAGGAAAGGCAACAGTCCACACACATCATCCATGCAGTGCACCTGAAGAAGGACATAGCACAGCATCTTAAGTAATGCCCCTCATTCATACACTATTATACTATTAATGTGACAATCAAAGATCACTAATGACGATGCAAATGAATAAAGACTCATATTGGTATTCAGGAAGTTTACAAAATAGTAAACCAGATTAATAATAGCAACAGATGCAATGCAAATTAAGTTTAGCACTTTTTGCATTAAGTAACTTGTCTCCTTTTTTTTCCCCATGAGAAAATTAAATGTCTAATTTGTGTATATTAAGGAGAAAGTTGCTTACTTGAGAGCAGAGAGTAGCCTCCTCATGAAAGTAGCCTTTCATGAAGTCACAATATTCCCGGGATGTGATTTCACACCTTTAAGAAAACAAGCAGCAATTATTAAATTAGTCAACTAGTCATACATCATGTTTTTTCATGTTTAATAGTCCAGGATAAATGTTTGTCATAGGTTCATTAGCCCTCCTCACCTCCCTTTGGTTCCAATGCAGCAGGGTCGGCCTGTGATGGTACAGTCTATATGAGGCAGGTTGGTGTGGTTCCCTGTGTTGTACCTGGTACAAATCTGAAAGCCAAAGCAGTTTTTTTTGGAGCGATTTAAATTTTTTTTTTGCCATTAATGTATCCCAGAGTTCCATTGATATCTAAATAGTGCAGTATTGACTCTAACAATTCTGCTATCCCCTCCACCCCACCACACACACACAAACTAACTGTATTGTATATGTATATTGAGAAAGAATACTTTTCAAATACTGGAACTAATTAATTCCCCCAAGCATTTCATCAAGGTCCGATTATATGTAAGTGATGACCAGTGACATAACTTTTTAGACAACCTTATTTTTAATCTCCCTCTTTGTCTAAATAAATTAATAATAAATACATTACTGTACTCACTGGCCACTTGCTGATGTCATCAGGCCATTCATGAGGTGATACTGAGGCAGGCTCCAGACAGATCCTGTAATGAGACAAACAATAGACACACCTTATATGTACCAATCAGTATCATTTAATACTGTGCAATGAAGGAACTACTAGTGTATCTACCTGGGATCCTGATGGCACACGGAGCCATACTGTCTGTCTTTTCCATTTAACTGGGGTGTACTGGAATGCCTCGGCCATTTTACCCACACAGCTAGAGTACTCTAGAAATAAAACCACAAAAGAAGGGGTTAGAAATTCCCACAGCCTCTATCTGTAGTTGAATTAAAAAGTTTGAGGAAGACCATTTTTTTTTTTTACAGACCGAGCATTCCTCCTCTGAGGTTTGGACGCAGCCGGAACGATCGTTACGCACACAGCAGGCAGAGTTGCGTTCGATAGCTCTCTTTTCCCTGATAAGATCATGCACCTGTTTGTCCTGCCGCATGCATGGAGAGAATTTGGCCCCCAAGTGGATCAGAGCTTCCTAACAATGCACAGATAAGGGAAAAATCTAAAATGTAGTATTTATTTAAAGACATTTACACATGATTGCTGGTATTCTTGATATTCTATCAAGAGAAGAGTGCTCACCGACCCCGGCCCGATCCAAAAGTTCTCCTGCTGCACAAACTTGACATTTTCATACACACCTTTGTTTCTTAAAACCTACATCAGAAGACATCAAAATCACAACGAGTACAATAATTATGAAAGGAGTCATAATGAGATTAAAATATTCTGTGTTGACAAATCATCACAACTGAGCTGTTACTCACAGAATCAACTGTCTCATGCTGGGAAAAGCCCACTGGTGCAATACCATAGATGCAAACAGCCAGGATAGTGATGAGCAAATGGACAACGGTGATCCAGTATGTAAAAAAAGGTCTAGAGGAAATAGAAAGTATGTATTTCAAAGAACAGCAGCACTCATCATCCATCACTGTCATCCACTGAGGAAAGCAGAGAGAGAGTGTGCTCATTAGTCAGATATGGGAGAGGTGCAGTACCTATGGTCATCCATGTCCTCTATCTGCCTCTTCACGTAGCTGTCAATGCGCTTGCGATAGGTTCGGTTTGTGAGCTTCCCTACCATGCCCAATCCATAAGGCCTCTTCTCTCGGGCAAAAAGCTTCTTGACAGGTACAACAATGCGCTGGCCCCGCCGCTGTCCGGTAACACTCACCACCTCCTGCCGCAAGGGCACCTTTGGTGGACCTGGAGTTCCTTCTTTGGCTTTACGCCACCCTCGCTCCAAAGGTCTGGAACAGTTGGCAGAGGAGACAACACTTGATTACTTTTAAGGGTTCAGGGGCATCATCTGGCTAAATCACCAACGGGATCAATAATATTCATCTTTTTGTCAGATGGGTTATCAATAGAGCTGTTATGTTTACTCATGCTTAGCTTCTGAGTTTGATCAGTGCATCCAATTAGTGTATATCATATTTTCTTATATTGTACATTAATGGTGACTCGTGGTTTGACATTATGTGCAAATCTCATAGTGAAAACTGTTTTCCTGTAACATGGATCGTTATTATTTTAAAAATGTTGGTATCCGCGTAGCCTGAACGACTAACACGTGACCACACTACAGTAACTTACAGCATGAGATGACTTCTCTCTAGCTCTGTCTTATCTAGGGCACTGCCTGTCAGCTCCGTCTCATCCTTCTTGCTGCTGGGCTCTACTTCTTTCACGGCCGCCTCAGACAGTGACTCAAACACCTCATCTGCGTACGTGGACAACTCTTCCTGCATTAAAATATCCTAGGAAGAACATTGTGGCAATAAAAATAGTAAGTAATGCCATGGGTTTTCAAAATGAGAATTATTATTCAATTATAAATAAACATGGTTACACAGTAACGACAACATAACAACATTGTTGTTTTTACTGTCTTACTCTGGCAAAGAAAGATGTGTCTAGTTCATCAGGAAAGTCAACCATGTCCTCCTCCATGAAGCTGGCTGGGGTGAAGCTGCGTCTTTGGGTCCGTCTTAAAGTAGTGCTTTCCCGTATTGAACGCCCCTGAGAAACACACACACACACACACGTAATCTTTCCATCACAGCAGTTTACAAAGTAATACAGTATCAATAATGTCCAATAAAGTACAGTGTTTTAATAAATGTCTTTTTCTGTTTATTTATCATGTTATTTTTGCAAGCATTGCATACATATGTGTATTGAATCTGTTCAGTGGATCTCATCCCTCTCACTCACCTTGACCAACGCTGCTGCGGCCCTAAAGCTCATCTTTGCCACAGACTCCCTCTTACGTCGACGAGGCAGTCGGTTGAGACCTGAGCGGGAGCTGGTGAAGGAACAAAGCGAGGCGGCTCCAGGGGTGATGGGGGTTTGAGGCACGCTGAAGCCATCCACCTCCTCCACCATACGGAAGGCTCGTCCTCGTGCCAATGGGTCCACAATCTGAAAACCAATGGGTTCAACAAGTGGAAGTTATAAAGTATGTGAATATGAATTATCAAGAGACAGACATATTTTACTATTCAACACATGCTGTAGCCTACATAATGTCAATTCAACACTAGAGATAGACTCAAAATAAGGGGAATTTTTGGTCATAATGCACCTTTGTGCAAAGTTCATGTCCCAGTTGATATATTCAAGAACATCAATCTGTAATTTTTTTAGGTTAAAATACATGATTGTCCACTATCTGCATTACATTTTGTCATTAAAAATATGGATTAAAATTAAAACAGCAATAAGCAAAGCAACCCATACATTCCTTTACCTTTTGCATGCCATATTGTGAAGAAGGGACATAGAGAGGAGGCGGGGTCTCCGTGCTCGTTAAGGAGATGTTGTCCTGGCTGGGCAGATCCATCTCTCGGATCACCTGTGGTTTCAGCTTTCCGTAGCGCAGGCTGCAGTGGCGCAAGCTTTTCCTCTGCCATTTCTGGGTGGCATCTCCGTCCTTACTGACCCCAAACCAGTCCGCTGTTCCCCTAACACCACAAACATTGACCTTTCAGCTCTGGTTTGCCAAACACACACACTTTTTTTATTTCTCCCAGAGAGATTAAATGCTATATGGTTACGTGAAAGTTGAGATGTAGATGCACTCATTGATGACCCTCTTAAGAGGCCTGCATAAGGAGGAATGGGTCGGCAAACATGCGTCAAACTGATAAGACTGCACTTCACTAGATAGTGCAAGAAATAGGCACAGTAGAGGGAACAAGTCTGGGCATGTTAATGTCCAGGAACACTGGGAAGGACAGGGAGGCAGGTACACACACACACACACACACACACACAAACACACAAACACACACACTGAATGCATCTCTCCCAAAGTCTATAGGTTCAAAGAAAAAGAGAACAAGAGAGGGATTTACTGGATTCTGATGCTGCAAATAAAATCAAACTTATTCTGAGTTTCCTGTTTTTAATTGACACAAGCAGACAGAGAATTAACAAAGAACTGTGTTTTTTTTTTAGGTTTTACCCATGTTCTACTCCACTCCCATTGAAACATACCTTGATGAATATACATGCAATCACATTGTTGAAGTTGAAGCCTAATAAGTAACAGAGCAAACAATGTTACTGCACCCCGAGGGCAGGAAGTGGAAGTGGAACAATTCTTCAAA
The DNA here is from genome assembly GCF_010015445.1 of Perca fluviatilis. Taxonomy (NCBI): domain Eukaryota; kingdom Metazoa; phylum Chordata; class Actinopteri; order Perciformes; family Percidae; genus Perca; species Perca fluviatilis. The sequence goes on along the minus strand of NC_053126.1, from coordinate 16,996,036 downwards.
GGAAAGCTCAGGGAAGCTAGCTGTTTCTACACTAATTACCAGCTGCAGAGTGAATATTCAGTGAAGTTCAGTTACAATCTATTTCTCACTAGCTCAGCTCACTCTTTCTGTCAGTAAATACATTTTGCTGGTTGTCTGGTTCTCTGCTCTTAAAATATGCCTCAGTGACAAGATTGAACCTAAGATTGTAGCTAATATTCTAGCATATGTGTGCCTTTCTTTGCAGCAGTGGACATGCCCTCGGTAACCTTAGTTTCTATGAATATGATTACGTAAACATGGCCCAGACTTGTCTTATCAGTATCCACAAAAGAAGCCTTCAGACCTGGCATGTCAGCATTAAAACACTGGCCCACTAACAAGTATACTCAGAAGCAACAACTTCTTGTGATGAATGCTGTTTGACAGATGTGTAGGGAAATGTGTAGCCCTTCTCACTGCCTGGCTGGGTCATTACTGGAACATGACAGCTTTTAGTTTCAGGTCTTCTTTTGACTCCTTTAAAAAGAAATCTTTGTGGCGAAGATATGACTCACAGCTGCAACAGCTGATGACTGAGCGAGAAACAACAATTCTTGTGAATCTTTTGATGTGTGTCTCATATGTAACTATCTGTGACAAAGTGACAACATTGGCAAAACCATGTCAGAATTATCATTGTAAACTGTAAGCTAAACAACATACATACAGTGAGTATAGTCCTGACTCCTGACCCTAAACACTTGGAGTCTTGTGAGGGACTTCCTGCCGTACCTGAGCAGGGTTCTGGAGAGAGAGTGGTGTTTCCTGATGCTGCGGCGAGCAGCCCGCTGCCCCTTAATGGGAACCGTGTTAATTCGCTCAAAGTGCACCCTTCTGCTGCTGTGACCAGGCAGAGCAGGGCCGGAAGGTGAGAAGGGACAGAAGGAAGAGAAGAAAACAGAAAAGACAACAACAGGCAGTGAGAAGGAAATATGCAGCTGGACAGGGCTGTAGCCATCATGCAGAGAGAGCTAAGCAGACTGTTGGGTTAAGACTTGTTTTTTAAGAGATTTACAACATTAGTAAAAAAAATTACCAGGCATAGATAGATGATAGAAACAGTCATGCAATTTGGAAAAGGTAAGGAGAGCAGAAACACTGTAGTTACATTGAAAAGTTATTTATTTACATGCCATGGGAAACAGGCTGCTAAAATCTTCCATTTAACTACTGTAGCATTTCATTCCATAACCTACAAACTGCAAAATGTGCAAGTTCTTCATATTTTAATCTTGAAGCATGCTACAACCCACTTATATCAAGACATTAATATATAAATTCAGTGTATTGCTAGCTGTGTTTACCTCTTTATGGTCTGAGTGATGGATGATTGACGTTGTAAGACAGGCCGCCGGGTGTCAAAGAGGTCGCGGGGTGGGGACTGGAGGTGAGAGGTCTCCACTGGCATGCTGATACTGCGTAGGAACCCCTGCCTCTTCACCGGCTAAACAGAAAAGGACGCATAGGAAAAGTGTGAAAACAAGTCATGACAAAAATGACAAAAAACAAGAAGGGGATTCAGCAAAAAAAAACACCTGAACAAAAGTGGGTGGCTCGTCTAGTGACATCTGAGCCGTGGGAATGTCCAGTCTGAGCCAGGGAGGTTTCTTCCTCTGCAGGCTGCTGGTGCTCTCGCGCCGTGGTTCAGCCATGTTCTCTGTCCCACCCCAGGCCTGCCAGCTACACAGATAGAGACGGAGAAGACATTATCATGAGTCTCAATGAATCACATGTAATATTGAGTAACAACACATAATCAAAATTTAAGGGCATTGTTTGCAGTTATAAACATGATGGTTACAAAGATTTTGTGCTGCAAAATTGTTTCACAAGAGGGTGCTAAGGCCCCTTATTTGATGCAGGCATGGGCGTTCACATATTTCTGTTCATTGGATAGTTAAGGGAAAACCACTAAAAAACAGCCTGCAGCTGTTTTACCCCTTCCCCAAAACAGTTCACAGAGCCATTTAAAAAAGCCATAAATATGTGTACTGGATAGTGGGGAGGTTTGCAATCTTAAAAATAATCCCTTCATTCTACAGTTAAAATCAAATGTAATCCCTCTTTGTGGTTAAAAGTTGCTCTGCATCCAGCAGACATCCATCAGAGACTAATGACTGAGTATGCATTCCCACGACGAGGCCTGTGGACCAAAGGAGGTGCACAGTAAACCACCTAAACATCAGACAGCCTGCCTGTAGCTGCAGCCTTGTTATCACCAGGACCTCATTTTATTGTCCCACCATCTAACCTCATTTCTCAGGGCCTGGTGGTTCATTTCCTGTCATTTACTTAATTCCCATTATTCCCATGGAAAACTGAATTCCTTTACCCCTTACTCAGGCATCATTTGCACTTCAAATGATCAAGTGTGTGTATGCATATTTATGCATGTATCATTGATTAAAGCAATCATTCATTCTGCAGCCATGAGGAAGGTGCAAAATAATGACCACCTTTCTGCAAAGCTCAAATGTGTAAACTTGCAAACGAGAGTGTCTCCTCAACTATGGAGCTGTGACAAAACCAAATTAATTTGAAGAATCCCTTTCTCATTTTTTTATTATTTCTGTTTCACAAGATGGAATCGTTACACACTCAGTCTTAATGTCACATCAGGGGCTTTGAGCTTTTCAGCAGGTCATGTCCTCACTTTTCTTGTTACAGATGCAGCTCCTTGAAAAAAAGTCCACGGCTTCTAGTGACCACATCTGCTTCCCATCGCAACGCACCACAAGCTTCTGTTTTAGCCCAAGTGGTGATGGGAAGTGTTGTCAGTGGATCTCAGCAGAGACGCAAGGAAAACCTCAGACTGAGGGCAGCTGGGGTCATCACCAATGTGTTAATATTCAAACACGGTCTAGCTCTCACTGACAGGCATTTTTTAATCTACCAGTTCCCAGAAGGACACTGGTATAGTTACTATATCATATGCTGACATTTCTACCACAAAAACAGTATTGAGCATGCTACAAGAGGCAGAAAACCCTGATGGTATGTTTATAAAACAGCTGTGTGCATTGTATGTTATAGTGGTTTCATATTTCCTTCACTGTCAGTCTGGAAGGTTTTTGGCCTTTTGCACCTACTAGGCTTTTACATTGAATGTTGTCTGACCTCCAGTGACATGGTCTGGACTGTGATACCAGATTAGCAAGGCAGACTGGATCAAAACCGGCTGGTATAGAGTCAGAGACTGCCGAGTGTGGGAAAACGAGAGTGATAGGTGGATGAGGACCAGTAAACAGAGTGCAAACTGATATTTGACATATTCTGTTTCACTATGCTCTACTTGTATTACTAAAGAAAGGCTGTAAATACTGAGTCACAGAGAAGACTCATCACAGACTTCCTCTCTCTCATGGGCCAGCTACTAACATTAGGGAACTGCAAATCCATTATCTCAGCTTGTGCACAACAGCCCTTTCTCTTGCCTCAGGCTAAAACACCCTAACATTTGATTACTTTCACCATTAGTTCAAACAGCGGGGCTCCTGATATAGAGCAGATCAGTAAAGGGATGAGGCATCTGCTTCAGGGTAACATATTTGAAATGACTGGGACTGAACTAAAAGCAGACAGCAAGGGAACCTAATTTTCCTCCATGCTAAACATTGTTTGATTGCTTAAGCTTTGGCACCTCCTGATTTAACTAAGTTTGCCCTGAATGCTGTGTTGATGCTGCTCTGCCGCCAGAGAACGAAGGAGGGACGGGCAGAAGCAAACTAAACAAATCTCAATGTTCCTGTGCTGCGCTTCTCCTCCTGCTTAGGCTTTTTTCCTGCCTACGGTCTCTCACTCCTCTCTTCCTTGTATGCATGTGGTCTAATTTACAGGCAATTAGAGCTTCATAGTTTCTTTATGCCTGCTGTCTACTTGCTAGCCAGATTAAACCCACACAAACTTTAAAAAAAAACTCCAAACTATGTAAATAAAGTGAGAGGGTGGCTGGAATATTTCATAGCTTTAAATGACAGTGAGTACTAAACATCTGTATCTCCCACAGCAGCAAAAACGGTTTTCTGATCATGCCAAATACAAATGAACACATATACATCTAAAAGTAGCCTTGCAGAAGATGCCAGCAAAACATGATGCATCAAATGCCATGCTGCTATTGTTATGGTTTTCCATTAGCTCACTGATCAGTGGGTTGTAAGAGCATTTGGTCACAGCCCAAGGTAAACCTCCAACGTTTGACAGACAGCCAAGCCAAGTGCCTCAGAAGTCTGTCTCTCTCTTTCTCTCTCGTTCTCCTCCAAAGTCAACATGGCAACTAAACTGGCATGGGCCTTGCAACTAGTGTCTCAGGAGGAGTTTAGCTGGAACAGTTGGCATAGTCATTGGTCATACGCAAGCGTGGCTATGAGCGCCGACTCATTTCTCACTTTGAGGGAGCACTCAAAATATCTCTCATCCCCCATTGAGTGATGATTAGAAATCACTGCACAGAGAAGGAGAGACTCAAGGTTGGTGCCTGTCTGAATAAGACAGTTCTTCATAGGCAGAGAGTACTTCTGAAGAACAAATATCCTTGGGGGAAGGAGAGTTGATTGAATTTTGTGTTTGGCAATTATCCAGGCTGGAGGATTAGCCCTCCCTTGGCAGTTATCTGTTCATGGTCAAGTTTGACGGTTAAAGAAAATCAGTTGTAATATAATGGCTTAGTGAGACAAGACTATTCTATTGAATTCATTCAACCTGACCAACTGCTTAGCTAATGCACCACAATGTCTTATCTTACTGTCAAGGTAATTGCGTGTTTTTTTGGTTGAAATGTCGTACAGTATGGCAACAATTCAAAGCGTGTAATAGTTTCCTACAGTGTTTACATTCCCAGCACTGATTTCAGGTTCACATTCTTTAGACCACAATGATTTAATCTAGTTTTTCAAAAAGATTTGTTTTTATTTCACGATACACATCTGAAGAGGGAAAACACCCACACCCATAACTTTGTAATGCGCCTCACAAGATTGGCTTCCTGCTGTCGATTTTGCTCCTTGTGAGAATCTAACACTTCCTACTCAATTACAAGACCCATGGAAACCCTGCATGGATTGTTTTTAATTCTGGGGCTGACATTGCTTCTTTACAACACTTCTTCTCTCCATTAGGCAGGGGAAAACAGACAGGCAGACAAAACACAGAGGACAAACTGACATCGCTCCAGGTGCAGGGACATCCAGCAGGCCATAATGACGGGTTGACAGGCATAACCAGCACTCTTTTTCTCTGTCTGGGTAGCTGCAATCTATTGTATTACCTTCTGCATACAAACTCAAGCTCAATGATGTTTTCCATGCCATCATTTAATATAATCACTTGGTAATGGTCTCCAGTCATGCAGAAAAAGGCACTGGGTTATAGGCACAAAGCCACCTTGAACATATTCAAGCCGAAGTAAAAAAATCTAAGTGAGGATGGGGGCCGTGCTACTGTTTCATTTTGTGCTTGTTCATTGTGCACAACATAACCAGTTTTCTCTGACCACTCTCACGCTTCAAATATGTGCAGAGGCTTGCAAGAGAGCATTGCCCTCCTGTTACATTCACATTCATCATAAATAAAATATTACAGTAATCTGGTCATGGCCTCTTCTATATTGAATCTTTTTTTGCAGATGCCTTGTTTAAAATGTTCAGTCTTGAATTTATTGTGGTACATGAAGAGAAATTTAGAGAGCTATTTAAACTAAACATGTATAATCTAAAATCGACACATGACTTAACATAGCATGCATTTTAGAAAAATAATTTATGGATTAAACATTTCTAAGATAAAATATTTGTACATTCTTGAAATCTTCTACGTATATCCAGGGCCCTTTCGAATCTCAGTGCATGCCATACCCACATTCCTCAAGATCTCTGGCTGAAACTGAACCAAGCTGAAATGGCAGAGAATGAAACCACATGAAGTCTAACCATTACGGACAGGAGCTGGCTGGTTTCCGGGTACTCTGTGTACTCTACTGCTATGCGCTACTCTACAGGAGGCAGGCTAGCTGCAGCCACACTGAGGGTGGCTGACAGAGCCGTGTCACTGAGGCTGACAAAGCCTCAGGTGGCTGGCCAAGCAGGGCCCTGCTTGCTCCCAACAGGGAATATAAAGTCAGGGCGGACAGTGGACAGGAAGAATTGTTGCCTAGCATGCACAGGCAGGCGCCATGATGGATGACCTCATTCATCTGGTAGTAAGAAGGCCGGATACCTCATTCTTGAGAGCTGCAGCGCTTCCTCGCCCCAGGCCTTCTTTTCTCCTTTCCCTTTTCCATCCTTCTTTTCTTCCTGCATGTTGCTTCTGCTTCTTTCTCCACTATGGGTCAACCGTTTGACCACTTTGGCTCAAATAATTATTGTGTTGTTATCTAAACACTTTTCCATGTATTAGCAAGCTTTTTGATATTGAGTGCCGTTGATACAATTCTATGTAATGTATGCAGGTTTCAGATTGATTAACAGATTGCTGTCTTCCTGAAAACCTAATGGCACAAACATATTATGTTTGGTTTTCCCCATGCTCTAACAGTTAGTCATTCACTATAAATGTTCCTACTATCCATTGTTTTCTTATGTTTCACTCCATGCATAGGCAAGGCTTGACACTGGAAACAATGGAGGGAAACTAGGCTATTCAGACAATCACTCTCCCTGTTATTCTCTCACTAATATAACTAGAAACATTCTTGGTAAAGCCTCTTCTCAATATACAGCACAGGCCAAAAGTTTCGACACACCTTCTCATTCAATGTGTTTCTTTATTTTCATGACTATTTACATTGTAGATTCCCACTGAAGGCATCAAAACTATGAATGAACACATATGGAATTATGTACTTAACAAAAAAGTGTGAAATAACTGAAAACATGTCTTATATTTTAGATCCCTCAAAGTAGCCACCCTTTGCTTTTTTGATAGCACTGCAAACCCTTGGTGTTCTCTCAATGAGCTTCATGAGGTAGTCACCTGAAATGGTTTTCACTTCACAGGTGTGCCTTGTCAGGGTTAATTAGTGGATTTTTTTCCCTTATTAATAAAAAAGCAAAGGGTGGCTACTTTGAAGAATCTAAAATATAAGACATCTTTTCAGTTATTTCACACTTTTTTGTTAAGTACATAATTCCATATGTGTTCATTCATAGTTGTGATGCCTTCAGTGAGAATCTACAATGTAAATAGTCATGAAAATAAAAGGAAACGCATTGAATGAGAAGGTGTGTCCAAACTTTTGGCCTGTACTGTAGGAAGAAAACATACAAAGGAAATCAGACTTCTTTTTTTTATAAATGCCATCTAGATCAGACTTACTTAATGCTGCCAATATGATATCAATCTCAATATACAGTAGCTGTAGTTCCCTTAAATGGGATTTCATAATGATGAGCAGGAACCCATGACCACATAGTCATTCTAGGGAATGGGTGGAGGCATGTGGGAAACAAATGAATAAGCAACAGATCTGGCAATTCACCCAGCCAGATGAACTAAACATAAATCATTTGCACTTAAGGCATGTGTCTTGTGTAGTTCTTACAGGCATCTGAGGCCCATCTGTGCATTAATTGCAAAACTATGCTTTTGATCTTTATATAGCACACTGTGCTTCCGACCGGGGTTAAATTAAGAAGCTGAACAAACTACAAAGCAATACACTTTCATTTGTGTGAGGAGAACAAAAACTGAGAAGGAAACAAAGCACTAAAATAAACGTCTTTTACCGCAGAGCCGACATTAATGCAAGGTGACATAACAAGTTGCCAAAGTTGATTTGGATTCAGAGTTACATCTATGATTAAAGAGTAATTAGAGCATTTCTCTAATAAGTCTTTTCATTTCTGGCTGCTCTGGCAAAAATGGAAGCTGTGTGACTTAAACACATGGCTTCCACACATATTGCTCTTCAACAAAAATAAAATTGAGCTCTCTATCTCTCTTTCTGCCCATCTTACAAGGAAGAAAATACTCCGCAGGCCAAAGAGTGAAGTGCAACTGAGCATCAGTAAAGCGGCAGTCATCTGAATTGACCCTAGTGACATGTGACAGGCTGTCACACCAAACCAGCCCTTACGACATTAAAAAACACACAGAGAGACAGCAGAAATATCTGTCGCAGCTGAACCTGAGATCAAGTGTCACAGCTAGCGGAGGGGCAGGCATGGTGGGTGGGTGGGGCTGCTGTGACAGGCAAAGTCAGTGGTTGAGGGTGGTCATGGCTGACGGACCCAGCCTAGGAGGGTGGAGCAGCTCATGCCTTTTCTCATGTTTTCCTCCGTTCTTTAGCTCAGGCTGTCAGCACTCGGTGGGATTTTACAATGAAGACTTAACCTTTTAGTCTCTGTGGTTTGAGTCTGGACTGACAGATTTGTATTGGGTCTATTGCCAGGCTCCCTCGCTGTCATAACAGTGTTTACTAAATGACAGGATCAAGTGCCAGAGATATGAATAGCTCATGAAAGTATAAATGGCCTCCTAACAGCGGGCCGTGTGCATGTGGTATATTTATAGAGCTCAATTGCAAATGTACGTCTGGATGAAACTGTAGACCAACATGAAAAACATCCTGCTCCATATCTCTAGGCAGTGGGCTGTTTTCTGTCAAAAAAGTGCAACAACACCTCTCAAAAGCTGTGCACATCAAACTAGTTTAATGGAACTGGATGCGTTTATTTATCTCTGTGCAAGAAGTAACCACCACCAGAAGCAATATCCGTATTCACCATCTTACTGCCTGTCTGCACCGCTTCTCGTCTTCCTCAACAAAGCCTGATATATTGCCAGGCGAAAGCAGGTCCTAGAAAATTGTGCTTGCTTATTTTATCAGCACAATCCCCATGCTTTTCTACGGGCAGCAATATCCTGCACAGGAAATCAATATGAAGAAGAGGTGAGATGTGTTAAGAGTACACAGGAACAAAGATATACAATTACTTTAATCTCAGTGTGTTGACAAACAGCCGACTGAATATGACCTCTGCCTAGAACAAAGTTTTCCTCCTTTTTGCTGTACAGGTGAAACATTATTACATGCATGGCTAATTCAGCACTTGAATTATTTAGTCATTCTGCGCAGGTGAATTATTTACTACATACTTGGTACTTTCGCGGCTGTGCACATGGCCAAGTCCCCTTAGCTACGGCATCTCTGTTCTCAGGGTTGGTAACGGGCCTGTTTTAGCTCACAACAGATAGTAAAGGCTTGTCTTCACTTCTGTGGAAAAATAAGGTTCACTTAGTAAATCTGTGTCATGTCTCAGTTCAGAGCTGTGTTTGTGTCTCTAATCTTGAGGAAAAAGCTCTATTTTTACTTGGACTATTGCAATGTATTGTGTTACTGCTATACTACTTAGACATCACATTGCACAAACTGTTTAATGACTCTATATTTGGTCTGTATTTTTGGTGGACTCGTTACTGTATTTTGTATGTTTATATTTTGCGTATTTAATGTGTAACTCAATTTTGTCTTGAACGTTTATGCTTTGTCTTGGCCAGAATACAAATGTTAATTTGTTCTCAATCGACATACCTGGTTAAATAAAAAAACTCAGCGTGGGCTATATATATCTCACAGGCCAAGACAACTAAATTTGATTTAATACAATAACAAGGGAGTTGTGTGAATATTTCGGGACCACCTCAGTTAGATCAGGTAACACCCTGTTGAATCGGCTCACAGTTAAACGACCTTCACCACTTAAAGCAGTTGATAAGAAGTTAGTTTTAGTTTAAAGCTGGGACTCCAGCAGCCAGACCTGAAACCTCTTTGTTTACCGTAGAAGCTTATCTTCAACTTACTGTATCTCCAGCTGTACCCTACAAGGAAGCTTGGTGCCTAACACAGAGTGAGAAAATCTAGCAGCCCCTGAAACTGTACAACTCCACACTGATCTAAAAAGAGTATGTGCATGACAAACATGGACAGTTAATGAAATTCAACAAGACTGTGATACTCCAGAGGACCTGAACTCATCCCAGAGGCTAACAGAGACCTGTGGTAGATGTTTAAAACCAACAGCCCCACAAAGGGTTTAGAGTGATGAGAAGCAATACAAATTAACTATTATGTTTGCATATTACCAGGAATGAATAATAAGGAAATTAATATAATTTGATTTAAACGACTCATACATCTGAATTAATTTTCCAAAGCATGGAAATGCTTTCATTTCCATATTCCATCCATCCATCGTCAACCACTTATCCCGCGCAACAGGGTCGTGGGGCTGGAGCCAATCCGCAGCATACGTCGGGCCTGAAGGCGGGTACACCCCGGACAGGTCGCCAGTCCATCGCAAGGGCCACACATAGACGAACAACCACTCACTCACACATGCACACCTACGGACAATTTAGGGACACCAATAAACCTAGCCCGCGATGTCTTTGGTCCGTGGGGAGGAAGCCGGAGTACCGGAGAGAACCCACACAGACACGGGGAGAACATGCAAACTCCACACAGAAGGAGAAGGGCCAACGGGGTACGAACCCACAACCTTCTTGCTGTGAGGCGCCAGTGCTAACCACCGCACCACCGTGTCCCCTTCATTTCCATATTAAATTCCCAAATTAGCTGAGCTGTCAAACCAGACCAAAATAAGCCCTTGTCAAAGCTAAATGTCAAAGATCTCTATTTGCACTACTCGCCATTATCAGGAGATCAATAACATGAGCATCAGCCTTTCTGACAATATTGTAGTGTATTACTCACCCCTTGATCTGCCCTGGTTTGATGCAACATCTTAGATGTATGGCTTACTATGGGAAGACGCTTTAGACAACAAAGGGAAGTAAGCCATCTTTCTAGCAGGGCCCAGTCCTTCCAAACATGTCCTGAGAGTACAATCACCTCATTGTCTACGGGAGGTTTGACATTCTCTCTTTAAGTGAGTAAGAGGAGAATCTCAGAAACAGTGTGCCCTAACAACATGTGATCCCCATCTAAATAGTTTCCAGCATGATATCAGCCTGAATCAAGCCTACAAAAAGCTGCATTGTATGGCCTGATGTGGACTGGGCTGAACGAGAGTCATTGTGCAGCCTGATCGTAGTCAAAAAAAGCAAGAGCAAGCTGAAGTTTTCATTCCTCCATCAATGGAAATGGCGCACTAAGCAAATTCCCAGCTGACATAATTACTCAGGGTGAGGCGCATCTATAACTCCATTATAGTTTAGCAGAGATGTCGTATTGGCGTGCACGGTTAATGGACAAAAGCTAGATAAGCATTGAGTCATAAAAACAGAGAAAAAACAGCACAGTGTCATGCTACTGTCACAACTGTTTAGGTTTATCTTTCTGATCTAATCAATCAACAGGATTAAAAATACTTCACAAAGGAGAGCCATCAGCTCTGTCATCTCACATCCTCTGTGGGAGACCACCAGCATGGAGAGAGGTCAGGTTACTGCTTATTTTACAGAGGAGTGCTGGAAGGAAGGAAGTGCAGAGCAGAGGACGGGGGAGACGTGCAAAACGAAGGCAGGAAACACACTGCAGACCGGGCGCATTCTCCGTGTCCGGTCCACACAACCACGGAAACAACATACACTTGCTCACATGCACAGGAACACAACCACATTGCATGTGTAAACATACACATCCCATCCCTGTCCATGATGAGCATATGTCACTGTATGCAGAAAATGTTAGGCCTTAGGCTTGTTTGAGTCAGGCCAGCAGCCAACTCCGGCCTGGCACAGAGCTGCCAGAGAGAGAGATCTGTGTGTGTGTAGTGTGACATTGAAGTTGACACTTCTATTGAAGAGAGCAGATGATGTGTGGCCTGTAGCCCTGGCACAAAGGGAATTAGCAATATTAGCATGGATTCAAGCAGAGAGAGATTGGCTGTCTGGTTTTTCATGACACAGAGCTCTACAAAGTCAACCCCTAAGTTGGCGGTAAAAGGGGTTTCCAAAGGCAATAAGGAATAATTGAATTCTTATTATCTTACCATTACTATAAAATGTAGCTTCTCAAATGACAGCATCCACAGCATGATGATGATGGACTTTAGAGGTTAACAAATTGCCTAATTCAATTTTCCAAAACACTTTCATTCCACTTCAAAATCATTGGACCAACATATTACTCGACATATTACTTTACTACAGCAAATATCTTCAGGATTTGAGGATTAAAATGTAATTTATGTTGCGAAAGATTTTAATTAACAATATACTTTTTTCTCAAAATTGGTCAAAGAGAAGTGAACAAGTTGGAAACCCCCTCTTCAATTAATTTCTTCCAAGTCCAAAATCGCTGCTAAATGTCTCTAAAAGCACACTAAAGTGAACCTGTATCAACAAGAGAGGAGGAAGAGCCATATCAAGGATTGTGAGATTAAAATGGCATACCATGGCAATAAAAACTAAACACTATCTAGTCATGTTCAAGATAATGAATCATTCAATCTAATATTCTAATATTTAAATGTTTTACTAATGTATTCTTTTGACATGACTGTATTAGGAATGTATTAGGAATTTGATTCAAAGCCTCTTTCGTTTTTTTCATGACTCAACCCTCATAGCAAGGTCTAATTAAAGGTTTTTTACCCTTTCAATCTTTTAAAAATTGCTTATGATACACTGAAATCACTAAAATAAATAAAATTCTCCTTGACAGATTTGCAGACCTGTTACAGCCCAGAGTACAGATTATTGACTGCATTGATTTCACCACTGCAAGCTGTGGGCAAGTGTGCGGTGTGTATATGTGTATAGCCAGAGTTCACAGTCAAGTGAAGGACGGGGGATTTCAATTGAGGTTGTTGTGCCAGCAACCTCCTTTTGCGCCATAACACATTTAGTGTCACAAATCATTGTCACATAGAGGCAGATTTTCTTTCAGAAAATCTGTGACTTGATTTTGTCACAGGTAGGAGAACTTTATTTTATTTTTGCAGAGGCAACAGCCACAGAGACCTATTTAATCTTTAGGTTCCCCTCCCTCCAATACAGAGGGGAACCTTTTGTTCAACACACAACTCATTTGAATCTCTTTCATCTGATACACAGGCAAATATGCGGATGAAAGAAAAGCAGAAAAGGCAGAGAGCCATCATTAAAATGAAGTTTATCTTATTGGGAATGACTTATGGAAGATCAAGTTTGACCAACAGATAAGCGCTTGTTCGTAGCTACAGTAAGTGCTCTAGTTCCCAGCACTGCATGTGGTGGGAAGAGCACACAAATCAATCCCACATAAATCAACTACAAACTACCCTCTGCTCAAACTATAGTGTAGAAAAGAAATAAAATAAAGTTCACCAACAGTGTATTTCTGATATAGTCTCCAACATTTCCAACCCACAGGCGAAATCTGTTGGTCTGACAGTTACTCAGCCATTGTGGGAGGACATAAATGTGGGTCACAATGCATTTTGGCAGGGGCTGTGAACAATGTAGATGGTGGAGCAATGATTCAGATAAATGTGAGATGAGATTTGGGTCTGTGTCAAAGCAAGTGAGAATCACTCATAAAGGTGGCGCCATTTCTATGACTGGTTTTCAAAAGACAGTTCTCAGAAAGACCTTGCAGATAAATAAGAACATTCACAGATACATGTGTTTCTCTGCACATGGTAAATATTTGACTTGAATTGCACTGGATTCTGACTGGTCGCATTAGACACACTAATTCCTATAAGCATCAAAATCATGTTATACAATTTAATCTCATTTGCTTTTTTCCTAAACAATTGAATATTTCAGACTCAAGGGTAAAATAACAGAATTTCTGTTTAGTGTAATTTCACTTCTTTTAGAAATTCCATAGCCTCTGTTATAGGCTACTTTGAGGAAGCGAGGGGGCACCCAGGGGAACACGCAGAGGTGAGTCCAGGGTCTCCGAGCTGGGATCAGGGAGATGTAAAAGCAAGGATGATGGGGGCGGAAGGAGGAAGAATGAAGCTATGCAGCTGGGCCAAAAGATCAGTGGAAAAGTCCCAACAAAAGCACAGGAAAACTGGGAAGGCTCAGGGGCAGGTCCTGTGGGACAGTCACAGCCCCAGTAAGGGGGAGGCCTCCTCAATCCTGATTTAACTTATTTAACCCACCAGGTCACATACACACATGTAGGGATGCTTGCTTACTCTGCTCATGGTTTGACAACAAGCAAATTTTGTCATGCAAGAGTGACAAATACTCAATTACTTACTTGCTTATAAATGATCAGGAAATACAATTGGTAAGGAGACAGAATGTCTAGTTCAGACAAGATGAGAGAAGTGAAACAAGAAAAAAACTACTTCCCAGAGTGGGAGTACAAACCCTGACAGCGTCCAAGAATAAATTACTTTTGATTTGCATTACCGTTTGCCGAGTTCTGAGTGAATATGCTTTACCACATATTACGCTTCTAGCATGATGCCTTCACTATAACTGGGCGTGATCAACTGGGCACCATAAATGAGCAGCTTTACATCATTTTCCCTGGCAAGCGTCATTACAAGCTCTGTCAACTGGCAAATGGAAGGCTTGGCATGGGTGTGAGGAGAAGCAGAGGCAGTAGAAAAGGAAAGTTAAGAGTTACAGGATCAGGTATATGTATCTGATAATATGCCAATGGCGCCTGGCTAGTAAAAAAAAAAAAACAGCAGATTAACCAAAATCTATTTGTATAAAAGCACAACTGAAAAATTGAAATAAGACTTAAAGGTCCAATATGTAATATGTTTACTGTAATAAATCCATAAATGACCCCAATGTGTCATCAGGTATTAAGGAAACATGCTTAGTTGAAATACTATCTTTTCTGACAACAATGCTAGAAATGTCCATTCTGTGACGGATTTTCTGTTTGTGTTTTGGCCTGTGTGTTGTTATCAACTGCCCAGTTTCCCAACCAGGCCGGGTTGCCAGATATACCTGTAAAAACTTAAACCCAGCGCACTACAGCTGTAACGTTAGTACAGCCATGAAAGCAGCAAACAAACGAACGAATGGGATCAATGGAGATAGATTCTACCCAACATAAAAAAACGGCATGTTTCTAACAGTTGTGTGACCAGAGACGTTACAAACCCCGGGTAAATATTGGAGATGTATTTGAAAGATGGAGACAGCTTAGAGCCCAAAAGGACGCAGAGTTGGCTAATTTCCTCCTGAACAGGTAAGCATAGCTTCAGGCTAATTTATCACAGCTACTAGGGACGGGCATTTTATGTCATTTCAACATTTGTGTAGCTACTCACATTGAATTATATAGCTAGAGTACCCAAGTTGGTTAATCGCAAAAACAACTGAGACACAGCCAGTAAAGTGATCACGACTGGTCCTGGCTAACACCTCCATGCTAACCCTGTTAACTGCTAAAGTTACCGAAAGACCAGGCAAGCGGGCCACGGCTGTTTACAACGTGTAGCCTCTTCAGCGGCTGTAGCCGACAACGGTGTGTTATTTGAAGCCAAAAGAGGGGGGCTGTGAATCGGGAAGAGAGGACCTTGACTTTGCAGTGTGTTTAGCGATTGTTGCCGTAATTCTAAGCCAATAAAGAGTGTATTTCAGTCGGGTGGAAAAGGACGGCAAGGCAGTGGTATTTTTAGCGGTTCCTATCGTAATTCTAAGCCAACGAAGTTTCTGTCTGGCGTGTGAAGAGGACGGCAAGGTTGTGGTTTTTTTAGTGGTTCCTACTGTAATTCTAAGCTGAAAAAGTGTGTCTGTCAGTTGGGTACAGAGCTCTGCGTGAGCACGGACTGTCAATATAGCCAGCATCTAACGTTAGCTACTCTGCTGTGCTATGGCGTAATGTCAGGCTTTGTGTGACAAGCGTCTAGCAACATTGTTGGATGCTCCGGTCTCAGCCTGGCAACCAACGTGAACTTTGAGTCTGGGGAGGAGGTGGCGGGGGAGACGACTCGCTCAAGTATTTTGAATTTGTACTGCAGTAACTATTTTAAACACTAGCTGTCAGTATTACATATTGCACCTTTAAGATCCACCATGGGCATATTTTAGTGACACAATGAAAACACTCGTATTTCAACACTTAAATGGTTGAAGTTCAGTCAAAAAATTGCATTCAAACCAACTAAGATCCACCTCTTCCGAAAAAAGCCAGTAAAAGAAAAGTCACAGAGGATTCCAAAACACACCCTCATTTCTGGGAAAGTTGCTGCAGTGAGTTTGGCGCATGGTATGTGATGTTGGTGGGACTGTTGAAACTGTCCAGATATAACTGCATGTTCCATTCAGGGAACAGTCAACTTGAGTTTAGCAGTCTGGTATACAATGAGGATTCACAGCTTCTAGGTATGACGACCAACTGTGCCAAAGATAGAGGAGGGGGGGGCTATCCTATTTAAAACTGCACCCTCATCGCTGTTGTAAAAGTACTAGGATATGGTGTTCCTTGAGTGGGTTTCTGGTCTGAGAAAAAGTAAACAGAATACAACACAATGTTGTCATTACAGCATGTCAGCCCTGTGCTGCACTACAGTCTCCACTGTGGATTAGCAAGAAAAAACAACAACAACATTTTCTGGATATATTTTGAATATTATGTTCTGGTCCGTCTAACTCTTCTGTAAAAAAAATCCAATTTTAGAAAGGTTTTAAAGGTTGTAACTAAACGCTTTATCGATTAAATCATTTAATTACGAGGACAAACCAAGAACTTTTGGGTTGGCAGATTTTGAATCTTTTGTCTTTTTAGGTAGCTTTTTAACTCTTGCAGGACAACCCATCTCCAGTGAACAATCAAAAAGCAAAGTAATAATATTCATCTGGACAAAACTCAGTGCATTTCTAACAATTACACTGCAATGAGTAGCCCATCAAGTTGTACTACTGTTTTTTTAAGCCTGTGTGAGCTTTGAAACAAAACCCTCTGTCAAGTGATTTCACCCAGGTAAGACTACACAAACATATTTGACATATATATTCCAGTCTCGAGGCACTAGGTTAAGAAAGATATTTATTGAGTTATCTGTGGACACACCCTCAAACAGCTCTTCACACTTAAAGAGGAAGATCAAAGTTCAAGGAGCCATTGCTGCTTGTCTATAAGTGCTAGCCTACTGGGAAAAATTCCCACATCCCTGAAAATTAGCATTGTCCTGAGGTTAACCAGACTCGCACAACATGTCAGTGAGAACACAAGCTACGGGAACAAAAATTCCCTAAAAACCCCAAATTAGATGTTTTCATCTCAGCTACAGCCTAATGTTGGCCTGAACCAAATAACTGTAAAAACAATTCATAATAACCTGTATTTTCAATTTAGTCACTTCTCCAATTTTCTCCAAACCTGTGCTTCAAAAGTTTCTAGTAAATTCTGTGAATGCTGGTTCATGTATGGCCGTCTGGCTCATGACAGATGAGGTGCTGACTGAGGGAAGGGCAGAGTTTCATGTGGGCAAATGGAGGCCTTGGAGGCTCACAGGTAGCCCTGAAATAGCCCTGTTCCTGCATTATAGCATTACATCACAACTGACTTCCCCGTCATAGCTGCCGCTGCATCATGCCACCACCAAGATGTCATAGGATGGGTAGAACGGGATTCAACGGCTGCGAGTCACACAACAGAGCCGTCAACAGGGGAAGTTTGCAGGCAAACAAGCAGCCATAAGATGATGTATGAGCAACAAACACACTACACGTCCTGTATAATTAAAACCAATGCACCACAAAAATACATGTTTTTTTCCCTCTGATAATAAGGCAGAATGTGCTTACATTCCATAATGCATATGCATTACGGACACAAGAGACACAACACAGTTTCTGTTTTTCCACAAATGCCATATTATTTGACATGCGAGACAAATCACTGTTCCTGCGGCTGAAAACTTAGTCAAAACTGTAACCACATCAAAGTAAAAAAGGTACGAGCTGAGCGAGTACCAGCGAGAACTAGATCAAACACTGCCTGTGGGATCTCTTACCATCAATCCCCTGTAAAAACATACCTGACATGCTTTTAATGCTAATGTCTGTTGGAGCTCAGTTGTGGGAACAGTTGTAACCAAAATATTTAGCAAGAAAGTATGCGTATTGTCTCCAAAGTAGCAGAACAAGTTGGTTAACATGTTTGACCTCTCCAGATACTGCTGCCATGCCCCACATTTACAAATCAACCGATGAGACAATCTTCAATGTAGCAGTTTTCACACAAAGCTGCCCATGATGACAGTCTCAGAAATATGTAATTCAGCTATATATTACTTAAACTCATTAAGCTTTTACGAACACTTAAACAGTAGGTAGTGAGTAGGTCGATCACAACAATATTAGAATAAGTGGATAAGCACTGTTTAAACCAACAGAAACAGGTTTTATTTTAAATTATATTCAAGACCCTAAAGTTTCCAAAGATAATAAATATCTTGAGCAGACTTTTTGCAAAGGGAGAGTAAAAAAAGGCACACAATATAATATAATGATTCCTGAAGTATAAGGGTGCAGCAATAAAAAAAACATGGTTTCTTGTGTTTTGATATATTTTAAAGTAAGAATCATTTAGGCTCACTGAAGAGTTGGAAAACTAGAAAAAGAAGATACAGATTATAGAATATTAAATGATATTGTCATACAGTTTGGATTTTTTTAAATGCTGCTTAAGGGAACTTTATGTGAAAATCAGCATCCTGTCAGGGTTTAGCAGAATGTGAACATGTGAAATGCTTATATGAAAAGCACGCAGAATCATGAGATTATTCCTAAAGGATAGATCCATATAGTGGACTCATTTATGGAAGTGCCCATTAAATAATACAGAAAGAGACAGACTTAATATGGTATGTTATACCATCATATTATTTATTATTATTTGTTTAACATATGGTCAGAGCAACTTTACCTGGTCAGTAATAAATGTAAACTTCAGGTCGCACCCGAAAACAGGATTCTCAAGTGAACAAACTTTTGACACGTGATACAGATGTGTTTGTTGGAGAAAGAGCCTAAGGTTATTTAGAGAAGCATGTGCTCTGCACACATGGGACTGTTCAACTGTAACGCTCATTTCGCCTGAACTCAGAGCAAACTGTGTCCAGAGACTGAAGAAAATGACAACAATCACAGAGAGTACACCCATGTTCGGGAATAGGCAGATTTCAGATTTCAGAGGGCTTCTTCCAGGAAATCTATCGCTGCTTTGTAGTTGTGCGTCATCTCATCAGAAGAGCATCAAATCTACAAAGAAAGACCATTCTTGGCTAAATGACGGTGTCCTGCTTGAAGGTGGAGCATTCCCTCAGAAATCAACCAGTTTCTGACCTCTGGATTTAAAGGAAAATTCTCCTGCATGTTAACCTATATGAGAGAGTGTTAGAACGTGGTTTGATTAACCAGAATGACCCATATTGGACCACCACCCTGCCTAAAGACACAGATGTCTAAAAAAAATTTACATTTCAGTATGGTCTTTTGATTAATGGACAGCTTACAAACAAGGTTATGCACAATTTCAATACGTTTGGTCCATAATAAATACATCCTTGTCCTTAAATCGGAATTGCAAAAAATGTGTATAACAACAGCACTCATTTATAAAATTAAGGATTCATGTGGTAGACTGACCTACCCACCATACACTCAGACTCAGTCTGCTGAGTTCAACCAATAGCAGGCACAACATGAAAACTGAGATGTAAAGGAGTGTATACCATATAGCATATAATGCATATGTACAAATATGTATAACATATTAACAAAAATAAAACCACATTCTTACACTCTCTCATAGGTGAACATGTAGGAAAAGATTAGTTCAAATAGAAAAGGGTGAGGTCAAAAAGAGATTCAATTCTGATGGAAATGCCCCAGATGCATCATCTTGAAGCGATTAGGCCACATGTGAAAAACATCACTATGGTGCTACTGCGTAGTGATGCATGCTTTGAGATGTATGGCAAGAAATATCTATTAAAGAATGGCAATGAATGAAGGTTGATAAAATCATGCTCATTAGCTCTTTTGAAGGCAACACTGTGAAGAAGTTGTACAGGATTGTGAACTTGGCCAGACTGACAGACAGACAGATACCGCGCCATGAGTCATGCAGGCATGACTACAGTTTGGCCCCCTCAACAGCCCCCTGGAAAACTCACATACCAGCTAGTCAACACAGGCCAGTCTGGATGGTCCACCTGCCTCAGCAGAGCTACTCCCAGCTCCCTCCAAGTATCACGTACCCACATGCACCCACATAAACATCCAAACACACACACACACACACGCACACATTGGGAATACTCTCTCTGGGGTCCAGTTGGATCAGATACAGAGGATGAGCATGACTGCCACTATCACACATCAGAGCCCTGCTTTATTGGTGTGATTACATCATCCGAGCAATGATCCCCCTCCTTCCTTGCGATAAGGTTTCAGGAACACTGGGCACACAAACCAGGCCATGTGCTCCTATGTCCTGTCTGCCAAAATAACTCAGCAGTTTCTAATACAGTACGTCTATGGTTTCACTTCAGTCTGCCCAGGTATTGTAGGACATTGGAGCGCGTAACCTTTCCGATGTCAACAAGTTTGCAGTTTGTTAATATGTGAGCTGCCTTCCTGGAGCATTCAACCTCTAATGAGTCAAATCTAGACATTGAGTTAGCCCCTCCATTTGTATGATTTTGTGGAATTTGTGCCCTTCTGTGACTGTCTGTCATGAGTCACTTTGAGTCAATGTGTGTTAGTGCAAAGGAAAAGAATACTTTCAGGATCAAAGGGTTCGAGTGCAGGGAGATTATATGAGAAGCGCATGCTGTCTGCTGCTCTTTTCATCATAAATTATGTAACATTTGTGTGTAGTCATCAATAGCAAAGCAAATGTGTGGTGCTGCTATTTGTTAATTTAAAGAAACATGCATAAACATTCATTATTGCCTTTGATGAAAATGATGGTGATGGTGCTGATAATAACCAGGAGAAGGTGGAAGGGGAGGAAAAGGAGAAGGACTGGGAGAAGGATGAGTGAGGTCATCATGGTGTGACTTTATGCATGATGTATTGCATGATTAGTCAACAACATAGTAATTTAGGTAGCCTACATTCCTTTGGACAAAATTACAATTAGGCCAGGCCATCTTCCATCAGCCTCCAGTCACGTGAGCTCATGTTGCCTCAACTTGGTTCTAATGAAAGTAATCTCTCCTGAATTTGGCAAAGTTTAATTAAAAAATAAAAGTAATTTAGCTTCTTAGCCTGTGGCTCATTTTGGATATGAGGGTAATTTCACACATTGCCATCTCTTAAATGTTTCACACTTTGTTTTAAAAAAGATGATTGGGCCTAAAGGTAGCCCCAATTATACTACATGAGCACTATAAATAGCCTACTACTTTCACTATGATAACTCCACTACAAGCAGGGCAAACGGCACTGCACCCTGTAACCTAAACTATGCTCTGCTTACTATGTCCAGCCTATATGTGAAGGATTCCCATGTCGACCAATTGACCAATAATTCTATCTACTAGTAGCCTATAAACTCGTTTATCCTCCTCGATCACGACGCGTGAGCGCTTCCTACGCCTGCTGCCTTCCGTATGGGCGACCACAGGAGACAGTCATCAAATAATGACACAACTTACCCTTACAACAACCAGCTCAGATGATCTCCAGCAGTGGAAAAAAACAAATCCGGTTTCACAGATTTTTTTCCTGTCTGGCAGCAGATGAGTGATTTGTCACATCATCCTGATAGAGGCGCAGGAATAAACGCGCTTCTCTTTCCACCCTGCAGATGTCTTTAAGCCAAGCCCGGTGCCGTGGAATTAAATGTAGTCACTCTTGATCACACCAGCAGCAGAGGCAGCCCAGGGCGGTGTGGCCGAAATGTAGGTAGCTGCCGTCCGGTTCTCTGCTTCCCACCTACGGACAGGGCATTCCCACACTGCTCCATGAATCGACCCTGGGTAAGTTTTCTTCTGCCGGTTGTAGCCTAATTCAGTTGGCGGAGAGTCAGCCCCGCCCTGGACTGGAGACGGTCTGTGGAGAAGGCAAGCCCGTCAAGATCACTAACCAATCGGTGTGTACACAGGGAGGCGCTGCTTCTCCCGGTGAACTCCGGTGACTAAGCGATATCCTCAGCCAGAGTTGGGTCTGGGGACTGAAACCGGGGTTTAAATTTCTCCATTTACAGTGATTCTCCCAAAAATGTAAAATCCTCAGTTGGGCCCTTAAAATGGGCTACATGTGTAATGTATATACACTATAGTATTGAAATTGTAGCCTTATTAATTCAACAATATGTTTTATAATAATCATTTCATAATAATTTCGGCATCTGCAGTGGGAGGAATTGGAAAGGATACTTTTAATTTGTTGTGGATTACTTTTAAAAACTGACATAGCCTAAACCTTTGTGACTGAAAATAATGTAAAAATTATTGTGTCAATAAAATCAGGACCAAAGAGGCTACTTAAACCTTCTGCTTGACCAACGTAACAACAGCAGTCACATCACCAGAAGCACCGTACGAGGTGACCTTCTAATTCCATTCAGGAATAGCACATTTGGCCAATTATCATTTTCTGTTACGGCATTACAAAACTGGAATTCATTGGCCACTACAATCAAAGATATACATACATATTCCACCTTCACAAAATACCTTAAAACATGGCAGTCTGATAACTATTACTGTACACATTAATCTATGTGAGGTGTGTTTGATGTGACGTAATCATTGTTGCTGTCGCTCCATCTCTGCTGCCTGCCTCTGTTATGTCTTGTATGTGCTTTCAGTGTGGCCTCTTGAGACTCTTTTCTTTTGTCTCCTTTATATTGTATTAACTGCATGGACTGATTTAATGCCATTGCCACTATCTGTGCTTGTCTGTTTGTGTGCCACTTTTTTTATATTTTTTAACCCTTTTTGTTTAGGCCTGCTGTTATTATAAATGTAATGTAACTAATTTTAATATGTTAATCATTGTATTTTAGGATGCCTATTGTCAGCTGGCCGGGGACTACAGCTGGAAATTAGCCGTTGAGGCTGAAGCTGCTCCTTTTACTGTATAGTTCATTAAAGGGGACTGTCCACAACATTATAAACTAATAAACTAAACTAAACTAAACAATAAGATTGGAGCACTGTAAAAGCACACTGGGTAAGTCAAATTACTTGTTATAAGCAGCTTTTATTGTGTCTGCCCTATCCTCAGCCTGGGTCACCACTGCACCTGTTATCTACACAGATCTATTTGATTAATATGGGCCTAATGCGTGTTTTATGGCGTATATGAATGAGCAAACAGCATGTTGTAACAACAACATATAGGACGATTTCAAAATAAAAGTCTCAGTGACATGCCATGATGATGCACCATTACAAAAAGGTGATATTTCTTATTTTGTGATTTTAAAAGCAGAATTACTTTTATTATATTGGAATTGCTTTTCTTATTTTCTAAATGTTTGCTCTTATTTTAATTATTAGTAAGCAATTTATTAAACATTATAGCACAGCCTTAAGAATATGCCACTCTGCATTTCACTGCACATATTACATAAGCAATAAAGTGTGCAACAAAACCTGGAGATTGGACTTTTTCAGTCACCAGTTGGAACTGTAGGTACATTCAAAGCCTAGACAATACAAAACAATAAGGCACTCCATTTGGTACAAAGGTAAATACGTAGGCAAGTGTTTGCACTCAGAACTTTGTCCAATAAACGGCTGACCTGCACAACCTTATTAGTGTCGTAATCAAAGACCAAAAATAGAATAAAATTGTGACTGACTTCATGATTGTTTCATAGATGGGTACATACTGTACAGAAAAATAAACTTCCCTCGATTCATTTGAGGTTAGGTGTATCACATTCAGCACACTTGAAGGGGTCATCAGATATTTGAGATGTGACGATCCTCCTCCCCCACTTTGCATACTCATCAAATATGTTTATTCTGGGCTTACTTCTTAAATTTAGGGATTTATTTTGTCATACAACCCCATGTGATGGATTTTCTAATATAACTGTTGAGCATCATGTAATCTGTAACCACTTAAAATCATATTTCAGCAAGCCTACAACTACAACTGTGTCTACAACTGAAATGATGAATATAAATAAATAGATGTTGATAAATACATTGTGTTAACATGTCAAAGGACTATTACAAATGTATAATGTAAACCTTCATGTTTTTCCCCAATTGTTGGTCCTTTCCTAGACAAATCATGCAATGTTGCCACATGACATGATGATGATCATTGTGCCACATGATATCACTGAACTCTGTGCTCACATTACATTTTAGTTGAATTATACAGTCGTGCTTTACTTCTGAGCCAATGAAGAAACTGATTGTCTATTAACTATTATATGAATCCCACACATTTTCTTCAAATCATGAGCATATAACACCAGGGTCATATGAGCCTAGGTTTTGGGTCTGCTGATGTTAATATGGCTGACTGAGGCCTATTAAACTAAGCCTGAACACTTGTTTGCTGCTGCTACTGGTTTGTCTTGTTTAGTTTGTCAAGACTTTTAGTATACAACAACATGAAAATAACTCAAAAAAGAATGTGATTGTCAATGTCAGGATATGTTCACATAGGTAGATAGATAGATACAGTATAGATAGATAGATAGATAGATAGATAGATAGATAGATAGATAGATAGATAGATAGATAGATAGATAGATAGATAGATAGATAGATAGATAGATACATACATAGATACATAGATACAGAGATACATAGATAGATACATAGATACATAGATACAGAGCTACATAGACAAATTAATCTACCACAAATGCACACACAAATGAGATTCACGTGTGTGGTATGCCATTGTTGCTGGGATTCCTCCCATACTTGGCTTGTAGGATTCTGCAGTCATGTCTTAATCATCAATTCACACCCAAACCTCATGGGCATTCCCAAGTGTGAGACCATGTACAGAAACCGAGTCAAAGGCATTTTCATAGCAATTATCTCTGTGACTGTATATCTATACATTTTGAATGTATTAAAAAAAACTCTGTTTACAGGCAATGTTCCTCTGAGGAGTCACATCCATTTCTGGGTTTTTGATCTTATTTAAATCTGTTAAAAGAAATAACAAGAGCGCACACACTTAAAGAGTAAAATAATATTTTCAGTAGAGGAAATGGAGCCACTCTGCATCAGGTAATACAGGTGTAATACAATGCTGCTCAATCTAATAAAAAAAGACCATCACAGTGCATTTCATGATGATTTCAGTAAAAGCTCAGATCCACCTGGGAATATTCTCTAGGAAAATGATGGATGTTAGGAAGCTGAAGGTTTCTGAGGTGCTGACAAGGGGCAGCAAGTACGCAGTTTCCCTCAGATGAGGTCTCGGGGCAAAAGTGGCTCAGGTTCCTTGGTTACTTTGATGTAGTTCTTGATTAAGACACTCACCACTGAACAAATATAGGAAGACATAATATGATCCCATTTTTATGCTGAGAGGGCAGGTACACAGTTTTTCCAATATAATAAATGTCTAAAGTGTGGTTGTGAAATTTTGTAACACCTCCTCCGCAGCAGTGAGTAATATCTGTAGCAAGAAACATCCAAAACTTATTTTTTATCAAGACTGTTCAAATGTGAGGGAAAACCAAAATATACAGGCAAACATCCGACAGGTCTCGCAACTGGTCTTGTTTGTAGTTCACAGTATGAAAGGCTAGAGCTTCCTCTCAGCTCATGTCTCCTCTCCGTCTTGCACCCACAGGTCTCGTCCCTGCCAGCATGACATAGGCCCACTGAAAATCAAGCTAATTCAGAGACATGGTCCTAAACTAGGCAAAAGACAGTATATCCACCACAGGAGTTTATTGGACTTCATCAACTCTTTTACATGTACTCAGCTATGTAAGGACCCATCAGTGGCCTACTGGTAGTCTCTGATTGATATACCATGAAGTTGTTCCCCTAGGATTGAGGAGGGTTGAAGCTGGGGCAAAGGCAGCAATTAGGAAGCAACACAGGACCTGTAGGAGCACTCAATGCTCCCTGAAGCCCCATCAATCAGACACAGATAAAAGGGTTGAGTGCAAGGGTAATGTTTAAGCAAAGAGACATCGTCAGACAGTCCATAAATTACTTCCTCTTTCTTCAACCAAGCAGAGAAGTGGAAGGGAGACCATCATTTCTGGGTTAAGACCAGAGAGGTTTTTGCTTGTACATGGTGACATAGTTTACCAAACCAAAGAAATATTCAAAAGAAGCCAAATGCAAGCATGGGACTTATTTATGATGCTTTTAGGGGTCCATTGATAGTATATAATATTGGTAATTTAGGATTTTGTTTGCAACTAGCTATGATCACACAATCAATAGTTGGGTAGAACTGAAGTCACCGAGTTAAAATGCAGTGCATGCTGGTTTACATTCAATGACAGAGCACATACTGTGCATTACTGACAAAAGGCAACCAACTGTACTGCTGCTAAATACCACAGCAGAAGTAGGCTGTTGAAGAAATCAAAGAGGGCAGATTGTTTTTCTTTTTTTTTTTTGCTGCGTGGTCATGTTGAGCAGATTTACTCCCTTGTTTTTGTGATAAGACCAGTGAGCTCCTGCAGACAGCCCTCCCCCCGCCTAAGTCAACGGTTGTTCCCTCAGAGAGCCACAGGTATGAGCTCAGACAAGGAAGCTGTTATCAGACTAGACTGAGAAAGGTCAGGGGGCTGGATATTTTAGTGCAGGCTCAATCAATAAACCAAACAAATGGAAGGCTAAGTTTTTGTCATTTAATGATCTACTAAAACAGCTCTCAAACTGTTATTGACTATTTTTTGTGCTTTTTATGCTTTAAAACTACTATATGGTTTAAAATAACTAATATGGTTACTACTTCTTAGTTTTAAAAAGTAGATTCTACACAGTTGTTTCTGTTTCTCAAGTGTGTTTCTACTGAATAGGTGGAAACTAAACTCTAAACCCAAATCTCAAGTCACCTGATGCAGTTTTATCACATCTAGACTATTGACCAATGATATGGTCAGGTGCTGCAAAGAAGGATCTAAGAAAACTGTAGCTGGCTCAGAACAGAGCAGCTTGTCTTGCCCTTCGATGCACACTTAGGTCTGATGTAAACAACATGCATGTCAATCTCTCCTGGTTGAAAGTTGAAGAGAGGCTATCAGCATCACTCCTGGTTTTTGTTAAAAACATCAATGTATTGAAAATTCCTAATTATTTATTTATATAGTCAACTCACATTCAGCTCTAACACACATACATACTCCACCAGACATGCCAACAGAGGTATTTACACAGTTCCTAAATCCAGAACACAATCAAAGCAATGTACAGTATTGAGGAATGGTTGTATGGAACTCAATTCCAGCTGAGATTGCTAAAGCACAAAATAAAGCAAGCTTTAAAAAACAAGTAAAGCAACATCTAATGGCCCTATGCCTGTATACTTTTTATGTATAGGAATATTTACATGTATACTAATATGTTGTAAGATTTCACTTTTGTATATTGAGTGCTTATGAATTTAGTGTCATATATATACGTGTATATTCAATTCAATTGTATTTATAGTATCAAATCATAACAAGAGTTATCTCAAGACACTTTACAGATAGAGTAGGTCTAGACCACACTCTATAATTTACAAAGACACAAAAATTCCAGTAATTCCCCCAAGAGCAAGCACTTAGTGTGACAGTGGTGAGAAAAAACTCCCTTTTAGGGAGAAACCTTGGGTAGTGAGAAAAACTCCCTTTTAGGGAGAAACCTCGGACAGACCCAGGCACTTGGTAGGCGGTGTCTGACGGTGTCGGTTGGGGGTGTGATGAACAGTGGCAATAATAGTCACAATAAAGATAATGTAACTATAACTAGAAATAGTAGTTGTAGTAGTTAATGTCGTAGCAGGACATTGCAGGGCGTTACAGGGCATAGCAGGGCGTAGCAGGGCACTGCAGAGTATAGCAGAGCGTAGCAGGGTGTAGCAGGGCGCATAGCAGGACCACGGCGACAGCTGCAACCACGATTTAGGTTCCAATCCAAGGAAAACTGCTGGGCGAAAAAACATAAGGACTCGGGGGAATAAGCTCCCCAGAGCTAAGTTAGTAACAAGCATTTCTGGGACATGGATGCACACAGATGGAAAGAGAGAGGAGAGAGGAGCTCAGTGTGTCAAAGGAAGTCCCCCGGAAGTCTAAAACTATAACAGCATAATCAAGAGCTGGTGCAAGGCAAACCTGAGCCAGTTCTATAAGGGAATGATGAATCTGACGACTATGAAGAGAAGCAGAGAAGAGAAGAAGAGCAATATGTATTGTTATATGTTTGAGAGAAAGAATATTGTTAGTTATACTTTTCTTATTTTTATTTCATGTGGTTGTTTTGTTTGAAAATGTTTTATCTGTTGCCATGTTTTGTTTGTATGGACCCCAGGAAGAGTAGCTCCTGTTCTGCATCAGCTAATGGGCATCCTAATAAAATAAAAAAATAAAATCACCAATTTTCTATATTGCAGAACAAAACTATACATGTGGTCTAGACAAATACAAGGAAAGCACATACATACAGTAGACACATGCATGCATGGTATTCCCTAACCTGTTTAAATGTGGTTCTGTTAAAACCTGTGGGCATGAGATCCCAGATGTTGAAAAAGACATAAGTTTAAGCATAAGTTTCTCCATAAGCATGACGTCTCTGTTGTGCAGATGTGTGAATGGAGTCCCCCATGGAATACCCCTCCTGTTTCCCCCTCCCAGTGAGAAACCAGCCACCTGTGCAGCACACACCACACCTCTGCAGCAAACAAGAAAAGAGACTCATGAATCATGAATCGTCAATGAATAATGAATCCCACAAACACTGAGGCTACAGATGACTACCAGGCTCTGCTACTCACTGGCTTGGTGAGGAAGAAGGCTCCTTTGTGTATGAGAATGTTACTTGTCACAAAAATGATTGCAATTAAAGTTACTACTGGAAAGGTTTCTTGGAAGCTATTTCTTTGGAGGTTGATATGGAGTCTTGGTATTTGAAGTATATCCTACCGAAAACTGATCTTTGTGTTTATGCTTTGGTATTTTTAAACACGCGTCATTCAATCAATCTACTTTTTTCCAGACATGTGGTCCAGAAAATGATAAAAGAAAGAGAAGATAAAAGAAGAAAAAGACATATGATAGAAAATTAAGAATGCAGCAATTCATGGTGAAAAGACCTCTGAAAGTGTTGCTGAAAGACCATTTAGACTATCATAAGAGTCTTTACTGCTGCACCTTGTAATGGAATGAGGATGGCTAACACTAAAATCTGTTATAAATATGATGATGTTGTGTAAGCAATACAAATTTAAACACAGTATGGAGGTTATCTCAGCCGTTCAAAAGCTATGACACATCGCCACTAATAGTTTACAGCGTTTATTTACAACCAAGAACATCCGAGATGTCCTTTTTTTAATTACGACTGTCATATAAAAGAAATGCAACAGCAAAGTCTCACATAGTTATGATTACAGTACCTTCTGCTGAAACACTACCACTGTACTACTATACTTGTAGACATGCTGTATGTCACAGTTTATCCGTTTGAGGACGTTAATGCCACACTGTTGCAGGTAAAGGGTTTGTCATTCTTGTAAAATGTGTTACCACAGAAGAAATCTGTAAAAAGTAAAGCTTTAAAGACAATAAATAAAATGTTGGCATTGTGCCAATTTACTTAGGGAAAGCATTTTTCCTTTTTCACTGATGGTACTGGCATTCAGACTTAAGATATCATAAACATGGCAGGACAAAATAGTGACATTATTTTGGTCAATCCATTTCAGTCATGTGTTTGATGTAATGTTTTCATACAGCCAGATATAAACCAAAGATAGCAATGCCAGTCTGTCTCGGTTTTCAAACTATATACAGTACTTGAATATATATTTACAGAATCTTGAAAAGTGAGAAGAAATTGAAACATTTCACTGTGTACATTTTTATTTACATAAACTTTATCAAAAAAATCACAACTTTAATAAAACATTTTACTTTCTAAACACTGCATGACAAGAGGATATTATACCCAGAAGATCAACTCTTATTGTTCATAGGATTCTCTGACTCATGGTGTAGTAAGATATTTTCAGTCTGCCTGCATTCTGTTCGTCCATCTGCACACACAGATGAGTCTCTGGAGTCCCTGCTCAGCGTCACTATCACTGCGGTGACTGCTGGAATTGAAAGTGATCCAGAATGCAACGCTACAGCCAAGTTGTGGCTTCTAAGATTATCAGTGGCAGAAACAATGAAAGCTGCACGGCCCAGACCTCAGCATCACTGCTGACAGGCAGTGGAAACAGTCAAAGCAAACAATGGCCTTCACTGGTCCACCAGCAATGACAAAGTCAACAACCCATGCTCGGACTGTTCTACCAGACATGCTCAGCAGGATTTTTTGTCTGGATCATATCCTGGCTCAATAATTTATGCCATTATTTTATCCATAATTACTACACAACTTCCCTAATCCTACAGTAGCATACTGTTACTTACTCTTATGATTTAAGAATTTGATTTTGAAAACTTTTACCATTTTGACAAAACAAAAGCAAGCAATAAGAGATACTACATAATAGGTGCAATGACATCAAATAACTAGCCATGCAAATATTTGAACTGAGAATTTTTATGGCACTTTTTTATGTTGCTGCAGTATATCAACTTACCCTCATGTGCCCTTCACCTATTTCTGCAATGCAACAGGCATGTATGCATGCACACACACAGACACACACACACACACACACACAGACGGCTGCCACTTCAGCAGCATGCTGCATTTTCTGGCACCTCTCTGAAGATCTGACTGACCAAAGGAGAGAGGCCTCTATGGGGGGAGAACTATTTTTTGTAATATTGCTATCTGTGTTTCTGTGTTTTCCTCTCTTAAATGAATGAATAAAAGACTGAGGAAAATTCCTTATTATACTAAATGTAATACTTCATTAGCAGTATAGCAGCAAACAGTATACAAAAATAGCATAATGTTTGGAATATTAAAAGTGGAAATGAGAAAGATTTCTTTTTCTTACCTTGCATTCATGCTCTTTGACTACACACACAATGTGGCACTAATGCACATGAGGCCTGCTATAAAGTGTGCTCTTTTGTAATCATAGTTTTTGATAAATCAAGTCCACTAACAGACTACTTCTTCCAGATAAGATTATTGTTGACGTGGTGAACAAGTAGCTGCAGGAGCTAAAGCAGAAAAAAAGGCTGATGAACATCAGAACTAAGAAAGCAGGCATAAAGCATTTTAAATCTAACCAATGTGTAAAGCTGCAGCAGCAACTGACAATATGTTGCCTGCAATGTGGGGAACAAAGCCACCTTCCAGCAGGCCAGGTCTGTACAAGCAGGATAAATTGAAAAGGTCAATCTCCAGCAGAAAAGCCTAAAATAAAATACAGCTCAAAATGCTTGGAAAGGAGAAAAAGGCCCCTACAAAATACAAGTGGTGCAAAACACATAAGGATAAATAACTGCAGAATGATGAACTTAAAGAAACCATGCACAACCAGTGTGGGCTGCAGCTACCATAAAGCTCAGCAGGATGTCCAGAGGACTTATTTTTGTTAAACTTTTAACTTAATCTGATGGCTATAATTAGTTCAGTAACTAGAAGTTAAACATGTAAATGAACCAAACAAACCACAATAGCCTGCATGTGAAATATTTGCAAACGACCTGCAAATTGTGTCCATTTTTAAAAATGTAACCAATATTTTTGGTTTCTGTTCTCAAAAACAATTTCAATGGCACAATAAATCCATCTATTTTAAATATAACGTCACTTAATCTATTTTACTCATTTACGCTCTGCATTTATCCATATATCTATAATCAGCCTATCCATCCACTCTTATAGTCAATGCATGCAGTCATGAGCTTAGGGTCAGCGCAGTGCTTAGAAAAACAGCACAGCAAACTTGTACTTTCATGATAAAGTTGTAGTCTGTGACATAACACACACTGTTAGTCTTCCAGAAAGCCACATGGACCCACAGTGCCTGGAGCCAAACTGGCGCCATCCACTTCCTGGGCACAGGCAGGCATGATGAGCACACCAGCTCTATTTATAACCTCTAGAGCGGAGTGTTTTCAAATGAGGCTGAAAAGATAAGACAGCAGCAGGAAAAGGCCACTGTTAGAGGGATTTAACTATCAGCAAATGTGGCTGTTATTTGTAGCAGGAAGAACACGTCGGGCTGCAAAGTCACGTTTGATAATTTTGTGGAAAAAACACAAGTTGGACATTACTTCCTCCTTACAGTGGATAGCCACCATTAACCGGAACCACTAAATCTAAACATAATCAATTAATGATTAACGTTTAACGTTACAGTGATTTACAGTAGGCTAACGTCCGTCAGGAGAAGCTTTCCGTCAGACCGAAATGGTAGCGCTGTCCCTTTAAGAAATACAAAACAATAGTTTACTTCCTGTATGTTAGCACTAGCATTGATCTGCTATGAGCGTGGGATGAATTATAAGACTCAAATAAATAATTAAGTAAATGGTTTAAAGAATATGTAAAAGTGTTGCTGAAATTACAAAAGAGACGTGAGGGTGTCATACATTTTTTGTTATTTTTTGTGTTTCGCGGCAACATGATGTTAAGGAGAAAAAGAAAGATGCTAGCATTGACAACGTTAGCAGCAGCACCCGAACAAGCAGTAAATAAACATGAACACCGGACGGATTTGACACTGAAGGTGTCACCTGCAAAGCTGAAGAAGAAGTGTGAAAATGCTCAAAGTGCTGAGACGGAGCAAAGCAATTATTTAACCAAGAGTGACCTGCAGCACAAACTGGCAGAGGATTTTTTCAACCAATCCTGCATCAGTTTGGCTAAAGCATTCCTCGGCAAGGTAATCTGCTATCTCACCTTAGTTTTACATCCAGTTATTTTGTAAGGATGATTTCTGAAAGCCATATAACGTTAATGCTCTACAGGTAGACATCTTTTGTCCAGTCTGTCAACACTTCAATCTATCAAAGCTA
The DNA here is from genome assembly GCF_010015445.1 of Perca fluviatilis. Taxonomy (NCBI): domain Eukaryota; kingdom Metazoa; phylum Chordata; class Actinopteri; order Perciformes; family Percidae; genus Perca; species Perca fluviatilis. The sequence goes on along the minus strand of NC_053126.1, from coordinate 16,963,041 downwards.
CAGGACCTGAGACAACAAGGCAGCCTTATATCTGAAAATCTTGCCTCATATGGTTACTTTGTATGCAGGAGCTTCATTAAGTAACCTGTCAGTTCTCTTCAGTTCTTCTTTGCAACACTGAGACATTGTATTTCATTTGATTACACTTAGCTACAACGTTGCAAAATCCACAATGCATCCAGACCGTTCCCTTTATGTGTAGGACAGCATCTAATTATTATTTACATGCTTGATCGATTAATCGTTTGGTATATTAAGTGTGTGCAAATGTACAATTTCCCAGAGCCCATGGTCACATCTTCAAATGTCTGGTTTTGTAGGATCAACAGTCCATAACCAAAAGATATTCAGTTTACTATCACAGAAGGCTTAAAAAAACAAAAACCCATATTTTTGCCATTTTGGCTTTATCTATCAAAATTGTTGCCAACTAATCTACTGTTGATTGACTAAGTGATTAATAAATTAATCATAATAAAACATAATCTGTCTTGTTTCTTGTCCCTGCAGGTGTTGGTCCGCAGGTGTGCAGATGGTACTGAGCTGCGAGGGAGAATAGTAGAAACTGAAGCCTACCTTGGAGGGGAGGACAAAGCATCACACTCAGCAGGAGGCAAACGCACTGAGAGGAACACAGCCATGTTCATGAAGCCTGGCACAATCTATGTGTATACAATCTATGGCATCTACCTCTGTATGAACGTGTCTAGTGAAGGTAAAAGCATTGCCCACCACAGGTGTTCATTATGATAGCCATTTTGCCTACTGATGCATGTAAACAAAATAAATCTTTTTTGGTTTAATGTGCCCTCCTACAAGTGTTGATTATTAAAACATTAAATCAATACAGCAGTGTTTTTCATCATCAGTGGATAAAAGCCGAAAGGAAGGAGACAGAGTGGAGCCTTGCTGACCGATGCATATTGTGTGCTGTATTCCCAGGGGAGGGTGCTGCCGTGCTGCTGCGCTCCCTTGAGCCCCTGCAAGGGCAGCCCGTCATGAGGCAGCTGAGGGCAGCCAGACGCAAAGAGGGAGCCCGACAACTTAAGGACAAAGAGCTCTGCAACGGCCCTTCGAAGCTGTGCCAGGCTCTAAATATACCCCGCTGTTTTGACCGTCGAGACCTAGCCTCAGACCCAGAGGTGTGGCTGGAGAAGGACCCCCACACAAATCCAGTAGAACCCCACGATATAGTATCAGCACCACGCATTGGAATCGAGTCCCATGGGGAATGGGCCAAGAAGCCCTGGCGGTTTTATCTTCATGGGCACCCCTGTGTTAGTGTAGTGAACAAAGAGGCAGAAAGACAGTCTCTGTCTGGAAATGTAATGAACAATTTAGGTCCCTCAGATGTGCAGTCTGACACAGGACAGCACAATGTCAAAAGGACATAACAGGAATATTCCTGAAAACTACTCTGCCATCTGTTCCCTTTGTGGACTTCACCATTTAGGCACTATAAAAACGTAAAAAGAAAGTCAAGGTGGTAGAATAACTTCTGTGACTGGTTGAATGTCTGAATGCCAATCTGAATAAATTATACAACATATTTTTTCATTTATTGTGTAAGTGTTTTTCAATAAACATACTTGGGAAACTCTCTTCTCAGTGACTCAGTAATTTCACAGATGTTTGGAACGCTCTGCTTCTCTCAAAGCAAAATCAGCCTGTCTGATGTTTAGAGTCTGCCCTTTCTTGCCGTCTTTCTCTTCCCACCTCTGGGATTCCTGAGGAGAGGTAGTTGGAGGTCTGGAATGATCATTACTCAGTGTGCGCCTCTGTGGTTAGTACAGATGAGCTAACACATCTGGGACAGGGGAAGATAAAGTTAAACCCCCAATACACCAATATTGAAAGTAAATACTTGAGGCATTTCTGGTATGTACAAAATAATTTAATATTGTAAACAAACATTTGGCTCATAAAGGACAAACACTTTATTCATTTTGTAAATCTGCACTCATTAACACAATCCTGTCAGTTCACATTAAAACACCGTTGAGCAATAGCACTTAGCTGTGAGCACTGCAGGCTATTAACTCCTCTCAAACAGACATATTTTCCAGTTTGTGAGAGCTGATACCGTCTCTGTGCCTCTACTCCATGGGTGACTGAAAGATGGAAATAATGGGATCCTCATGGTTGGTCACCACAAGGACACTGCGGAACTTGTCAAACAGCGTCTTGAGCTGCGAGCGCCTCATGTTCTCATTGTACATAATCTCTTCCAGGTGGTGATGTCCCCTGAAATAGTGCAGCAGCCTGGAAACACAACAGGCAGACAAATGGGTTGAGAGACAGAGTTTCATTGAATCATTAGCTGTGTAAATCAACCATGCAACAGGACTTTTGCAGCTCTGATGACATGTTCCCTTACTGTGCAGTAGGTAGTACACACAACTGATATTGGATTAGGAAGCTTTCTAAACATTTCCTCTTTTTAAACATGCGCACAACTAACATCTCATAAATTATCTCAATTCTCCAGCCAATAATTTCCAATTCAATTTCTGTGAATGCAAATACAAGAACTTTATTTTCAACACCAATGCATGAATATGTTCTTATTTCCCATGAGTCAAAGCATTAAATGTGATTTATGACATCATGAATCACTGGATCCTCACTTAAAGGTATTCCATCTGTTAAGGCGCCTTTAGACTGTACACAAACAGCGATTGTGTAAGTTTATTGCAAGTCACATGAATCTAATAAAATCTTGGTCGCAATCTGTCAGATTGTTCAATATCAATGAATTGATGACTAAAGATTTCTCTCACGATTGTTAATTTTCTTCTCAGATGGCCAAATATTGTACAGTGTAAAGGGGCCTTTAATCTGACAGAAGCAGACAAAGCAGAGAGCAATGGAGAGTTAAGAAACATTTAATGCACTAACAAAAAAGCACACAATATGCATTAGGTTTCTGGCTTAATTACCTGGCAAACATCCGAAGATCCTCTGGATTTTGTGCCGCAGGGATGTTAAGAATAACCTGCCTCTCGTGCTCTGACAGGCTGGCAAGTAGCGTCTCGGTCATCCTCTTGTTAAGCGGAGAGTCCCCACCAGGCAGTAGCTCTGCACTAGAGTTGTCCATACTGGGACTGGTGAGGGTCATGTCATCACTGCTGGCTATACACAGGAAGCAGACATGATCATTGATTATCTATAACCCTTTTACACCTTTTTAGAGGCAGGCAGAGGAAAGAGCTCAGTGAGAACATACTTGGGGAACCGAAGCTTAGAGCGCTAGGGGTGCTGAGACTGCGGCCTCCTACACGGGCAGCCAGTGGAGGGTCTTCATCCCTCAACCCGGGTTCATCCTCGCTGGGCGGCACTAACAGGCAGACATACGTGTGCAGCTGGATCAGCAGGCGCCGCTGGAGCATCCACACAACCATCTGGATCAGCTGGGCCTGATCAGGAGCAGAGCAGCAAACTGCATCACGGCTGAGCACAGGATAAACACTGAACAAGTAAAGCTGAACACGCTTATGTCCCTAACCAGGTCAAATGTTTAAAATCAGTCGTGGGTACCATACAAGCTCGAAATAGAGCCCTGGCTCTTATGTTGTTCTCATGAAAAATGGAGGCTGCAGACACTAGAGCTGATGTCCCTTTGCCATTTATAATTCATCACCGACGCCCAAGCAAGCAGCTATGCCAAAACAAGATGGGTCGGAGAACACCAGATGGTCTGCTCTTACAATACAGTATCTAGTACATTTACATGAATAGCCCTATATGTACAAGGGATTTACCAGGGAACTATAATTTCCTTTTTGTTTAAATTGTACACATATCTAAAAATGGTATGATTCTTTAAACTAGAAACATTTATTATACTTTTTTTGTCCTTTCTGTGGAGAAAACAATACATATAAATCAAATTATTTCACCAACACAGGAAAATAAAGTGGATTTGCATTTCAAATTAATTAATATACTGTTGTTTATTTTATATTCTACATATAATCAAAAGCAAAAATCATTTAAGGACTTGATACTAATTACTTGCTGGCTTAATACATGTGTAGTGTATGTATGTGTTCCAGTGTGGAGGGGTAAGGTTATTTGTTATCTGATCTTGAATAAAAGTCCTACCTCCTGTGCAGGAGCTTCCAGAGGGTTTCTGAACTCGGCCAGTGAGACAGGCAGTGAGAACTTGGCTAACATGGAGGGCAGATCATGACCATGAAACTGCTGGGCAAACTGCTCAGCCAGTGGTGAGTATCTATCCAGGGAGAGATGGCAGACATTATTCTACAACAGCGAGCTTTTCCATTAACACAGCTTTTTTCCACAATGTTGAAAAGGAAAGGCTATTTAAAGTTTTAGGTATAGAGAAGAAAATACAAGTACTGCCAATGGCCCAATCCAGTTCTTTCATAAGAAAATGTTGAGGTGGTTTAACAAGTACAAATGTGAATTTAATAACCATAAATACATGTTTTTTTTAGACCTATGTATATGAGGCAATGGCATGGATAGGTGCTCAGCAATATTATGGTCCATAAGCTCTCCAGTAATCAGTACAGCCAAATAGCTTACATCACATCATAAACACTCACAGGCAGATGTTGGCATGAGGGGACAGCATGTAGACGTTGTTCTCACACAGTGGGTATATGATGATCGCTTTGCCCCAATAAACCAAGTGAGCAGCAATTTGAAAGATCTGAGAGGGAGAATTATTTGCAAATAATATAAATGATGTGAAATGAGATCTAAACAACAAAATTCTATGCAGTTAAAAACCAACTATAGAAGAAATATATAAGCACTTGTAGACAAAGAGAAGGACTTACTGTGCTGGTGGTCTCGGATTTTCTTTGAATATACATATATTGTCCACTAGATGGCAGTAACACACCATCAACACAGTAACCTCTCTGGGTAAACAACATTTACTGCTATATGTTGTAAGAGATTAGACATCTGATGATATCACTCCAATTGTTGCACTTTTTTCACCTTTTTTCTTTTTCTAATAGTTTTGTCCAGGTGCTACATACAGCTAAAGGGATCAAGATCTTTGATTCTCCCCATGTTATAAATGTACTGCATGTATAACCTTTAAGGAAAAAGTTTAGATGTTAAAATAAATGCACTTTTAAAGTGCAGTGGTGACACAGGTGGTGTGACTATTCTCCACCTGAAGTAAGGCCAGGTCAGCATCCTGTGAGAGCTGCTGCAGGTTTTTCACCGCTGAGCAGGTTTTGATGAGGCGCACCATCGCAGGTGAGCAGTCCAGTGGAAGCTGGCCCAGCAGTGCCTTCTCACTTTCCAGCAGCAGCAGAGCATGATAGGGTCTGAAGGATCAAACAACATAAGATGCAGCATCTGAATCAACAGACCTCCTAGATCTGAGACTTCTTTTTAAGAAAGTCAACCTATGGGTCATCTAAGTGTGTGTTAGAGTAATGAGTTTATCACTCGTTTTTTTTTTCTTAACCATGTTGACTTATACCTTTTATATTCTGAACTGACAAACACAGACTCATTATGCAGTTTTGCATAACTAACTTGCAGCCAAGTCAGATTAAGAAATGAACACTCTGTTGCTTTAAGGTTCTATTATAATTAAAGCAATTAAGAAGAGAATAACTGAAAAATATCCAAATGACAGTAAATAAATGTTGCAATAGATGTTGCATTTGTGGGCAGAAGAAAAAGGAACGTATATTAGCAACTTACAGTAAATGTTATACATTTCTTAGATATTAATTAAAATGTGGAAATGTCTGTGATATCTAAACCTATTTTTAAACATATTTTAAAAATGGATGAGGCTATATCTGCAATAACACTTGCAATAACCCTTCATACACAGGTTTGTGCTTTGAGAAGTTTGGCAATGGGTGGAGTATGTGTGGTCAGTTATGATAGACCATTTTCAGTATCATGCTACAAAACTGCAGATTGAGGTGTTGCCAGAAATGTCAATTTAAAAGTTTCAACCCACATAGAACAGTGTAGAAACTTTATATTCTGCATATAAAAAGTAAAAACTAACCTTATAGCCTTAAGGCTGCGCTCTAATGCCTCAGGGGGGATATAGTTGCCGCCAATCCTGTGGATCTTGTGTGGTAAACAGAAGCTCACCTCAAGCCAGTTGTTAATATGTAGCCGCACCACGCCAGTTGTACAAAGGCTGCAATAACACAACTATTAGAGTCAGCTATATGAACAAAATGGTAAGACAAAGGGAGAAATAATAAAACTAAAATAACAATATATAATGTGCTTAATCACACACCTGTCATAAGCCTCCTTCAGGTCCCTGGCTAGTTTACATTTGGGAAGAATTTGTCTAAATGGAGACTGGGGGCTTCCATCCGCTTAAATCAGGAAAAACAAAGAACACTGTCAAAATATACCTTCAAATATCAACTATAATACATAATCAATGTTAGTATACTGACAAGGTACAGTATATTGTAATATAATAAATAAGCCATTATATACGCTGACTTCTATGAAATCTATGAATTGATTGAGACCAGAGAAGGGGAGCAGTACATTGCTGTCAAATGTGAGGTGTGTCAAGTATCTATCTCACTCTCAGTCATAGTGGTTATCTCATCCTGGACGGCCAGCATCAGTTTGGCCTCTCTGGTCAGGTACTGGCAGCGTCGTTCCTCGTGCTGAAGGGCTATGGCGATGCGACGTGACAAGTTGTGCATGCAGCTGATGACAGATGGGTCAGCATTTGCCTATACAGGCCAAATATGAGAGGGAAACAGTGACATTTTGACAGAAACATGTTGCTAATATGTATACAGTACAACACAGCAATTACCAATGTCACTGAATTCCCAATATCAGTGCTTTAATTTGTGGCTCAATTAAAATTTATGTAAAACATTACCAGCCTACTAACTGCTGAACTGTCAAACATGTATGATCTTTTAATAATTAAATGTCTTTTGAACTCCTTTATGTGAGGTAAAGATCTTAGCATGTAACACACTTATATATGAATGAAAAGATATGAATTTAACACAGATTTCAAATTATGCTTACACTAAATATCTAAGTGTATTTTTAAAACAAAATGATAATAATTTTTATGTTTTTTAAATATTAATATTTAGCCAATGTTAATTGACAGAGTTAACAGTTTATAAGTGTCATCTTTTCAATCATCATTTGTAATGATGATTGAATGCCTCAGCTCTGTGGTATTTCTGCAGTTTAGTGGTGGCCTTTTATTACAATATACAGAGAAGTATTATTAATATTCTGTTCTCCTCAGGTAGGTAAATGAGGTTGGACAAATATATTATGTAAAATGAGTGCTCACTCTTGGTATTGTAAAGTAGATCAGCTGCCGTTATATATACACTATATATATATAGTATTTTGTATGAATGAACATGTAGAAAAATATAAAATACAATAATTTATTAATTATATTTGTGAATCAAAATAAATATGAATGGTTAAATCATGTACCATTAATTATAAAACACACAAAAACAATCCCTATTATTAATATATATTATAATAATATACTGTATACACACACACACACACTAATTTCCAGGGTACAAATTCCACAGTTGCTTGGCAGATATTGTTGACAAAACATGACTGAGCACTTCATTTCCCATTTGAGCTGTATTGGGACTTACTGGGTACAGTGACTCAGCATGGGCAGGAACAGGCTGTGCCTTGTTGGGCGACATGATTAAGCAAAGTAAATTGGCATGTACTCCCTCTGAGTTCCCATGCTCTCACAGATAGAGTATACCAGAATATTATCACTCACACACACTCCTCCCATTCACTGGACACACAGATTAACAGAGCACAAAATATAAGTGTCCCACCCACACCCAGCTGCCTTAATTGTGCCATCATTTAAAATAAAAAAGTTAATTTGTAATAATAATATTATTAACATTTATACAAAACAAAACACAATTTAAAAAAAAATTGTAAGAAGTATTTTCATACCCTTAGTGCAAACACCACATTAAACAAGATCATCGTAGGCATTTCTCTCTTAGGTGAAGGATCTGTCTTAGAAACCTGCACAGACAAGATGTTACATTACAAATGTACAATACAACAATACAAATGGTAACCTACAGTGTGTAGATTTATAATGTATGTATCAACTTAAATAAAAGCAGTTTATTTCACAAATATAACCATAAAAGCTACACCAGCACAATGTTATGCAAGAGAGTACAATAGCTCTGCAATAAATCCACCTTTGTCAAACATGAAATGTTGTTTTGTTGAGACTGTCAACTGAAAGTGTTGATTGAGCGTATGGTTAATTTTAAGTCATGTGCAGTAGGTGTTGTTGTACTGAATTACAGTATAATAGTAAGTTGTTCCTGTTATCTTGTTTTTTTCTCCTTTTTTATTTCCACAGAAGCACCTTATAATAAAATGTTATTGGATTGCAGTGTTTATTACATGTTGTTGTCATTGTATATATGCCTTTTAAATACCTTCATCTTAGCAACATGGGCAGTGAATCATCAGACAAAAAACTGCCTGTAGGGGGCACTCCTGAAGTAAAGACTAATCTGCCAAAGTTCAAAGCTAAGATAAATTTAGAGGGTCACGGTGGAATTAGAAATGGCCTTTGCCAGCTGCCAAGACACATCAATATTACAATAATTGTATTAATAGAATTCCAGATGGGGTTATACTAGGATTATAATATCTTAATTGGCAAAAAGAATAGAGGGACTTTTACCACAGATCATTAGCATAGACCAGACAGCATTTGTTCGCCACAGACAAACTCAAGATAGCATCATAGCATGTAGTTTGCCACATAACAGAGTATAATTTAGAAGCAGTGTTGGTGGGGCTAGATGCGGAAAATGCTTTTGATTGTGTGAATTGGTCATTTTATGTAGAATTTTGGATACATGTAGCTTTCATAGTACTTTTATTAAAACAAAACAAGCTCTTTACGACAAACCGAGAGCAAGAGTTAAGATAAATGGAATAGTGTCCAACCCTTTTGTTTTAAAATGAGGTACAAGGCAGGGCTGCCCAATTACTCCTCTCTCTTTTTTTTATTGAACCCCTGAACTAGTGGATCATGTGATAGATACAGTATTAAGAGGGAGAACTAAATATTTCCTTATTTGCTGACGATGTATTGGTGTATCTGTCCAACCCGGAAGATTCACTTGCACAGTTATTCTCACTAAGTAACTAACTAACTAAAATTAATATTATGCCAAGATTGTTGTCTCTTTTCTAGTCCTTTCCAATGGATTTACTTGACAAACAATTTCAGGAATGGGACAAACCCATTTTGAGGTACAGTTGGCAAGGGCAAAGATCTAGAAGTAGATATTGGAGTCTACAGTTGGCAAAAAAGAAGGGAGGGGCCGCACTCCTGTGTGATTATTATATTGCAGCCCAACTAAGACCTTTGATGTTTGTGTAATCCAGAATACTTTGCTAGGTGAAAGGAGATTTAGGAGGCTATAACAGAGGGTTATCCAATTTAAGATGTAATTGGGGAGGTTTTTACTGAATAACTTGATTTGGGAAATCCATGGATGTTTTGCCACTTAAGCTGTGGAACAATGTAATAGCCCAAAATAATTTAAAATAGGCAATCTAAGTTTTGAGATGGTGAGCACATGACACAGATTTTGTACCTAAAATTAATTTTAAGGTTGGGTGACTCAAGAATTATCTATTTTAACTCAGTTTATTACCTTCTGCTACAACTGTGTTTTACAGAAGGCTCGTATAGATAAAACTATTAAGCCCTATGAGAATGATTACATTCTTTGTATGGACCTTGGTATAACTAAAAAAAAAAAGAATAAAAAAATGAAGAGAGCACATTTTAATTGATAATATCATACAGTTGTCTATTACAGTTTATAAAAACAGCTACTGCAGAATAAACATCCCAAATGGTAATATCTACTAATTATGAACTTTTTAACATAGTGATTCTCCAGACGACATATCACACTTGTTTGTTGTCCTCGTATACTGTCATACTGTCAAACAATTCCTCTTTCACATAAGGAAGAGACAAAATATACTGATTTTCTTAACAAGCCAGAGGAAAATTGCACATCTTGTTTACATTTGAAGTTTAGTTCAAATCAAGAATGACTTTACATGATTTAAGTGGGACCTTTTTTTTTCCTTACCGGAATGATAGGAGGATGCTGAAGGAGAGTAGGGTGACCCACAAATCGAACATTGTCTATCTTCAGTTCAAACTTCTTTCCACATATATCTGATTTGGTGGCCAGAATGGTGGCGAGGATGATGTCAGAGAACCTTAAAGAAGGAAGAACAGCCTCAATAAGAAAAGTGTGCAGGGTTGGATGAGAGGTCACAGCATAGCTGGGACAAGTAAGAAAGTTTAAATTAGCAGTTTGTTTGTTTTTTGCATTTTTCACATTTCAGTCTAGAAGAGGGGTTGTGTTAATCAGATGCATCTGCCTGTAATGTAATTCAACAATGACAATATACGTAAATAAAAAAGCTTGTGTGGCTACTGGAGAGGAGAAAAGAGAAGGAGGCCTCTTTGCAGAAACAGTGAAGTCGCTGTATGAATGAAGAATGTGAAAGACACATGCTGATTTGACTTAAGTAACTCATGCTGCAATCAAAGGGATACAAATCAAGGCATTAACTTCCAGAAAAAAATTAAACACACTATAGACTTACCTCACCCACACAATTTGAAAAGAATGTGCAGTAGTTGCTTTATTGTAGTTTGCATTTGATTTATATTTTGTTTTGTTAATGCTAAGTCTAGTGGTAATATAATCAATGTGAATTAAAATGTAATTATATTTTTAAACTATTGGATTGTTTTTCTTCAAAAAGGCATACAGTACAGAGGACAGCAAAACTGAAACCCTGAATTAACCAAACCACTGATTCACTGGATCTGCTACTAATACTTTACAAGGATTTTACTGAGATTAGGGTTGGGGATCCATATAGGACACAAAATAGGAAAGAAGGGGATAAAAAAGACAGGGGTGATCTAAGCGAAGGAAAGGTGGTTTAGAATGATTTGGTCTTACCCTGCTACCAACTGTTCGTCAGTTAGTGGAGATTGTTCTCTGAAATGGGAATTGGGCCATAAAAAAGAAGAAAAAAGCAAACAAAAGGGAAAATGCAACACACAGTTGGGCTGAATGCATTAAATGGACATCAAAACAACCCGAACAAACATGTTACTGTGATGTGAAAATGTTGGTCTGCATGTTGATTCAAGTTAATTACCAGTTTATCCTGACTAAGTCTTAATGTCATTAATGTTGAAAACTGTCAGTTAATATAGATATGTGAGCTTAAATGCAAGCTTAAAAACTGGCAACTAAAAATGTTATTTTATGCCATCATAACCAACTACTTAAATATTGCAAAACACTTTCACGCCCACTGGTCTTTATAAATCTGTTACTGCATGTATGCTTTTAAACATGTTCAAGATGCTGCTGTCAGGTTCTTAACCAAGCCAAATATTACAGGCCATATACGATATATGGCCTGTAATATTTGGTATTATATTACCGTTTTAGAACACCCCAATTATTTTAGTTTTTTATTGAAATTTTAGCAGTTCAAGTCCAATGAATAGCTTGAAATGGTACAAAGGTAAGTGGTGAACTGCCTGAGGTTAAAAAAAAGTAAGGTTACCCAAAACTGAAAAATGTACATTTCAGTATTTTACAAAAAGGCCTTTTTCAGGGAACAAGAAATGGGTTAACAACGTAAAGCTGTTGGAGCTTGAAAGTTGGTGCTACCAATTCCCACAGGTGTTCCAACTTGTCTGGATTACTTACAACCCCCTCTGTTTGTATAAAAGTATTGTTGGAACACACTGTGGTACCATACCCTCGTGAGCATTATTTGAACAGTATTGTACTGCAGAAAGTAGTGTGTTGTCATAAAAATGGTGGGAAAAAGGCAATTAACAATGGAAGACAGACAGACCATCATAACACTTAAGAATGTTGGTCTTTCCTACAGAGCAATTGTGAAGAAAGTCAAGGTGTTAGTGAGTACAGTATTCTTCACCATCAAAAGAGGCACTTAGAAACTGGGGGAAACTCTGACAGGAAGAGGTCTGGCAGACCCAAAGCCACAACACAACCAGAAGACAAGTTTCTGAGAGTCAACAGCTTGCGTGATAGGCATCTCACAGGACAACAGCTTCAAGCACAGCTTAATAGTGGTCACAATAAGCAAGTCTCAGTTTCAACTGTAAAGAGAAGACTTGGAGCTGCAGGTTTGATAGGTCGAGTTGCAGTAAGAAAGCGATTGTTAAGATGTCAGAATAAGAAAAAGAGGCTTGCCTGGGCCAAGAAACATCGTCAATGGACTACTGAAGACTGGAAGAAGGTGTTATGGACTGATGAATCAAAATTTGAAATCTTCGGTTCATCACGCAGGATTTTTGTACGCCGTCGAGTAGGCAAAAGGATGGTTCCTCAGTGTGTGACATCAACTGTCAAACATGGAGGAGGAAGCGTCATGGTCTGGGGCTGTTTTGCTGGATCCACGGTCTGTGATTTGTACAGAGTGAAAGGCACTCTGAACCAAAACGGCTACCACAGCATTTTGCAGCGCCATGCAGTACCCTGTGGTATGGGCCTAGTTGGTCAGGGGTTCATCCTAAAGCAAGATAATGACCCAAAACATAAGTCCAAGCTATGCCAGAACTACCGTAGCAAAAAAGAACAAGATGGTAAGCTTAAAAACATGGAGTGGCCAGCACAGTCACCAGACTTAAACCCCATTGAGCTGGTTTGGGATGAACTGGACAGAAAAGTGAAAGCAAAGCAACCTACAAGCGCCACACATTTATGGGAACTTCCGCTACAGAGTTGGGAATAACTTTCTGAAGAATATTTGATTTCCATTGTAGAAAGAATGCCACGAGTGTGTTCAGCTGTTATATCTGCCAAAGGGGGGCTACTTTGATGAGTCAAAAATTAGAATACATTTTGGTTTATTAAATTGATCCCATGATTTCTTTTTTAACTTAAATTGTTCATTTGTTCTATTCTTTCATTTCAGAGTACAATAAGACATTGAATTGCATGAATTTCAATAAAAGCCTGGAAAAATTGGGGTGTTCTAAAACTTTTGATCGGTAGTGTGTGTGTGTGTGTGTGTGTGTGTATATATATATATATATATATATATATATATATATATATGCGACCAAAATTCGTAAGGGTGCGACTAAGATTTTTCCTAGGTTGCACCGGTGCACCTAACGTCCTGGCATCCGTTGCCTCTCCACGAACGAAGCGATGCCGTTTAAATGAATATGGTTTAATGTTGCGTTACAGCCCCGCCCCCATTCACACGGCTCCCCTGCAACATGGAGAGACACAGCGCCGCCGGTCCAAACTGCTGACTTTGTCTACAGTTTTAATTGTTATTAATATAGCTGTATATTGTTAAGTATGAGAGGGAAACCTGTATTGGTACCAGTGTTTCCGCTGGTAACTCTGTTATTGCGGCCGCCACGGCGAAAAACACATTAGAAGTTATTAAATGCAACTAACTTCAGTTCGTTGAGTAATAGCGTGTACAAGACGGAGCCTACTGGATTATAGTTCATAAAAATGCAGCGCAGTGATGATACAGACATTTCATAGCCTACACAAGACGTGTGTAACGCTGCTAATGAGTCAGCCGTCACTCTCTGAGTAGCATATGCTTCAGTCCATCACACTTCCCCTGTCTTTCGGTCTTTCTTTTTTTTTATTTTTTTATTTAAAGATTTCGGCCTTTACTTTGATAGGAAAGCTGAAGACATGAAAGGGGAGAGAGAGGGGGGAATGACATGGAAAGGGCCGCAGGTCGGAGTCAAACCTCTATATTTACCAACTGAGCTATCCGGGCGTCCTCTTTCTTTTCTGTCTGTTATTGTTGTTGAAAACAAGTGAAGGAGCTTTCTCATATATATATATATATATATATATATATATATATATACACACACACACATACATACATATATTTATATATCCTAGGCTATTTATTTTAGAAAACTTTCATTTACATGTGTTGCAGCTGTATATTTTTAAACTGGTAAAGGAAACTTTACCAGTTTGCGTTTTATTTTAATCACAATCTGTTTTAATAAAAGAGCTTGTGAAAAGTGGCTTTGACTTAAAACTGAACATTCAGCCCACTTTGTAAAAAAATACAGAGCTATATATCGTGTATCGCCATTCAGCGTTAACGGCGATGCGAGAAAAATTTTGGGTTCACCTAAATTTTGTGCTGGTGCACCTAAATAAAAAGTTAGGCGCACCAGTGCAACCAAGGCAAAAGTTAGTCTGGAGCCCCCACACAACACAAAAACAGTATATATATATATATATATATATATATATATATATATATATATATATATATATATATATATATATATATATATATATACACACACACACACACACAGTATACAGTGAGTACACCCCTCACATTTTAGTAAATACTTCATTATATCTTTTAATGGGACAACACTGAAGAAATGACACTTTGACCTAGAGATTGGCATGGGGTACTTTACATAAAATCATCTCTCTATTGCAAATCAAACTAGCTATTAGACTAACTGACATAAAACCATGCCAATCTCTATGTATGGTGAAGGGTATGTGATGATGTGGGGCTATTTTAATTCCAAAGACCAAGGGAACTTTATCAGGATGCATAGTATCCTGGATCCATGAAATAACTGGCCTTTACAAATAAAAATCTGCCTGCCTCTATGGGAATTTAACATAGGGGTGTACTGACTTTTGTTGCCAGCGGTTTAGACATTAATGGCTGTATGTTGAGTTATTTTGAGGGGACTGCACATTTACACTGTTATACAAGCTGTAAACTTAATACTTTACATTGTAGCAAAGTGTCATATCTTCAGTGTTACTGAAGATATGTTACTAAAATGTGAGGGGTGTACTCACTTTTGTGAGATACTGTATATATATACACATATATATATATATACATATATATATATCCTATCCTACTTAACTCTCGAATCATTTTTATAAGGCTCTGTTGAGCGTTCTTCAGTTCTACATCCCAGTATAATCTTTCTCTAAAAGGTCATATATTTTTTTAAAAGCTATAAAACTTGAGTAAACACTATAAAAGCCTGTTTGAATTGGAGTCAGTAGGGAAAAACTGAGCAAAAAAAAAAAGACTTGTGCCAGTTTTATCTGCCTGGTGAGCTGAATTGATAAAAAAGACGAATTATCTGCTTCTTACAGTCCTGTAACCAAAGTAATTTCTGCCAACCAACGAATGATCAGCATTACCATCCACAAAGCCGAAGAATGATGAAAATTAAATGCTGTTGAAAACAGACAAGACTGATAGGTTCTCATATTTTTTCATTAAGAGATATCAACATCTTTGAGTGTACAAACAGGGAAGAGTTTAAATGATGTCAATGTTTCATTGTACTTCTGCTACAGTCAGTACTGACTCTAACCTACACTTGGTAACTTGTGTCAATTTGTGGCTATATTCAGGTTTTTCTTTTACATGCTGCATGATTGCATGTTTGTACTAATTGTATTGATTATATTAATTCTCATCTGGCTCACCACCAGCACGTTTATACTATAAACAACAGATGAACTTTGTGTTAATATAATTATGACCAAACACATTTGCACACATGATATAGTGATTGTGGACTGTTCTGAACATTACTCAACTTAATTAGGTCCTGAGCACTGACAACAAGGATTGTTATTCTACACCCTAATAATAAACCACTAATAAAACCAATAATATGCCTGAGCTTGTATTTTGGGTTAAGCTGCATTGCTTTGACATTGTGGAAAATAAAATAATAGAAACAAAATGTATTATCCTTTTTACCCGTTATTATCAATCTAAATTAATCTACTGCGAAATATAGGAGACTTTGAGATTTTACTGGGACGTCACGTCACATGCCCCAGTTAAAACACCCATGAGTTGAACGTCATTACCGTCACAATTCAGCGAAAAGAAGACAAAAATGCCGAAGACTTCATCTGTGTTGGAGAACTTCAAATTAAGTGAGGACAAGACAAAGGCAGAGTGTCAAATATGCAATTTGAAACTGGCCTACCACAACAGCACATCAAGCTTGAGAAATCACCTGAGTTCTGTAAGTAGAATGAGCTGCTTTTATCCGCCATTTACACGTGATAAAAATGTGCACTTAATTTTCATGGAAAATAACGTGACTTGCGAATAGGCTACGGCAGTTAATGACGAACAGTAAAAACGTAGTCTACTGTAGTAACAGGGGACTGTGTCCTGCAACAACAAAGCAGTTGCTTCATCTCGCTTGTCTCTTTTACAGTGAAAAAAAGCTGCCTTCAGGTGCGGTTTGGAAATGTTGGTTTCCCCTGCAGCTGCGGCCACCACTGAAGCTTCGAATATTCGCTGTTGAAAAGCACCGAAGCTTCGAAGATCAAAAACTGGTATTCGGTACAGCCCTACTTGGCACTTTAATGGATTAGCTCCTATTTGGCCAACAGGAGCTTCTCTGTAATGATTGGTGACCTTTCCTCGTCACCTGCCCCTCTCTCTTGCGGGGTACCACAGGGTTCCATTAATGGCCCCATCCTCTTCTCTTTATATATGTTACCTCTGGGGCAATTATAGGCAAAGAAAACCATGAAATGATGCAGCACTGCCACAATCCTATATTTGCCTCTATGACCAATTTCTGTTTGTAATCTATGATTGACAGCTTCCTGTCCCAGCATTCATGTTCAGCTTAAAAATAATTTGATGTGGTTTAACTTGTTTATTTAAAGCATGTAGAAACAATCAGTGTTCCCCTTTCTGACTACTAGAGCTAACAAAAAATAGTCATATAAAAGGTAGATTTGTTTTTAATTACCTGTTCAGATAAGCAAGCATTTTCAAAACGCAGCTGGTGCTATAATAAATTTCAAGGTGGTGAGGGATAGCTTTAGTTTTTGAAGCACCGTACAGCATTTGTTTTAGTTTTTTAAAGTAAATTAAAGAGTTTAATGGCTTGAATTAAATATGGGACAGCTTCCAATTCCTCTTGAAAAATACAATGAGGTTTTTGAAAAAATAAAATAAGATCCAATGCCATAGGGAGCAAAAACATTATGAGAATAAGTGGCTCAGGCAGATCTCAGAATTGGCTCCACTCCACTTACAGTCGATTTTACTTTAATGACTTTAGGAACCCAGTAATATCAAATGAAGACCAATAAAATACCTTGAATCACCATCCTGATCTTCAAGACCATCCCCAGTTGTGTTCAGAGCATATGGACTCCGTTGTTTTGCTTTTGGGCAGAAATAATAGTATTAGTTCACACGGTTATTGGTGCCAATTAAAAAAAACTCATTGGTTGTGATTCAGCCCCCTTAAGAGCCACAAAAAAACAAGATGCTCTGAGTTACTACATTTCGCGTCAGAGATGTACACTTAATGCTCTTTTACTGTAGCCACAGTGAGGGTCTGTCTGTCTGTTGGCAAAAGTCTATTTGTCACCATTGTTGGTCTTTATCATATCAGGCGTACCTTCCAAGTTGCCAATTTTGCCATCAACACTAACTTATATAAAAGTCAGACCTCAGATATACTGCGACTTTGTATTCAGCTAATTCAGATAACAAGCAAACAAAAACGGACATTATATTTGAAGTAACTAGCTAAATCCCAGTTTATAGTAAGCTCAAACAACCCCAATGACATATGCAAAACCACAGGAAAACTGTTTCTCAGAAAGGGGAACAGTGGACACAAGTAGGAATTACCAACAGATACTGAAAGAAACGTCATATTTGAAAACTTACAATAATTATTAAAACGGTAAGAGGTTACAGTCACATGATTAATGCAAGCAACATAGAGGTCAAATATATTTCTAGGATGTTGTATTATATTGGAAGGTGTTTGTAGCTGTGTCCAGCTTGTGTAAATGTGTCATTATGTGAAAGTGAGACCATGAAGGCACAGAATTTATTCCCTGAATAGGAAACTGAACTGTGATTCTCTGGCTAATGCTAACGTAGCTAATAGTACGCCTACCTGTAAGAGATGACGGACATTCAGCCAATCTTTGAAAAGGGTATCGAAAAAGTAGTTTGTTCCCTCGGCTGCCAGAGGTAACCAATATGACGCTAATAGGGCTGGTTTTATCGCCAGTTTTGTACACGCTGTTTTGTGACTGACTGTACATGGATTTTCGATCCTCTGGTAACCCGGCTAATGGGTTGAACATCATGTTAACTACGACCAAACAGTGGTCATTAGCTTATTGCAGACGTATTAATGTATGCCATAAAACAAACACCGACCCTGAACAAATTACAGTTTAACTGGAATTCATTTGGAGGAGAAATCCTCCCTTCCACACATCCGGTACTGCAGCGATTGTTTTGTGTCACCTTGAAAAATGTTCGGCTGGAACAGAGTAGACTGTTATAGGACCCCCCTAATAAAATGTTGTCCTACGTAAAAATACACTTGCATTGGTTTGTGTTAGGTTATTTACGTCGACCGTGTGCTTTAATAATATTATGCTCACGGTAAACCATAGCTATTAAATAAATCAAATTTCTTATTTAAAATCTTAAATTTTATTAATTTTAAAGCCTACCTAGCCACGTTTTTGTAAACTGTTCAGTCATAATAACTTCCAGATTTTAAAAAACAAAGGATGAGACACAGTCAATCAAATAAAGAAAGAGACTTAATTAGTACCTAGGCCTAATGACAGTCGGTGTTCCACAATTTGTAGCCCTCATGTCAGGCCGATGCGTTCTCAAAGTGTGAATGTATGTTATTGTTATATTTTAGGTGGTTAACTTTCCATATCAAAGCTAATGTTTTTTTCCTTGGTTCTGAGTTGAATTTAAATGTGTTTCTTGTAGCCTAGATGTTAGCCCGCAACATCATCTTGGTTGTGGCCATGTTTGCTACTAGACAATTCATGTTGGCACTACGTTGCTGTAGAACCTTTGGCTCTTCCGAGAAATAGTCTACCGTAAACGGGCAGAAGCATCGACTGCAGTTGTCACTTTTTTATTCTTCTACTATTATTATTCTACAGTGACAGTGGATAGACAGGAAAGGGGTAGAGAGATGGGGGACGACACGCAACAAAGGGCAGCATGTTGGATTCGCCACGGCAGGACTCAGCCAACATGGGGCGAACGCTCTTACTGGGTGAGCTAGAGGCCACCTAGCATCCCTTTTAAAGGCTTTTATAGTAATTAAAAATGTGCCTAAAATAAAACTCAAATCATTATTACCCAAATATAAGTTGATTATTAATGTTTTCATGGTAACAGAGTTGTATTATAGCCTGATACTTATATAGCTTAATTATTTATGTTAGCCTATTTAGGGATTTCTTTCAGTAGGCTAACATGTTGTATGAAATTGATGTTAGGTGTTTACCTAATTCACCGTTCAGCCAATCACATATGCCTGCACACTCCCTTGGCTCAAATCTTATTCGTCAAACATATCAGTGCAGGGATTGTGCCTATGCAGAAAATAA
The DNA here is from genome assembly GCF_010015445.1 of Perca fluviatilis. NCBI lineage: Eukaryota > Metazoa > Chordata > Actinopteri > Perciformes > Percidae > Perca > Perca fluviatilis. Next base: position 16,943,488 of record NC_053126.1, on the reverse strand, counting down.
GACCTATGACCTTAACAAGAATAATGTTGGCAGGATGGAGAACTTGGGCAACTCATTATTAAATCGTTACTTGCGAATTACGTTGTGGTGATATTCAATGTTTTAAAGACAATTGATATACCGGTATACACAAAATAACGTAAATAGCCTACTTTAAAGTGTTTTATTTTTTAAGTCGATTTCATTTTCAGACACGACTATCATCGGGCTAATATCAAACAACAATGAAACTGCATACAGAGAGGAGGTGCATAACTTGACAACATGGTGCGACATCAAAGACCAAAGAGATCATTGTGGACTTTAGGACCACTAAAAAGTTCAGGCACTCACAGAACCATCAGGGGAGCTGATGTGGAAAGAGTCTACAGCTTTAAGTTTCTGGGAGTTACCTTCACAGAGGACCTCTCCTGGGCTGACAATACCTTGGCAGCAGTAGGAAAGCACAACAACGCCTTTACTTCCTGAGACAGCTGAAGAGAGCTATAACCTCCCCCAGAAGCTGCTGGTAAACTGTACGATAGAGAGCACCTTGGCAAACTGTATGATAGCCTGGTACAGTAGCTGTACCAAAGCCAACAAAAAAGCCCTGCAGCGTGTCGTGAAAACAGCAGAGGAAATTGTGGGAACTGATTTGCCATCACTTGATCACCTCAATAAGACCCACTGTATGATAAGGAGAAGCAGTGGCGGCAAAACACTGTCCGGTGACTCCCATGACTGTCCCGGGACAGTCAGACACTGTCCTGTGTCACTCCTCAGGACACTACTAACAGGACAGGACAGTTTTTGCTCCCACTGCTGCTGGAGAAAAGGACATTGACAAGGACACTACCCACCCTGGAAATGGGTTGTGTAAGCTTCTCCCATCAGGCTGGCCCTACAGATTACCCAGGATACGCACTAACAGACTGAAAAATAGCTATTTCCCAACTGCCATAACACAACTGAACTCTGGAAATGGCATATAACAATAATCAGGAGGGCAATGTGCAATACAAATGTCGTTGCTTATTTATTTCTACTGTGCAATATTACCATGTGGCAATAAGAAATCCTGATGCTCTAACGCAACTTTGCACTTATGGTTAGCTGCTACTTATATAATGTTAGCTTTTATTCATATATAAATATCATATACATTTACATATTTCAATACTTAACTTTTATCTAATATTTTCAGCTCATTATATATTATAATCTGATGTTGTTATTTTATAGTATATGTGATTCTAGATAAACTTACATTTATTGTATTATTATTATTATTAGACTTGTTGTTTCACTACAATCAAACATGTATTTTATCACTTTCAGCGCACCCTCGGGCTGTCACAAAGTAATCTCGTTGTGCTACACAATGACAATAAAGTGTATGAACTTAAACTTAAGGATCAAACACTGTTATCAGCTGATATGTTGTGCTGTTTTGACAGGACAGTGTGAATCTTTGATACATACAACATTAATATTAGCTAAAATTCAGTTTTGCCGAATAATGCATATCAAGTCACTTTTATTTATTTTAAGCTGCCATTGTGTCCAGATTTAACCATTATTTAGGATACAGACTAAAATAAGCCACTATTCTGTTATAAGAGTCAAATTCAGGGGCAGAAGTATTATAACAGTATTTCAGGCCAAAGTAGCCTATTAACATCAAAATATATTACTTAAAGCCCCAGAAGTAGGTTACTTATTTTAAAATGGCCCACTCAAGAATATTGTATAGTTGTTTACATGGTTGGATTATTGATGCATTAATGTGTACATCACTTTAATGTTGCAGCTGGTAAATGTGGAACTAATTTAATTACTTTATACACTGCTAGTGAATGCCTCCCCTTATCGTATCTTAATAATGGACTACAAGCTATTTATTGTTTATTGCATTTTGTATTATTAATCTGAATCTGAAAAGTAACTAGTATCTAAAGGTATCAAATAAAGTGGAGTAAAAAGTACAATATTGACCCCTAAATTGTAGTGGATTAAAAGTATAAAGTAGCAGAAATGGAAATAATCAAGTAAAGTACAATCAAAAAACTGTACTTGTACAGTAGCTATTGGAGTACTTGTAGCCTATGTACTTAGGTCAGCCAGAAATAATGTGGATCCCTGACCTTTATGCCAAGATGTTTTCCAGGGCATTGCTGTGGCACATCCATCAGGTCCTTACATCAAAAGTGAACTGGGAATAACAATTTGAATTTGGGGATGACGCTATATAACAAAATAAGACCATAAATATAAGATTTCTTTGTGTAGAATTTCTTTTGAACATAAATGATTACAATGCCGTCGTATCACGTACGCCTATAGGCAATACAGAAATTGTTTAAGTTATTGTGTAAACTGTGGATCTGCAAACGTATCACAGTCTAATAAATGCATATACTATTGAGCTCGAAGAAGGGCAATTATCGATTGTGATTTTTTTAAACACGATTTTATATTAACTGATAATATTTCAATGTAGTAATATAGACCATATGATTCTCATCATGAGCAGATTGATACATCAAGTCCAGTCATGCAGTGGTCAAGCTTCCTGACGTGTAGGAGCACCCTCTATTGGATGTATTCCTTTATACACTGCTAACCTGTGAAACGCCCCCTTTATCTTATATTTAATACATGCTATTTTATTCATTGATTAGCTTTCTATTATTAATCTTAATAATAAATATTAATACAATTAAACTTGTAACTAAGTTATCAAATAGGTGTAGTGGAGTAAAAAGTACAACATGTGCCTCTGAATTATAGTGGACTAGTATAACGAGTATGCAAGTATAACGTTGCAGAAAATGGAAATACAAATACCTAAAAATGGTACAGTAGGCGATTTGAGTAAATGTATTTACCCTACTTATGTTACTTGCAGTGGAGTAAAAAGTACTGATGGGAAATATTGTCATTTAAATTCAAGCTAAATAAGATACTGTATATTTAAAAAAATAGTTTATTAGGCTATTGAGCCTACTAAAAATATTTGAAATGTAAAATTGAATCAAATCGGTCTGCATTTTTGGGGCTAAACACTAGAATTCGTTTTGAGTAGGCCTACTGCATCCCGTCTTCTTTTGACTGCAATATTTTCTTTATTTCTGATAATGGAAAGTTGCTTAATGTTATTGCAGAATACAGCTTTGTACACAATCTAAGTATTGCAGATTATTTCTTTCCTTATCATTTTTGGCAAATCCGTAATAATTGGCCAGCCCACTTCCCCCACTTCATCCAATGATTGGATTGGATTACAGTCGTATATTTTTGGGAGGAGTGAAACGGTTCTTTTAAAAGTTGCATCTGGTAGGCTACTGACCAACACAGGACTAGTGGAACAAACCTAGAGCCAGCAAAATGGTCGTATGGACAGACTTCGAGCGCGCCACCATCGCGGACATCTTCTCCAAACTAGACTATGAGGCCGTGGGCGGTGCAACGCTTGCCAGGTGAGTCTTTGCAACTTTGCATTAACAATGGTGTGCTTGAGACATGTCATGTCCTTAAATGCAGACAAATAAATAATTTGTTTATTCATTTAAAAAAAAAAAATGAGTGTGAATAGGGCTAATGCATATGTTTACGTGTTCCCTCAGGTGTCTGATCGTCTACCCCTGGACTCAGAGGTATTTCGCCAACTTTGGAAACCTCTACAACGCCGCTGCAATCATGGGAAATCCGATGATTGCAAAACACGGAACAACTATCCTCCACGGTCTGGACCGGGCTGTGAAGAACATGGACAACATCAAGTCAACCTATGCCGAGCTGAGCGTGCTGCACTCTGAGAAACTGCACGTGGACCCCGACAATTTCAAAGTAAAGTTCTGGAACTAATGCAACTCTTGTTATTCATATTCAACGATTATTCAAAAAAAAAAACGGCCAACCTTTCATGTTGCTGATGTTTCCTGATACTTGTTGTGTTGCAGCTCCTGTCCGACTGCCTGACCATTGTGGTTGCATCCCAGTTGGGTAAAGCCTTCACCGGTGACGTCCAGGCAGCTTTCCAGAAGTTCCTGGCCGTGGTGGTGTCCTCCCTGGGAAAGCAGTACCACTAGAGAGCTGCAACAGAAGACCGGCACATGCTGATCATGAAAAGCTCTTTTTTGACATGTCTCCAAGGCATAAATAAATAAAGCAATACGCATATTTAACAAGTTTGTTTGTCTGTGGTTATGGTAATAGCAGGACGATGTAAAATTGATATTGTGAAAGCCCTTTTCACAATGTGTATATATGTATGTTTAGAGGATTCAAGTTTTAATACCACAATGTAAAAACAGGATTCAAGTAACACGCATTAAAAATGTACTTAAGTAAAAGTAGGCTACATTAGTATTATCAGCATAATGCACAGTATCAAAAGTAAAAAATAATCATCATGCAGAAAGTAAGTGTTACAATAATGTATTATAATAATTTGCCTTTATAATGTGGTATATGTATAATGATTACCTTTTATAATAACATTTCTCTCTGAAATGAAAATATTCAAGTAAAGCACAAACATCTTAAGCACTGTAGGCCTACTTGTAAATGTATATACACAAATATGAGCTAATAAAATATGACGCATTATTAGACCATAAATGAAATGCTGATGCATCAAAAATAATATGAATATTTTTAACATAATAACAATAGTGTGATTAATTAATTCATTCTTATAGACATATTAATAATAATAATACTTATAACAATCAGAGTCATAATGTTTTTATTCGCCAAATGTACAATACACAACAATTTGACTTGAAAAAATAATAAAGATAAAAAGAAAGTTAACAAGTTAAAGAAAGTTAAATACAAGAAGGAATGATATCAATATACACATACAATAGATACAAATATAGCCTATAGTTAAGAATGATTATTATTATTTCAATATACTTTAAATAGGGGAGACCAGGGACAGTTGTAACACTTTTTGCAATTTTTAGCAATACCTCAAAAACCATTTACACTGGAATAACCAATGTGTTACATCATAAACTTCAATCTGTCAATTGCTGAAAGAATGTATTTAATTGGTTTTATGAAATATGTACAGGTTGCAAAATGGATTTGAATACAGTCTCTCCGCTGTTACAACTGTCCCAGTGTACAGGGACGGTTGTAACACATGTCAGGGACGGTTGTAACATGTCTAAAATATACACAATGAATCAATCATATACTCAAAATGGAAAATATAATTTATCAGTCATGTTATTATGACTATTCATTTCATGTGTTTAAGTAGTGATTACTTTTTTTTCATACTACATGACAAAAAAGAGGTAAAGCCATCAAATTAGAATGCAATAAAATGATTTATTGGGTAGAACACCAAAATAAAGTTTAAACATGAACTCAAACATTCTTAACAACAGCGAGAGGGGGGATGGGGGGCTCGGTAGGCCTAGTCCGAGTCACAGTTGTGGCAAGTGTAGAAATCACGTCCATCTGTGCAGTCCTTGTGTGCCCAGGCTTTACAGGACCAGCACTGGAGCCAGACCTCCCTTGGCCTGGAGAAGCTCTCCAAGCACACAATGCAGTATTCATTTTCATCATCAGACGAGTCCTGAATTTTCAGCTTCTTCGGTTTGGATTTTTTGTTGTTGCCGAAATTCACTTTTCTTTTAGCTGCAGACCTGCTTTTCTCAGCCTCCAGTTGTTTTTTCACGGGAGTTTCTGTTAGGACAGCGGTTTCCCTTCTTTTCCTGCCCTTTGTCGTCTGCTTTCTTGGCCCAGCTTTTGGGTGTGGACGGATGGACACGGGTGAAAAAGTTGTGTCCATAGCAGAGGAGGTTGGCTCAGGCTCAGACACCATAGGTGTGACAGGGGATGATGCTCTAAGTGGCATGGAGGATGCCACCGTTGCCACAATGGGTGAAGGAGTTGTAGAGGTTGACAGAACCTCTGGTGTCACAGCAAAATATGCAGTTTTTTTAGCTTGATAAGTTTTTAAGATATAATAAGAAGTTGGTTGGTGATACTGGGACGGTTGTAACGTGGCGTTACAACCGTCCATCCAGTATCACCAACACACTTATCTCATGTGAGCTAGCTAAAATGCTAGTTTGACACTTGTTAGCCATTTCTAATTTTAGCTTACAAAACAGTGATCCTAATAATACTTGTATGAATTCATGGACACTTGATCTCATAACAGCATCCAAAAAGTACATCACAAAGAAAAGTAGTTTTTTACCTCAAAAACAACTTTTGTTGATAAGTCAGTCAGGAAGTTTCAAATGTGGCTCCCTCTTTGGGAGAATGGAGGGAAACTGACAGAGCACAAGCACAGTGAGTGTCATCACTCTAGGTTGTTTCTGATTGGAGGAATTCAAGGTGTTACAACCGTCCCCTGTTACAACTGTCCCTGGTCTCCCCTACTTTTGTCTTAATTAACGAAAATTCAAATAGCCTAGGTTTTTAACCCAAACAGCTATACTGCTTCTTTAGATGCTGTACGAAAAACCTTGTACTCTGCATTTTTCTATAGGATTTTATGCATGGATTAATATTGTTGAAATATGGCTGACATGCGTTTTTCCAAATTTAAATTCCAATGAAATGATAATATGCGTGCTGTTGACCGGACTTAAACATTTCAATCTATTCCTGCACGATATAAATTCACTCCACCACACACTGTTTCATTGCATTTGATCTTTTATTTATATTTATACAGACAAAGAGTATCCAAGCCGCTGCAGTGTCCGTCATCTGCTCCTGTTTGCAGTTTATCTGTATTTTTCAGACAGGGCACGGGCCAGAGCAGCCAGGAACTTGTCTAGAGCGACATGGACCTCAGGGGTGAAGTCGTTGGGGAACTTGATGGACATGACCACAAGGATGCAGTGAGAGAGAATCTGTAAAAAGAGGATAAAGGCATTTACTCAATCGTTACTTAAGATTTAGCCTACATGATGACTGTAGACATTGGACCTTGTGTATAAACCCCAATATAAAAATTCTAAGTGACTTTTTTTAATTGGATTTTGAAAAGGACAACGAACAGCATGTTCTGTGCATCACTGATATCTAACTTTCTCCTCTGCTCTCTCCTCTCTACTGCCATGTGTTAATCATCATCAATTAGCTACCTTGAAGTTGGCAGGGTCCACTCGCAGAGTGAAGGCATGCAGCTCACTGAGGGTCAGAAGACCCGCATTCAGGTCGTCGATGCTGGCCACAGCTTGTCCAACTCCAAGCATGATGGTCTTTCCATGCTTATTCACCGGCGCAGAGCCGGGGCTCAGATCCTTCCAGTGGCTGAAGTAAGTCTTGGTCTGCGGGTACACCGCCAGCATCCTGGATAAAAAATATGAGTAGCCCCGAGTAAGTATTTACATGGATAAAAAAATGAAGAGGTATTTAGGAGCAGGTTACATCAGTCATTTTGGGATGGTATTTACCTGGACAGAGCATCAGAGCCGACCTCCTCTGCCTTGTCAGCCACTTTAGCCCAGAAGAGCTTGACTGTGTCCTTGTCCTTAGCGCTGAGACTCATCTTGCTTGCTGATTGCTTGGTTGAATTGTGATCAACCCTAACAACCCTAACCGTGTGTTTTATACATGAAACATGGCATGGGCACACCCGTGCCAACTCCAAGATAGGCTGCAAATGTATTTGGATTGGTTCCAAATAACATGTTGCAGCTTGCAAGAGATAAACTTATCGGGATGGTTCTGAAGACTAGTTTGAAATACATGACCACACCAAGTCACAAGTAATTTTCAATTTGAATTTAATAAACTAAAACTTTAAGCTTATATTATTATTATTAATTATTATTAACTATTATTAATTATTATTAATTATTATTATTATTATTATTATTATTATTATTGTTGTTGTTATTATTATAATAGCCTCCTGTGTGCAGCCTACCTAATAAGCTTTGTAAGATTTATCACAAAATCTAGAGTTAACAAGAGGTCTATGTTGTTTAAACAACTTTTAATTAGCAGCATATCCCAAATTATTTGGCTTGTGGAGAGAGAGAGAGAAAGAGAGAGAGAGAGAGAGAGAGAGAGAGAGAGAGAGACACCACAACTACAATAATGGCGAACTATAATAATTAGGCTATAGAAATATGACTAATAGTAATTATAGCAGTGGGTATAATGGAATTACATGATGAACAGTGGCAATTCTACAGTAAAGATAATAAAACTATGACTAATAATAATATCCAGACCAGGTGCCACCTCAATCCAAGCAAATCTGCGATTCAATATTCTCATAGGCTTCTCTCATAATTCATATGAGAAACACTTATTTGGCCTTTAATATCTATTGAGCCCCGTAGAACACAAAATAGAAGGTATTGGCTTGACACAATCAATTGTGTTTTTCTTACAAACTATTAGCAGCTCAACCATCTGTTACGTGTTCTCAGCAGTATCATTGTGATCCATGAATTGTTTTTTTCAGATTTACTGCATCTGCACTTATAGTAGCTATTGTTCATATGCTTGATACTGTTTATGATGGCTCAACTTCCCTTGAAGAAAACCTTGGTTAGAGAAATCAAAGTACAGCATTGCACCATCACCATTCAACTCAACAGTGGAACCACAGTCCAGTCACTAGCTCCCTGGTGGTGTGCAATTAGGTCATAGGACGCACTTTCATCAGTTGCCTTTATTTCACCTTTTCAAACAAAGCCATGCGTATCAAACATCTCAATTCTCAACTGGCAACCTTTTTTTAAGAGCAGCAATCTGGACATTTGGGATTCAGTTGTAGTCCTTTGGAAAATGAATGACATAAAAGCTCCACATCCATGACTTAATGCATTGATTTACTTCCAACACCTCACCTACTGTGAAACAAAAGTCACTATTAAAGTGCTCTAAAATAGCTTTATAAGTATATTTGTAATCAGTGTAAATACCCTATAGAGAACCATTTGAGTATCATGGTTATATGACTGTCCGCAGTCTTTTGAAAACACTGCACAGTGAACACGTGGAATGGTATCTGAAAATACAATATACAAAATAACTAAAATAATATGATTTATGTAATACGAAATATTTAAAACTGCTCTGGCTTCTCCACATACATCGACATACTGTAGAAGGGAAGAGTGGTGAATAAATACAGCATCAGCTGGCTTATGCTGCCCTCTATTGGATGAACATCAATGCAGGATAAATATGGAAAATGGTGCCGAAAACAACAAAGAATAACCTAGATATGAACTATACAAATACCGAATAGCCTATGTACAACACAAATTGATCATGTAGCCTAGCTAGCCCTCTCCTGTAAACACTATGGTTTGTCATTAAACAACATATTATTATATATATTACGTAACGTGTTACTTTTTATTGAATTTCTGCAGCACAATGGAGGGAAGGACCGGATGTGCCACAGGCAACTCAGTCCGTCTGTGGACCTCTTAACATGGTGCAAGACTCCACTCTACGTGGATTAATCACTCTGTGGATATAGGACCTCGGGAGGTCTCCAACCAGCAATTTAAGAATCACTAAAAAATATATTAAAATGTCAAAGCTGCAACTTATTTTACCGTTGTATATTGACGTTGTTATAACATATGCAAACTGTATTTTTAAGCAATTACTCAAAACTGAAGAGATATTTAAACTGCTTCAGGTGACTACCTTGCATGAATAGGCCTGCCTGCCACTAAGACAAACACACATCAAGATTTATTTTATCTCTAGCTGTTTGTTCAGCTCTTCAGTAGTAGCCTAGCCTACTGACCTCAGCAGATCAAGGGTTCAGGACGCTCCCGAGTTTGCAGGCGATGGCAATTGTGATGCTGTCAGCCAACAGCTGCGGACAAGACAAAAGAATATGATTTAGCTTTAACGTATAAGTATAAGTAACATGTGTTTGCTTTGGATTCCAGTGCCTTTAAGCAACACCTTGCCATGGGCTTCAACTTTGGCTGTTATTCAAAACAGCGCAGTCACAGTGAAGATGTCCCCAAATGTACTGAAATACCGTCCATGGGTAGATGATCAAAACCATGTCAAGCAGAGCGATATAGTTATTTTGCATGCAGGGTTTTTGTATGGTGATACATAATTGTCAGACCATATATGGTAAATACAATACAATACACAATAGACCATAAAAATTAAACAAAACAGATTTGCCAAACACAAACGATGAGATATCATTAGTTTTTAACAGTTGTGTTGCAAAAAAAGACAACCTGCCATAGAGATTAATTATAAAATAACTTCTTAATTTAAATGTTAATATCATATAAATCCTGCATTTTATATTGCCAACCAGACTTTTAGATTAAAACAAGCCTCATCCTACATATCAGGCAATAAAAAGCACAGCCGGTTTGTAATTGGTCACTTTTTGCCTCCACACGTTTGCCTCCACTCATTAAACCGAGGATTCATCGGCTCTTCTGTTCAATGAATAAGCCAGCAGGGAGTCAGAGCTCATACAGAGAAAAAATATGTGTTATAAGGATTTGGTATAAAAAAAACGGTTGTAATTATTGGAGCTATAGTACTTTATTATACTTTTTATTAGTCTATATCCTCGACTGAAGCGCCCTGTGCTGGTGATTTGATATGAACTTGGGTTGAAGTTGAGAGCTCAAGTCGACGAATTGCAGTCATATTACTTGATTTTGGGGCACTACATTTGTGAACTGCTGATGTAAAACAAACCCTATAACATTTCCTATATGCATATCCCTACCCTATCCATTTCCATTGTCTTTTTTTCTTTTCATTTCAAACTGCACCATTAAGAACAAAAATATGAATTGTATGTTGACAGTGGACAAAAATAGTTAATTGTTCTGAAACACCACCACTAAACCGTTTCCATTTCTGTCTAGAAAATTCTAGGCGGTGCATATAGGCTACCCTTATCATAGCTGCAAATCCATGACACAGTACCATGCAAGCCCACCGCCCATACAATCGCTTGCTTATGGGAGGGGAGAAGGGTTGCTTTAAAAGTAGCATCTGGTGCCGGGGATCTGCAGACCTGCACAGGAAAACCTAGAGCCAGCAAAATGGTTGAATGGACAGACTTCGAGCGCGCCACCATCGTGGACATCTTCTCCAAGATGCAGTATGAGGTCGTGGGCCCTGCAGCTCTTGCTAGGTGAGTCTTTGCAATTTTGCATTAACAATGGTCTGCTTGAGACATTTTTGCGGATGTACTGTTTTCTGTCATTGTGCATGTTAATTTTTTTGCACACAGATTACATCCTCTCCTAGTCCAAGCCTGTAACATGTATGTGCTTACGTGTTCCCTCAGGTGTCTGATCGTCTACCCCTGGACTCAGAGGTATTTCGGCAACTTTGGAAACCTCTACAACGCCGCTGCTATCTCTGGAAATCCGATGGTTGCAAAACACGGAACAACTATCCTCCACGGTCTGGACCGGGCTGTGAAGAACATGGACGACATCAAGTCAACCTATGCTGAGCTGAGCGTGCTGCACTCTGAGAAACTGCACGTGGACCCCGACAATTTCAAAGTAAAGTTCTGGAACTAATGCAACTCTTGTTATTCATATTCAACGATTATTCCAAAAAAACGGCCAACCTTTCATGTTGCTGATGTTTCCTGATACTTGTTGTGTTGCAGCTCCTGTCCGACTGCCTGACCATTGTGGTTGCAGCCCAGTTGGGTAAAGAGTTCACCGGTAAAGTCCAGGCAGCTTTCCAGAAGTTCCTGGCCGTGGTGGTGTCCTCCTTGGGAAGGCAGTACCACTAGAGAGCTGCAACAGAAGACCGGCACATGCTGATCATGAAAGCAAATAAAATAATAAGCAAACCAAACAAGCTCTTTGTCTATGATGATGTCCAAAAATAAATTATATCATGACAATATACAAACAAAAACAGAGACTTTTAGACACATAGTTTAGAGAGGAACAAAGGTCAAATTTAAAACTGTAACAGAGCAACTATGTTTAATCATGCATAGTCTGTTCTGTTAGTGTTTATAGGTCACAGGATCACGTAATATCAAATCTATTATTTTAAAAATAATTAATGACGTTTAATTTCCATTACAAATCATAAGAACAATAATACAAGTATTTATACAACAAAATTTAAATTGGGTTTGATTTACAACATCAAATATGAAATATCAGTTTAGCCCTTGTAAATATTTAATACAAAATATTACTGTAGTTTATGTTTTTTAAAAATATAATTATTATAATAATTTGGTAGGCTAATATTTATCATATATTATAGGCATAACATTGAATCGAAAACACGGAAAATATGAAATAACAGGTTATAAGAGGTAATTTTGTACAATTTTTTTTTGTGTGAAAAATATAGACTACGACTTCATGTAGTTTACACAGACATCAGCTCTTCTTCACAGCTGCATGCGGTAACACGTTATTCCAGAGTGAATACTTCCAGAGTGGAACTTTCTTGCTGTGAGGCAGAAGTGATAATCACTGAGCCACCGTGCTGCCTACAGGTCATATTTTTGTCATATGTCACATTATGTGTTAATTGCAACAGTATGCAATTAAAAGATTCAAATATTCACCAACAATCAACAAAAGTACATTTTCTCATTCTGATTACTGTAGTAGTTGCCAAAGGCAGGGTGCTACATACTACAGGTAATAGTTTTCTCATATGTCACATTATAGTGAAACAGTATGCAATTAAAAGATTACAATATTCACCAAAAATCAACCAAAAGATATTTTCTCATACTGATTGCTGTAGTAGTTGCCAATGGTAAGCTGCTACTTACTACAGGTGAATTTTTGCGGATATCTTGCATTATGGTGAAACAGTATGCAATGAAAAGTTACAAATATTCAACAAAATTCTATAAAAAGACATTTTCTCATTCTGGTTGCTGTAGTAGTTGCCAATGGTGGGCTGCTAGTTACTACAGGTGACATTTTACTGACATGTCACAATACATTGAAACAGGATGCAATCAATTGTTTAAAATTCAATGAAAAGACATTTTCTACTCCGCTGTGCTGTGGAGTAATGTCTGGCTATGTGAGACTAGCATCTAACGTTAGCTACTCTGCTGTGCTGTGAAGTAATGTCTGGCTATGTGAGAAAAGCGGGGGAAACGACTCTCCAGTATTTTGAATTGGTAGTGCAGTAACTATTTTAACCGCTAGCTGCCAGTATTACATACAATATTACATATTGCACCTTTAAAGATCGCTGTCCAAGGTGCTGATGCTGGGACATCCAGGAATGTGGAAGCGGTCCGAGGTACCCGCTGTTTTAATGGGCAGGATTCAGGTTCTGCCGCGTGGGATATTCAGCTATCATTGTGCCAATGTCCTTCTCTGGGTAACTAACAGGCATTTGTTTTTGTCTTGGTCATCTATGTGCTTATATCAGGCTGTGGCTCCCTGCCAACAATTTGTGATCTGAGGCCCTTTGTATTACTTACAAACTTACTCACGAATTGTTGAATGGAGATTCGCCCTTCTCTTATCATTGTTGCAAATCCATCACATACTTGCCAGGTCCATGCACCGCCCATCCAATCATATTGTTTTAGAAGGGGAGATGGGTTGCTTTAAAAGTTGCATTTGGTGCCGTAGAGCACAGAATCTACTGAGAACCAGCAAAATGGTTGAATGGACAGCAAAATGGTTGAATGGATAGACTTCGAGCGCGACACCATCGTGGACATCTTCTCCAAGATGCAGTATGAGGTCGTGGGCCCTGAAGCTCTTGCTAGGTGAGTCTTTGCAATTTTGCATTAGAGACATTATTTTTGTGGAACTCTCGACCATATTAATGGATCATGATACATACTGTTTTCTGTCATTGTGCACAATGCGTTCAGACCATCACAAATGTTCATTTTCTCTCCTAGTCCAAGCCTGTAACATTTATGTGCTTACGTGTTCCCTCAGGTGTCTGATCGTCTACCCCTGGACTCAGAGGTATTTCGGCAACTTTGGAAACCTCTACAACGCCGCTGCTATCTCTGGAAATCCGATGGTTGCAAAACACGGAACAACTATCCTCCACGGTCTGGACCGGGCTGTGAAGAACATGGACGACATCAAGTCAACCTATGCCGAGCTGAGCGTGTTGCACTCTGAGAAACTGCACGTGGACCCCGACAATTTCAAAGTAAAGTTCTGGAACTAATGCAACTCTTGTTATTCATATTCAACGATTATTCAAAAAACGGCCAACCTTTCATGTTGCTGATGTTTCCTGATACTTGTTGTGTTGCAGCTCCTGTCCGACTGCCTGACCATTGAGGTTGCAGCCCAGTTGGGTAATGATTTCACCGGTGAAGTCCAGGCAGCTTTCCAGAAGTTCCTGGCCGTGGTGGTGTCCTCCTTGGGAAGGCAGTACCACTAGAGAGCTGCAACAGAAGACCGGCACATGCTGATGATTTGTTTAAAAGTTATTTGTTATGTCTCAAAAGCAAATAAAATAATAAGCAAATCCACCAAGTTGTTTGTCTGTAACTATACCCAAAATAGATGTAAACATGAAAAATAATGAAGCCTATTTGAGATAATAAAAAATATCAAGACTGACCTTTAGACACTTGAAGAACAATAGTGCTGATAAAATGTGCTAACAGTGGATCAATTATCTCAAAAAAGATAGCTCAGATAAAAAAACATGAAGTCCTGAAGATTGCCTAACCTATCATTAAAACTAATAAACAATGTTTTGATTATAATGCTGTTGCTGGTATTGTTGTTATAATTAGCCTATAGCCTAGATGAAACGTAGCGCAGGTTGCCTGTGTATAAATGAATAGCTCCCATTAAATGCCCATGATTTGGCTTTTGGTTCGTCACTTTAATAGATTACAAAAACAAAGTAAAATTTAAAGAAAAAAGACAAAAGTGTCAGTTTTATCTAAAGTCACAGCTTTTCTCTTGCAGGTAGTTCATGTATTCCACTATTCTATGACAAAATGTTTCACAAAAAACTGTTTTTGAAACTTTTAAGATTTGTACAAAGAAACAATTTTATTTGTTTTTTCACTCCCTTTTGTATTCTAAAAAACTGAAAAATATGAAATGTCCCTATAGGTTTAACAATACAACTGCAAAAAGCCATTGTTTTCTTTATGATTACTCTGCTGATTGTTTTGTAAATTAATCAATTAATCGTTAATTGGACAATAACATGTCAGAAACAATAGTCTGAGGTGAGGTCTTAAAATATCTTGTTTTGTTATATTATACCAACAGATATTCAATTCCCAATGATATAAAACAGAGAAAGGAAACACTTTCTGACATTGGAGAATCTGGAACCAATGTTTGGAGTTTTGCATAAATGTTAGGTGTAAAATTTGACTTGCTTGACTGCTCAGATTTTGGCTGTAGATGTGACTTTTGATCTACTCTCACTTAAGACACAACTCATCACAAACAAACCAATGGACAACAATTGCTTTGCTTTTGGCATGAATGCATTTATTAATCATTATGCAATGTAAGCTCATGCTGCAGTCTCCTTCATCTTCTCCTGCTGTTTATCGGTATTTCTCAGCCAGGGCCAGAGCCAGAGCAGCCAGGAACTTGTCCAGAGCGACATGGACCTCAGGGGTGAAGTCGTTGGGGAACTTGATGGACAGGACCACAAGGAGGCAGTGAGAGAGAATCTGAGAAAAGAACACAATCACACAGATGTTACATATATGGAGTTTTTAGCTCCCCATTCACTTATCACACATCTATCACTGAGTTTTGCTGTGACAAGTAATGTTCAGTATTCCGATGTTTCATAGACCTATTTTAACAACAACAGGTATAACTAACTGGAACAGCATTATCTACGCTGTACATGGGGGCATCATGTACATGGTAATAACAGATGGACCTGTTGCAGGTCTGGGAACCTCTCAAGGCCCTAAGTTGGAGGAACATTTTGTTTAAATGACATGCTATTATCTTGGGATCAGTTTGGCTCTGCACCTTGAAGTTGGCAGGGTCCACACGCAGAGTGAAGGCATGCAGCTCACTGAGGGCCAAAAGACCTCCTTTCAGGTCGTCGATTTTTGACACAGCATCTGCAACTCCTTTCATCACAGTTATTCCATGCTTCCTCGCAGAGGGAGAGCTGGGGCTCAGGTCCTTCCAGTGGCTGAAGTAAGTCTTAGTCTGCGGGTATACCGCCAGCATCCTGGGTAAACAAATGGGAGTGATATATAAATATATATAGCCTGAATGAATCAATGAATGTTGGAGCAGGTTACATCAGTCAGCTTTGGTTATATTTACCTAGCCACAGCATCGGTGCCGATGTCCTCCTCCTTTCCAGACACTTTAGCCCAGAAGGTTCTGACTGCGTCCTTGTCCTTAGCAGTGAGTGTAGTCATCTTGTCGGTTGGTTGAGTGTTGCTGAATGCCACAATGAGGCCAAACCGAGAGGGGTTTTATGCTTGAAACCGAGCATGGACACACCCAGAACCTCCTCCAAGATAGATGGTGAACAAGGCGTGTTAGGATGTAGCCTCCATGAGATAAACAAACAGTCTTATCATGATGACTCAAAGCTCAACCTCAAAGCGAGTCGTGACACAATATTTTCAAATCATCAGCATGTCGATCTATGTGTGTATTTGAAAATCCAATCTAAAAGTTCCACTAAAACTTCATGAACCAGCCACTCCTGGTGATGTGACCTGAAAGGCTGCAGTCCGTCTTCTGACATAAGGCACTTAAATTAGGAAGGAGATCTCCACCAAACAAACGGGGTCCGTTTTTTAGAATACACATAACTTATGTTGCTATGTTATAAGGATGGTCCAGTCACTTCTATGGCCGGTCATTTAAACGTATTCATTATTGCCTCTCATGTATGAAATTGTAAAGTTGAAAACATCATTCAAAATAATTGAAGAGTTGCATTACTCAGTATAGAAGACAGTCAGCATATATATCTATTATTTTTTAATGCTTCACACTGAGACACACATCTTAAGTAAATAAGCTCACGCCTAAATTAATTTGGCTATTGTTTCTAATCCACGATCAGATAAATGTTTTAAGATACAGTGACAACTTTTAATATTTCTAAAGGAAGAGTTTAAGCTTTCATAGAGAGCTGTGTAGTTTATTATAAATCTCACATGGGGGAATCTTATTTTCAAGAAGGATCAGGTATAGATTTGACTTTATTAGGTTACAAGTTCAACTAAGACAACATTTAAAGTCTATCACTCAAACAGCCTGCAGTTTTGCTCCGTCCTGAGTTCCTGCTCAGCTCAGCACTCAACATTCTGCTCTTAAATTTAAGGATCGCTGTCCAGGATGCTGATGCTGGGACCTCCAGTCCAGGGATGTGGGAGCTGTTCAATGTACTCGCTGTTTCTATATGATTACTGTAACAATTGCCTCTGTCGATGAGATAATCAAGGTGGAGCAGATACGCCCTTCTCTTATCATTGTTACAAATCCATAACACACTACTTGGCCAGCCCATCGCTTGCTTATGGGAGGGGAGAAGGGTTGCTTTAAAAGTAGCATCTGGTGCCGGGGATCTGCAGACCTGCACAGGAAAACCTAGAGCCAGCAAAATGGTTGAATGGACAGACTTTGAGCGCGCCACCATCGTGGACATCTTCTCCAAGATGCAGTATGAGGTCGTGGGCCCTGCAGCTCTTGCTAGGTGAGTCTTTGCAATTTTGCATTAACAATGGTCTGCTTGAGACATTTTTGCGGAACTCTCGACCATAATTATGGATCAGCTATGTACTATTTTCTGTCATTGTGCACAATGCGTTTCAGATCATCACACACACATGTTCATTTTCTTGGCACACAGATTACATCCTCTCCTAGTCCAAGCCTGTAACATTTATGTGCTTACGTGTTGCCTCAGGTGTCTGATCGTCTACCCCTGGACTCAGAGGTATTTCGGCAACTTTGGAAACCTCTACAACGCCGCTGCTATCTCTGGAAATCCGATGGTTGCAAAACACGGAACAACTATCCTCCACGGTCTGGACCGGGCTGTGAAGAACATGGACGACATCAAGTCAACCTATGCCGAGCTGAGCGTGCTGCACTCTGAGAAACTGCACGTGGACCCCGACAATTTCAAAGTAAAGTTCTGCAACTAATGCAACTCTTGTTATTCATATTCAACGATTATTCCAAAAAAACGGCCAACCTTTCATGTTGCTGATGTTTCCTGATACTTGTTGTGTTGCAGCTCCTGTCCGACTGCCTGACCATTGTGGTTGCAGCCCAGTTGGGTAATGATTTCACCGGTGAAGTCCAGGCAGCTTTCCAGAAGTTCCTGGCCGTGGTGGTGTCCTCCTTGGGAAGGCAGTACCACTAGAGAGCTGCAACAGAAGACCGGCACATGCTGATGATTTGTTTAAAAGTTATTTGTTATGTCTCAAAAGTAAATAAAATAATAAGCAAATCCACCGAGTTGTTTGTCTGTAACTATACCCAAAATAAATGTAAACATGAAAAATAACGAAACCTATTTGAGATAATAAAAAATATCAAGACTGACCTTTAGACACTTGAAGAACAATAGGGCTGATAAAATGTGCTAACAGTGGATCAATTATCTCAAAAAAGATAGCCCAGATAAAAAAACATGAAGTCCTGAAGATTGCCTAACCTATCATTAAAACTAATAAACAATGTTTTGATTATAATGCTGTTGCTGGTATTGTTATAATTAGCCTATAGCCTAGATGAAACGTAGCGCAGGTTGCCTGTGTATAAATGAATAGCTCCCATTAAATGCCCATGATTTGGCTTTTGGTTCGTCACTTTAATAGATTAAAAAAACAAAGTAAAATTTAAAGAAAAAAGACAAAAGTGTCAGTTTTATCTAAAGTCACACCTTTTCTCTTGCAGGTAGTTCATGTATTCCAGTATTCTATGACAAAATGTTTCACAAAAAACTGTTTTTGAAACTTTTAAGATTTGTACAAAGAAACAATTTTATTTGTTTTTTCACTCCCTTTTGTATTCTAAAAAACTGAAAAATATGAAATGTCCCTATAAGTTTAACAATACAACTGCAAAAAGCCATTGTTTTCTTTATGATTACTCTGCTGATTGTTTTGTAAATTAATCAATTAATTGTTAATCGGACAATAACATGTCAGAAACAATAGTCTGAGGTGAGGTCTTAAAATATCTTGTTTTGTTATATTATACCAACAGATATTCAATTCCCAATCACATAGAACAGAGAAAGGAAACACTTTCTGACATTGGAGAATCTGGAACCAATGTTTGGAGTTTTGCATAAATGTTAGGTGTAAAATTTGACTTGCTTGACTGCTCAGATTTTGGCTGTAGATGTGACTTTTGATCTACTCTCACTTAAGACACAACTCATCACAAACAAACCAATGGACAACAATTGCTTTGCTTTTGGCATGAATGCATTTATTAATCATTATGCAATGTAAGCTCATGCTGCAGTCTCCTTCATCTTCTCCTGCTGTTTATCGGTATTTCTCAGCCAGGGCCAGAGCCAGAGCAGCCAGGAACTTGTCCAGAGCGACATGGACCTCAGGGGTGAAGTCGTTGGGGAACTTGATGGACAGGACCACAAGGAGGCAGTGAGAGATAATCTGAGAAAAGAACACAATCACACAGATGTTACATATATGGAGTTTTTAGCTCCCCATTCACTTATCACACATCTATCACTGAGTTTTGCTGTGACAAGTAATGTTCAGTATTCCGATGTTTCATAGACCTATTTTAACAACAACAGGTATAACTAACAGGAACAGCATTATCTACGCTGTACATGGGGGCATCATGTACATGGTAATAACAGATGGACCTGTTGCAGGTCTGGGAACCTCTCAAGGCCCTAAGTTGGAGGAACATTTTGTTTAAATGACATGCTATTATCTTGGGATCAGTTTGGCTCTGCACCTTGAAGTTGGCAGGGTCCACACGCAGAGTGAAGGCATGCAGCTCACTGAGGGTCAGAAGACCTCCTTTCAGGTCGTCGATTTTTGACACAGCATCTGCAACTCCTTTCATCACAGTTATTCCATGCTTCCTCGCAGAGGGAGAGCTGGGGCTCAGGTCCTTCCAGTGGCTGAAGTAAGTCTTAGTCTGCGGGTACACCGCCAGCATCCTGGGTAAACAAATGGGAGTGATATATAAATATATATAGCCTGAATGAATCAATGAATGTTGGAGCAGGTTACATCAGTCAGCTTTGGTTATATTTACCTAGCCACAGCATCGGAGCCGATGTCCTCCTCCTTTCCAGACACGTTAGCCCAGAAGGTTCTGACTGCGTCCTTGTCCTTAGCAGTGAGTGTAGTCATCTTGTTGGTTGGTTGAGTGTTGCTGAATGCCACAATGAGGCCAAACCGAGAGGGGTTTTATGCTTGAAACCGAGCATGGACACACCCAGAACCTCCTCCAAGATAGATGGTGAACAAGGCGTGTTAAGATGTAGCCTCCATGAGATAAACAAACAGTCTTATCATGATGACTCAAAGCTCAACCTCAAAGCGAGTCGTGACACAATATTTTCAAATCATCAGCATGTCGATCTATGTGTGTATTTGAAAATCCAATCTGAAAGTTCCACTAACACTTCATGAACCAGCCACTCCTGGTGATGTGACCTGAAAGGCTGCTGTCCGTCTTCTGACATAAGGCACTTAAATTAGGAAGGAGATCTCCACCAAACAAACGGGGTCCGTTTTTTAGAATACACATAACTTATGTTGCTATGTTATAAGGATGGTCCAGTCACTTCTATAGCCGGTCATTTAAACGTATTCATTATTGCCTCTCATGTATGAAATTGTAAAGTTGAAAACATCATTCAAAATAATTGAAGAGTTGCATTACTCAGTATAGAAGACAGTCAGCATATATATCTATTATTTTTTAATGCTTCACACTGAGACACACATCTAAAGTAAATAAGCTCACGCCTAAATTAATTTGGCTATTGTTTCTAATCCACGATCAGATAAATGTTTTAAGATACAGTGACAACTTTTAATATTTCTGAAGGATGAGTTTAAGCTTTCATAGAGAGCTGTGTAGTTTATTATAAATCTCACATGGGGGAATCTTATTTTCAAGAAGGATCAGGTAGATTTTACTTTATTTGGTTACAAGTTCAACTAAGACAACATTTAAAGTCTATCACTCAAACAGCCTGCAGTTTTGCTCCGTCCTGAGTTCCTGCTCAGCTCAGCACTCAACATTCTGCTCTTAAATTTAAGGATCGCTGTCCAGGATGCTGATGCTGGGACCTCCAGTCCAGGGATGTGGGAGCTGTTCAATGTACTCGCTGTTTCTATATGATTACTGTAACAATTGCCTCTGTCGATGAGATAATCAAGGTGGAGCAGATACGCCCTTCTCTTATCATTGTTACAAATCCATAACACACTACTTGGCCAGCCCATCGCTTGCTTATGGGAGGGGAGAAGGGTTGCTTTAAAAGTAGCATCTGGTGCCGGGGATCTGCAGACCTGCACAGGAAAACCTAGAGCCAGCAAAATGGTTGAATGGACAGACTTTGAGCGCGCCACCATCGTGGACATCTTCTCCAAGATGCAGTATGAGGTCGTGGGCCCTGCAGCTCTTGCTAGGTGAGTCTTTGCAATTTTGCATTAACAATGGTCTGCTTGAGACATTTTTGCGGAACTCTCGACCATAATTA
This sequence comes from Perca fluviatilis, assembly GCF_010015445.1. Lineage (NCBI taxonomy): Eukaryota > Metazoa > Chordata > Actinopteri > Perciformes > Percidae > Perca > Perca fluviatilis. The sequence goes on along the minus strand of NC_053126.1, from coordinate 16,921,840 downwards.
TGGATCAGCTATGTACTGTTTTCTGTCATTGTGCACAATGCGTTTCAGATCATCACACACACATGTTCATTTTCTTGGCACACAGATTACATCCTCTCCTAGTCCAAGCCTGTAACATTTATGTGCTTACGTGTTGCCTCAGGTGTCTGATCGTCTACCCCTGGACTCAGAGGTATTTCGGCAACTTTGGAAACCTCTACAACGCCGCTGCTATCTCTGGAAATCCGATGGTTGCAAAACACGGAACAACTATCCTCCACGGTCTGGACCGGGCTGTGAAGAACATGGACAACATCAAGTCAACCTATGCCGAGCTGAGCGTGCTGCACTCTGAGAAACTGCACGTGGACCCCGACAATTTCAAAGTAATGTTCTGGAACTAATGCAACTCTTGTTATTCATATTCAACGATTATTCCAAAAAAACGGCCAACCTTTCATGTTGCTGATGTTTCCTGATACTTGTTGTGTTGCAGCTCCTGTCCGACTGCCTGACCATTGTGGTTGCAGCCCAGTTGGGTAATGATTTCACCGGTGAAGTCCAGGCAGCTTTCCAGAAGTTCCTGGCAGTGGTGGTGTCCTCCTTGGGAAGGCAGTACCACTAGAGAGCTGCAACAGAAGACCGGCACATGCTGATGATTTGTTTAAAAGTTATTTGTTATGTCTCAAAAACAAATAAAATAATAAGCAAATCCACCAAGTTGTTTGTCTGTAACTATACAATAATCAAGCCTATATGAGATAATAAAAAATATCAAGACTGACCTTTAGACACTTGAAGAACAATAGTGCTGATAATATGTGCTAACAGTGGATAAATTATCTCAAAAAAGATAGCCCAGATAAAAAAACATGAAGTCCTGAAGATTGCCTAACCTATCATTAAAACTAATAAACAATGTTTTGATTATAATGCTGTTGCTGGTATTGTTGTTATAATTAGCCTATAGCCTAGATGAAACGTAGCGCAGGTTGCCTGTGTATAAATGAATAGCTCCTATTAAATGCCCATGATTTGGCTTTTGGTTCGTCAGTTTAATAGATTAAAAAAACAAAGTAAAATTTAAAGAAAAAAGACAAAAGTGTCAGTTTTATCTAAAGTACCAGCTTTTCTCTTGCAGGTAGGCTAGTTCATTTATTGTAGTCTTCTGCCTCATCAACAACATTATTAATTCAGTGACAAAAGTTTAATATTTAATTTTTTTTAATTGAACACTTAAAGTCCAACGCACCTGCACAGAAGAATTGTTTGGATGTGCAATTTTTTTTCTGTTAGTTAAATTTAACAACAACAATAAGAGGCTAATACTAGTACTACAACTAATAACAATAATATTAAGAATATTACATTTATTATATATATATACATATATATATATATACATATATATATATATATATATATATATATATATATATATATATATATATATATATATATATATATATATCGTCACCTTCCTAAAATAATTGCCCAGTCATTTTTTCTGGTTTTTCAGAAAACACAAAAAACTAAAAGTCACATAGGCCACATAGTGACATAGGCCATTATACTAAAGGTGTAGAATCACATGACCTGTTCAACTGAGGATGTATATATATATATATATATATATATATATATATATATATATATATATATATACAATGTTTTTGACAATTTAAAGATTTGTACAAAGAAACTTTTTATTTGTTTTTTCACTCCCTTTTGTCTAAAAAACTGAAACATATGAAAATGTCCCTATAAGTTTAACGGTACGACTGCAAAAAGCCATTGTTTTCTTTATAATTACTCTGCTGATTGTTTTGTAAATTAATCAATTAATCTTTATTCGGACTATTACATGTCAGAAACAATAGTCTGAGGTGATGTCTTCGCATATCTTGTTTTGTTATACCAACAGATATTCAATTCCCAATGATATAAAACAGAGAAAGGAAACACTTTCTGACATTGGAGAATCTGGAACCAATGACTGCTCTGATTTTGGCTGTAGATGTGACTTTTGATCTACTCTCACTTAAGACACAACTCATCACAAACAAACCAATGGACAACAATTGCTTTGCTTTTTTGCATGAATGCATTTATTAATCATTATGCAATGTAAGCTCATGCTGCAGTCTCCTTCATCTTCTCCTGCTGTTTATCGGTATTTCTCAGCCAGGGCCAGAGCCAGAGCAGCCAGGAACTTGTCCAGAGCGACATGGACCTCAGGGGTGAAGTCGTTGGGGAACTTGATGGACAGGACCACAAGGAGGCAGTGAGAGATAATCTGAGAAAAGAACACAATCACACAGATGTTACATATATGGAGTTTTAGCTCCCCTGGGGCTTGGGGCATCATGTACATGGTAATAACAGATGGACCTGTTGCAGGTCTGGGAACCTCTCAAGGCCCTAAGTTGGAGGAACATTTTGTTTAAATGACATGCTATTATCTTGGGATCAGTTTGGCTCTGCACCTTGAAGTTGGCAGGGTCCACACGCAGAGTGAAGGCATGCAGCTCACTGAGGGCCAGAAGACCTCCTTTCAGGTCGTCGATTTTTGACACAGCATCTGCAACTCCTTTCATCACAGTTATTCCATGCTTCCTCGCAGAGGGAGAGCTGGGGCTCAGGTCCTTCCAGTGGCTGAAGTAAGTCTTAGTCTGCGGGTATACCGCCAGCATCCTGGGTAAACAAATGGGAGTGATATATAAATATATATAGCCTGAATGAATCAATGAATGTTGGAGCAGGTTACATCAGTCAGCTTTGGTTATATTTACCTAGCCACAGCATCGGTGCCGATGTCCTCCTCCTTTCCAGACACTTTAGCCCAGAAGGTTCTGACTGCGTCCTTGTCCTTAGCAGTGAGTGTAGTCATCTTGTCTTTCCTTGACTATTGTTGACTAGTCCGCCTAACCGTGGGGGTTTTATGCTTGAAACAGAGCATGGACACACCCAGGACCACCTTGATGATCGAAGATAGGCTCCGTGAGACGGTCCACATGATGAGTTGCAGTTTGTTTTTGAGATAACATAAAATAAACTTCCTACTGCGGCTCTTGAACCGAACCTCGATCATTGTCAGCAATGATTATAGGCAAAATCTGAAATTACTAGCCCATTTAAAATATATTTCAGATGTATCCTAATTTTATATGAGCAGGTCAAAGCATTAGGCAGCACATATAGTATAGCCTATTTTATTTTCATGAACAACGGATCTTGCAAAGTTTCAGCAATCGCTCCAGAGAAATAGCCTATGTTTACTCACTACCCCCAAACTGAAATAAATAAAATGTTTCATTTTAGTGACCGCAATTATTATTGTATTGATTTATTTTGATTTGATTTATTTTGCACAATAAAACAAAGCATCAACAACACAAGTAAAGTTCTGCAGATAAGTTTAAAAAAAAAAAAACCTAGAGGCTTGTAGAAAGAATCTCACCTCAGTAAGTATTATCAAATACAAAAGTCATGTAGAGTAATCCTTAAAAGTAAACAAATATGCAGAGACCAAGTCAAATCCAGGCTCTGCAATCAAGTAATATTATTTTTTGATTTTTTTATCAGTTGAAACGCTTCCAACATGATGACTTAAGTCAAGTGTTTCTTGCCATACATGGTGTGTGTCTAGCTTATCTAACCCACCAGCTGTCAGGGTGGATCCATTCAAAAAGAAGAAATAGATAAGATGTTATTCCAGGGTGTTTTTCAGCTAATAGTGTATAGTTACACAATGCTGCCTAACATAAATGGATATTGGCCGTTAATTGTAACCAAATGAACAGAGTAATTGTTTTAGGGCTAAAAGCTTTTCAATGTAGACAGAGTTAAGAGCTAAATAAGGCCACTGTTCATTTTGTTACTGTACAGACAGTTTGGCTTTACATACTCATAGTGGTCATGATCCTGATTAGTCCTGTTAGAGAATATAAAACTAATCTAAGAGAAGTGATCTATCATTTAACTGACATACTGTCACACAACAAAGGCTGAATCACTGAGGTGTGCTTGCTGTAAAGTCAAAGCTGAAGTGAGTGGACATTTTGCCTGACTAGTATTACATATAGCCAGATCTTTTCTGATTGGCTGATAGATGTGTCCTCTAAAATGTTATATTGTCTCAAACATAGTTCATAACAGCACTGTCATGGTGCAGACTAAAGGAATTTCTTTCATTGGCATGTTATCTTTTGGACTCCTCCCAAAGACAAGCAGCTGTCTGAGGAACACAGCTGGTGCTATGTCAAGTGTTTGTTTGAGATTATTGCAGACTCTAAAACTAAACATTGTTGCAGTCTTTTAAAGGAATGTACATTACATAATAAAAATAGACCACAACACCACTTGGAAACCCAAACCTATCTTAATTTTAGTGATGGTTTCATGTTGGTTCTATCTTCCAACAGCCGTGATTCAGGTTGCTTTTTTTGTGCTGAAGCCTCAAACCCAGGATGACAGCCATATGTGCACCATGCGGGACATACTTACGGTCTTGCAGGAGCTGCCTGAAAAGGGTCAAACCGGCTCCAAGGTGGGCTGGTTTGCAACTGTGATCACAGCTGGCCCAACCCAGGTTGGCTGGCCACAACTGGTGAGGATCGTAGAAGCAGAGCAGGGATTTCTGGCACAACTTCACCTTCTTCTAAGGTGCATGAAGAAGGAAAAATGTCCTAATGGGTACAACACCAGCAACACTTGTAGTATATAGAATAACTTTATTGTTAGACCAACGCGTTTCAGCTTGTGACAGATGACCCTGATGCCACAAATTGACACTTGTTGGTCTAGCAATAAAATTGTTCTGTATACTACAAGTGTGAGTTTTACCTCTTAACAACTGGTGAGGAGACATCAACGTGTTTAGCCATTTTTGCATCCCGTTTCATGATCGGACAGCGTCGTTTCAATACAAAGCATTTATGCCTAAAAGCATAACCAGTACTTAAAGTCCAGGTTATTTCACTATGGAGGTTTTCCCTAATCAGATGAATGAAGAGGTTTCTTTCCAGTGCCTGCTCAGTGCATGCATTGTCATAATACACAACATGCGCAGCAGCTTTGACAGTATCATTTCTTGTGTCCAAACTACAGGGAGCATCCTATAGGACATTTGCATTGGCAATGTAAATCATTAATGCAGTTTCCTCTGGGTTGGTTTCCCTGAAAGCATTCAGGGTACAGTACATTGCACCATCATATTCCTCTGTGGCTTTCCACAGAGGAATGAGGATGTAATACATTGCATTGCAGCATCCTGTTCCTCCAGGTAGAACTATGCATTCACAACCAGTGTTGATCATCATACTTTAAAAAAGTAATTAGTTACAGTTACAAATTACTTCTCCCAAAAAGTAATTGAGTTAGTAACTCAGTTACCACATTGTAAAAGTAATTAGTTACTCAGCAAAGTAACTGACGTTATTTTTTATATTCTATAACGCTATTACGTTCTGTAACATCTTTAACGTCAAAGATGTTTATATTAACTGATTGAAGAATAAAAACGCTATATATCACCTGTTGCTGACCCGAAAAATCGAGCGTTGCTTGTTTTAACCATAGACTGTAAATTATTAACAGTCTATGGCTTTAACAGAGTGGCTCCGTCTCCTTCGCTGGAGCTCATGCTAGCTGCATTTGGGCTTGGGTTAGCAGCAGCAACAAGTGTCGTGTTAGCATGTGTTGATGTGAGGTGCTTCATAAGATTCGAGTTTTTCCTGGGCATAGCGTGCATGTTACATAAACATTCTTGCCTTTAATTTCAATGAGCGAGAAGTAGTGCCGGTACTTCCAGTTCAAGAACGCTACCTTTGAATTTCCCTGGCTCGTCGCTATTGTCGCTGTCTTGTGTTTAGTGGTAGTCTGAGCGTGCAGCTGGTGTGTAGCCAAAGCCTGACACCTCGCGCTTCATTCAACCAAGTACGCGCCACTCTCAGTAACAATATAACGGCCTTGCAACAATGGGAAAAGTACTTAATTAGATTACTCTGTTACTGAAATAACGCCGTTAGTAACGCCGTTACTCCCAACACTACTGTTCACAACATATCCCCAGAGAATTAAGGACCTTTATGTTCTAGATTGGTTTATGTTTTAATCAGTGTTGTTAAACATTGATTATGCAATTGTTTCATTGTTTTACCACTTCAGGAGAATTGTGTGAGAGTGTTTTACTTACCCTGTTGTGAGAGGGAACTGTACAGCATTCTATCATGTTGATTCTATGTATACTGTATTTGTTTTTTGTAGTATAGAAATCACTGAGTATTGACTGCCACAGAACAAATATCCTAATAGCTACCAAAATGTATTAATGTCATTTTGTGTTGACATACATCACATGACAGTTTTGATCCTTAAGATACTGGTGGGCCAAGGGAAAAACTAAACCAGTTTATGTTGGAAGTTAAAACACCCTCTAGTGGAGATTAATAAAAGGTAGGCTACTAAGTGTATTGTTTTTGCAAACATGGATGCTTCACACACATCTTCAACCCCCGCAGCACAGAAGATACAATCACCATAGTTTCAAGGTTGGCACCATTTCAGTATATGACAAAATGTCTCCCCTTCTGTTCTTGAGTAGCGCGTTGAATAATGGCCAGAAAAGCATTTTTTGCAGAACATTATGATGTCACAGTGAAGTTGAGCTTTGGGATATAAAATGTCATGACTTCCTCTATTAGACATCTCTGTTAAATGTTGTCATAATTAGCCTAGATATTCTTGAGTTATGGCCCAAAACACGTTTTGTGAAGTCAAAGTGACCTTGACCTTTGACCTTTCAAAAGTGGATGTTTGTGCCAAATATGAAGACATTTCCTCAAGTTGTTCTGAGAGATCGCGTTCACAAGAATGGGACGGACAACCCGAAAATATAATGCCTATGGCGCAAGGGCATAACGAGAAAAGAACAATGTTTCCCCCCCTAAGAGACCCATTGTTATCATGAGCTCAACATGCAAACAAAGTAATATTGCAAAAGTATAAATACAATAGAAACAGTGTGGTCCACATTTATTAATTCATTGGTTTTCCAAAATGCACAAATTAGAAGAGGAGAAAGACAATCTAGAATTTTACATAAACCTTCATAAAACATAAACTAAAGAGCTTTGCGATTACATAAAGTAGGTGTGAGCTTAAAAAATCTAAATGTATAAAAAGATAGATAATTAAATAAAAAAAGTGTTTAGTTTATAAAATTTCAATTGCTTAAAAGAGAATATGAAAATCGTGAAAAAGTCTTTAAAAAGTAATAGAAATTTTGACATCAATAGTCTATGAACTTTTGTTCAAGGCATAATAACTACCAGTTTATATTGACATATATTATTTTGATATTCACATCTTACACGGCACATCCTTTAAAGACCCCAATCAGTCACTTTCTGGTTCCCTGACAAAACTTCTGACTACAGCAGAGGTGGCTACACCAGTGCTTTCAGTCATTTCTCAACCAAGTCTTGTTAAATCTTATAAACACAGAATATTACAAACACAGATACACTCTAATCTTTCCATCTTTTCCATCCAAAATACCTTCACGTATAAAAATACAAAGACCATAGTACCGTAGCCTTCAGAGAATAATGTTGACCTCTTTCCTTCTTCACACTGATGCTATGCCTCTGCTAATACTATCACCACACATACAGTGTCACAGAGCTGATAGGAGAGATACATCTTTGGGTACATTTTGGGAAATGTGGCAACACATAAAATAATATTTTTTCCTCTGGTTAAAAAGGTGTAATAAGGTAACCATTGCTTGTGAAATAAAAATTGTAATCCTTGGAGGTCCTGAATTTAGTCAACATTTAAAAAATCAATATCAAAAATACTCTAGAGTAAATAAACCATGTGTATAAATATTGATATACTGTTGAAGTTGTGTTTTCTGTATTACATTTTTGTAGCACCAATTAGCTACTTGATGTAAGGACACTTATCCATGAGAGGGGTGGCTTTTGTTATTCCAAATGACTGCGATGGTCACACACACATAATGATGCTACTGTGTAAGAGCTATTGTACGCATTACAATGAAAACACATCGCTCTATAAATCAACTAATATGAAATTCACATGGAATAAAACAACAAGTGTATAATAATGAACTGTGAAATTAATCAAATTAACAGTTTTGACTTATAAGTGCCACTAAAAACAGTGCTGACAACTGGATCACTGCAAGACTGGACTTTTCAGATAGTACCACACACACATACAAAGACAAAGAAATCCATGTTTTAACCACCACTGTGATTAAAAAAGACCACAGTGTACAAAGAGCAATGGATAACAACGGTGCAAGCTATCATGTAATTATCTGCACACTATAATGTACTTAAATTATGGAGGGTGAAAACAAACGCACACACAAATTAATTAATTAATTAAAGTTTCTGGTAAGTACACAGATGAAAAAAAAAAATCACATTGTTATATGAGTAGGTACTGTGGAGTGGCTGAAGCAGGCTTTATTTTGTTTCACCGGCAGGAGGAGAGGAACCCAAGAGAGGAGACTTCGGTGAAACCTAGACAAGTTTAAAAAACAAGGTATTGTTAAAAACGTTGATGTCATTCATGAGTGTTGATGGGGTTAGGGTTATATAAGGTGTGATTTGGAGGTGCAGCTACTTATTTACTTTGCTGGGACCAAGTAAACTGCAAAGTTTTTATTGCATGTGAACTGTAGGAACTGTTTCCGACTTTGACCTCGTTAAAAGCGAGTTCCAAGGTAAATAGAACGCAGCATAACAGTAAGTGTGCGTTAGCAGTGTATCAAAGTACTCACAGGGGAAGGAGGCTTCGCAAAGTTGAGGTGAGCATACAAAAGCACAGCAATGTCGTTCTGGCTGGCCTCCAGGGCTATGGACAGAGCAGTGCTGCCGTCCTGTAAGAAACAAGAGGATGATGGAGAGATGATGGATTTTGGGCAGGATTTGTCATAAGAACAACTGAGAGACAAAGAAAGGTAGACAGAAAGGAACAATATGCTTACATTGTCAGTGAGAGTGGCATCACAGCCCGGCACAGACAGTAGCTGGCGCACAATGTCCACGTGACCGTGTTCACAGGCACACATGAGCGCTGTGGAGCCGTCGTCATCACGGATGTTGACCTGTGCCCCGCAGGACAGCAGCGCCCGCACCATGTCCCCTCGACCGTGGCTGACTGCTAGCATTAGCGCCGTCTGACCGGCCTACAAACACACATTTAAAACCTTTAAACTCATCTTCAAACTAAACAAAATTGCTTTCATTTAGACAGCATTTGTTCACATGCTGCAGCATGCGTCTGGTGACTAAAACTCTGCAGTATAATCAGACATATTAGTGCAGAGTTCTGAAAAGCACATGTTAATGTTCTCTAAGTCACATTGTTTTGTTGTGTGTGGGGGTGCAGTAAAACCTAATAAACAGTAGAGGGCGCACCTGGCTGGCCTTGGCGTTGACGTCCCCTGTGCGCAGGAGCTGCAGGACGGTTTGCAGGTCATTGTCAGAGTGGAAGGCGGCCAGAGCTGTCAGCATGATGGCCGTGTAGCCCGCTTTATTCTGCTTGTCAGCATTACACAGGCCTGTCAGGTATGTAGGGCAATCAGTGTGACAGGTGATACAGCAGCAGTACAAACAATGACTGGGATGTGTGACGTGTTGGAGACAGGAATGTTTTAAGATTTGTGGCACTTCAACCTGATTACCTTATGTAATCTTGTCTCTCCCTTCACTCTTTCTCACGCACATACACATATATACACACACTGACACTCACCGGTGTCCAGCAGCAGTTTCACCACGGGGAAGTTGGAATGGGAGACGGTGTAGTGAAGCGCTGTATTCCCGTTGCCATCTGCCATGTTGATCACAAACTCCAGCAGCTGAGGGGAGACTAAGTCGAAGGTGTTCATATAGGCCTTGACAACAGTTGTGTCCGCTGCTTTGTGACAGGACACGCGCAGCCACTCCTGCAGCACCGTGGTGTAGGCTGCCCTCTGAGACAGGACACAATGAGGACGATAAGAGACACATACACACGACAGACTGTTAGAGAAATGCAAGAGCACAGCTAACATGCAGACTGACCATTATAAGCATATAAAAAATTAAGAAAGGGTTTGTTGGAAACCAATCCTCTGGAGAAACACACAGTTGTTTGCTCTTCCAGTACTTCCAGTTTTGCAAAAATGCTGAGAGAAATGTGGAAAAAAACTGGGTCTCGAGTTCAGTTCAGCAAACCCTTTCTCGGTTTCTTTGTATTACAAAAGCTTAAACTCTGTTTTCTAGACTAATTTAAACATTTAGATATCTTATATTAAAAGAACCCTATAACATCTAGTTTAAAAAGCACATAGTAAAAACATGCCTTTTTTAAGAGTCAGGGCAGAGTTCATGATGTTCTATAAATGTTTAGTGTGCACTGAAGATAAATCAATTTATCTTGATCGTGCTTTTGCTTGTAGTTGTCAGTGTGATAGCTTTAAAAAAAGGACACTCCTGGATTTGCTGGAAAGCAGTATCAATACTGAGTGGATTATCCTGGTTAAAAAAGTGAATTAAAACACCTACTGCTCCTTGTTGGCTGAAAGCATTGGGTTCCCCCAGGGCTTTCTGCAGGGCATGAAGAGCTGACATCAGGCTGTCACTCAGGTCCAGTCTGAGACAGACGAGGAGACAAAATCAGTCACTGATGCTCATACGCAGGCTTAATAGTACCATTATTACTATTATCAGTCTGTCCGTCAACCATGTGTATATTTACCTGACTTGCTTGGTCGGTGTTGTGGCAGTGTCATTTGCGAGGCTTTCCGCTGCCAGGTTTGGCTCCGATTGACTGGAGAGGACAGTTGTTTCTGACTGGACGGTGTATTTCTGCTTAGTAATCTCAGTGGTTTCAGTGACACACAGCGATGAAGTACAGGTAGCTGAGGATGTTATGGAGCTTTGTTCAGGAGTGGATTCAGTGCTTGATATTGTGGAGGTGATCTCCTGGGTGACTGTGAGTTTTTCTGATGACTGATTGACAGTCTCTTTAGAGGCAGCATCGTTTGATGGGCATGGAGGAGTTAAAATGGAGTCGAAGGCAGCGTCCGTTGCTGGTGACCCGGGGGCTTTGTCTGGCAGTCTAGTGTCTACAGTTGCAGACTGGTTGGGACTCTGCTGTGAGTCTGGAATGACGACTGGAAGTTTGACAGCAGTCTGTTGAGGTACACTGTTGCTTTCTGGAGGTTGGGAAGCCTTGCTGTGGGTTATTTGCTTGAGCTGGACTGCTGACTCTGGTAGTTTTTCTTTGGCTTCATGATATTCGCTGGAATCACTCCCCTCATCTGAGCTTTCGCTGCTGCTATCGTCTGATGATGTGGACTCGTAGCTGCAACACAAGAACAAGTTTCACTGTCAAACAACTTCATGTCTTTGCAAGTCATACACTGGATCAGTGGGTGAAAATGACACTTACCCTCCATTGACTCCAATGAACTGTAGGTTCTTCTTTGTAGAGGGAGATCCTGGTTCACCTTCTGCTTTCCGCTTCATGATGGACCTCAGAGAAGACTGGGGAGATGAGGCTGGAAAAGATACCAGTGATCATACATAAAGTAGAAACTTTATGTTGTTGGAACAAGTTAGAGTGATGGTCAAGGGGGGTTTTGAACAGAGTTCAGTCCAGTTACCTGTCTTAGGGCCTTCTTGTGACTGAACAGTCTCTGTGGATGTATGCAGGTGTGTCTCTTCTTCTTTTGAATGCAACAAACCAATCTGATTACCAGACGTGCTTACTGCAATGGCAGGATTAGCTACAGGTACCGAAGTGGACAACTCGCTCTTTAGGATGTCACGCACCTGCTTCGAGCTGACTGCAATCGGAAACTCAACTGGAACATCTGTGAGACAGAAAGAAGACTTCAATTTTTCAGCCTTAATTAATCAAATATCTTATGGAGGAATACAATAAGATAAAAGTAAACTACTTGATCCAACATTTTTCATAAGACCTTGTAAACACAAGCTCATATACCCTGATTTGTCAATTTACTTGTACAGTCTGATGCAATCCAATGGCAATGCAATAGATCCTGGTTTGTAATTAAATTTGAGTGTCAGAGACCTTCAGCTTGTCCTCTGTGGCCCTCCCCGACTCCACCAGCTGGTTGAAGGTAGGGGGAGCTGCAGGTCTCTGCTCGGAGCAGTGTGCCCACCTCCACGACAGTAGGTTGCTCCAGTGTGTACACCTGGATTCCCACAGTTCTCTGTTCCCTCTGTTGGGGCAGTTGTGTGAAACTGACCAGAGTGTGCAAGCTGCAGCCTTGTGGCTCCTGCCAGCCCACGCTGGTAGCCATGACTGGATGCTCTGCCCGAGGGGCCTTCTGGACTGCTGCAACCTGCTGTTGGCATTCCTGCAGTTCCTGCACCGTCCTCTTTAGCTGGACCTCAAGTTGACCCACTTGATTCTTAAGAGCCTCTGTCTCTGGCAGCAGCCCCAGATCCTCCTCCCGAACGCCGACTCCAACCTCACGACCGCCCCTCACGTTCTCTGGTCCCACTCCAATGGTGCGCACTTCCCGCTTCGCATCTGGTCGCGCTCCACCCACAATCACTGTGTCCTCAATCTCACACCCTGAGTCTTGAAGCTTGGAGCCCTCGGGTGTGGTGGGAGACAGTGGCCCTGCAGACCTTTTGCTGCTCTTAGCTCCAGTGCTCACATCTTCTTCAGGGATGTCGATGTAGAGCTCTCCTCTGGAACGACCTCGGTTGAAACTCAGACTATGACCCAGGAACTTCTGGCTCTTCAGCTGGACGCTGAGTTGCCGTTTCTCCTCCTGCAGGACAGAGATTTTGACCTGCAGCACAGGGATGGTCTTCACCTGCTCCTCAAGCTCCCTTATCTTCCTGAGGGCTGCAGCCATCTGCTCCCTGACGTGCTGCAGGTGTGCTGGTGTTGGGGTCACTGGGGTGGACAGGCCAGAACTCAATGGGGTAAAGGATCCGCCCCCACCATGGGCTCGGTTAAAGCTGTGTGCACTGCTGAGAGAGGTGTTAGAGCCTGCGATGCTGCTGTGCATGCTGCCCAGGTTGCCCAGGTTGGAGAATCTGCGGCCCTCTTTCTCCTCCTCCAGCTTCCTGCGTGCATCCAACAGGGTCTTCTCCACCCGGGCAGAGCTGAAGCTGGGCCTCTGCGACGTGTGGTAGCCTGGGGCACAGTAGGAGAAGGAGGAGTGTCGGCTGTCCATGCTGGTGTTGGAGCAAAGAGACTCTGTGGAGGTCCACCAGGAGCCGGTGTAGCCATAGCCACGGGGCAGGGAGCCATAGCGTGGCCGGCGTTGGATAGGCACCTTCTTGATAGTGTTTCCCTTCTCTATGTCGTTAACATATTTGAGAAAGTCTAGGTCCAAACGGTAGCCATAGGGGGTCTCCACTGAGTAGGGCGCCGCCTCCTGTTCTTTGCCATGCAGGGAAGGGGGAGCAGGCGGGTTGAGTTTCCCTGAGGGGGAAGGAAATCAACTCTTTAAACAAACGGAAATCTGCGTCTAATCTTGGGCTCAGACTTTAGAAAATAGCATTAACTTTGGGCTACTGTGTATTTATATTTACTCTGAAACAATCAGCAGATTAGGTAGGAAATGTAATTGCACAGTTACTATAACCTGACCTTATACGTGTCTAGATAGTTGTTAAATTATTTGGAATTTGTTTGACAGTTTAAATCCAAACAAAAATAATGAATTATCTCAAAATAACTTTTGCGTATTATTATAATATTATTATTATATTATTTAGTAAAACTAAATGAAACTGCACCTGGGAAGCCGGGGTCCATATGAAGCACCTGAGCCATAATGAGCCTGGGGCTGCTATTCAAACAGTCACCCAACAACTCTCACCTGTGTGGAGACAGACATGTGATGAATTTATAAATGAGCATACCAAATATCTTTAATGAGAATAAGAGTTGCTTTTCTTGCAGAGATAACAAGACAGGGGTTAAAGCAATAATACATGTTTGTGTATTCCCAACAGAAACCTGACAAGATCAGTGTTTATATGACCATCTTATAAATAGGCCTTTCTCACAACAGACATTTTGACTTGTCATAGTAGTAAAAGCACAGGTTTTATTCACGATGGCTCTGTTATATTAGTGTTCCAGTGAGAGTGACAGTGAGCGAACATCCACGATACAAGGACCCTGAAATCAAAGCAGCCATCCTTCGTTTTATCATTTACACCAGTGCTTTTCCTAATGTGACAAGTCAAAATGTCTTCTGTGAAAAAGGCATATGGACTACATAGATGCAAGTACTCAACTACATATGGTTTGCATGCCAGCAATAAACGATTGCTCTTTTTGACCACATAGTTGTTTTTTGTGTGATGGTCATAAATAGTTTTACTGTTTCTTTCACTACCTCACCATACTACCCTCCTGCCTCCCTGTCTAATTGTATCTGTTCATTTTTGGGAGCACAGTGGGTCACAGTCGATTGTGTGTTTGTTTCTGTTCTTAGCGTTCAGAGAAGAGGAGTTACAGAGGAAAGTTTCCTGGCAGCTAATACCAGGACAGAGGTTTGAGACTGCCAGTTACAACCTTATTAGGAATCATCTGTGCACGCTAACTTCGCCTCTCAATTTAGGGTTTACAGACTCTCTCCTCTTTCTCTCCCTCACTTTCTCCACAATTTTCACCCTCCTATGTCTTCTCTTATGTTTTCTTTTTATGTTTTTTTTTCTGCTGCTTCCTCCCCCTCTCAACATCAGCTGACAATCAGGAGGTTTCAGCTGGTCACTGTCTCTCTCATTCCCTCCACATTCACTTGCTCAGTACTTCGACACAGAAAGCATAGTGAATTGCTGAGAACTTCAATACATTTTTTCACACAGGGGTAATGCATTTTGACTCTTTATAAACAAAAGATTGTGCTTTTTCCTCCCACAGAGAACACCACAGTGCCAGCAACGACATAGAGCCCAAAACGCCAATGCCTCTGCGTTTGTGTCTGCTTGGAAAAGATTAACTTTCTAGGTCATCACTTTGTGGGAACTGAGGATGTAATGTTTAAGCCATCCACAGCATACCCATTTGAACCTCGTTATATTACTTTTGACTTCAGGGAGCTAAGATCAGAAGTTTAGACTGCAATCTCCACTTGTTTTTAGGGCATACTCAGTTCACTTCATTTTAAGGCTGTGTTTCTGTTCCCAGTGTTCAGCAACTGAGTTGAGCTTTCTCCCTTGCCCGCTATCTTGTGACCCTAGTCAGGGCTTGCTCGTTTGTGAAAAGTAGGGCACTTGGAAACGCTGACTAAATTCACTTGGTATTTTTGAAGTCCTGTAGTCAGTTTAATGTCCTGGTGCGATTCCCCTTATCTGTGCCCCTTCATCACCCTCTCATACCAAGATTGCCACACACTATGAAGCATGGAAATACTGTATGCATGCACATACAGACCCATTTTAACACTGACAGTAAAAGTTCTCCTCACTTCATTGTGATAGGAAAATATTACTACACTGTTAGCTTTATAGGGCAGCATCACTAAGCCAACTATATTTTAGCTTACAGTTAAGGAATTTATCAGATGTCCTGGATGTCAATTTGAAGACTTGCTTTACATTAGCACTGCCAAGATCCGAAAAAACAAACAAGAAAATACAAGTTGTTATGGTAAAAAATAAGAATTAAAAGACATCTCAGGCATGGCAGTGTGAGTGTCCGTTTATCTCCAGTATGGAATGAAAGCATTAGATAGATTATGTGCTGCATGTTGTACAGTGTGATCTGGGTATGCCTACATGTGTGAGAAAGTGAGAACAGGACAGAGAGAAGAGGAGTGGTTGGGAGTAAGCGAGCATTTCTCTGTGTGTGAGAGTGTGTGAGAGAGCATGCGTACAGGAGGGTGGAGGACAGCACTGACAGGGGACAGTTGATGAGATATAATTAGAATCTGCAGTTTAGCAACCAAACGTCCCAGCCCAGCAGACGAGACGGCTGACACTGTCCATTGCATTCCACTTTGAATGCAGTTTTCTACTCCTTCAAATCATATCTGAAAGATGTTTTATTCTATTATCTTTCCTGACTCTTGTTATGTGAAGCACAGTGGTCAACTTCTGTTGCGTTTACTTAAATAATAAATAAATAAATGAAATGAAAATGAAAATCTACACACACAAACTCACATTATTCTCTGCTTCAAAATGTCACTCTCCTTATTGCATCTCCAGGTGCCATTCGTCCCACATCACCCCCTTAAAGCGCCCACGCTAACAGGCCTCCACATCTGCTTCTCCAACAGTGGCTCATTTGGGGTTTCAGATCTGTGATGCATGTGGACGTACTCCCCCTGAGTGTGTATATGTGTGTGGCTGGGGTGGAGTGGTTGACCTTCCTCCCTCTATCTCGGCTCTCAAACAGAGTTCCTTTGAGAGGACATCTGAACAGAAACCAGTGTGCGTGCTTCCCCAGCGTCACAATACCATTCTTTCGACGACTTTCCCTTGCCAGCTTCATCCAGGACAAATGCCTTGCCCCCATTACACCCCCCTACCTCCCCATACAGCTGTATACCATACTAACGGAAGTTAACATTGCCTGGTCTACTCCCTCCATTCCCTGCTATTAAGATTAAGACAACCCTCAGGGGGTAAGATGCAGGTCACCCAGCACAAATTACATGTCTGTGGTATGTCCTGTAAGATGTCTGAATAACTGCATTATACTGTAGCATCTTTGACCCCTTGCAGAAACCAGTGCAAAATGTACACGCAATGCAGCTTCAGGTTTATTCATTTACAACCAAACTCTTGTATCTGGAGGATTAAAAACTGGATTTGATTTACAGCATGTGTATATATTCTTGTGCCTTTGGTGTATCAGAGAATTGAGACCACCCTGAAAAGTGATTTAAGATGCCAGTCTTCATTTCGAGGTCATCTCTCTTCGGTTTATCAAACTCATTGCTTCCATTCATTGAGTCACCTCATTATTATTGCCATTACAAAGGATTAGACCTTAGTATTGCTAAGTCAGAAATACCACTCTTCCCACCACCCAGAGAAGATCTTTATGGATTTTTCCACTGCCTTACTGACTTTCTCAGCCTTTGGTGATTACTATTCTGCTCTAGCTTGGGAATGGTTTGTGAATTAGGAAAAGAGGGATTTATTTTCCGCTTCATACCAGCTGCTTGCGCTGCAAGGATGGGATCTCTACTCCCCAGGCTCCTTGCTCTCTCTTCCTTTTCTTGCACTCTTACAGTCAGCACCTGTGGGAAACAAGTATAAAGGAAACTTGAGCTGAAAACTCAATTTAAAAGGTGTGTAGCTCTGTTGACAGAGATCAAAATAGACAGGTTACAAAAGAGTGGCCCCCGCAAGACTATAAACACAGGTTGCAAAGCTGGAAAAAAAACATTAAAAAAATCCAAAACATTCCAGTGGTTTTGACTGACACGCCGGATGTGAACAATATACTCCAATGACATGCCAATCACTCTCTGACCTCCTTGTAGTGCAGCCTGGATGAAGCCTGATTCATGCATAGCTGCTCCCCTCCTCTTCCAGCTTTCTAGAAATACTCCCCCCACCCCATTCCTCTCTCCAAGTCAAGGCTCTCTAATCAATTCAAGGTTGTGAGCCTCCCTGCCATGTGATTGGGCAATGTTTTCTGTTTTCTTGCCTCTGTGACTCGCATCCCCAAATCCATGGGCAGACACGCCCTCAAGTTTTGTGGGAACATCCATCATCTGCACAGATCACCTTAAAGCCAGACTGATTTCATGGGCCTTATAATGCGTTCCCTTCATGGACAACACATACTTGAAGCTTGCGCTGTAACCTCTGCGTGCATGTCCACCAGATAAGCTGCATGACTGCGTCTGCTGATTCTCATACATTCTGCTCTGGCTGCTCAGAGCTAGGCTGCTGTGTAAGAGTGGTCGACATTTTGTCGGGGGGTCTTGCAGCCTAAAAAACATTGATGGATGACCTTTGCATAATATCATAACAAAACTTGTTGTTGTTCAATTCATTGTTTCATATTGTTGTCATGCCAATACCACAGAGGGTGGAGGGGTAGGGGGAGAAACAGACCTTTTAGACTGGAACGACAGCCAAATCACAAAGAGCCATTCATTCAGCCCCTAGTTCCACAGCTGGTTCTAATATAAAGCAAGGAGGGGCAGCTCAGAGAGAGAGAGAGAGAGAGAGAGAGAGAGAGAGAGATAGAGAGACAGAGAAAAATTATGTGTGCATGAGTATGTGGTAAGGAAATCTGCTTCAAAACAAACAAACAGTTGAAGAAGTGCTGTAATGGACCCACACACTGACATAAACTGGAAATAGAAGGACTTTGTGATTGATATCTAGATCTAAAAGTGCCTTAGGCTCCAAAAATGGCCAGCTATCTGTGATGCTAATTGTGTAAGATAATACAATATTATGAATGCATCCCTACACGATTTTAGAAACTTATATATCAATGCCATAAACTGCTCTCAAAGGATAGGATTAAAGACAGTGAACTATGTGGTTGGCAAATACTTGTGTAAGACAAATACCAAACGTTACAGGAGACAACTTGAACTCCCATCGACTCCCACACAGCACAAATGAAAACACACAGATCTCCTAACACTGTCTGAGGCCTGAAGACTCCCACAGATCAACAAACACAGCTGTAGCTTTTAAGTTGATTTATTCAGGTAAGGGCACCAATGATATGAATGCCAAGTGATTTAGATGTGAAACCTGATGGTATGATTATACATTTCTGATGTATTATCCCCCTAATAAGTAGCAACATTTTGACAAAAGATGCACCTTTTTTCGAATGTCAATTTAGCATAAAAAGGCAGTGCATGTGTCACTTTTCTCATACCAAGCTAATTGATGTGACAAAACAGAGACGATGTGGCAATAGTCTGAAGTCTGATGAAGAAAGGGTTACAGGAAAAGGGAGCTCCATCTTTCTATTCCCAAAGGATCCAGAAACAACCCAGTCACTTCCTCCCAGCCCAGAAGAAAGAGTAACAAGGGGAGAGCGCAAACCAGAAAGAAAAAGGGGTAAGAAAGAGAGAAAGCAGAGGAGAGCAGTACAGTATGGGAGGGAGGGAGGGTGGGAGAGAAAGAGTGGGAATGTGAGGAAAGAAAGGCAAAACTGCAGGAGGAGGGGGGGAGAAAAAAATAAATGCTGCTAAAAGTTTTAGATGGAAACTTCTCGAATAAGAAGACCATGACTGTTCGCAGAGTTGGACTCCACCAGTATGAATCACTGCTGCTGACACCAGAATGTATTCTGCTGCTGTAAACGCAGGAAGAACATCAGAAAGATCACACAGGCTGCAGGCTCCTCACAATGAGAATATACAGTTTCAAAAGGACCTTTCCTCATAATCTTAAATGGCTCCGCCTAAAAGATTACCATCATTTGGGCATTCCACTCCTAAAAATAGAGCGACAATAGAGAATCCCTATGAGAAGCTGCACTTTGTCTAACTAAATAAAGCTGATTGTTGTTCAGAGGTTTTCTTCTCAGAGTAACAGGCCGCAAAAACCTTAATATAGATATGGAGAAGAGTTTTAAATGTTAGGCTACATAAAGATCACAACAGGACACACGGTTGTTAATCTATCTACCAAGACTTCTTTGTCCTCCTCCTCACTCTGCAGCACAGATGGCTTCATTCAGCCAAATGGTCCTGCATGAATAATAAATCAAAAGAAATTACAACAAATCTCTCCCCTGAACAGCTGAAGAATGCTAAATGTAGAAGCAACAACAGCCATTTGTCACTAAGCATAATGTAGCTGAACGGTGTACGTCACTGCTCAACAGACAGGGCCTTCACCACGAGGCCAGATGATCTCATATCAACATGGCAATACAGTGTGTTGTTATGCTGCTGGTGGACATGTGGTTTTTGACTAATTTGGGCTTTAAATTCAGGACAGTGAAATCATAACCCAGAGTGACGTCCCCTCCAGGATTCTCTGCCCTTTTGCAAAAAGCCCTGTTTTTTACATTAAGCAGTGGTGGTATGGAGGAGCAGACGGCGCTGGGCTGAGCAGTCTGGCTAGAGTACGGCCAAGGGGAGGGGCCGGCCAGCTCCCATTACTCCTGGAACAGGAGCAGAGTAAACACCCGCAAGTCTCCTATTGGTCATTGTGCTGTCCTCCAACAGGAAACTGAGCAAGGGTGGGGCTGAGCTGCAAGGAGCGGCCCCGGAAAAAAACATAGAAATTTGGGAGAGAAATTCCGGTGCAGTTGTGTGTGGAGGTGGGGATTAAAAATGATGCCGAGCAGAGAGGCCAGATTGCTGTTTTAAGGAAACTGTGGGGTCTGGAGGGGAGGAAGACAAAGTCCAGATGGCAGTAAGACGGATGGTGGAGAGCCGGTCAGAGCAGTGTCGGGGTTAAAAGCTCAGGTCAGCGTTTGTTGTGGTACTGAGCATACATAACACAGCAGAGCAGAGGAAGTAACCTTACTGCAGCAGTGATGTAGTAAAGTGGTTCCCTCTCAGGAATCTAATCAATTACTTCCTGATTCAATGAGAGCTGTTGATCAAAAGACTGCGGACATAAATAAAATAAAACAGGCCAGGAAAATATCCACAACATTGACTATTCCAACACGTGGACAGAAAAGTCCATCTTGCTTTTCTTGTATTAATGTATTAAAGAAGATAAAGTGAGATTATTTGGGCAGTTAATCACTGTCCTTACTGCCTCAAAAGCCAGATTAGACCATATGTTCACTGAACATGCTCCTATACTGGTTGCCCTAATCAGTATAGTTAAGTAGGATCATTAACCCTCTCTGTCTTCACCAAATCAGGCTGATGCTACTTCTGCAATTTACTGGGCCGAAAGTTTATCCCTACTTTATAAACTAATCAACCTCTAATACAACTAAGAACTTTGGGTTTTATCATAAGAAATGATGTTGCAAAAAAGTTTAGGGTGCCTTGGAGGGTAGAAAACATGAACAAGATACCTATTTATTTCTGATCTAAATGGGGTAATGGTGCAAATTTTATAAAAAGAAAAAAAACAACCTGACTGCATGTATATTCACTGAAAAGGCCTGTTAACATTATAGATCATTTTATCACTAACTTTCAGTGATGAAAATGATCATTAATGCTGTGTATTGTTTTAACAGAACAGTTCATTCATCATGCAGTAAAACTGTCCAGAATTGCTTGTCAGTGGTAGACCCTAGACAGTGACAGGCAATCTCATACAGGTTCAGGGTGTAATTTCATTAGCCTCACTAAACCATTTAAATGCCCGGCGTGTGGCCCAGTGTGCAAATGGGGTTTATAACCCTGCATTCCTTAACAGCACCCCTGGGTCCAAAAGCTGTAATGAGACAATCACATTCCAGTTTGGTTTAAAAAAAAAAAATAATACTGCTGAAGGAAACTCCTGCTGCACACGAACCTGACCAGAGAGATTCCCAAACTGCAGTCTGGGGGACTCCCAGGGGTCTCCGTTAGGATTCCAGGGGGTCCACAGACAAACGAGGAAGAGTCAGGTTTCACTGTTACACTAACACTCACAAGATCTCAAAACAATAAGGAAATATTCAGTTGCCTGTTTATTAGGTACGCCTGGCTAAAACTAATACAAGATTCCTAGAGTATACTAAATATTAGAGCCACAAACAACGGCCATGTAACAGAATTAATGACAACACAGAGCCCGCCTGAGTGCCATGCAGCTGCTACAATCTTTGGCTATCTGCTGGTAGGTGATTTAATACAGCTAGCAGCCCATTACACGACAGCAGGACAGTGGTGTATTGTATGATCCAGTGTAACAGGCTGATGACTACCCCCACATCCTGCCAACTTCTGCATGTCCTTCATCATAACAACATCTGATGTGTTTACTGATGAATCAGGACCATCTACCACACATATTATGAGACATCCTGTCACATTAAGTTAATTCTTAAAACAGCATTCCTCCATATTAACATAAGACAAGGGGGAAACATTCATGTTTGCCTATTAAGACCTAACATATTAGTTTATTAAAAGGAAATCAATGAGGGTCATCAGTTTAGAGCAAGTGCAAATTATCACAAATGCAGTTAAATTGAGTTTTAAGTTGGTTCCCCCTCTCCCTGCCCAGCTGACATATACAACCCCATCAGTCCTCATCCATCTTCTGAGGGTAGAAACTCCTCAGTGTCCACTGACCGGCTACAGGCGGCGAGACGAGCACATTTGAGGGCAAGAAGCGGCAGCGAAAAGCTGACGAACATCTGGAAGTAATGAGAGCTTGCAGATTGCACGGACCCACCCTCTCCCCTGAGTCTTTAGACTTTACTGAGCTTTCCCTTTTTTGTTAATGAAATTAGAAAACGAACATGTGTGAGGCATTTGGAAAAATTTCATAATCAAGGACAAACAGAAACAAATGCGTTGCTCTTTCAGACGTGACGTTGGGGGAAATATGGCTTTGCAACATGCAGTAAGCTACTGTCTGTAAGCTCGCTGCAACACCGAAACTCCTGCTTTAATTCACGAAGACAAAAGTTGAGGTAGGTCGCGTGGCAACCCTGTCTCTATGAGCCCTCTACGAAAACATCACTGTAGGCTGCATGAATTTAATAGATAGCATTCTGTATAGAAAATGCAAAGCTTTTGTAGAGACATTTCACCTATTTTATAACATTCAAACTCAATGAACGGGTCGCCGTAAACAACACATCAGTTTGAAAGATTCACTTTTAGTACATACAATAGGAATATCATTATTCTTATATTATAGAGATTTTCCGTTAACGGCGCTTCTCGCCGCCGTGCAGTTAGCCTCCAATGATGCTCTGAACAAAAAGGCACGCACCGGAGGAGGATCAACCGTGAGACTCAGTTTAACATTCCTCTAAAGGTTAACGCTCATGTGGAATTATGAAACCTAATTAGTCTGAACAGTAGTAATGGGAGTATAACTGAATCTGGGGTGGTTTTGGAGGATAAAGGACCCGTTACTTCGGAAAGACAAGACCGGGGGAATGGGCAGGACCGACGCTTCACAAAGAAGTCACACTCACAAGAAGACGCCTCGTCTGGAGCGCTTTAAAATAACAGTTTGACAAAGAGAGACTAATGCAGTTATCAAACAGAGAAATTGTAGCTTATAAGCTGTTCTTACCTGCCCTCTAGAAATCCTTTCAGCCGCCTCGGCCCAGGAGCGCTCACACTGACAGAGAGACAAAAACACTGCAGCCAAGATGCTGCTCGCCCCCCCTCCCGCTCTTCTTAAAGGGCCAGCGGCCACGAGGCCAAGCAGCGAGCTCACACCTACGGCTCACTCTGTACCTCCATCATCTAGATTCTACACTACAGGGGGCATCCAGTCATCGGAGAGGGCTTCATTTACCGCCAAGGATCCTCGCTTCTTCGTGGACCTACAAGAAAGAGTCGTTAAGTAAATCTAAACACCTCCACCTAAGTGAAAGTAGTTACTTCAAGTTACAATTACTCCACTACAAGACCTGCATTCAAAATCGTAGCTACTTAATTAAAAGTACAGACGTATTAGCAGCAAAATTTAGGCTACTCATTATGCAAAATGACCACTGTCATATAGGATGTAGCTGGATTATTAGTAGGTTATGCAGCATTTTATGTTGTAGATGGTTAAAGTAAACCTAATTTTAACTACTTACTGTTGAGTAGTTTAATACAGCAGTGCATGATATTTTGATGAAATAGTTTGGATGTAAAATTCACAATATTCGCCTCTGAACTGTAGTGAAGTACAAATATAAAGTATAGCATCAAATAAATGATCTAGTATGCAACAAGTAGGCTATTAAATGTACTTAGCCCTCTAAGCTCTTAGTATAGGGCTTACCAAGGGAAGTCCAAGGGCCTCCAAGGTTCTCCATGGACATCAAAGAACCTCAGTGGAAGAACCTGCCAGATCCCCTTAACACTTTTGGATGTACCTGCAAGTACAACGAGCTTCCCAGAAAGTACAATAACTTTGAAGAACCTTCAAGATTCCTCAAGTACCAGTCAGGAACTCCAAGAACATTTGATGACCTGCACAAACATCTAAGTAGTAGTAAAAAGAGAGGGGGAGGGAGAGACCGACGCACACAAAAATCCAATATCATGTAAATGTTTTTCACATGCAGGAAATATGATGAAAGGCTGAACACTCACAACATATTTCACTAAGACGAGTCTATAACTAGAAACAAAGATTTTGAGATTCACCGTTTTTATTTACTTCCCTACAACTAAACTAAAGTGCTGAGAATTGAGCGATCTTGTCAACTGGAAAACTTCCAGTCCTCAGCTCTGATTGACTGAGCAATCGCAAGTCTTTGTAAAGTACCTGAATATAAACGCGGGGCCCTTCATTCTGGTAAATGACAAAAACATTGCAGGCTATAATGTGGATCATCATACCGCCACAGGAAATGAAGACTAATGGTACGTGTTGAGTCTCCTCACTCCACAACCCAATATCAGTATGGAAAAGAAAGGACAGGAAGACATCTGGATCAAATTTACATCTTTGCCTTCTTTATAACCATGCAACACAAACTTTAGTGAATAATGCAGGTCTGTGTGGATGTAGAAAGCAATGTGATTTAGCAGAGGGCCCTGAGTGCTATTGTCTACCAAAAGCCACAGTAGGTGAAGTTATAAGTCAATCCCAAATCACTTTCATTTATTCTATCAGATACTGCAGGTAATTCATCACAGAAATTGGTTTTTGGTCATTAATTACAAAGCCAGAAAACCAAAATGATAAAAACAGAAGGGAGTTTACCGCACTGAGGTAGTCCTGTACCAGAAGTGGAAAATTAAAATATTCAAAAAAATATATGAATACTGCAAGTTTTTAACTGAGAAAATAACTCTTTAACATAAGAATACGATTTGAGGCAAGCAGCTTGAAATAACTGTAAATGTGTACGAGATTGGGTAAGACAAGGGATTTGTTTTATTTACCTGCATGTTTTTTATTCATTTATTAACTGTTTTCTTTATTTTTGGGTGATACTATCTGTATGGTTAATCTCACTGTCATATCCTTGTTGTGCGTTTGTTTTTGCTTTGTTCTGTGTGTCCGTTTAAAATATACAATAAATAACTGACCACAAAGAAACAAATTTACAAAAATAACATAATAGTAGAATATTAAACAGGCCTACTATATTACAATGTGATACCAATAGTATAAAGTCACTATTGAGGAGCACAGACTGAAACTTTAAAAGGAATATATTACATATTTTCAGTTATTGTCACTACAAAACAGTTTGATAAATGTACAGTGCCTTGCAAAAGTATTCGGCCCCCTTGAACTTTTCGACCTTTTGCCACATTTCAGGCTTCAAACATAAAGATATAAAACTGTAATTTTTTGTGAAGAATCAACAACAAGTGGGACACAATCATGAAGTGGAACGAAATTTATTGGATATTTCAAACCTTTTTAACAAATAAAAAACTGAAATATTGGGCGTGCAAAATTATTCAGCCCCCTTCAGTTAATACTTTGTAGCGCCACCTTTTGCTGCGATTACAGCTGTAAGTCGCTTGGGGTATGTCTCTATCAGTTTTGCACATCGAGAGACTGAAACTTTTGCCCATTCCTCCTTGCAAAACAGCTCTAGCTCAGTGAGGTTGGATGGAGAGCGTTTGTGAACAGCAGTTTTCAGTTCTTTCCACAGATTCTCGATTGGATTCAGGTCTGGACTTTGACTTGGCCCTTCTAACACCTGGATATGTTTATTTGTGAACCATTCCATTGTAGATTTTGCTTTATATTTTGGATCATTGTCTTGTTGAAAGACAAATCTCCGTCCCAGTCTCAGGTCTTTTGCAGACTCCATCAGGTTTTCTTCCAGAATGGTCCTGTATTTGGCTCCATCCATCTTCCCATCAATTTTAACCATCTTCCCTGTCCCTGCTGAAGAAAAGCAGACCCAAACCATGATGCTGCCACCACCATGTTTGACAGTGGGGATGGTGTGTTCAGGGTGTTGAGCTGTGTTGCTTTTACGCCAAACATAATGTTTTGCATTGTTGCCAAAAAGTTCGATTTTGGTTTCATCTGACCAGAGCACCTTCTTCCACATGTTTGGTCTCCCAGGTGGCTTGTGGCAAACTTTAAACGACACTTTTATGGATATCTTTAAGAAATGGCTTTCTTCTTGCCACTCTTCCATAAAGGCCAGATTTATGCAGTATACGACTGATTGTTGTCCTATGGACAGAGTCTCCCACCTCAGCTGTAGATCTCTGCAGTTCATCCAGAGTGATCATGGGCCTCTTGGCTGCATCTCTGATCAGTCTTCTCCTTGTATGAGCTGAAAGTTTAGAGGGATGGCCGGGTCTTCGTAGATTTGCAGTGGTCTGATACTCCTTCCATTTCAATATTATCGCTTGCACAGTGCTCCTTGGGATGTTTAAAGCTTGGGAAATCTTTTTGTATCCAAATCCGGCTTTAAACTTCTCCACAACAGCATCTCGGACCTGCCTGGTGTGTTCCTTGTTCTTCATGATGCTCTCTGTGCTTTAAACGGACATCTGAGACTATTACAGAGCAGGTGCATTTATACGGAGACTTGATTACACACAGGTGGATTCTATTTATCATCATTAGTCATTTAGGTCAACATTGGATTATTCAGAGATCCTCACTGAACTTCTGGAGAGAGTTTGCTGCACTGAAAGTAAAGGGGCTGAATAATTTTGCACGCCCAATTTTTCAGTTTTTTTATTTCTTAAAAAAGTTTGAAATATCCAATAAATTTCGTTCCACTTCATGATAGTGTTCCACTTGTTGTTGATTCTTCACAAAAAATTACAGTTTTATATCTTTATGTTTGAAGCCTGAAATGTGGCAAAAGGTCGAAATGTTCAAGGGGGCCGAATACTTTTGCAAGGCACTGTATTGTAGGGAGTTAAATTAGCATAAGACTACTTCAATACAGTGTCTATTATTCAGCTCTGTAACCACACACAAATGAAAGCTGACCAGAGTTGTCAGAAGAAAAATTTAATAGAAGGCAGTAAAAAAGACAGTGTAAATAAATAAAAAAATTTTCATCTAATTGGTAAAAAAAAGTCTCCAGCCTCGTAAAATAACAAAAACATGGATATTTTAGTAGTTACATTGTTAATGTGCTGCAGTTTGTTTACAATAGTGCAATATAATAGAAACAGTAGTTGGAAATAGCTACAATGAATATAAATCTGCTACAACCAGGGTGTTGGACACACCTCCTTATGCCACACATATGCATATGCATATGCAAAATGTGTCAGTAATTCAGTTATCAGACTGTACTGCAGGGTGATAGTGCATGTCACAGTTTGAACATATTTGTGTGGGTGAAGGAGAAGGCCTGGCCAACGGCAGTGTTACTGTGATGAACATCTGATGTGACTGCAGTGCATTACAAGAGAATTTCACAGTTTAAAAAACACATTTAAACATCCCATCCTGGCTTTTTCCCCACTACAATAATCATTTTCCTTCTAAAACTGCTACTACAGTTCATTCCTGCTGGAGACGGACTAGGACTGAGGCCTGAGCTTTCTCAGAATGATCCCACCTCCGCTCTTTAATAAATTCTTATAACAAGAGATAGGCAGATAAATGTGACAACTTGAGGAAGAAGGAATGTCAGTTATTTGGTCTGTTGATAACAAAAGAAAACTCCCTGGGACTATTTAATAACTTAGTCTGGCAGTGAGTGCTACCAGGCATAGTTTAGAAACAATATCTTACAAATTAAATAAGGCCACTACACAAAACAGACAAACTACAGCCTCTTCAAAAACAAACACAAGAAGCAAAAAGAAAACAGAACTCCCAAACGATTTGGATACAAAATGTGTTTGGCAGCTCTAGTCCTGTAAAAACTTAAGTTAAAACCAGATCAAGCTCAGGGAGATTACTGTGAGGACACTACTTTTGAAAGCTTAGTTTAAAACACTGACATGTCAGAGCCTTGCTCCAAATGTCGATGTTTACAGTGCAGATAACTTTCCAGTATAAACAGCCATGGTTTTCTCCTACAGAGGTGTGAGAGTGGAGGTGATGGGGGAGATGGTTCAGCAGGGAAAGAGGTGACAAGTGCGTGTGCGTGTGTGTGTGTGTGTGTGTGTGTGTACACTGGCAGTGGTGGGGGGATTATGGCGTGTCTGGGTGGCCAGGGGGTGGGTGGGTAAAATAACGAGCTAGACGAGGAAGAGGACAGTGTGTGTGTGTGTGCTTGTGACAGTTGGTTAGCAATACAGTGGGGGGAGGGGGAACAGACGGGATGAGATGTGGCTAATTTCTAAAGCTTGTGTTTCTGTGTTGTTATCCAGTTTGCTGCGCCTCAACAGTCGACTCTGCGAAGACTGGACCTACTGTAGGAGTTCCTGTGAGAGAAAAGCAAGACGATACAGAATGTTTTACTTTAAGTGTTTTGGTTTATTTTCCTGAAAAGTGTATCTGAAAATATGCAAAATCAATTGAGGTGTTATTAGTGTAATATTGAATTGACACTTGAATTATTTGTTATTAGTTCATTTTAGAGATACAATCTGACCCTGGGAGTTAAGGAGTGAAACCTGTGAATAATGTCTTTTTGTAGCGCCCCACTATAAGCCTGCATGACTCTGAATGAGTATCCGCTTTCAAAGAGTTAAGAATGAGGTAAAACCACCTCATTAATTTATTCAGTGTTGGTTGTCTGTTCACAGAGTAATATCACTAAGTAACATTTTGTCTCAATATAATGTTTTAACATCTATTTACATTTAGTTTAATAAGTCTGGAAGAAACATCTAAAATATATATTTGTCCTCAGTATTAAAGCATCGCCCGGACAGGTGCTTTGACTGTAGCTGTTTTTGATTATGAAGCAGCAGTCCTCGGACCGTCACATGCAAACACAGAGCTGATGCCAAAAGCAGATGAAAATAAAAAACATATGGTGATAGTTTCCATAGTCAAACAGGAAGAACTGTACTAATCTTCCATTATAGATTAATGCAAAATCTTTGAGGAATGTGACAATTTTTAAGTCCTTGAATTCAAATATATAAATAGTTTATGACCTCGAGAATGATAAAGTTTGGTTTTAAGTTGCTCTTGTGTTGATAGGATGGAGTTTAAGAAGCAGCATGAGCTCATTGTGCGTGCGTGTGTGTGTGCGTTTAGTGTCTCATGTTACCGTTGTGTTTGCGTAGTCTGAGCTGGCAGGTTTCTGTATAGCTGGGGGATCTTGCGGTTGATGAGAGGCCCCAGAGCTTCTTTCAGTTTATTGTAGTTCCTTTCCATCTCTCTGTGGTACTCCTTCTGATCTGATCCAATCAGGGCTTTATTCTTCCTCAGGGCATCCTCACACCTGCACGAAAATGAGCATAGAGGACACATGGAGTTGTGGTTTTGTTTTTATTAGTTACAAAGCAGTCTGCGTCTGGGCCGTGGAGTGTGTCATCACCTCTTAGTGAAGTCTTTAAAGCAGAGGCGCAGTTTGTTGTGATGGCGAAACAGCTTTGGATCATCAGGAATGTCGGAGAGAAAGACCTGCGCCACCTCAAGGGGGCCCTGTGAGGGGGAGAAAGGGTTACATATATACCAAGGAATGTCTGTCACTATTTAAAACACTGACCAGACTTTCAACCCCATTTGGATGAGAATAATATTCCAGGAGGATGTGGGATTTTGGCATTTTAAATGCATTATGGTTATACATCATCAGTTGCCAGTATCTAAACACCTGGTTGACAGTGGTGCCCACAGAGCCCTGCAGAACCATCTGCAGCATCTTGGCATCTGCAGGGTCTTGGTTTGTAGCGAAGGCAAGCTCCTGAGTCTTCTTCTGCATGTCCTCAATGGCCACCTCCATGGGGACAAGAATGATCTGGAGAATCAAAGACAACAGAAATAGTTGACTATTTTTCACCCCATGCACTACAATCATATAACAACTGAACAAAAATCCCTCCTCAACAGACACCCACCTCCTCCTTGTGGATAACATTGATGCGTGTCTTGATGTAAGGGAAGGCGTGAGATGTTGTAAGGATGCTTTTGCGTTTGTACTGCTCATTCAGATCGCCGTGGGCTCGGCCGTCCAGAGTAAAGGGGGTACAGTACATGAAAGTACGCAGGTTGTAGTTCTTATCAAAGTAGGTGATTCTTTCCTTTAGTTCGTATGTGTCGAAGAATGGTTCAACGTAGGTGATCTGGAGGTAGGCCTGAAAGAAGCACAAACGGTCATCATTACTTATACCTTTTGCCAAATCTGTATTAATATATTAGTCACAAAATGTATACATATCATGCTACCTTGTTGGGATCCAGTTTGTTTTTGTCCACTGGGTTGGAGTCCTTGATAATTTCAACCACCTCATCCCCAAACCTCTCTGAGTAGAACTCCTGTGCACCAAATAGATTCATCTTTAGAAATAAGTTTCTCATAAATCATTAATGACACCTTTATTAGTATCCTGAGTACTCTACATGCCTCGAGTCTGTGGGAGATCTCAGCTAATTTGGTGATTGATGGCTCCTTGTAGACAAACTCTTGTTCATCCAGGTCTCCAAACCGGCAGCCATAGAAACCCACTCGGAAGTAGGTCCCAAACATTCTCTAAACACTAAAGGCGGGATGAAAAGACAAGATGATTTTCTAAACAGCCTAGGGTAGTTTAAAAATGTAAACAGAGCACAACAAGAAGCAAGACATTTTTGATGTGGA
Organism: Perca fluviatilis; assembly: GCF_010015445.1. Lineage (NCBI taxonomy): Eukaryota > Metazoa > Chordata > Actinopteri > Perciformes > Percidae > Perca > Perca fluviatilis. Next base: position 16,891,105 of record NC_053126.1, on the reverse strand, counting down.
AAAGCTGCAAGTCTATCTATTCTCTCTATTAAAAATAAGATTTGTGCAGCTTGGGGTCTTAGTACATGACTTTTGTGATTTTACACCTTGTCCCTTGTTTTTCCAGGTAGTACCACAGTTTTCTTTGTTCTTAATATAGGTACACATCAAGGCTACACAGATGAAAATGCTCTTACTGTATAAAGATGATTATATTTAGGAATAGAAGAGCAACTGGTGTAGGACAAAGACAAAATATATATCTAGGCTGAAATGTAGTTTCAACACAGTAGGAGGGTGGCAGAAAGGGATGGAAACGGTTTTGTAACAGTGGCTCGACTATGTCAAAGTGTGAAAGCAAGTTTTGTATTACTCACCAGTAACATGTCATTCACACCGGGGAGGAGGAAAAAAACAAGAAATGAGGAAGAAAGAAAACATTGTCAATACAAAATAAAAAAGGAATAGCTGAATTAGTTTGACTTTAAATTTTATATTCTCAATATAAAAAATTAACGCGTTACCTCCCATCCTGAACTCTGGAAAAATGGAAAAAGAGAAGACACATATCAGGAGTAATCCAGGATAAAACAAATTTTCTCATCAACACTAACAGCCCAGTTAATTGCTGGTGATTTCAGGGTCAAACTTTCAACTCACTTGGTTGTAGACTTTGTTGAAGGCATCCTGTAGCTTCCCGTGGACAGTAGCCAGCTTTTTGAAGTCTCTGTTGGCTTCATGGATGGGCAGCAGAATCTTGTAGACTTCATTTATGGCCTCGTACATGGCGGCCTGGGGTTACAGCACAACGGAAAGCCAAGTTTTACACATACCACCCGATCACATAACACTCCTTCAGCCATGTTAATGCTGTAACCTTGTGCTGTGTTAACATACAGTCTGTCACCATGTGGTCGGAGAATATGAGTCGTACCATGTTAAAAGAGGCAGCTGCTTGCTCCAGGAGGCCCACCAGACCAGACTCGCTGAAGTACTTCCCAGCACAAATCCCCTCCTCCTCTGGAGACAAGACGTCATCGGATACGGCTGACTCTTCCAATACATTGGATGAAATATTCTGAGGGGAAAAACAGAGAAGTAATAACATATAAAATCTTTATATTTGCACGTTTCAACAATCACAGGCTTGGTGCTCCAGTTTTGGGACAACGTCCTATCTCATACTGCTGTAAGTAGAGTGAGTCACCAAATTAAACAGCACGCACTGACCTGAAACGTGACACAACCAATTGGCAGGTAACGGCAATCCTCCAGCATGTTGAGGTATTCTGCCACCAGCGCTGCGCTGTGGACCAGACAGTGGGCAGCTTCAGCATGGTTTCCTCTCTCAGAGTGTTTCCCTGCCATGTTCTGGAGCCACGTCAGACGCAGGTCAGGGGAGTTCTGGTAGCCCTTTGCAATCCTGAAAAAAAATTATGTTTCTTTCAAATATTTGTGACGCTTTCTTGTTGTTTGTAGGCCTTATTAATGTGCATCACAGTACCTGTACATTAGGTCAATGAGCATCTCAGGATCCTGCTGATGCTCTTTCATCTTAACAGTGTCAGTAAGAATCATGTGGAGGTTGAACACCAGATCCTGGACCTGCAGTTTAAAAAGTGCCACCCAGCACATTAGTATACAAGTCTCATTCATTCTTGCAGCTCCATATGGGACTTTGTACAGAGGCTGTTACATACCTGCTCTGGGAAGGGCGTGTCACGCAGCTCCAGGTCCTCTTCAGCATACGTCAGGATCGTCTTGAGTGAGTGGCGAAGATGTTCCTCATTGAAGTTTTGTGACGTTCCCACCAGTGATGACAGGGACATTGTGACTTGCATCTTTACTCGAGCAAAGTTCTGGTCCAAGGGCAAAATTAGGACAAATTGTAACTCATATCTGTCCTATAGATCCATTTTGTTTTACTGGCATGTCCCTAGTTATACCAAGAATATTAAAATAAAAATTATCCACAATGCAGAGACAGTGTCTGGACTTACATTTCCAATCTCAAAGTTCTGCCTCATGAGCAGGTAAAGAGAGGCGGAGGCGTGACTTCTGACAGAGCCGACACTACTGCTGCAGTGACGTAGGAGACGCAGGCACAGGTCCGCACAAAGCTCTGTGTCCTCTTCAAACAGCATTTCTGGGAACTACACACACAAACACACTCTTACTTTGTATTTACTATTTGTTTCTTTAAAATTCAAGTTCTTTGTACAATGGTAAACTGCAGTAAGCCGCATTTACTCTTGAGTAAATATACATGTTATTGTTTGTAGCAAGTAAGTAAGCAAAATCAATTTATAAAAATATTTTTTTTATTGCTTCTTATATTCTTTTAATAATATGTAACTGCTTGTTATAGGTTATTATATTATATACATATTTTTATATTTACTGTCTTTCTTTAATGGAGCCTCCCAGGTAAAGTATTTCACATAATTGTACTTATATAACCGGAGTTACAACAAACATCTTGAATCTTGAAAAGTGTTAAAATAAGTCTGTAGGTCAAAGTGTAAGACAGCGAATACGTAGGGAGAAAAGTTACACGTGTGTTGAGTGACTGTCAAAATATTTCAAGTTTCAAATATATTAGATGGTTAAAAAACAAAACTAATAAAGCAACAGAAAACTATAATAGACACATTTCACGTATGTACCTTAAAGACCAGAGCCCTTTGTGTAGTGAAGCAGTGCTGCAGGAAGAGGGCGCTCTGGTTGCCTGCCATGCTGTGGAGGAGCACTCTCAGCACTCCACCCAGAACACTTTCCTTTAGCTCTGATGCCACCACAGTCTGAAGAGGGAAAACAGAGAGATACATCTAATTACAGTAAGGCAATTCTACATAAAATGAACAGTACTGTACACTGCTGCATGTTTTCAAGTCGCTTAATGGAATAGGCCCAAAGTATCTATCGGACATGTTTCTGCAGTATGTACCGCTCAGGTCTCTCAGATCAGAGCAGAAACATCTTTTAGAAAAACCCACTGTCTGTACCAAACAGGGTGAAGCAGCACTCAGCCATTATGCGGTTCACCCCTGGAACAAACTTCCAGAAGGCATCAAAAATGCCCCAACTATTCAGTTTTAAATCCAGACTTAAGACAAAACTCTTTTCAGATGCCTTCTGCTAATGCTTCACTGAAGCATTATTACTTATTGTAGTAAACCAATGATTTTTAATATTCTTTTCTTTATTTTATTTAATGTTTTTATCTTTGACTGTTTTCATGCCTTAATGTTCTCATGCTTTTATTTCTTACTGTTTTTATGATCATGTACTGACCCTTGCTTTTGTTTTGTGTGAAGCACATTGTATTGCCACTGGTATGAAATGTGCTATATAAATAAACTTGCCTTTCCTTACTGTGTGTGGTGATAATGATTGCTTTACCTTGACTACAATCTCCAGTGTGTCCAGTACTATCAGAGAGGCCTCAGTAGCTAAGTTTCCATCAACCACAGAGTCCTGCTCCACCTCAGCTTTAGTCCTGTAAGAGGTGTAATTTTACAACCATCAGTATCACATGTAGGCATTATTTAGATGATGAGACAGCATGAAAAGAAATGTTCATAATTTGAATTATAATCCAGAAATCTATCAGTAATTTAATTAATGCGAACATACTTGTCGACTCTGTCTGTATTTTGTCTCCAGTGAGTGACATTCTTCCTCCACCTAACATTCTCCTGGCTGCCGTAAGGACTCCTTTCTGGCAGAGAAAACAAATTACAATTTCCATGAACACAAGTTTATAAAGACCTTAAATGAAAAAAAGCTACCGACTCACACACATTGCTGGCTACTCTCATGCTACTTACCTCTGCAGCGGCGGACCATCTCCTGACGAGCCCCAATGGTGCCCAGTATTGCCTCCTCCAGTCGGGCCTTCATGTCCTGAGACTTTTTAAATGTTAGGCTATTGATTCTCTCCAGAGCCTTTTTCCCCTACAACAACCATCAAACATCACAGGACAGGGACAAACAACGTCAACAGGGAAAAACAAGATTATTTGGTCAAACAAATTCCACTTTACCACGTATAAAAAGCATGACATAACATAACATGACCATAATTCAGAACACAAACACTTAAAAAAAACAAAACTACAGCACACTGCACTATTGATGAATCAAGACAGGCTGTTGAGGAAAAACTCGGAGCAGCACAACTCATTTCGCATACGTGAAGAAGATTCAGGAGACTTTGGTGAATTACACAGAAGCATTTCATGAACACTCAATTTGAGGAGAATTTAGGATCACACAGTACAGTGTGGGTGCCATCCCAAGTTCCTGTCTTCCTGAAGGTGTATTTCAACTCCTGCTGGCGGCGTTACGTTTAGTTGAACCAAAGATATTGCAGGCACCTAAAACACAGATGCTAAAGCCTAGTTCAGCCCATTTCTCTGGGAAGTATGCAAACGTGTGGTACAACTTACATAGCATGAGTTTGTAAACTGGAAATTCCACCACACAGGCAACTTTCTTGAAAGAACTACTGTCACAATATCTGCAATGGTGTGCTGTAGATCTGGCACGTCCAAATTAAACAACTGTAAATTGGTTTTGACTCCTATTGGGTGTATGAGTAATGAAAGACTAATTGTAGTGACACTGCTTGGTTATTGTACCTTGTATTCAAAGCAGGAGACACAGAGATGGAGCAGATCCAGCAGGCGGTTGATTTGCAATACGGACAAATCAAAAACCCAGCGTTCCAGGAGAGCAGCATCTGCATTCTTCAGCACCCACAAGAAACTCACCAGGAGAGTCCTGCTGCACTCAGCAGACAGAGAGCTGGACTGGCGCCCAGCCTGGTGAAGACAAACACACACACTCAGTGCCAGTCTTTTAATCTGCTATTGTACAAAAAGTCTGTCTACAGAAAAGGACAGAAAACCACCTATAGGCTAAGAGGAGCAGTTGTAATTCAGAAAAAAATAATATGGGGAAAAATGCAAGTGTTTTTTGACTAAGTGTTTTGAGTGATCATCTGTTAAAATGAGGCACCAGCCTCTCACACAGAAACCGCTCTGTGACCTGTCAGTCTGCAGGGCCCCGAGGAACAGCCTGACCTCTGCCGCTATCACTCACCACTGTGGGCAGAGCAAATGGGTTGGCTTTGACATGCGGCAAAGGAGAGCCAGCAATCGCCATGGCAACAGACTGACTGATAGTGTTGCCGCTGTCTGGGTCAGCATCATCGGCGTGGGCTGAGGCATGGCGAACCCGAGCAAGCGAGGAGTCTAGAAAGAAATTAGAAAAGCACTCTCAGGTGCAATAATACTGGAAATGAAACCAATTTGCAAATGAAATAAATGTGCGGAGGAGGTGGATAGCCATAACAATATCAGTGGGTTGCATATATGTTGTGCTTACCAGAGAAGTCGTGGAGTTGATGCAACGTCTCCATGACGATGGGGATGAGGGGCAGATAGAGCTGAGCGACGTGGGCTCTGACCTGAGGGTCAGTGTAACGAGGGTCTGCATCATGGCTGCACAGCAGGGAGTGAAGCGCACTAATGACCTTTTTATGAAGGAAGAAAACCCTATGGGAAGAAAAGTATATACTGTAATTAATTTTGAGTTAAGATCAAACTCTGATGATCCCTATGGGGAAACTGAAGAAAACTACAGATTTGTATATATGCAACTAGTAAGAGCCTACCCTTCTCCATCAGGATCAAGTATGAGAGAGAGCTCAGTAAGCAGCAGGCCAGACAGGAAGTGCTGCTGGCGGAAAGGGACTGAGAGCTCAAACATTGTGGCCACACCCTGGTCTTGCACCATACTGGAAAACGCTGAACTCTGTGGATGTGGATACAACAACCGATAGGAGGGTGAGATAGAAGATTATGAAAATAGAATATGAGCAGCTTAAATCAGTTAAATCGTATATTCCGGCCTGCTCAAGTACCTGTGAGGTGGTGGAGGAGGTGGAGGGGGAGGGGGAGGCTGGAGGGCTGAGAGTGGAGCACGGCAGGTTGAGGATGACGTAGTGCTCGTGGCTGCAGACGATACGAGAGAAGTCCACCCTCAGGGCAATCAGAGAGCTGGGGTTCTGCGCTGTGTGAAGCTTGTTGGCAATCTGTTTAACACACGTTTGTTTGAGACAGAAAAAGCTCTTTTAAAATATGCGTGGGGAACATTGGGATTTACAGTGTTTTATATTAAAGGACAACTGGGAGAGGAGCAATAGACACCTGCTTGTAGTAGGAGCGGATGAGGTTGAACACAAAGCCCCGGTCTATGAGAGACAGAAGGTCATTCAGGAAGAAGGCCAGACTACTATTCAACCTCTCCACAAGCTCCACATCCTGAGAGAGAGAGAGGGAGATATTCACAGGGAGAGAGAGAGGACAGGAATGAGCAAAAGAGTACACATGATTAGATAAAAAGGAAGATATTATATCAAAAGGAAAACAGACATGATTTTTTCTGGTCACTGTACATTGGGTTATTTAAATCAATGATACCGATAAAGATCAAGCATTGTGTAAGAAATAAGGCAACTTTCTATTGGTCAAAAACTTTAAAACAACCTATGACCATCTTTAATTATATTATACTTTCTTCATTGAAAACAACTGTCCACAGTTCTTTTGTTGAATTGCTTGTAGTGTGGATTGTGGGCTGTATACCTTGTGGTATCGATTGGCAATGTCTGCACTGATGGCACACACAAGTGCAGCGATGTCGTCCACAAAGCGGTCTGGAAAACGCTGACGCCTGGCAATGTCCAATTTCGAGGTCAGGAATAAGTGATGGGTCATGCTCTTTGTCTAGAGGACAGGGCAAATAGTAAGGAAAATAACCACTTAATGAAAATATTAGCTATCGTGCTATAATAATGGTTCCTACAGAATGTGTGTTTTGAGGCTTGTTTTTGTAGTATTCCCTTTAGACTCTTAAGAAAGTGGTGTAACATTAATATCAATGTACAAAGAAATACTCACCATAAGCTGGAAGAAAAACCAAGCCTGCTGCAGCGCTGCTTCCCTCACTGCGCTGGTGCTGACCACCCACTGCAATGCAAGCTCCTCATGGAGCAGCTACACATGGACCAACACAGAGCTAATTTAAGCTTACATGAACAAATCATTTTAGAAACTACATGAGCTATTAAGATTAAAGTGGTGCATGTTTATTTTTTTCACAAGATATGAGCTGTTAAAGATAAGTGCAATTGTTTTATAGTTACAGAATTCCATCCCTAATTCAGGTTAAACAACCTGAAATTAAACACAACAATTTATTAAATGGTTTATCAAGTAATGATCTAGTAAGTTATAAAGTGATAGTAAAAAAGCATTTCATTAATTCATCAGTAAATCTGCTACATATTGAGTCCTGAAATTTTCAGACAAAAACTCTTAACTGTCAGTGTATAAACAAACAAAAAAACATCCACACTAACTTACAGAAAGACACAATTGTTAAAATGTCATGAATGGTGATCAATGTTCATGACTCGGAAAGTTGATGAATGCCAGGACATCAAAATGTGTTAGTTTGTTATAAAGAATGTCACTTTTAAAGTAGATGTCAGTTTTACCTTCTTGGTAATCTGCCTTGGGGGAACTGAAAACAAGGCCACGCTGTCCAGAAAGGCAGACATGCGATTGCAGCTGCGGTCGTTTGCCTGACATGGAGTGGTGGTGAGGTGAACACACAAATGAGGACAAAGTGATGTGAAAATGAATGAATGGAAATGGATGGGTGGCCAGAGAACTCTCTATGAACTCTGATGATCGCAACGCTAGTAAGAAGTCTGACGAGCCCCAGGCAGAGATTATGTCTCTCAAACATGACAGGTGTAGTCTGTTAGTCGGTGGTGAGAGGATGAATTGTGAAAGACAGACAAGATGCAAAAAAGTGTGACAGGTAGGACGTGGCTAGCAAAGTGAGAGGAAATGACCCACGAGAGTTGATCAGAGATGGTTCAGGATGGAGGTGGTGAGGAGGAGGAGGAGGAGGAGGAGGAGGAGGAGGAGGAGGGATTTGGCACCTGCTTGAGCTCACAGCTGGAGTTGGGGTTTCGGCGTAGCACAGATCTGGAGCCCCCGGGGGCATAAGCAGAGTTTACCCAGGAGTGGGAGCGGTCAATACCCTGCCATAAGCCACCAGAGACACACACAAAACACATACACAAACACACAGTGTGGCAAGAGGCAAGGGCACAGTGAGTAAAAGGGAAGGTAATTACCACGCAATATTATATTTTTGAAGGATAAAACTGGGAAGAAACAATTAAGGGGCATGGAGTGTAGAAAAGTGAAGCTTGAATCAGCAAAGAAAGCAGGAGAGGAAAGAACAAAGGAAGGGCTGGAGGTACTGAATGAAACACAAGGGACAGAGGCACCAAACATAATTGCACATAAGCAGCATCATTAACTGTTGGCATAGTTATCAGTCAACCTGAGCTTATTGAATCTGCTGTTAGGAGCCGAGACATAACAGACTGATATTGGATAAGCAGAAAGTAGGAATATGTCACAAGGGGTACCATAAAAACACAGACACTGTCGTTTCTCTTTTTAATCTACCAGGAATATAAACGGAGTATAACAAGATGGAGATTCATTATTTAAAAACGACCTTTAATGCTAGACAAAATCAAATATAAGACAATTTGCAAATGAAATGAATGCATACAATAAACAACAAACACCTATAAGAACACAAGTAAGAGTAATACATTACAGATTTCTCACAAAACACAAGATCAAGAAATGCATTATTTTAAGAACTCTAAACTAAATATAAAGTATTCAACTGCTTTCATGACTTTGAAAATAATTTTAAGGCTTTTCCAGAACTTCCACACATAATCATAACCCATTTCGAAAGACTGGTGCAGCTCACCTTGCTTCCTATGATCCTCTGTACCTCTTCGTCAGGAGAAATTGGAGTGCTAGCCAGGTCCGGGTTGGAGTTGCTGATACTCTTTGAGCGGGACAGGTGGAGGCTGCTTGGGCGGGCTGTTGCTCTTGATAAGGTGGCGTACTGCATAGGCAACTCGTAGGACTGCGTGCCAGCTACTCATGGAGATGGACGAATAGAAATGTCACATTACTGTAGCAAGTCAACAGCCATTTCCCCAATCAAATGTCTGCCGGTGGTCCAGTAAAAGGCTCACTTACTTCTTCTCAGATACAGACTGTACAGTTCAGATTGGTAACTCACCTGTCGAGGGTACTGCAGGTTCGGCGGTTGGCAGGCGGAAGCAGTAGTGGATGTAGGACAGCAGCAGGTTGTTGCGGCCGTGCTGGTCCTGGATCCCCTCCAGGTTCTTGTGGATCTGGTTGACCAATAAAGCCATAGCTTCAAAAGCAGCCCGGCCCAGGTTCACTGTGGATAAATTAAGAATAAGAGCAGCAAGAGGCAGAACTTAAAACTATGGCTGGGGGGAAAAGATCATGCATAATTATAGACCGTATAAATATACATACACTTCACAAATAAACCATAATGCGTGTCCATACCAGAACCATAACACACTCCGATTTATTTAGCAAGCAAGAAAACACCAGACAAAAATGTACAAGAACAAATAAAACACCAGGTAAAATAAACAAAGAAAACAGACAAATTTACACATGCTACCTAAATGCCTGAACAGATGGGTTTTTAGCTGCTTTTTAAAAGAGTCCACAGAGTCCAATGACCTTAAGCTTATTGGAAGAGCATTCCACAGCTCAGGAGCTACCGACTGAAAGGCACGGTCTCCTCAAGTTTTAAAACGAGTCCGAGGTACACTCAAAAAACACTGAACGAGAGGACCTGAGAGCTTGGCATGTGGTGTAGGGATGCAAAAGGTCCATGATGTACTGTGGAGTAGGGCTGGGCAATATATCGATATTATATCGATATCGTGATATGAGACTAGATATTGTCTTAGATTTTGGATATCGTAATATGGCATAAGTGTCTTTTCCTGGTTTTAAAGGCTGCATTACAGTAAAGTGATGTCATTTTATGAACTTACCAGACTGTTCTAGCTGTTCTATTATTTGCCTTTGCCCACTTAGTTATTATATCCATATTACTGATGATTATTCCATCAAAAATCTTATGTGTAAATATTTTGTGAAAGCACCAATAGTCAACACTACAATATCGTTGCGGTATCGATATCGAGGTATCTGGTCAAAAATATCGTGATATTTGAGTTTCTCCATATCGCCTAGCCCTACTGTTGAGATTGGCCATTAAGGGCTCTGTAAGTAAGCACCATTTCCAAGGGAGTTGGAAATAGGCCTGTAGTTACTGTATGTACTGTAAAGTGCTGCATATAGTAAATGAAACAGTTTTGTTGCCCAAAACAGTAATCATTAATCATCACCACATTATCTACTCAAATTATCAGAATTAGCATTTTAGCCTTGTTCTGAGAAGTGCACTTCAAATCTTAAATAGCGGTACTTCAGAACTCACTTACCAATTTGGCCCGCGATGACCGGTGGGTAGATGATGAGCTGAATGAGCTTGTTGAGCAGCTGGTGCAGGAACCTGACACAGGTATCTAGCAGAGCCCCTCTCAGTGCAGCCATGCAGGCCTTCAGCTCCCCCTCCATGTTTGCCTCAGTTATTATGACATCCTTCAGGCGGAAGGGGAAGGAGTACTCTTCCAGAACATATACTAGAGTAAAGAACTTATCCAGATGGGGGTCCTAGAGTTAACAGTAGAATAAATATTAAGTATCACTTGAACTGGGTGAATTTTAACTTGGCAGAAATTTTGCAACGGTTGAAAATCCAAAAGATTTTTGAGACAAGATCAAGGGTCTCTGTGATTTTCTGAATATAAAATGTTACATTACATGCATGCACTGCTGATAGTATATAGGCCTTCAGACATGTAATGCACTAGTACACAGTAAAGATGTGGTTAAAAAAAACTTTATATCTGAAATGCCTATGTATATACACTCCAGTTAGTTTTATTTTCTCTCCAGACAAAGACTAAGGGGCATTTTCATTCACAATAGATGGAAACTATGGATGCTATTAGTTAAAATGTATTACAATTTCAGAACCAGGAGTTTTAAAAGGTGGAATTATAAAGAGCACATTTGTGTACCTGAGTATGAACTGAAGAGGCTGCTGTCACCTCAACATTGAACACTCCTTTGTGATTATCCACCCACTTCATGCCCGGGAGCTGAACCTGCCGCAGAGTGACATCCAACTCATTTAACACTCAGTCCCATCACAAAGGAGTAGATAATGACAGGCAAACTGAAATAAACACAATCTCTTTAAACACACTCACGTCCGGGGTGAGTACAGAGTAGCTAGGTGGGGGCTTTTCCACCGAGACAGGCAAACTGAAGGAGCCAGTGCGTAGTCGGCCGTGCTGCATCAGAGGGATCCACTGCAGGCAGAAGAAGAGACACACGATCGCTCACCCATGGCAAGGCAACAGAAGGAGCTATCAAACAAGTGAGTGTGTGGGTGGAAGTATTAAATGTGGGCCAACGAAAGGCATGTACTCACGGTGTAGCCCACAGGGGCCTCCAGAGGAGTATTCTGTTTGGGCTGGCAGCTGATGTGGTAAAAGGTGAACAGCAGATGGTGGTTGTCTGTCAGATTGGCGGGAATCTTCATCTTGATCTCCTCATAGAACTCAGGGGACCTTTTTGAGCAAGAGTTGAACATAAGTTTTAAGGAAGACAAAAGTTAGACAGACTCACAGGTCAACAGTGAGGATCAACAGGTGATTGAGTCTTACTTGTTATGGTAGATGATAGGAGTGTACGCATCTTGCATGAACTCAGGACAACTCGACTTCCCAAAGATGACCTGGTCAAAGGTATAAATATAGTTGTTCCATGACACATACAAAGACGTCCTTTAAAATAATCATCCTCACCATAGTCTTGTCTATTAACTATTTTCAAACCTTTAAGATCCCCTCCAGAGATTGCGACACATACTGTAATACTACGCTTGGAATAAAGATTTGTGTCCGATATGGTCCAGATATGGAAATATTGGTCTTTTCAAAGGATTAACTGCTGGACAGAGAGCCTTCTAGTGACAAACTCAGCACATACATACAGTGGTGCTCATAAGTTTATGAACCCATGCTAAAGTTGACTAAAAAGAGGAAAAAAAAAAAAAAAAAATCTTCTTTTGGAAATTGATCTTAACGACTTAATTAAAATAAATTAGGAAAAATCCAACCTTTAAGGACACTAATTTTCTTTGTGAATGAATAATGTATCGTAAATAAATAAAATGTTCTTCCTTAAAATACAGGGGCCATAAGTATACACACCCCTATGTTAAATTCCCATAGAGGCAGGCAGATTTTAATTTTTTAAGGCCAGTTATTTCATGGATCCAGGATATTATGCATACTGATAAAGTTCCCTTGCACTTTGGAATTAAAATAGCCCCACATAACACATACCCTTCACCATACCTAGAGATTGGCATGGGGTACTTTCCATAAAATCATCTCTCAATGCAAATCAAACCAGCTTTTAGGCTAACTGAAATAAAACCATGCCAATCTCTAGGTCAGTGGTTCCCAACTTTTTTTCCTTGGCGCCCCCCCTACTCATGTCTAGGAAAAGCTGAATTTGTTTAACATGTGCAAATATTCTTTTTTTACCTCAACCTCAAACCAGATAAAGACTTGCGCCCCCCTGTGATCTTTGCCATCCCCCTAAGGGGTGCCCGGACCCCAGGTTGGGAACCACTGCTCTAGGTAAAGGTCAAATATCCAAGTGAGGTAAAATGAGCAAAAAAACATTTTTGAGAGGGGGGCTGTAAAAAAAGTTGGCAATCATCAATATTAATCTTACCTAATCAAAATCTTCCAGTAACCTGAATATGCAAAATGAATAGTCCTATTTTTAACTTTGTACATCATCTGCAAAGGTAAAATTAACAGTTTACATGGGGCAATAATTTTAAATTGATACTTACTGCACACCTGTAGGTTTAGGTGGCTGTAAAAGACTGCAACACCCAAGCAGTGTATTTAACAAAGTTTTGCCAAAATGAAGTGCATGGAATATACTAAGCATATGGACAACAGAGGATAAGTAGATCATGTTGTAGAAGTAGTTTGAGAAGTTTCAATGGATGTTTTGACACCCTTTCTGCCTCGACTTGCCACCACTGTCTAAAAGCCTTGTTATCTGTAAATGGGCAAACCACAAATTTTAGCCTTCTAAGTATACCATTCAACCTTTTGATATTAAAAATAGTTAGTTAAAACATGAAATATCATTAAATATACATTATGTAGATGTCCCTTCCCTCTGTGCTCAAACAATATGCCCCTTGAAGAAGTTCACTCTTCAAAGCAGACATAAGATATTATTTCACTGCCTCAAGCAGTTCTTTGTGACTGGAGTTTTATTTTCCTCAGAAAATCGCAGTCACTTATTATATTTCACTGTGACTCACCGGCAAAGCTTGACTGGGGTCCTCTGCTGCCATGAACTGAACCTTCACAGCAATGTTCCTCACTGAGCCCTGACGACTACTGAAGTTCAGACTTTGTGGGTAAACATAGAGCAAGTTCCTGAAAGGCAAAATTATGCAAGGCAGAGAATCAGAAAGATGAAAAGGACAGAATATAAAAAAAAATAAAATAAATGAAAAAAATCACATAATAGTCATAGGGAGGCAGTTTCACACCACGGTGTCAGCTTATGTTCCTGACAACCTACAGAAGCATTTAATAGTCTTATTCTCAGAAAAAAAAGATAAGTGTCATGTGTGCACATGGGAAAAGTGTGATCCAGTATTGGATTGGTGAAAGTCACCTTAACTGCTGTCCAAATCAAACATTAGTGGTTATTTGTTCATATTTTGAAACAGCAGAGTTTATCCACATGTCAAGAGGCAATGAGCTTTAAAATAACATTAACTGTGCAGATTATATGATACTGCTCATAGATTTTCTTTATCAAACACAAGAGTGTTACATACATTGTTATGTAGTTCTCATGTGTTTGTGACCGAAATGACAAAATAAGTCTCTCAGGGGTTAAACTTCAAGGCAGGGTCACTGAGACTAAGGTCACGGACAAGACCTGTGATCGAACCACAGCTGAGCTAATGTTTTACCATGGTATTGCATGTACATCCAATATAAGGCACACTGACCAGACTCCAAATTCATCATCCACTGGTTATTCTGATGATGCTAAGGTCTGCAAAGCTGTGATAGACAAATACGCATTTTATAGCCTTATTTCCTCTTTTTTTAATACTTTACATTAGGCAAGTTTACTCCTTAACTGGCTGAATTACTGAAAAAGAAATCACAAATTGTGAACAACTGAAAAACTTTTGAAACAGACAACTAGACTACACTTGTAAGCGACTGGTATCATGAAGATGACCTGGGGCCTGTGCCTGCTTTGTTTGGCCGGGGGTTTAAGAGCAGTCCACGCAGGTCCCGTCAGGAGGACCGGCAAGATGGCAGACAAGGCAGCGCCACAGGAAGAAGTCAACGTGCTCATGTTTGGTGTCATACAGTTCAGTGAATCCCTTAACTATGTTTATGAAACCACTGAGGCAAAGATAGCTAAAATCAGCCAGACTTTGAGGAGCCATGAGGGGACTATCCAAAAGCTGGGGAGGCAGACTGAACAGGCTGCAGAAGTGGAGAAGCAGATTAAGGAAGTGATACAGTTGCTACAGGTAAGAAAACACAGAAATATGTAAACAATGGATTTCCTATGTGCTGTTGAATGGTTGTGTTATTACAAAAAAAAAATATATATATATAATCAAACTGCAGATCTAAAAAGATTTAGGTAGAGGAAGTAGAAGAAGATAGAGGCAGTATGTAAAATCCCCATCAGATTAAATTTGTGTGTTTGTCAGATCTCAAGAGAACAAACTGTTGAGCAGACATAACAAAGCAGCGTTTTGTAACTGATCATGCTTGGGCATCTCACTCTTCTTCTTTTGTAAGACCCAACATCATCATGTGACTTTAAAATGTATTTTCTTGATGTATACAGATTAATGTAGCTCTTTCATCTGAGATATAAGAGTGAGTGTTATTAAAAAGCTGCATGTCACAGTGTGGGACAGGTGCCAGCTGCACTGGGATCTTAGTTGGGGGAAGAGAATAATATGTGCAGATGCTCTTTTGACAGGCCCAGATGGCTAAGCAACAGGCTCAGACCAAGACGACTAAAGATTGGCTGGCCAGCATGGAGCAGGAAGTGGTGGAGCTGAAAACAAAAGTGAAGAAGATGGAGATGTATCTCAACACCAACATCAGCATCAAAGAGTTGCAGGTAACAGACCGCTGAAAATCTCTCTGTAGTTACTACTTACAGATAGAAGAAACAACCTCACACCAGCCTGCCAATATTCACTTTTGTTTCATGCAAAAGCATGAGGCAACTTTACATTTTTGAACACCAGTCTCTGATTTCTTACAGTAAATAGTTTACTTTAACTACATTCCTGTTTTTAGGAGAGAGCAAAGGAGCAATCCACCATCTTAAAGGTTTTACAGCATTTGACCCAGTTCCAAAAAGAGAATGTTGAGAGTCAGAATGAGCAGCTCTCCAAACTGCAGACGATGGTAATTCACATGTTCAGAAGATGTGTTGTTTTGAACTTTCTATGTTTTCTTTTAAATAAATTCACAGTTTTATTTTCTTGTTCCAGAGTGAAACTATGACATAGTTGTTTTAAGATTCACCGCTGAAGTCTCCCAGTCTACGCAGATTTCAACTCTGTAACGTCACTCCCTTCAAACCCTGCAATGTGTGCCATAGATCTACTCTATGGCCAGAAAATATTTTTATTAGTACCCTTAGGATTATGTCCTTGTTGTAGCAGCTTTTGTTTTGACTTTGATGTACTTAGTAAACTTTTTTTTTAAAGAGCCATTCAAATAAAGTCGTTAAATTATTTAGGATTTTGTTTCTGTATCTAACTGTTATTTGTAAGTACATTGAAAAAATGTATCAAAAAAATGTTTTATATATTGAAAAAATGTTTTATATAATCTACAAAACAATGATATCAATAAAAAAAATTCAGTTAAAAATTCAGAACCTGCTGTCCTCTTTGCTTGAAACTACAGACCAAAGTGAAGTAAGAACAACTCTGTAAAAAATCAATATCCAAACAAACACAAAGCCATGCATGTAATGAAGGGGTGAATGTATATTTGTTCTATGGGTCAACATATAGAGTGTGTGTATACATGTGTATATCTGTGATAGGTAAACACTCACCTGTAGGTGGTGTGCGGTGTGTATACGTAGCGCGCAGGGAACTCCAGCACGTCTTTGGTTGGGCGAACACGCAGGTCAGGGTAAGGCTTCACATGAAGCAACTCTGGTGACAGACAGTAATGAGGCGAGTCCGGAGCTGGAGAGATGTCAATCTTCAACTGGGCTGAGGGACAAAATAAGTCATGAAGACACAACAAGATAGAAAAACTGTTCATCACAAATCATCCATAAACCTTTCCACATGAACTCAGACAATTTCACATAAATATTAACCTGTGACAGGCCTTAGTCGTCGCAGAACAGAGGACGGTCTGCGCATATCTGCCAGATACTTGTAGAGGTCCTCATCACTCAGTCTGTCCCCCTCCTTCATGTACACAAACAGAAGAGCAGAGTTTGTATTGGGCTTACAAAATGCCTCATTATAATATAGTTATAATAGCTGTCACTTCTAAAAAAGAGCAACGACATTACTGTACTATAATGTTAACTACTCATAAAATGATTTGTGGTTGAATCATTTGAGTACATGTTTTTGGGAGGGATAGTGCATGTAATAATCTGCATTTGATCTCATCACACTAATAGAACTGTAAAAATATATAACATGAAAATCATGAAAAACTACCAGAATTATGATATTCTCTCTTGCCAATTCTTCCCCTTAATTTTTATAATGACAAGTTAACAGCCTCTTTAAAAGAAATCCATCATTGATTCATAGGTTGTCTAAGATATAACAGGCTTGACAAATCTGGACTTAATTTCTTATGAAATTATTAGTACTAGTTATCTCTTCACATTTTAACCATTACAGTGACACTACTCAGCTTTATCAATAAAATAATATGTAATTTGACTATTAACTATTTGACTAATTTCACATTAAATCATGCATCACAGTCAGGATAACTAGAACATTAATTAATAAATGACTCCTAAAACAGAGTCTGACCTGTTTAAAGAAGTTGGTGACGGTCAATGTTGCTGGACGGAAAGTGGCGAAGTTACACATGTCGTCTCCAACACTCATCCGCTCAAACCCCTTTTTCTTTCTCTCGTTCCATGTTCCATGACCTTTTCGCTCTGGCAGGAAGAAAAATCATATAATATTAGAGAGACATGTGCATGAATGTTACTTATACAATATTTTTTGTCAATGTTAACTAGTTAAATGCTCAGTGTATGTGCATGTATGACACTGCATTAAATTCAGGAAGTTTTTGCAATCAGCAGTACCAGAGTCAGAGTCAGGGTCTGACCGATCCAGACCTCCCACACTGCTGACGATGTTGAGAAGGTGAATGGCCGTCCAGGCAAAAGGCATGCGAAAACGTCCAAGACGACTACATGACTGCTCTGCCTGTTGACGCAGCTTCTCCAGCTTCTCCTTGTGCTGAAGCGGGACAAAGAGCAGACAGGACTAAGTCAAATCCTAGTATATGGCTGGACTGTGTATGGTCAATGTGCTTGATTGTGGCCCAATTGTTACAGGGATAGTCTGCGCTGGTGTCTATAATGTGAATATAGGATATTAAATGTTTATCTGTAATGGTCCCAGTAATATTTGTTGGTTGTATACTGAAGTAGCATATCACATGGTAAACATACTTATGGTAAAGATATGTTTAAGACAAATAATTGAGGGCTGCTTTTCAATGTAATCATGGTATTTTCAAGAAGTTATTGTTCTGGGTTACTCATCACAGCCTCAAATGTTGTTCTAACACGATGAGCTCCGACCAATCGTGGAACTTCATCACTCAGTGACAGAGCGACAGAGGGACGGAGGCTGAATCTAAGTTCTCTTTAATAGCACCTCGCTTGAACAGGATACACAAGAGCAGCCTTCCCGGAAGCCGTGCAGCTGAAAGCCGTTGCTAACTCCGCCCATACAGCTGACAAATGAATGTGACGCTTCAGAGGAAAAGACGTCTTATCCCTCTAAAAACAATTCACACTTCAAACATTTCTTTGTTTCCTCTGTCCTTGCCGGATTTCCTTGCATCTCTCCCATGCTTCCTCGGTGGGACAGACTAAGACGTGAGGAAGTTAAGCAAGTGAAGGAACTGTGGATGCAATTTAAGGGAACTGGGATTCAGCCAGAGTGACAGAGTTTTGAGGTTGTAGGGCTAGCTATAGGCCCTGCCGGACCACGGTCAAGCCAATAAATCAAAAGGTAAAGAATGGCTTAATATATCTACAGTGGCCAACACAGTTTACCTGCCAAAGAGGATGGTAAATATTGCAGCTACCCAGACAGAATTGAGTAATGCTTATGACTAGACAGTAAAAGGGTCCCACGTGCATTCAGGCCCTGAGCATTGCAACAGTTTAAAACATGTTTTTGGCTCCATTACCTTGGAGGAATCCGACTCTTTCATGACCATGTATGGTTCACAGCATTCTCCAATGTCTCCTTGTTGGAGGACTTTCTCAAGCTGAAACACATGTAACTACTGTTAAACAATAAATCACATCTTTTATCACATACTAATATTTGACTTTTTTTTTATTATTAAATCTAAGTTAAATAGCACTTATAATACCAAATGGAAGAGCAAGTGAACTATGAGCCAATAAGAAATAATAATTGTATGCCATTAACATTAAGTCAGATTCTTCTGTGTAAAAGTGGGTTCTCTCCATACCTTAATGACCAAAAAGATATCGGCGGAAGGGTATGTGATGGAGAAAATGGCAGAACGGGCCAGTGTGGAAATGGCTACTTGAGGTGTGTGGGGTTTAAGCAGCCCTTTCATCTGATCCGAGTTCAGGTCAAAGTAGAAATTCTCAGAGATCTGTTGGGGGGGGGGGCAAGATTGAGATAAGCGGGAAACAGCAGAGGGAGGGGAAGGAAAGATGATAATGGGAATGCACGTCAATGGATTTTAATTCAGTTTTGACTCAATAATCTAAACCGCAAGACCACTTAGACCTTTTTGAGACAAGGAAAATTTGATTAGTTAAGTATGAGCTCAGCATTACGTAAGTAGTTTCACAGAGTGTAAGTCATTGGAAGAATACTCATTGTATCAAATAAGAAATGATCTGCTGGAACAAAATATATACCTTTTTCTTTTCCTTGACGTCATACAGGGCAAGTGTGCCAAATATGGGCTCAATTTCTATTTCAAATCTGAAAAACATACAAAATATAGTCTGCAAATAAGGAGAGCAGGTATCGCAGGTGTTTCTAAAAATTGTGTGAGAATGTGAAGACGTAAATGTCAGCCGTTATAATCCAAATTTTACTTACTTCAGAGACAGACACTTGACCATAATCCTCTGGCCACAGTGTTCCTTGGGCACTTCAGGGACAGAGCATCTTTCTACTGCTTCATCCTGCCACACACACAAAAAAGCCATGTATAATACACACAGCAGCACAACATTTACACAGATGTCATGGCAACGTAGCAGCAGAGAAAGCGACAGTGTGTACACAGATATAAAGGAAGAAGGATGAAGCGAGAGAAGGAGAACATAGAGAAAAGAAAAGCTAACAGTTCTGTAGAAGTGGCTGGGTTTGCAGACATGATGGACATTCACTTTAAGGGAACACTCATTAATGTTACTCTGAACTGAACAAATACAACTACATTTAACAACATTTACAAACTAGCAGAACAGCTGGTTGTAGTTTAAAGTATAGATCTCTGAGATTAAGTTACAATCAATCTGTGTTGTTAACGGGCAAATTACAGTTAGTAGTAGTTAGTTACTAGATGAAGGTTTAGTAGTACATTTTGATTGACAGCTTTTTAAAAGCCCGAACCCATTTACAGCCCGACATTATTCAAATGTGCGCACACACACAGCTCTTTTGCCTTTAGTCAAGAATGACTCATTTATACATTTTTTAACATCATTTATTCATGACTAATGTAGGTTATAGGCCACTTGGAAGTTGGAACAAATAAATAAAATAAGTCCTCCAGAGGCCAGCCTCCGTTTCACCTCCTCAGCATCCATTTTCGCACTAATCGAAACGCATCACCTGACCACTCATTTACCGCGCAAGCCCAAGCCCGGGCAAAGATATTCAGCACTAGGCCTTAGCTGTGTGATGTAGTGCCACTGTCCATTTTCCTCTTACTTAGCCTAATATTATATTGAATAAAAAGAAAAATAATTTCTGAGCTACAAGAAACCCCTCATTAACTTTGTAAAGCTTAAAGCGCCCATATTATACTTATTTTCAGGTTCATAATTGTATTTTAAGGTTGTACCAGAATAGGTTTACATGGTTTAATTTTCAAAAAACACCATATTTTTGTTGTACTGCACAGCTCTCTCTCACTGCTGTAGATCCTCTTTTCACCTGGTTTCTGTTTTAGCTACAGAGTGAGACCTCTTTTCTTCTTCTTCTTCTGTACTATCTTTGATTGCACTCGCACATGCTCAGTAGCTCAGATGTAGAGCATGTCAGCTAGCTAGCTCCATAGAAGTAAAAGAAAGGCTGTTTCTCCAACTTCAGTCAGTTACAAGGCAGGATTAGCTGGGAGACTTCTAAATGAGGGCATTACGTAAGTAGTTCTTTTGTAGATTATGGTGAACTTGTGTGTGTTGTAGCAGTGCTTTGCTATTGAGAACGAGGTACCATGCTAGTGTTAGCATTAGCGTTAGCATGCTAATGCTAACGCTACGAGCTAACGGTTGCAGTTAGCCAGCTCATTTCGGATTGTGACGTCACAGTCCGAGCCGATTTTGAACAGCTCACTAGGAGACTGAAGGCAGGACACATTCAGAAACCGTATCTAACTCAAAACAGCATGGATGGATTTTTTTCAAAGTTTGTATGTGTGTGGAAGCACCAGAGACACAAAAGAACACCCCAAATACCAGAAAAAGTGTTTTTTTCATAATATGGGCACTTTAAGAAACTGTATTATTTAATAGAAACTAGGTAACCAAGAGACATGAAAAATACTTTTATATGATAAAGTCACAGGTTTATTACTTTACCATAGCCTGTTCCACAACAGAGGCAGATACAGGACGGTTTAATACGAACCTCATCAGGGGGAGAGTACAGGCCCAACAGGTCACTGTGGCGCCCCTGCAGACGTGCCTCAGTATTGCGCCGGTCCATGTCCTCTGCGGCTGTGCGTTCCAGCACAGATGGCAGTAGGGCGTCTGGGGAGGAATTCTTCAGGTCAAATATACTGGAGGCCCAGCTGCCTCGAGGAGTCTCATCGAGGCTGACCGACCGCCGCTTTGCGTCATCCTGCAGAGTGAGACAAAGCAAAGATGACAGCTTTAAGTGCTCACTGCAGATGTTTTAGAAACAACATGCTACAAATCCAATTACCAATTTAATATGACTCCCATGGAGACTGTGTAATGGATAATGGACAAGCTCTATCCATTTATACATTACTCATTCTCCATACAATCAACTCGCTGAGCAGAATACAACTCATACTGCCTTCCCAATCAAAATGAGACACACACTTCATTGGCTGGCTATTGTCCAAATCTCTTTTTCCAGGAATAAATGTTGGAAGATTCAGTAGCGTGATAAAGTCTCTATGCTTTTACTCTTGGCAACACTGTATGTACAGTAGATCAATAAAATAAGTTTAATGAACCTAAAATGACTGATTGGTCACTCAAGATAACGAGCCCTTTAAACATCACCATCAGCTACCTGGTCGTCCTGGCGCTCAGCAGCAGCAACCTCGTCCAGTTCAAAGGTCTGTTTGACCAGCCCTCGCTGCCTCTCCCTCTGTCGCTCAGAGTTGTGAGGGGTGTATGCGGTGCTGTAGCGCTGATATCTACGGGAAATCAGAAAAAAAAGTTTTCCCAAATGATAATGTACTATCTGTCGATCACGTGAACAGGGAAAAGTGGTGCACATCATTAAACAATAGATGAAACATGTACTGTAGGTTAATTCAGCTGGTACCACAACTGACAGCACTTACTTTCTTTGAATGACGAGCCAGTCATCTGTGTAGACTGCCAAGGCATCTCTCACTCTGGGATCCAGGGAGCTGCATTGAAAAACACACACACACATATATATATATATATATATATATATATATATAAACACATCAATAATTGAGCAAAGCATGCTTTTAATATTTAGGTTCATTCAGTGTCACGGAGAGAAAGCCTTTGTTCCTATCTGTGGTGATGTTTGTCCTCCATTACAGTAATATTATTCTACTGTGTGTGTGTGTGTGTGTGTGTGTGTGTGTGTGTGTGTGTGTGTGTGTGTGTGTGTGTGTGTGTGTGTGTGTGTGTGTGTGTGTGTGGTGGGGGGTAGTATAAAGACCATAGAGGTGTGTGTGTGTTGCAGTGAGGGTTGTGTTGGCCATTAGCAGTTGGACTCACTCGTCCTCCTCAGGCAGTGGGGGCTCCAGTGTAATGCACTCTTTTTCCAGCGGTAGGAGTTCCAGGTCATCATCGGGGAACTCCATTAGCTGTCTGAGCGGGCCGGGCTCCACCCCAGGAGCATGACTGCTCACATACTCCTCAAAGTCCACCGGCTCAACCACCTCCGTCAGAGGCAACTGTCAATCAACGTGAGAGTATTTTGTACCAATAACTATGACATGGCCATAATGACAGATCCTAATCTGATCAGAAGGATCAGAAAGATTTACAAGATGTGGTAAAAGGAGGCAGGATGTGATTAGGATAGAACAATATGAGGTATTTGACATTTATACATGAGACAAAACACAAGAAATTGATGAAAATTAAACAGAGGTATTCACTGTAAAAACTATATTTTTTCTTTAGTGGGCTTATGAATGTATGAAAATATCAAGACATAAATAATAATAAAGTTTATGGGCACTTCTCACTAAACTCTGTCAAAAGAATTGTATTTAGATGACTTCTTGCACATTGTACATGTACACGTTCAAAAAATGATAATAGGAGAAGTTCAATGTTGTATTTGAATGGTGTTTCAGTTTTCGGATCTCAATTCTTCTAATCCCATCTTCTAATGTCTAAACCCCATTTTAGCTCATCTCCTTTGCTCTTATGGAGCACATCTAGATGACACTGAGTTAACAGTCTCTATTCCACAACCTATGTCTGCTTTCTGGTTCACAGCAAAGTCCATAGAGCATTCATACATTTCTGATGGACTAATTCAAAACTCCATCATCATTCTTTTAACATGACAATGGACATTTTCCAAAACCCAGCATTTTATTTTACTACCCTTCCTCTATTTTGGGTAAGCACCCATGCAGAAACCTTGCCTGGCTGGTAAAGCAGGTATATCATGTTTCAAACCACCTCCTTTCACGCCTGCTGTCAACACTAATTAAAACTACACTCATCTGCACTCTTTCTATCTAACAGTAAACCTAATTCCCAAAGTTACACCCATCAACTTCTGACGTTGCTAACTGGAGCTTTAAACCTGCTGGCTTGAAACTCTGGCAGATTAAACATAGGGTGACTCACAGGGTGGTGTGCGCCTCCTCGTTTCTTGGTCAGCTGAGGAGAGCCATAGTCTCTGGACACTTGTTTTCTGACCTCTGCAGCAACCGTCCTGAGCAAGAGAAAGATATCAAAGATTTGTCAACTGGTAAACAGAGAACAAAAGCACACATTTACAGACATAAAAACTAGCTGTAAAAATCCTGTTAATTTTCAAGTTGTGTGGTGTTCAAGATAAATAAAATATAGTGACTGATTTGCATAATGCATAAATATCATTACTAAAACCACTGTAAAATAAACTAGAAAACTAGGCTTATCTTACAATACTGCATAAATAAAATGATTTTTAAACTGATAGCAGACATTTAAACTTTTCAGATTTCATTAAAACTCTACAATCAACAAAACAGAAGTTTTCAGCTTCTGGTACTATTAGAGATGCTGAAGGCCAACAGCTGTTCTGAATACGGACTCAAGCGGATCGCACGAGCGGTGGCGAGCTGGCTCCAGGGAGCAGGCACAGAGCCAGAGCTCTGTCTATGGCCTTTATGGACTAACGGCAAATGGGAGGCTTAAAGAGAAACAAAGCAGGGGGAAAAAAACAATCCTCTCACAGAGACAGTCAGCAGCTGTCCCTCTAGAACCACAACATTTCTTTTTCTCTCATATCACACAGCTGCAAAGGCTTCAACATTTCCCAAACCATGGTCCTCATAATTACATAGCTACAGTTCATGCCTTCATTCCATCAATACACATGGACTGTAAGGCAGAGAAGAAGACCTAGACCTCTACTCCCATCTCCAAGATGTAGCAAGACTTCCTGATGATAACACAGTGTTCTTTGGAATCAGTCTTTTCAACATGGATAACTTTTATGAGTGCTAAACCCTCAAAAGATGTGGAAACCGTTTCTGCTGCCTTCAATTACAACAGGAAAAAGGAAAGCTATCGACTGCAGGGGCAATAGCCAAAACACCCCTTCCCACCCTTTCCTGCATCCGGCACTAGACAATGGACTGGTTCCCACTTAGGAGAGGACAGACAGGACTTGGGGAATGCAGTGGGAGACTGTATGATGGAGCTAATATCTCAACAGGATATGTTATTGACGATTAACAGGCATTTAAACAAAGTGACAGGCTACCAATAGTGCAATACTACTCAAAATAAAACAACCTTGTGATCTGGTCCAAAGTTTATACTAACCACTGTACTGATATGATATTAGAAAGGTTTTCACAAGGATGAGAAAATATTCACTTGCAGGTCAATGATGATTATCTGTCATCCTGTTTGTTTTCTGGAGAAGCTATCTGGTATTGCACGGATAATCGGTTTCTTGATTAAATGAATGACCTGTGATGACAGGGTGATTTGGTGCACAACCCTGGACAAAAATCAAGGTTTGGAGGAGCCCCATTTATAAAATATATCTATTGCAGCAAACAGGGAGACACTTGGCTGCAAATACTTCCAGATTCCAAGTGTGAAAGCATGCTATTCAAAGAGCCAGTTGACAGATGTGACATGCCTTTAAGATTTCTCCTTGAATCTGATTAATATGTATCTAGAATAATAACACATACTAGATTCCCAGTCCATACCTTTTCACGAGGAGGGAAAACCAGTTTACAACATGTGGAAACAGGTTGCTACAATAATGCTGCAAGGCGTTCACGCGACACAAGAACAAAACATCATAATACATGTCACTTGGAACCATTTTGTAATGTGTAAAGCATTTCCATCGGTGTACCTATGTTTTAATACTGACCATTGAGAAATCGGAGACTTTAGATTAGCCCTCAGCTTCACAATGTTATTTTTAAGTAGCCTTAAGTAGCTCAATCATTGTTGATGACAATGCTCTTACGATGCTACGTTAACGTACATAAAACCGGCTAGTACACTCTTCAAAGTGTCAGAGCGCATTTACGAGAGCGCAAACTGCTTCAATAAACATTAGCTTGATTCCAGGAATGTACAGTTGTGTTTATACTGACCGGTTTGTGGTCAGTGATAACCTTTCAAATCCTAGCATACTGGCTATTATGTGCCGAATGTCCAGCAGGTCACTCACTGCGAGCGGCACAACTGTTCAACTTCTGTTACTGTCTCACCGGTTGATCTTATGAGCAAACGCCCTCCTTTCGCTCGCTGTAGATGTCATTTCTTGTCCCCATGTAAAGAAGCTCTTCGAAGTCAAATTGAAAGTACTCTCCCTCTCCTGTGCCTTGGCTAAAAGTCCCGTCTTGTGAGGGGATGCGGACTTTCAGACCGCTTCCTTCTCCACGCTAGGACACTAGGGCATGGATCCCTCCTTGTTCCTCCTAGCGGCTGGGAGCTGAACCGTGGCCGTAAGCGTCAATACCGCCATGATATACGTACTACATCCTGTAAAAAATCAAAATAAAATACAGAATAAAATCCGATTTGCTTTTATTACGATTTTTTTAAATAAACTTATACGCAACAATATTAATAGTTTTGTAGAATATATTTCAGATTCTACTTTTACGGCGATGTAGCCATTTTTAAATGAGCGTATTCATGTGTTTGAATGTCATAGCGCCTTGGAATGTCATGTATTTCACTTCCGGTCTTACAATACTTGTCTCCACTAATGTGACCAGCTTGTAGGATACTAGGTGGCTATATCCACCATCTGTTCATGCAGAAATCTCACCTGACCGGTTTACAGCAACCTGCTAATGGCGCATATCCACCTCAGTTTAGGGTTTCACTGGTTTCATTTCTGCATAAAATTTAGGAAGCATGACAAATAAGTTTCAAGCCCGACGTTCTCACAATGTCATGCTTTAGAGGTGATTTCTTTACTTTGACAACATGACTTTGACACTCATAAAACCAACTGGCGTTAAAATCTTTGTTTCTTTCGTTAGCTATAGCTCAAAAAACGGTCCTATTGTTCATGCCAAGTTAATGTAATTAGAAAACAAATGCACAATGGCAACATCAGAGGACTGCTTGCACTACAACATCATCTCTAAAAGGCGACAGAGCGTGTTGTACCGAGACCACACCAGCAGGTGGGGCTGTTCACCATGGTTGGAGAAGAAAGAAAGCCAATTGCCTCATCAGTGTTTGATTAAGATTTTAGTCCTCAAATTTGACCTCTATAAGGATATGAGAAATAGCAGCTACCGCTTTGTTTACTGGCCTACTGCCTAACAGTGACTGAAAGTCAGATTAGTGAGACAATTTAATTTAATTTTTAAATTTTTTTTTTTTTTTACATTTTTTAAACTAGTAGCCATAAAAGGATTATAGATTCTTTAAACCGAGTAAAACAAATACGTTAGAAACTGTTTATTTGGCAGGCCCTTTCTCTGTCTGTTTGAGCCAATGAGGAATGACATTGTCAGTGTGTCTTCCCACTAATGGAGGACTTGTCAGTTTATTGTAATGGCGGGTCTACATCTCCCTTCTCCCTGCCTGCAATCACTCCATACCCCCATGCCTACTATGAGGAATTAATATAGCAATGCTTGCTGCAGCAGCCCTTTCCCCCCACGGCTCACTACTTCTACCCCACAGTCGTCCTATTCAGCACCCTGGAGAGCTGCTGCAGGTACTCGGGCTGTCCTCTGCGAGATGGCTGATGAATGGCATGAATTGTATAGGAAGGATGTGAAAAGTGGAACGAGGGGTAACAGAGGTAAAATGAACCTTGTGTGACAGAGGCTTGGCTGTAGCCAAGCAAGTACAGACATCTCAGGGATATATGTTTATGCATGGAGCAGCAGTCAAAGCAGCATCAGAGCTCACAGCAGGCTAATGAAAATAAATGAAGCTCACGCTCTCTATCTCACCCCCTATACAGGCACGCTTCCATCCCAATGCCAAAACTCATCTTTTTTTCAGCAAATTCTAGTTTATTGTGCAATGGTGCTTTTCATAATTTATTGGTATATTAACGAAATATAATATTGCTCTCATTCCAGGCGTCATATGTACATGCATCTCAAACATATCCAATTTAACTAACCTGAAGAAATACATTTGTAAATATTTGAATGAACATTTCAATAAGAATTCACATATACAGTATTGTGTTTGTGTGACATTGAAGCGTCCTTGTATAGTTGTACTATAAGTGGGCTGAACCCATGCCTGCTTTATCCTTCTGTCTGCACCTTCCCTGCCTGCTTCCTTGCCTTTCTGTTCATCGAAGGCTTTCAATTCCTAGATCTGCACTATTGTTTGAGTGCCCAGCCCCCACGGCAGCGAGAGCCCCCACCACCACCATCACCATCACTGCTGTGTTACCAAAGAACAAAAGAGAGTGTCAGACACCACCCACTAGATCTCTTTCACACCAGAGCCCCCACCTCAGTTCCAGATGGGGTTGCCTTTTTTCAGGGTTTCTCTCAACCCCAAGAGTCCTCCAAAATGGAGGCCCCCCTCCCCCTGGAGCCCACTACTCAGCTGCCCGTCATCCACCTGCTCCGCCGCCACGCGCCCGTGGCCAGGGCACGTCCCCTCTCCATCCCACCCCACCAGGGAGTCCTATTAAAATCATTAACCACTTTTCTTACTGGGGTCTGCTTCCAGGACATTACTCTACCAGCAGGAAAAACTTTAACAACATTAACTTCTAAAAAAGAAGAACAACCCCACAATCTATCTTTTGGATAAAAAGGAAAAAGAATTACCAACAAGAAGGACAAAAATACACATGCAATTACTGTTTGAAGATAAAAAGTTAGGGTTTGACATACATTTTTAAAGTAAAAATAAGTTAAAAAAATAAATTCATCAATCAAATTCCTTCTAGCTCTTCATAGTTTAGCTGCTTTTAAAGCAGGATGGAGGAATTACACCAGACTGAATATTGTAATCAATTATGCTAATTATAATCTCTGTCCTGTGGGGGTGTCCTATACAAGGGGCAGGCAGATGCTCATTTGTTGGTTTCTCTCAAAGCATCAACATGTAGCATCTTCAGGAGAATCTCTGCTTCGATCTCCACCCTTGTCTTGACCTTTCCCCTCCAAGGACAGAGAGTGAGGTGTTGCAATAGGACACATCTGCTCCAAGACAGCTGTTATGTCTCCTAATGTTGAACCTACAGTCAGGATTGGGGGACTGGGGGGGCTAAAGGTAATCACTGCTGAATCACTTAAAATCTGCTTACTTGTTACAAAACACACAAGCCTACACCTATTGGTGTTCACCCTCATACAGCCATAATACAGTATATTGAACTTATCAGACACAAGACAAATGTGTTGCAGTTCTATGTTTATTAACTGATAAGCTGTAAAGAATCAATTGAATGTATCTTGGACAGCAACACATAGCTACCAGTATGCACAGCCACACTTTCTCCTCTGCCTACATTACATGCATGGATGCATGCTATGCTGTCACTCACTAACCAAGATTTATGGAAACACCTTCCAGCTCCACTCAGTGCAGTGCACAGAGCACTCTGCTATTAGTGTGCTCCATGTTTGAATATATGCAGATATATGGATATAATATGTTTAGGAGTTCTTTACAGCACTTGCTTTAGACTTTTCACAGGTTCTTTGCTGCAGGAAATGAATAAATCCCCATCACCATTACCACCACCCCCATCCCACCACCATCCTCCAGTCCCTAAGGGTTCAAGCACCCAAATCAATTGAAAGAAAGAGGAGTGCACTGTGGTCCTCCCCTACATCTGTCAGGGAGGGAAAGCAGGAGGGGCCGCACTCATGGGCTGTACAGGGGAACAATATCACTCCATCTGTCACAAACCGTTTCATCTCTGATGGGATGAAATATAGCTCAAAAATACATCTACTGCTATATCATCTATGTGTATTAGCTTACTGGTGCCCAAGCCTCTACCAATTCCAAGAAACATACAGTACGCAGTGTCATTTTGTCTCATATTACTTTCCTCCCACAAGCCAGCACTCTCCAACCACCTTGCAAATTATGCTTTAAGCCAAACAGCATGTTCAAAGAAATTGTTGCACTTTACACAGTTAACCAGTTAATGAAAATGGAAGACGACTAAGTAACAAATTTGCATGTAAAAAGTTCCACAATGAATGTGCAAAGCAGCGAACCTGAAAGCTTAATGAAAGAGACAGCACATATTGCATTTGGAGGAAATACTGGAAAAAAGTAAGATGCAATCTGTTAATAACCAGAGAGCTCTTTCATATTTAAATGGTGCTGCTTCTGTGTTTGGAGGATGGGTGTGGCCCGTTGATTCTTCTTGCCTCCTGAGCTGTCGCAGCTCTGTGACGTCAACGATGCCATTTGCTCTATCAAATTATGCTATACTGGTCACTGTTCAATGCCGAGGACCAAACAACAACCCTGACAATACCTATCAAAGTCCACAGTGCTGCATACTGATCTCTGACAAAACAGCCCAGTGATCCGGTAAGCTAAAAGAACAGCACAAAATGGCTCGGCTGTTTACTGGAGGGAGGAACAAAAAGCTAAAACCCATATCCCCAAGAGCCATCATGCATCTCTTTTAGCAGCAGGTAGAGCTGCAATCTCAGTCATTCATATTTAATTCCACAAGAATTTCCGGCCAGACTAATGTGCTATTGATTTCGAGTCTCCTGTTACTGAAACGGGGGAGGGCCATGATGGGGAGAGAGCTGGACTACACGGAGTGAGAGCAAGAGATTGAAAGAGGAGAAGAGGAAGGATGAAGATGGAGGGGGAGAAAATAGACTGCAATAGCTAAACCAGTGAGTTTCTCTAGGAAACATTGTCATATTCCATTTGGAAAGCCAGTGTTATCTATCTAATGATCTACTCCTTCTCTGTCAAGTAAACATGGAACTAATTCTACATGAAAGAACAATGAGTACATTTCAGGTTGAGGCAGGAAATGTGTTTATTATTATTATATTATTTATTGTTTATTTAAAGTCAGGACATTTACATAGTTCATGAAGCTAAAAACAGCTCAGCTGAACAGAAGCAGGCATACTTGTACTTCTTCTATTCGTTTTGTGTCTGTCACTTGTGTGTTTTGTTCATGTCAGAAAGAACGAAAGCAGCAGGAAACGGAGCGAGAGAAAAAAAACAAAGAGAATGTCTAAGAGCTTTGTGTATTTAAGGTCTCTCCCTAGATACCAACTCAGACAGGACAAAATTAAAAATTAATAACCATGGCTTTATATTTAAAAAGGTTTACAGTAAAACATGGTCTCTTTAAAGGAGTTTAGTCCTGCTTCACCCAACCTTAAAGCCACATGAACAGTCATGCACACACTCAAGCAACATACAAAGGTGGCACAGATATTACGATTATAACACATAATAATATATACCAGCCCCTCAATATTTTACTTTAATCAAATAATTAGAATGTGGCACATAAACATTGCCTGAAAAGGTTAAACATATCTCATATTGCATTTAATACAAACAAACAAAAGATAGAAAACTATTCACAGAGAATAAAACAGGCACATGGAAAGCAAAATATAATCCATAAATAAAAAGATGACAAGAGTGTCTACTTCAGAGACTTCCTCCCACCAGCCTGTCTACTCTAATAATAGCCCAGAGACAACACATCCAGACACAGAGGGAGAGAAAGATATAGAGAGAAAGAGAGAGAGACAGAGAGAAAGTGCAAGAGTGAACCCATGAGGCAGACCACAAAAAAATTGCCAAATAATACATAAAGGGTTGAATTAGGCTAGTTGCCATTATCAACAAATGTCCTTTTAAAAAGAGGCTAATTTAATTCTGGATCCTTTCCTAAAAGCAATAACTGCTTGACTGCTGCTGCTGCTACAAAACCCTGAATTGCCAAGATCCAGGCCTAGTGAAGAGAGCACTGAATTAACCAGACCTGAGGCTGAATCATCCTACCCATCCCCCAGATACACTGTCATAGTGTCACTCTCTCTCCTCCTCACAAATACACAAGGCCACTGCCTTACCGCAGGGCAATGGCAACAGGCATTTATTTTGACGTAATACTACAAGAATAACAGAGATGAGAAACATAAAAGGCTAAGCTAAGGAATTCCGACCTGGAGGGTTTTTGCAATTTACAAAGTTAAGTATCATTACATATTTACTATAGTTCAAACACATAATGAATATGTAATTTACATGTTGTACTAGTGGCATATTATTGCTGTTCTGATGGTACTGCATAGATAAAACAGTATAATTACAATTAAAAATGCTAAGAAACACGTGCATTTTACTGATCCTACTTTATTTTCTATTATAGCTGCATAGTTAGCAATGCTTAGTATGTTTCCTCTATGCAGGCTGATGAACTTCAAAATCTGTGAACTAATTTTGCAAATTCTTAGAGTTCATCCCTCTGGCACCAAGTAGCATTCCTTGATATGCCAAGAGAAAAGGACCACTGCAACAAGAGTCCTAATCACCACTAGTAAAGGAAACCTTAACAATAAGACAATAATCAGTAGAATAACAAAAAGACTTTTAAGCAAAACCGATGCTTGATCCTTTGATTTAGCAATATACAATAGGCGCTTCAAATGCCCTCTTACCACAGGGAGAATTCAGCTGCCGTGCATCTAACCAGGGCTCTAATGAGGGGCCACAATTAAGCCCATTTATTCACATTAAGTGTGAACTGTAAGTGGGGCTGCAGTCAGGTGACGGACCTGGGTGCCTTTGTGTTACAAGAGCCGCTTTTATTCAGCAAACAAAGACGGAAAAAACACAAGCACCTAATGACCAAATCTCGCCATCTCCTCTTAGACGTTCACTCACTCACTCACACACACACACACACACACACACACACACACACACACACACACACACACACACACACACACACACACACACACACACACACACACACACACACACACACACACACACACACACACACACACACACACACACACTCTTTCTCTCTCTCTCTCCCTTTCTAACAAACTGACTCAAAGCCTCCAACACATCCAGGCTGAGTTGAGTCACTGCTTGACAGAACGGTGGGGGCGGGGTTAAGACAGACTGACAGTGGGGCTCCATCTCTATCCTCTTATTAACGCTTAACGAGTGCTTTCCTCATGCAATATTCATCTCCACTAATATCATCCAAGCTCTGAGCCGAGCTTGCTACTTATGTAAGGCAATTATGTAAAATATCAGACAGGGCTGATGTTCAGAATCTGACTGAAAGAGGGCTGCAGGACAATGACAGAAAGAAAGAGGGGGTAAACAAGAGTGACTGGGAAGGTAGGACAAACAATAAGAGACATACAGTACGAGTAAATTAGTTATTTGCATGTCCAGTACTATATCTGCATCTGATATTCATCTGATCACCATCCACACATCCATCAAAGGCAAGTGGTCAGTGTCAATAAAGCAAACAATTTCCTCCCTGACACCTTACAGCCAGAGTGTCTAAGCATTCCTCAAGGTCAGTTAAGGAGAGCAAAGCAGAGAAAGGGATTGTTGTTGCAGGAGGACTCACATCAGCACCACTTCTCCACTCATCGACATTAAAGAAAAATAATTAGATACAAAGCACAAACTGCCTTCATCATCTCACTTCCTCACGTGAACAGCAATCTTAGACTCATACACAAATAAACAAACATACAGTGATTTACGCACACTCGCACGCACACCCACCCCCCCAGGTCAAGGCCCTATGGGGGTCTGCACAGAAATAGGTCATTTGTCACACATGATGTCCCGGGGCAGGGGATGCATTATAGATGAGCCCAAACAGCATGTCTCAGTGAGCACTCACCACACAGGAGGGAGCAGCAGGAGGTGGGCAAAGAGGAATGAGAACTCCTCAGGAAGGGGATACAGGGATGTCGTAAAGTAAGACAAAAATCACTGCTGGCCACATTTCTGTTCAAAAAGCAAAGAAAAGAGATCATTCAGCACAGCCTGATCTGAGTTGCAACTGCACCTTTTTTCAACTTTTCACTGAATAGACATCAATTAATTCAGGGAGCATCTAATCTGTTATTCTCATGTCTGCACCTGACCCTATAGCTAGCCATCTGCCTTGCATATGAGAGGGCCAAAAATCACCCACTCATTAGTTAGATTATGGATTGAATGCTTTGTTTGTTGCCACAATTCACACCTAATTATTGCATACTGTGTGCATTTTTCCTATTGCTTTATTTCTGTGATTATCAGCCTAGAATGTGGACTCAGAAAGTCTGTCGATCTACACTCAAAATTGCTTTTATTTGCAAAAACAAAGGCCTAAGGAGAGAAGTTGTTTGCTATGGTTTCAAACAGACCTAAATGGAGAATAAGAGAGAAAGGAAGGGGCTGTGCTGAGGGAGAAGTGAGTGCAAAGTGTGGGGAATGAGAGAGACAAGTCTGCTGTCTTCTGCTTCACCCATCTGCTCTGAAAGTGCAGGTGGAGCCCTATTCACTCCGCTCTGCGTGTGTGTGTGTGTGTGTGTGTGTGTGTGTGTGTATGTGAAGAGGGGGGCAGGAAGAAAGGAAGGGCAGCAAGAAAAAGGGAGTGGAGAGATGGAAGGGCAGGGATGGAAGAGCAAGGGGAGGGGGGACTCTTGGTGATCTCTCCTGAAGGGGATAATGGGAGAGGAGCGCATTGCAATGGCTGCCATGTAGTACCCTCCCTGCACAATTAGCCAATCAGCAGCTCGCTCTGCCAGCCAGGAGGACGCATAAAAGAAGAACATTGCAGCAGAGGCACAGAAGGAGACTGTGAGAGGAGCAGGGAATTACACATAAAACAGGAGAACCAGAACACCCTCCCCTGGACACACCCTGCTGAGGATCACTGCTTCTCTTTTTTCTGAACCATCGCCCACGCCACTCGGAGAGAACGCTCTCCCTCATCATCATCCAGTAGAAAACCCCTATCTCCTCATTTTCATCCTATAGAGGACACCTACAATCTCAGAGGGCTGAGATTCCCTGGCGAAGATTGTATTTTTTTTCCTTTTTTTATTTTTTTTTATTTTCATTTGGACTCCTGACAGAACATTACGGCCATATAATAGAAAGGCCGAAGAGCATATATAGACTCAGCCTCCAGCTTCAAGACCAGTGGAAAGAAGGACCTAGATTTCTTTCATTGTACGTCAAGAATGGTTACTGTACGTATGACTCCATTTCTCTTATATTTGTGAAGGGGATGTTGTAGCAGCATGCTTTTATTGTATCTCAGTCTCTTTATGTTGGATTTCTTATGCATTACAATGCATGTACACATGTGATGTAGCTATACACGTTTATACACATTTATTTCCTACTGATATATCTTTAGTGGAGACAAATATAATTTGAAACAGAGCTCCATGGCTATGCCCACATGCCAAAACATAGAGGGTCTTTGGGATTAGTCCTATGTTTTTGTCTGAAATGCACGGCCGTATTATTATAATAAGATTAACGATCGATAGTGGCAATTAGCAATCTCATACTGAGTGATGCGCCATGCCGGCTGCGCTCCAGCCTGCAGTCATCATGGCTAAAGTCTTTATCCTGCCATTTTAGATAGCACAGCCTTTACGTTTTTGTATCACTGCGACTTAAACTGCTTTAATGTCGAAGCTTAGATTATATTTCCAAAATGATGCAGGAGTCAAAATTAAGGAATTCCGCAGGATTACAGTGATGAGTTAGAGTGAGGCGTTGAGGCGTCATTGGGGGGGAGGACTTGCTTTCTTTGCCTGGTGCAGCACAAGGATGCTGGAGACGGGCTTGTGAGACAAAACATGATGCTTACGAGGCTGAGGGCCCATCCAGCAAGGCAAAAGAAAAAAGGGTCGAGTCACTCCGGGAGGGTGGGGGTGGGGGGGGGTTACGCATCCATTGGTTTGCATTGAATCGGACAAAGTCCAAATTCCTCATGGTTGTCGTTGCGATGCAACCGAGTAAATGGGCTGGAAATCTCAGAGGCCGCAAGGACGCGCACGGACATCTCCATTTTAAGCGCATTTCCTCCAAGTATCACATCGCATACGTACAAGATGGCCATGCTCGCGTTGCGCGTGTCGGATAAAAGGAGATGTGAGCGGTGATAAATTAGCTTTGGTCTGAGCCAACGCCGGATTGGGCGTGTCTCTGTTGGACTTAAGGACCAGACGAGGGCCTTGAAGCCTCAAAAGGCCTACTCAGCTTTGACTCTTGACATGCTCTACGTTTGACAGCAGGTTGTTTATTTAAGCAGAGTAATTTAGACACATGTACATTAAATTACAGAAGCCAGGAAATAAATATAAAACCAATAATCAGCGTGGATGCTGCTCTGTCCAATCTTAAAATCACATGCCGGTGTTAAAAACCCCGGCTTATTAAAGTGACAAAATCCCTCAACTATTTTATTAGTTTTGTTTTTTGGAATTATGAAATTATCAATAAGAGTTGGAATTGTATGTAGCCTACACATGGTAAAATACTAGGCTGTTCGGTCTATGACTAATAGTAGGAACACAAGATATATTATTTAACACATTGAAGGAACAGGATGTGAAAGAGGGAGTTGGGCCCTTGAACAACTTGATCTCATTTCACTAAATTTAAAATCGAATATTGCCTCGAAAAAAATACATAAAATGAAGGTGGACAGCAAGTTGTTTCATCATCTGTAAGGCTCGAACTGTCCACTTCACACATTTCTATCTAATCATCTAATTGCATATTTATTTTCTCTTTGTTGTACATTAGGCTACCTATTGTCCCTTGCAGGCCCATAGACAGAATCACACCGACAGAGGCTGTAGCTCCCCTCCACATGGTCCGCAGTCCTCAGTGCCTGTACCGCAGTGCCAAGCAAATAAAAGCGTCGAGTCAGATAACCTATCCAAGGCACTTACACAATTCAAGGACAAGGGCAGCCGAGGCCATTACTGTAAACCAGCCTAAACAGTTGTTTGGTGTTAACTTAAAAAATTCAGAATTAAAAGTAGGCCTAGATCTTTTTTGGCTGATGATTTAAAGGGTTAGAGGACATTTGTATTCTCTGTCAAAAATAAAACGATTAAAATGCTTCATGTTGCGTTATATTCCTACAGTTAAGACATGGTCTGTAACTTATAGCCTATGAGATGTGAGATGTCATTATGTTATGTAAGCGGTGATTTGCTTCCTGTTGCCAACGACTTCATGTAATTATCAGTAACAAATATAAAGCCTGTAGGGAAGAAAGAGGCGAGAGATCTCTGAGACTGCAAAATGTATCTCTTGCGTTTTTAGGTAACAAATGTCGATCATATAATTTCATTCATCATTAACAGGGTACATACGACTGTTAATTTTTATTGATAATTTTATGACTGTTATGGAAAAACATGAATTACTCTGACAATATCTAATAGTGGCCATTCGCCTTATATCCTAAACGCCAAAGCTCGCCGAGTTGAAGCCATGTGGCTTTTTAAATACAACTATCACTGAATACAAGACCACTAATTAGAAACGATGCTCAGCAAATAAATATTTCGGATTGGTGATTTTTTATTTGACCTACGATGGCGTTTTTGACTTGTGGCTGGCAACTGTAACAGTCATTGTTCCCGGAATCCTGCAGCCCCTGGCCACGACACAAAGCGCCACTGTTTACATTAATATTCATAGTGCTGCCATAGCCTCTGCGAGAGAGAAGAGGAGGAACGGGTGGCTCTTTTGTTTGGTCGTTTCAATACGTTTATTCAGCAAAAAGGCGCTCCGGTTCATGAATGCCTGCAGAGCTCACAAGTCTTGGCTTTAAAAAAAGGGGGCTAAATAAAGAAGCAGAGAAATCGAGGGATTATGTTTTGTGTCTGCCATATTTGAATAGCCGTATTTGTCATTTATTTCTTAATTACACGAATTCAAAATTTTTTAAAGCCAACGAAATATAAAATAAAGCCACTCGGTGGTCTTTGCTGGATTCACGGGCCTCTGTGAGACCATCTGAAAGCCACTCCCTTTTTCAGCACGCTGGATAGCGCCCCGCATGCTACAAGGACTTGCAGGACAGATTTGTCTCCCTGAGCCTTTGACGTTGTCTGCCCCCATCTTATCAAAGCAGCACATAATCAGAGAGCTGGAATCTTTTTATTTTTAGTCCGTGGAGCGTAGAATAGGAGCCTCAATGCATGGCTGACATGGGCTGTGACTCCTGTCGTTCTGTTGTTTTACAGCTGCCACCATGATCCCTAAAGCTGCCGAGAGTGTGGCTAATGCCCTTTGTTTGGGATAATCCTGTAATCTGTGTTATTTAGAGGCGCTCATATACTTTAAAAAAAATACTTTTAATTAATGTATAGTTTTTTTAACCACAGAAATAAAAAACTAAAAATATAGATGGTGGTGACTGCG
This sequence comes from Perca fluviatilis, assembly GCF_010015445.1. Taxonomy (NCBI): domain Eukaryota; kingdom Metazoa; phylum Chordata; class Actinopteri; order Perciformes; family Percidae; genus Perca; species Perca fluviatilis. The sequence goes on along the minus strand of NC_053126.1, from coordinate 16,853,168 downwards.
AACGTAATTTATAAAAAAAAAAAAAAAAAAATAAAAAAAAAAAAAAAAAAAAAAAAAAAAAAAAAAATTATATCTCACATTCAAATTGTGATGTGCATCAGTGCATTGTAACATGTAGCCTAACGTGGCAAATCTCATGTTATGACTTAAACTGGGAGACGATTATTCTTCTGTACATTATAGCCTCCAGTGCTGTGCTGCATTTGGAGCATAAATGAATTGGGAAAAGCGGGTTAGAGGCATCAGAAGACAGAGAACACTGACTGCATTTACATTTAGTCATGTAATGCTTCTGTGTTTTGTAATTTAATAGTGTACAGTGTAGGTGGTACGTGTGCTTGGCAGTGGAGGCAGGGCTCTTATTTGCGTGCAAGTCTGGGTTCATGTGTTTGGCAGAGGAGGCAGGGCTCTTGCTTGCGTGCAAGTCTGGGACCATGTGTGGGCAATGCTGATGCAGTACATTAAATATTTAGGGAGATCTCACAGAACCCCAAAATAGAGAAAAAGCAGTGTGGTACACTTAGTGCTACCCTAACAACTGTCATATTTTAGGAAATTTAAAAGGGGATTTAAAAAAAGATTATTTTATGGCATGTTGTCATCCTCAATAGATAGATAACAAGAAATATTTTGAGAAAAAGGAGGCAATGATAAGCAATAAAAAGACCTAGGCCATATTTGCACCCAGGATGTCATGGTTACAAGCTACTCCTGTTGTGGACGTTTTTATTGTCTCCAGCAGTCGAAAATGTCTGGAGGAGTAGATCTACACTGGGCGTATTAGGATTTTTCATGCTACTGTAGGCTACATCATCGAGTCATCAAGGATTTATTGTCTCGTTGTCATAGTAATTGGGTTATTGCAAACCAAACTCTAGACTATTTTGATATGTGTTGATGGTATACAATATGAAATATGCCTTAAGATGAAACAATCATTTTCTATGTTTCAAATAACTTTAAAGCATGCTGTTCCTGTTTATTTCTGTATGAAAATCTTAATCTTAGTTACTGCTTGTGTCAGACACCTTCGGTGTGCCCAGCCCAAACACAGTGGGTCTGTGAATTATATAACTTCACACTGTGCACTGGGGATGTGTGTTCTGCCATGTTGAGGGTTATTTCAGTTGGCGAGTCAAATTTGCCCTAATATGTTTTTTTTCCCCTTCAAAATACTTTTCGTCATATTTGGGACACATTCAGTTGCACGTATTTCTGTTAGTCAGATGTATCACATCACACAACAGTGTACTAGGTTAATATTTCAATAAATACAACATAACTTAACGTAGCTTGATTCCACCTTTTTTGTCAACATGTGTTTATCCTATCATAATTCATGGTGGCATGTAAAACATAGTCAGCAGGCATTTTAGCCTTGTATCAAAATGGTGTGACAGATTGCTATCTATGTTGCACTGCCTCTGTGCATAGTATTTTATTTTTAGGCTGTCTTAACTCTGTCACGGTGCTTCTTCTCCCCCTGTCATTATCAATTTGACTCACTGATATTCCCTGCTTCTGCAAAGCCATATAATATTAATAGACAGAGGGAAAAAGTCTGACCTGTATATCTGCTCCTAATAAGTAAAGACACAAACTGGAAGTAAGAAAGCCATTCAGTCATTACAATGCGTGTCTTTGAGGGGCTGTTACCTGGGCAACCTGACTCGAGGTGAGACTCAAAGCTAGACAGCAGGTTACAGAGACGATGAGATGAGGCAGGTTAGACAGACCCATTCACAGATGCTGGGAAAGGAGAGAGAACACATGAAATGGCACAAATGTCTGAAGAAAGGATTATTTTAGTAAATAGATGACAAAAGAAATAGAGCCTATACAAACATAAAAGGTTGGTGGATTTACAAGAGATGGTGAGCTGTGAATTAAATTAACAACCTGACAGAAATTCCCCATCTGTGTCAATATTTCCAACTGTTTGTGATCATTCCTTGATAACCAACAAAGAAAAATACTTAAATATCCCTCTTTGGGGGAAAAAGCAGATTGGTATGCATTATTTGAGGACATAATCTAAAAAGCCGTAGGGGCTAATTGCCCGGTAAATACATCTGTTATAAGTATATGTTTATGTTTCAATGTCTTAATCAAGACAGGAGATCCCCTGAATATACGTTTGAAATAATTCTGAAGATTCACTATTTAAGTCCCTTTGTTGCCTGGGACTACATTGTCAGACCCCACGAGCTTTAGAGGAGACTTATTTAGCCTTATTGACATACATAACAGCCACCAGTTAAAGATCTCCAACAAGCTCGAACCCACAATGTGACAAAACAATTTACATTATGGCATTACTACCACACTGTATATGCATTAAAACTGTCTATTTTGTATATAAATGCATCGAAATTCTAATGCACACACATGTAACATGGTAATGCTATAGAGGCTCATTTTAGTTGCATGAGTCAACAAAGATAACTACTCTAAACATGCATACTTATTGACTTTGACATGTGCAATTAATCAAATATTTAATCTAATGATGTTTGAACATGAAAATAACACAGATGCAAGTGAAAAAATGCCTGTCCTTATATTCAATATGTGCACAATAAAATAGGAAGTAAAACAAGATAGTTAATAGAATGCCTGAAACTGTTGCAGGTTTTCAGTACATAACATAACCCTAGGATATTAGAGATTATTTTCTAATTCAAACAGCTGAACAAATCAGTGCAGCTATATCAGCTTCACTGGAAGCAACATCACAACAAATTTCACCCAATAATGATCCAGAGACAGAGAGCTAGAGTGTGAGAAAAGGGAAAGTGAAAGTGGAGCAGGAAGTTTTGGTTCTGACCAAGGAGCCCCTGTGGATCAAATTAGGCATCAAGGTGTACTCCAGAGCAATAAAAACACCATAATGTGCTTTAACCAACACCCTCAATCAATTTACAAAAATAAGTAAATTGACCACAAAGAAACCTGAACAAAGTCCGAATGGCAAACATGTAATCCTAAATCCTTTTTCTACCAAACCGTGATATTCCTCATTTCTTGTAGCACAAAGTCCATTAAACATTGTCACTCTCCTTTTTATCCGTCATCTCAACCCCTGCCACCCCAGGCTCCCCCAGCCTCACACACCACCATCACTATTATCCATCCCTGTGTAATGATGTAATGGTGTTTGACCCTGGAAGAGAGTAGGGGGAGGGGAGGAGTAAGGAAAAAGGGACTGTGACATCTGCAGAACCAGAGGCAGGGAGCGAGAGGGGGAAAGATGGGGTAAAAGTGGGGGAGGGGAGATTTTAAATCAGATCGTGTATCCATCTCCATTTTAGCAATGCTGATTCCTGACCTTTTCCTCTGACAGTGACAGAGTGGACAGTCTGTGTGTGTGTGTGTGTGTGTGAGTGCGTGTGCAGGTGTAGTTTATATGTGTGTATGTATTATATCTTAAACATTAGCACATGCACATTTATACAGCCATATCTCCACTATGCCCTATTGTGTCTCATTGTGACCTATGAATCTAACTCCATCCTCTTTCTCAGCAGATAATCAGCACCATGGAAACCCAGGTGTCCAACGGTCCAAGCGGAACCAGTCTGCCTAACGGTCCAGTCATTAGCACCAATGGCTCCACAGACGACAGCAAAACCAACCTGATCGTCAACTATCTGCCTCAGAACATGACCCAGGAAGAGTTCAAAAGTTTGTTTGGTAGCATTGGAGAGATTGAGTCCTGCAAGCTAGTCAGAGACAAGATAACAGGTACAACACTTTGTCCCCGTTGAAAAAAATATCATCACTACGACTGGTTTTGAGAAGCACTGAAACCACTGTGGCTCTTTCTTTGTCTCCAGGTCAGAGTTTGGGATATGGCTTTGTAAACTATGTGGATCCAAATGATGCAGATAAGGCCATCAACACACTCAATGGTCTCAAACTGCAGACTAAAACAATCAAGGTGAGCAGACCTCTACACTCTTAAATCTTCTTCTTGAAGAAGTGCTAGACAAAAAGAAAGGAAGTAGAGATTTTGAGGTTGGGGGTGGTTGAGAGAGGTGGCGACAGACGTGACAGAGGGAGGGGAGGAAAATGGGGAGGAGGAAAAGGGGAGCGGTGGCCAGAACAAAGGAAGTGGGAGAAAGGGTGAAAAGAGCAGGAGAGAGTGGAGGTCAGAAAGCAATGGGCGGAGAGCATGCAGAGGTTATTGTGATGGAAATGTAATTAGGAAGTCTGACTTCGGTGCACTAGGGTCAGTCTTGGTTACCCCATCTGCCTCCAATCTAAGCTAATTAGGGGGCTTCTTTGTCCCAAAATCAGATGAGGGAAAAAGGGAGCATATTATTAAACACCACTTCCTTCCATTCCCCCCCTCCCCCTGATCAAAGTAGATCAAAGATTGAGACAAACTGCAGGATTGAGAAATCGAATCTCTGAGAGAGCAGAGCAGGTGATCTTCCAACAGCTGTCCATGAATAGGGACGTTAATTCTGACTAGTGACTGATCAAACAACGAGCTATAAGCAGGAAAAGGCAAGTACTGGATTTGGTTCCTTTTTGGAAGAACAAATAGTTAATATTTGTGTATATTGTCATTGAAATATCTTGCACAAAAGAAATTACTTCTTAATCCGGAACAACCAAGTAGAAAAAGTATGTATTGTCATGACAATTGTTATTCTTATATTGTTGATTTTGTGTTATGACACCAAATAATTATTTGATGTATCTATACATAGATCACTCTGTAATTAAGTACTTAATTATTTACCAGATGTAGAAAATAACTCCTTTGGTCAATTGCATAGATTTATTTTTCTGATTTTGCAGGAGGCTTCAAAAGAGAGGGGTGAGGCTGTGAGGGAGGGGGGCAGCAGTATAAGGGTAGGGGGTAGCTCAGAGAGCAGAATGCCAATGACAGGATTAGAGGCCATATGGGCTTCAGGCACCATCTGTACTGTGGGAGCGACAGGGAGAGGGTTAATTATAGGGCAGCTACTGCTCCCTGAACACAGCAACTCCCCCCTGACTCATCCAGAACACCCTAATCACTGCACCACACAACCCTCCTGCTCTACAGTCCGTCTGTGTACACAATAGACACTGGTGCTTAGTACTGACGGATCAAATCAGAACACCTGTATTCATCTGAAAGATAATATACAAGTCCTTTTAATTAGCATCAAAGATTTCTTTGTGCCTGTGCAATAAGCCAAATCAAATTTAAAGCTACAAACATAAAAAACTAAATTCGCAAACTATTACTATTATAAATTTTAATTCATCACACCAATTATACATATAAACAATGTATGTGTGTGTGTGTGTGTGAGAACAGAGTGTTTAAAAGTTGTCAAGGATCCTGCAAGTCTTGTGATGCACTTACATTGTTTGCTGTTTGCCAGTGGAGCTGTTCTCCCCCAGAGGATAGAGACAAAGGAAGAAGGCAGGACAGGGAGGGCTGTTCAGCCTATCGCAGACAACACTCACTCTGTCTCTCCATCACACACAAACACAGCACTGCCAACAATGCACTGAACTTTTTCTATCACACATGTTCACATGCTTCCATAAACACAAAACAAGAATGTGTGTATGACTTCTTTTACAATCAATCAGATATTCCTCTGCAGTACTAGATGTAAAATTTTCTGAAAATAGAAAACGATAAGGGATATAAAAACACATGCACCAAAAATGTCCATGCACTAATTAAGTCACAAGTGAATTCAAGAAAATACATCAACTCGGGCTGATGTTTTTCAGTGCAAAACAAAGCTGATACTTGGGCTTGTTAGCTGATGTCTGGTATCAGTTTGGGTAATTGTTACTGTACAGTCATCATAATGTGTCTGTGACAGTCTCATTGTAAATGAGTGTGAGCTTAAAGGCACTGATTAGGTCCACAGATAGCAAAGAGACAGTTGGGTCTGTGGAGAGGGGAAATGAGGAGAAATCAGCAGGAGTCAAAATGAAGAATACTTGTTGGGAACTCACTCCTGTTGCATCAGGTCTTTCTATAATCTTCCTCAAGCTGACACGTTTGTTTTTCTCTAATTTAGGCCCTCTGAGAAAAACTTTGATGAACTAATTTTGGGTTATACAAATATAATGCGCTTATTAGTTTATTTTATTTGGGTGTTATAGGTATCATATGCCCGGCCAAGCTCAGCTTCTATTCGTGATGCCAACCTTTACGTAAGTGGACTCCCCAAAACTATGAGCCAGAAGGACATGGAGCAGCTGTTCTCCCAATACGGTCGCATCATCACGTCCCGTATCCTAGTGGACCAAGTCACAGGTATAGCCTTATTTCACGTCTCATTCTGTCACTCTGACATAAAGTGCCATTCCATCTCTGAATGAAAGACTGGTAGGCAGCAACAGTCCTTGATGCCAAGGTAGTAACATTTTTTTGTATTCTTAATCGGAGCAGGCATATCACGAGGAGTGGGCTTCATCCGGTTTGACAAACGGAATGAAGCAGAGGAGGCCATCAAAGGTCTGAATGGACAGAAGCCTTTGGGTGCTGCCGAGCCCATCACCGTCAAGTTCGCCAACAACCCCAGCCAGAAGACAGGCCAGGCCTTACTGACTCAGCTGTACCAGACTGCTGCCCGCCGCTACACAGGGCCCTTGCACCACCAGACTCAGCGTTTCAGGTACTGAACCTTTGGCAACCTCACATCAGCTAAGAGTAAAATGAAAAATCAATCAAATGAAGGCCCACCCCAAAATCAGCAAATGTGGTCTAATTTTATGAGGAAAATTGTGTAATCGAAAACATTCCAAATAAAACACAACTTTTTCTGTCAATATTAACACAACTTATTAGTAAAATGTTCCTTTAAGCAATAGTATTGCTTTGCAGTACAGAAGGAATTGGCAATATTGCATTGTCCCTCCTTCTCACTCTTTTTCTCTGACTCTCTTTTAAACTGCAGCATGATCCCTTCACTTGGAAAGGGACCAGATCCAAATAGCAGCTCAAAACCAATGTAAGAGACCAGACTTTTCCAAATACAATAAAAAACTAAAGCTAAATAAATCTTGGTTAAGAAGAATAATACTGAACCTGTGAAAGTTTGCCTATTCTACATAGGCATCATAAAGAGTATCATTGCCAGATGTTGGCCACATCTACATGGGTAATTTTGAATAAAGGTTAAAAAGGTTTGAAAGTCAAAGGCTCCCAGTATTAAATATTTCTTGGAACCTCACAAACAATTGTAGATACTCTCTGTTTGGAATGCTCACATACTCAGTATGGATAATTATTTTTAACCAGTATGTGAAATGGCCTAGGATACAGGATTTGTTACATTTAAACTATTAAAGGTGAATCTATTTTGGAGCTTAACCAACTGAACTCACAATGAACAATAAATACCTGCTGAGACATATACTCACAGGACTATATTACACGCCATCAGTTTGTGGTTGGATGGTTTGGGACTACGTTGCAGTAAAGGATGCCCTCTGGAGGCCAGCTGGTGAAGGAGCAACATGTTAACTGAAAGCCCCCGTTCCTTGTAGATCTCATAACTAACTTCTGCATCCCCTTCATTCTCCCTCTTGCGTTGCAGACTCGACAATTTACTAAACGCCAGCTACGGAGTCAAGAGGTAAATGCCAAAGGTGTATTTTCAAAAGCATCCATGCCAAAATAAAACCTCAAACAAAGTGCCTGGAATACTACCTGCTGACTTCATCTCAAAATCAGATATAATGGCCATAATTCTTAATACCCACTGCCCATTTAAACCATGGTACAGAAGCAGCCTAGACAACAACTTACTATCTGTAATTTCAATAAGCAATGATGCAAGCTTCTAACAGCAGGGTATTCTGGCATGGCTTTGTTTAACCTTTTCGTTCTTTTATTTTAATTAATAGAAATAATTTATATGTATTTATTTATGAACTAACATTGTCAGTTTCAGTTGCTTTAATGTCCCCTTTTTTTCACCAGCATGGACATACCAGATTCCGTTTGCGTCTCCTCTGTTTGCTCCAGTTTGTGTATGATTTGATTCCAATTTGCTCTTCATCCCTCTCTAGGTTTCTGTTTTGTTCAATACTGTGATTTCTGTTGAACATTGTGATTCATGTGTTTAATTCTTCCAGAGGCTTTGTTCAGCAGAGAAAATAAGAAAATATGCACATTGTGTGGGTGTCTGTGTCTCTGGGAACACAGTGTCATGTTGTATGAAAGCAGGTAGTTTGGAGCCACTGTGGTGCCCAGACATATTTACTTACTGCACAGCAGAGGGGATGCAGATGGTGTCCCTCGACTCCATACCCAACTACAATCTTTATGATTTCTCACGGATACATGCCCTTAAAAGACAGTATAGAGAACTGAATTCTGTGTGGAACTTCAGAATGACACCCATGGTAGCTCTCCTACTCTCTTCCCCAGATTCTCCCCCATCACCATTGACAGCATGACCAGCCTGGCAGGTGTCAACCTTACTGGTCCAACTGGAGCTGGCTGGTGCATCTTTGTGTACAACCTTTCCCCAGAGGCGGACGAGAGCGTCCTGTGGCAGCTCTTCGGGCCTTTCGGCGCCGTAACCAACGTCAAGGTCATACGTGACTTCACCACCAACAAATGTAAGGGCTTTGGCTTTGTCACCATGACCAACTACGATGAAGCTGCCATGGCTATCGCTAGCCTTAATGGCTACCGCCTGGGTGACCGCGTGCTGCAGGTTTCCTTCAAGACCAGCAAGCAGCACAAGGCCTGAGAGAGAGGCTGCTGGCACAAGCTCCTTCGACCTGCAGGGAGAGCAACCTGAGCTCCCTGTGCCATCACTCTAAATGGGCCTGGACTGAGTCTCTCTCTGACACATTCTCACACAAATCCATAATATATTATCACAAACACAGATACACGCATACACGCACAGACATAACCAAACATATCCATACGTGCAAGCATACACAAGTCAGAGTATCAAACAAACACACTAGTGGAGTTTTTCTTTTCTCTTTACACAACATGCTAGTCCTTCCCTATATTTGCCTGGATTGAATTAGAAGGGGTACGTAGCTGGTTTGTTGGGTAGGGGCTAGAGCTATCTATTTAGGAGACAGTCTAACGAATGTGACAGAGAATGTGTACTGAGTGCTTTGATTGAATTCAGGCAAATAATGACAACTGATGAACAAAACGATCAAAAATTTAAATGAACGAATATGTGCAATTTACCCAAACTCTTACCCCACCATCTCTCCTATTATCTTGCTGGAGAGGATGTAGTCACTTTTTTACACTTGGGCATTTTGAATCAGCGATTTTTTTAGATCAAAGAAAATGAAATTAAAAAACAGTGTTCTCTTATATACGTCTATTAAAATATAACTATATATTCAATATTTAAGGTGGTTATAATAGCCGAGTATGTAAGCATTTTCTAGAAACTTTGACTACTGTTTCCTGACCTGCATTAGGTGGTGCCTAGCGTAAACGCAGTTTCTCTACCCTTTGTGAGCTTGTTAGCTCAGACCCAATAAGATTTAGGCGAACCAATGAATACTGGTCACAGAAAAGAGTAGTCCAAAAGCCATCATAATCAATCTTTCCCTCACAGTCTCACACCGAACAACATTAAGAGTACACTTCTGTATCACAGAAACCCATTTCAATAACTAGAAGATATATTTAGATCAAAAACATGAAAAATATGAAAATCTTCTTATAATCTATCCTCAGGATGGATTCAACACAAGCAGACTGTCTGTGAACTCAGAGCAGAGTGGCAGTGCTCCCATGGTGACAGTGTTCATTAGTAATTATCTAGTGGGCGAGAGAGTGACGAGTACAAGGGGAAAACCGTTTCACCATAACACAGCCACGTCAAAGGAAAATACCGGTGTTTTTTCACTTTTTGCATCATTTTTTCATTGCACCTGTATTTTACATTTTCCACAGGCCATTTGTCTTTGCATGGCTTTCTCAGCAATAATTTGGTGTGCTATCCCTTTAACTGAAAGGCTATCTGGTGTCAAGCAGAAAAAAGCAAACAAGATGACCAAATTATATTGTTCTTCTACATGCTTTGATTATGAATTTTATTGTACTCAAGACAGGTTAAATCTCCAGATTAATTGAGATGAATGGAAGCAGGGAATTATATAGTTTAAATAAGATTACAAACCAAGTAGCTGCTAAAAGTAACTAGAAGGAAATGTCACCCCAACAACACACCCCATGGACTGAACAATGTTCTAGGCTGGTCTGCAGAGAACTAACCCAGATGAGCAAAAACTCAAGAGCACCGGTATTATTCTTCAGTCTAGTGCACAGATAGAAGCTCCTCCAATAAATGAGGTCAAAGCTTTACCATTCAGTGAAACAGTAACAACATGCATAGAGCAGATTAAGAGGACTGCAGTTCCAAATGACTGAGACATTCAAACATAAAACTGACTTAGAGTCACATGTGTGAGCGATATCTGGCAACGTTAAAATGATCACTGATCTTTTGAGGTGAAAGATTACCAGTTCCTCCAGCTTTGCCAAATGCTACTCAGTTTTATTTAAAACCCCTCAATTCTCTTAAAAGCATCCCAGAAACTTTGAACTCCTACCCTCTTAAAAGATGACTGTACAACATCAAGCCTGCAAATGAGTGTCATAATTATACTTCTGTTTACAACAGAAAGGTATTTATTTGCTTCAGATCTGTTAGGCGCTACCACCAAAATAGCATTTCTCAAAATATCCCCAAACTCAATTGCATGAAAGTTATTTATAGCACCCTTGATGAAACATTAAGGCCAACCTGTCGAGTTGAAACGTCTGTTCCAGACCAGACTTATGATTTACCATGGGGAGAGCTAATGTCTTTCAATATCAAGACATGTGCACATGATCATAGATTAAATAAGGTCAACTATATTCAAGACATTTTTGCTTTTGCTTTTCTAAATGACGCTGTGTTAGCCAAAGAGGACGATCTCTTTGAAAGGATTACATTAGAGATAAATCTATTTTTATACATACAAAGGAACAAGACCATGTGCTGAATTTTTACAGATTCTTAAGCTTGGAAAATTGGGACATCGCATGGCTTTATTTTAAACCCTCTGATCTTTGCAGAGCAAGGGGGAATAAGCATGCGGTGTATGGGTGGGGATTTAGGGAGGGGGCGAAGGAACATTGTATCTCGTACAAACTTAACCGTTCAACCATATCACAACAATTGAAACAAACTTAACAAAAACAAATTTGATGTAAAAAATAAAAGTAAAATTACAGTTTGGGGGTATAACCTGACAGACACATCTATACTTATGAGTGCTTAGACACTCATCTCTTGTCCTGAAGTTGTGTACAGTGTTGCTTCAATGATGGTGCAGTGAAGTGAAGTTCTTTGACTTGAGAATCCCAGACAAAGCTGCAGTGAGACCAGCTCATTGCCCCGCTGAAAAACTGAACAGCTGCTTGCAAATAAAAAGGTAAAAAGCAGATTCAAACAGTAATCCAGATTCATAATGAACACTAAGCATGATTCTTTATGATTAGATATATTTGATTTTTGCCAAAGAATTGCTTTGCAAGTCAGTACCAAGAAGGATAAATTAAGACTAACTATATTATTCCCTGAGTAATTGCTGTACAAATCTATGTTATTTATTGAACAAGGACCCTCTACAATTTCAGTTATCATTACTTTTATATATCTAAGTTGCGCATATCAGTTTGCATTTGTAAATCCTATAACCACTAGACCAAATGCTAAAATGACACAGTTGCAAGCAATACCGTTTGCACAAATTTCATGCACACACCGAATGATGTCATATCTAAAATAAATTACGATGAATCAGTTCACCTCTTGACAAAGGAAAAATCGGATGCATCCATATAATGTATTTCCCCCAACATTTATATCATACGCTTTGTTTTGTGACCAATTTAATCCTTTCAAACCGTTAACATTGCACCACTTACTCTGACATCTTTCGATCTGACTCATACTGTTTCATCCCTGAAATACTCTAAATGATTGTTGCTGGCGTTTCCACAGCTGACCACATAAAGGACTAATCTAGCTATTTTGGGTCGAGAAATTTGCAAGAGTTAGCAGCATCGGACTGAGCACTTGGTGAGACCAGTGACAGACATTTCGAACAACCAAGATAACACGTCACGTTGAACTGCAGCTGGAGTTGTATACCCAGCCATGTCCGATAGTAAAAACAACCCACATACCAAACACACAGCCCAAAATGACCTTCGATACACAGTCTATACAAAGACCTACACCTGATGTACAGTAGAGATCCAAGGACCATGGCAGGAAACAGTACTACACTGCTTAAGCAACAACAATAATCATTTAAAAAGACAAAAAAACTTTCCTATGGAACAGTAAGTGCAATGTGCTTTGTTTTTATATTGACTGAGAACAAATGATATATATTTTTTAAAAAAGAAATTAAACATCACACTGAAAAGGTTTGCGGAATGGTGAAAGGAGCAAAAGTTCAGACAAAAAAATTTAAATGAACAGACTCATTAAGAAAATCCAACAAGCAATGAGAGGTCTGATCAGTAAATTTCCATAATCACTTCCTCAGCCCCTAATTTGTGCTCTGACCATGCAAGCTCAAACAAAATGCATATTGGCTGACTTAGAGCAATTCTAAATGACCTTGAAAGGAATACTGTCTAATATATCATCAGTTTTAGCCCATGTCAATTTCAAATATCATTTTTCCTGTAATTTATTAATATTATTTTCAATATACAAATTGTACTCACAATTATTAAATTTAGTGTATTGTTAGTGTTGCGATATAATGACATACACACATGGGTAAAATTATGTTGATTTTACATTTTTATTTTGTACGATTGGTTGTATTTTTTTTAATTCATAATTTAATTAGTTTTTTACAGTGTATGCAGATTTTAGACTTAGTTAGATTTTTTATTTCAATCAAACTGTGTTCAATTGTGTTTGTAAAAGTCTGTGGTAGCTTTTGTTGCAACATAAAATAATTTAAACAGAAAAAATTCAAAATAGCGCCAACAAACTTGTATTATTCGGGCGACTTTAAGCTTGTAGTTTTAACTTATTGTTAACTTAAAAACTATTTATTATGATTATTATTATTATTGCCTCGTATAAAGTATGTTTTGTGTATATTTATGGTTTATTTCATTATATTTGCAAGTTTAAAAGATTTTAAGTTTGCCAAAATTGTGGTTACACCATTTCGTTTCTTAAAAAGGGGGACAAACAGAAAAACAGCTTTAGAAGTACGATTTGGAAACGTTCTCCATAGTCAAAGAATGCACTGCTATATTTAACTAATTGAAGTGTATAAACATACATGCTGTGTGCTAGATGTTATGCCTTTACTGCCTGTGTTCTGTTTGTCTTGTTAAATGAAAATCTTTTAATTATTTAATCTAATCACAGTCTTGTTTTTTCAACCACTCTGTGAACCCCTGAGACATGGGACAGCCCCTGTAGCGAGGCTTTGGCCCATTTGAGGGTCCAGCAACTAGCCAGGAACAAAGGGGGTGTCCTAGGTTTGATATGCTCACAAAAAGCTTTCCTGTTTATGCTGATGGATTGAAAAAAAGATATTAAAGGGTTGTAATACTGAAATCATCTGTATCAATTTCAATACCAATTTGTGCTATTGAAACTAAGCTATTCTTTAGAGCCAAGATGCATTTGGAAACCCAGCCAAGAGCTTCAGCAAAATATTACAGAGATCAGAAAAGCTGCAGGAAGGTTTTCTTGGGAGTCTCTAGGGTAGTAAAGGGGTGAGTGGTCCTTCTGTTTCTCAACCAACTGTATTTTGTGTCTATTTATTTAGAAGAGGGGACGCAGTAACTTAGTGATGTTTTTCTTACATTTTCCTGGAATGGTAGAACAAATCAAAGAGTGAAAATTATCAAAACAGGTTCTGCTGACACAGATGTCAGTGGAAGAAATACAAAATCTCATACTTCCAAACATGACCAAATGAACAATGTCAAAATTGAACAAAGAAAAAAAAATAAACCTTTCAGTTTAGTCTAGGATATTTATTACTGGGATTTCAGCTGAAGATGCTTGAAAACTTTTTCATGGAATTGTTTAATTATTTGTACTTTACATGCCAGAAAAAAAAATAAAATAAAAGTTACAAATATTGAGTGACCCAATTTTTATTGACTGTCAAAACAATATTGAATGTTATGACCAACCATTTCTGTCTATACTACCGGTAAGTTGTTTCCTTACCCTCACCAGTTAGTTTTATAATAGGTCTTTTATAAGTAGGCATATATTTTATATTAATTCAATTAACGGTTTGAGATTATGACAGAAAGAATGGAATATATCTCTGCTTTAAATATGGTATTTGTAGGTTTTCTACACAGGTCTTCCTAATGTGTTATTTACAGATATGTTTTAAAAGTATATTTAATTATTACAATTAAAATCAAATGTTTTTAACCAGAATTAAAAATGGACAAAGGTTTTTGGAATATGATAAAATTGACTTTATTTGAAAACAATGGAATGACTACATTTGACATAAATCAGAGAAATAACACAACAGGTAGCAGTGGAAGTCGGATGTGTAGACGAGATAACTACTCATTGGAATTTCCATTGTTTATCGACGCCAAGGTGGTGCCGCTCAATGCATGGCAACTTCATGTTGCTGCAGTGACTGTGGTCCCTCAAGAACAACCTGCAAAAGTGAGCACATACACATTCATTTCAATGGCTTGTTTGCTTAAGTCATGACTTCCTAGTTGTTAAAAAGTAAGGGCAATTTAGTTGCAATTAATCCCGAGAGGTTTCTTTTCCGAGGACTAAGCATTAAGCACCAGAGCTGTATTTACTTCTTGCGTTATCTTTGAGTCAGCACTTACATTTGGGTTATGCTGTGTTTTAGGTCCACAGTACATAAAAAAAAAAAAAAAAACACAACAACACCTTCTGTTGTCCCAGACTGTCTCACCTTCACACTCGCATGAATGGACCTAAAGTCAACCACACTATCATTATAATAAAGCTCAGCTTTGTTCAATACCCCATCTACAATATCACCATCAATAATAAAAACCAAACAGGAGAGGAGAAACCATTACCTTGCTCTTGTTGTCTTGCTCTTCTTCTAAAGGGAAGCTGTAACTGCACAAAGGATTTTCTTCGCAACAAAATGTTGATATGCTAAACCTTCCCATTACGTAGCTCTGACTGTCATTGTTTGTTTGTTTTTTTACTTTGAGTAAGCACCATTCAGAAATGGTGATCAGTTGATCTGTAGGTGCAGTATATTTTCTCTTCTACACAATCTTGGGCCAATGGGTCCAAGATTAGGATCCTACTGTGAAAAATATATGGTCCTGCAGCAGACCACCCTGTATGTGCCTCACACAATACAGTGTATTGTCTCAATTCATTTTTATTTTAAAGTTTGCCAAGAAACACAGAAAAATTGGAGTTACTCACAAATCCGGAGGATCTAGAGCTCTTCGTGCTCAGGAAGCACTGAAACCTGGCTCGAGGGCTCCTGGCAGACGGCAGGGCTGGTAAACTCCATCAGGTATTCACAGCGACTGGGCTCTGAGGTCGATGTCAAAACTGTCTCCTTTCCACACGTTAACTTAATCTGAAGGACAAAGAAAATAAATTTTCTGTGCTTTGTCGAATGACAAACATTAATGGGCTCAGGGCTGATTGGTGGAGACTCACTGTGGTGGATCTGTTAGGGCCTTGCCAGCACCCTGTTCCATGTTCATACTTCATTACAGAGTAAGGGTTATCCTCAGGACCTGCCCATTGTCCCCATGTACTACAGAAAGCAAATGATGGAAAGTATGGGACGAGTAAAGGATTTAAAAAAAAAAAAAAAAAAAAAAAAAAAAAAAAAAAACATAAAATAGTAAGAAAAAACACAGATATTCTCTTACCCAAGGTTAGTTTCTGATCCACCATACTTGGGTTTCTGGGATACTCTGTTGAACGGACAGAGCCTGTAGATGTACCTGAAACCAAAACATTAATTTAGTCCTTCAGAAGTAGGAACTTATAAAAAAAAGAAATAAATAAAAGACATGTTCTTCCAAAGTCAAAGTGTGCACATACTCGCTAGAAGTCAACTCATAACACTGGCTATAGAGGTAGGCAAACTCAGCAGTGGGTCCAAAGTCAAAGGAGATTTCCTTCTCAAGGTTCCTGCAGACAGAAAGCAAATCCAAAATGTAATCTTCTTTAACTAACAACACACTGCAACAAAATAATCCTTTGTAGCTGTTAAAAGTTAGACTGCAGTCGTGGTTACAAACACTGATTGCATTACTGCTCCTTCCGAGTTATTCAGAGTACTTACTTGATCTGATCATCAACTTCCCGGAGAGCTCTCTCAGCCTCATCAAATGCATCCCTGGCTTTCTGAGCAGCTGGGAATCAAAAGTACAGAATAAAAATATACCCTTAAAGTAAATTCAGTCCTAACCCATAGCTACATGTGTTTACATACAGACTTACAAAAAGTCAGAGCAAATCATGCCCTCCTGTTAATGCTTTTGATAAAAGGCAAGCAATACACCTCTGTCATATAAAAGCATCACATCTGTTCAATAAATCACATTGTTCTTCTGAAAAACGATTTATTTCTGCTACCACAAGGAGTGTTCACTTTCACGTTAGCACATTCAAACTAATAAGTATGCAGTCACATCTGTGCCTTTTTCTGTTAGTATTTCACAGCATGACTCACTAATAGCTGAGGACTGGCTGAGTCAGTCACTTTCATACACACTTACCATCAATAAGGTTCTGCGTTTCTTGGTCGTAGGGTGGCATGGTCCCCTCATCTTCGTCATCCTTCTTTTCTTGGGTCTGCACCGTAGGAGGGCTCTGCATATCAAACACAGATAAGAGTGACTTACTAAAATAAAATGTAGTCATTCAGCATACTTTGGAGAAATACAGTGGGCTTACTTTATAGTCCCCATCATCTGGGTCATCATCTTCATCCTCTTCATCATCATCCTCTTCATCATCTGGGATGTCCTCTTCAGGGTACTGCTCAGACTCATTGTCCCTCATCTCCGCCGGTGGAGTCTCCACTGGTACTGGGCTGTCTGTGTTGGCCTGATGCACAGAAAGCTGCACATTTAGAAGAGCTGAGGCTTTTCAGACATGGAACTTATTGGAATAATCATCAGGTTCTTACCTCTGATATGTATTTTTCTTTGATGTTAATCCAAACAGACTCAAATGCTACGGCGTCCACTTTGTCCACTCCTCCCAACAGTCCCTGTACAAACCAAAGACAAAATTCATATTCAATATGCTGCGTTTTAAACTGCGCCTGTTACGTTAAATAAAACACATTATTACATTCACACGAACCGGCATAGCGCGGCAGTAAATAGAACGGTCATTTTGGGAGTCTTTGGAAATCTACCTGTAATGTCGATTAGGTATGAAGATGTGTTGCTTCATTCTCTTCTGAGAAGAATTAATCCACTATATCTTTGCATAGCAAATGTGTGTTCACTGCTATATTAATGTTCTGAATGTCAAGTACAGCCCCTTTAACATTAGTGTTTTACAGACATGGGGGACTCAAGTCACGACTTGACTCGAGTCGCAAATTTTAGGATTTGAGACTTGCTTGATAAACATTCATAAAAGACTCGACTTGGACTTGATATTCATGACTTGAGACTTGAGTCAAATGACTTGACTTTATGTTTAATAAATATATATTTTTCCCCTCTGATATTGATGAGGAATTAACTTTATGATTTTAGTGCTGTTGCATGCGTGGGAACCCATTGATACGATGACGTGGTGGCAGACCTGCAGTAAACGAGACTGGCTACGGCTAGTAATTTAACGTCATGGATCCCTCTGCACCAAAAATAATGAAGTTTGGCTATAAAGATTAGACATCGGACCAGGCAAAGAAGAAACGAACGGCAGTTTGCAAGGTCTGCACCAAAAAAAATTTCGACATCAACCACCACCACGTCGAATTTCATCAGACACTTCAAATTGGGAGAGATTCGGGTTCCAGTCCCCATATTCAGCTGAACCACTATTTGGACGTTTGTGATAGACAGAACTCCCTTTTTTGGGCCATGAATAAGCACACACTCCCCTCTTTGTTCAGGTTGGCGGTAAGAGAACGAAAACACACACACACACACACACACACACACACACACACACACACACACACACACACACACACACACACACACACACACACACACACACACACACACACACACACACACACACACACACACACACACACACACACACACACACACACACACACACACACACACACACACACACACACACACACATCTTTAAGAGAAGGAATGGTTAAAGGATGTATTTCTGTCTCATAAAAGTGAGGCATGTTTGAAAAATATTATTTGACTTAGAAACCATTATACTTGAATTGTTTGAATGAATTTCATGATTTGATGTCATGTTTGAGTCATATTGAACAAATATGTTTTTTATCTGTATAAATTTAAACTGTTCAGATGTATGTGGCTTGGACTCAATGTCTTTTGAATATTGAGTAGGAAAAAATGCAAATAAAACTCCAGCAGTTCATAACCACTGTCTTTAGCTTGTTTCAAAATGGAAACATTTGTATGACTTTATTGTCACAAAAAATGACTTGGACTTGCTTGAGACTTGAAGGTTAAGACTTGAGACTTGCTTGTGACTTGCCCATGTGTGACTTAGTCCCATCTCTGGTGTTTTATAAGGAACAATACAAAAGAAAACATTTACCTGAGCCTCTGCTTCTGTGAATGAAACATCTGAATCTGGGTCGAGCTCAGAGTGGGACAGAAGCTCAGCCACTGAGACACTGAAACAAACAAAAATACATCATTCACTGAGTTATGGTAACAACAAGGCCAGCTACAAAAACACTAAATTACTACCACACTAATGATAACCCAAAGTTTACATATGAAAGGAATGAACATGTTATAAAACTATTCTCAGACATTTTTTTGTTCAGAAAAAAATTATTTGGTCTCCATAGATTTCCATCAGGGTTTAATTCTGCAACAAGACAACTTATTAAAAAAAAAAAGAAAAAGCAAAATAAACTATCACTCCAGATTTATAAATGCTGCATTTCTTCTTTGCACTATTGTATTTAACTTTTAAAGTTGTCCGTGGTAAGATTCACAACACTGTCTTCCCTCATTAGGGGTGCTAATCATTCTGGAAGGTGCTGATACTCACAAGCCATCTGCATCATCATCTAGTTCAAGAAACACCTCAGCCTTTCTAGCCTTGTCCTTCTCCATTTGAATAACAGCCTTTTGCTCTGAAACAAACAATTTTAATTTTGAGTTATCAGTACTTCTGACGACACGTTATTTACAGTGTTATTACATGTTTTGAAATTTTTTAACTTCAGGCCTGACGTTTGAGAACTACTAGTCTATGTGGTATCAAGGCAACTTAGTCTAGCTAAGAAAATGTCGATAAGAGAGACTATACTATATGTAATATAATGCTCTGTACAAACAGTAGATGGTGATATGCTTTCACATCCTAATTTACCTTCCCAGGCCTTCAGGTGGCGTTCTTTGGCCTCTTTCTCTGGCTGCTCTGCAGTCTCTTTTATAGTTCTCAGAGCCTCCACTCTCTTTTCAAAATCATTCTTACTGAGCTGAACATCTGCATATTTGGCCTGTTGAGACAAATCAAAATAATACAATAAAAAATTTTAATACCTGAAAACTCTATTCAATTTACGAAACAATGTCTATTTTTACAATGACATTTCCATAGATGCACTGGTGGGTAAGAAGGAGACCTTATATTCAATCCTGGCAGAAACAGGAAGCCAGTGAAGTGAATGGGTGTGATGTGGTTGTATTAAGATGGCCAGCCAGCGTCTAGTTTCTGGATGGGAACCAGGCCCATTAAGAGTAAATGAGTGGTATGTGCTCAACATTTGGTCACTCCTACTACTGCTTTCAGTTTTTCTGTGTATAATAACAATAGGCAAAACATATGTCACGTGATATATAGGGCTGGGCAATATATCGTTATATCGATATGAGGCTAGATATCGTCTTAAATTGTGGATATCGTATTAGGACACGTGTTGTCTTTTCCTGGTTTTAAAGGCTACATTACAGTAAAGTGATGTAATTTTATGAACTTACCAGACTGTTCTAGCTGTTCTATTATTTGCCTTTCCCCACTAAAGCGTGATTTATGGTCCTGCGGAGGCTCCACGCAGAGCTTTCGCCATAGCATACATAAGTGTCCTGAAGTTTATACTTGTGCGTTGGCGTGTGCGTCAATTTATTTAAGAGAATAGCAGGGCCGGCATGTGTGTGTGTGTGGGGAGTGTGTGGTAGAGCGAGTGAGAGAGTGGTGGCGATTAGATTTGGAGAGAGTAGCGACTCTAGAAGCATAGTGAGAGAAACAAAGTGTCTCCCCTGTGCTTCCTGACCACGGTCGGAAAGCTGTGGCAGGAAAAGTTAACCATCTCCTTGATTTCAGTCAGGGGAAATGCTACCAAGCCACGGCAGGCTACAGCATAGGGTCCAGCGTAGGGTCTGTGTCTCCATGTACCCACGGCATAGATTTAACGCAGAAGCATAAACCACGCTTTAGTCATTATATCCACTGATGATTATTTATCAAAAATCTCAATGGGTTATTATTTTGTATAAGCACCAATTGTCAACCATACAACATCGCCGCAATATCGATATTGAGGTATTTGGTCAAAAATATCGAGATATTTGATTTTATCCATATCGCACAGCTCTAGTGATGCAACTAGATATGCAACAGTTGGCGTAGACACCTTCAAACATTTCCACTGAAGTGTCAGTATCTCTGTATAACAACATATTTGACAATGCGATAATCAAGGTTTCAGAGCTCTCTTAATTATTACACAAACAAATACCAAAAGGTTTTCTTGTCATTCACACCTTCTTATCCTCTAGGCCCCTCTTGGCCTCCTGGATAAGTTGTTGTTTAAGCAGAAAGCCCTCCTTAGCGATCTCTGCCATCTTCTGCAGGCTCTCCCTTTCTTTGCGCCCCAAATCCCTGCAATCGCACATGATGTAAAGAAAATACAAAACATTTAACATTTTCTGGAAACTAAATGTGTATTTAAGCACATGTATAGGATCTATGGAGAAGCCAGGCTTACACTATGAAGCATGCTTGAATTATTAGCGTTATAACCCAAAACATTCCCACCTGCAGGTGTTCTGACAGGCAGCACCACTGTTGTATTCATCGGTTGTGTCACAGCAGTCTGTCCAAGAAACACAAGCGTTTAACAAAACCCTGCCCCCACAACACACCTGAAAAGAAACAGTCAGCAAAGTTCGAAACTCATACCACAGATTCCGTCATTGATGCGGGAGGAAGGGATGAAGCCTGGTCGGAAACCTGCATTAGTGCAGTGAAAGCTGCCATTGGGACAAGCAGCAGTGCCTGCAAATAAATGTGTTATTACTGTAGATATACAAAACGGCTGCTGGATATTGTCATGACCTTGCAAAATGAGAATTATCAAAATCAGCTTTAATGGCAAAGTATGTGTAAGTACACATACAAGGAATTTTAATACATTTGTGTTGCTCCTAATGTACATACACAGAAATAGACATATGGCTAAAAACAAGAACAACAAACAACCCTACAAACAATAACTACTATAAATATTAGACTATGTAGATATAAATATATATTAAAAAGTATCACACACACACACATATGTATATGTATGTATGTATGTATGTATGTATGTATGTATGTATGTATGTATGTATGTATGTATATATATATATATATATATATATATATATATAAATAAATAAATAAAACACAACAATGAAATGTGTAAAGAGTAATACTAAGTGCAAATGGTGCTGGAATGAATATGGATGATTAATGTTAACAGGTTGTTTTATATACATGAGGTAGGTGGATATGACAGTATACAGTGTATACAGTGATGTTTCAATTTATATAGAGATTATATTAATGTTAAATGTTAAAGAACAGCGAGTATTTAAACTATGAAATATATAATTTACTGGTAAAGTGGATGCTTGGTGTCATAGGGTTATAGCAGTGATTTTCGTTGCACTATGGACTGGTGTTTACTGTTCATTAATTCATTATACAGACTAAGCAGGGCTTCTACACATTTATTAGTAACTACTTTGTTTAATTCAGTGAATTATGGGGAAGAAAAATAGTACTAGAGTAGTACAGGAGTCGCCTGCATGCAGGATATACGCACCTGGCTCATCAGAGCCGTCTTGGCAGTCACAGTAGTCATCATTCACCCTGTCAAAAGGAATACTGCGGGAGCCATCCAGGCAAGTGAAAGGTTTGTCTTCTTCATAGAACTGCCGTTCTTTAGAGGTTGAACAGAAGAAGCGGGTCAATGCCATGGCAGCTTTAAAACTACAGGAACTCAATGTGAACTTTCACCCCAGCGCAAAATATACAACTGTACTCATATACCTGTCTTATTATAGTTGTGATTAAATTAAATCCTTACTTGACAAAGGGACACCGCGAGGGCGTTGGACTTCCACCGCTGAGACTCCTCCTGAGACACCTAGCAGCAGCAGCAGAATGTACTGACAGCACATCATGATGGGGCGGGCTCCACACTGGATCAGTATTTAGCAAGATTCAGCTGCACCGGTAACCGCCTCAATCACACAGATTTAGTAGTTTAATACAAGAAGCACTCTGTAACAACTAACATGCCATGACAAGGACGAGAGCGTTATAAAACACAACATTGACAAAACTGCGCCCGTTCTTACGTAGGCCTATTTCGACAAATAACGTAGCTAGCTAGCTAGCTACAACAACGTCTTGTCAACGTAACGTTAGCCGAGAGCTAACAAATGAATGCTATCTAGCGAATTTAGCTAAAGCTTTTGCTATAAGCAGCCCATACAAAATACCAAGAGTACGTATATTGTTACAATAAAATCACAAAACATCACAATACTATAAGGTTAATAAAGTGGGTAAAGACAAATAAAACGTTTTCTTAGAACAAGCTAATGATTATTACCAGTAAATACGCCACCTAGTTCCGTAGTGTCAGAGCGCATGCGTTTATCACCACTCCGCTCTGTCTTGTTTCACTCTGATTGGACGACGCTTTGTTTAGCCCCTGTGATTGGCGGAGAGCCTTGGCACCCGTCTGAAGTAGAGGATTCTGAGGGGAATGCAGCCATCTCATGCCAGAGCCAGTTTTTTACATCCATGGAGCCAGACAGGTGCAGGCCTTCTCTTATCCATGGGTTCAGGTAGTCATAACTCTTTGCACCGTTATCGTTATCCTTAAACCATAATTAATAACGGCGTAAAAACTAACGAGTAGGTAACGTTCAAGTGGACAGTTATAATTTTAAAACTACCACTATCATTAAAATGTATCTAAAAACTAGTATAAATGTCTTTAACAACCAAGGGGCGTTGCCTGCAATATCCAGTTAATAATACAGTCTTGCTGGTCTTGCTACAAAAATAAGATTTGGCTACCAGCCCCTGGATAAATAACAATATAATACATAACAAGTATAATGCTGACATTTGATTTGTAACAAACCACCTAACAGTGGACAAGCATACAAGGAAACTGTAATAACCGCAAACACGACAACTGTATTGCATTTAATTTAAAAATCTTACTTTATTTGTATTTTTAACACACTTTACAGTACCGAACAGTGAAATAAAAGAAAAAATATACTGATATACTATAACATTGTTTTATATATAGATGTTTGCTTATTAAATGCATTTATTCACAAAATGAAACCTCAGCTCTGTTAAGAGGAAAAACCTTTCATAAAAATAATATAAAAAATAACTTGGACACATTTTACACATTACAGCAAGATCATTTACAAATATTACAATCATTTCATGTTGTTTTTTCCCTTGAATAATCTTTCTTACTCGTGAATAAACACATGAATTAAAGCCCAGAGAGTTATTCACAGAGGGAGTCAGTCTGCGACAAAGTAACCTGACAGCAACCCAGATGGGGACCAAAGTTACTAACAAATTGAGGTGGTGAGAGTACTAGAGATGGCCAAGTTAGATAAGGACACATTTATTTCCTTTGAATATGTCACATCCTATGTGACTACATCAGCTTACATTTGACTTTATCAGTCAAATTAGTTCAATCTCACATTGACTGTTAATAGAGAATGACAAGTTTGTTTGATTATGTCTCTGGAAAGGGGTTAACATTGACTACTGCACAATGACGGTTTGTGATTTGGCCCAATGGAATATAATCAACAGGTGACTGCCAATGACCAAACCACTAGCACAGACTGTACACTACCTGAAACACACTGTCTGCCTTAAAACCTGGTGAAATAAAGTGCTGGTACAAATATAGTTGATTTTAACAATAGATGTGGACAATTAAAAAAATGTCAGCACAAGTGAGCGAAAACATAACCAGAGAATGAAAAGGTGATGATGTGGCCTGCAGTGTTTTAGTGGTTCAGTTAACAACCTTTTTATTTGTCAACCATTATGACTTTGATAAATTTATAATTTACAATCCAATATTACAATATATACAAGAATGATAATGTTTATAGCTATATCATCAACACGTGATTCATTTTCCAGACCATCCACCAGAATGATATAAAAATAAACTGTACACAAACTGTTCAAAGAAAACACTACCTATGGTTTTCTTTTCATCATTTAAAAAGAATGGCAGCAATCAATCAATTGAATAATTTTCTTTTAAGAAACAATTGCTACAGTATCGTGTTTGTATGGCAAGTAAATATTAACGTTTTTATAGCTTATGACATAACAAGAAGCCACAAAAACAAAGCAACATATTTAAAGTAAAATGCCGATGCAAATGGGAATCTTTTATTTAAATCACTGCAATAGTAATCCTGGATTCCCATTCCACAAGATGAAAGCCTGTGTGGTGGCCCGGCAGCTCTGCTCCATCCTGCAACAGAGCGGGTCAAACACACAGGCTTGTGTTGCACCGAGCTGTGGTGTCTTCAGATAAGCTCAGTTACTGACCTGCAGAAACTTGCTCTTACCCTTCAAAAGAACCACACTTTTTAATAATTTTTTTACCCTGTGAAAAACAAACACCTAAACAAACTGTGACCTATTTAAGCTGAGCTGATAGAATCATGAACAGCATTCAACAACATGTGGTGATGCCAGTGAGGGACCTGTGACACATATGAGAACATCTTTAGCATATACCCTCTGTTTCTGTTTCTCACTCGCTTACTCATGACCACACAATAAGCCACGCAAACAAATACATGCATCAACTCCATCATGTCAACAAATCAATATCTGTTCAGATTCAAACAAAGGACATCCATAGTCATTCTCTTAACTCCCATTCTTACTTCCTCTGCATGCCTCCAGGTAGCTATAAGATAGTCCTTTTTCCATCCTGATTAAAAAACAACACATTCTTTATGTTGGTCCGAGCACAGCAACAACATAATAACTAATTGGCAGCAATGTTTCCCTTTTACCCTCCAAATGCAATGCTGGATACATTGTGTATTGACACACTGATACTCACAGAAATAAGCATACAGACGTGATATAAATATACTAGGATATCTATTATATCTTATAAATCTACATACTGGCAGGTATGTATCCTGCATCTGACATTAAGGCAAAAAAGCATCAAACATAACAAGGATGAATAGGGACTGCCAGACCACCTTAATCACGCTTCTTTCTACTGACATTCTGCCACTCTGATTTTCTTATTCATCTATGTTCCTTTAAATCGCTTCACCCACTGAAGTTTCTCATCGTTTACTTTGGTGAGAATCATTGTTCATGAGGAGACATAACCACACAGTGCAAGTGGGTGTGAGATGGCGAGTGGAAATTTGTTCTGCTGATAAAATAATGATGTATCCCTTCAACATTTTTAGCAACTGTTAAATAGAAAATAGGCAAAACTTATGCTTCAAAGCATTACATGGCTTATTCTCAGAAAGTTTAAAAAAAGCATTCTAATAAGAAAAAACATAAGCTGGAAAGAGTCCACTGGTGGTTGTGGTGGTGGTGGTAGTGATTGCTCTGCATCTACAGTTCTGAGTTATTAGATTACCAGAAGAGCAACAAAGGAAGACTTACAGCTTAAAACATATCACCACAGAAACTGTACGTATGAGATACACACCACAATACCATGAACAGTAAAGAGAGACAATCAAAAATGATAACAAAATCAGACACTCCTGTACCACAATGCATTGCTTCACGACAGCTCCATTCAGGAAGCTGGTGTTTCAGAAAGGCACAGAGCCATCTTGCACCAGTAGCACTCTCCTCGTAAAGGGAAAAGGGGTAAGGGACCTGGCGGCCCCTTCGTCGCAGCATCTTATTTTTCTTCATTATCTTCCTCTCTCCTCCTCCAACTCTGTGGATGTTCTTATTTTTCTTTCCGACAGAAATGGAAAAAAAAAAGTCACTCGGATGTGTAGCTTTTCTGAGGAGAACAATTTCTGTTGAGGTTCTAAGAAACATGAATTACTAATACTGACTGAACACAAGTTAATACTCCATTAAGAGATGGCTTTTTCCAAAGAGATTCATTACTGGTCAATGTCCTCATATACATGCACACATACAAACATACTGTGTCTGTGTGTGTGTGTGTGTGTGTGTGTGTGTGTGTCACTTTCTGTGTGTTTGTGTGTGTGCATCCAGTCTCAGAGTGCTACGCTTTCTGCAGTTGCCCATCATTCATGCTCTCCTAAATTCCTCTTAAGTCTAAAGTTCGTTGTGGAATCAGTCGGAGGACTTGTCACCAGTCCAAATCTACAGTTGCTGTGTAATTACCTTCTCTTTAAGTGATTTTAATTTATTCCCTTTTTGAAAAATATATTTAAAGGTCTGTATTGTCATTGCAGTCTTATTTGTTCTTGGTTTGGCCATTGAAAGGATGAACAAGATAATGTGTGCAAGTGAAGAGGGAGATACGGGAGCAAAACTCATGTATCTTCAGCTTGTGAAGAAGAGTCTTCCTCTTCCTCTACAGGACTTGTGTCAGAAAGTCTCTCCTTTTCAGATCTCACCTCTAACTGAGCTTTCAGCTCCTCCTCCACCTCCTCTTCCTCCATTGCCACCTCATCTTCCTCTTCTATTATGTCCTCATTTTCCTCCTCTACCATTATGTCTTCCTCTTCCTCTTTTTTACCCTCCTCTTCCTCCCCCTGACTGCAGTCATGTGCCACATGGTTCAGCGTAGGCTTGTCCCCCTCATCTCCCTGTTCTCTCTGAGAGCTGTCTTCGAGGGTGAGCTGAAACTGAAACTTATCCATGCAGGCATTTAGATCCTTATCCTGACATACAGGAGGTGGCGAGGGGCTTTGTGGGATAGTGCTCTGGTACCAGTCCCTGTTGTCCTCCAGAGTGTCCAAGATGTCCTGGGCATCAGGGTGCACAAGGTCCCCCCATGTCTCCCACAGCGGGTGGACAATATAGTCAATAAAGCCCACCTGCGTCCAGAAAGAAAGTATGATGGACATAATTTAAATCACAGTGGTGTAATTTCCCGACAAATCAGCATTAAAAATGTATGAGGGTGACTGCTGTGATCAGAGATGACAGATTACTCTGCACTGTGCTTATCACCTTTCTTAAAGCACTAACACACAGTTATGCACAGAATCATATTCATGCATTGTATATTTCAGGGCTGGTTATTTACCTGGCTCTTTTCCACAGATGCAGTGTGTTTGTCGCACATGGGACTGATCTCCATCCCTCGCTCTCTCTCCTTATCTCCCTGCCTGAAGAACTCCTCCATGATTCTCTCCGTCCATTGTCGATACACAGCCAGGGGTTTCGTGGGATTGCTCAGGTCAGCACAGTGCACCATGTTCCTCAACACCTGCACAAACACACAGGCACATGTCACACACTATATTATGTACATGCAAAGTTTTAAGCACTGAATTTAGATATGCATAGAGGTCATCTGCCAACAAATGTTTTAGCAGCTGAAAGGAGGTAATGCACAAGCAGCTTTCTAATTATCCTCTTTCATTTTGACTTTATTCTCAATTCCTTTGCTCTTCTATTAATTGCTAGTACAACTCCGAAATCTTGTCCCACTGCTTATAAACCTGGAAAGCTTTATCAACTTGTATCCTCCATCTACACCTGCTCCTCCCTTATCCATTTCCTTTTGCAAAGATTTGTTTTTATTGAAAGATGCTCAGTTTACAGTGGAATTGCAATATGTAAGACACATACACATTTCCATTTGTGCATGCCCTTTTTCCATTTCTGCTCACGATTTTGTTACCTACTTACAGTAAGTATGTATATCATTTAAAATGCTCCACTTATTAGTGTATTCAGTCTGGCTTAACTTCATTGGCCCTCTTTCACCTGGTATTAAAATTTGATATGGTTGTTCGGATCACAAGTGAACAGTGTGAAATACAGGTGAAATGACACATTGAGGATGCATTGAGATCCGATCACTCAAACCACATTCGGAGGTGGTACAAACCACATGTGTCCACATTCGTGAAAACGGGTATGTGTCCTCGGCCACATTAAGGACCGCCTATTCAACTGTGAGTGGAATTACGTACTCATTCAAAGTATTTCTCATGTCACAGAAACCAATGAGAGTGAATCATGTGTTCCGGTGCAGCCTGCTCTTATATCCCTGGCTGTCTGGAGCTCTGTGCCCCACAGTTGCCTGGAAAAGGCAGCCTCTGGTACACAATAACCTTATTTTAGTTTCATAAAACGTTCTCGAATTCACTAATATGTAAGATATCACTACAAACATTCCTGTTCTTATGTTGTCTCCTTTTGTTATTTATTAGTCTCACATTGCCAGACCTATCTCCACAGCGCTGTTTAGAGTAAGCTGGCGAAGTGAGTGGTCAAAGCAATGGCTGTGAAACGGTTTCATTTCCTATAAATTCCTTACAATAAAACTTTTTAAATGTGTTTATTAATCAGCAGTAACGAGAACTTTAGTTAGAAGCTACAAATGTACTGAGAGCTGAACACACTGAGTCTTTTAAAAACCTATTTTTCTCCTGCACATGTCCCGCCGCCCGTCAGTAGATATCCTTATGTCGGCACTTTTCTAATTAATGATTTATGTGAGAGTAACAACTGACATTAAAACCAGGTCAAAACAGGCCTATTCTTTCCTCTTCCTACCAAAAGGTGCAGAAGCTTTTATGTTTTAGCACAGCAACTCTACCTGCACTATTAACCCCATCCTCCTCACTCCCTCTTTTAATGTCAATCTTCAATTCTTTTGTGACATTTGGCTGTGTGCCTTCAAGTCATCTAGTTTCTCCAATGGTCATGAAGAACTCTTCATCCATCTAATATCAACAACTAACAAACTAGTGTTGTTTCTTTAATAATTTCCAAAACTCTTGAATAAAAGAATTGTCATAGAAACAAAAGTTGTACCCCAATCAGTCAGGATTCAAACTGGCATACTAAACCAACACTGCGCTCCTCCATGTTTCTGAGTTTCCTCCTGACCTCAGTTTAGATGACAACAGCAACCTCCTTCTTAAAACTCTTATGCTGCTTAGTAACTCTTACTTACTTACTCGACTCTACTCTACTCTACTCAACTCACTCACTTATTTTAGTACTTCCTCGGTCGAGGTTCCAAGGGAGCAGAGCCGATACAAGAACGACATTTTCAAGTAGCGAAGCTGTGACTATCAGCTGAGAATCCCGCTTACACTGAGGGAGTACTGATGGAGTACTATCTGCAGTGGAAAACAAAAACAAAAGTACCTGGTACTAACAAAAGTGAGTTGAGTCAACAGAACCATACCATGTAATGAAAACACAGCTATACAGACAGTGGGATCGCTGGGCATGTTTCTCTTCCTGCCTTTCCATGGTCCTCTCAATGAAAACCCGGATTCACTGTATCACAAATATTTGACACAAATCAGGTCAAATATATTCACGCATGCCGGGCTGTCATCAACCAGTCCAGAGATAACCTTTCTGTAAAACCTTGCCGTGCACTGGAGTTCTCTGTCATTGACAGCATAAAGTAATACCTACTTCATCTATCAAATGCTTAAAAGTCCCATGGCATGAAAATGTCACTTTATGAGGTTTTTTAACATTAATATGCGTTCCCCCAGCCTGCCTATGGTCCCCCATTGGCTAGAAATGAAGATAGGTGTAAACCGAGCCCTGGGTATCCTACCTTGCCTTTGAGAAAATGAAAGCTCAGATGGGCCGATCTGGAATCTTGCATCTTATGAGGTCATAAGGAGAAAGGTTACCTCCCCTTTCTCTGCTTTGCCCGCCCAGAGAATTTTGCCCACCCATGAGAGAGAGACATCATGGCTTTCAAATGAGCAAAGTGGCCGTTGGTCAAGGCCACGCCCCCACTCTCTACCTTGCCCCCCCCCCCTCTCTCCTCCGCAATAGCTACAGACACAGAAATACTAAGGAAAAGCAGAATTTTGGGAAAGAGACTTCAGATACAGTATTAGGGGACCACTAAGGTCTATATAAAAGCATCCAAAGAGCACCATGTCATGGGACCTTTAAGCACAATCCTCGATAACCAGATCCTACAGATGTCAATCAGTGGTGCATCTTATGGCTCTACCTCTTACAATGCCCAAGCTACTAAAACATACTTTAAAAGAAGAGACTACATAACCTTTCTTAAGCCTGCTCCATGTTGTCTTAACTGTCAACAAACATTACCAGCACTGGAAACATGGAGAAAATACAAAAAAACCCAGACAGACAAATCACAGTTCTGGTGGTGTCCATGTACACAGTGCTACGTCTACATGCCATGACATTTTAAGGAAATTGAGGAAAGGAATTAACTGTCAATGCTTCAGTAAATGCTAAGTTATTTTGTAACAGGCTCAGAACATCTGCTAAATGGCTAAATTGTTAATTGAAGTTTCTTGTAAATGAACTGGAAAATGACGTCTCACCTGTATCCTGTCAGTGTAATGGTCGAGCAGCAGTACTCCAGAACTTGTCACTTTCTTGGTTTCCACCATAGTCTTAAGGTCTGCCAGCAAACTCATGTGTTTAGACATATCTGTTGCCAAAACCTGGGAAGAAAATTCATATGAATGCATTAGAGAACACCATAGAACGATGGAGAATAGAAAGGTGGTAGGAGACAAGTGAGATCTTCATGATACAGAATGAGTGTGTTGACAACACTTACCATATCAATGACAAGTTTCCTTAGGCTCTGTCTCTGCCTCTTGCTAAGGTTCTGGAAGATGTCACAGTTGTCCTCATGAAGCAGCTTGAAGCCCACAGCTAGGTGATGGTTCTCCAACACAGACTCATCGTTGTACATCAGAGCTAGCTCGGAGTCTGAAGAAAGCACCATACAACACATACAAGTTAAAAACACAGACTGTGGTGGCATTATGTCAAAATGTACAACAGGTTAGTAGATTTAAGGAAGAAGCACAGTGCAAATAAAGCTTTAGGTACAAATATCTCCATTTAGAACAACTAAAAGCACACAATGTAAAGACTAAACAGATTAATGTACTAAAAACAACGAGCAAACTGAGGATGACTGCAGTACCAAAGGCAAAAAATATAGGATAATTTCAACTAAAGTGAGTGTATTATACTGAACAGAAACATAACTTAAATAATTACATAGACTAAATCTATGTCTCTAAATCTATTTCCCAATCCTTTACAGCATAATGATAAATAATAATTTGATTTAGAAGACAAATACATTTTATCATGAGGAAACTGAAACAAAAACTGACATCATATTTAAAATAAGAGTTTAAAAAACAATATTTAAAGGGGTGATAGAATGCAAAACCGATTTTACCTTGTCATAGTTGAATAACAACAGTTCGGTGGGTAAATAGGACATACATAGAAGCTCAAAATCCCATTGACACCCCTTTACTATGAAAATCTCATATTTTGAAACTGCCACTGAAAACGGGCGAATCTCAACAAAGCTGGAAGCTTACGTAAGCATCTCAAGACCTGTACCTTTGTCACGCCCATGGGTGTATTAAGAGAATGGTCACGCCCCAACATCTACATAGGCTACACAACTGACCTGAGATCAAGTAGTCTTCTGAATCTAGGTCGCGCAGATCTCTGCTATTCCATTACAAAATTCACTTCTGAAACTTTTTTATGCGAGAAATCAACCATGTAAAGCTCAAATATGGGCTGTTTTACGAATATTGATGGCTAATTGCAAATTTTGTCCGACTGTGTGTCGGAGTTCAGCGGCCGGTGCTGCCTGGGTTGCTACATCACCGCTATACCCGTCCTCCTTCACAGACCCCGGCCTGCTGTGAGCTCGATAGAGCTCTGTCACGGCCGGGAGCCCGGTGCTCAATACCCACGCAAACTCACCCTTTTCTGGGTGACTGGACTACCAAACGCTGCTGCCCTGACCGAGCTCCAGGGCCTGCAGCTTGCTGTTCTCCCTCCCTTCTTCCTGCTAAATGGTCGGCCGGTGAGTGACTGAGAGCGCAGTCAGCGAGCTTGTTACACCCGCAATCTCTTACCGCAGGTTCCAGTTAATCTTATAATGGATATGTGTGTTGAGATATTTAAACAAACAATCAGGGAAATAAACGCCTCTTGTCCGGGCGTCTCATTGATAGAGCTGTGATGGTGGTGAGCTGGAGTCCATCAATGAGAGCTAGCTAGCCTCCTCCTAACACCTCTGACATTCACAAAAGTGCATTCAATTGAAATCCGAAATCGGACAAGTGTTAGCTAAGACCTTGCCTTAAAATCAAATCGGACACAACGGTTAGCTTTATAAGATATTGGGGTAGATGTTATATAAGTGGCGTGACGAAATTCAAACCGTAAATATATTATAGTTATGCCGGCAGCCGGCCGCGGAGACCCAGTAGTTCAGTATCCACACAGGGTGACTTTGCCCTTG
The DNA here is from genome assembly GCF_010015445.1 of Perca fluviatilis. Lineage (NCBI taxonomy): Eukaryota > Metazoa > Chordata > Actinopteri > Perciformes > Percidae > Perca > Perca fluviatilis. The sequence continues at coordinate 16,820,171 of NC_053126.1, read as the reverse complement.
GTATGGAGCCCAGCAGGCTGCCGCTTTCTCGTCAGACTGTGTGGAGCTTCTAAAGTCCGACACGTCTTACCAAATTTTCAATTAGCCATCAATTTTTGTAAAACGGCCCATATTTGAGCTTTATATAGTTGATTTCTCGCATAAAAAAGTCTCAGAAGTGAATTTGGTAACGAAACATTGCAGTGTCTGGAATATGAGATTCTGTCGCGTCTCTAATGTGTGTGTATTGGGGATTCGTTCAACCAATCAGCGCACGTCTCTAATGTGTGTGTATGGCGATTCGCTCAACCAATGACCACGTAGCTCATCTAAATATTCATGAGCATACCATATTTGGAAGAAAAGCTCTTGTTACAAATAGGGCCAAAACACAGGGATGCATAAGGGCCAAAATATCAACCAGGCCATTTTCAGCCCAACCAATGTTACATACCCCATTAGGAGACCTTAAGGAACAGTGTGAAATACCCTATATAATCATTCTATCACCCCTTTAAGACAAACCTTTACTGGATCGAAAGAAATTGAATACCAGGTATTATCAGAATAGCTGACCTAGAAAAGTGGCCTTTTGGTGATTATTTTCATTGTGGATTAATCTGTCAATTATTTTCTCGATTAATCGATAAGTTGCTTGGTCTATAAAATTTCAGAAAATGGTGAATCATGCCGATCAGTGTTTTCAAAGCCCAATATGACATCTTCAAATGTCTTGTTTTGTCCACAACTCAAAGATATTCAGTTTATTGTCATAGAGAAGTGCAGAAACTAGAAAAATATTCACATTTAAGAAGCTGGAATCAGAGAATTTCTGAAACCGATTAATCAATTATCAAAATAGATGGCGATTCATTTAATAGTTGATTAATCTTTGCAGCTCTAGTGGCCTCATCTAATTCTTAATATTGGATCTTAGCTACGTGCTTCATGATCTTTCTAAAATCAGAGACTTTCACAAAGTTGGCAAACGACGAGACCTATCATTAGTACACTGGTTCTTTTATAGCTTCCCTCCCTTTGTTGGAACTTACTAGTTTTAGTCATATACAACACGTATCAGGGGTATTCAATCCTGAACCAAAAGTAGCTTTTTGTTTGTCCTTGCCATCATGATGATTGTTTTTCCCAATGTATTTTATATATTTTTTATAATTTATATATCTTTGTGTGTCATATCTTAATCTCATTTCAACTCACTTGTGTTTATGAGGAATTGGTTGGACACTCCTGGATGGTCCACATCGTGGATGGCAGCGGCAAATAACGCAGCTAGTATCTCTAAATCAGTGAACACAGCCTGTCAGAGAAATAAGAGAGAAAAATAAGCAGTTAATGCTGTTTACAAATGCCTATGACTACTATATTCTGTATAGATGGCCTGGTATCTCTAAAAGTCTGTGCATGTGAAGTTAGATGTGTATTGGCAGTATTGACGAGTAGAGGTATTTACATCTAAAGCCGGTGTGGATAGCAGTACATGAGTAGACTGAGTGACATCTGCAGCGTGGAGGCTGTTGTGGTAGGCCACATTGGCATGGTAGTGGTCCTCCAGGGTCATCACATAGGTGACAAATGTATCCACAGGGATCCGAAAGGTCTTCAGTAGATCTCTTTCCTACAGCCACAGGGATCATCATAGTCACAGATAAGTAATGCTACATGATAAACTATATAATCCATTTTTAGTTAAAGTTCAATCTTCCTGTCTCTCACCTGGAAGATGGCAAACATTATGCAGCTGAGGGGTCGGTTATTAGAGAACTCTGCCACACTAAAGATATTAAGGCCCCATATGTTCAAGTCGTTCAATTCCTAAAGGCACAACAGACCACATTAACACGCATCAGTACCACAATCTAGCAGTTTTCCATCTAAATTCACCCATAAAGGTGCAAAGATACAACAGTTGTGTGTTATTTAGATTAGATTACAATTAGGTTGCATGAAACTTGCAACATGCAACATGTTTTGAGGCAACATGTCTTTGTGATGCCATTGGTTTCTCCTCTACTTCAAAACATTTTTCCACAATGAGAAATAAAAAAGCACTTGCACTGACTCTGATGGACCAATGCCAAAAAGATTTTTTAAGTTGTGGAAACATTTGCTGCTTTTAAATTCCTTTGCAGTTGTGATATCACATCATTGCATTTTCCTTTTAACTGTTCATATAATCGGGTATACAGATGGTCAAAGAAAGCTACGGAAATGTGAACTGAAATGCATGTGTGCATAACAAATTATATTTACATAAAGAGGTAGAATATGTAGAGAAGAGTGACAGGAAATACATGTCTGTTTTCCTTCTTTTGTGTTCTTTTGTTATCTCCTGTGTGGCTTTGTTTGTGCATGTCTATGCAATAACTTGCTTCTCAGCTGCTTTTTCATCCATCCATCCATCCATTTAGTTCGGTTCAGATCTTTATGGTCACACAGCAGCATAAAAACATAAATCATGAACACAATAAAAACACAGTAAGATAATGATGTATTTACCCTGGCTAACGCATCCTCGTGTTCAGTCTTCACACCGAATCGAGGCATGGTGGAGTTTGAAAGGCTGGAACTGTGTGTGAGCTTCTTCACACCGCTGATGTGACACATGGGTTTCTCCCTCTCCCTCAAAGTCGGGGATGGGATCTCCACCTCGTTCTGCTTATCTGGGAGGGGGGTTCAGAGTCAGAGGTCAGCCAGGATGGGTCAAAGCTTATAAAGACTTGCTATCGAGGTTGGTCACAAATGGATGTTTTCTTTACCTAGAAAGGTAGTGGAGATGTATTCTGACACCTGGTTCCCTGAGCGACTCATCTCTGACAAATGGGACAGCTCCCTGTTCAACATCCTCTTGAACTGAGGGGAGGACAGACAGACACAGAAAGTGAGTGATTTGAACAGTACAAAGTAGAAGAAAGGTTTACTAACATATCCAACAATGTAGAGACTTGCAGATTGGTAAACCCTCAGAATTATTACCATTGACCTTATAGATTCCATTTGTACCGACACATTCCAACAAAGCATTCCTCTGAGTCCAATATTAAAAAATAAATGATCACCCTCATTCTGGCTTAATTCACTAAAGGGTGAGAAAATCAATGATGAATCATGCCTCCTCTTTTTGAGAACATACTGTTCAAAACCCCTATATCAGTGTGCTTGCATTTTGATTGCCATGTATTTATATGCTGTAGCAATGTGGCATTTTAATACGTATTCTTCTCCAGACATATACAGTGGCAATCATGAACAACTTGTCTGCAGGTCCTCGCAGTACAAAAATACTGAATTTTCTCTCAGCTTGAGCATGTGATTATTTTATTTCTATAGATAAAGGTGGTGTTCGGAGGCTTGATAGTTACCTGTTGCACAAGTCATGTGAAGGTACAATACGATACGGACAAGACCCCTTTGGTCTGTGTCCTACCGACTGATCTTTCACACCTAACAGTCTCCATGGCAACCAAAGTGGTTGCCGTGGCAACTGCCTCCTCACAGTCAGTCCTTCAGCGTGATATGAGAGCGGTGGCTGCTTGGGTGACAAACTGAGGGAGTAGGCAGGTGTCTCTAACCTTTACCAAGGTCACCCCTTAGTTCCTCTGCTGTCTTCCTCTCCACGCCTCTCTGTTCCTTAAATCTGCTCCCCCCTCCCTCTCCAGGTAAACAACTCTCCACTACTGCCCTTGAGTCCCAAAACCCTCCTCTATCACAGGCTCCACTTTGCCTTCCTGCCATTTCCCACAAGCATTCCCTCCATCTTTCACTCTTTCCCTCTCAGTTATCTCTCTTTTTCCACCGATCCCACCCAGCCTTGCGCTCATTACATGATAGGCCAAGCAAATAGGTATACTCTGACAGCAAAATAGAAATAGAACTGTTAAAAGCCCTCCTAGGGACAGGTGTTGCGAATTAGCCATGGCTATAAACACTGTGATACAGGCATGGGATTGTTATTTATGTAATAATCTATGTTTTTTGTATCTGTCCCTATTTAAATAAACTACAAATAAATAATAAATAAAATCATTGAAGCAGTTGGGGAGAATCAGTCAACAGTAGCCAGGGAAGCAAGTCAAGCCCTGTGGCACACTTAGGCAACAGGCTCAGCCCAACCTCCTCCTCTCTTTCTCGCTTTCTCTCGTTCTTTCCTTCCCTAATGCTGTACTGCTGAGTCATAGCTGCCAACCAACACTTCCACAGTGCCAGTCCGAGTGCCAGGACAAACAACACTCTTCTGACACTGACTAATGAAGCAAACATGCAAACGCTGCACAGACATGGCCACCAATACACACACACACACACACACACACACACACACACACACACACACACACACACACACACACACACACACACACACTTATACACTCGCATATGTGAGGGACCCAGGAGGGCTTTATTTTTTCTTACCGTACATGATTAAGAATAACAATAACCGAATAACACACGTGCTAAATGTGACCCTTCTCTGAACTAAAACCTGTACCGACTCAGACTGTAAAAATATCGGCAGAGAAGAAACTCATGTATCCTAATGTGCCCAATGTCTTTCAAATCTTAATTTTTTTTATGTATGTAACATGTTGGCACACCTGAGGACAAAAGAAATATCTACTGAGTTTTGAAACAATAAGCATTGTCCTTCACTGACAATACGCTTGGCTTCCTTGAGGTCTGTAATGAGGCCAGCCTCAGGGTAGCAGGAAAGAGACACAGAGGGATGTGGGACGCAGGTGTGGAGGATGGAAATGGACATTATGTGACACTGCATTATACCTGCAGTAAAGATGGCTAGACTACTTATCACAAAGTCCCAAAGCTATTTCTAAGATTTGAAGCAGCTCGGTGTATTCTCAAAGGACAACAGTGTAGACCAGATATAGAAGGATGAAGAATGAGAGTGAAATTGTCTTTTTGTTTACAATGCTGCTGCAACGTAGGAACACTGAGCAGAGTTATTAAACTTTCTGCCTTCATTCCTGTTCCCCTTCAGTGGATCATGTATAAAATATGTACAGGAACATACTGCCTTACAGTTACTCACAAAGCCATTGTCAGACCCACAAAACCTTCCTTCACCACATAAATTCAGTATATAATGTCCCCATGTAGCACCGTGTAAGACTCTCCTATATAAACACATACAATTCTCACATTTTTAAACCATAACTGCTGGTTTAAAAAAAGACATAAGAGCATGGTGTAAGCAAATAGAGTTGTTAATGCATGCTTAGATGTAACAACTTGAAGAGTTCACAGCATCTATCCAAGATGGCCACTGCCAGGCCTTGTTTGCCCTCTGCAAGCTCTCCGAGCCCTACCTGGTCCCACCAGCCGATGAGCCAGGGCCTGGAGCAGGTCTCACAGAACAGGTCCACGAAGGGCGTCCTGCGCTCTGCCGCCGTCCCACTCCCCTCCAGAACCCCTCCAGCAGCCGCACCAAGATCCAGCTCTGCCCCTGCCCTCCCCTGCAGGGGGCTGTAGCTGGAGGAGCGGGGCAGCCTGTAGCCCCCTGGTACAGGCGAGGGGCAGGGGGATGGCACTGGCTCAATGGCCTCTACCACACCCATGTTGAGGGTGACAGGGGGTTTGGGCCGATGGCACAGGCAGGATGTGCGGTAGTGGAGTGGAGTAGGGGCACTGCGGGTGCCCCAGTGGCATGAGGGCGTCGTCAGGTTTTGTGAGGAGATGCCACAGCCAGTCAAGCCGGGACACTCCAGAGTGACGGCTGCCCCGAGAGGGGTCGAAGGAAGGGGGGAAGGGGGTGAGGGTAGGGGCTGCTGGTACGGACTGTCTTTGCCTACATGCAGTACCCCAAAGCAGGCCCCCCAGTCAGTCCAGAGTCAGGCTCCAGCCTCAGTGTGGTCCAAAGATGAGGGTCCCGCTGATGGGCAGACCAGGAGCCCCCTGGATCCAGCTGCTGTAGAGACTACATCTCATCCCATTTGCTGAGCAGACTGACCCAAATCTACAGTCACTGCAGGGTAGAGGTGGATGGGAGCCGAAAGAGGGAAGATGGAGGGGAAAAGAGAGGGAGCGAGGGACCGTCTGAAGGGCACAGAGAAGAGTCGATGGAGGAGATCAGTGGGAATGGGAGAGAGATGTAAACAAAAAATTATGTTGCAAGAGCTAAGCCTCTTGACAAACAGTAATAAAAGATTTAGATGATGGAGGGGAGAGAGATTGGAGTGATTACGACGGCAGGACCGAAAGATGACCATAGAACCGAATGATGGAGGTAAAGGGTAAGGATGACAGCAGGAACATCGGGGAAGGAATAAGGGAGAAACAAATGACAAAAGCAAGAGAAAAACAAGGATGGAGAGGATGAGAGAGAGAGAGAGAGAAAGAGACAGAGAGGGATGCAGGCAGGCCTGAAGCTGACGGCCAGGCTGAAGAATCACACCAGAGCTGTGGTCTGGAAAAACAGGCTCCCTCTCCCTGCGTCGACTGCCCCTCCCCCACAGTACAGATCCAGAGGCCCGGCCCAGTCCTACCGGTGCGTCAGCCCGCCTGTGCCGTCTCACACAGATCCCAGCAACACACAGTCAGTCCACAGTCAGACAGGCTGCCTCCTGATAGCTCCGTATCCCAGTCCCCTGCTCTGTGTCAATCCATGCCTCAGCTGGCCAAATTGCCAGAGGTCTAATCCTGCCGCTTTGGGTTGCCGTTCCTCCTCCAATGCTCTGCCTCTTGCGCCATTTCCCTGGATGCTGTAGACAGCTCTCGCAAGCTAATCAGGCAGTGTGGCTGCAGGCGCATGCATGTGTGTGTATGTCTGTGCTTGCTTCTGCTCTCAGCCTGAGTGCGCATGTGCGACAAGGCAGCATGTACGTCTGTCGAAAATATGTGTGTGTGCAAGGCTGTGAGTAAGAGTGAGAGACTGAGTGGGAATATTCATGTGTACCTCCATGTTGGCACAGTGCGGAGGATTTCTGTGACTTAGTTGCAGCTCTGAAAAGGCAGTAACATATTCACAGATACTCTGTTTACCCCAGGAAACTGTATGTGCACACACTCTAAGCACTCTCCTGGTATCTCTCCCTCTGTCCTTTCATCATAAGCCTGACTGATTCTAAACATTAAGAACCTTGCCATTCAGTAATAGTGATGTGCAACATGGGAAGAATATCTGGAATGAAACAAACCATGTACACGATGCTGTCTCTTTAAGACAGAACACTATTAAAGGAGCATCACCTCTATTTCATTGGTTCTTGCCTTAACCACATGGCTTGTGGTCAGAGTGGCAAGCCAATGACTAAAAGGGAAGGGCAGACCCTGCTGCTGTTCGATAGCAACCCATAGCCAAGGTTACAGCAGAGACATCAGCATCAGGGCCCATTCCCCCTCCCTCTCATGTCCTCCATACCCACAGACCGTCATCCTCCCTTCCCTCAATCTTTTCCTCTGCCCCCGTGCCCCCACAAATACAAATGCACACCTAAGAAGTCTGCATACATCGAGCATGTACACAAAAGCTTAACTAGATATGATCAGTGTGTTTAGTCTAACAAATGCCATAAAGCCCAGAGATGCTTGAATTCATTTAATTATTTATCAATACAATTACAACCACTGGATTGCAAATAAACCCAGGAAACAAATATTTTCAAGAATTACTACTTCTAATGAACACCGCTTTCCAAATTGAAGCAATCAACAGTAGAAAAAGCAGCTTGATTACTTCAACAGCTGATAAGTTCCAAACAATATTTGAGGAAAATGTATGAAGGTTCAATGTGACGGGTGTTAGGGGAGGCTGGACAAGCCAGATGAAGGATTTTACAACCAAATGCAGTGTTCTTAAAAGTATTTTTAATGAGTTAGTTTTACAAACTACTCCTGCACATTGTTGTTGTTGTTGTTGTTGTTGTTGTTGTTGTTGTTTTCAATTCATTTTAATAATTGACCTTGGTGGAGCTGCATTGTTTGTATTTATTTGTAGAATGAAAGCTTGAACAGAAGGTTAGCCATAATGGTTTTTATACACTGAGTGATACAGCTGCAATTCAATAGTAATCAGTTCTCATGAAGTGATTAAATGTCCTTGTGAACCATGAAATACACAGTTTATACGTTGTACCTCAAAAAGCTTGGCACCATACTGAATTAACGTTGAGGCCGACGGACAGTGAAAGTGAACATGTTTGTGTGTAGACAGGTGTGCACCTTGTTGGAGGCCATCTCGCTGACCGAGCGGTGGGTCTGAATGGTCTCCAGCTGGTCCAGACACCAGTCCAGTTCCTCCAGAGTCTCCCGAGCCATCTGCTGGTATGTCTCCTCTGGGGAGGACAGACAATATACAAACAGTGATGACCTGATAGAATATCCTCTATTTAAAATGACCTGTGGCCGTAGCTCAGTAAGTTAGTTGACACAAATGATAGAAAGTGTATGCATTTACTTGCTTCAACTAGTAATCCATATGTGTACAAATAACACTTGAACACAACAACTGAATCAAAGTTATTTGTGTTTTCTGATGCGGTCACATTGTTTTTTAATCAGTATGTTTGTAAACAGAGTAAAAAGGTCAATATTTTAAATTATGATCAGCTGAACAGCTGATTCAAAACATATCACTCTAAACTTCATTGACAGCTCTAAATATATGTATTCCCATTAGAAAACAATCATAGGTTATTTGTGTTTTCTAGGCTGTAGAAATAATTTCATATCAGTAATATGTATTAACACAGTAAAGTGGGCCTATATTTCTTTTTTAAGATAATTTTTGGGCATTTTAGGCCTTCATTTGACAGGACAGCTGAAGACATGAAAGGGGAGAGAGAGGGGGAATGACATGCAGCTGCGTCGAGGAGTAAACCTCTATATATGGGCACTCGCTCTACCAACTGAGCTATCTGGGCACCTGAGTGGGCCTATATTTTAATTATGATTAGCTGAGTTACATAAAAAGTACAGGTCATTTTAATTTACATACAAAATTAGATGACTAACTTTAAGTTTTTCTTGAATTCCGATATATATATATATATATATATGAAAATATCAGAAACTGATTCTTAATACTTTGGCGAAAACATGTCCCACTAAGAAAAGTGCCAATTCTATTGGAAATTAATTACATTTTCATGAATAAAAAGAATCAAGGTTATAATCAGGGGGTCCTTTGCACATATGTAAGGTTCTTTTATAGTTTTATTTTGAATTTTTATTAATTTAATGATTATTTGCTGGCCCATTGCCTACAAAATCAGTTGTCCTCGGATAGGAGATAATCATTTCAACTTGATTAACTTAACTTAACAACTTGATCTTTACCACATGAAATAGTACATTGTAATATGTTTTAAAAACTATAAACAGTGAGTTTTTAACAATATTAACTATTATTTTGTGGTTGCTCAAAATGTGTCCCACATATTCGTCACCACCGTCAGATATTTATAAAAAGCAATAAAGTCAGGCAACTAAAAGGTCAACTACATTCCTGAGGACCCCATTTTCAAACCTTCAGCTCTACTGCATGCTTCAAGATCACTCAAGCACCCTTAAATTTGCTATTTTCTCTTAAACTCTCTTTTGTATAAAAAATATTAGATTAGATTATGACATAAATGTATACTTTTTAAGAAGAGGTCTGAAGTAGCGAGCAATAGAGGGGAAACAAGATGGCTAATGTGAACAACTCATGCATATCATGTGAAAGATTAGGTTTTTGTCACCACCGTCAGACGTCACCACCGTCAGGTTTTCGTGGATATCCTCACAGCTGTGGTTCGGCCTTGAGGCTGCGGCCGAACCACAGCCATGAGCCCGTATTTATTGTGATCAACAATTATATTCTAGCCTCCGTTAAGGACTATTTGGAGGTTTTTGTCACCACCGTCGGACAAAAAACCTGACGGTGGTGACAAAAACCTACTCTTTCACATGATATGCATGCTCAGGATTGTTATTTTTTGGAACCAATGGTTAAATGAAGTTGTTAAGCAAGAAGCCATCTTGTGTGGTATACATTTTGGAATTGTATGTTGTTATGAGGCCACTGTCACCAGATTAGAGTCACCACCGTCAGTTTTAAAGTCACCACCGTCAGAGGGAGTTTTATTTGTTTTAAATGAATATGCTTACAATATGTTTCTTCAGTGCTGTTGAGTTATTCAAGTAAAAGTCTCTTTTAATACAAATATATGTTTGTTAAATAAAAAAACATTACTTTTTTCTATTTAGGCTTAAAGTAAACATTGTATGATGTTAGATCTTTTAGAGGAGTACACGTGAAACAGTATAAAAAATGAAAAAAAGTGAATATTCAACATTTAACAGCATATCTGTGTACAACAAATATCAGATAATGATTTAAAAACTCTAAATACATATTGGACCAAATAAATAAAACATAATATGCTTTTTATTGTGTCTGACGGTGTTGACAAAAACAAAGTAATAACTGAAACGTCTATTTTATGAAAAAAATACAAAATGAGGAGGTTGCACCAGTACATTGCTGAACAGCCAACACTTTGGTCTATAATGATATACCTTCAGATTTTGTAATTTAACTAACTTTTTATTTTCAAAATTAAAACCTGTTTTATCCAAATTCCCAAGAATCAGTGTTCTGCTTCCTAAATACTCACAAAACTGTAGAATGCTCCCTTTAAATTTCAATTAATTTGTTTTTAAACTTTATTAACAGAAATCACCGTACATTTGTGGGAATAGCATCCAGGCAAGAAAGATGTACATGCTTTCTGAACACTGATTGCACTTTGTATAAACACAGTAAAACAGGGCTAAATTTGAAATTCAGATTTCAGAAATCAGCTTAGTAACAAAATATATATTATGTATACACACATATATCTATTGGACAGATTCTGTGATTGTGCCTCTAATATTAATTGTTTAGTTAAAACTATATGCAAATTTTCATGTCAGACATGTTACAGTTGAAGCATCAAATTCTGCAGTGTAAATTAAAAGAGTTTGTGGTCTTGCAATGCTGCTTGCCCAACATTTTTACAACTGTATACAAGGTAAAGGGGACTGTACAGTGAAAACGAAGCTTTGCATTCATGTCCTTTATACATCTAGAAGTAAAAAGGGATTCAAGTCTCTCAGCATCAGCTTTGGGTATTTCATAACACACATATCTTTAGTAGCTTTAGCATCATATGTTGAGTAATTTAAGATCTATACAATATCATTAAATGTAGCCTTTGCAGCACAGTTAATTAAAAAATCAGCCATAATAGCCACATGATGTTCTGTAGTGTTCTGCAGTAATTTTCATTACTGATGATGCATTCTAGGAGTGTTGGAGCCTTAGTGTGTCCATACAGCCGTGTAAGGGGACCGTGGGACTTTTTGGACTAAGAGTTTTAATTAGCTGACAACATACCAGAGAGTGTAGCTTGGGGAACAGTGGGTTGGCTTGTCACTGGTGACCTCCTGTGGACAAACACATCATTACATCAGAGTGAGAACCACACGGTGCTGCCACCTGCTGGGGTTCAACACACATTCAGCATTACAGGATAAGGCAACAAAAGGCTTGGCTCACAGAGGGGGTATACATATTTTTATGTACAGTATGTTATTCATTTATATGCCCCTAAAAAGAGACCAATGGAGGAGTGCATGTCGAGATTAAAATGTCTTTGAATATTGAATAAAACTGCAATGTGGGAATCGTTTAAAGTGCATAAAAATATCCTTGTTTCATTTAAAATATTCAAGTATCCAAAAATAGTCAAAGACAAAGCCTTAGCTCTGCTCTCCTTTCAAGAAGCCTTCGTGGTTTCATAATTGTGTAGTGAGGGAGGCATTTTCAGGGCACAACACTGAATAATTATAGATGCTGATAATTTTGTGGTGCATTGCTTTATATATCATATTGACATGGTGCTAAAAGCATGCCAACTCAAGCTCCTTTTATCTGCTGCATTACAAAGGAGAATAATTTTAGTGTTATTGACCGTCTCCATCGTCTGGGTACAGAGACAGAGTCAGGGACATACATCTGAGGCATGATGTTCTCTGCACTCAGTCCTCAGCCAGCGAGTTGCAGAGATGCCAAATAATGCAGATCATATTTTCCTTGAGCACAGCTTGATAATCACAAACTGGTTAATCATGATGACAAAAGTGTTTCCCCACGGGAGCAAGGAGACATTAGCAAATACACACACTGCAAACTAAGCAGACAGTCGTGACGAGTGTAAGTGGAGGGAAGGGGTGTTTGACAGCATGATACTGACTTGTTAGTGGGTGTTGTGACATTGGCGAGGATGGTGAAGTTGCTTCTTACAGTTCGTAGGCTGGCCAACACCTGGGGGATGGATGGACAGCGTAGGAGGGAGAGAAGGAGGAGGGAGGGAACAGGAGGGAGGGGGACAAGTTCACTGCACTAATTAACCACCTTTTCTAGTCATTTACAGAAATTAAACATCTCAGAAAAGTAGCACAAGGAAAACATACCTGAGCAAAAGGGGTAACGATCATGTCTTCGGCGTGCCTGCAGGACAGAAGATGATAACAGAAAACAGCAGAATGAGATGAATGTGAGGGGTTTTGGCAGCTGAGGCACTTGGTATTAGTGTTTATATGAGAGGCTGTATCTGTGAAATGGATGTTTACAATGACCTATGTGGATCTAAACAGAGAACTAGTCCTGAGATACACCAATGGAAGGTTTTATCTGTGTTAAACTTACTGAAAGACAAGCCAGGAAACAACAACAACAATTAAACAACAATTAATGTTAAAAGGATTCATCATGAAATAAATAATTATAATATGTTTATTGGGATAATGTACAGTGGATGAAGGATATGTCGCGTGCGTATGCAGTGTGTGGACACTGCAGGTTTAAGAAACATTTTAAAATGCTGTTCATGTTCTGCTACGTGATGCTACGTGATGGATTCAGGATGATGGCCTCATGCTTACCCCTCACTGTTGATGGAGGAGTTGCGTGACATGGTTTTGGGGGATGTGTCGTAGTCTGAGTCTGAGCGGTACAGGAAGGACTCCCTGCGCTGGCTCTGGGGGAAAGAAGGGTGGAGCACCAACCCAGGACTCGCCTGCGAATCCATGGGACTGCGGCCTGGCGAGGGACCATTCTCTGAATCGAAGCTGAATAGTTTGAGAGGACAGGAAGGAAACTGGTTTTACATCTGTTAGCTACATTTACGTTTGTTTCGCAGCTGCTTCTCTTATCTCACAGACAAGATGAGCCTTAACATCCAAACACAAGCCACAGAGGCCATCCTCCTGTAGTGTTTCTAGATTCTCAGAGAGGAAGTTGAAGAAGGAGAGATGTGACAGATGATATAGCATGAACCTATGCAGCGTTGACTCTGATGTGCCGTTGGATTGGCAGACTGCCACCGGGCTGCCCTGAGAATTACACTTTACTGACAAGTCATTTTATTTTAAGTGAGCAAAATGAGCCACATCAACTGCAGCGTCTCTCTGGGCCAAAGTTGTCTGTCTGAAGACATGAGTGATAACAGAAAGGACACTTACACATTTCGAGACTGCTTATACTTATCATCAGGAAACATCAGCAACAAAGGAAAAAGAGACAAAGATATACAATATAACATCCAACCCAAAAATATTCTGCCAGCAGATCGCTGATTAACATTAAACCGAAAACACAAGGCTGAAACTAATCTCTTTTCAAAGACGAGCCAAGCCAAAGGGGACAGGGCAACATGTTTAATAAGTGTACTGTTACTCCATCATTTTTTTTTTTTCTGATCCCAACTTATCTGACAATATTTGTGAAAAGTATACGGCTTGAATTTTTTATCAGGTTTGTTATACACTAAAACTGCTACAAGACTTCAGATATACTTCAGATATAAGATATATAATAATGTGGATCTATAATTGTCTCTTTCAGACTGCAGTCAAATGTTGGGATGACAAGGACAGATGAGGAAGCAGGTTGCAGTGTATCTGCAGAATCTATTTTTAATGTTGGATAACTTTTATCTCCATAACACAACCCCACTTCTCCGAAACTTCTCAAACTTTGTCATCAACATAGTTATGAACGGTTTTCAGTTTGACTTCTAAAATTAAGCGTGAAGTGCGATCTTTTTAGAATTTACTTATAAATTGGCCAACTCCTCTTCCCCAGAAGGCTTTGTGAATGTGGCTACAGATCAAATTATCATTAAACAAGTTTCCCCGGTAATGAAAAACACATCAAAAACGTCTGCCAGGGGGACCTTCTGCAAGCTGCACGCGCTAATCCCCGTTTGTTTTTGTTTTTTGCAAACTTTGAGAGTAATTATGAGACATTCTGAATTTCAGCAAATCCCAAAATCTAATCCATCTGACTATGGTTATTAGAGTGTCTGCATGGAATAATTTACTCTGACATCTTCTTTTGGAAGTCGCATTACAAACATCTGTCTATAATGCTCACATCTCATCTGAGCTGATACAGAACAATCACAAATCACTACAGCTTCGTTTTAATAGAAATAGAGAAATGTTAGTGAGGACTTGGTCAAATGATAGATCAGCAGCTGGGATGCAGAACTGTACCTGCAAATACAGTGAGATGAGCGTCTGCGCTCCTGAATACTCCGGTTCAGTTTCATGCGTCGAAACAGAACAGAGCCCCCGTGTCCTCGAGATTGATCGCCCGGTGACACAGGTGAGGGGAGAGAGGGCGCAGGAGGTGGACCCTCAGGACTCTCCCACAACCTCAGTTGTCGTGTCAGCTTCCTGTGACTCATCGCTACCAGCTCTGGCCCTGGTGGAGCCGACCAGTTAAAGAAAACTCCCCCAGCCTCCACTTAAATCTGTCTGTCTCGCTCCGTTTGGCTGTCTGCCTCCCACGCAGTCCCCCTCGTCGACTTTTTAGTGCGCCGACTCACGTCTCAGGCAGACAGAACCGCAGCACCTGCCGTACGTGGTGCAAAGTGTTCTCAATCCAGAGCTGGTCTATTAACACAGGCCTGATCCTCCCTTTAGTCCTGCTCTCCCACGTGCCTCGTGCCTGAGGAGTCAAAGTGCATCAACATGCATATCCTGCCCTGTGATCCTCAGGCCCTGGATGCTTGAACTCCATTTCCCCCCTTCTCACATCCTCAGCCTGTGCAGGTTTGTTTGAGGTTTGTCTGTTCCTCCCAGACGAGAGCTCTTCTGATATTTCACCACCTCAGCTCTGTTTTCTGCTGCTGGGACCAGCCAGCCCAAACTGGACCTCTGTCCCCATCTGGTCTCCAGGTTGCTGTAGCTGCCGTCTCACATTCACAAACTCTCGAGACACCCAGGCTGCAAAAACAACTGTGATGATCTTTGTTAATACCCTAATTAGCCAGCCTTTTGCCCTTCACGTTGTATCTGTTACTTTATATCTCTTCCTCTCCTCTCCTTATCTTACTGCTCGCAGTTCCTCTGCAGCAACAGGAAGGCTGATCAGTAAGAGTAACAGACAACAGGGCGCTAGAGTAGAGCAACACACAGAGGCTGTGTAATGAGGATTTGAAGAGAAGATAGAAACAACCCAGGAAGAGGAGGAGAGAGGAGAGAAAAAAATCAGGGGGAAATGGGTTGACTCAAAGCCCTGTGTAAATGTTTACATGTTCTACCAAAGAGCGTGCAAGGTTTGCACCCAAAACATTTCTTATGTTGACATCAACAGCCTTGCTCACCAACAGCACTTTCCATGGACTTTAAATGTAGAAGACACCTTGCTACCTTAATATTCTCCATGATCAACAATTAGACCATGAAAAAGCTTTCATACAAGATGCATCAGGTCAACCACAAGTAATTCAGTTAGACAGCCTCAAGACCGATTTTTGTTTGGTTTTGTTTTTACACTCAGTCTACATGGTTTCTCAACAACACACTGCAACTCAAAAATGCTGAAATATTTGACGCAGTCTTAATAAAATCTGTTGAACCACTGCAGGTATCATCTTTGCTTGAAGCCCATGATGTGTTATTACTTTAATAATAGAAGGTATAGATTGTCACCAACGTATTACTGTAACTCATGGAATGACCAAAATGGCATTTGGCAACAACACTGTTGCCAAGTGTGGCAATTTCCTTTAAAGAGAGAACTAAAGTAGTAGTGAGCAAGTTATACATGAGAATTTCTCAGTAATGATTGCACAGCTTACTGCATCACATTCTTGTGGCACTGTCTAATATTCCACATCTTCGTAGTAACTTAACTGAGAAATGAAACTTACAGCTGAAGACGTTGAGTCATGGATGGAATATGCACAAAAACATACCTTTACAGTAATATAATCATCAATCAATTTTGTTTACAGTAAAATGTCAATTAACAAGCAGTCCAGTGTTTCAGTTTCAGATAATGAAGAGAAATGCCTTTTAAGATGTTCTAGTAATTTTAATACCTGTACTGTAGGTGAAAAATCAATAAGAACAGATCATACTTTCCAGCATCACATCTTAATTTCTGCTTGTCTGAATGGAAAACTCACTCCAAATACTTTTTGATTTTGGTGTGTTGGCTAACCTTTAGTCAGTGTTTGGAATACATATAGGGCATTTTAAATTTGTTGATTGGGATAATGTGCAGTTACTGTGGTGTGTGTGTGTGTGTGTGTGTGTGTGTGTGTGTGTGTGTGTGTGTGTGTGTGAGAGAAAAAAAATATTGTATGTCAGCCTGTCTGTTTGACAACCTACATTTGTGTGTTTATTTGCGACTATCACAAAACACAAAGAGGAAAGATACTGTATTTAAACTTTGCGTGTCCCAATTTGAATATACACTCTGCACATACCAAATGAGAGCACAAATGAGACGACTTGTAAATAGTGTCAGTTTTTCCCTCAGCCTCTTTCTGCAAGAGCAGTTCACAAACAAAAAAGCCAAGCAAAACCTGCTGCATGAATTCAGTGTTCCACCTTTGAGCAAGCAGCTTAAAGCTCTAGCACAGCGAAGAACACAGTAAAAGATAAGATGCCTTGTCAAGCTGTTTCCTCCTCTTCTCCTGCCTTCCACATTCAGTAGCATACCCTTTCTTCCGAGTCTCGCTTTTCCCTCCCTTCTTTTCCTGGTATTGTTTGTTTAGGACGCAATGGGAATGGATGGTGGCACTTGTCTTGGAAAGTCGATTATATAAAGGCCTCACATACAGCCTGTTTGAACAGTGCCTTTCAAAGACAGACTTTGGAAAAATGTCAAGAATTCTAATTCACATGACAGTCACTATTGTAATCCCTGGAGAGCTGATGAGGAGACAATTATTCTATCTACTATTAAATACACGAGTCCCAGCTCAATAATAGCTGGCGAAACCTCTCAAAGTGACTCATGCACACACACACACACACACACACAGGCAAAAACACCCCCTCCCCCCATGTTGCACTTAAGCACACACACAAAGATGAGCATTAACTCTGAAGCTCTTTTGTTTTCACTCAAACACTATAAAAAGGCAAACTAGATGCACAGACACACACAATCTGTACACAGGGTGATTATAAGCCGAGCTGTGGGCAGCTCTCTTGGTTTCAATATGTGAAAGCAGAGTCCTTGGAGTGTATCGCTGTGGACAATGACATGATGATCAGAGGTTTCAGAGGGAAGGGGATTTGTGTCAGCTGAGTGACTCCTTCTTATGGAAGATAACAAACTGTCTCTGTCAGGATGGAGAGGAGCACACTAAAACTGCTGTCTCTCATTCAGCCCTGCTACCTGAACTGCTTCACTCTGTTAACTCACTGGAGCTCTGTGACGCACGCCAGAGACAAACCTATGGTAATGCCTATGTTAACAACCCGACTCATTTTGCAAGACAGAGAGATATGGTCGCTGACTTGGAAAATGTAAAGCTCATTTATCCCATGTGCAGTAGCTGTGTAACATCAAGCTGAATTGGATTTTAAGAAAGAAATCTTACACACATGTATTACTGTGGTACTAATGTGGTTATTAAATTAGAATGATGCATCTTCTTACAGAGAGTCCTTGTGTGCAGAATAATCTGGGGAAATTGAACTATTCAGCAGTAGCGCTTCATTTTTTCTCTTCTCTGCACATTTCTGCAACAAAAGGGGGAGCTTGATTTCAAGTCATTAATACAGCAGGCTTCAAAGGGCTTTGGAGCTCTGAGTCAATGCAGCGATTAGTTTAATTAAACCTATAAGTCTTTGCGAGAGTGTAGAGGAGATTCACATACATCCCCTCCATTGACCCTCTCTTTCAATCGATTATCCATTAACAATCATCACAAGAAAGCCCCCGGATGGTGCTAGCATGCTGCCACATCAACATTTTCCAGTCTAGTTGGTGTCAGCTCTCCTTTCCCTCCATCACACTGTATGGTGCTGTTAATCAGGCCTCTCTGTCACTGAGTGAGTCGAGTGCAGATGTGAGTTGCGCATGCTCAGATTTAAACAGTTTATGGCATAACGTGTCATACTGAAATTTGTGAAATCCATAAAATAATAAACTTTTCTCATTACAAACAATAACAGAAGATGGAAATCATTTCAGAAACGTTTTAGCTATCTATGATTGTTTGCTTGCCAACGTTAGCTCAAAACGTCATTCAAGTGACAGCCTTTGTTGTGTTTGATTGCTAACTTGTAGCCAGCAGTGAACAAACTTCGTTATGTAGGTCCATTTTTATTGTATTGACATTACAGAAGTCTCTCGTTAGCTCGTTAGCAGGTTCTTGTAGGCTACTTGTCGCAAAGTGAGCCATGCGCAACTCACATCTGCACTCGACTCACATCGGGCAGTGACACTCTCTGAGGGGATGAGCCAACTCTCATTCATTTAAAACAACACTAGAGAACTTTTCCCGCTTCGGTCCCCCTACAGGTTGGAAGCGGAATTGTCCATTACATTACATTATGCAAGTTCGCCAGATCGGGTAGCGCAGTGGTTCCCAACCTTTTTCCTTGGCCGCTCCCACTTATGTCTAAGAAAAGCTGAGAAGAAAAGGTCTACCTCAACCTCAAACCAGATAAAGACTTGCGCCCCCACTGTGATCTTTGCCGCCCCCCTAAGGGGTGCCCGGACCCCAGGTTGGGAACCACTGGGGTAGCGGATCTGTAGTTCGAATGAACTGGACAATGTAATGTAATGGACAATTCTGCTTCCAACCTGTAGGGGGACCAGAGCGGGAAAAATTCTCTAGTGTTGCTTTAAGCTACTTTAAAAAACAAACAAAAAAAAACAGTCCCAGTCAATCTCTCCCCCCACCCCCTTTTCTTCATCCTCTTCAGTTCACTAAGTTAATGATTAACCAGCCTGAGTCCATCACCCTCTCTCTCCCCACGAGACACACACACACACACACTGAGTCCATACTCTCAGCTCAGTGAAGAATGACAGTTATTTCCTGCCTCCGCTTCCTCCTCTGCCAAGCAAGCACAGATGCTTATTTTCACGTGCAATTTCACCTCCCCCCGTCCCACGTCCCCTCTGTACACCCCCCACCCACCCATGAGCTGTGCCTCACCCAGGCATTTAGCACCTGGCTGATTGCTACCAGTGTGGGGGTGGTAGTGGGGGGAGTTGAAGGGAAGAGAAGCGGCCTCTTGCAAATTGGGAAAGGGTGCTACTTTTATAGACTGACCATATAATCACAGCTGTACTCTATTGCTGCGGTTGAATCATCCACGGATCTATGGAGCACATTAGGGTTTTTTATTATGAAGCACTCTGAGGCTGGGGCATGCTTTTAGGCCAACATGCCCGTAACTGACACGTCTCAAATGACATGTCCAGAGCAGGCTTGCCATTTCTTGCCTCGGCTTGCCCTTTGCGCCTCTCAGGCAATCACAAGAGAGATAGAAAGACAGAGCACGCTCAAGTCTGCTTACATTTTAATGTCGACATTTACAGTACGATGCACAAGAGGCAGAAGCTCTGAAGGGAAAGTGCTGGCGCCACGCCACATGGGCAAAAAGAGGGCATCTGGCCACTGGAGCTTCACAGAGCCAGGATGAGAAAAATATGACATACATGGAGGAGGGGAAAATACAAGGCAGGACACTGGAGCAGAAATTAACAGTGTGACAGTGATATGTTGGTCAGTAGTCACACTGTAAAATGTGATTTCTTTTTTTTTTTACTAACTCAATGGAATTAGATCAAATATTAGTCATCCCAATCACAACCCTATCATCTGTGTAATATCAAGTTGAATTGGATTTTAAGAAAGAAATCGTATACACATGTATTACTGTGGTATTAGTGTGGTTATTAAATCAGAACGATGCATCTTACAGAGAGTCCTTGTGTGCAGAATAAGCTGGGGAAATTGAACTCAAGCTTCGTGACTTCTTGCAACCTGGCAACTGAACACTCATTAAACTCATCAATTATGTTATCCAAGAAACATCATTATCTTACTAGCATATTTCCCAGCATACATCGCATTTGAGCTCTCCAGAAACCTTTAGGTTACTTAACGTAACCCCGGTTCTTTGATAACAGAGTGAGGTGTTTCACTATGGAAATCACCTCGGCGTGACCAACTACGGAAGCTCCAGTGACACCATGTCTGTCCGTGACAGAAAGGTTGAACTGTGCTAGGGCCACGCCCCCTCATATAATCACAGTCGACCAGCTCCTTACAAATCATTCCAGATAGGTTTCTTTCTGTGTCTCTGCAAGGATGGACATGTTGGTGAAACACCTCACTCTGTTATCAATGAACCGGGGTTACGTTAAGTAACCTAAAGTTCTTTTTCTAACTTCGTTCAGTGTTTCACTATGGGAGATATAGACCACTCCCGGATTGCATGAATCTCTCAAAGTCAAAATCATATTGAACCGAGAGTCACACTGACCCTGGCGCCGTAGCCTCCAGCACAGCATGTGCCAACGACGGTCCGTAAACATCCAGCCTGTAAAACCTCACCAAAGTGTGAGACGTAGCCCAGCTTCCCCGCCCAAATTTCCTTTACTGACACACCCCTGAAAAGGGCCCATGAAGTGGCCATGCCCCTTGTGGAATGAGCTCTCAGGCCCTGGGGGGCCTGCAAACCTTTACACTCATAGGCCAATGATATGGTCTCCACAATCCAGTGGGACAGCCTCAAGCGGGACAATGGCTTGCCCTTATGGGAAGTAGCCCAGAACACAAACAGCTGATCCGCTTTTCTGAACCCAGCCGTCCGACTCACATACATGTGCAAAGCCCGGACACATAACGAACATAATGAAGTCTTTGCTCCTCTCCTGAGGAGAAAGGAGGCCGGTGAAAAGCTAAAAGCTCCACAGAGACACCTATAGGCTGACTCCACCACCTTAGGCACAAAGGCTGGGTTGGGCCTCAAACAGACTTTAGAGAGCCCTGGGGCAAACTGCAGACAGGTAGGGCGAATAGATCAAGCCTGTAAGTCACTTACGTGCTTTGCAGTGGTTAAAGCCAAGAGCACAGCTGTTTTAAGAGAGACAAATTTCATCCCTACTGCTTCGCTAGGCTCAAACGGGTGATGAGAGAGGGCGTCTAAGGGCGCTGACACACCAGGCCAATTATCGGCCGTTAGACAGTCTGGCGAGGTCAGTGACTCAAATCTGTTCGGTGTGTCCCATGCCGTCGTCCGTCTGGGGGGCTGTCGGCGTTCATTTTGGCTGACCTGACATGTTCGGTCCGCGGCAGGGCAGTCGGGACTCACCCGGAAATGACGAGCCGGATGAGGTGACTAGAGTCTCTCAAAATCGGATGAAAACCTTTTAAACTGACCTTTGTTGAGCTGAAATGAAGACAGATTCAGCAACTGCATGGCCTATTTCTTGCTTAAAATGTTTTCAGAAACCTGTTTCAGTGAACTATTTTAGTACAATATGAGATCGTATTCTGAACGGCTGCCATGACAGTCTGGCTTTGAATTTCTGGAGAAAACAAACCCATGTGACGCGTTCGTCCAATCAGCTGCCTTGGGCAACATTACAGATTAGTGCCACCTGCTGTTATGGAGATGTATTACGTCTCGTCTCCTCTCGTCTTTTTGGTCTGTTCTGTGGCAGTTTTTTGGACCTCGGGGACGCGACTGATCATATCGACGGGGTTTTCTGTCAACGGTTGGCCGTCGGCTATA
The DNA here is from genome assembly GCF_010015445.1 of Perca fluviatilis. Lineage (NCBI taxonomy): Eukaryota > Metazoa > Chordata > Actinopteri > Perciformes > Percidae > Perca > Perca fluviatilis. The sequence continues at coordinate 16,798,124 of NC_053126.1, read as the reverse complement.
TGTGTCTACACCTTAACACGACCGACAAATCCCACAGAGGAACCAGGGGCCTGGAAACTGGGAGCTTGCGGCGTGCCCCTTTCATAAAATGACAAACTAAGGGATGTTGCCCCGCCGGCTTATCCCCGAAACCCACTTGACAAGCTGAGACAACAGCTAAGTACACCTTAATTGTCGAAAAAGCCTTCCCTTTATCCATCAGGTACTGCAGGAAACACAGCAGGTCCACCACAGAACACTGAAAAGGGATGGTATCCCTATGTTCGCACCACTCCTCAAAATGCTGGATGCGGCCCTTGCACTCTGAATGGTGTCAATGACCTGCTCTGGCAGGCCTGATGCATTCAGGTTCCACCTCTTACAGGCCAAGCCCAGAGCGCTATGCAGTCTGGGTGAGGGTGATAGATCTCTCCGCCCGATTGGGAGAGAAGGTCTCTGCGTATGGGGAGAGGCCACGGCTCTCCTGCCAGGAGCTGTATTATCTCTGCTACCCAACGCTTGGATGACCACCGCGGCGCTATCAGGATTAGCAACCCTCTCACCCTCGCTAGAGTGGGGGAGATCAGACTGAGTTGGGGGGGGAGGGGGGAGGCATAGAGTAGCACGTTTGGCCATGGGTGGGTGACAGAGAGACGAACACTGGACAATGTGTGTTTTCCTGTGAGGCGAAGAGATCTACAGCTGCCTGACCGTATCTCTGCCAGATCCGTTCTACCACCTGTGGGTGGAGGGTCCACTCTCCGTACAGAGGATTCCCCTGTGACAGGAGCTCTGCACCTGTACTCCATGAACTGTACTCATTACCGTTCATGGAGTATTACAACAAAGTCAAGTGACCAAGTCAATTAAAACTGAAAAAGTCTTACATTAAAACAATGGCCAAACAGAACAAACCCATTAACTTGTTCATTTAACACAGAATGTAAATGGCTGGTCATTTTTAAGTAGAGTGGGTAAATTAATGTTTTTACAGCCCGACCTCCCTCAGATCCACCCCATCCACTGCCCCGGCCCTGTTGTCTGCTTCAGGCCTAGCCTCTCCCACCTATCCACCTCTCTGCTGCGCTGTGGTCAGATCACAGAGCCGGGGATTACAGCAGATTATCCTGCCCACAGGATCACCAACCCCTACTCCGCCCAGCCAAACACAGAGAGCCGGCCTCAGCCTCTGAAAGTGCAGAACACATGCCTTTCAGGAAGAACCTGGGGGGATTGGCCGCAATCACACACCTGGCAAATGCCACAGGAAAGGGATTTATTTTATGGTCTACACTAGACAGGATAATAAGCCTTTATTCCGCTCAGCAACAGGCCCTCCACATTGTGAAAGGACAGCCACTGCCAGCCCTTTTAATCTATTAATGCACTGTACAAAATAAATTCTACCGGAATTGAGTGGTTCACATTAGACACACAAAGCTCTTAGCGCAGTTTTTTCTTTCACCTGAGGAATTTGGGCTCCATTGCTCTGTGGATTGTCTTACACTTTATATTCTTCGAAACCCACCAGAGGCGTCTGTCACTTTACATCACCATCAGCAGATCTCTGAACTCCAGAAAAATCACAGGAGTCTCTCCTCAGGTGGAGACTGACTCCTTCTGCCACCGTCGTCGTGTCTGCTTCACGGGTTTGCTCCACTTTCAACTCTGTTTAGATGCAACTTTGTGACATGGCCTACAGCACAGCACACGGCTGTTGTATGTCACATTTCAATTGCAACAATACAGTGGAGTAAGAAAATATTATAGGCCAATCACACATTTTTTGTTGTGCTGGTTCTGTATCTCGAGCACATAGGATTTGATTTGAAACAGTGAGGTTAAAAACACGGCTCCTAGCTTTAATATCAGGGTGTTTAGACAACAGGCGAACAGTGTAGAAAATTTTCTTTTTTTTGGTCAGAGGACAGAAAGTAATTCAACCACTCAGAATTAACATTCATGTTTTACATTTGGATGCAAACCCTTGCAGATCATAGTGTAAATCTCTGCCAGGCCTGTACTGCAGCCATCTTTAGTTCTTGCTTGTTTTGCGGCCTTTTTGCCTTCAATCTGGTCTTCAGGAAGTCAAACACATGCTCAGTTGAACTGAGTTCAGATGAGTGTCCTGGCCAGTCAAGATTAGTTCACTATTTGGACATAAACAATGATTGGTTGTCTTGTCTGCATGTTTAGGGTCATTTTCCTGTCGGAAAATAAGGTGACTTTGTATGCAAGGAGCCACAGATCTTAACAGACACTGTCTTGGAGTAAAGCCAAAGAAATGAAAATCCTATTTCCAACTGCTCTGTGTCTCTGCAAAACATTTTTCTGCTGTTGTGTGTTGCATTTTTGCAGCATGTAATAGAAACAGGAGGCCACAAGTTCAGCACAGCTTGTATTTATTTCAGTTGCGTTCTCGTTCTGTATCTCTTGTGTCTTCTATCCATCAGTGTTTCTGCCTGTCACAGTGTCTTTCTCACTTTCTCTCCTTTCTAAACTGCAAAATGATTAATTACATCTGAGATTGGGCACACCCAACACCAGCAGGAACTCATCTTTCTCCTGCTTCTTCCTCGTCTTCACTCTTCATCCTTGCCCCTACAGGAGCTCCCTGCTGTTTTATATGTAAATCCCCCTTATGATCCCAGAGGCCGTTTAATGTGAATGGTAAGTATTCAAGAATCGCGACTCACAACAAACACCCAGCTCTTTTTATAACCAGCGTTTCGATTCCCAAATATCAGGGGGTTAACCAGAGGAACTGTTTGTTTAATGAGCATTGTTACTCTCAAAAAGTAGTGTTTTGTAGTAGGTGTGTGTTACAGGATCTCCACTGTATTTCTCCACCCCTCTGCTGTTGTAGAGACTGAGGCTGGGCTAAACAGATGGATCTGCTGACACAGAGAACCATCCTGAGACATGACAGATGGAGAGACGTGTTCAATTGGTGCTCTGTTTAGTTTCCTTCTCCTCGTCGCGGAGAGTAACTGTTCTGCAGCAGCGAGAGCAATAGAACGATATGGATTTGCTTTTGATGTTTAATGGAGTTTCTCAGAGAGGAGACGCTAGCAGACGGGGGTGTGATGGAAAAAAGGAATAGGGGTCAACAAGATCAAAGCCAGCTGAATAATGCTCAATGAACGAGATTTTAATTGCACTGACCAGCATTCCTAAAAAGTGGAAGAGTGCTCTTACAAAACCCAATTAGTACACATTGTGGAGCAGAAATGATGAAGAAAGAAACGACTGAGAGAAGCTGGAAATGTGAGCTGGACTATAGAAAGTAGTGATAGCCCTGGTGTCTCTACTATACCACCAAATCCATAAACCTCCCTCCCCATGTTGTGGCCCCCCTCCCTCCCCAACAAGCCCACACAAGGAGTGGTATTTTTAGAGCATCACCCTATCTCTGAGATGGAGCGCGTAACTCCCTCTCTGCAGGCTGGGGCTGCTGGGCCTCTTTTATTTTAATCCAGACTAGAGAGAGATGAAGTGCGAGAGAGAGAAATGTGAGTCATACAGAGCTACCTTTGTGTCACCATCTATCTACTGTATCTATCTATCTATCTATCTATATACCTATCTATCTATCTAATGCTGTGCGTTTCATAGCCTGAAAATCAACATATTTATTCTTTAATTTTAAATTCTGTCATATTTAATCCAATCTCGAAGTGAAATGCAGACTAATAAGCAGTCTTGGTATCCAATTCGTCATACATATTCCGCAGCACAAAGATGGTTGGCTGTGTATTACCCTGGAATGATAGATAATTACTGATATAATGTGAGGCAAAAACAAATGCTGGGCAGGGTGCAGCTGAGTGAGAAAGCGTACAAGGTTGATTTGCACACACAGTGAAATGGTCCATTTAGCTTGATGCTCTGGCTCTGACTCTGTACTGTAATGCATTCATGGCGCGGCTGAACAAAAGTGAGTGCACCGTGGAATTGCTTCTCCCTTGTTCACATTGTTGTTTTGTCCTTCATATTTAACCCCATGTAAAGCAGTGCTATACAGTAAGGAAGTGGTTTAAAAAGTAAGGCAGTCTTAAGTTAGTCCCAGTTAATGAATACGACTAGAAAAACAGTCAGCACTATGAAGCAAAACCAATTTTACTTTTACAAAAGCCCATAACTATGGTCATAATCCATCATCATTTGGGTAGGGACCGAAAGAATATGATCGCAGATACAAGCAGCCGAAATTAGATTCGTCTGTAGGGTGCCTGGGCTCACACTTAGAAAGCTCAGACATCCGGATGGAGCTCGGACGAGCGCCACTCTGTCAAAAGGAGCATGGTGAGGGGGTTCGAGCATCTGATTAATATGCTTCCTCCCTTTGGAGATCTGCAACAAGTAGGAGACCCCGGGGTAGACCCAGAACATGCTGGAGAGATTGTATCTCTCATCTGGCTTGGGAGTGCATTGGGATCCCCCAGGAGGAGCTGGACAATGTTTGTTTCCCTTAAACCCTGTTTTCCTTAAAAAAAAAAAAATTTAAATAGTTTTCTGTTCACTACGGTTATTTTTTGGTGAGGTTCCATGAATTACTTGTTTAGGGAAAGATCATATCATATTTATATATATATATATATATATATATATATATATATATATATTATATAGTATAAGGTTACAACAGTAACTATGTGGGTAAGTTAAGGAATGATTGTGGTCATGATTACTGTAAAAGAAACCAACGTTAACTTGGTAGGTAATGGGCGGGCTCTCGTGTTAAAGTCGAAAGTAGAAGTTTTGTTGACCCATGATATTCATGAGGGACTACAGTCTTAATTACAAAATTAAAAACTGTACTGCAATTATTGCTGTTATAATAGGCATTAACTAGGAGAATCATGAAAGCAAGAGAACAATAAGAAAATCATCCTGGAGATAGCAGTTAGATCATTAGTGATGACAAGGCAGGATTATGTGTGTGGATTTATTTGTCCTAAAACTGCCCCAGGGTCATTGCCTTGCAGCGGGGCAGCGAATGTGACATGCTTTTCTGATGAGTCATACTGTACAGTATGTCTTTCATTTTTATTCATATGTTATTTAATTGCTTCCCGTCCCTTGTATTCACTTCCTTTCCTCACATCACGCATCTGTCTGACTCTATTCTGTCACACTTTAGTGGTCAGACTGGAGAGGTTGCTGTTTTGACTATGCTAAATAAAAGCTAAGAGACATGTCAACAAAACTGGAAAAGATGGATACATTTTGCTTTTATTTGCGGTACTGTTTATCTGTGCTCCTGTTGTCTTTTTCCATCCCCTTCTACATTTGTTTTTCTGTTCCATTGACCACTGAATAATGTGTTCTTATAATGAATCTTAGAGGTGCACATGATAGTTGATAATGTTGTGTTCTCCTACTAATGGGAACAGAAGCAGGACATGAATAACAGATTTTGAACAGAAAATTGAGTGAACCTGGGGAGCCAAGTGCTCCCTAACTGATGGCAAAATTATGGAGGAAAAAGCTGTGATTGGGTAATGGGGCCTAAACGGCATGGTAGAAAAGGCAGTCTGAGTCTAGCAAACCGTTTCCAAAATGTCAGAGTCTGGGAATATGGGCTGTGAAAATCAGCAGTATGTCCAAACAGAATGGATGTCTCCCACTCTGCATGTCCCCAGACACTTTCCGTCTCACAAAAGCTTTCGCACAAGCACATGAAGATGTTCAGCCACGCTAGCTGTGCCAGTGCGGCTCTTCAATGAGGCTCCTTTCACAGATCAGAATTTGACAAAAGGGTTGCACAAGCGCTGTGCACTGCGGTTAACTATCACTTTTCCACTGGCAGCTACAGAAGGCCTCACATGCATAATATGGAAACTGCTGGAAAAGTCAGGAAGCAAAGTGGGGGAAATTCATGAGGATTTCAAGCCAGCGGTTGCTGGAGCTTCGTGACGGCACAACATTATGGTGACAAATGCTTTACCATCATGATGAACACATCTTTAGGAGATGTGCCATGCCCTGCGGGGTGCAAAAAGAGGACATTACACACACACACACACACACACACACACACACAGACACAAGTCTTTCACATTATTTCTCACTCTTGCTGCCTTGACATAAACACACATACATGTACACAAACACACACTGACACACTGATGCTCAACCAAATGTAGACGCTGCCACACTCAATATCTTCCTTATACATATTGAAATACAGAATGGAAACTGAAATAAAGCTCAATAAAACACTGGGGGCTGAGGCTGGTTTGGTTTAATCTCATTACACTGAAAGCCTGAGGCCTCTCTTCTTCTATTTATAGCACCCTGAGAGAGAGGAGGGCCAACATTCATGTACACAACATCACTGGCTTGTGCAACTGCGGCCGCGAGTGGCAAGGGACACGACCAATCGCAGACAGGTCTTGCGTCAAATTTGATGTGACAAAATACACAATTGCCTATGATCTGTGAAGACAACTGCGTTCATTCTCTATTCTCCAAACACATGCGTGCTTCCTCATTTGCCACATTTACCTTCTGTTCCTTTCCGCTCTGCTTATCTTCACACCTTCTCCCTGGTGTCGGCGCCCCACCTGTTTGATGCAAAGGAATGGGCTCAGGGGTTGTCTATTAAAGCAGGCAGCATCTATGTGCAGGGGAGCACCCGCTTCTTCGTCTTGTTCTTTTTCCTCTGCATCTTTGATTACACCCATATGTTTCTCTGGTATTTTCTGGTACTCAGACTGAAGATGAGGATGAAAGTTCTTTGATGGATTCTGCTGGTTTTGGCCACTTTCAAGTATGTGCCTTAAGAATATGCTGATGCAAACATCGAAATGATTAGGCCCTCTTGCTTAGGGACACTTTGAAACTTTTGCTGGGCACTGTCAATGTTACTTTGATCAACCCCCCCCTTTTTTTTTTTTTCAAAAAAACACCAACAAAAAAAAAAAAAAAAAAAAAAAAAAAAAAAAGAAAAAAAAAAAAAAATTTTTTTTCTTTTTTAACAAAACACCAAAACCCCAAACCACACAAGTAATCACACTATAAGACCCTTGATACACACACAACAAAAAGAGAGAGAGAACTCGGACTAGGGCCTCACTGGTGTTAATTACTTTGCCTTTGTTGGGGGTAAAATACACCTCCCAGTCTACGTCAGCATCATTAGAAACCCTGTATAATGGAGAATGTTACTTCCAGTGAGGAACATGCTGTCTTCACTTAGAGACTATTTTTACATAGGAGTACAAAGGAATGATAGAGTCACATGGTGCAACGACAATCACCTGAGACTCAATATGCGCTCAATATCAGCAAAACCAATGAGCTTGTAGTGGACTACCAGAGGAACAGGAAAGAACACAAGCTGTATGACAGTAGACAATGTTTCAAATATGGATGTTGCTGCAAAGAAGCTACAAATTCCAAAACGTGGGTGCTTCACACATCTTTTACTGAGCAGCATAAAAGAACACAAACAATCACTACAGTTTGAACGTGGGCATCCAAGATTACCATACTGTCACCAACTCAGTATCCGACCAAATGTGAAATATGGTCACAATCTCCCGTTCTGCTCCTGAGTTATGGCGTTGAATAATGGCCAGAATAGCTTTTTTGTAGAACATTATGATGTCAAAGTCAAGTTGACCTTTTGGATATAAATGTCATCACATCATAATTTTATCTTATTAGACATTTGTGGAAATTTGTCATAATTAGCGTATGAATTCTTGAGTTATGTCCCAAAATGTGTTTTTGTGAGGTGACCTTGACCTTTTACCACCAAAATCTAATCAGTTCATCCTTGAGTCCAAATCGACGTTTGTGCAACTTTAATGAAATTCCCTTGAGGCGTTCTTGATATATTGCTTTCACGAGAATGGGACGGAGAACGTTGGAGAAGTTGAAAACATTATGCCTCCATCCACCACGGCTGTCGCCAGTGCAGAGGCATAAAAACATCCAGATCTCAAACTGAAAAGTAGAGCATCAAATGAAAATGCCATCCTGAACCCTCGGGCCACACTTCTTCTTTTCCACTCTGTGCCCTCCAACAGCCTGAATGTTGAGTGTTAATGTGTGAACATGAACATGACCTACAAGAAATAGGCTCACTGCTCTGACAAAACAGGTTATGCTCCAACGTTGATCTAGGAGCAGTCAGAAGTTGGAACAGCAGCTCTTTTTTCTCACAGAGGTGTGCATCAGCCTCACACCACACCTTAATCAGTCGGCTATAAATCATAAGCTGCTTCATGCATTATGTAAAGTTCTCAACTGTGCCCACAAACCTTGTTGCAGTTGCAAAGATTGCCAGTGTTTTTTATATCTATATTCCTCACACAGACCTATTGCATCTGTTTTGTTTTCATGGGTTTCTGAATCACTCTGTGTCAGTGACGATACAAATTATTTTGCCCAGACTTAGACAGGAAGCAACAAGCATTATGTATTCCTAAGCAGAAGCCTCAGCTGGCATCAACACATCAACAGTGACATACTGTAAAAATACACTGTAGTGTGCACACAGGTACCAAGCACTGCACCTCGTTACATATTAGTAGGCAATAATACATGGAATTTTAAGCCCTCACAGTGTCACATATTTTGGAAAAATTAATAATTTCAGTAACGGAAACAAATTACATGGTGATAAAATTATACTCTTATACAAATCGTCTGGATTGTTTCAAGACTGCTTTGTCATAAAGCTAAAAGGAAGCCTTTAATTGACTAATCCGTTATCCAATAATCTCTCACTTAAACGCCGTTTGGACTAAAGTGGCCCTGTTTGAACTGGATCCATCTCTAAATACTTTATCTAGTGTTTGGCAAAATCCAAAGTTATGTATTGTAGATCTCCCCTTTTTTGGAGGGATTGGTTGAAAAATGGAATTGTCACAATGGGGGATATGTATCTCGGTGGCATATTGAAATCCCATGAGGCTGTTGTAAAGCAATTTGGAATCCCTAGGTCTCAATTAAAAAAAAAAAATAATTTTGATATCTGCAACTTCGCCATCTGTTGCTGGAGATTTTTGGATCCAGTTATTCAGTCCTGAAGACACCAGAATGGTTAGATAAGGTGTTATCTACATTTGCTGCGTGGACAAATGTTGTCCACAATCGAGAGTCTGGACTTTTCCCGGTGGGCCGGTAGTGTTTCGAGGCCGCGAGGGCCGGTCTTATAATAGTTATACATTGCAAGCTCTTAGCAACACCATCCGGCGGCCTGGTGTGCGACCACTGCCCAGCTGCTGCCAGGCTGCTGCTAGGCCGCTGCCCAGCCGCTGCAAGGCCGCTGCTAGGCTGCTGCTAGGCCGCTGCTAGGCCGTTGCTAGGTCGCTGCCCGCTGGTCAAACTGTGCAGCCTCTGCTCAACCCGTACGGCGGGCCGCAGCAGCCTCTTATTTCAATACAAACACGGGCTAATCAGAAAGCACTAACGGTCTCAACCATGTCTAGGATTTTCAGAAATATAGGGGGATCAGTGAGCGGTCCCTCCCCTAATGGCATAGCCCTGGTCGGCCTATGACATAAAGCCATCGAACACCTCTTTTTTTCTTCGTCACGTTTGGAAGTCTATCGGTAACATTAACAGACAGTGTGTGAGTCTAATGATGGAAAGCCAAAAAAGAAAAGGGAAAGGTGGCGCTGAGATGGTCAGACTCAAAAGGAAAAAAAGGGATCGTGTTGTTGTGCTGTGTGTTGTTCATTCATTCATCATATGAACATTCCCCTCCCATAATGAAAGCCAACGAATTCTCTGTCTCATATTTTGAGATCTCTCAAGCAGTTAAGCAAAGGCTGAAGTGTGTCCTTATTATTGTTTTTTACAGGCAAATAGATTTGTACATCATCTGCAAAACAATGGAAAGAAATGTTATGTTTTATTTTTAAATGTGTGGAATATTGAAGTTTAACTTCATGGAAAAGGTCAGGAGCCTTCTGGGTATTATTCTATGCTTATGCAGAACCTGGGGGGATGGCGCCTGGAAAGCCCTCAAGAAGACATGGGAAAGGGATCTGAGTATTACACTGGATGATGAGGAGTGGGACAGAATTTGAGGGTGCACCTCATTCAGTTCAAGATTACTGTATGCATCACTTCTATTGGACTCCCTCCAGATTGTTTAGAATTGGTCTAAAAGACACACAAAATTGTTGGAAATGTAAGACAGAGAACGGCCAATTAATTCATGTCCTATGGTCCTGTGATTAGGAGGTTCAGGCAGGGACGGGAAATGGTCATGTTGTAAAGTATATGTTTTGTATGTTGTTTCAAAAACAAACAGTAAAAACAGTAATGATATAATATATAATAGTATAACACTCACAGGAGCCAAGTACTTTTACTTTTGATATTTAAAATACATTTTATTGTTTGCATACTTTTACGTAAGTAAAGGATTGAACTGCTTGCAAGATACAAGTTTTTCATCCAACAGCTCAAATGACAATAAATCTTTGCTGGCTGATTATGTTTTTTTGCTTTCCAAATCAGCACACTATGAAACATTTAGTGTCACATTAAGTGTTATTGTGCAGCATTTTTTTCCAATCAAGATTACACAACAATGGTGGAGCTGAGTCAGACCAAAGGACAGAAACAAACCATTGCTATATTCCTGTCTCAGGCGTACTTTATGTCGGTCAACATTGTCTTACCATAGAATGATATATAGGCATATATGAGTATGATTTAGAGAAGAACTTCTGAACAAAGCTTTTGTCATACTATCTGGGACTGGGCCACAGTGTGGAAGTCTGTGACATGGTACGCCACTATTAATGCCATCTGTCCCTCTTCTCTAAGCAAGACTGACACTCTTTCATAATCATCCAGTGAATCTGAAATTCTGCCAGTAATTTTGGGCAACAACACAGTCCTGGGGCAAGAGGTCTGGAAGTGATACCTCAGAAGAGACGTTGGCATCAGCAGGCAGTTGAACGAGCATGCAGTCTTCATCTGTGTCTGCCTGTGCCAAGCATGGTCTCCAGGTGCACTCCTCCATCCCTTTTTTGCTCTGATTCGTTGTGAGCTCTTTTTGTGAACAAGGCTCTCCCCTAACGTACCTCACATTAGTCTGATATGGCGCTCTGCTTGACAGGTGTACTCTACTTGTTCTTTCTGCTCCACTATGTGTGTGTGTGTGTGTGTGTGTGTGTGTGTGTGTGTGTGTGTGTGTGTGTGTGTGTGTGTATTTGTGTGTGTGCGTGTGTGTATATGTGTGTGCGTGTGCGTGCGTGCGTGTGTGTGTGTGTGTGACAGAGGGGTTGTCAGTCTCAGTTATTCAGCTCTGCGCTAAGACAGCAGCCTAAAGCACATTTCAGCAGGGTTGTCCTCTCAGTGCTTTCACTCTGTGCCACAGAAGCAGAGAGCACCAACTGTGTCTGGATTGTGGTCTGTCTCACCTGCTGGGACGCGACATGGACTCAATATCCTTGTTCACACGTCTGCCTTGTAAAGAAATCTCACACAGAACGTCCATCATATAACAGTTTTTTTTCTCAAGAAGAGCTGTTTGCTGAGAGGTGAAAGACTACCATTTATTTTGAAATTGAATACACCGCACAATTTAAATTCTCCTGAGTCTCAGCAGTTTGAAGCGGATGACTTGATTACACTAAAAAGGTTTTTCCTTTCAGTTCCTCTTAGCGCCTATGGGCTTGAAAAATAAATTACTATTACTACTACGAAAAAGCTAAATTTTATTTTGCGACATAAGAAAAGTAAATCCAAGGAAAAAGTTCATTCTGAATTCACACAGGATGGTTTTAAGTTTGTATTTTCATCGCACAGCATAATTATTAACAGTTTTTCCTTCAAATATGAGGCTCTTTGATGCACGGCTCTGTTTGAACTCCCTCTTTAACGGCAGCTGATTGCTAACCATATAATGAAGGTGTTTGTGTCTACTATGCCCTTGAAGTCTGTGATTTTTCAGGTAACGACTGGATCATGAAGAATGAAAAATGACATCAGTGTAAATTACCTTTAAGGAGAAAAATATAGAAAGAGACGAGGCACTGCACACTGTCAGTGGTGGGCAGTTCATTCCACCACTGGGGATATGAAGGTTCAAGGGGTGAGAGACTCTGCAAGCAGCTGATGATCTCAGTGGACAAGAGAGTGGGATGAAATGATAGATAGATTTATGATAGAGAAACTGTGTGCTTAATGCTGCTGTAAGCAAGAACAAGACTATCAGAGTGAATTTCATAAGCTACAGGGAACCAGCGAGATGGCCACACAATAGAGAGACAAAGCGGAGAACAGAAATAGAGATGGAATCAATGCTCCACATTTACACTGGGGTGAAATGAAGCACTGGGAGGATAGAGGATCAAAAAGAGAAAAATGCAGCAATCAAAGGCTGTAATTTTTATGGACAAAAGAGTGATTCAAGAAATATTATTAAATGGCCAGCATGAGGCTTAACACAATCACACTTGTGAGAGAGGAAACTGTTGCATTATAAACTGTGGCCAAAAGTTCCATTAAGGGGGTTTAATGGACATGACAAACATGATGAAAAGGAATTAAGGACTGGGTGCTGTTTCAGACAAAATGTAAGCAGACTAGCTGCACCAAAACTGGGTGATATTTGTTGGTCACAGGTGGACTTTGGATTTTTGATGCCATGGCTCATTTTGTTTCTTTTTGCTGGGATCCTTGCCCATCCACACAAAAACAAAAAGAACTGACTTGTGTATCATCGCTTCAAGAGGATTCAGTGTGAAAGTAATTAAAATGCAAAGATGCCAAGGTTTCTAGCTGTTTCACGAAGCAAACTGACTGTGCTAAATGTGGTTATGTGGCCTAAGTATGTGAGGAGCCTGTGAAAGCCTCCTCCTATGAGACGAACACAAAGAGGGACCTTGGATGAGCTGCATACATCCCCTTTGAGTGAACAAAATGTACAGTGTCATTGCACCAAGATCTCAGCAGGGTTTTACCTGAGGTCTCTGGGATCTCCCTGAGCCAACCAATAGCGACCACCGTTCCAGTACATAAACTGTCTCCAGATACTAATTAGCACCGAGAGTAGTGAAAAAAGCACAACGTATTCACAGAAGAGTGCAATCTGTAGCTTAAACAGATGGTTCCACTACGCAAATGAGATAAGCGTTCTATTACTTAATGCTATTAAAACACATTTGTTGGGATAATTAATGAATACTCTCTACGTACGCATGAGGCTTTTTTGTTTCTAGAGTGTATAAATGTAAATGTATGATCAACAACAAAATACAGCTGTTGTGGTAATTAACTGGAGCTGTACCTCATTATGAACTAAATTATTATGGCAGCCGGCCAGTCAGGAAGGCAAAAGAGCAGCTCCAGCTTACAAACAGCCCTGGATCTCAGCTTGGGGGAGAAAAAAAAAATGCATGTGTAAAGACACATGCATGAAGTGGTAGGTGAGGGAGGGAGGGAGGCAGGCTTTGGCTGGAAAGTGTTGCAGAGGACTGAACCAGCTCTGTGCAGTTCTTCAACAGAGGTATGTTAATATTCACTTTCTCACCTTATAAACATACAAGTCATGATGCATATCCAGTGGGATCTACTACATACTGACAAATTATACAGTCAAGCCCATCAGTGCCTGTAGGCTTTGCCTTTTTTGGGAAAATGAAATCTATTCTACAAATGCACAAAACAAGTAACCATAGCAACAGAATTGCGGGAAGAGCTGTTACTCATTCAGTGTCAGTCAGTCATCTTCCTGTTGGAACTTCCTAGAGCATATTGGGATGGGACCTGATGACTGATACACTCATATTAGCATCCTCTGATAAAAGGACTGACAAGACGGTCGAACAAAAGACACCGGGGGTGGGAAGAGGAGGCAGACTGACACTCTTGGGGGGAAGCTGATTGCCACTAAGACTGCCATTTTGTGGGATACAACATAGAGACAAAAATAGACAAGTGAAAACAGTCACAGACAATGATTCTTCAAACAATTATGCTAAACAACACCCAGAATCCCTCTTGTATGCTATCCATCCCTCGACTGGTGACTGTTGGGAGGGCTTCGTTTTCAAAAGCAAGTGTATCAATTACAGTAACATGGTGCAATCTGTTTCTCTATGAACCTTTTCCTAAACCATTTCACCAGCATCTCTCAGGCCGATTGATCTTTTGAACCTCCAGATGAGGTCTTGACCGACGGTCTGCTTCCTTGAGATAAAGTCATCACTGGTTCGATCAGTGACCAACCAATCAAAGACCAATTACCTTTTCCACTCTCCAACAACAAAGTCAGCGAATAAATTTGACCATTTGATATTTATCATTATAATGACAAAAAAATATTTTTGCTGAGCTAAAAATGTTGAAAATGTATCCTGAATTCCTCTATCTATTAAAGCATCCCAGCATGAGGATATTCTGCTTCAGTTTTTTCTCAGAACTGTTGGTGACCAATGTTTGTTTAGTAACTTGGACCTTTGTCAATCTAAGGGGGCTTTCACACCTACCTCGTTTAGTCCGGACTTTCTGACTTTTCAGTTTGATCCAAACCAAAATTAGAGGTGTGAAACCTCCCACGTACAACAAACAGCCGAAATTTTGTCCAACTAAAACAGGTAAACTCGGTCCGGATGAAACTGGTTCGGACTTTCAGACCAAATACAGGAAGTTCTGGCAGGCTATCATCATGTTAAAAGAGAAACGTAGCTCCTTTAAGGAATAGCTCAGTGCTTAGTGTGTACGTGAGAGAAACGGGGAATGCACTCAGACCAGACAGCTGTCGGCTATCAGAGAAGAGAATAAATTTGCAGTTTACTTGTTAAGTGGTCGTATATATAAAGTGTGGGTTTCAGTTTGTCTCTGAATGAATGCTGTAGCTGCTCAAAACCCAAGTAAAGTTCCTGTGTCTTGCTTCTCAACAACAACAAAAAGGAGCAGCGGTAGCATAGAGAGAGTAGGAGTCAGTTGGAAAAAAACTCACAAGAATTCCGACACCAGAGAGAGGATACGAGAGGACGGGGAAGTCCGTCTACAAACCAATCAATTACAAGCATTGGGAGACGCGGCTCACATTTGATGACAACAGAACATAGTTATGTCATGTATAGTTCTTTAGTGCACATGCAGTGTGAAACCAAAACTAACCGGATCAAATGTTTACAATGTAAGAAAAACATGAACCTTTCAGGTGTGAAAAGGCCCTAAGAATGATTTAGGAGGCAAGTTCTTGTCTGTCTTTTTTTCCACATCTTAGGGTTCAGTGAAATGCAGCAGTAGTGAGACCAGATGTGCATGGTGCTGCCTTTCATAGGCTGGAACTCAACGCAAGTTAGCCTTGAGCTAAAAACACAGAGCAGCCAGATGTTCATAAAGCTTGATAAATCCAGCAAGGAGATGAAGCATCCAGCAAGGAGATGAGGCATCCAGCTCGAAGCGTCCTTTATTGGGACATAAGTAAGCATGCAGAATATACAGTCGCTCTAATATGTGAAAAGAATGAAAATAATATCAACACAACCAAAATCGCTCTTGCTTCCCACTGATATGAAAACAGATGAATTTAGGGCCTATTGTAATCCATACAGCCTACAGGTCAAACACTAACCTGTGCACAGCCCACTTATGGATACCTCTACACCCATACACATACACACATTGTGCACGCTGCAATTCGTCACTATTCATGATACACAACATTTATCTACCGGCCTTCATTTCTCTGTGCACCCTCTTTCCCGACCAGTCTGTAGTACAAACACCCACAGACCTCTTGGATGTGGTGAGGCACATACACACATGAACACATACACACAGTTGGAGCCAGCTTGGTGTGCTCTAAGAACTGAGCTTGTCGGAATCGAATTACCTCTATCTTTTTTTCTCTCTCTCTCTCTGCCCTCTCATGGTTTTCCGCCCACAGAAGAAGAAGGGCAGGCAGAGTCAGTCCCAATCCACTAAAGATTGGACTGCCTCAAAGTGTGTCCTGAGGACTGAAATACAAATCAGCCCTTCCTCCAGTCAGCTGGAGTTGGCCCTTCTCCCAGGGGCCTGCCGGGAAGGCCGTCTGTGGCATTAAAAAATGAAAGAAAGAAAACAAATAATAACAGGATAAAAAAAAACAGGACCCCAAAAGTCCCTTTTAAGACCCAGCACACTCTCAGGGATGTGTTATTAGTCTAATAATCACCCTGTTTAATGTGTTGCTCTTGTTGAAGGAGCACATTTGGCATTCGTCTGTGACTGGAAGAGGGTGAGGGGATAATAAAGGAGTCAGAAACAGTCCAGCATGTAAACTAACTCTTTCACTTGGAGGAACGTGGGAATTTTAGGTCACACAAAGGACAGAGTGGAATAGGGAATGACCTGGAAAACCAGCATTTATAGCCTTGATTTTCTCTCTCTGACAATCTCTCCTAGAAACAGGGATATGAACATACATAATATAACATAAATGAGTCACGTTAACAGCCACCCTAACCCCTGTCCATAATGAACAGGCTGTCAATTCTATGATGCTCTTTAAGATATGGAAAAGCAAACAATAAAAACAACTATGTTACTGCATTCTAAGGATAAAAGGAGGAGGATAAATGGAGCAATTGTTGTGTAAGGACAAAGAATTGGTATCAAAATGATATCGTTCCATGACTCACTTAATGAAATGCCTTTATCTAATCAGCTTGATTAACATGCATGGTATAATTTGATTTAAGTGCTGGAAGAGTTGTTGGCTGGTAGAGGTTAAGTATCATATAATTCTGCTGTGTCTGATGTCCTTTCCCTAATGCGGTGATTTTTTTACTGTCATGTCTGATCATGTCATGTCTGACCCATGGTGGGCCAATTACAAGCTGTCAGAATCCATCTGTGTGACAGTCCAGGTAACACTTCATAACTTTTCAACACAACCTCTACCTCATCCACCCCACCTAGGAGGTCAGATGTCAGGATCATATTCTTGGAGATCAGTGCCCTGCTAAAGGGCACTTCAGCAGGGTGCATCCTAGTAAACAGGGGGCTTTCACTTTTGGTCACACCCACTGGGCCCCACACCTCCCTCTGCAAACAAGCTGATAAAGGCCTGGATTGGATGGCGATATTTCAGTACTGCACGCTCGAACGCACCCACTAGACCTTTGGTGCCATTAAACCGACAGTGCCTCGTGTCTCTTATCGAATATACATGTAACATGTGGACGCTCATAAAAATGTTACTGGTATGGTATTTACAGATGCTGCTCATCCGTTTCGAGTAGGCGGACTGGTTTGCGCTTTATACCCATCTGACAGTCTATCCAAAGACGCATAACGCATCAGCACCGAAAACCCACGCGTCCCGCCTCCTGGTAGAAAGCGCTTCATATCAGTTAACCCTTCAGGCACACTGCGTTATTACGCACTCATTAAAATGCACCCCCTCCTTCCTTCTCGTTTACGCATATGCCTTGTGGGCTGTCATGGGCTATTATTGGGATGTTTGGAGTGCACACCCCTCTCTCGCCTACCGTTTATTCCCGACACAATTTCCGATCGATGTGTTTGTGGTCCCGTGGAAAGAGGATGGCCAGGACATCCGAGACTTTTTCAGTCCTGGTCGGTCGCTCGTATCCACGGCGTCTGAGCGCTCCATGTGCCGGTGGTGATGCCGGTCGGTATCGGAGTAACCCCGGTGTTTGATTTTGATCGGGGTCCGGGGTTGTCTCCAAAGATGCTGCGGAGGCTTCAGAGTCGCCTGTCCTTCCCGGGGAACCGGGAGCGACAGGGACAGGCTCTTCTTTGCGCATGGTGGTGGTTCCATCATAGTGCAAACAAAATGTAAAGATCCCTTTTAAACTTATTGATTAAATGATATGGCTGTATTCGTTTATTTGAAGCATAAAACAAAACGTTTCATGTCCCTTTCTGCCACTTGATCTCTGAGCGAACAAATCAAAGTGACCAAGTCCAGCACAGCCCAGATCTGAATCTTGTTTTTTGAATAACATCAAAAACTGTCACAGTGGTAATCTGACAAGTCATCCAAAAATCATTAATTTCATTGTTTTCAGTGGTGATCAGTTTTAATTTAGTATAATCGTCGCTCCGCCGTGATCCTCACGAGTCCTGGGTTTTGGTGATGAGACACCGGTCCTGCTGCTTCCCCTGAAGTTTGACGTCTCGTCGCCCATGGCGCACAACCGAATGACTATTTATTTGAGAGAATATATTGCTTTTTATCAGCCACTTATTGCAGAGACACATAGATCGCCGGGGCTCGCTTCTATGCGTGTGTGGTGTGGTATTATTGCTGCCCTATGTCTTTCAGATGAGCTGAAATTTCCAAGCAATTTCCATAAAAGTACTCAATCTATCACGGTTCATGTAGAGCTACGGCATCTCTGTGTGCGCATAGACCGCAGAAGACTTCAATAATTCCTCCATTGAGATGTTGCATCCAAGGATTTTCAGCAAGATGTTGTACTGGACTCAATAACCATCCCTTCTCAAAACATCAGGATGGTGTGAGGAATGGTTGGACATGTCCAAAAACCACATGCGATCCTTTGTTCCTTGCTGTCCAGACTCTCTTCTTCAGGTTTTGTTTTGTCAGAATGCATCATAAAAGGACGCAAATTAATATTTGCGGATGTTCAGTCATCATGTTCAGTGATGTGGGCCATTATCTTCCCATTCTCATATTTGCTGGAGTTCGACGACAACAGCTTCACCACAACGCTCTCTCTCTCTCTCTCTCTCTCTCTCTCTCTCTCTCTCTCTCTCTCTCTCTCTCTCTCTCCCCCCCCTCTCTCTCTCCTGGAAAGCCCAGTCTATCTGTGGTTGGGTGGATGTTCTCCTCAGTGATTTGCCAGCACTGGAGGGTTTTGAACCTGTTATGTGCTCATCCATTATGTTTTGCCCCATCCGTGCATTCACTGCACATTTCCTTGACAGAAAATAAACACAGCAAATTGCTCAAATGATGGCAGTTGAAAAAGAGGCTTACAAGATCAGGCATGACATCTTATCATTTTGTAGCTGAAAATTGTCACTTTGATTTAGCCAGTCCATGCTTGAGGAGTGCATGTTTATATGCCCCCTGGAGTGACAACACTGACACCTTCCAGTCCGTCCCATTGTGTTGCTGCTCCCAGTATTTTTAGATGAAGAACAAACGTAAACACTATCCCTTTGCTTTGTGTGCTTTGCAGGGCACTCACATTGTTAGGTCAAACGTTATATTCCCATAAGGTCCACCACAGCTAATGGTAGCCTACTGTAAACACCTTGGATGAAAGCATCTGACTAGTGACCTTTATGACAATGAGCTGACTTCTGTCTGTCTGGGATCAATGGTTTACTTCAGTATTTTGGTCTGCAGTGCATTTTATTTGATGCTAAATCAGATTGCACTCTTGATCAGACGGTGCTGGCTATTTCAGTTTTGTAGGTGCTAGTTGGGTTGTGTAGGAGTATAGGGAACATGCTATTATTTTCTACAGATTTTAAAGGATCACATTGGTTGTCTTCAGTGTTTTATGCACTGCACTGTACATTGTGTATAGCCTACCTTAAATTCTCATGTCTTAAAGAAAGCCATTGTTTTGTGTTTACGTAGCATAGAAATCTGATAGTGACTTAGAATACACATAACAGCAATGTGACATGGACCAATTAGATCTTTTGATTGCTAATAAATTATACAGTTAATTTTTTTTCTTCTTTATTTTTGTACATTAGATTGAAAGTATTAAGCCAGCATTGAACTGTAATCAAACACTCAGAGATATTCAAGCCTGTTTTTGATTATACATGTCAAACTGGGATCAATGTGCAGCTGCAGTCTTGACAGTCTTTGGTTCAGTGACATTAGCGTGCATCTGCAGAGGTGTTAACCTTTTGTCCTCACTGCATTGGAGGGGTTTGTAGCTGAACATGACTAGCTTGTGATCAGTATGAGCGTGCCCACATCTGAGACCATGGTTCACTGCTGAATCATTGTGCCATTTTTAGATGGAACGTAATAGCTCTTCAAATGGAGGGGATCAGCTTTCCCTGTGTCTTATACACGTGTGCATTAAATGGAAAATAAATTATCTGTCCTTAGTTAAAGATAGAGCACATTTGCCTCATGCTCTGTAACGGGGTGAAGCACCTGGCTAAAAACAAGTTGGTAACACTTTACTTGAAGGTATCTACATAAGAGTGACATGACAGTGTCATGAACACATGACACTGTCATGACACATGAACCCTATCTCTAACCCTAACCATAACTTGTCATGACAAAAACCAAATGACACATGCTAAGCGTTATGTCATAAACGTTTATGACTTGTTTATAAACGTTTGACACATTCATGACAGTGTAATGTCACTCTTATGTAGATACCTTCAAGTAAAGTGTAATCAAAAAGTTTCTTTTGAGAGGAGAAGGTTGTTATTGGTGACCTGCCCACCAGGAAGCATCAAGGCTGGACTCATGACAGTTTCAGCTGACCTGGGAGCGCCTTCAGATTCCCTAAGAAGAGCTGAGGCTGCTGGGAAACAGGACATCTGGGCTGTTCTGCTTGTTGCCACTCGTGACCCTGACACAGATAAGGAGCTTAAAAAATGACGGATGTTTGGATGTACTGTAAACCTTTTAAAGTTGCTGCTGCTCTTCTTCCCCTGCCAGCGCAGTCTGAACGCTCTCATGAGTAATGCTCTGAATAGCATGAATGGCGGCACTGACAGCTATAAATTGTTTAAATGTCTTGGGTGCCAATGTGTGAACTAAAGCTCAGAAACAATTTACAGACACTTACATTAAGTTTTCACTTAGGGCCATATATCAAAAAGAATAACATCAAACCAAGAATGTGTCAAATACATATAAAAATGATGGCACTCCAGACTGTAGTACTTTGATAAAGCCATAATGAGGGGCTGTGGTGAGTATTGGTGGAGGTCTGCTACTATCCCACCCACTGGCTCCATCCAATGCTGGCTGGCTGAACTACAGCGCAGGCAGCTCCAACCTCAGGCCTCACACCTCAGGCGAGTGGAGCTCATTAGCCAGAGGCCGCCAGAGACAAACGCCGTGTGTAGCACGCTGCAGCAGGAGAAAAGCTGTGTTGGGGGAGGAGTGGTGCCACTAAGAATTAACTAAAAGTCCACTTTTTTTCTTTTTCTTTTTCTACCCTCAGGGGTCCCCTGAAAGCTTTACTTCATTTATCCCCAGTGGTGGCGCCTCTGCTCTCTGATAGATTGAAACAGAAGGGAAGAACGTGACCAGAAAGAAATGTAGGGCATATCTGGAGACTTCCTATGAACACTAAAAAACGTTTTTGAAAATGTCCAAATATTACCTGTATTCTGACAATAAATCAACATTTTTATCTTGCCAACCCTCATAGATGTTATGGATTTATGGAGAACAAGTACATAACCATAAACAGACGCTTGGTCTAAAACCACAAAACCAACCCTTTTGATTCATGTTGAGTCTCACAGCCTCACAGAGCAGTGAGAGTGGTTATAGATTTTTAGTCTGGTTTCTATCCATACCGTAATTACTGGCTTTAGAAACAGACTGACACTCTTAAAAGTTGTTTTCCTCTTGTCCAAATGCTTTGTCGCTCTATTTTATTCTGCCTTTTAACCTAAATTAAATCATTATTTTATTTTGTGCTCATGTCCAGCTGTCTGTATTTCAGAACAAGCAGGACAGAAACAGAAATACACTACTGTTGCATTCTTTTAGATGTAAAGAAATATTGATTTAAATTACAACTTTACAACAGAGTGCGTATAGTATAAGGCATTATACAAAGGTTTTGATAAAAGATATTAAGCTGCTTTAGATGAAATGGCTGAAAAATGTGCACAGGTTCGAGTGATATTGTATGTATGTAGCATAAATAGATTTTCTGTGTGTTCAACCACATGTGTTCAGATAAGCTTACTGTAGCGATACATTAAATAGCTAGTGACTTAAGTACCTGCATCTGGAGTGAGCATCACTGGATATATCAGCACTGACACTGGATCATAAATTAAGCACTAGCGATGCACGTCAGCCATCTATAATGAACAAGAACCCTTGTCTTGCGGACCTAATGGACCTAAAAGTATTCACACATATACTGTGGTACTTGAACATGAATTGCTTTCCACAAAACTCAAAGTGATTTAAACTAATTTGGAAATTGTGTGGTAACCTTCAGAGAAAAGCAGCAGCAGCATTTTAACTGGAGTCAAGCTGCAGAAGCTTGGCGAAGGCACGTACAGAAGCATTGCAGTAGTTCAGCCACAACATAAGCATTAATCATTTTGTCTGTCTTTAAAAGCCAGGGTCTAATTTTAGAAGTGTTTTCTCAGCTGAATTAAAAAAGCACAATTAAACATGCTTTTTTGCTTATAGCATTTAAAAAAAAAAAAGGGTTAAACATGGCAAGCTGAAAACGTCAGGTCGATGAGGGGTCTTGCAGAAGAGTCAGAAGAGTCTTGATTTGTATGTCTGATGTACCGCGAAATACACACAGCCAGCCATGTCTTGTTTTGATGGCTTTGAGAAATATCTGAGGACCCAGACAAGTGAAGGTTGAACACGTTCAGAAACCTTAACTGTGGGTTTCTTTACAACAAAAACTTGTCAAATTAAATGATACACTCTTTCACTTTCACTAACCAATGTCCCTTCAGAATTCACACAAATGTCACATTGGATTACAATGTACAACCGATTTAGCTAAAAGCAGTTACAAGTGGTTTTTAACTGGTTATGAAACTCAATCATGAGTCGCAATGTAGGCTAATGCTGATGTCTCTATATTACCTACCCCCCCCCCCATCAACACAGAAAGTTCCTTGTAGTTGCTTTAACAACGAAAAGAATATACTGTATATTGAATATTGCCCTTGAAAATATGACGACTCTGGGGGTCTGTTCTCACTTTACGTCTTTGCTAACACAGAATAAATATGCAATTGAATTTCAACTTTAAATGATTATTTTTCTCTCAGGGCAGATTACATTCAATACTGTCTCCTTGAGATAAGATTGCCAGTTTAGTACATGTCCTTAGAAAATGAATAGGGAAGAAATGACAGAGCTGTCTGTTACTGGATGTTAAAAGAATATGTGGAAATAACTGCATTTTCTTATTTGAAGATGATGAAACAATACAACAAAAGTGTTTTATTAAAAGGCTGTTATGGGTTCAGAAAACCCTAAATGAGCAACTCCATGCTGTTTATCAGAATGGCAGATTGGAGTATTGTTTATCTGGGAAACACTTGGGCCTTTAAAATAGAGACATGAATTTTCAATTGCGTTGGATTTCTCTCTAAGGAATTCCTCTCTGAAGAACAGTGAGAACAATTTCAGCACAATTAAACACGATTCAGTCGATTCAGGAATTTTGCTCCAACGAGTGAGCGCAGGTACATAGTCTGAAAGACATGAAGAGATCATTGTTAGCTGCCACCGCCCTGTTGTACGCCATCATCAGCCCAGTTGTGGGCACAATGATGAAGATGACTATATTGCGCTATGTATATAGTCAAAATGCATACCTTTGGAGAAAAGTATACCTTTTATACAATATACATTTTATATTTCCCAGGCCTATAGTCCAATATGTGTGCATTTATGAAATTGAATTGGTCACCATTTTTTGTTTTTTTGACTTGTCCTCAAGCTCCTCCAATATCTCCAGGTCCTCCAGGTGGTTGGCAGGGACGGTCAATGATGTCCTCTGACTCATTCACAGATGGGAGATTTTGTTTTTGGTAATTTAGAATTTGTTGCTGTTGTTCAATAATTTGATTTGGTCCAATTTCATTAAAACTTTCATCTGAAAGTCTAAACAAATAAGGAATGTATCACAATTTTATAAAGAAATAAAGAACTTGTGTACATCTTCTGTAAATACTATCTTAATGAAGCATATTCAATTAAAAGGAACATTCCACCTTTTGGGAAATTGGCTAGGAGGTAGACGAATTTAAATAACACTGGGGCACACTGCAAATAGGGTAATTTCCCCAAAAAGGTGGCATGTTCCTTTAAGACAGCTGACTGACTGACTGACTATACCACAGTATTAAGACTTACTGTCATTTGCCACCTGTGTTGTATTGCGCTCAGCTTCAAATGAGAAAAGAAGACATATTTGTGTGAATGAGCACAAAAAGACTCCAGGAGTTTTAACTCTTGCATGCTAACAAAATAAACTTGACCAAATACGAAGGAAAACAAAAACATGCAGACCATTGGAATGCAACATGGGTAATATTCTTCTGTGAAATGCAAGTTTAAAAATTTAAAATATTGCCGTAACATTAGCAGTATGTAACTGATCTAATATTTGAACATAGAATGACATTGAAAGGGAAATATAATATATATATATATATATATATATATATATATATATATATATATATTCCAGATAAAGAAAGTAATGATATGGAGGATACCACAGATGAGGAAATGACCACAAAGCACAGTAAGGACTGGAGAACTCCATTGTGGTGGGAAAAAAAAATCTTTCCTCTTGCTTGAGTCAGCTGCACACTTCATTTAGCTAGCATCTGATTTATGTGTTCAACCTCGCCAAATGGCTGTCCACGTTATACATTCATATTGTGAGGAATAATTGAAATGCCAAGCAGTCTTACTAACACACTGTATGTGGATGAGAGGGTTGTGCAGGCCACGGTAAAGTGTGTAAACTGTGTGAAATGCATTCTTGCCATTTTGATTTGAATATTGGTGGAAAGAAAGCAATTTAGCTTCAGCTGATCTTGTGAAAAGCTTACAGCCAATCACAGAAGGCAGTGACCCCTGCATGTGCAGCAGAAAGACCATGAACAGCCTGTTCGGCCTCTGGCCCACACTAAGTCTACACATCGGGCATCAGGGAATGCTGGGAAATGGATCCCCTTTCTGCCAGTGGAGGGCCATGAAATATTAATTCACACCTCTTTCCTGACAGTGAGCAATAGTCTGGCAGCTAATGGCCGTGTGTGTGTCTGCATGTGTGCGTTTACACGTATGTAGGACAAGAGAAAGTAAATGGAAAGCACTTACTGTATGTGGGTTTGTGTGAGTAAGAGAGGGTAAAATATAGGCATGTTTAGATGTGGTTGCAGTAAAATAAAACAGTGTTTCAGCAAGCTATTAAGTCATTTATATTAAAGTGTTAAAAAGGATTCCTGAAATAACTTCAGGTTGTCTTTTTCTTTTTCTGTGGAGGTGCAGTGGTGGGGGCGGACTGTCCTCCTGTCCATGCCGTGTGCATGTGTGTGTAAACAAACACTCGCACACGCATGCTGATTCAAAGCTACATAAATCCTCCACACGTTGAACAACACGATCGTTCAGGAGTGATTCTGGGATGTGCTCACAAGAAACAAGAGTGAGCCATCACTTTCACCTCTTTTTCACTAACGTAACTAACGGCGTTTTTCCTCCAAACCAATCAGATCTCGCTGAGTTCGGTAGAAGGCAAAGGGAAGATGGGAAATGTTGCAACAGGAAGGCAAGGTTTCACTTTGGGGACAAGCTGAGGACCAGTGAGACCACAAATGACATGATAACTGGATTTGAAAGCTTCTACAAACTTCTACTAATGATGTTGTGAAGCTATAATGGCAACTTGAGATGAGAATCAAGTGTCAGACTAAGCGAAAGGTTGTTTTTTTTCCTCCATATGTGCTCCTGCAATGTACTTTCATGGTCACTGGTGGTGTGAGAAGATATATTAATGGTGAAACCAGGGGCACAGTGGAACTTTACAGATGACCAGGCAAAACTAATTACAGACCTTAAAAGACCCATCAGTCATGTCACAACTTACATTTAGTAATTATCTTGTGTCAGTTGTATTAACCGACCTGTCAATCAGTTTGGGAGTGATGGCAGATTGTGCCTTTAAAGACATGCTGTTTTTGAAAGGATAAAAATGTATGTTGTTGCACAATTTTTACATTCACATCATATGTGTTTTAAGAAATATACAGAGTCCAATGGAGAAAAAAAAACAACAACTTTCAATTCATAGATCCAAAATAGAGAAAGCACTGATCAGAGATAGTGTTCTCACAATATCTCATAATTCAATGGTGATCATGCAAGAGACAAGTGGCAGCAAAGGAAATAAGAGGGATGAGTGCTGCACTCATAAAAGTGATGCTTCTTGAAAAGTTTTTTGGGTGTTTGGTGGAAAGATTTCAACACACTCTATATTACTTTGCTGGTGCTTTGCTTTAAATTAAACTCTCAGCCTGACAGTTGAAACCAGGTTCATCTCACTGCTACAGTCCATGTCTGGATTACATTTACGTGCTGGGGGTTTAATAAATATTCAAAATTGAATGCAAGCATCTTTAGACAATAAAGACTGTATAACGCTTCCAAGAAACAGACACACATTTAGTTTTTCATTTTAGAAACCAGTTGTATTGTTTCAGCGCATAGGAGCAATAAGACTGTGCTCAGAAACACTGCTTTTATTTCCCCATAACCAGAAATTGTTATCTTATTTTGTCGCGCTAAGGTGATATAGCCTACAATTACACAGAGGATCGACTGGAAAGGATGAAAATGAAGAGTGTAACAATACTAAAGCTTAGTTCAGGGGGGGATAAGGGTACGTGTTGTGGTTTAGATTTTAAATCCCTACTATAATATAATCTTGTTTGGGTGTATAAACAGGAGCAGCGTTCTGAGTGGTTTCACCCTCTCCTGAATTAAGCAAAAGGCAGACTTGTATCTTTCTCCTGGACTATCAAGATGTTCTATGTGCTACTGTTTTATAGACTGTCGGGGGGAGTGGGCTGTTTTCTATGACTAATCCTGCTATAAACAGCTCTTGTGACATACCCTATTTGGTTACTCTTTGTTGCTCGTATACTGAAACAAAGCTGTAATAAATCATGGCACATGTAAATTTAGTGTTGTGCACGTAGATCCGTACAGTGAATCTGTATATTTAAATGCATTCCTATTCAACACACATGGACGATATAGTGATCGGGAGCAGGTACATTTTAAGCACACATACAGGCACAAGAAATTTAACTTTCCCTTCATTTTGTGTGTTTGTAATTGGTGATAAATGATGGTGCAGTGATCTGCCTTCAGAGCTCTTCCTCTTTCCTCTCTGTATTTGGGAAAAATCGCAGGCTTCAGCAGCATGCACCAACAACTGAGCAGGGCGACTGTGTGGGTGGAAATATGAAAGGCAGAAATCTAAATGTGTCTGACACAGCGTCCACCGAGCCTCGGTGGATCCCTCTGAGAACTCTAGGTAGACTGGCTGCAGGTATGAGAACATAATTTGAGGGTGCCTGAAGCATTACAGACAAATATCACAGAAATAAATCCAGCGGGTGGGAAAAAACACATTAATATAATGCCAGTAGATTTAAAAAGCAGCCCCATCATTTCTTCTCCATGTTCTCATTTCCATTGTCCTTTACAGATTGATGATCAAACAGGAGAATTTCTCTGTTAGACTTATTTCTTATAAGTGAAATTCTATGACAGACCAAACATACGAGTTTTATGACAAATGTAGGCTATGGCAGTTTCTTGCCCATTAGGGGAAAGCACCATCAGCTTAAGGCTCAGCAGGTCCACATGAATAAACAGCTAATCAAAACCTTTCATGCTGATGGCCCCTGAGAGGAAGAGGAGCTCTCTTCACCACCTCTTGCCTGCCCCTAGCACCTCAGTATGAATGGTGTGGCACAGTAATGTAAAGGGCTTAGTATTGCCACACAGTCAATCACCTGGCCAGATGACTTTAAGCTCAGTTTGACCTGCCATTACCTTCAGGGTCTGCCCAACAAAAAAATAAGAGCATAGCTGACATTTCAGTTTATTCTTTAGTTTGTATTTTAATTAAATCTGAATGTCAACAGTCTATATAGTCTTATCAGAGTGAAACATTATTTCACTCACTTCTCAGTTTGACACACTCCTTGAGTTGTTTTTATTTCTTGAGCAGCCTGTTATCAGTCTTTATAGCTACTGACTGAGATTGTTATTAAATTATTCATTCAAGCAGCACAATACATCCACTCAGCGATAACTTGTTTAACATTCATCCAGGTCACATGCACAAGAATACCACTCTCACATAGCCTAGAACCACCCATGGTGTCTGAACGGTAACATTGTTTAAACAAAGTATACAGGAAAAGTCAAGACTAGTAGGTTATTAATTAGGCTTTTGTGACACAAAGTTATTAGCAACCTTTTTTTCCCTCCATATTGGGAACGAAAGAAAAAGTCTCACAGAAGTTTACAAGCAGGATTTTTATTAGCAGATTTTTTTTTTGATGCATCCTCCCTCATTTACTTCATGCTTTCTTTCTGCTGCACCCATTCCTCAAGATCCTTCCGCAAGTGCTCAGAAGCATTAGTTTTACGGTTGGTTGCCGAGCCAATAAAGCAAAACATCAGCTGGCTGGGCGTGCCGTCATCACTTACATAATCAGGCTAAAATTATGATCACTACTGCAGACCTCATTAGTTGGCCTATAACATTTTTTTTTTGCATTACAACTGAAATGCTTGTTACTTTTATGCCAGCAGCAGGTTAAATTTTTCCCTATTGAAAGATTACATTATTAAGAGATTACACGAAACCAGGTAATTTAAATCCTCCTGCTCTCAACCACATGCTGATTTTGCTTTTTACCATCGATTGTAATTTTACATTAAGTTTTGAGAAGGATCTCTGAATTTAGCACAGACAATTTAAGTCTTTTTGCATCCTGGGTTTCAAGTCAAATACATATATGCAGATAGGTTAACAGGGCCACTTAACTCAAGAAACAAAGATTTGGGTAAAATACAGAAATATTTCCATGTTAACCCCCCAAAAATGTCAAATATATAGATATCAGAGCTAAAGTCTAAAGCTAGAGTTTCTTTAAAGGACGAGTTAACAACAACAACAACAACAACATGTGTTAAATAACATTTACTTGCTCACATCACACAGAGACAACCATGGCGGTACAGATGAGAAGATGGCAGTTAGAATCAAATCGATCAAAATGAAATGATAATCATACAGTACAGCTGCATCTCTTGGTCCATACACAACATGAGCGGACCGCTGTGGCACCACTCTTGGTCACACCAGCTGTCAAGCATACAGGCAAACAACAAAAACACAAGGAGCAGCAAATTCATTCAAAACACCAGACCAGAGGCAGGTTTGATTAAAGAAAAGAAAACAAAAAATTGGACTCAGGAAAATTATCAAGCTTAACTATTTACACAGCAAATAACACAGAAATGGTAAATTTTAGATGGAAGCCAGCACAGGGCAGGATGATGTCACAGAAAAACACTGTTAAGGCTCAAGTGTAGCTGCATTTCCTAGCAGAAGTCAGAGGTAATGGGTTTTCACAATCAAACTGTCAACCAGATAATTATAAAAAAAGAAAAAGAAAAACAAGGACAGTCATGTCACTGACCAATCACCTGCCACTAGCTTCCATTAGTACCTCCCCAGACTCGAGAGAAGGCACACATCTCATGTCCACCGCCCCATACACCCACCCAACTCAACCATCAAGGTGTGGTGTTTGGTCTTAAGACATTTTAAACTTAGCAAAACATAACTCACATAAACACAGAACATATTCAACTCCTGGACATGTATGTGAGAGTAGACTTGAAAATGGCATCTTATTCGGAGGTGAGAACAGATTTGGATCGTGACCTCCCAAGTGCATCACTCAACCAGTGTAGAGAACAGACTCCGTAAACAAGTTGGAGGGTGTGAATCAACAGACAAACAACGTGGAAAAGTTAAAGGCTCAAGAAAATATGCCAGAATGGTAAAAAGCTTCACCGTCAAAATACACAGGCAGGTACATACAGCCGTCATTGGTGGATGGAAGGCTGCATGTTAACCAGTGAGGAGAGGCCTGAATGTGGAAATAGTCATACAGCAAAATATACAACCCTGTGGAAACATAAACACCCATCTCATTACACAAACTACTGAACTTTTTACATGGAATTTAGGAAGGCTATTTAAAAAGTAGAGCCTTTCAAGTAAAGCTTGTCTTGTCTTAATACTATGCAAGTCCCTTTGCCTGAAATTGTGGACAGCATCACTTTAGCGGGATGTCAAACATAAAAAGCAGCCCATTGCTGCCATTGAAAACTGGCCAAACTATCTGCAGCTCTGCTGATACACCACACTCAACACAGGAATTAAAAAAAAAAAAAAAAAAAAAGTTTAAAAGAAAGTACTTCCATTTGCTAATTAACCATTTTTTTCTCACTGTACAAGTTTTTCAACGGGAAATAAAAAGTCAAAATTAAAAAAGGAGGAAAAAGTAAAAACTTAAATTACCAACACACTAAAATCATATATAATATATACACACACACAAACAAAAAAATACCACCAAGAATTCCCATGGAGTGACACAACTGTCCAGATAGCAACAGGCTGCACTCCCCGGTGCCCTCCAGGGGTCACTCACAGGAGTACACAGGAGACAAATCCAAGGACCACCACGCCATAAAAGTTCATTGGAAGAGACCCAGAGGAGATGCCATTGTGTCCTGGCTGTTAAATGGCTACTCCTACAGCAAGAAGCCATTCAGCTGTAGTTAGAATATACGCTTTCGCTTAAGGTAGGAGTCTGCATAATGGCCACCAAGGCCCTGGGAGTGCTGGCCCACGTAGCTGCCCTCAGGGCTCGGCTCTGGAGATGGGATCAACCGGGAGAACACACGCTTGTGGCTACCAATGGGAGTCTACAATTGGTTAAAAAAAACAAACAAACCAAAAGTCAAAAAACAGCAGCTTTGTCTTATATCAGATCTTCAACAGGTGGTCCAGCCCCCTCTAATGCAACTTAATTTTTTACAATATATGTAGTAGGGGTCCCTGCTCTATCGCACTCTCAGTTAGGGGTCCTTGGCTTAAACGTTGAAGACCCCTGGTCTAGTAAAATTATACAACAAGTAGATCCGACTGGACAATCTAGTCAACTAGACATTTAAAAAACGGGCTCAAATCAGCATGACAGCACACCCAGAGCCATTTGAGAACATCTGGCGCATCACATCAAATATTACTTCACCATTTCCATGGCAACATTGTAACTTCCAGGGCTGAATAAAAAAAATAAAAATAATAAAAAACAAACACGTAATGTTAGCCTACAATATTGATACAACGGATCGTTTTGTTAATTTTGATTAATTGATTTGATTAATTTGGAAAATTCCACGATCTCTATGGTTACAAAACTAATGTTCGCTTCAGTAGACGTTTAACAGGGAGAGACTAGAAAATTGGCAGTTGTCTTTTCTTTATTTTGACAGCGAATTGCCCCACAATATGAATGTTAAATCAAACCCGCTCATGTAATATTGCTTAAATAGTAATCTAATAAAAAAGGAGGCAAAGACAAGAAAGGGTCTAAATTACCTTTACAGCATTCCCCAGGCCTGGGGGGTAGTTGGTGGTGTGGCTCACAGGAGGCATTCCAACAGCCTGAGGATAAACAACCAACTTTCAGTGACCTGGACTTCTGAGGCTCATGCACACACAGCCCAACATGAATTACTGCACATGAGATTATTCTTGGAACCTAATCTAACAGTTTGAAACCAAACCAAAGCTTACTTAAAAAAAAAAAAAAGAAAAAAAAAAAAGGTTTCTAAAAGAGTGAGGCTTACCCTGTTGAGAAGGGTGGTAGGGAGGCTACCGTTACTGGGGGCCTCAGGCCCTGAGCTGAAGTATGAGGACATGGGTTCGCTGGGAGGATAACCGTAGTGTGAAAAACGCTCACTGTAGTCGGGGTGACGAGAGAGCTGCAGAAACAAACTGTTAGTATAGTAATATAGTAATCTAACACTGAAACCATGCTCATGCAGTCTTGAAACGGTTGACTGTACACTACCTGCTGCTGCTGACCAAATCCTGCCAAAGCTCCAGTATCAAGGTTCTCCTGCTGTTCATACAAGTGGGCCAGAGGATCCTGAGGAGAAACACCAGATGGGCATCGGACTAGATCACATCATATATGCTACTAAAAGAGCAGCAATCAGCTGCTACACTGTAAATGTCATCAGGTCACCATGATATCTAGGAAAGCTACATGCATTTGTGTCAAACTTCCCAAAAAAAAAAAAAAAAAAAAAAAAAATTGAAATATGCTTTTTCATTAAAGCAGTGGAAACCTGGTGGTTACCTGGTGTAGAGGAGGATATTCTGGGCTGTAGGAATCCTGGTAGCGCAGGTTGTAATTTGGCTGAATGTTCTGGTGTGTGTGCTGGTTGGACACATTACTTAGTGTAGGCCTCTTCCTATAGGGGTGAGGTCTGCAGCTTCCTCCTGGAGTAGGGGAGGATTGACAGACATTACATGCTGGAATATATTTTAGCATCAGGGTTCTCAAAGTTAAATTTAAGACCTTTTTAATACCACTTAGAATGAACGGCAACGCCAAATCACAGCCATACTGGCAAAAGTAAGAAGGATATAATGGAAAATCAGTATGGATTGTAAGCCCCTAGAAAAACATAATTTACCCTCGCAGGTTCACAGGCTGCACTAGACGATGACATTTCTTCAGTATTGCTAGAAGTAACCACAGTGGCGGTTTTACGCATTGCGGTTTAAGAGCTATGCTGTGAACAGAACTGTGCTATAGGCGCCTGCTGCTGGCAGGCTGTTTGTCGCTCTTCATACACGAGTCCAAAGACATAAGTCCCATCGTGAAAAAGATCTGACACAAATGGCATTGGGCCTCACGGTCATTGCCTGGAATATTTCGTCATATTTTGGATTCTGCTGCCACTTAAAATGGGCATATGTAGGTTTTTTACCCTGAGGCAATGAGCTAACGCCACACCACCCAACAGAGTGAATTGTAACGCAACACACAAAACATTGTATATAGTTATGACGTTATGGTATTTAATACAATTTGTTTTTGTCCTTTAATGAAAGGACCAGGAAGAAAAAAACAAAATTAATTTTATCCGTTTTTAATAAGGCCTTATTGAGAATATTAAATTCAATGCATTAATACTTGTAAGATCCTGTGGGTATTTACCCAAGTTGATGCAGCAAACAAGAACAGAATGCAAAGCAGGAAAATCAGAACCCCACAGTGCACCTGAAAAAAATAAAAAGCACCTCACCTGAGGGGAAAACATTGTTGACACCAAGGAAGGCACTCTGGGGATGGTTCACATCTTTGGGAGGATCTCCTAGTATGGATAACTGACAGGAGGGTAGGAGGTAATTTTTACCATTTACACTTTGATAGAAAGCTGGACAAGAATACAAGAGGCAGAACACATCATTGAAATTACTCAGGACCTCACCCCTTGAGCTGTGAGACCATCTGCCCCCATCATGCCACTCATCAGGGACATGGAGATGCCCTGCAGAGTGGGAGAGGAAGTCTGGGGGAAGGTACACACTGCTGTGGGAGACTCCTGCTCTCTTGCTAGGGCTCTGCCAAGTGGCATTGGCTTTAGGGGGGCCAGAGGATCCATCTGTAGACCAAGGCCTGGGACACCACCACCACCACCTAGGGGAATTAAATAAGAGGAATGGTTGTAAATTACAATGACTGTAATCTTCAATGAATGTAAACATACATTGAATATTTTAAAGCTATAGGATTCTACTACATAACATTAAGACTTAAGTTGCTTTGGGACAACAATATCATGGCCAAGGTAAAGCAGAACAACCATGATTAACAGGCAAAGAATACAGACGTTTAACATCATAAGCAAAGAAAAAAAAATAAAAAAATATGCAGTTTGTGGTTCAAGGAGCTATGGCTGGAGTCGGCGGATGCCAAACCTTGGGGCAGGTCTCCGAGCAGATGGACTCCCTGCTGGACGGGCAAAGAAGCCAGAGGATTCTCCCCAATGAGTCCTGCCTGCTGGCCAAATGAGAGCAGAGTTCAGTGTCATTAGAGGGTCACACAGCCTGGCTGCAACACTTGGGCGGTGAAAAACTGCTGCACTACACAAGCAAACTTGAGGCCGTTTTACAGTTGTGCTGAGGCTCCACACAGAGCTCTCGCCGTAGCCTGTGTAAGTTGCCTGATGTTTATACTTGTGCGCTGGTGTGTGCGTCGAGCCGCGCGTGTGTGTTTGGGGAGTGTGTGGTAGAGGGAGAAGTGAGAGAGTGCCGGCGATTAGCTTTCGGAGCGAGTAGCGACTCTAGAGTCATAGTGAGAGAAACAAAGTGTCTCCCCTGTGTTTTCTGACCAGGGTGGGAAATCTGGAGCCGTAGAAGTTAACCCTCACCTTGATTTCACGTTGTTTATGGAGAAGGAGAACCAGGAAATGAGACGGGGGAAATGCAACGTTACCAAGCCACGGCCGAGCGACGTGCGTCGCCGCGACGCGTAGTTGCATTTTTCAAGAGGTGCGCGTCAGGATCCGGCGTAGGATCCGGCGTAGGCGCAGAGGGGTCTGCGTCTACGCCGGACCCTGCGCCGTCAATTCGACGCACAACTATAAAAAGGCCTTTAATCTGCAACGAGGCTTACTCACCACACATGAAATTATGTCCTTGCAGAGTGGGTATTTACACTTTTAGTACACAATGGAGCACACCTACCACATCACTCAGCACCACTCAAAAGTACACCCCACACAGAAAAAACAAACCAGTTTCCTAGCAAGTTTCTATTGCCCAAAAAAAAAAAAAAAAAAAAAAAACAGAATCCATCTAGCTTCACCACCACCTCACACACAGATAGCCAAACAAACACCATTATCACTCACACAAGGCACTAGAGGGTTTTCTTTATTGTGCAGCACCTGAGCCCAGAGAAGATGATTTCCCAGAAAGGCTTGCTAATAGTAAAGAGGGAAAGAGCAGAGAGTGGGGGGGAAAAAGGGTGTATCAGTAGGAGAGGATGAATCAAAACAGGCTGAGCGGCAAGGAGGTACATGTCAGAGAAATGGCAGAACGGCAGCAGTACCTGCTGCGCCTTGGCCTGGTTCTGAAGGAGCAGCTGGAGCAGAGCGGCAGAGAGGG
The DNA here is from genome assembly GCF_010015445.1 of Perca fluviatilis. Classification (NCBI taxonomy): domain Eukaryota; kingdom Metazoa; phylum Chordata; class Actinopteri; order Perciformes; family Percidae; genus Perca; species Perca fluviatilis. The sequence goes on along the minus strand of NC_053126.1, from coordinate 16,763,157 downwards.
CGGGGTTGGCCAGCAGGGGCATTGTAGGGGCTGCCCCGAGGAGGCCTGCACACAAAGAAGACATCAGGATCCACAGCACCAAAACTAAGAATTAAGGCATTGATTAAGAGCTAGTGAGAACTCCTCACCTTGCTTGGGTCCCTGCGACAGTGGGTTGAGCAGCATCTTCAGGGTGGTGGGGTTATTGAGGCCTGTAAGTATCTGCATGGCTGTGGGATCAGGGAGGAGACCTTTACCCCTATTCACAGCCTTGAAGGGAGGGGCCACAAAGTCAGGCAGTCAGCACAAAAGCAAAGCCAAAATCGACATGTAAATACAGTGCATCAATCTGACTTAAATACCATGGTTTGGGCAGCAATCAGAGCAGCCAACATGCTTCTTCCAGGAGGGCCAGGGGCACAAAAGGACACCCTGATGTGTGTCCCGCCCAGCAGCCTGCCATCAGTGAGTCGCTGTGCCTCCTCGGACATCTCAGCTGAGGCAAACTCTAACATTGCAAACCGCCGGAAACTTCCATCTTGTCCCTGAGCCAACTGTAGAGAGGGGGCGGGAACAGTCGTTCTAATTTCACAGACACACAATTGGTCCAAGTTCTGCTGCTAATAAATACACTAACAAGGTATGAGCTGACAGGCTTTTTTTTTTACTTACATACTGCACGTTCAGCAGATACAAGCGTAACATCTATCTAAAAGCACACTTATTTTGAAAATGTCCTGTAAAACCAATGAAATGTACCAGAATCTAGGGCTGCTCGATGATGGAAAAAAATATAATCACGATATTTCGGTCAATATTGAAATCACGATAATTTAACACGATTATTCGTTGACTTCTGGAAAGATGTAGATATTGAACTTAAACAGTGGAAAAAGTTAAATAAATCAACAGTAAAAAAACACAGCTGTGAAATTTGCCATAATACTTTTCCTATTGAAATAAGAGTTTACTTGCAAAACGTAATGAGATGAATAATTGTTTTTCTCGATTATTCCGTTTTTGTGATCACTGGGAGCCGAAATCATAATCACGATTACATTTCGATTAACTGCACAGCCCTACCAGAATCACTGGTAAAAAAAAAAATTCTGGGTTAGGTTAATTGATAATTGTGTGACTCCCATAACAGCCTCTCATTTAAGCCTTAGCTGATTTAGTGTTCCTCCAAGTCAAAAAAAAACTTAATCTGTTAGATGCAGCAAGAAAAAGGACCATAAATAATGATTAAGATATTAGAACATAATTCTTAATTGCGACTAATTTGCAGTGGATGAGTCTTTAAACCATCCACCATTTTATTTCCTGTGAGAAAAGTTTGATGTGGCCTCATGAATTAATACCACCAGGCCAGTCGTAATCTCATTTATAAAAAAAAAAAATATAAAACACTACTGGAAAACTAAACTGATCCCATGATCCTTAATCATCACTACACTTGCTACAATCCTAAAAAACCCTGGAACCAGCAGAAAAGTACAACTATGCGCGCCGTTCTAAAAAGGACACCCCCTCTCTCGTTCCAGAAAAGCCTGCTGAATGACACCACCTGGGGGAGTCAGGTGGTCATCGCCATAGAAACCAGCAATGTTCATTGCTATAGAAACTTTGAGTGGCCACTGGAAAACTGGGGTAAAGGTTAAAAAAGGTACACGCACATCGACTAGTCAATTAATGGACTAAACGTTGCAGCTCTAAGCTGGCATTACATTAGTTATTCTTGGCGTAAAATACAATCTGGCTAATTTATACTTCTGAAATCATTGATTTGTAGCAGTGTGCAGCACAAGTAGCAGTGGGTTTGTGTGTGGTGAATTTGACCTGGCAGAAGACTGGCGCATGGGTGTCAGTCAGGGCGTTGCGGAGGTCTTGGGCTGTCAGCAGGTTTGGGGGCAGGCGGTCCACGCACAGGCATTTAGAGTGCAGGAGTGGATACGTGAGGGAGCCCACTTCAGTCCAGTGGACATATAGCATGCGGGAGCCCAGCTGCTTGCCTAATAGCTCGGACTTGGCCCTGGCAGCCGAGTCCTTCTTCATGTACTCCACAAAGCCATAGCCCTTGGAATGCCCCGTCACTGCGCTGTACACCAGAAAGCAGCGCTCCAAGTTACCAAAGGGTCGCACCAACTCCTCAAACTGCTGCTGGGTAAAAGCGCGGGGCAAGTTGGCGATGCACAGCAGAGAGTCTGTTGGCTGCAGCTGCACCGAGATCTCCCTGTCCCGTAGCACATGCTGGTGGAAGTCTTTGATGGCACACTGCGCCTGTTCCCCATTCAGCAGTGTCACAAATGCTGAGGGTGATGGGGGACAAAGAGAGGACAGGAGACAAACACAATTTGGTGTCAAGTGAGTGACATTTGCTCAGTTAGCATTAAGAGAAAGATATTTTTTTTGTTATACAGAGAAGGGGAAAAACTGGTTAGGGACACCATTTCTCTTTTAGCAGGTCTGATAAAAGGCAACTGGTGGCACAATATCACCACAAACCTCCTGTTACCCATATTTTGAAAAAGCAGCAGAAGGGGAGCATAAAAGATTGGAGTTATTCATAACTGCAACACACTATCTATCTATCTATCTATCTATCTATCTATCTATCTATCTATCCTTTGTACCAGCCAAATAGATTATGTATAAAAACTATTCTTAATGTTACTCATCTGCCACAGTTTGGTAGATGCCAGACATACCCTGAATTTACCCTCTGGCTGATGCAATTTTCTGGCCATTATCAGCCACTAAGCTGCGGTTTCTATTTTAGTCCGTTCTTGCTGACAAATCAACTTTGATACTTCTAATTGTGAGCTGATCTTTCATGCACTTAGACAATCAAAAAAAATAGCAATTCCCCCGATTTGAGACGCAGGTAACATTTTGGGACATACAAGGTTGATTCGCCCCACCAAGGATTATTTAACACAGATTATTTGTGTGTTTTAATTGCAGAAACTGTTTGTCTTGATGCATACAAATGGATGACTGTGTTGGGACATTGTGACAAGCAAGTTCTACAGTTTGTCAACAAAATAGATCGGTAACTCACAACAACATGCATGACCGTCATAACAGCACAAGTATATGAATTACATGTGCTATGTAAATGAAGCTTTGCATGCATGGTTGCCATCTCCATTTTTAAACATGTTGGCATTATTTCTTCAATTTCCAATTTTGTCCACAGTAGATTCATTTCCAAAATAGCTGCTACAGAACTTGCTACAGGGGGAAAAGACTCACTGGAAAAATGTTAGCTAGCCAGATGACCTTTCTTGCTAGCAAACTAAACTTGTAGCTTGCCATCTCTGCTAGTGCTGCCAAGAGTTAGCTCACTGTTGTGTACTATACAGACTACAGTCACACCTCAAATACATACCAGCACAACTGGGGTACAATCAGTAGTGTAATTTATGCTACGTTTACATGTGGGCCGGCTATTTTCATAAATGGACATTTCAACCTCTCAGTTTTCAGAAAATTGTTTGTTTATATGTACCAGTGTATATATGCCGTCAATGCAGTTAAGAGCACCCCAGACCTGTAGGTGGCAGTGTAACGAGAAGCTCAAGCCCACGTTAGCCAATCAGAATCCCGACAATAGCAACAACCGCAACCAATCACTACCTCTTTCTCTCTCTCTCGGCTGCCTAAACCTCCGTTTGTCTCAATTTACATGCAAACGAGGTTTTCCAAAATCTCCACTTTGGCCAGAGTTTTTAGAAATAATAGTTTTCTGTGATAGAAACGGGGGTTTTCGTGTAAATGAGAGGCCAAACCGCAGGAAAATATCTGCGTCTTCCCTTCATGTAAACGGGGCTTTAGTGAAAGAAGCTTTTTCGTTCCTTTTATTCAATATTTTCCTTAAAGTTAAGAAATGTGTCGTGATAAAGATTGTAGCAAACCGTGAACTGCTCTAAATGCAGACAACCCTTGTTTATGCGACAATTATAAAGTTGTCTGCTGTTCTTTTATCATTAACTTTTTTTAGATTTACATTTACTCCTGTAAACTGAACATGCAATGCCTAACATGGACAAGCAGATAGACCAACCTGTGCCCTTGTATTTGTCAACAAAGCAGTACTTCAAGTCATAGTTGCCCAACAGCTCATGAACCTCCTGTAAATAAGAAAAGACAATCATTACATCCAGACATTTACATGACTACAACAATTTTAATAGGTTCTCACACATAACATGTTTGATATATATTGGCCATCATATAGTAGTGTAGATTTTGGTCATCACATAATTAACTCATTCATGTCCTCTGGTAAACTAGTAACAAGTTGCACCTGTGAAGAGGTGATAGGTTAATAACCTGACTCATTGTTATAGGAGAAACCGTTCTGCGCTGCTTTTGACCATTCACAAACGAATGGCGATGCTGTCTAGCATTTTCTGAAACGTTTTGTCTCCACACCTTCCACCTTTTGTTATATTGCAACTCACATCTCGAACTCGCCCCCACCCACCCCACCCTCTGTGAACAATGGTACCGCCTGCAGGCCCACCGCTCCCCACGAGTCAGGCACGTTCCAAAAAAAAAAAAAAAAAAAGTGGCATCATGAGTAAATCACTGGCTGGTCGATGCAACCAAACGCCTGCTTTAACAACAGATGGGCTGATGAAAAAGACCCAGCGCACCTGTAACTCCCATAAAGGGCAATATAATCACCGAAAATGTGGCTTTAAGTTGAAAGCTTGAATAGTGAGAAAAGAAAAAAAAAATTCTGGAATATCAAAAATGTTCAAGTAGTTACGAGGCCGGAATGCATGGCAGGTCATACAGGCCACAGATGACAATTATTGACAGTTATCTGACCACCTGGCAGTTGTCCCAACAACGCCAAACGAATTAAAAACAATACTAATGGTATTCGGTGGCTGCCAATTAACTCTGTGTTCCCTTTTAAATAAACCAGTTGCAGATTCAATAAAGCAAAATATCGCATCAATCAAACTTAAAAGACAGCTAACGAGTTAAATGGCTAGCAGGCTAACATAGGTAGCATGGCAAAGCATATTGGAGCTAAGCTAAAGTTAGCCAAACGACCCCGTCAATTAATCAATCATCCAATAGTTTCAACCTCCAGTTTGTTTGTAATTTGTATTCATACCTGATTGCTAACGTCTGAGGGTAGATTTTTTATGATGATTTTCCTACGGTTGTAAAACTCCCGACGAGTTCTCTCTAAGCGGCTCTCAATCTCTTCGGGGCTCAGTGATGTCAAGTCCTCGTCGACCCTCCGCTGACACTCGCGTTCCGACGTTGAGTCCTCTTCGTCGCGTTCGAGTTCGGGATACCGACCCGGTTCTCCGGACATCCAGTTTTCGTGATCCGCGGCGAGGTCGTCATTTTCGTGATGTGGACGAGGGGCGAAACTGAGCCCTGTGTCTGTGCTTTCATCCCTGGCAGCTGTGCTAACAGACACGACGGCCGCCATCGCTCAGTTTGGTGGAAGTTTTATCGGTCTGAAAACTCACCCCGAGGTCCCCGATTTGAGCAGTTTAAACAATACACACATGGCCCCAGCGCCGCTTCTCATTGGACGATAGGGGACGCATTCTCCATGACTACGACGTAAGCGGGGGCGGGCCCACATTTGCTCCTTGTTTTCGGTTCAAAACTAGAGGATTATTTTTGTGCCTTTAATTCCAAATACCGATTTCTGCCCAGTAAAAACACACATTTATAATCAGTTTTAATTTGTCTCCATAGTCAATGCTACAGTCTTGTATTTCTTGGCAGGATCAGATGTAAATGTTTGCTCTATAAAGATTTTTAAATCATTGTTTAACAATCTTGGATAACATCACGATAATCATGACTAATAAATTAATAGGGTCAACACAGGGAAAACGACATGTTAAAGAACATAATAGCCTATATCGAATAAAGTAAATTAAGTAATCAATTAAGTATTTCTGATTCTGATATAGGACTATGGCAACATCTTAGTGTGTCAGGGCATTATATAAAAAAAATACTTTAATAAATGCATCCAGCCATATGCTGCGCATCAGTTTCTTAATCATGTTAATGCAGTTACTGTTTTTTTTCAATTATACATTTAAGATATTGGTTTATGTATGTAGTATACATATACGTATATTTTCATGTTTTTCCTGCATAATCTTTTTTTTTTTTTACTTCTTAATGCCCGTTGGTTAAGTGTGTTGGTTGGCTGGTAAGGAGACAGGCAGTCTTATGTTCCCACAATGCACCATAGTATGCACACAAGAGTCTCAGCTGATGGTTGCAATACTCTAGACTATTCTTGTATACCGGACGTGATAAACAGTGTTACATTCCTCATACTAGCCTTTGGTCCTTTAGGCACTTTCCTTCAAACACATGGTGAGACACTTGCAACAGGTCTGTTGTGTTTACAGTGGCTGGAAAGCCCCTGGCTAAACAGATGCCCTTCTATTGTAGTTGTTAATTTGCATTGTCCAAGACTGTGGCTGCCCAGGCAGCTTTGTACAGTGGAATATGTGGAACAAATGCCTGCATTAGTGTTGAGGCTCTGTCCATGTATCAGGTTCTACCTGTTATAGGAGACTTGGTCTAAAGGTGTATGCAGAACACTGATTAAAACACCTGTTGAATATGAATATTTCCTGCGTGCCAGCATAGGGGGTGTCAGATGACTCTTTACTGGTCTGTGAGGAATCTGGGTAATATGGCCTGTCTCATAACCACACAATTGTATGTGGTTAACGTTAGTATAAATTAGTAAAAGCAGCAGCATTCTTGTTTTTTTCTTGCTGAGCAGCAAGATCATAAGTGCTATATTGCAAACAGCTGGACTGGTGTTGTGCAGAAAGGGGTAATGCTGTTTTTATTTTTCACAAGTTGAACAGATTTCCTTTCCTACCTATTAGCACATGAACAGGCATCTTAATGGCCAAGACAACACAGGGTATTAGGAAAGACTATTCCCTGGGTCTGTGACCTGTCTGAACATTTTTAGTGTAGAAGTTTGTTATAGTACATCCCTTAGCTTGAGATCAGTGAGTTCTTATGTAAAATATACGTATCTATACTTTAGAAAATCTGGTAACAGATCTAAATGGCACATTCTGTAAAACATTTTATACACTTTAGGACACATGCATTAATCGGTTTCAGTTTTTAATAAAATAGCATGTGAAAATGCGTTATATTTTGAATTTGTTCTTTTGGTTTATACAAAATTAAACACAAAGTTAACACTCAAAAAAATGTACAAACATTAAACACAAATTAAAAGATAGTATTCTCCCAACCTTACAGGCATTCTTAATACTTACTGTGATATATGCAGACCTATTACTTTTAAAAAGACAAAACCTGACATTCTTCCCAAGGCATCGCCCTTTCTCTTTAAGTTCAACTCATCAGTCAACAATAAAAAAACACTTATTGAGTTTATCATTGTGTTAACATCAGACATGAGAGGATAGCAGTGTGCTTTTATGAAAATGAAACCTACAGTATAAAGAAATTATGTAAATATGGACAGCAGGCATTTCCCAGCGAGAAACACATCACTGGCTACCCTGTAATATATGGTGGCCATGGTGGCAAAGTGATGACATGTAGACAATTAGATCTTCAGAGTCCTGATCAGCAAATCTGAGCCGAGGAAAAGTTTATATGAGACTGCCAGTCGTATGTTTGGCGAATAGCCTCAAACTTTTCGATGAGGGATCTGAATGATGGCCGTTGTGCAGGGTCTGCAGCCCAACACTGCTCCATTAACATCTTCAGCTGTTGGTAAAAAAGGCATTGTGAAAATATCGAGCTACTCATAATGCCAATAACATATCAGTTGTATTTAATGGGCATGTTACCTCATGCGGGCAGTCTTTGGGACGAGGCAATCGCTGCTGTTTCTCCAACTGTTTAATGAGTACCATCACAGTCATCTGTCCCTGGGCTCCGTCCATCATTTCAAAGAACTTCTACAAACACAAAAGAGTACATTGCGCATTTAACACAGGGATTCAAAATTGACTTTATTAGGCTCACATGAAAATATATGCAGGTTTAAGCTTGTGAAAAAAGGCCAGTGATGACGTACTACTGGAGGGCTTTGGCGATGGTCACAGCGGGTCAGGATCTCGTACAACGTAACGCCAAAGGACCAAATGTCAGAGGAAAAGGAAAATTTACTCTCCTTCAAGCACTCAATGGCATACCTATACAGTACGAAAAATACAGTTTAGTGGTCAAAATGATGGAACAAAACATTGAATAACACTGTAAAGGTGCTTCATGAACTCACCAGAACACTGGACTGTCCCCATCCTCACGGACACGGTAGTAGATCTCGCCCTCTGGGATGTACTTTGTCAGGCCAAAGTCTCCAATCTTCACCAAACTCTCATTTTCCACTAAGACATTACGGGCAGCAAGGTCTCGATGGATGTATCGCTTAGAGTGCAAGTACTCCATACCCTTTAAAAGAGAACAGAAATAAAAGAGCCTCAAAAGATACAGCAGAGTACAATGTTTTTGAAAAGGAAATGGTTGTCTGTTAAAGTGTCCTTTAGTATGTAGTTTTTAGCCATGCTAGCGGCATATATGGCTCTAGGGATGTCAGAGTTTGTCTGTCGGCCTGTCCAGACTAAAACATCTCAACAACTATTGGACAGATTACCATGAAATCTTGTACAGACATTCATGTTCCCCAGATGACGAATCTTGCCGACTTTGGTGATCCCCTGACTTTTCATTTAACACGCTACACTACGATGGTGAACATGGTTTACATTATACCTTCAAAACATCGGCATATTAGCATGCCGACATTAGCATTTACAGTAGAGCCACACAGAGCAGCCAATGTAGCTGTATACTCTTAGTCTTCTTTAACAATTTCCACTTTTTTTTAATCAAACTTTAAACCACAAAGTGTATTACAATTTATAAAATTACAAATGTACAATGCCAGGGCTGGCTTGAAATGTACTGACTGGCTGACAAAGATGCAAATGATGTGACAATCAACATCATGCTGAGTGATTGTTTCCTGGTTACTGAGAGAAAACAGTGTAAAATAATGCAGGTTCAATTTAACTACTCACCCTAAATGGAATTAATTAATGACATTAAACCTTAATGTGATGGGTTATCTACTTTAGGCTAAGGTGACCAGATTTCTGAGACAAAACCCAGGGACATTTTCATCTCAGAAGCGTAAATACATCCAAAACAGGTAATGTTTTTATCTTTGTAAAACTTAATACAGGGACACTGACCCAGGGGCGTCACTACACCTAGAGCTGCACTGGGGCACAAGCCCCCTCTAGGGAAGGGGGGAGGGGGGGGGTCCATGGGTATGCTCCCCTGTAAGAAAATGTTGTCTATTTTAATGTTTAAATGCATCAATCTGGTGCACTTTGAAAAGAAATTCAGAGGTTAGACTTGATTATTCTTATTTATGGATGGCAATATTTGTGCTGTAGCCTGAACTATTTTGCACTTCAGAATTTTAACCATGCACACACACACACAGGTTGAATAGTTTTTTCTTCATATTTTTGCATTAATGTCAGTAGGAAGCATACCAGTAGAAATATATATTCATATTTGTAAGTGGGATAAATATAAGTAAGTGGGATTGTCTGGAATCTGGCAATATAATAACCATTATGGTGGGATACACTGGCTAAGCAATTTACAAAAATGTCTGTGCTGACAAATAGTTTACATGAGAATACATTATAATTTTGTTGGAGACCATGTAGAAACCGGATTACCCGGGAACCGCTTGTTGTACCGATGCATGTGTTGAGTGAAGAGTTTGTGAGATATTTCACAGAGAGTAATGGGTGTGCAGAGATTTATGCAGAATGCAAATATGATAACAATTCATGTAAGTTCAATGTTAATTTTTATTGCTTCACGCAGGGCTTGTTTCTGCAACAGCTCATTGAGTATCTGATACAATTAAAACTATTGAGGAAATATTTTCCTTTGACATTGGTCCAGTATTAAACGACATCGCTGCAGTCGGCAGCGGCAAGACAAGCTGTAAGTTAATAGGACGTCAACTGTCCAGCTTGTATTTACGTTCAAAAAGTGCTCGTTTTGCCACTGACAGTCTCAGATTAATATTCTAAGTGTCTGACAACATTATGGAAAGGATTTCTAAGGAGGTTGATCTTTCTGTTAGAGCAAGATCTTTTCTTTTTTTAAACATAAAAAGTCCTAGAAATTGCGTTCTCTAAACCCACCAGACTCCATGTAAATAAACAGTCATTTTAGCATCGTAAGATATGGACATTCTAGAACATCTCAGTCTGAGCTCTGAGCAGCACTTGCTCTGGCTATACATTTGGTCAATGTTTTCTTTCTTTCATTCCAATTTCGGGTCTGTCAGTCACAGTGAAAACCGGGGACAGCTCCAGTGGAAACCTTTGGGCAATTCCTAGTGTATGGAACATTTCATATTGTACACAGCTTCTTCTGAATACAGAACATAATCAGACATCTCTACAGTTTGCACACAGCACGAGGAATATTGTAAAATCAAGTGGAAACGTAGCACAAACTACAAAACCACCTAAACTCACCTGACAGATCTGCTGAGCAAACATGAGGCACCGGGACATTCCCAGTTTATGTGTGGGAAGGTACTTTTGCAGACTCCCCAGAGGAAGGTACTCCATTATCAGCTGCACCACTTGTCCTCCTGTCAATGGACAATGCAACCGTGCTTAACCTCCTATTTCCAATATTTTTCAAAGGCAAGAATATCCTGCTGTGTGATGCTCACTCAGCATGCTGTGTGTTGAAAGCTCAAAATATTGACATACAAGGGAAACAGTGTTGCACTTTGAATAGATTTTCAATATTTACAGAGGAACAGCAGGAACCAAAAATCAATTCCCTGAATCATCTACTGAGCACCGCAAGCTAAAAGCGAGTACTGAGCAAGCACTCCTTTGCACATGCAGACACTGTATGTTGCCGTATATTTCAAGAACCGTTTTTGAGGCAGACAGACGACAGCTGAGGACTCACCCAGTTCAGTGCAACAGCCCTTGTACTTGACAATGTTGCTGTGATAAAGGGACTTGAGGATCTCAATCTCCTTTATCCAACCCTCAGGCACATGACCGTTGTCCTGTTTCAAAGCCTTCACTGCCACTAGCTCTCCTGTCCCATCGTTGGCCGGGTCATACAAGTAGAGAGTGACTTTTCCAAAGTGACCCTGGAGACAGAACAATGAGCAGTGGATTACTCTCTAACATACAGGAAGAAGAAACTACAGGCAATGTGATATTAGCACTCACCTCTCCTAAATCCCGCATTTTTTTCAGGTAGCGTTTATGGAACACGCTAGGGTCTGTGTCAGGGAGAGTTTCACTGGGGGAGATATCAGGATCTGTGTGCCGAAAAACAAAAAACACATTATCAAATGCCCCAAGTAGGTTGAAAGAAAAACAAAAAGAAAGCTGAGCAAGTAAAGACCCACTTTTGATCATGATTTCTGTGAGCTCTCTGAGCACAGTGCGGAAGGAAGGCCTCTCCACAGGCTCGTAGGTCAAACACATGCTGATGAAGCTGGCCAGTTCCTGGGAGGATGGTTCAGCTAAACGACCCTTTTGCTGATAAAAGCGCTCTTTCTGTTTGGAGGGGCAGGTTACCATGTTACAATTAGAAGTCAGAAGGATAAAATGGGCAGGCGAAGCTTGTGGCTGTTGGAAGAGAAATAAAGGTCCTACCTCAGACAATGTGCTGCCACTCATTGGAAGGTCGCCATTGTTGCAGATTTCGAGCAGCGTGATGCCAAAGCTCCACTGGTCAGAAGCACTGAAAATGGGTGCACCGCTGTCAACACACTCAGGGGCAATCCATGGGATACGCTCAAGACGCTCTGCAGTGCAGAATAGTGATAATTAAAATAACAGATGTGACATGTGTCATGTTAAGGTGATTTCAATCTCCAGGTGCCCTGGTTAAACTTCTTTAAAGAAGAACTTCACTTGTTGCAAATGGTTTCTGTACTTGTATATGAAATGACCATTCAATAGAAGTACATATGGAACCTGTAAAGTTAGTTTTCTACGTGATAGCAGCTACAAAAATAAACTGCTACTTTATGATATCAGGTCTTTGTTTTTTCAGCCTTGTGTGTAACGTGTAATGACACAGTGTAAAAAATGTAATTTCCCATTCATTAAAGTATGTCTACTTCTTCTTCTTTGCTTTGGGAGTACCTTGTTCATAGGCACATACAAAACTAACCAGGGAGGTTGGAGAAAAAAAACACTTCTGAGCAGTTTGAGAGGGATTCCTTTATTTTGGATAACCTTAAATGACACATGTGCTGCGTTCCAATACCCATACTATTTAGTATGCTATTTAGGATGACCCAATATATAGTATGTCAAATGAAGTAAATTAGACTACCTACAAACAATATAAGGATAAAGGACTATTTGAGTACTAAATACACATGTGCTGTTACTGAGCACTGCTGGTGATCATGTTGAGATGATGTTAAATTGCCAACTGTCTTTTTCTGTTTTATATTGTAATACCAAGATGTCCTACTGCATCTGGTCAGATATTGCAGTATGCAAGCCAGGATGCTTTTTTGGTTGATCTGACCCACAATTCTTTGAGCAGCATATATAAGCAAGAGGGTCAAAGTTTAAGGTGCAAAGTAATGAAGAAGTTGTATGTCCTAATTGTATGCATACTGCATGCAACAGTACATACTTTGTAAGGGCAGCTGCAGTACATACTAAAAGTAAAAAAGATAAAACATGCAACATTGTAAGATAAAACTGCAACAGGAAATAAGTCACAGGAAATGGTCTGGTTGGAGTTTCTTGTTTCCTAAATCTGATTAAAATAAGGAGGAACAGTACAGAAAATACAGACTGAGAGTCTGTAATAAAGTGAGGTTAATTAAGAGTTTGTGTAAAGAGAGTTTCTGGTACTGACCTTCCCGTGAAAGGACACTCAGGGCAATTCCTGGGTCACTCAGCTTGACAAAAGGAGTAGTGCCATGCTCCAGACCACGCCTTGCCACCAGAATGTTCTTGGCACAGACGTTTCCATGAACCAGCTGTTTGGTCTCCTACAATGATGAAAAAGGTGCTGCTATTAACTTTTTGGGATGCATGAGTGTCATTAAAATAAGTGAAACACAAACTGCTGTAAGTCATAAGGAAAAAATGAACTTCACTTGCAGCACTTATCGCAAAGTTTGGCCTGATAATAAGATTATTTCATTTCCTGCCTGCAGCTCAGAGTCAGAACATGGCGTTATTAAAAATATTTTAGCAGCTGATTGTAAAGTGTAAGACTCTCTGGAGATGAATTATACAACACTTGCATTACTTCACTCTCAATTCACTTTTAATGTTCACTTAGCTGTGTAGTCATGTAAGTGAATTGTATTGAATATAATATATATAAAATATAATAATAATAATCTGTGGCATACAAAAACAAAGTAGTGTTTGAACTCACAAGATAATTGAGGGCACTGGCAAGTTGTCTTGCAACAATGAATTTCCACTGAGGAGTCACGGATGCCTTTTCTTTGCGAAGGAAAACATCCAAAGGCCCAAACTCCACAAATTCTTCCACTATGATGTCTGTAAAGGTAGAAACAAGTCTGAGAGGTCCGGTCTCTAGTGTAGCCAAAAGCAAAATGTAAACAAGTAGCATCCTCTTTAAAATAGAACAGGGCGAGTATGGTTTTGCATTTGCGTCATGACTCAATTAAGTCCTGGAATCATAAATTTGACTATAAAAGCAGATCATGTGCGTGATGGGGAAGTAGCAAACGAAAGTCATGCACCAAAAAGTGACAACAAGTGAGTTTGTGTAAGTGAACGGTGTTATTGCTCTTACTTTCAGATCCTTTGACTGACACACCATGTACAAACACCAGGTGGCTGTGGGATACCTGGCTCATGAGACTTGCGGTTTCCAAAAAGCCCTATAAAAAGACGAGAGTAAGAGTTTAGAAACTAGATACTAGATTAGACATGTTAATGTGTACATGCTACCACTGTTATTCTTTTGAGTGTTGGTTAGCATTAGACCTACTATATCAATATCTTTATCGCTTTGGTCTAGAATCTTGAGAACCACGTGGATCCCTTTGCGGTCAGCAAAGTTGTTGTTGCACTCTTCGTCTTCATCGTTTTCGCCTCCACCTCGCACCAGCAGACGTCCTGAGTAGATGTTAGTTCTGGTCCCACGGCCCAAATGTTGTCCCTGCTCAAAAACACAACACCCACTGGTCAGTCACAGAGCTGAGAACAACAAAGCTAGTCAGCAGAAACAGATATGAAGGTAGAAAGTGGGTCTCTCTGCCACCTGTATGATCTCTTTGTCCTTGATCTGGTGGAAGCGTAGCTGGGTCATGTTCAGGGACAAGGAGTCAATGTGAACACCTTGCCTTATCACTAGAAGGTTGGATAGCTCTACATGACACAAACACACACATAGATAAACTTATGTTAAGACTTAAATATCCCAAAAGACACAGGAGGATTTTGGCATGAAGCAGCAAAACAAAAATTGAAATGCCCAATAAACACAAACCTGCTTGTTTTGGCAAACAGCATTTTTTTACAGTAAAGCTGTCCGAACCAGACTTGAGTACAAAGGTCTTGAGGCTTTCTGTGAGCTCCTTCACACTGGAGAATTCTCGATCCCAGCCCTCCAGACAGAACATGGAACCCTTGAGCTGAATCCGAAACTGCTTATGGCTTGGCTTCGATCCGTTCTACAAGCAACAAGCACATGTAAACACATTTTCACGATCACTGCACAACACACATTTCCAGAGAGCGGCGTGGGTGTTGACTTACCTCATTTTTGTTCAGGACAGCTAGTATGATGCGCCGATAGTCAAGCGCACTCCAACGTACGAGGAAAGCTCCCTCCTCTGCTGCCTCCTTTTTCAGCTTCAGCAGCACAAAATCATCACTGGAAATACACCAGAGTTGTGATATAACGCACTGTGTTTCTCTATTAACCTGCTTGTGTCTGTATGTGCATGTGTAAGAGGAGAAAACTCACTGCATAGGTCCATGCAGTCCATTTGCTAAACTCAGCACTACCCTTGGGGGAGCCACATCATGACAAAGATAGTGGTGGGCGAATGCAGTCAGCCGGTTGTATCCATCTAGGAGGGAGATGAAGGAACGGGCCTGCTGGCTGGAGTTCATCTGAACCTCCTACATACACATACAGAAACACCACTAGCTTACAATCAGAGCTCCCACCTACAGACACATACAAATTAAAAAACGTAATAAAATGCCCAAAGTGTACCAAAACCCAAAGCTTTTATAGTCATAAACATATAGCATTGGAGAATATTTCAGAATCTAGTCATACATGCATACTGTACTGTATATTCACTCTTTAAAGGCTGAACAATCTGATCAGTAGGCTGACTAATATGCAACATAGCAATTGGACTAATGCATCACAAGCACATTTACCAATTAAATGAATGTATTGCAGCTTTTACATAAAAGGGTAAACAAGTACTCTCACCATGCAGTGGTTGTCCTGAGTGCTAATGCACACATTATCTCCAGTGATGGCTATGTGAGTTATTTCAGGGAAATCACAGAAGGAGGTCCATTTATTGGGAGTGTCTGCATTTGGTTGGCTGGACTGTTGTTTTGTTTTCTTCATGTAGTTCATGTAGTCATTCCTGAAGTAAGTGTTTGCCTGCGCCTAGGTAAAGAGACTGGATGAACACAATGGCCGCACTAGCAGAATAGAAAACATGCCACAGAATTAGACCATCAGAAGCTTGAAATTGTGTTTTGACAAACCTTCTGACCGGACACCTTCCTCCATTGAATCCCCTTGGTGCCAGACACCATCATCTCATGTGTGGCGGGAACAATGAAGTCGTCTTTCGAGGCACCCTGCGCATGGGTGGTGTTAGAGTAAGAGCTGCTTCCATCCCCGTCCTTTCTCAGTTCCAGGTGGGATACAGGGAAAGTCTCTGTTCCAAAACGTGGTGCCAAGTGTTCGAGAGTAGAGATGTACTTATACATGATCTCGTGGGCGCCTAGTCGCCCCTTATCCACAGTGTGCTGCTGGAAGGTCCGCACAAACTCTGCAAACACCCGCCGGATCCTGATTTTTGTCAGGAAGTTGTCTTTGGAAATGAGTTTGGCGAAAGACCTTGGAATGCAGTGCAGGAAGCTGAAAGAAAAACAGATGTTTTGATGATTACATTAGATTAGAAGCTTTGATGATCCAGAGGAGAAACTGGATTGTCACAGTAGCAAAACATAGGATAGAAATAACAGTACAACAAACAACCCAATTATAATGAGAAAAATACTTATCTTTCATCAGAACATATTTAAATGTATATAGACCATTTACCATATTTGTTGTACTTTAAAGGCCCCATAATATGCTAATTTTCAGGTTCATAATTGTATTTTGGGGTTCTACTAGAACATGTTTACATGCTTTGATGGTTTAAAAAAAAAAAGGCACGTCCTTTGGCGTCGACACGTCTGGGGGTCCGATCTCGCATCTACCCATTTCACTGGAATTGTACCTTGTACAATTTCATGTGACAAATAAAAATTGATTGATTGATAGATTGATATTTATATAGCACCTCCACCTGCTTTATAATTAAGACATGGAAATATCACTTTTCACAATATGGGACCTTAAAGTACAAAGTCACCGTTGCTATTTCATGTATCATATTCACTCCTTCCAAAGTAATTACCTGACTTTTTCTGCAACATCTTGTAAGGTACAGTCTGTTTGGATTGCCTGGTGTGAGAGTTGAAGCACAGCCATCCCCAAGCTCTCATTTTTGAAGCGGCTTATCTCCTCCTCAGACTCAATGTCTTCCATCTGTACTACTTCGTTCACAAATTCAAATTTTGCCTTAGAGACACAATCAGGAAAGAGGTTAGGTACTTAATTATTGTGAACACATAAAAAATGTGTGCTCAATTAATAGACAGTAAACCACTGAAATCATTATAAACACCTGGGAGAATAAGTATTCCAAGGATGTGAAGTCAAGCAAAGGGTAACCGCCCTGACTTGTCCCAGATCTTAGAGCATAACGGGATACAGTTGGTTCCTTCTCATTAAGTCCGTGCCAATTCCGAAAGTAAAACCTAGATACAAGGAAACCAGACAATGTGAATATGCCCAGTGTGTTTCATCTGCCTTCCTACTACAGTATTAGAAAACACAGACTAACCTCATACAGTAGTAAAGTACGAGGGTGGAGTTTTCTGGGCTGAAATCATGGTTTGGACTGTACCAGCAACGTGATTGTGGATTGTACAGAGCAAACAACACATGGCACAGAGGAATTATCCCTGGAGAATTACACACAAATGTTACACACACAAACTCAATACTTTCATCAGGGTCTGTGTGGGTCTTTTTGGTCACTCTCACCTACAGCCTCTGCAGCTGAGATGCACAGCTCCTCTGCTGTGACTCTTCCACTTGTGTGGGACAAATATTGTTCCCCTTCCTTTGACCAGAACAGGTAAACATGGATGCCCTGACCCTTGGGGGGGTCACACAGGCCCGGGAATGCCCCTGGCTTTGAACGCCTGGACCACCGACTTCTGGACATGGTGAGGACAGCCAAATCACTAACACACACACACACACACACACACACACACACACACACACACACACACACACACACACACACACACACACACACACACACACACACACACACACACACACACACACACACACACACACACACACACACACACACACACACACACACACACACACGTTAACCATATTTGACTGTTAATTAGCTGTTGCATTGGATGGAATCAGGGCTTACGCATCAAAGGGTAACTTCCTCGACTCTTGGTCCAGGGTTAAGCAAGAACGCTCAGGCAGTCAGTGAAACAAGCTACAATGTAAGTTATAGGGCAATTGTGCACCTTCTATTTACGTTCACAAAAGTGCTTGTTTTGCCATTGTCAGGCACATATTATTATTCTAAGTGTCTGACAACATTATGGAAATTATTTCTAAGGAGGTTGACCTTTCTGTTAAAGAGCAATATCCTTTTTTTAAACATAAAAACATCCACGAAATTGCGTGTGCTAAAGAATGTAAATGAACAGTATTTTTAGCATCGTAAAATACACTTCATTCAAAGTTGACAGAAACCAAATAAAACTATGAAAAGTAGTTTTGGGTCGTTTACCAACAATTACAACTCTAGTTTCGGTTGAAGTAAACACATAGTTTACCGATTTGCATGTGAAAATATGTTGGCTCCTCCAAAAAAACATAGGAAAATAGGGTCCATGTTGAAAAAAACCCGAAATTACCCTTTAAAGTCTACGTGAATACAAAAGTAAGAACAATTTTAAAGCGACACCTTGCGCTTTTCTGTAATAACCTATTCGATATTTCTTGTTTTACACGATGATTAGTTTAGAGAACGAAATTGGTAGGTTAATAACTTCAAAAAAAAAATCTTTAAAAACTTATGACGTCGGGGTAATCAGATCAATTTGTTCTTCCGGTGATTATTATTCGTCTAACCTGTTTAACGTTACATTAGGCTACACAATACACCACATCAGAACAGGTCTAACGTTATATGTTTTTTCTTTCTTTTTTTTATAAATCACACACCGACTGCGTCACCGAATTACCCATGAACACCCATCATCATACTGATCATACTGTGTATCCATGACATGACAAGAAATATGTTAACATTATTAGGCATATAGCTACGTAAAAACGTAACGTGTGTGACAAATAAGTAACGTTATCTTACCATTTAACGGCGAGCTTTTGACGGTGTTACATTAAAACCTAATACAGTGAGATTAACTAGCTAACAGTCAGGATTCATTCTCTTGTGAAAGCGTATTTCCCCCTTCGCCTACTCTCAGGTTCTCATGAACTGCGAGTCAACAGACCGCTGGTTCCTGAAACTAACATGGTTCCTCCCTCCATCAGGCATGCGCGTACACGCACGTTCACATAGACTGACCTTTCAAAATAAACGTCTGGACTAAAAGTTTAGTGATAGTGATACACTGATGTCTCATGTTTGGTATACCAAAAACCGAATTATGCAACTAACTTAATGCAAGTGGTGGAATAAGTAGCCTACTCAGACGTTTTACATAATTAAAAGTAGCAAATCCAATATTCAATATTCTGTTGCAAGTAAAAGTCCTGAATTTAAAATTTTAATTAAATTGTAAAAGTAAAAAGGTATTTACATCAAAATATACTTGGTACCAAAAGTACTCATAATGCAGAATGGCCCATTTCAGAATAATGCCTCTTATTATTAATTATTGATGCATTAATGTGTGCATCAATTTACAACTGGTAAAGGTGGGGCACATTTTTATATTTTATATGCTTCTAGGTAGCTTGAGAACTTACCCTCGGATCAAAAAAGTCTTATATTTTAATCTAAATCTTCTTGTCAAATAAATGTGTTCGGGTAAAAAGTACAATATTTTCCTCTGAATGGAGTACTACATAGCAGAAATAAGGAAAGTACAAGTACCTGAAAATTGTACAGTACTTTAAATAAATGCATTTAGTTACTTTCCATCACTGCATCAATTTCACGCATCATTAGTGTGGACTGCAGACTAAAGAGACTATAGAGTGTTTAGCTTCTATTCCGATATTTTTTAGTGTTTTTAATTTTTGAATGTAGAAAAACAATAAGTACTATTAGGCCTAATATAAAATAAAGAAGACATCACTATTAACTCTGACATTTACAAACACACACCCTTTTACAGTGGTGGAAAGTAGCCTAACTAAGTACATGACTCAAATACCGTACTTATTTTTTGAGGCAAATATTTTATGTTATACAGCAGCAGCTCCAGCAGGGGACCCCAAACTTCCCTTTCCCCACATTAACCAGCTCTGACTGGGGGATCCCAAAGCATTCCCAGGCCAGGGTGGAGATATAATCCCTCCACCATCAAATAACAAAGGTCAAATAATAAACCCTCCAAAAACATGCATATAGTGAACCGGTTTATTACATTTTTATGTCATGGTGTGGGCCTTCTGTTGATCACTAGATATCATGATTTTATCATTTCAACTAGCGAGTTTTCTTCATGTGCATTTGTTTGATGTCATGTGTTGTCTAATATTGCGCGTGCACCTGCCATTTATAAGTTTCACTGGCACCTCAATACAGTAGTCATTTCAGGACTTTCGTAGCCACCATTGTCAGTCATGTCAAATTCAGATGGTACCTTGTTTGTTTGTTGCAGCTGACCATCATTTAGTTTGTTTGCAATATAAGGTAGTTCAATACACAATCCGGTGCCTCCAGTCCTGTATCACATACAGTCATTTCACACAAAAGCTTGGAGGGAAAACAGGCTATTTTTCCCTACAATAGCTTCTGGCAGCATACAGTACATTGATCGGTTTTATTTAGTGATACCCAATAGTCAAATGATGCCTTTGTTTAAGCTGTTTCACTTAATAATTGTTTATTTTCATAAAATCAGCTCTGACATCAAGCAAAATTCAAACCAACCACGCTCACTTTCAAAATAAAAGCATTGAAAGTGACTATAGAATCCAACCACACCTATCTAGCACTTTTGGGACTGCATTTAATAATGGTTGTTGTCTTTTAATGTCTAGTATATATCGTGATGTACTGAAGGCCATAGCATATATACCTATGTATCTACTGTACCACTAAATGTCATTGTAAATACCAAATGCTTCATTTGAAAACCCATGCACAGATGCAGTCGCTCTACAGTAAAAAGCATTGGTTACCACAACTTCAGGTCTTACGGATGGATCATTTTCTTGTGATTCTCTTATGACTCACATTTTTTTTACCTCAAACTTTATGATTTGAAAAGCATGCCACCCACACATTAAGTTTTTAGAGACAACCACAACACATTGGTCTTAGTAGTTGGATATAATTCAACCTTTAGTTAAGCAAGTTTGTAGAAAATGTCACTTTGGGGAAATACATTGGTTGCAAGACCTAAGTCTAACAATACGTCTTAAATTTGGAAATTTTATGCACAACCTGAATGTATAGAACATTGTTTAACTATACAACAGCACAAATTAAGCAGGTAGGCACTCCCACACAAGTTGCCAGGTGTATACAAATACATGTAGCTGATAACTAACACGAGCAGCACTTTCTTTTCCAAGCAGGAGTTACTGATGCAACATAGTTGTGCAGATAGGTGAACGCTAATCCCATAAGTCTCAGCTAAATATTTAGAGAAGTCATTTCATTGTTCCATGATTGGCAAACTAGTCATACACATAGTGGAGTCGCAATACAGTGGGTAAGTACATTTGCAGAAACAAATCATAGGATCAAAGTTGGTCATTCCGTCTTAGTTTCTCCCTGCTCTTGTTTCACCTCCTCATAGGTAGCATCTTCCTCTTTTTCATCCCCATCATCTGTCTTGGAGTTGGGGACCCAGAGCCCCGAGTCTATGCACCTCTTCATGTGAGCCTTCGCCTCCTAAATTGTGTAAAACAACCACATTTTTAAAGTGACCCAAAGTAGGTACAAAAATACACATGTAAATCAGATACTATAGAACTATACATTTACATAACTGAAATATGACTCCTAGCAGACTTTACTGGCCAAAACACTGTATTACTCTGTTGTTTATTATAAAAACAAAACTGTAGGCTTTAACAAAGAAACTTACCGTTGGGTCCATTTTGCTAATAGCATCTTGTAACATTTGGATGTCCTTATCATCAAAGCATTTCTGCATCTCCTGCAATTAAGAACACATTTTGTAAGGCATTTTAAACTAGCAAGAGAAGATAAAGGAGAGTGAGGCTTCTTGAAAACTAAAGAACTTACAGCTGGCAGAGACTCGTACACTTCAACAGGATCTAGGCCTCCAGGTCCCAGGCGCTTTTGTCGCTCCTCTTCCTCATATTCCTTCATGGCCTTTTCAATGCGGATCTTCGCTCTGCCCCGAACCCGCTCCTTAAATGACTCCAGCTCATCATTGAAAGCATCCTGGTACTGCTGATCTGCTGTCTGTGACGGGACAAATCATCGGTGTGTTAGTGGCCATAAAAATCAGCATTTAATTTAACATTTCACTTTCACAGTATTTGCATCTATTATGTCGTCTCCAACACAGGAATATTTTAAAGGGGTGATAGAATGATTATATAGGGTATTTTACACTGTTCCTTAAAGTCTCCTAATAGGGTATGTAACATTGGTTGGGCTGAAAATTGCCCGAATGCTATTTTATTAGGCCCTTAACTACTCAGTAAATATGGCTCTATTTGGAACAAGAGCTTTTCTTCCTAATATGGTATGCTCATGAATATTTAGAATGAGCTGCGCGCTGATTGGTTTGAGCAAACTACATAGAAACACATGGGAGACTCAACAGCAGGTCTCATTGCAAAGTTATACATTGTTTGTCGGGCTATTCCGTTATTAAATTCACTTCTGAGACTTTTTTATGCGAGAAATCAGCTCAAATATGGGCCATTTTACGAAAATTGATGGCCAATTGCAAATTTGGTAAGACTGTGTGTCGGAGTTCAGCTGCCGGTGCTGCCTGTGTTGCTGCCTCGCCTGCCTTCCTTCACAGACCCCGGCCTGCTGTGAGGTAGATAGAGCTCCGTCACGGCTGGCAGCCCACAGCACTCCATACCCGCGCAAAGTCACCGTTTTTTGGGCTAATGGACTACCAAACACCGCTGCCCTGACAGAGCTCCAGGGCCTGCAACTCCCCTCTTCCTGCTAGCTAAATGGCCCGTGTGTGAGAGTGAGAGCGTGGTCACCAAGCTTGTTACACCAGCGGTTTAATGTCTCACCTTGTTGCAGTGATGTACAGGTGTACTCCAGTACCCCTTGACATCACTGCTGGGTGTGGTCTGAGGTGAAACAAGCTTGACATTTTCAACCATAGAGGGCTTATTGCCTGCTTTTCAACCAGATGCAATGATGACAGTGACATTCTCAAGATGAAATGAAATCATTCCATTCAACTTAAAACATATTTTTTTATATAAAAAGAACAGCAAGATGAAGATGAAAAATTTCCTTTCAAACGCTGTTGTTTTTAAACCATCACAGAACTAATTTGCCTATTATTCACGGTTCTTCAGATGAGATCAGATGTCCTCTGTTTCCTAAATAGTTCCTGGAACTTTTGGTCAAAAAGAGCTATAAGTTATTTAATTATATTTTGTAGCATCCAAACACAGTCACCTTAATCTTGGCAAAAAATTGCCGAAAGCAGCCACGGGGGTCCACCTTCAGGCTTTTGGCCAACTCTAGAATGAACTGCATGACGATGGTCTGATGAGCCACTTGCTCCATCAATGCGTGTTTCTACAAACAAACAAAAAAAGGAAGCAGAATAATGCACATATTTAAAAGATCACAATAGCTTTGTAAAAAAAAAAAAGCTGTAGAAAATAAAGAGGATTACTGGCCATTAAACATAATAAGAGTTCCCTCAGAACAAAATGTTGAAAAACACATTCTGTTTCGTAGCGTTTACCTCCTCAACCTCGAGGTCAATGCACATGATGACCAGGTAGTTGGCAGTCTCTTCACACACTAGATGAGGGTTGTCAGAGAGGTACTTCTGGCTGTCATCCCAACGTCGCAACATGCCTGTAATAAAGACAGCAATGAAGGACCATCTCTACTTTCTTATAATGCCAATCCCCTGTAACATGCATGGATGAATGGATATTAGTAATTCATACCAAAATGTTTGATCTGCTTCTCGTTTTTTTCCACAAAGGTTTTATGCTTTTGCTCCTTCTCTTCTTCTGTCTCATCAGTAGATTCGGGTTTAGCATTGACAATGCTCTATGGACGACAAACAGTGGCAGAGAATCATTATTATAGACTATGTCGCTGATTCCTTGAAAAGAAAATCACTGGAAACTAGGCGTGTAAAGATGCACTAATGTGTATTAGAAAATTGCAAGAAGAATCTGGGATATGTGTACGTTACCAAGCCACAGAGGCAACAACTGACGCAATAAATGGTTTAAGGACGAGGGTTTTAAGTAAAAAGATTTGGATGGATGACAGAGCTGGAATCAAAGTAAAAAAAAATGAAAATTAACTTTGAATTGCAGTGTTTCAGATTGTTGCAAATGTGTCTATTGTTTTTGTAGCACACTCAATGTATTATTATTCTGCTATTTAGAATGTGTACCTTGCAAGACATCACTTATGAAATAGTTTATTTCTCTGTGCCATCAAACTCCATTGTTATCCAAAAACTACTGAAAAAATGGAGCCATACTCTTTCTTCTGGGTGGCATATTCCTTCCTTACACTGAACACAGCCAGTGTAGTTTATTATTATTATCAGTAGTGTAAACACAAAACTGCATCCCTGAGCATGCTAAGTGATGTCTGCCCTACAAAAGGCTACTCTCCAGAGATTGTAAATGCAATGATGTAAAGGGACCAAGTTCATGGTAATGAAAAAATATGTTGCTCAATTCAACAGTGTGTCTCATTGATGTGTTTTAGGCAAAAATGACCTACACTGGTGATACTTGTTTGTTACCAGGATAGATTCATTTTTGGTTTTGTTCTCTTTAGGGGAATTGGCTAACAATAAAAAGATAAAAGTGTTATTCTTTAACACTGATGTGCCTGTTACTATTGTATAATTACAATCTTCTTAACCACTTTTTGTTAAAATAGGGGCTGGTAAAAAATGTAGGTGAAAAATATGACCATGCCATACCAATTCAAAAACAGGCTCTAAGTCATGTTTTGTTAGGTGTGTCAACTATTGAGCCCCCCCCCCCATTTTACTGCCTCACCTTGCTGAAACCCTCCTTGCTGAGTGTATCAACGTTCCATGGCATCTTCTTCTCTTCCCGTACATGTTCCGCGACCTTCTTCTCCCAATCCCGCTCCTCTTTTTTCAGTTTCTTCTCCTCAGCCTGGGCTTTGCTCAGCTCTGCTTTGGCATCATCCGTTGATGAAATGGTCAGCTCTTTTACTTTCTTCTGTGCCTCGGCCAGCTTACGCCGGCATTCACTGAGTGCCTTGTTCAAGTCTTCACCTTTTTTCTTAAAATCCTCCATTCGTTCCACACGTGCCTGAAGTACAAAAACCACAGATACAAGGGTTATATGTACAGTATGTTCTCTTCAGGGAACTGGCTGAAGCAAGTAGTAGAAGATGGAGGTCCACCATAACAGAAGGCTATGATGGACCTCCACCCGCTACCACTTCCTTATTCCACAATGGATTTAATTACAAAATCAGAATTAGTTTTAATGGATAAGTGTAAACACATACAAGGAATTTGATTCCAGCTTTTTGTTGCTCTCAAAATACACACACAGGACAACAAATCTGAAGGTAAATATAAACATTTGACTATGTACAGATACAAGGATAACATTTCTAAGTTATTACCTACTCGAATATAGATAATAATTTGCAATTCTATTACATTACAGCACCAACGTGAGCACAGGAAACATTTAACGGTTAACGTTAACAACTCACGGTTCATACAGTCATAGAAAATACTACTATTCCATTTCAATTCTTACAGTATAATGTCCAGCAATTACACCTTTTTAAATATGTAACGTTACCTGGTGTCTCCATCTGAAGAGACTGGGTGTGTCGATGTTCGGGTGGGTGTCATCTTCATCGTCCGACACCTCAATGTGGTCCCACACGCTGTAGTCTATCCGAGACATTATGCCGATAAGAACCTAACGTAAACAGCGTTAGCTTTGGATATGACTCGGCTAAGTTAGCTAACGTTAACGTTAAGTTAGTGGGCTGAACGAAGCTAACCCGAATCTCCAATCAAGAAAGCAGATAACGCTTAAAAACAGCACTTTTTAGAAATGTGTATTAGTATTCAATGCAGCGGCTGGCTGTGTTTAGCCAAGATAAACTTAGACAGACCTACCTAGCGAGGGTTAGCGAGAAACTGCTACAGATTTCTAGAAAGAATTGCTGCTGCAAATTTCCGTTTGGCGTCAGCACGTCATTGCGTCATACGGACGTACGACGCCGTTGTCGTGCCCTGTCGTGCCTTGGCTTGCTTGCGGGGGCGCGCATTGCATGCATTCAGTCAAAGTGGACATACATTACTAGCTTCGTTAAAATTGTCCATGGATTCGATTACTTAGTCATCATATGTTACTGTTTGGAAGCTTGATCCGAACTTGCTGTAATTCAACCTTTTGTAAGGAATGTGTTCATTCAAACAGCCTACTGTATAGCCTACCCTACAAATAAGCTATAGGCCTAGCCTACTGTTAAATCAAGATGTAATCAGTTTAACACATTACTCGACTCAATTTATTTGATTTGAAATGTACAGGCAGTATTGTAAACAATATTTTGTTCATGTAATCCACAGTTCCATTGACTACCTTTGGGTATTGTTAATGTTTCTGAATTCCCCTTCCTTAAAGAGTAGGCCTATAATAATAACCGTAATAATCATCATGATAATAATACATTGGATTTATATAGCGCTTTTCATATAACACATCATCACCTTGTTGTATATGAAGAAGTGTATCATTCCTAGTTTAACTTATAGGGGGATTCACATTCTTTAGGCTGTTTTTTTCTGTCTGCCACCAAATGTATCCCCTCTTTAAATGCACATGTCTGAGCCCTACGATCCAGTGTTTTGTTTTGCATATACTTTTCATAGATTATGCCTAATATAACCTTGATGAATATGGCGAAGTTTCTTCTATCCTCGCAAATGTTAAAGTGGGATTTACCTCCTCCACATTTGTCATATACAGTGCCTTGCGAAAGTATTCGGCCCCCTTGAACGTTTCGACCTTTTGCCACATTTCAGGCCTCAAACATAAAGATATAAAACTGTAATTTTTTGTGAAGAATCAACAACAAGTGGGACACAATTATGAAGTGGAACGAAATTCATTGGCTAAATTACAAATTATTAACAAATAAAAACAGAAAAAGTGAGTAGAGGTGCAAAATTATTCAGCCCCTTTACTTTCAATGCAGCAAACTCTCTCCAGAAGTTCAGTGAGGATCTCTGAATGATCCAATGTTGACCTAAATGACTAATGATGATAAATAGAATCCAGCTGTGTGTAATCAAGTCTCCGTATAAATGCACCTGCTCTGTGATAGTCTCAGAGGTCCGTGTAAAGCGCAGAGAGCATCCTGAAGAACAAGGAACACACCAGGCAGGTCCGAGATACGTGTTGGGAGAAGTTTAAAGCCGGATTTGGATACAAAAAGATTTCCCAAGCTTTAAACAACCCAAGGAGCACTGTGCAAGCGATAATATTGAAATGGAAGGAGTATCAGACCACTACAAATCTGCGAAGACCCGGCCGTCCCTCTAAACTTTCAGCTCATACAATGAGAAGACTGATCAGAGATGCAGCCAAGAGGCCCATGATCACTCTGGATGAACTGCAGAGATCTACAGCTGAGCTGGGAGACTCTGTCCATAGGACAACAATCAGTCGTATACTGCACAAATCTGGCCTTTATGGAAGAGTGGCAAGAAGAAAGCCATTTCTTAAAGATATCCATAAAAGTGTCGCAAAGTTTGCCAAAAGCCACCTGGGAGACACACCAAACATGTGGAAGAAGGTGCTGTGGTCAGATGAAACCAAAATCGAACTTTTGGCAACAATGCAAAACGTTATGTTTGGCGGAAAAGCAACACAGCTCATCACCCTGAACACACCATCCCCACTGTCAAACATGGTGGTGGCAGCATCATGGTTTGGGCCTGCTTTTCTTCAGCAGGGACAGGGAAGATGGTTAAAATTGATGGGAAGATGGATGGAGCCAAATACAGGACCATTCTGGAAGAAAACCTGATGGAGTCTGCAAAAGACCTGAGACTGGGACGGAGATTTGTCTTCCAACAAGACAATGATCCAAAACATAAAGCAAAATCTACAATGGAATGGTTCACAAATAAACATATCCAGGTGTTAGAATGGCCAAGTCAAAGTCCAGACCTGAATCCAATTCGAGAATCTGTGGAAAGAACTGAAAACTGCTGTTCACAAACGCTCTCCATCCAACCTCACTGAGCTCCGAGCTGTTTTGCGCAGAGGAATGGGCAAAAATGTCAGTCTCGATGTGCAAAACTGATAGAGACATACCCCAAGCGACTTACAGCTGTAATCGCAGAAAAAGGTGGGCGCTACAAAGTATTAACTTAAGGGGGCTGAATAATTTTGCACGCCCAATATTTCAGTTTTTATTTGTTTAAAAGGTTTGAAATATCCAATAAATTTCGTTCCACTTCATAATTGTGTCCCACTTGTTGTTGATTCTTCACAAAAAATTACAGTTTTATATCTTTATGTTTGAGGCATGAAATGTGGCAAAAGGTCGAAAAGTTCAAGGGGGCCGAATACTTTCGCAAGGCACTGTACATGTTTGAGGTCTGCAAACAAAATTGTTTGCAACTTTCCTGACCAAACATCACATTTATTTTATTAATTAGTTGATCATGTAGCGCAAATCAACATTTGTACATTTGTTATCAAAGGCCCAACTATGTTTTGAATAATTGTAGATGATAAGACCACTGCCAAAGTTTAAGATGTGCTGAGCTACACAGGAAATGATGTGAGGTCAATAGACTTAAGTAGTCTACTGTGTACAAAACTAACAGGAGAGTCAGCAAGGTGTCAACCAAACACAGTCTGTAGGCCTACACAATCACACTGGGAAGAGGTATCTCTTCATTTACAGTCTATGGGTCTACAGTAATCAGCCAGAAATAATTTGAATCCCCTGTGTGGATTTGCCATGGGTGTGCATGATCTTTATTAACAAGTCACATCTGCAATATGATTGTGCCTCATATTTTGATCAGGGTGTGCATACAATGACGTGAAAAGCCAGAGAAAACAATTCCCTTTAATAAATACAATATGTGCCAGCTTACATTATAATGTTCAACTTTTTGTTGTGTTAGAGAGGTGTGGCATTTTGACCTGACTTAATAACATGAATAAGGGTTATACACTCCACTCCATGTATGTGTACCAGCCTACACATGTGTCTTTCTGCAATATGTCAAATTGTTTGCTATAAAAAAGATCGTATTCAATTTTAGATAACACAGCTAAATTAACTCAGTCTATTGCACTGTTAGGCAATAAAACATTGATACAATGTTCCTTTCCACCATAATTCCCATCAAAAGCATCCCACAGGAACTATGCATTCCTTTTGTTCTGCGTGGGTTTGGCGTCCTTGAACCCGGAGCAGCAGACGGAGTTTCTAGTCTGAGCCTCACAGCACCGCCGCATCTCCCTTATCACATCCTGACACATGCTCTCCGCGTATTTGTTAGCTGCAGGAGGGAGATTAGGTCAGATAGACGATAATGGGGGATTTGCTTTAATAACAAAGCCTAATGCCATTCAAGTGTTTTGAATGTACCTTGTAAACAATGTTGAATTGCACATGCTTGCTTTTGACACGGATCTTTCTGCGGCATACCTAAAACGGAACAGGGAATGTTTTTAGAGGTTGTTAATATAACGTTATATCAGGCACTGCATCACAAAGTACTGACTCCCACCTTTTTTCAAGCAGGATAGTTGGCAAGGACGTCGCTCGCTACTGTTAACCGCTAAGGTAATGTCACTTCCTTGTGCGACTCGTACCGCCAGGCTATGTTTTGATCGCGTGACGTGTTGCTAGCCAATGGAATCATCTCTTTAAAAGTGCAGCAGCGACACCTGGTGGTCAAAGGTGAGTGCACCGCAGACGGTCAAATGACAAATTCCACTAAAGAGATAAAAAGTTGCTTTGAACAGGATTTGTTAAAGAGTACACAATTGCAGTGCTCTTATAAAATAAGTTTGGTGTAGCCCTCACACCCAGCAGTAACATACTACACTAAAACATATCCTAACTATAATAGGTATGATATAAATAAGTGAAAAACTATGTTTTTTCATTTTACTTTTATTCAGAAAGATAAGAAAATTAAGAAAAAGAAATCATATTTACAGTTAATGGCCTGCTGATCTTTAACATTCTGTAGTAAATTCCCAGCATACATAATTGATTATGTAGTCATCATTGCTATATCAAGAGTAGCGACACGTGTAATGTTACAAGATAATTTCATTAATATGAAAACAAGTCTAGCAAAAATATAAATTACACACAGGATATCACATGGAAAGCATACAATATCCTAATCCACCAATCTATTTTACAGAAAACACTTTTTTGTTAAAATACTGACAAAAATAAATGACAGTTACCAAACATAATATATTCAAAAATGTTTTATGATCTAATTCTGCTTGATAGTAAGATCCTCATAAATATTTGTAATGCATTGTCGTTTCCATCTCCAAAGCAGCAGCAGTCAAATGCCCTTAGTTGGAATCTCCTAGCATGTCCAATGTAGTCATCTGATCCCATCTCAAGATTTCTTGTTTCAAACACCTAAGTAAAAGCAGAAGAGGATGCTGATTAGGATGCAGTGTATAAAGACAACATGTGCACTTCAGAGTCCCCTCATACCTTTGGTTTTGGCCTTGACGATGAACTGCTTGCTCTTCTTCTCCAGTGTATTGGAGGCAGTGCAGGTGTAGGTCCCTGGGAGCAGTGAGGGGGAGGTAAGAGCTGCTTCATCCTCCATCCTCTCCTGAATAGGACTGGAGGATTGCCAGCTGTACACAGGTGTGGGGTTTCCTGTGGCAGTGCAGTTCAAGGTAATCTCAGCACCCACTATAAGGTCCAAAACCTCTGGTTCGGGACTGAGGAACATTGGGGGGACTAGAGCAAAGATCACAGGGATTAGATGCACCGTCTTCAATGTATTAAAACATATAGAGAAGTCTTTTCAAAGATTAGCTTCGTGACTTACAGTACACAGAGGCATTAAGAGGCTCAGAGGTCACAGTAGGAGGTGGTTGTGGACCCTCTGGTCCGAGCTCCAGCTCTGCGACGCACCTGTACTGTGCTCCATTCTCGGCTTTAGTTGGCGTGACCATGAGGATAGAGGACACTTGGACAGGCGAGGACGATGTGAGGTCAGAGAAGGAGTGGTTATAAACCTCAGTCTGCCCCTTGTACCACCTCAGGGTGAGGTACTGAACAGGAGCAATATTCTGAACCTCGCAGAGCAGCTGGTACTCTTTTCCTTCCACCATGGGGCCAGTGTGGTTCATAGGCCTGATGGAGACGCTATCTGGGGTTTCTAAATGAATAATAAGACAAAGTTAATGTCAAACAGATTTATGTGAGTCATCCACTTCTCCACTGTGTATTAGAACAGGAGTTAACTCACTGTAGAGGACAAGGTTGAGCTTCTCCTCACACTGTCTGGGAGCTGTGAAGAACACACCATAACAGATAGGCTCCTCTATCCAATCGATGAGACTGTCCACCTTCCACCGAACAGAAAGGTCCCGTTGAGTGTGTGCAGCACTGATGACCGATTCCCAGCCCAGGACACGTACCGGGCGAGTGGCCTCACAGCTGACTGACACCGGCTCCCCAAAACCCACCACGACCCGGGAGGGCTTGAGGATTAGGGAGCAACCTTCACCTGACACTGAGACACACAGTAGCAGTCATCATCATTACAGCCAGTGCCATTACCACCACCTTCTTCCACTTAGCACTTCAGTGTATAGTAGGACTTCATGTTTAGTATATAGGCTACCAGCAGGCTGTAACTATTATGTAACCCTGTTACAAAACACAGAGAAATCACAAGCAACACATCGGAGATTGGCTAATATTTCTTTAAAATATGCCTGTGTATGCTATAATGATTAATGTATCTTGCTTATAATTTATTTTATATGCTGTAGCAACAAAATGTGTAGCCTACTTTGCAGGCCCAATGTGTAGGCTACAGAATTACACCAGTTGTTATAGCCCGTTATTTTAGTTGCGGTTGTGTAGTCATCCAAACAAAAAAAGGTTACAAGATCATTAGGATATTAGGAGGCTCTGATTCCGCGAGAACTGTCCTTTAAAGGAAAAATGCTTTGACGTCTTGTTGCACTGTCGGTCGTTCTCATATTCATATTATCGCCGACGAAAGGTCATAGTTTGCATATTATTTTTAAGACAATTACCGCACCAAACATAACCCCAACAAGTGAGAGGGGAAAAAACTCGTTGCCAACAACACCTTACCTGAATAAAACATGCAAAGCGTCAGAATCCATTTAAGAAAGTTGTTTCCCATGTTATTTTCTGCACTGAGCCGTCGATTAAGGGACGAGTGAGAACAAATTCCAACTTGAACAAGCTTGGCAACTCTGCAGGGAACTATGTTGGAACAAAAGGGCCCCCTTCATCCCAGCTGACTTTGGGGGTGGGTGGGTGGGGGGAGGCAGGGGGGGTTAAAGGGAAAGAGGGAAATTTAACAGGTGGCAGAACTCTGAAAAAAGCATAGGCCAATCCTTTTCACTGCACTGATCTCTAAAGCATTTTAGCAGGCAGGACATTACAGACCTACAAACACCACAGCAACTTTCCCACCAGGAATAATGTAGGGGCACGGTACTACAGTGTGGAAATAATATGAGATTAATACATCCCTTTTTCATTTATAATATCTAACTTATTATAATGTGTAATGTATATGTGTAATGTCTAATGTAGTTGACAAAATCATTTTACAAGTATACCAATACATTTGAGATGCCTAACAATGTGTGCATAATCAAGTTCAAATGATATGCCTTCTGTAGCCCAAACTTTCCTTTCTTCTCTAAACTGAAAGAATAACATTTGACCCATGTAGATATAGACATACATCTGAACTTTATTATACTGAGTCAATGATTTTTTTAGTTTTTTTTCTCTCTCTACATTTCAGCCTTAGGTGTGACCATGTTATGCTTTCAAACCAACGATGTAATCTGCTGTGTCATTATCTGATCATGACTGCCTGTGAACAAAAGCCTGTTTTCGGTTTTGCTTGCATACTTGTTTTCTATTGCTTCTGAACTCCATGCTTTGTGAAATCCCAGCAGGCAGAAGTATTAGTGCAGCATGTAGCTTGTAAGTCTCACACTGTGACCAGAATGCTACACAGCATATCCGCTCTGAGCGCAACTGCAGTGCAAGTGAGCAAGTAATCAGATGCTTTTGGGTGTATTCATGGAGAGGCCAGCTGGGAATCTCAATGTACAGTTACACTTCATGCTTGCTTTACTTTGAATGTGCTGCTCTCTCTCTCTTCAAGTTCTCTAGGGAAATATGTTAAGCTTGTGTGTCTATAATAAAACTTTTTTTCTTTAACTCTGTGACAAATTGAGGAATACTTGGCCAGGTTGTTATAGCAACACAGTCAGAGCATACACCCTTTAATGGGAATGACAGGGACTGGACATACAGAACATGGTTTCAGACAAAAAGAGGTTTATATTGGCAACAGTAGGCAGAATAACAAATGCTTTCCTTTACATTCACTTTGTGCAGGACAAATTAGTATGGGCATGAGAGAGATTGAATGAGAGAGAGAGAGAGGGAGAGAGAGGCAGTGAAACAAAAAAATACACTGGTTTTGACTTTTCAATCAGTATTCTGCCTAAGGATGTCACTGAGAGAAAAGTTGACTTAATTTAACAATTTACACAGATTGCTTATGCACACAATACATTAACATGTCAAGTTATATTTACTTTAAAATACCTTCCCTCACTCTAACTTTCCTTTTTTTAGTAAATTCAACCTTTATAATAACAAAATGGAAATCATTTTTTACCTTTTCTTTACTTGTACATAGACTACAAATTGTATGTCTAACACATGATTTATTGGCTCATATTCAGATCATTTTAATAAAGCAACTGATTGTCTTATATGAAATTGTAGGTACATCATAGAAATGGCATGGTCAGATTTTTCAGTACAAAAATAATTAAACATTCCAGAGCTGTACCAGTGCATATGTAAAGAAAAAAAGAAAAAGAAAAGAAAATGTTGCATACATGAAATAAGTACAATTTATTTATACAATAATAATAAAAAAAACTATCCCTTTCAACATTGTGCACCATTGTAGTGTTTAAAGCACTCTCAAGTAATTACTGTAAAAAAAATATGTTGAGCAACTCAAGTTTTGCCTTAAAATGTGGTCTTGTGTGGCTTGTAGAATGAAATAGGGATAAGTAGCAAGGCAATATAATACAATCAATAAGGCAACATTTGCTGTTGAATCAGTACAGTTAAGTATTACACATTCCTACATCTCCTATGACATATTATGAGAATGTTTGTAATAAATAAATAGACCTTTTCCAGAGGATTGCAGCTACTGAGTGACCAAAGGCACACTGAAAGGATAAACTTTTTGGCCACTTGGAGGCAGAAGAACTCTACAACAAACCCCCAGCCCTGACTTACTATGACCTTATAAATGGAGAATGTAGGTTTATCAGAACTGTTGCTGCAAACAACTTCCTGCTGATACAAGGTTGATGAGAGCGGCTCAGACTGAACCATACAGCAAATGTGCAGCCCAGTTGGTGTTAATGCGCCTGGGTTCAACAGTAATTTGATTTAGTCGGTGTGTTTGCGTTTATCTAAGTACCGGATTACAATCACCTATTACATGTGCACATGTGCAGGACACAGACTTCAGACAGGGAAGGTGCTGCTGTGACAGCAGAGCAGAAGGATGAAAGGAGAGAGCTGCTGCATGTACAGTATACACAGATTTACAGTAACCAGGCCACCACATTGCATGGAAACGTGTTCTCCGATTACCTGCGTACCTTGCCTTCTCTAAGTAGTAACCTGATTTCTTGAGTGTACAACGTCCAAGCAAGAGCAAAAGTGCATCAACTAACCATGCAGAACAGACCTATGCCCTTTAAGAGACATGCTACTGATATGTTTATCTAAGCACAGAAATAAAAACATTTAAAATGTGCCATTTTCATTGCAAAGCCATGCAAAATTAAATTTAAAAAAAGTGTGTCTCATACGGGTCCTGATGAGGTGGGCCGTCCTCTGAGATAGCTGCCTTTGCTGAAAGAAAATGTGCCTTCAGGTGTCACAAAAAAAAAGCCGCTGATGAAGAGCAGGGCTGCCACACACAAAAATACTCCAACCAAGGCTGCAAAGGTTGTGCGATTTCCTGTAGGAGATGGGAGTTTTTGTTACATTATCTCTCTTAGCTCATCTGTTCAGAGTGGAACAAGCTGAAAAAGGTCATGACGTTTGTAACCATATCTTACTTGTAACTTCGACGACAGTAAAAATTTTGGTCTTGGTGCCCTGGGTATTAGACGCTGTGCAGGTATAGGTCCCTGGAAGCTGAATGGACGGGGCCAAAATGGGCTGATTCTCTTTTTTATTCTTCTTCGTCTGTTGTATTGTGTTTGGCAAATGCCAGCTGTATACCGGCATTGGATTTCCTGTAGCAGTGCAATCTAAAATGATTTTACTACTAGCTTTAAGTTCCAGTGTCTCATTTTCGGGCATGGTGAAGGTTGGTGAGTCTAAAGAAATACATGAAATTAGAATCCAGACAGAAAGAGAACAACAAAGAGAAATTAATACACAATCAGCAAAAAGCTAAACATACCCAATATTATCTTACAAAACCCAAAACTGATGTGTGAACTGAAAGTGATGGTTAAATTACATTGGCATTAAAAACGTACACAGTACAACCACTTCATGGAACTTTGATGGGATTGTGTGTAGATTTGGTACTGGTGGCGAAAACTCCAGCTGTGCTTCACACCAGATCTGAGTGCCATTATCACTTCTTTGGGCAGTCAGATTGAAGATGGATGACGTATTGACTGGAGATGGACTGGTCTCGTCAAATGCCTCAGTATAGATCATCTTATTTCCTTTGTGCCAGGACACAGAGAGGTTTCTTACAGGTGCAACATTAACAATGTCACACTGCATGCGATACTTTTCACCCTCTACCATGGGGCCCATTTGACTTGGCTGAGACATGGACACACTGTCCGGCATTTCTGTATTAAGAAAAATGAAACGTGTCAAAATGTTTATCAAAAACTATCCAAAATCGGAAGAATCTAATGATCAAAAACTATAAGGGGCCTGCTTGGCAACTTCAGATAAAGTTACTTACTGTAAACAGTGACTGATAGGATTTCTGAACACTGATTGTTGTCAAGGAGATTGATGAAGCAGAGTGGTCGAAGGTCCCAGTCTGTCACAGAGTCTATTTTTAAGGAAACAGACGAGACTCCATCTTGACGTCCTATGCCTGTGCCATATGGAGACTCCCAGCCCATTGACTGTATCTGGTTGGATGGTGAGCTGCAGTTGACCGAGAAGGGATCTCCAAATCTCACCACAACTCTAGAAGGGCTCATCTTAACTGGACAGGAGGACCTCACTGGCTTTCCTACAAGTACACAGTATGTATTATAGCTTACATTACGCAGCCATGTACAACAGTGTTTTTAAGTAGCATTAAAACATTGTTTTTCAAAGTCTGACTTTTGATCCAGCAAAGGCTCATGGTATGGGACACAAAAGCAGCCTACATACCGTAACACTTCAATCATCTCCCAAATGATAGATTATAACTAACCTTGGGAACAGTGTGCATGTATAAACTGCTTACACTAACAGTATGTGGGACCCTGCTCTTTCTGGTGCTTGAAAAAGTTTGAAAATCAATTCCAAGTGATTACAATAAATACAGTAATGATATTCACAACAATCCAAAAATATTGTTCTTGTTACTACAAAATCCATGTCTTGTGAGAATCAGGCTTAAGCAGTTTATTGGAACATGAATCAAACATGGGCGTAGGCTAGCCGGAAGAGTCGACGCTGTAGATAATGTTTAGACTACTGAGTTACGATATAATGGTAACGTTAATGAATACAAAACAAACTCGACAGAAAATATATTTACCTGTACACGCTATTAAGCCGCTTAATATGAAGAACCACTTCATGGTTTCGCCGGTGTGCTAACCAGAAACACTTTAACGACTAAATGAAATGGTCCAGTTGACAGACTTATTTCCAAATCCGTGAATCCCTCAGCTTTCGTACTTTCCCTTTCACCTGGGATCATGTCGCGAAACACTACCATAGAGAGTATGAACACTACCCCTGTCTGTGATGCATTAACGTGCTCCTCGATCGGAAGTTTTTGCCAGACCACACTTCACAGCGCTGGTCGGAAGTAAACAATGTTGGAAAGTAGCGTGTCTGAACCATGGATGTATTAAGAGAACTTGACTGAACTTGAGCAAGGGTGGCTTGAAGAAATAGTTCAACACTCTGGGAAATTGCTTTCTTGTCAAGAGTTAGATGAGAATATTTATGACACTCATCTTTGGATGGTAAAGTAACGTTAGCTGGAGCCAGAAGGCTAGTCGATTAGCTTAGCTAGTTAGCATACACACTGGAAAAGTGGTGCGCGAGGGGGCAGTTGCCGAGCAACCAGGGGGTACAATAGCGAATTCAGATAGCCTATTTCCCTAACTGGAGAACTGTTGAACGTTTTTACTGTTTAGCAATTGCATTAATTTTCCATCAACAATATTACCATACCCCCACGCCCAAATGGCACATCCAACAATTCAGGTATAAGAAACCCCCCTATACCCAAGTAGGCGGTAGGAAGTATTTCTTTCCGACTATTTCCGACAGCACCTGAAGGCAGCATATATTCAGTTCAGCTCGTAAAACCTGCAGGATGGGCAAGTTGCAGCACCCTCAAAACCTGCTTAAAACATATATTATACTGTATATGCGCAAAACGTAAGGATTATGGTGACTTTGTCTATGTTGCCCAATTGCCAAACAGACCCATAGTTTTTAGGATTTCTACATATTTGTTTCTGAAAAATCCAACCCGTCTGCTGGATAGGGCTGGTACTACCCCTGCATCCCTTGTTTCTCCTTCAAAAACAGAAATTCTAAGTTTGGGCTTTGTGTCATAGGCCTGTGCTCTGAGGTGGATTTACCAGACTTGAAGAAAGTAGCAGCCTTATAAAATACAATATTATTATTGTTTGAAAACACAACAAAATTAGACTTTGGTTTTGAATCATACATTTTGCATGTCAGATACATTCAGGCATGTAAGGTTTCAATGTCAATCAATCGGTTTGAAAAGCCACATTTTTTAATATAAAATAAAAATTGACATCAGTAACAAATATTTACAGCCCTGTTCACAAATGTATTACGTCTTAATTGTCCTTAACATCGCAGATAGGACATTTGCAACGTTCTGCAGTTATTTTCAATACTAGATTGTTCTATATCTTTGTGGTTTCTCGTAAATAAATAGGTTTTTCATTTACATAAAATATTATCCTGATATACATTTCTGATAGGCATTAGGCTATAATGTCTGCAGTCATTTATACAAAAGCATACAACTGTGGAACAAGACAATTTGTCCCATAAGGCCTGACAAAGTTTGGCACAACAAAGCTTAAGGCACAGAAAGTGCTTCAAACTCAGAAAGAAGTGCAGAGTGGCTTACAAAGAATAGTGAAGGGACAAATGGGCTCAATGACAAGTATGCACAAACAACAGTGTCCACAAACTGAGCAGAGCTGGTCTCCTTTTTCACAGTTTCAATGTCACATCTTCAGAGAGTCCGGAAGAATCGCACTACTGTTAGTGTTACTGTTAAAACCACAGCAGTTTCAGGGTCATCACTTCTTATATGCATGCTAAAACCCCATTTGATTTGTAAAGATAATTACATACAGAGATCTGAGTTTGAAGGCATAAGGATATATATATATATATATATATATAGTAAAAAAGAATTAATGAAACCGAAGTCAACAAAATAAAAACATTCAGTATCATATCAAAATTCCCTTTGTGCTCATGAAAAACAGTTTTTCTGGCAAGTCTGTGCCAAACATTTGAGTCCTTGCTCCTCCTCTTCTTTATTCTGTCCAGTGAAAACAGGTAAAATCCAGTAGTTAATATAAAATCCAACATTTCAAGCAAAGGTTGCTAATTTTTATAATTAGATTTTCCCTTGAAGGGTAAAATACTATTTTATGTGCGAAAATGGATGTAAGGATGACACATTGAACCACATTGTTTCTATGGTGTGAACAGTCCAGTGTGAGCCTGCTGGCTGAGTGGTATTCAGGCTTTCAAACACTGTAGTTTCTGGTGGCAGAGAGATGCAGCTCATTCAGAGTGGTCAGCTATCCATTCTGTGCTATCCACAAATGTACTGTTAAGACAGTTTGGTCATAGGAAACTGCATGTCCCAGCCGTTGTGGGCTACATTGCCACTGTGGGTGTCGAGTTTGGGGTTTTTAAGACTGTAGCGGCGCATCCTGGTGTTCTTGTAGTAGATTGAGTAGATGAAGAGGAAGAAGATGGAGATGGCAACTACTGTGACAGCCACAAATCCAGCTATTAGGGGAAGGTAGTCCTCTGTAATGAAATCAACCAGATAACATATTAATGTTTACGAATTTCCAAATAAACTGTTTATAAAGACAAGTGTCTCCATTTCTACCATGCTTCACTACATTTATGTGAACCTTTATTCCTTAAAATTCTATTAGTTTTTTATTTTGTACTTCATTATCAATAAAGATGCACATCACTATTTGGATGCAGATGCACAAATGAAAATCATGAAAAGGTTGCCAATTCTCTACTTAAAAAGGAGAATTCTGGTCAATTTCAACACGTAGCTCTGTTTGTAAATTTGGAGTGCTGTCAGTAGCGAGAAAAACAAAGACAATCGGAGCTGCCTACACCGTGTTATCCTCCTGCTACAGTTTGCACCCAGGCGGCTGAAACAGGGCAAATTTTAAAAACGTGCTTTTAGCGTCTTAACATGTTTGAAATGTCATTAAAGTGCCTACCCAGGTGAAGTGATTCCTTCCGAGGAAACACAGTGAATCGGACTGCAGTAGATGTGAAATAAATGCATGAAAGTTGTGATAATTCAGCTCGGTTTAGTTCCAGTGTTGAGACGGCAGTGCTTCAGGACAGTCTACAAACTACAACACCGAAAAGAGATACAACAAAAATATTGATTAATTTAATGATTAAATAAGGTAGTGTCTCCAAATCAATCGCAATTATAAATTGTCTCCTGCTAGTTGTACTACAACACTTTTAAAATTTTTGTATCTCTTTTCGGTGTTGTAGTTTGTAGACTGTCCTGAAGCACTCGTCTTGCCGTCTCAACACCGGAACTAAACATCATCAAACTCCAAATTTACAAACAACAGAGCTACGTGTTGAAATCGACCGGAATTCTCCTTTAACAATTTAACATGACTTAGGCTTAGACAGGAAGATACAGTAGGCTAATTGTATTTGTATAAAGAAAACATGGACGCCCTTCTGATGAGAACATCTGACAACAAAAAACAAGCCATTGTTTAAAAAGCTTAACATTTTCAACAAAACTTACCTTAACCTCCAACCACTCCACCGGCCTACTGCCTTTTTGTTTGTCATTGTACGCAAACCGCCCAAAGAAATTTGTGCCATTTTAAAATGAGTGAGTTTGTGGTTGGATTAGAAGTATAAACATATACCATTCCGACACCCTATTGGTTTGTACACGACCCATCGCACCTGCACAGCCCGGTGCCAACTGATAGGTTGGATATTTCAGCCTACATGTTTCAAATGTATTTTATATCTTGTATGTAGTTTACCACACAAGAAGGTTAGTCTGGGGACAACCTTCACACACAAGAATGTGTAGAATCTATTATGAGTTTGGGTACAACTTTCACACAGAGGAATCGGAGCCAGGAATGTGGGAATCTATTAGGAGCATCGGCCATAAAAGGTGTAGTTTAAGGGTAAAACTTGTGTGCTGAAATAGATGTCTCATGCTGTGTAAGCACAAAAAGAGTTTAAAAGGTATTCACTATGATGTACATGTGGGTCATCCTTGGGCAGACGTGTCTGTATGCTCATGGTTGTTCCAGTGTCATGAAAGTTTGTTTACTGTGTGAATAAAGCGGCACTTGATTTGTACTCTTCGGACTGGTCGTCATCTCTGAGGTCTCCCTACGTCATTTCTGAGTCATCACCCGATATCATTTGGCGTCACGAACATGTGCAGATTTAGCGAAAGGTGAGTAAATGTCTATTCTTGTTGAATGGAATTTGCTCCCTTTTGTTGCATATCTGTTAAAGAACCGGGTGTGGGAATTGAAATGAGGGAGACATGATTTGGCTGTGGAATTATTAATTGGGTTACGCTAAAATTAATGAGTGACATTCTAAAATGTTTAAATGGTGTTTGAATTGTTGAAGCTGTTGCCATAATCAAATCTAACCTGTGACAAAGTGTTGCGCAACACGATTAGATAGATTGTGTGTGAGGTTATTTGAAGATTCGGGTCGCTTTTAGCTGACAGTGGTAAGACCAACGTATGGTGAAGCGTTGAGGGACAGAAACGTATCTGTTATTTTCTTGTGATTCATATAGGGATGAAAGAAGCCCTGGTGTGTTTGTGGCCCAAATATTACCGATGTCCCATGGTGGGTGACATTGATTAATGCGTGATTTTGGTGCGGACTTCTCTGTGTGATTGGTGCTTTGTTTTGGATGAGGTTCAGTACACAGAGTCGAAATGAATGTGATGAGTTATTGTGACGCATAAGGCGTAAGTGAAGTTTTTGATGGGTTCAAAGCTGATTATTTTGGAGTGCCCTGTAGACAGTTGGAGACGAAGACAGGGGGTTCGGGTGCATGTTTAGTTTAGTTACACAGGAGTAAAAGAGGGAGTTAGGAGTTGAATTTGATTAGGGACATAGCTGGTAAACAATTCAAAATTAACCATTATCCATTCCAGTTTCGGATCAAGTGCTGCGTATTTGATGTGTTTCTGTCTTGTTTTGCTTTATGTGTTTTGGTCCTGTTTTGCTTTATATGTTTTGTGTATCTGCAATTTAATTTTTTTAATTCATGGGTCAAAATCATAGTAAATTATCTTGTCAAGCGTTAACATTACAAAGAAATGAAAAATAAATAAATACATGAAAAAAAGGAAATAAATGAAACAAGAGGGAATAAGGAAATAAGGATTAGGACGCCGTTAATGGGGAATTAAAGCCCTCAAGGAGGCGATTTTTAGAATGGGCCGCAAAA
The DNA here is from genome assembly GCF_010015445.1 of Perca fluviatilis. NCBI lineage: Eukaryota > Metazoa > Chordata > Actinopteri > Perciformes > Percidae > Perca > Perca fluviatilis. The sequence continues at coordinate 16,721,026 of NC_053126.1, read as the reverse complement.
TCCCGGAAAGTCACTAGGTGAATTTTCGGGTCCGCACCAGGAACTGAGACGTTCCAGGGAGCTGGGAGTTTGTAGAATAAAATTCAATGGTAAGTTACCAATCGATTCATAGGTTGACAAATCTATGTCCGAAGTAACCTCTCATTGAAATCTACACCTTAAAGGTTGCAAAAATTTAGGAAAAAGTAATATAAGAAAAAGGAAACGGCGGAAAAGCATGCTTCTAGGAACTGAATGAATGAATGAAGAGAATTTAGTGTTTCAAGCTGGAATGATGTCGACTTTGTGTTGTAATGTTACTGTGAACTTTTCTGTTCAAATCTGTTAAAAAAAAAAAAAAAAAAAAACGAGAACGTATGAGCTCCGTTTGAGAGGAGGTTTCGCAATCTGTTAAAATGAGTGAAAGGGGAGTGCTGTAATGGCTTTGCTTTGGCAAAGTCGCACTGGTGAATGCGCAAATGTTGAATGTCAGGACTTTTAGGGTCCACAGACGTCTATGACACTCCCTATCTTCACATGGGTGCTGTAGCCTGCACTGAGAAAGGGGGAGACTTGAGTGCAGCTCAAATAAAGTGTTCTGTTTGTAAAAGTGGCGGTTGCTCGACTATGAAACTATGTGATTGAGATCTATTAAATGTATAAATTAAAGTTATGTTGACAAATAAAAAAAAAAAAAAAGAGAAAAATGTCATAAAACACCTAGAGAAATGGCATAAAAATTCAAAATTTCCTTCCAATTTGGAAGCCTTCACTATACTTGCTTTTGAAGTATACGCAAAAAACTAAAAAAGACAGTATCAGAGTTTTGTCAAATGCTTTCCGAGGTTATTGTGATCTGACATATCATCGTTAAGACAAATTAAGGATTGTGTAAAACAAATAATAAAAATTGGGTTTTAGTTAGTATATAGGCTTACAAGTCCAGTTGAAATGATTAGCTGCTTAATTACTTAGTTGGTTGACTTTTCTGCATTGTTACTTTTGATACTTTAAGTACATATTTTTTTATTATGTTTTTTTTTTTTTTTACGTAGGTGATATTTTTGTTGCAACATTTTGAATCAATGTCATAGGTTACAACGTAGAAAGAGAATCAAGAGAACTAAGATGAGTAAAGTACAAATAATGCTTCTGGAGGAGTTGTGTTTTGTGTTTATTCAGGGCCTCGATGTGTCAGAGCGGGCCGTCTCACTTCCCCAAGCTGCAGGACCAGTAAAAAGCTGAACCGGGACCACGAATCCTGGGCTCAGTATTCTATTCCATTCTGTGGGCAACATGGGCCCCCTCCATTAGACACCTGCACCAGAAACACATCTGGTGTTACAAAACGAGCTGAGAGGGAGAGGCCGCAGATTTTCAACTGCCCATGGTGGAAATGGACACCCAGATGGTTTTCGAGGTATGATCAGCGACTGACATTAAGGAAATAATGTCACTCATGTTCGAAAAGTACTTTGGTGAAATATTCAACAGATGAACTGGAGTTGCAGTTCAGTGCCGAGACTGAAAAGCAAGAATGTGACAATGCAAGAGGCCAGGGTGGAGATGACTCTGAGGTCTCCATTACGTATCAATAGACTCTGTCTAAAGGAAGAACAGATGACCAGCCTGCAGACGGACTGAGAAAAGGAGGGGGGGAGTGAGAGACTGGATTTTGCTCTGACCCAGCGACGCTGAGGAGGTACTGCACTGACAAGTACATATTTTGGAAACACACATACTCTAAAGAAGTAATTATTTTGAAATAAGGTTATTACATAGGTAAACTCACCTATATGAAGGGTTAAGAGATGTCTCGATATCAAGCAACTTGGTAGAAGAAAAATGACATTTTGTCTGTACCTGGTGATATACATTCTGTCAAATTTGTATTGAATTTTCCGGTGATAGCTTCGTCCAGGATTAGTGCTACATATGTTAAATGGAAATCAGTTCATCTCAGCCCATTGAGTATCAAAATTAGTATATTTTGTAACATACATTGAGGTTTAGAAATCTGACGTGAAGGTCACTATTCTGCATAAGCTGAAAAGTGGTGTTACTGTAACTGTTAGAAGGTAAAACAACTTACACTTCATTGTATGATACTTCCACATCAAGTGATGATGAAGGTCACATGGGACAAGTGCATTAAATGATGTGAATAAAATTAAATGTAACAAGGTTAAGAACATGTAGGAAAAGATGGAGGAACCATGCTATCATGACAAAGAATAATGTGGTCGCCCCAAAGATTCGGCTGGCAGCAATTCGATGAGGGGATCGCAGAGGAATTTTGTCCTGGTAAAGAAACAGCCACCAGGTTTTCGCCTCTGCCATGATTAGCATTGTTAATGTTTCATGTAAGTGATGTATTTGCTATAATCATCATTCAAAATGTATTCCAGAGGTTCATATTGTTGCATATCACATTGTAGTACTGTACCTCAACTAGGATAAAAAAGGGAGGATTGATAGGTTGGATATTTCAGCCTACATGTTTCAAATGTATTTTATATCTTGTATGTAGTTTACCACACAAGAAGGTTAGTCTGGGGACAACCTTCACACACAAGAATGTGTAGAATCTATTATGAGTTTGGGTACAACTTTCACACAGAGGAATCGGAGCCAGGAATGTGGGAATCTATTAGGAGCATCGGCCATAAAAGGTGTAGTTTAAGGGTAAAACTTGTGTGCTGAAATAGATGTCTCATGCTGTGTAAGCACAAAAAGAGTTTAAAAGGTATTCACTATGATGTACATGTGGGTCATCCTTGGGCAGACGTGTCTGTATGCTCATGGTTGTTCCAGTGTCATGAAAGTTTGTTTACTGTGTGAATAAAGCGGCACTTGATTTGTACTCTTCGGACTGGTCGTCATCTCTGAGGTCTCCCTACGTCATTTCTGAGTCATCACCCGATATCACCAACGACCGTTATCTACCGGACCAAATAGCAACGCAGATTTTGGTGCCTAATTAGGTGCCACTTAAATGCCAGCGCTTCTCTTTGATGTCTCAAAAAAAACCCGTGGGAAAAACCAAAACCCCCCCCCCCCCTGCTTTTTTACCCCCCCCACAACTAGGCAACAGGTAACGTTAGCCTACCGTTAGCTAGTAGCTGGATTAAACACGGTTAAAATGCTGACAGCTAAACGGTGTAAAAGTGTGTCTGTATTTCACTGGAGAGGATTGTAACACCAGGCTGTAGCTGCCGTTGTCTGAAAAACAGACTCAGCCTGAAATAAGTTATTGTTCTAAGTTAGTTATTACATTTTTAATAAATCATTTAAATTTGACCCTGTGGCCTTAGCAATACACAAGCAGTTATTTAATGTCGCCCTGTGCTCCTTTTTTTTTTTTCTAAGATCAACTTTTTATTTTTTTATATTTTTGAACATACAATTGAACAAGGTGCTTCCTTTTTTGTGGAGGTGGGTTAGTGCACTATAGGCCTCTGTGGGGACTAAGCTTTTGTCCATAATGGCATTTTTTCCCCCTTACATTACTTTTACTTTTATAGTTTAAGTAGTTTTGAAACCAGTACTTTTACACTTTTACTTGAGTAAAAAGCTTGAGTTGATACTTCAACTTCTACAGAAGTCTTTTCAAACCCTAGTATCTATACTTCTACTTGAGTTATGAATGTGAATACGTTTGACACCTCTGGTGATCTCTGTATTGTGGGTCTGGAAAAAAAATCTTCCCATGACAGAAAACAACGATTTTTGCGTCATCGGAAGATTTTTTGCCCAGAGGCAATGGACTACAGTCACGGGGGTAAGCCTCTCTTCAGAACTCGAACCTCCGATGGCACCATTTTGATACTACCAAATGCCCACCCGCCGTTAGCATTCCATTGACTGTCATTCATTTTGATGTCACTTTGACAACGAATAACTTTACATCTGAAGCATTTAAAGACTATTTGTCCATTGTTTATTTCTAAAGAAACACGACAATGTATAAAAGGCTCCATTACCTTGTGTCTCACGTTATGGCTCCGTAGCAGACATTTTTGTAAAAATAGGCTAACGATTGTGTCATAACCATGCTGTCACATAGTAGAGGAATTACCATATAGTACAGGAGAAGCTTGCAGGCAGTTTCGACTTACATTAGCTGTTTAAGTTTAATTACTAATGTTAACTAGCATTTTAGTTAGCAATAATTAGCCTGTGCCCATGTTATCTCCTTACATATACCTACGCTCTCCGTCTCTGCAAGATTGGGAATGATTGAGATTTCTCTTGGCACAGCTACCAGAAGACTTCCAACTTTCAGACAGGTTGCTCTCGTCACATTTACGTCGTCTCTCTCAGTTGGAGGCTGCGCAGTAACGCTCAGCCATCACCGGAAAAGTACTTCTAATATCCTTCACTGGTCTCCATCCAGAGCAACGGGATCTGTTGGTCCATTTTATATACTATCTATGAGTAGCAGGAGCTACTTCCGCATGTTTTCAACCCGCCCATAGGGGTTTGGACTGGTCTTTACACAAAGCTTACCGAAGAAAACAGAGTGTCAGCCATCTTGAAGCTTCACTAAACAGGCTCTCTTTTCATCAGCAAACTTTTACAACAATTATGTGCATTCACATTACCGCACATGTGTACCACTGGGATACGTTTGTACAGATCGGAGAATATGCAGGAAACTTTATTACAGACGGAATACTCGACACACTACGCGAGCTTCGCCTGCTACGGAGACCAGCACCTCAGCCTGCGGTGTCGCCCGATGCCACTAGCCGGTAAGGGGACATCCTCACCGGTGAAACGCGAACGAGGGCTGGAGTATAACCTAGCTAGGTGGAAAGCTAACGCTAGCCGCCCACCTGTTCCATCAATCCTGCTTGCAAGTGTCTGCTCATTAGACAACAAACTGGACTACATCCAACTTCAACGAAACTCCCAACGCGAGTTCAGAGACTGCTGTGTTTTTGTTGATGTGGAAACATGGCTGAACAACAGTGTACCGGACTATCCAACTACCAGGCCTGCTGCTCTGTCGCCGGATAAGACTAGTGGAGGTGGGCTGTGTTAACACGGACTGGTGCGGAAATGGGGTGATTTGAATCCAACTAACTGATAGTGGAGTTTGTGACTGTTAAATGCCGACCATTCTACATTCCACGCAAATTTACGGCTGTGCTTATACTCTGCGTTTACAGCCCACCGAGCGCTAATGCTAGTATGCGTTAGCTTAACTTTACGGAGCATATAATGTGTATGCACTAAATGTAGCCCATTTTGTATGTCGTTTTTATATAATGTCGTTTTTATACATTTTAAATGTATAACACCACTTGAGCCACGGTGAAACATTTTGTGTATATGGTTGAAATGACAATAAAAACACACTTGAGTGTGAATGCTGCCTCTTTGTCTGTCTGTAAACAGTAGGCGTGGCTTGGGAGTGGAATCTAATGGTGCGTTCTTTTTGTCTTGTAATCGCGACTAGTAGCTTGAGCGTGACGTCACATCCGTGTCGAAAAACGAATAACCGCGGGTTGTTGCATTCTTTTTGTCACACAATACTACGAGTCGGAGAAAAGATGGATTTTTGTAACATTTTTAGTAAACATTTAGGATTCTATTCACCCAGTTATTGACATATTACACAAATATATTTCACAGTTTGATACATGAAAATTACGTTTTGATTAACGTTAACGTTAGGCTACTGCTCTGCTTTCTGCTCAAGACTCAGCTTAAAGCCATTGTTGTCATATAGCAGCCGAGCGTCTCTAGCCAATTTCAGCTGCACAAGCTACAAAATAACTAATTAGGCAGTATTTAACTAATTAATAATAAGACTGTAGCAACATGCCTATAGGTAGCAGTATACAGCGCTATGTGTATGACTTCTTCATTTGGTTACAACAACGACAAAAGTGCTTAAAATTGTAGAAAACCACAATGTTTACTACGTGTGATGCACGACGTAGCCATCTTTGAAAGTGAACTCGGGGTCCTCTGAGTTCAGACAACTTGACGAGTCGTAAATACGACCTCGGAGGCGTTCTTTTTGCAACTTCCGGTTCGTAACTCCGCAAAACGACTCGTAAATCGACTTCGGTGGACAAAAAGAATGCACCATAAAGCATCGAAGCAAGTGCATTCTGGGATTTGGTGTCTTTCATCCATTTGAGCCAAATACACATTTTCTGGCTTATCTCAGCCTAGAAGGCACCAATTTCAAAAAAAAAAATTCACATTTCTACTACATAAGTGACCCAATTTAAAGATATATTCGTCTTTCCAATGGTGAAATATCCCTTTAAGGTTATTTCTAGTTACACAATATACATTGCATATATTTAGGCTCTCCAAAGCATGCTTATATCTATAATTTGCTGATGCAAAGCCAATTACAGTATTGAACAACAGAAACCCATGAAAAATGATTGTATAGTTTGTTTATGGCTTATGGCTTACTGGCTTAAATCCCCTTGCAAGAGATTTGTTTTTACTTACTACACTTTACAGAAAGACATACATATTTTCTTCTAAAAATTATACAATGTCGTTTAGATTAAGAGTGTGGTTACCTTTTAAAATCACTTTGACCTCATGAGAGATGGAATCAACTTCATTGGTGGCGCTGCAATTGTAGATGCCTGCTTCAAACACAGTGAGTGTGTTTCCAGACACATGGGGCACTAAGTCTGAGCTGTAGAGCCACTGGATTTCCGGAGGTGGGTGGCCGTCAGCTTCACAAACAAGCTCCTCAGGATAACCTCTGAACACTGGGATCGTCTTTGGAAGCTTTGTGGTATTAATGCTGGGCTTATCTGTTGAGAAATAAAGGCCAATAAAACAGTAAGAATATGCACGTTTACAATTTCTTACTGTAAGGAAAACCACAAGCTCTGCATAAAATGTCCATCAATAGAGTGTTGTTTTAATGATAACTGAGCAGCAAATGTAAGTGTGATCTCACAGTAGACAGTGATGTTAAGAGGACTGGACATCATGTTTGGAGGAGGCTGCGGTCCCTCAGGTCCAAGATCCAACTGAGCGTCACATCTGAACTCTGCTCCGTTGTGGTTTCTGGTCAGAATGATGCTGATGGTAGACGACACGTTCAGCGGGGATCGGACAACACTGATGTCACAGTTTGTGTTGCTCTGAGGCAGGCAGCCAGTCACTCGCATTGAGCCTGAGGGAAAAATATAAGTAGGAAAAAGACAAATGGAGATTTTGTTTAATTCATAATGCCTGATGTTTGATTTTACAACTACACACTGGTGGACTAAACACTAAAAACCTGTTTACATCACGCAATGCATTTATTGTCCTTAATAATTTACAAAAACTGATTTGCTGATTTTTAGAGTATCTTGAAATGAGTCAAACACGGTGATAAAAACAAGAGATACGCTGGCGAGAACTCAGTACGGTCAATCTTTTGGATGTCGCATCATGTCTGTGACGAAAACATTATCACTTCAACAAACTTCCCTCACAGTACACAGGACTTATGAAAACCATTGTCTAGTAATCATGCTGCTTGTTTGGTGAGCAATACCTGATTCAAAAGGAAATTAAGCGCTGCAACATTACGATAACTAATGAATGAATATAAATGCTGACTTCAAATGTTTGCCCTTCATCTTAACCTACAGTTTATCATCTCAATTAATGCACTTTGGGGCTGTGCATAATTTTTCCTCCTAATGAATGCTGAATAATGAATGAATGCTGAATGAATCATTATTTAATGTTGGCACAAGTCGGTTGATGCTGCTGTATTGCTTTGAGCTACACTAGCACTGATAGATTTACTTGGCCTCGCAGAAAAGGAGGGGAATTTAGTGTTAAGAAAGACTCCCCACCTTTGATAAGTGGTTCGAAGGTTTCATTCCCTCGATACCACCGCACGACGAGGTTTCCTGCAGGAGCAACGTTGGTAATGTCACACTGCAGCCGCAACTCTCTCTCCTCCACCACTGAGCTCAAGTTATTTACAGGTCCGATGGAAACGCTGTCTGGTGTTTCTGTAGATATCAATACAAAATATTCAGGATAGTTCCAAAATTTGAGAAACAAGTTTAAAGTTGATGACAGTGAGAGTACAAAAGTTAGAAATACATACTGTAGAGGGTGAAGTTTAAATGTTTCTGGCATGATTCTGTTGATTTAAGCATTGCGTTACAAACGGGCCTTAGGTCCCAGTCTTCATAGGTGTCAACAGACCACCAACTTGTGCCCTTATTTTGGACACCCTGCCAGTATATTTCTTTGACATGACTGTTGGTTGATTTGCATGTCGCGTTCTGGCCTCTGCTTTGGTATTGTACCACCATCCTTTCTGGAGTTATTTCGATGGGGCATTCTTGCCCGGCACCTGTGGAACATAGAGTGGGGGCAAGGAATGTTATTCCAAGTCCAAATCTATACAAATACGTTATATTAACGCAACCTTTCCATTTGAAATGGTATGGACAAGTCTGTAGAACAAAAGCTGTGTCTTGGGAGGCAACAGGAAAAGGCTCAGGAAGGATATACCCCTCCCTTAGGAAAGTCTGCACTTGCTGCCCAACATTCTTTGTGCTGGACTTAACCAAATATCAATATCCCAGTTAAATGCGTCACATTCCACCCAGCCCATTTTCAACTATTATAACAGTAATCCTTATTTAGAAATATAATATTTTAACAGAAAACTATAATAGACTGCATGATGTGAGCGGATGCGTAAAACATTAGATTAGATAGACAAAATGTCATAATGCCTAACGTTACTAATAATCAGACACACAATCAACCACCAAAGTTTTACTCAGTCTCCAACACACAATTATCATTTGTCGCCATTCAAAGAGTTATTCACAGTCTCTTAACTTGTTTTTTTTAAATTTCAGTGTTTTAAGTTAGCTCCTCATCACTCAGCACGCTACATAAATAGACCAAAACAATCCCTGCGTTTTGTTCCATATACGTCTATTATTAGCTTAAAAACAAGCCATTTCAATCGACACAAAAGAAAACATGAGACCTATAACTTCGCTCTCAACTTACTCGGTCCTGTCCCGTTTGAAAGCAACAGCAGCTCTAAAGTCAAAAGGACTGAAAGGATACGAAGATAATTTAAATCATCCATTGGAATGAAGTGTCTCCAACTTATCGACCTTCTTCTGTTACACTGACTGAGCGCCTCTGAGGTTTCTTTCTCCTACTTCCCCTTAGCTACTTGTTGACTTTTTTTGGAGAAAGCTAAGCTAAGCTATGTCTGCATGCACTGCACAGCTCCCAGCTCTGACTCTACATCACCCGGAGAGGAAACTGCCTGGGAAACAGCCCTCCCCCCAACACATGGGCACAGGCACTGCAAGCCCTCACACCCACTGTGTCTATTAATGTAACTATCTAGCTGAGCCAGTTGGCTACAGACGTTATGACGTTATCCATGGCACTAATGACTTGGTTGCGGCAGAGACGGTTATAGAAATTTGGTATTTTGATTAATTTAAATTGTTTGCCTGACGTTGACAGACAGACAGACAGACAGACAGACAGACAGACAGACATACAGATAGTTAGGCTATGTCTCTAAATGCACACTTCAGAGAAAAAGAGAATAGTACTTTGGTAATTGTAGCACAAAGATTAATAACCGTAGCTTTCAAAACGACTGTAAATATGACAAAATAAGAGTCTATAGTGGCTCTGTGAGGATGTTCACAGGAGGATGCTACTCTCTTTTAGCTTGCAGTGCTCTGGATAATTCAGGGAATGGATTTTTGGTTCTTGTTGTTCCTCTGTAAATAAGGGGAGAAGTGCAACACTATTTCCCTTGATTGTCAATGTTTTTGAGTTTTTAACACGCAGCATGCTGAGCGCCACACAGCCCCTTGAGCAGCAGGATAGGCAACAGATCATTCTTGCAATTGCCAAGTAATGGGAATAGGAGGATAAAAGGGAAGCATGTCTTGATTTACAAAATTCCTGGTGCTGTGTGCAAACTATTGAAATATTTGCCTATTTAACAGCATACATTTTATCATAAAAGTAATACAAGTGAGTATCAGGAGTGAGTACTTACATCACACATACTATATTGCACATAACAAACCACAGCACTGTATCTGTCTGATTAGATTAGAGAGAGATTACCAATGATAGACATTTTCTTTAAATGATTGCATTATGCCACTGATTACTTTAAAGTGGTAAATACATTTGTTGACCTTACCTTTTACAGTAACTCTGGCTGTTTTAGAGACATTTCCTCTGTCATTCGAGGCATGACATGTGTAGGAGCCCATGTTGTATATAGTAGCATTGTGGATGTGCAGACGGGACACTCCATCTTCATTTTCCTCTATCACATTGGCAGTCCGGTAATAATTCCAGAAATATTTTGGTCGTGGGTTGCCCACGGAGACGCACTTCAGCCACACAGCGGAACCAACGTCAACTTCAGAGTCTTCGAGCTCAACTATCTGTGATGGTGGGTCTAGAGACAAAATCAAAACAATATAAGTAAGGGAAAAAGCAGGTGACATCTTGAATCATGACTCATGCTAATAGTAGATATTAAGATTAACTTACATATGACATTAATCTCGACTGTGTGGTTGACACTTGACAGATTGCTTGAAGCTGTGATCAAGTACTGCCCTGAATCACTTCTTGTTAGGTTCTCTGGAAGTTCCACCTCCTCTCCATCTTTGGACCAGATGATCTCAGGTTTAGGATAGCCCTCAACAATGCAGGTTAGGTTGTAAGGAGCTCCCTCCACTGCAGTGTAATTGTTTGGACACATTAACTCGCGGTCCATCTGAAAGCAGAAACACTTGACAGTTCATCCACTAGCCAGTGGTGGATTGTAACAAAGTAGAATAACTCAACTACTGTACTTAAGTACAATATTGAGATATTTATACTTTACTTGAATATTTCTATTTTAAATTTCAACTCCTGTGCATTTTAGAGGCAAATATTGTAATTTGTTTACTTTACTAGATTCATCAGGCAGCTGTTACTTTAAGATTTTACATATAAAACATATGATCAATTTATATAAAATGATGTATAGATTAAACCACCTAACATTATATAAAATTGCTAAAATTAGCTCCACCTCAACCAACTACAACAGCAAAATTCTGCTAACATATATAATGGATAAGTAATAATAATCCACTTTGGGCGTTGTACACAAGGAGCTTTACTTTAAGTATATTTTGCTGACAATACTTCTGTGCTGTTAATTAAGTGACATTCCAAACCCAGGATGTTTACTCTTAATGAAGTAATTTTATTTTTAAGTATTGTTTTTTTTACTTAAGTAAAAGATGAGAACTTCTTTCACCAGAACGTCTACTGGAGCATCCTCAGCAGCTAGACTCAAGCTTTATTTGTGCATCAAGCAATTTGCAGAACAGAAATCCTGACGATATGACAAAAGTGAAAGTCTCTGTGTAAAATATGTGACACTTACACAATACAAGAACCCGGAGTTCCTTTTGGCTTGACCTAGCGCCTTCAGCTACAATGGTGTACAGGCCTGTATCCTTTCTGCTCAGAGGAACGGTCGGGTCCGTGGGCTGTCCATCTTTCAGCCAAGTGACATTGGGGGTGGGATGTCCTGTCACATTGCATTGCCTCTCCAATGTTTCTCCTTCCAGTAACTCCAGTTTGTCCAGTAAAATAGAAGAACAATGTACATCTGGTCCAACTAAACAGAAGCAAACACAGCAACCATTTATATTTTACTGTTATTTAGCAGATGCAAAGCAGCTGAGACACAAATGAGGCACGAGAACGGACTGAAATATTGGTGCTTTCTTCTTTAACACATGTATGGTCTTGTTATGCCAACTTAATTTACAGCTGCACCTGAAACATTTGTAGAATTCATTATAGTATAGTGAAAATTAGAGCTGCAACTAACGATTATTTTCCTCATCAATTATTCGTTTTGTCTATAATACTTTTTTTTAACCGTAAACAAAAATGCATGTCACAATTTTCTAGAGCTCAAGGTGACATCATCAAATATCTTGTTTTGTCCACAAACTGTCCAACACCCAAACATATTCAGTTTATTTAGTAAGAGAAGAAAAAGCAGCAAATCATCACAATTTAATAGCTCAAACTTTCAAATGTTTTGGCATTTCGTCTTGACAAATGACTTACATTTTTAGTTGATTATCAAAATTGTTGCTGATAAGTTTTCTGTCGATTGACTAAACGCTTAATTGAAAAAGCGTTGCAGCTCCAGTGAAAGTAGTATAGAGAAATTGAAATCCAAACTCCAACATAACAGACATTACAATTGTGACGTTTGGATGTACATTTCAGATTGGTGAGTACACATGATATACTTACAGTAAACTGTAATGTTATACTCTTGTGAAGATGCATTAAGTTGTGGACCTTTTGGCCACAGGTCCAAATGTGCCTCGCATCGGAAAGTGACTCCGTTGTCTTGTCTGGACGGTGTAAAGCTGAAGACAGATGACTGATCCACTGGTTCCTTACGGGGATTGTCAAAAGTGTCTGCATAGACCATCTCACCTCCTTTGTACCACATTACAGTGAGATTTTGAACAGGTGCTATATTGTGGATGTCACATGTGAAGTTATATTTCTTCCCTTCATTCATCACATGATCTTGGGCACTGCTGGGGCGGATATTGATGCTATCTGGGAATGCTGGAGCAAAGGTAAAGGTTATCAGACACAGTCATAGAGTCATTCTGATTCTGTGCAAAATAAGCGATACTTACTGTAAAGGACAACTTTTGGGTTCTTAGAGCACTGTAGGAATTGACTATTCCCTAATGGGTTGATGAAGCATAAGGGAGAGATGGTCCATTCTGTTAGGTTCTCCACAGTCCAGACCAGATGGGTGGCAGTCGTTAGACCTGTGCCTCCTTGTGTAGCCTCCCAGCCCATTCCTTCAAACAGGCTCTCCGATGTGCTGCAGTTGATTGAGACTGAGTCTCCATATCTCACCACAACACTGGGGGGACTCAACTCAATGGGACAGGAGGCATGTACACCTACAGCATGGGAGTATATGGAATGCTACATTTGCATAATTGCCACATGAGAAACATTTCATTGCAACTTTTGCCTTTTATGTATCATCAGTAAGGAATATTAAAATATATTTAACATATGCTTCCCACTCTATACAAAGACTCATGGAAGCTGTATGTGATGGAAAAAAAATACTTTTAGGTATAAAAATAGATTAAAAATAGTTTCTGGAGTGTCGGGACTAACTGACCCTGTCTTCTCCTTTACTTTGTCATCAAATTAAAGATGTCCCGACCTATCTAATCAGACAGATTACAAGACGTTGTATTTCAGTTTCTTGACGCAGGCTGGAGACAGGCATTGTGTTGTTTAGACTAGATAACTAAGAAGAGGCACAACACCTCCATCTGTGACCTTGATTCTTTGATATAATTGAAGTTGGAAAGATTGTTTCTTTAAGTAAACTCCATGCCACTGTTATGTTGGGGCCCAGGTTTCCTAGTACTGTACTGTAAATAAATCCATTCATTGTAAGACAAGGGGAGAGAGCCACGCAGTGTTTTTCATTCACCAAAATAAAGACTCACTGACCTGAAAGTACAATTTTTGAGTAATCTCTGTAGTTATGATATGAAAAAGGTTGACAAATTAAGACTTAGTCAAAAGTTAACTGGAGTTGTGGCCGTGTTGGGTCAGTGGGTAGCGCAGGCGCATATTTACTTTGAGGCTTATTCCTCGACACAGAGGTCCAGGGTTCAAATCTGACCTGAGATGATTTCCTGCATGTCTTCCCCCTCTCTTTCCTCTTTCTCACCTAGCTGTCCTATCACTAAAGGCGGAAAAGCCCCAAAAATGATCTTTAAAAAAAAGTTAACTGGATTTACCCTTCATTTCTTTAATAGGCTACTGTTATTTTGCTGATGTGATGTTGAAGAGGGCCTTTAAAACATTTGTTTATCATCACATTCCATGCAATATTTCCTATTCACAGGAAACATCTAGTAGTCTAGTGCAGTATGAAAAATGACTTTCACTTATTTTGAGCAACGTGTGTGGGAAAACCCCAGCAAACATAAGCAGGACTTAAGGATGTCCTGCAATGGCTACTGTCCCAATTAGTCACAAAAAGTATTCACTTTGTGGTTAATGTTCTCTTTATATTTATTGAGAGAGTCTTAGATTTAAACACATTATTTCCTTACGTTTGCTCTATACCGCTCCCTTCTGGTTAAAACAAAGTTCTGCACATAAGGAAATGTCACAATGTAGGCCTACTGTACCTGCCGCTATTGTATTGTTAATGATGGTTGATTAAGCAGAAGCTCATAGAGTTTTCACGTCCGTGTAATTCATATGGAGTTCGTGGTTTATCATTAAAATAGATCCCTGTAAAAATGACAATACACAAATATAGATTCTAGCCTATGTTACATAAAGCCAGGAGAGCATCATTTGATTTGAGCGCCTACCTGTCGCACTGAGTAGGATCCCCACGAAGAGTCGAACAAATGATGTACTTTCACTCATTGGATTTGTTTACTCATTGGATTTGAACAATGACCCGTCTGTCGTTTATTCCAGCTCTGCTCGGCTTCTCTTCTGGGGCTGCACTGTTCGGATCCCTAGTAAACCAATGAAGTGCATTCAGAGGAGAAGGAGAGAAAGAAATGCAGCCAACACACTGGTAGGCTACTGTAGGTATGCTCTCTCTCGCTCTCGCTCTCGCTCTCTCTCTCTCTCGCTCTCGCTCTCTCTCTCTCTCTCTCTCTCTCTCTCTCTCTCTCTCTGTACAGTCGCTGGTGATTTGTGTGTGGGATTTTTTTCTGTTATTCATGAGTCAGGCGATGTTACATAGCCTGGTAGTTCTGCTGGGTTATGTTTTTTTTTAGCTCATTTACATAGAATCGTGTCTACACATTAAACAAAATACATGGTAAGACGCTTTATGTGTGTAACACCTTTCAATAACAAAGCAATTCAAAGTGCATGAAACATAATAGGCCACAGAAGATAGTTCATGTTGAGCTATACTTTACACTCTCTCTGTAGGCCTACTCAATAATAGCTCTGCAAATCAGTCTACAAATAGGTTTTAAAAAAACAGTTGTGTTTAATGATCATATAACTTTGAGCTAAATTCGCATACTGAAGTATTTTTTAATGGTTTTCAACTGATTCTAACTGAACAGTCCACTTTGTTTACTACTGCTGTGTTTACAGATATCACAAATATAAACAAATAATAATGCAAAAAGCATATAGAAAATTGGACCAATCTCAAACATATCTCACTGTATGGAAAGGTTCTGAAATATATATAGGCTATATATAACATATATGTAAATATATGGAAACAGAACAAATGAAACAAGATAAATAAAAGAAAGTACTTAATGTACGCTGCTCCATAAAACTATACTTACTTTAAGTTACATGAGTTTATAAAGTTTGATGCACTGCTACAGTTTAAACTATAGTCAGCAGTAGAGGACACAACACTGTGCTTCACTATGAGTACTCCAATTTACTGCATATACTTGTAGTTAAAATTTAGACATTTGTAGTCTACCAAGCAATTGAAACAGATATTTGAGCACTGCTTTACAACTACAAAATAAAAAAGCCATACTAGTAAGGAAGAAATTTGATGGAAGTGATAGTATCATGCTCCTTTTCTCAATCTAAAACCGTCAAAAATGTTTTGTACGCATGCTGGAAGGCTTCATTATGCCTACACGTCTTAAGGTCACCAGCGCAGAGATTCACACCCACATTTAGAGACGGACTGAGTGTTTGCAGCTCTACCAGCACCATTGTTTTCATATTTTAGACCATTTTAGAATGTTCTTAGACCAAAATCAGACCTTTTTTTTATCAATTCTGGGTCATTTTTGATGTAATAATGATTTATATATGTGTGTATATACAGTAGGCCTATATGTGTATGTGTCTTACTCAGTTCCATTATCAGTATCAATAATAAGGCTTTGTAATAAAATAAAAATGTTTGATTTTCCCAAGAACAATTTTCTTGTCATTATGACATCTTTCCCAAAGATGCAAATGTCATTTGTGGATTTTCCACACTACAGCATGCAGTCACATCCTGTATTCAGTTGTTTCAGATTTCAGAAGTAGGCTACCGCATTTCCAGGATAAGCAGGATATGAAATGAGCAAATGCTCCCCTAATGGGCTGATGGATTGGATGTAGGAATGCTAATGTTGAGGGAGACAACAATTAATTAATCCAGCAATTAATAACAAATCTGGATGACTGAGACAGATTTAAGAAGGAAGCTAAAAAGCATGTTGTGTATTTTCAACCTCCCTGAGCCCTTGTGACCCGCAGAAATGATGAACAGGAACCAGTATAATGTGTTTGTAGCTGGAATAGGGAAAGAGAAAATGCTGATAATAAACAGCTGCCCACAGTAAGACATCTTTTATCCAGTTGGGGTCAAAGGTTGTTTGAGCGGTTCATCAGATGGGAGAAGAAGGGGAGGATAGAAAAAGATATTCAACAGGGGAGGCAATGAAAAGAAAACAGAGGGCTCCAGTTAAGAAAACAAGCATTGAGATTCCGGTCATGCTGCTGAAGCACTCCGTATCCACAAAAACTAAACACAGGCAGGGAATGGACACATGCCAATAGTAAGCTTTAATCTTTGACAAGGGGTTGTTGTTTCCCAGCAACAAAGCCAGCCAAAGAGTGCTGTCAAACAGAACTGAAAAGTTCAAATGTGTGTTTAACTGTACTAATGTTATCAAGGGATCACTATCAGCTTTATTTTCCTGTATCCAGATAGCTGATCTCAAAGAGCCTCGTCGGCCGCCTCTAAAGTGCTTCCAGCTCATTTGGATTTGGACTGTGCTCAGATATTTTCACAAGTGAGCCACAGAAGAGTTAGTGGTGTGAAAAATGGCAGCTCTAGTACAGGGTTCTGTTTTCTCACGATAAAGGGTTTCTTTTACTTGGTAATGGTGTGACAATGTTGATCCATTTTCAGCAGCATAGTAGGTCATTTTAGGTTTGAGTGTTTTTTACAAAGGCCATAGGCCTACCAAGATAAAGAAATCTGAAAGACAATGGACTGTAAACACATTGGTCGATTCACCTTTTATATAAATGTTTCCATCCTCTAGATACTGTTTCTAAATTAGATTGAGCTAGTACATAAGATAATTATCCTTTATGGGTTTTGGGTTAAGGTTAGGGCTAGGGTTAGGGTCAGGTCTGCCCTACTGTGATTGAATAAAGGGTTAGGAAGTCCCCCCCCCCCCACACTTACCGTAACTTAACTGATTCTTGGTAAACGTGGTGCTGATTACTCATCTGCATGTTCTTTGTTGACATGCCAGGGCACAAGAACAGTGAGAGAGTGTGTGTGTGTGTGTGTGTGTGTGTGTGTCGGGGGTTGGATGAGCCATCAGGATTTAAACGTTTTCCTGTGACAAAGAGGAAATCACTATGAAAATATGACAATGAAAAGGACAAGTAAAAACCCCTAACTACATGTGAAAGTGCAGATCCAGTACCACCCAGAGTTACTTGTTACCCAGATTACTTGTCGGGACGCTGATAAGGCGACCTTGTACAGCTTCAGTGACCAGATGTTTTTATTCTCACCATCTCTATATCTGTTTTGTAATGTTCAACCAGTAGATTTGTGAAAAAAAGAGAACAGCACGAGAGACATTCACTATGCAACAATATAAGTGTTGTCCATTTACTCACTGAAGCAAAGCTTACTGTAATGTGATCATGGAAAATGCTTGAGTCTAACAGAGGTCCCTCTGTCTCTGCAGATTCTTTGTGTCTCTGCTGGCATTTTGCAGCCATTTTATTTATCTTGTGCAAGAGAATGGATGTCAGCGTCAGGGTGGTTGAACAGACTCTGGAGACAGGATTTCCTACACATGTTTTAACACTTAGGAAATCCTACATATTGCTGTCCTTCAAACCGCGTAATTTTACCTTTCCTGCTGGGAAAACGGCATTATAAAAACAGCACATGATTTGTACTTTCCAAAGATGATATCTTACTCATTCAATAAAGATAATACACCTCCCAACTTTGTCAGAAGCCCAAAGGAATTTCAGAGTAAAACTAAAACTTGTATTCCAGATCCAGTACGCTGTTACACAATTAAAGTCATCTGTCTTCATATTCAAACTTAGTTTGAATTTAGTTTCAACACACTTTTCTTTCTTTTATTTCTATGCAGACCTCACACTGCACTGAGAGTTAAGAAACTGCATACCACAACACTGAGTAAGATGAATTCCCCTTCCAAGGGTTGCATTCTTCCCTTGATCATTAAACTGATGCAAAGGTCCACAAGGGATTTCTGGAATGCATGTGTGCTTTTTGGAAGGATACTGTAAATATGTACACTATATCTGATCTCATGCAAACTCTCTTGGAAAGCTTCACAGAGTTTGCAATATTCCAGATGCAAGCCTACACTTCATCACTTCATATCTGCATTCAAAACCTTTATTCTGCATTATTACAACACGCGTATTAACCTTCATTTTTACCAAATTGACTTCATGCTGGTAGCAATATACATCATTTATACAATTGTATAACCCTTTTAGCTAGAGAACAAACACCGATAGTAATGCTAGAATTTAATGTTTGTCCAAAATCTTGTGCCAATCCATTAAAGATGTATGTAACTTTTATGTTAACATATCTAAAACGGCTAGACCCATGTTATATATTTTGTTGAGTTGTGTACTTACATCATCCCAAATGTTTCCAACAATATTCAAACCAGGCCCCCAGGAAGTACATTGGGCTTTGAAGCAAATTGAATATAGTGGCCAAACAGGGGAATTACAACTCTCGGCCCATCACGTGATGCCCTCTAGCCCAAAAAGAGTTTTCCCCATTTTCATGGTGAACAAGATGTCTGTAAATCAGTGGATACATTTTTTTTAAAGGTCCCATGACATGGTGCTCTTTTGATGCTTTTATATAGACCTTAGTGGTCCCCTATTACTGTATCTGAAGTCTCTTTCCTGAAATTCAGCCATGGTGCAGAATTACAGCCACTAGAGCCAGTCCCTCAATGAGCTTTCCTTAGGATGTGTAGCTATTGAGGAGAAGGGGGGTGGGGGCAAGATGGAGGGGGGGGGGTGTGGCCTTGACCAATTGCCACTTTGCTCGTTTGAAAGCCATGATGTCTCTCTCTCTCTCATGGGTGGGCCAAATTCTCTGGGCGGGCAAAGCAGAGAAAGGGGAGGTGTATGGAGATATATTCCTATCTTTAATCAAGAGCGCATTCTTTCAATTTGAGAGCATTTCTCACTGATATTACGTTCAGATTTTGTAATAATTTCCCTCAAAACCTTGCTCTCACACTCAAATAGTCACTGCTCGCGCTTGGATTTGCTCTGCTTGTGCTCAAAGTTTGTGCTTTCCGCTTGGATTTTCTCTGCTTGTGCTCAAAGTTTGTGGTCGCTTGGATTTGCTCTGCTTGCACTCAAACTTTCTGCTTGGACTCAGATATGTTGTTGTTTGGACAGATTTCCTGCTCTCAGCTTTGAACCTTCTCCTCGCACTCAGGCTGATTCTGCTCACTTGCAAAGTTTCTGCTCGCGATTTCTCCTGCGGCGCTTGGATTTTTTGTGTGTTATAACCCTATCAAAAGTCAACAACCAATAGAATGCCAGCTGTAGTGTTGACCAATGAAATGATCCACACCCCGTTGAAGGGTGCGTTCACTTTACTTTAGAACGTCTGTTGAGGCCGCCTGCACTGTAACCTGACTGTAACCAAGTTTATATATCCCCGCGCCGTTTATAGCTTTATTATAAGTATATGTCAACAATGTGCACAGAATGGTCGACGACTTGCACCTGCACCCGTCAGGAAACGGGAGAAAGCTTTGAAGTGGGCGTATGAAGTTATGTCCACAACTACGAGGGTGAGTAACATAACTTAAGCACCTAGCTAGCTAGCAGCTAGCATATGGCCTAGCTTGATGTCCAGAAACAAATAGAGGTGGTTTAATGTACCTAAACAATGATCAATGATTACCAAATTTCTCTCTCATATTGCTCCTCATAACCACTGAAAACTGTCAAAAATCTAACCCAAAGTCCAATTATTATGGACGTTATGTGACTGATAACTGATTGATATCTGATTGATCATTGTTTAGGTACATTAAGTTACCACGTTAAGCTTTTTCCGTTAAGCGTTAGAATGTCCCGGCTGCTGTTGTGGAAACTGTAGTCTATAACTTCCTGAGCGACTGATCGTCCATTTTTGCCCCCTTTACATAATAAATATGGCTATGAAATGGAACATGAAATACATAAATGAGGCAATACATATATAGGCATTAGTCATTATAGTTCAATAGCCTATATACATATGTTTTACTTATATTTATTTCCGGGGACTTTTATTTATTCCGTCTATTTATATGCACGTTATATTCAAAGGAAGTTTAGTTATCTCACAGGCTCAGACTAAAAGCAGCAGCAAGCCTGCCTGACATCAGTGCATAGCATATCACTGCAAAGTAAATAAAATATGAATAAATCACGAAGCCGTAGATTCCCAGGTCAGCTAGAGCGGGTAACGCAGCTCTGCAGACGGACCAGAGTCAGTCAGCACCGGGGAGCGAACCGCGGGGACCAAGCTCACAGGGCTGGTAGCTAGCTGCTAGCTAGCTGCAGCAGCTAATATTAGACCCAGCACCGGAGGTCTGATCCCCATGATTTAAAACGAATATCAAATAACCATTTGTTTTTTAATACCTGTTTATGAAATGAAAATCAAATGAACGAAAAAGTACACGGACCCAGTCTGTTAAGTACAATTTCACCACTAATAAAACAGATCTAGAGATGATATGCTTTATTTGCAACTTAAATGTAATTTTTTTAATTAATACAAAGCAAACTGAGCAGAAAGAACAAGTATTTTGTTGGTTTGTTTCTCTTCTTCCAGGTGTGACTTAAGTACCCGTTGAGCTGCATCACAGCTGCACTATGTGCATGGACCTGTGCCAGTCAGAACATCACTCACCTGTGTGCAGAGGACAGGCAGCAGTAGCACAAACCAAGAAGGTTGGCAAGTCTGATAATAATGCAATTGTAAAAATAATAATAATATAATAGTAAAATCATGTTACATACACTTATGTTTCTTGCTTAAATTCACAGGGTGCACAACCAGGCCTGGGAGAGAAAATTACTGATGTCCACAAAACCAAATCAGAGAAGGTAAGGTAAGATAGTAATGATGTTAAAGCAAGCTATGTACACCTAATATAATACGTGTTGATGTCTATGAATCTGTCTTTAATAGGAGCATACTATACAAAGACAACAGTGGAGAGTTCCTGGATCGGTCTGTCCTCAAAGTGCCAGAGATCTACAAGGACTTCACCCTTTTCTGCCCATCAGCCGTATAATCAAAGTGATAAAAGAGAGAACAAATTATTGTTTTCTCTGTTGACATGAATAGGTGCCTGTAATGTCTGTCCATATATTCAATCAATTCAATAAATGTTGATAAGTATCACTGCTATTTCTTAAATCATTGTAGTTTTCAGCAGCAATAAGATACAGATTATTAAAACCATGTTCACATTTGCAACAAATTAAAACCCTTATCAAGGCAAATTGTTTTTCATGTTCCATAACATTTTTAAAAAAAAAACAGTACAATTAAATTTACCAGAGCTGACACTTGGTAAATAGCTTTAATTTACCTTGTCAAAACAATGAGTAATTCATAACAAATTGCACAATATTTGACACAAAACCTTAAAAGTGTATGGTTCATACTACGGTGAAGCAGTACAATGTGCCTATAGGATTTACTGTAGCAGAAACATTGATATTGGCAAACAGATGACCCAGGTTCAGGTGAGTTTGTGAGCAGGGTTATGAATAAAGATAAGATAGGCCTAGTGTTCACAAGAGGGATGATTCAGGTATGGCAACACAAATTAAGAATAATTCAATTAAATAGGAGGTATGTACAACTAGTAGAAGATAAATTAACTATACAAGAGCAATTAAGGTAAAGTTTTGAGGTGGCAAGCAAATTATAGTCAATAGCATGGAGTCAAGTCAACAGTTTACACCAGAATAATATATACTGTGATTAAGTAATGATACTTACTGTTGTCTGTACTAATATAACACAAAAAAATAATACAGTGTTTGATGCAGTATGGAGAACAACCAAGTCCCATATGAACCCAAGAGACTTTAAGTGCAGCTGTTGATGATGTTCACTACAAACAAAACTTGCAGATGGTTGTAGTCTGTAGCCAGTCATACAGTAGGTAGATCTGGAGCAGATGGTTGTAGTCTGTAGCAAGTTGCAGTAGGTAGATCTGGAGCAGATGGTTGTAGTCTGTAGCAAGCCGTACAGTAGGTAGATCTGGAGCAGATGGTTGTAGTCTGTAGCCAGCCATACAGCAGGTAGATCTGGAGCAGCAGGGTGAATTCTAGCTATCATGGGTTGGTGATATGACACACAGATCAACAGGGGTCAAACCCCTCAGCCCCACCTGGATGAAAAGAAAGTAAAACAAAATACTTGTTTTTTCAGTTCAGTTTGCTTTGTATCAATTAAACAAATAACTGCTATTTAAGGAGCAAATAAGAAACCATATCATTTCTAGATCTGTTTTTATTATAGTGATAAAATTGAACTTAACATTACGTTTTATACAGATTGCTATGAATCTATTTTCAAACTAATGTTATATGAAGGAATGAAGACTAAATTCTGATGAACAACAAACAACAGTGATGCAAAAACTGACACAAACAATCCAGTTTCTTGTGTTCTTTCAGTTATATTACAGTTTATGTTTTACTACTGGCTCTAACATGAAATTAGCCAAATCCCAGGAACATGGTTAACCAAACGAGGAAAAAATACAAAGTAGGGTCATCACATATACACACACTGTCCGTCATATGTCGTTCAATCTAGCTACCTATACAATAAAGAACATATATTTGTTTCTGGACATCAAGCTAGGCCATATGCTAGCTAGCTAGCTAGGTGCTTAAGTTATGTTACTCACCCTCGTAGTTGTGGACATAACTTCATACGTCCCACTTCAAAGCTTTCTCCCGTTTCCTGACGGGTGCAGGTGAAAGTGCGTCGACCATTCTGTGCACATTGTTGACATATACTTATAATAAAGCTATAAACGGCGGCGCGGGGATATAAACTTGGTTACAGTCAGGTTACAGTGCAGCGCGCCTCAACAGACGTTCTAAAGTAAAGTGAACGCACCCTCAACGGGGTTGGGATCATTTCATTGGTCAACACTACAGCTGGCATTCTATTGGTTGTTGACTTTTGATAGGGTTATAACACACAAAAAATCCAAGCGCGCAGGAGAAATCCGAGAGCAGAAACTTTGCAAGTGAGCAGAATCAGCCTGAGTGCGAGGAGAAGGTTCAAAGCTGAGAGCAGGAAATCTGTCCAAACAACAACATATCTGAGTCCAAGCAGAAAGTTTGAGTGCAAGCAGAGCAAATCCAAGCGCGAGCACAAACTTTGAGCACAAGCAGAGCAAATCCAAGCGCGAGCAGTGACTATTTGAGTGTGAGAGCAAGGTTTTGAGGGAAATTATTACAAAATCTGAACGTAATATCAGTGAGAAATGCTCTCAAATTGAAAGAATGCGCTCTTGATTAAAGATAGGAATATAACTCCATAGAGGTAACCTTGGTCCTTATGACCTCATAAGGAGCAAGATTCCAGATCGGCCCATCTGAGCTTTCATTTTCTCAAAGGCAGAGCAGGATACCCAGGGCTCGGTTTACACCTATCACCATTTCTAGCCACTGGGGGACCATAGGCATGCTTTTGGAAAGTCTAGAGGAGCAGCATGATTAAATTATTAAATAGCCTACTCATTAACGAAGCGGTAAACCGGAAGCAGCTGGCTCGGCCAGCGGAGGTCTCTGGTTTGCCTGCTCAGTGCTGAAGAGTTTCCAACGGGGAAAATGCTTTTTGGGCTGCAGGAGGATTTTTCGTGGCCACTGGGGGGCTGGTTCAAACCCAGAGAAGTCTGCCATTTTAACCAAATGCCAGGGTCTGTATCAATGACATCATATCCTTTTTGTGCATGCATCAGCGTTGTGGTTGTCTGCCAGAAGCTGTCATAAATGTACTTTTTATCAGCCACATTTTTACAATACACTTTTTAGATATTGGTTGTTTTTAATTATATTTTAACCGGATGAAGGATTTTAGTCATCGGACGTCTGACTCTATAAGAAACAAGCTGAGCAAACGTTAGCAGCGGCTAGGCTCCAGCCTCTATGATTTTTTTGTTTTTACTGGTTTAAATCTCCAGTAGGTTTGTTTTGGAGAGGAGGAGACCTCTTTGAATAATTTAGCTGAGCATTGAAGGAATCCTAACCAGGAGAAACTGATTGCAATGTTATTGTTTTGATTAAAAGACATCTAGCAGGGTGCCTAGATAGCACAGTTGGTAGAGCGGGCGCCCATATAGAGTGGTTCGCTCCTTGATGCAGCGGCCCGGGTTCGACTCTGACCTGCAGCCCTTTGCTGCATGTCATTCCCCCTCTATCTCCCCTTTCATTTCTTCAGCTCTCATGTAAAAAAAAATGCCCAAACAATAATAAAAAAAGACATCTAGCAGCAGAAAATGACATATTGTACCTTGAAGTAGATGTTGAGATATTTCATAGGTGACAACTAAGTGACAACTTTGATCTGCTGGTGGTGCTACAGACAAAATCAGTAGGATTCATCCTCAGGGGACCATGAATGTCTGAACAGAATTCTGTGCCAAGTTTTGCAGGGCTCCTATTATCAGCACAAATTACTGACTATAATTTGCTGGCCTTCTCTTGTGGATATTTAGACATGTCATCACAAAGTTCTCTGTGCCAAAACAAACTTGGTCAGTCAATTAACTTGAAAAAGCACAACACATGATTACATAGTTGTGGAAATGAAAAGGGTAAGTGTAATGTATGCAGGAACCAGATAACAAACAGGAAGTATCCAATTTCCCTTAGACAATTCTAAAGAGTCCACAAAAGACAGGAAGTGTTTAAAATATGTGTGACAGTTGGATCCATGCCAAAGATTGTGACAGGATAAAAGACTCTTCCAGATCTCATTTCTTATCAGGACCTCCTGTTCTGCTTACTGCACACGTGTGGTGGATGCACTTCCTCTTTAAAATCTATCTCTCCTCTGTCCTCAATTCCTGATTGCCCTGTATGAATTTACTTGATATAGACAAACTGTCAGCCTGTTCCACTATTTCACCCTCACATTCACCTTTGCTTATTGACAAATACATCATGTGGTTTGAGCGTGAATTGAGTGGATTTGGATCCCTGCCTACCATTGTGAAGTAAGCATACAGATCCTGGCATAAATCCAATCTCTTGTCTTGAGTTTTCTGCAATGTACCCAGCCCTCTTGCACTCCTGTTTTACTTTCAGTCTGCTCCTTTCTCCTGTCTCCTTTTGAATGCAACAGTTCTCTTCAGTTTCACCTCCTTTCACAGTAATTACATTGTTTTGTTATATTGTTTCGTAAAGAGAGGCTCACTCATGTCCAGCTGAGTCATAGGAGAAGGCCTCTCCAAGAACAATCAGCCCCTTCCAGGCCCCCCTTTGTTCAACTTTGTACCGACAACAATCAGATTCATCCAGAAACTCTTGGTTGGCGGGGGAGGATGATTTGGAGGAGCTGCCAAATAGGCCCCTGATTATAACCGTAGAAGAAAAGAGAAGATAAGACAAGACATTTTTTAGATTTGCATGATGCTGCACAAATTCCAGAGAAAACTAGGAATCACTTGACTCATTTTGTAGGAAATCAGTATCGTTTTCCTCTCCTGCTCCTTTACAGTAATTCCAGAGAAGCTAGACAAAATTGGCTCCGCTTAAAAACACTTGAGCAAGACAGATGCATGCTGACAGTAGGTTTTCAGGTCCTCTGGTTGAGGGAGGGTCTAACTACCATATCTGAGCCTGATGGTCCCAAGAGGGGATCTTTGCTCAGCAACATAAGGCTTGACATCATAGCCATTAGGGGCTGCATGATAGGAACAGACAAAGAGCTCAGACAGAACCTCATTGGTTTCTTCTAACTAGACATTTCTTTTTATTTTCAAAGAAAACTAAAACAGAAACATAGTCAATAAGTGGATTTGCAAAAGCCTCAATTTGATTAGCTTTATCTGTAGAAGGTATACAAACTGGGTTTAGGAGGGGCATGTGCTGTGTAAAGTGATTGATGATTGATGAATGATGATGTCATGCATTTTGGGAGCCATAAACTGTAAATGTTTCCAGTTGAACGGCAAAGACCCTCCTACATCATCTGGGTGAGATTGCTCCGAGTAGAAGTCCTCCAAAGCCTTTGCATGATATCCTCCAAACCTACCAACGACATCTGTTCATGACGTTAAATGCTTCCACAGGGACGAGAGAGAATGTTTTCTCTGATAGCTCTGCGTTCTGTCCAGGGGGGTTACATTACACCGCTGAAGCCACTGCATGGACGTCACTGATCTCTGGCTCCCCCACGTGTTCAACAAAGTGATCCTAAAGTAAATCACAGTGTACAAATGTCTTCACATCGAGATAAACACTTGAGATTTTTTTGATGCATGCAAAACAAAATAAAGTTTTCAACTGGCAATACCTTCCCCTTGTTTTACAGTTTTTGTTTTCAAAATTAACACTGACCCTTGCACCCGATTACTGTTAGTCACCGCTAGATGGCAGCACAGTGTCAAATCAAACATCAAAACTTCACCACACTCTCTTTAACCTTCATAGAAATTTGATCTCTGGTGCAGAGATTTGTGGGGCAGACAAGGCTTTTGGTAAAGGTGGAGGAGGGGCTGCTGCTAACAGTTGGATATCATAACGATTTGGGAAACCTCAGTAGTGACAACCACAGCGACCACATACACTCACTCTGAGGCCATAACAAAGCTGCTGGGACAACCTAATTAGCAAGGTCAAAGCCAACTAAGTTAAAAAGTGGGACTCCTGTTTGTCAGATTTCATTTGAATTCATCATTATTTGTTACGAGTAGGAGAGTGCTCAGAGGCCTCCATGTTCTTTTTATCTTAACCGTAAGGAGAAGATACATTTTTCTTGTTGTCATCAAAACTGCTAATGTTACAAGTCAGCCCTTAACCACACATTCGGCAGAAAAAGTGATTCAACGGCTATTTTTATGACATGTCACGTCGCTCTGTGAACTTAGGTCAAAGATGAAAGGTTCTGCAAACGTCGGTTTGACTTCATGTCTTGTTTTTTCTTCAACAACGGACATATATTTGATTCCCTTTAGTACATCATGCACTGTGTTGCTGTGTGTCACACATCACCTTGTAAAAAATACAGTGGAAGGTGAATGTCAGATTTAAAATGGACATCCTATTTAGCAACAAAGTGGTTTTATAATATCCCTGAAAATCGTATGCATATCATTGCATTTACTTAAGTGTGGGAGTGAATACTGTTAGCTTTAAGGAAGAAGAATGTGAAAGATAAAAGTTCTGTAACATCCTACACATGACTTACGCAACTCTCTTCATGACACCTGCGAGGATTTCAAAACATTTTATTTCAATTTCTTTTTGTATAATTTTCCTTCATTCTGTGGCGACCAGCTGTGCCTCAGCCGGTGGTGTAGCCGTTACAGAGATTATTGGTTGTATTGTGGTGGGATAAACCACAAAACGACAATTTCTCAGACCTTTGAAATGGTAACACGGTAATCCTCTGTTTGTAAGAACTTTAAACACGGAGATTGGCTGTCTTTCTGTGGTTTAATTTTAACTTGTTTGTTTTGGGCTGTCTCCAACATGTGCTGCAGATGGACAATTTCTCACAGAGCTCCTCGGCCTGGAGCTTTTTCCTACTCTCTCCAGCTCACTCACTCTTCTTGGGTTTTGAGTCTGGGGCTCACCCATGGCCTTAGTTGATCCATTGAGCCAGTCAAAATGTTATTATGTCATTTAGCTTTTTCTCCCTTTGCCCCAGCCATGCTAGTATGTGTCGAGTAGTCTGCCTTCGTTGTGCTGCAAGTTGCCAAAAAAACAAAAACATCCCAAAAACCATCTTTGGAAGCAATCCTGTCACTGTTGCATTTTATCATCCAGCCACCACAAAACAGATTAGCTCCATCGCTGGCTTTAAAGAGGAGATTAGCATTTTTAAAAACATGGCCCGAGGAACTGTAGCCATCTACCATGTCCCAGGGCATTTTAGTGTCCAGACTGAGAAACAGATAGGGCCCTATGATTGGCCGATTATAGCTCAGCCTGCAACATGGTATGGAACATAAATCTGAGACTGTGACACAAGATCATTTAGTTAGGGTCACGAAGAGGGAAGATGGTAACACAAGCTAGCTCTTGAGAGTAGTCATTGATTTTTATTTTTACGCTAGAAGCTAATAGGACTAGACTGAGAAAAAGAAAGAAGAGAAACACTGGTATGATTGTTAGAAGTTGATGAGGAGCAGCTGTCACATGATACCCACATGCCCAACCCATGGATGCAGACAAATGAAACCTAATAGCATTTACCACCACTACCCATCTGGATCGAGAACAGCTGCAGAGGACTTTGTTATGCTGTTTGTGAGCGCACCTTCTTTTCTCAAATGTTACCAGGATGTATTTTTATACCACACCCATGTTCCTCATGCAGCTAGTCATTTGAGACCCTGCTGATCAGCGCAAAGAGAAGACAGAAAACAGTTACCCTGTGAAAGGGAAAGGATGCCGAGGAATATAGAAATAGGCTCGGTATGAGCCTGAGAGGTCTTGAGAACCCCCGCCCCCCTTCAGAGGCCTCTTGGGCACCATTAACACCATGAGAGAGGGGCACTGACTTCCAAGGTTTGGTGGGGCTGGAGAGTACAGCATCTCAACATCTGGAAGGCATTATACTGCCAAAGGGTGAAACACAGGGAGACGGTGACGGGGGAGTGAGTGTGTGTGTGTATGTTTTGACCAAGCTGTGTGTGTTTTACAGAGAATGACTTAATTGCATTGTTTTGTGAGAGTTAGGGAATGGAACCGTGACCTCTTGAGAAATACTAGGAGTTGAATGAGGGTGACATCAGGAAGTCAAAACAGAGATGACGGCAGATAGTGAAATACAGTGTACTCTTTTTTTTTGTGTGTGTGTTGGAGGGGTGGTGTATGGGTGCTAATGCACGCAGCCTGTATGGCTCTTTGTTCATGCAACTTGTTTGAAGACTGGGTCTTTCACTCGGCGGCAGGATGTAGAGCTCTGGACCCTTGGCAACAGTGCAGCTCCATCTGAGCCTGGCCTAAAACAAGATGGCTTTGTATGTGCGATCCCCATCCTGCTCCTCCCTTCCTTCCCCTAACCCCTACCTATAGGGCCACAGCCTCAGGTACCGCACACCAGGTGCTCCCCGTCGTTGGCTTCACAGCAGCTCAGGTCCTGCTGCTTATAGAGAGCAGAAGTTACCTCATATAGTAACCTGACCTTCACTGGCACCAAAGGCAGCCCGCTCTTTAATCAAGAGTGCTCTGACATCAGCCGGGAGCCAGCGAGAGGCAGGCCAGCTGACAGGGAGCAGCATGCGATACCACAAGTTAGATGTTCCTTTTACCATATTGTAAGTACTTTGTTGTGACAGCATGACGGTTGTAAACGCTCAACAGACAATCATCTGGCTTGTCGAAGGCATCATTTTGTTGGTCATAAAAGAGGCCAGCCTCATAGTGAAGCAGGATACTCTGGCATATGGATTCCTGATCTCTATCTGAACCCACGGATTAATAACTAAAGTCAGATTTTAGGTCCATGCACTGCCTCTACTAACTGGGATTAATGAAAAACAGAGGGGTTTTGTCAGACAGGAACATTCTTAGCCAATTTTGTGAGATTTTCCTGGCTGTGTATCTTTCAACACCCCCACCCCCTTAGTCTAATTTTTTTAAAGAGAGAGCTGAGTCCTCTCCATAACATGAACACATGCTGTGCTCCGCCAAGTGCCTCAGGCTCACTAGAGACAGGCACTGGACGGTCCTTTTCCCCTTACTCCTCCTCTGCCACCCCCACATCAACCTGTCATCTGCCCCTCAATCCCGCTACATGTCTCATTCCTCCTTTTTGTCCCTCCTCCCTCTCCCGCCGTGCCCTGCCGTCAGTCGGCTGTTATTGAGCAGGCATTTCACAAACACTCCCACTGTGACCAGTGACCTCATCACTGAGCAGGAAGTCAGAGGGTTCAAGTTCCTCCTGTGAGAGTAATCCCACACATCTCTGCGTACTTGATTCAGGAGAGGGGAGCACGGGGTGGGGGTGGAGTCCCCACGCTTACTAGTTTCCCACTATCAGACCATGCCACATCATCATGGTCATCACATTACCATAGACTTTGGCTCAAGCTACTCTGGCAGGAGAACAATCTCAGTGGAAAACTAGCTAGATATTCCAGGTGTCTCTACTTCCTTGCAACCTCTATGGTTGCAACGTGGCAGTGGAACAATGTGGAGGAAGAGTTAAGATTAGAAAAGAAAGGAAAGAAGAGGAAGAAGCTTTTAACAAAATGACAAAAGATCTTTTGTATTTGTGTATATGACCATTAATAGACAAAGACTGCTCTTTCCCCCCATACATCAGGGAATAATCATTCATTTGAAACTTCAGGGACACACAAACTGATGGGTGGTTTTTCCCTTTAGTGGGTCAATGGCCTTGACTGTTTGTCAGTCCCTTCCTGCCAAAGTTCTGTTGCCTTAACAAATCAGTGGGAATATAAATCAACGCTGATTCAACTCCTGACTGGAAACCGTCACCTGGTCTTATCAAGGCTAGTAGATGTTATATCTTTGTGGCTATGTTGCAAGATTAAAGTATGTTTTAAAGTTGTAAAAACTGGCAAAGCCATATTTTATTACATGCATAACTAATAGAAACCCAAAGCAGCTGTTCTCGGTCATGTCATCTTTCTGCTGGATGTTTTGTTCAGAGAGTTTTTTTGGCTACATTATTTATCCATTTCATCCATCAGAACTGTGGCGTGTGAGCACATGTTTAAAGTGGATCAATGGAGCACCAATTAAATGTAACCTGGAGCTATTTTGTGCAAACACAAAGGCTCAGAAATACACGCTCCCAAAAGCAAAAGCAGGTTATACATTAGTCCGGATAATCTAATATGACCAAGCACTCAAAGTTGTAAACACATTTTGAGACTCATTTCTTTCACATGCCAAACACACCTCCCACTCCTAACCTCTTTCAGGGAGCCAGAAGTGAGTGAGTTGCAACACGTTTGTTACCGGCAGGTCTCAATTTGTGCTGACTCTGCAGAAGAACACTTAAGTTCCAGAGGGTTGCGTCTGGGCTTGGCCATTCCCGGCATGCACGGCACAAAGACACAAGCACTGCCAGAAAGCCCATAGCAAAGGAAAGACAACCGACTGACAACCCCAGAGGAGCACACAAAATATAATGTAGGGTGTTTATGTGTGTGTGTGTGTGTGTGTGTGTGTGTGTGTGTGTGTGTGTGTGTGTGTGTGTGTGTGTGTGTGTGTGAGTGCGTGCATGCGTGCAGGATGGGGGTGGTAATGTAAAATGACTGTGAGCTAGGCAGCAGTTTAGCTCATCACAGATCTTTGCCTACGGGAACATTGAGGGGTCTGTGCCCAGATGTGTGGGAGGGAGACAGAGCTGAACAGTAATATCTAGTGTTTGTGAGTTTATGTTCCAACTCTTCAGACACAGTCTTTTCTCCTCAATAAATCTGCCGTACTTCCAGGCACTTGGCGTCAGTGACCCAATCACAGATTCCAGCATGCACAAATAATGATATTTTCTGGCCTTGAACACACTCCAGGTTTGTATGGTAAAAAAAAGAGTAACAGAAGGAAGCATTGACATGTATTTTCAACTCTGACTTATCATTCAGGAAAAAGAATGCAGTGATAAAAAGTGATGCAATTTAAACAGCCCCACATGTCCGTGAGGCCCACTGTCACCAGGCCGTATCACAATCAGCCCTCTCTGCATCAGATGTGTAGTCAATGTGGAGGCTCTATGTGTGTTAAGAGCCTTTTCTCCCCTCTGTCTGACTCTGTGCCAATATTCATACTTTAGTGAAACAGAACATTCAGATAGAGACAGCAGTGAGACTGGGAGGACATTCACTGATAAACTCTGAAC
The DNA here is from genome assembly GCF_010015445.1 of Perca fluviatilis. Classification (NCBI taxonomy): domain Eukaryota; kingdom Metazoa; phylum Chordata; class Actinopteri; order Perciformes; family Percidae; genus Perca; species Perca fluviatilis. Next base: position 16,688,826 of record NC_053126.1, on the reverse strand, counting down.
CCTGACAATGAGAACATTCAGACTTTGTAGCCAGGGATAAGCTGCTCACCATGGTGCCTTCAGTCCTGAAGCACAGATTAGATCTAATTATGCTGTTCGGAAAATGTACCTTACTGTCGTATGAAACTGAGTCAACAAATACTTTCAGTCAGAGGCATATGGATTGGACTGAAAAAGAAATGGTCGTCAGTACTGATATGAGTCAATGGAAGCTTTGTGTGTTGTACATGTGTGATAAATACATAGAGGGAAAGAGAGCGAGGCGGAGTGATAGCATGTGAAAGTGAGAGAAAGTGTGGCTGGGTAGATAAGTGTGGGTCACTGGAGTCTGGCTGCTCGAGGGTCAAGGAGGTCAGCACTGATGTAGGAACGTAGAACGTCATGAACTGTTGCTCTGTGGGAAAACTGGGGAATATTTTCAGGTCTGTTTGGGATAATTGAAGTGCGTCGTTCAGCTGGAGTGTGTGACGGTGGAGCACTGGTCATACGGGAGGGGTGCACAAGAAGAGAAGGGAAGGGGATTTGGTCCTTGAGCAGGTCTGGTTCCCATTAGATCAGAGGCCCGGGGTTGGTTTGTTTGTACAGGCAGAACGTCCCAAAGGAGAACAGCCTGATATTGCTCCTCCCAACCGGACCGCCATAGAGGGAGTATCAGCTGCAGTGCTTCAATCTTTTGCCCCTCCTGTCCCCATCCTCTCTCTGCATCCCTCCTTCCCACCCACCCACCCTTCTGGAACAAAGTCCAAACGGGTCTTCTAAACTGTTTACGGATGTTCTATGTTTACGTGCTATTCATGAGAGCTGTGCCGAGAGTTCCTGTCAGAGCCCTTGGCCCTACTGTCCCAAAAGCCGAGCCATGTGATGGATATGTCATTCATATGTGAACCTAACCCTGTGTATTAATCAGCCTGCATGTGTCTAATGGGCATGCAGAGACAGGTCTATCACTCACATGGGTTGGGCTACAGTCACATGCTCCTTTTAGGCATAAACACAGCACAATCAATAAAAAGCTTTTCCATTGGTAAACAATCCATTTGTAACACGTTTTTATTTTTCCATTAGTGTGTTGTGTCATGGAACATTTTCCTAAGATACATTTTGCAGCTCTGTCCCTATTTATATGAATTTTGCAACATGAGCTTCCCTTTCCTTTTTTTTTTTTTGTCGTTTGCCGCTGTGCTCACTATAAAAACACAGTTAAGAGATAGAAGTCAGTCAGACTTTTCTGGCACCGCTGTGGATTGCGGGCAATAAAGGCCTAACGACAGCATGACCAAATGCAGAAACACTAACAGGTAAATAAAGCAGGGAGACTGATTGAAGCAGCATGACTTTGACGCCACTGTGGTGTGACAGACGAGATCATAAAGATCTGAGCACAAAGTGAGTGATTCAAAGTGAAACAGAGACCTGTTGAGGTTGTGGTAAAATGGTGAGGAAGTTCTCATCTGCTACTCTATGCAGTATAAAAACAGTCAGAGAAGGGGGGTTGGAGCTAAATGGGGTCGGGGAAAGGGAAGGGGATGATGTTTCTCCCTCGGTGCCTTGCAGGGAGCGGCTGGGGAGTGGAACTGTGATTTATGGAAGCCAAAACTTCACTACATCTTTTCGCGGAATTCGGGGCTCTTCTGAGGGGACAGGGGGGTCGGCCGGCTGAGGAAGGGGTTAGGGGGCAAGAGCAAGAGAGGTCTGAGGCCAGGATAAGAGCAATATTTCACTGAGGCCGTTAAATCAATTCACCTCCAGAAGGAGCCAAGCTAGAGTCATAATGAACATTCTGTCTTTTCCTTTTACAAGTTGCTTTGACGTAAAGCCTCTCCAGGTCCCTAGAGGTCAAAGGGCTGTTTCTCTAATTTTGAAAGCTAAAATGAAGCCGTGTTATTGGAACTGGTTGAGGTCAGCGGCGCAAATCATTAGGTGACATTAACCCCAAGTACAAATTTGAAGAAGACCTGAAGGAGTTTTCTAAAACAGTAATGAAAGTTCCAGTCAGTGCGAGGGCCTTCTTACTCTTTTCCACTGAGAGCAGTGTGAATATTATTATTAATAATATTATTATATTATTGAAAAGATTTCTGGTACAGGATATACAATCCTCTATTCCAGACTCTAAAAAGCACAAAAAAACGAAAAAAACAAAACAAAACAATATATATATATTTTCTTATTATTTTCTTTATTATTTAATTTAAGTTTTCTAACAATTCATAAATAAATTACATAAATTAAGCACATAACAACTGACAAGCTTTATAGTTATACATTACACCTTTTGACAGGCAAAATGCATCCAACCTATTCTTAAAGGAATTAATAGAAGGGGAATGCACAACTTCTTCTGGAAGCTCATTCCATGATTTTACCACACGGAGTGTGAAAAAGTTCTTTCTCTTTTCAGACAGGCATGTTCTAGGGTAAAGTTTTAAAGAATTCCCTTGTGTCTCGTACCTTTTTTTCCCAAACTGAAAGATAGGCTCAACTGTTACATTGTATATACCCTGTACAAGCTTATACACCTGAATCATATCTCCTCTGTATCTCCTAAATATGAGAGTCGGTAAACTTAATTTCCTCAATCTATCTTCATAAGACATATTTTTCATTCCTGGAATTAATTTAGTAGCTCTTCTCTGGACCCTTTACATTTTTTCAGTCAAGAACTGTGAGTAACTGAAGAGAAGTTGACCGCCTGGATATGAAGCCATATTGTTTACATATTATTTAGTAGTTTTTACTTCTAAATAATGTTTTACTTTTCATATGGTTGACTATATATGTCCTTATCAATTTTTCTATTGTCTTGCTAACAACTGACGTCAAACTAGCTGGTTTCCAGCTAGAGATTTATTTCCTTTTTTTTTTTAAATTGCACTAATTTGAGCCTCTTTCCAGTCATTTGGTAGAACTAAATCCTCTAATGATTTGTTAAATAGTACAGTTAGCAGTTCAGCAATCTCAGTTGCCAGTTACTTCAAAATCAAATGTTCAAATATATGACACTGATTTTGTGTGTGTCGTGTGTGTGTGTGTGTGTTTGTGTGTGTGTATACATCAGAGAACAATCTTGGGTTTGGATTAGTAACACCATTCAAATTTAGTAAAAGCTGTGGTTCTGTTGCAGCTTTACCATAAGAAAGAATGTCTAAATCAATCTGTTTTAGGTTAGTGAGAATACTGCCAGTCATAGTAGAATTCGTGTGAGCTGTTAATTAAAGCCACATTTATTTTTTGTTATCCAGCAGCGATATTCTTCAGTTTTATGGAGCATTCTCTGTGGGAGCTGCAAAGTTGCCAAATTCTGCATTTTAGGATTGAACACTTGACACTCTCGTACACATGCACATCCCTGACTTTGTTCACCCACCCCCAACTGCCTAAAGGAATGATTCTTTATATGTTCTTTACAGCGGATGCTATCCCTATCAAACCTGCAGACTGCAATGCAGACTTGGAGCTGTAATGCCATGACTCACAAATCTACAAGCACAACCAGCCCAGCTGGCAAGCATAAAGCATGAGCTAACAGTCATCATTGTATGAAAACCTCACTCACAGATGTGTGTATCCAGGGCCGACGGATCCACTGACATTGGGGCTCCTCCAAATGTATTCAGTGAGAAATCTAATAGAGGGTGGCGCGCGTCATCATGGCTCATCATTGACTTCAGCAGGGAAAAAGTGACGACTGGGTGTCATTAGCAAGCATAGTAATTATTTAGTGATGGGATATTGTGTGTGGTATGGGTTGCCAGCTCTTGAGCAAGTCTGTGGATTCTGGAGCTGCAGTTAATTATCTTTTAAAGTATTGTTTATATTGTGTGCTTTTAATGTGTATGAAAGGATTAACTTGCAATTTGGCTCCTTGTTTATTGTATCTAGTAACTTTCGTTTAATTGTCGAGGGTATTACAGATTTGGCACTGGGTGATAAGTAATTTTCGACTTGATTGGGTGTGGCCAGTGAGGTCATTGTGTAATTAGAGTACAGCTGTATCAATATTACCGATCTCTCTAGGATGTCATTTTCCTTCTCCACCTTCTACCCTGATCCCCCTTATAGAAAGCATTGGGAATGTTGCACTTTGTTACTTGCCCTGAAAAGCACTTTTAAGTGCAAACAAGTGCCAACCAAATACAATGTGACCTATCAACAGGAAAGTGATTCCAATAAATGTCCTAAATTCATCTGGACTGAATTGTATTGTCCAGTTTGTGATTTAAATTTATATTTGGAGCTTTATGGTAATGTTCAAACCTTCACTATATGCAGGACTTTTAATTTGATGGTGCAGTTCTGTAACAGGATTGCCAATAGCTAAAAAAAAGACATAGAAGAGATGTGAGATGACTCAAATAAAGTGACAGAAGCACTCTGTCAACAAACACATGCATTAGATGAGTGTATACCTGTTTGTTTTTTTACTACTGTACTATTGTTTCCACAAAGAGCCTGTAATACCGAGTGGTTCAATGATTGTGTAAAGCTCTTCTTACTTTCTTTCTTTCTTTTGCACTAGTTAAAAAATCCAACCATTTAATACATTAATAGAGAGAGAGGGTTCACACTGGAGCCTTATCACTGTCATCTTCCACACACAGAGGGGTCAGAGGTAATGTAAAGCAGAACAGAGTGGCTGTACTTGATAAAATGTTATTTACCAGAGAAGAAAGGGGAAGAAATCATCTTCCATGACATACAATGCATTGACAATTATCATTTATTACACATATGATCTGAACCTGAATAGAAACTTTTCGTCATGCTGCTACAATTGCATATGCTAACTTGAGTTAAAGTCAAACAAAGGTGGGCTGTTCCTGCTTTGTGGAGTAGGATTTTGTCAGCACGACCTTGGTGGAGTGAGGTCTGAGCAAATGAAGGTTTTCCAGCTGCAGCCAGTAATAAACACTGGGGAGGGAAGTGAGATGATGACGGGAAGAATGTGTGCAGTGTGCTGATCAAAGCGGCACTTCCCGGGTGGCGTGTGGAGCTTGACCACAGGGGAGGCAACAGTGTGCTGTCAATAAACCTGCGCAGGTTTTTCTCCAGTTCAAAGGTGACTTAGAGTGACACAATAAAAGAATACACTATAAAACAATAATACTGTACATTCTTATTAATGATTTACATTGAAAAATAGTCTCATAAAGCATTACTGTATCAGTAAGTGGGAAAGGGTGAATTGTCATTCTCTTAACAAATAAAATTACATATTTGCAAATTGAAATAGACATGTTCCCTGCAGAAACTTTGGTCTCTGATTCCATGTCCATGGGACTGTCTGGGCCACATCCAGGCCGGGTCTGGGTCATGCTCAGTGTGTGTTTGTGTGTTTTATCAGCTTTGACAGACAGAAGTGCTTCAGGCTATATCAGATTAGTGTGAGATTTAGACCCCTGCTGCCCTCCTGCCATCTCTCCTCACACTCTTTGTCTTTTTTTTTCTATACATTTTACCACTTTGACAAGATAACTTGGTTTAAAAGTAATGGCTTGCTCAGCCCTGATCCTTTTTATCTGATGACCCCAAGCATTGACCCCGGCAGTCAAGTGCCAGCTTCCCTTTGGGAAACACAAGATAAGTTCTCGTCGAGGAAAGAAATGTGCACCTTTTGACGCTTGTGTTAGCACAAACATTCTTTTGTAGACACATTTTTACAAACAAGTAGGTTCTGCCTCAAGCTAAAATACACAGAGATCAACCCATTAAGCCAGGCCTCCCTGTCTCAGCCGTACACCAAGCAAGTTTCTCCAGGAAAGATTCCAATAGGTGCATGCTTGACCTGGTTACTGAAAGCTTATTTTACCCTCTATTGACCAACTTCACTTCACTTCCTTCCCCCCTCTACTTACACACATCCATCCCTTTTCTATTTCCTTTTTAAACTCCTTTACTACACCGCTCCGTTGGCTCCTTCTTCGGACTGTTTTTTTTTTTTCTTCTGTTGTGTGTGTGTTGAGTTATTGCTGTGCAACATCTGTGCACTAATTCTCTCCCTCACCTCGACAGGCATGTAGCCCTCTCTGAAACTCAACAGCATTGAGGTCAAAGAATGAGAGCAGATGTTATATAGCTATTACAGATATGATATAATAGCAAACAGCATCTCATGACCATCTCTGTGGGAATGTAAACTGAGCAAACGTGACTGATTCTTGCTAATTACTTGGTTCCTGATCTTGTCCGGTACTACCACTACCACTAACACACACACACACACACACACACACACACACACACACACACACACACACACACACACACACACACACACACACACACACACACACACACACACACACACACACACACACACACAAACCTATGACTAACCTTTTGAACTTACTTTCTGGTCAATGAATTAGCAAGAAATGTCAGGGTTAGGTTTCTTTTGCCAATGCGCGAGGAGCCTCTGATGGCTGCCATATGGTTTCAGGTCAAAACAACAGATTTGTAGTAGTGCCTTTTGTGATGCCAGCTTTAATGACAGGGATCCTCTCTGTGGTTCTGCTAAATGCTGAACTGAGGCCTTCATGTATCTGGGCCTCAAAAAAGACACCTCTCCAACCACCAAATGACTGTTTGACCACAGAGCTGACAGGAGTTGCATAACTTCACCCGTAACTGCTTCTGATACACACACACACACACACACACACACACACACACACACACACACACACACACACACACACACACACACACACACACACACACACACACACACACACACACACACACACACACACACACACACACACACAGTTATAATGGAAAAGACTCTAATAATGAATGTTTTGCTAAGAGTACTTCAGCAAGGCTCTATAAACACTGCGCTAATCTGCAGGAAGCCACAAAAGTCATGACCCCCCCCCCAACCATGGGCCTCCTCACTTTACTATCCATTCACACTCTTCTCCTCACTGGACCAGAGGACAGTGAACAGACAGACATCCAATACTAATACTCAAGCATGGTAACCAGTACACAGACTGGTACAGAAGTTGACCATGGGAACAGTCTTTTCAGGCCTGACTGTAAAAAGGCAACTCTATACTCCTGTGAGACGCCTCAGTGGAGGGGTGGAGCAATCAAATTTGTAGAAGCACCAGAGAGACATTCCAAGAAATTTGGTGAGAACATTTTTTAAAAGATTTTTTGCAGACACCCAGGATAAAATGCAACAAAGAAAGACACAAATAATGACAGTTAAATCACAAAAGATTTAACATATCACAAATATATTGGCTGTCATGACACACAAGGCCTATACTTCCTCTGTGTGTGAGTAGATAAAGTATGAATGTGATTCAGACTGTATTCCTGAACAGTGAGCAGATCAAATGTAAAAAAAAGAATTTGAGTTCTTTTGTGCAGGAGAAAAAAAAGCTGTGAGATGCTCTAGAGATAAGCGGTAAGATAACACTGCAGGTCTCAGGGGAGGGAATGCAGGGTGGACGGATTTCTTCTAAACCTGTGAACAGCAGAGACATGTGGCACAGCCAGCACTTAAGCCCACTGTTTGGAGTGCAGGCAGAGATAAGCCACCCTGACTCCAGGCAGCACTTGCTGTATGCTGTTGAGAAGGGAAACCAAACCTCCACTGCCACAAGCGCTGCTGTCTGTATCAATTAAGTGTATGCACAGTGACCTAGATTAATTATTCTAACATTGAGGATGCAGTAGAGCAAGAAACCCTTAACACCTAGTGCAAAAATAGTGTTTGGTGTGAATCTATTTAAGTCTAAAAAAATCTGTCACCAGAATGCATTTAGTCATGTTGCACAGATTAGGGGTGAGAACAGCTTCATGGATGCAAGCTGTGTACGTTTCCTGTCCTTTGACGTGAGCTCGCATCACTCCTGACTAACTTGGACAACTTTGATGCGCATGACCTGAAGAATGCTCGCAGCCCTAAAAATACATTTCTAACTTTTGTCTAAGCATCTGGGCGGAAAAAGAGGAAGGTTTCCTTGAGACTTGATGTCTGGGAGACTTTCTTCTTTGGAAGAGGAAGCGATCCGCCACGACTCACTTTGTATGTGTAGTTTCTGTTTCAAAATCAAAACATTATTATCATATAACATATTATCTGACATGTTTTTTCTGGATTAGTTAGTGTAATTCATCAACACACTTATTACATGAAAGAAAAGAGGTGCACACAGTGGTTTGTTGGGGCACATAGTGGTTGCCCTTATTATATACATAGCTGCATCTGTCATTCAGCTTTTTCCACTATAGAATTTGGATAAACAGGGGAAGGAAAGTCCCTCATCCCATACACCACCAAGCCTGAGAACAGTTTGAGTTTACTGTTAATGACATCCCTAGTGTAATCCTGTGTCTAAAAGTAGGAACATAGAATATTCAGCAGCTCTTCTAAGACAATTTTGCCTTATTGGGTCTTGAGTTCTTTGAAAAAAGGTCTACAGAGATGAGTAAGACAAGCAATACGAGTTCTTCTCTTGTAGGTCTGATCTACTTTCTGTTTCTGCCCTCATCTCAATTTCTGAACCAAAACCTGCTTACCCACTTCTGGTAAGTTCAATAGGTCAGGTGACCGCAACATGTCTGAATGCTTCTAGTAAATGAGGCAGATTTGCAGTCTGTGTATTGTAAAGTTGATGATAACATCTCTAAAGGAAAAAAGTGGAAAATTTGCTCCTTCTCTTTTTTTAGTAGATGAGAAGATAATGCTGTCATGTTTGTATAAATGTAGCAGCCGGTTAGCTTAGTACAAAAACTGGGAACAGAGGGAAACTCCAACGGTAACATCTGCCTACCAGAACCTCTAAAGCTTGTTAACTAATATGTTATATTTAGTTTATTGCACATCTTTATTGAATAATCGATTCTGATTGTTCAATTACTGCATTGTTACGGTTACTCTGTTACTCTCTGAAGGACCATTTTTAAATCAATATTTTGTGTTATATTATTGATTTTTTTAAAGTAAGTAGTAAGGGTCCTGTATCACCCTGTCAGGGTTTAATTCGCAATAATGACCCACTCGCTCTAAATTATCCCTTAGTTATCTAATCGAAAAAAGAAAAAAAACTAGGGTAAAACAATAATTCACCATTTCACACAGGGACTATGTCTTTGTTGGGAGAAGTTGCCAGGCAAGTGGAGACTCGAGGAATAGAGAAATAGTTAGTCACATAACTCCTTGCAAAATTATTTTTGACACTAGTGTTAAAGAGTGGTATCTCTCATTTCATCTAACTCTCTGCAAGAAAAAAAACCCATCCAAAATGTATACACTACTGGTCAAAAGTTTTAGAACACCCCAATTTTTCTAGTTTTTTATTGAAATTTTAGCAGTTCAAGTCCAATGAATAGATTGAAATGGTACAAAGGTAAGTGGTGAACTGCCGGAGGTTAAAAAAAAAAAGTAAGGTTACCCAAAACTGAAAAATAATGTACATTTCAGTATTTTAGAAAAAGGCCTTTTTCAGGGAACAAGAAATGGGTAAACAATGTAAAGCTGTTCTGCAGCAATGGAGGTTGATCAAGCTTTGAAAGTTGGTGCTACCAATTCCCACAGGTGTTCCAACTTGTCTGGATTACTTACAACCCCCTCTGTTTGTCTAAAAGTATTGTTGGAACACACTGTGGTACCGTACCCTGGTGAGCATTATTTAAACAGTATTGTACTGCAGAAAGTAGTGTGTTGCTATAAAAATGGCGGGAAAAAGGCAATTAACAATGGAAGAGAGACAGACCATCATAACACTTAAGAATGTTGGTCTTTACTACAGAGAAATTGCGAAGAAAGTCAAGGTGTCAGTGAGTACAGTATTCTTCACCATCAAAAGGCACTCAGAAACTGGGGGAAACTCTGACAGGAAGAGGTCTGGCAGACCCAAAGCCACAACAGAACCAGAAGACAAGTTTCTGAGAGTCAAATGCTTGCTTGATAGGCGGCTCACAGGACAACAGCTTCAAGCACAGCTTAATAGTGGTCGTAATAAGCAAGTCTCAGTTTCAACTGTAAAGAGAAGACTTCAAGCTGCAGGTTTGATAGGTCGAGCTGCAGCAAGAAAGCCATTGTTAAGATGTCAGAATAAGAAAAAGAGGCTTGCCTGGGCCAAGAAACACTGCCAATGGACTAATGAAGACTGGAAATCTTTGGTTCATCACGCAGGATTTTTGTACGCCGTCGAGTAAGGATGGTTCCTCAGTGTGTGGCTGTTTTGCTGGATCCAGGGTCTGTGATTTGTACAGAGTGAAAGGCACTCTGAACCAAAACGGCTACCACAGCATTTTGCAGCGCCATGCAGTACCCTCTGGTATGCGCCTAGTTGGTCAGGGGTTCATCCTACAGCAATATAATGACCCAAAACATAAGTGCAAGCTATGCCAGAACTACCTTAACAAAAAAGGACAAGATGGTAAGCTTAAAAACATGGAGTGGCCAGCACAGTCACCAGACTTAAACCCCATTGAGCTGGTTTGGGATGAACTGGACAGAAAAGTGAAAGCAAAGCAACCTACAAGTGCCTAACATTTATGGGAACTTCTGCAACAGAGTTGGGAAGTTCCCCCATTGTAGAAAGAATGCCACGAGTGTCTTCAGCTGTTATATCTGCCAAAGGGATCTACTTTGATGAGTCAAAAATGTAGAATACATTTTGGTTTATAAATTGATTCCATGATTTCTTTTTTAACTTAAATTGTTCATGTCTTCTATTTTTTTCATTTCAGAGTACGATAAGACATTGAACTGCATGAATTTCAATAAAAACCTGGAAGAATTGGGGTGTTCTAAAACTTTTGACCAGTAGTGTAGTTATTCCTTTAACATTGCTTCTTATTATTGTGGAGACAAACTTCTAAAAATGCAATTTAAGGACTGGAAGGGAGATAAAATGCAAATCTTTAAATACATAATAAGGCCCAACTTTCTACCTAAATAATTCCTGTGACAAACATAGCAGTGGCTCATGAAACAATACTGTCCCAGAAGAGTTTATTTTGAGGTGCATTTTGGGGCGCACATCCACCAGCACATGAAGTAATCTTTCTCGGGGGTTGGGGGATGGAGCGGGTACAGGAGGTTGCTAATAACAGCTGCCAGATGTGCAGAGTCCCCCGAGCCCATGCATGCATATTCTCACAGACAATGGAATGCTTATGAGGAGCCCCAACAGGAAGTGAGGTCAGGGCTCTTGACCCCTCCCCTAAAAGCTTAGTGAGAGACACAGCAGTGGGGCAGCTTTTAAAAGTGTCCCATCACAAACTCACTGACAGTGAGAGTCCATAAAGCCTTTCTACTTCACATACATTATTACACACTGCTCATTCAACCTGCCAGCACTTCAACTGAGAATACAGAAAATGTGCAACCAATCTTTAAAGGTACACTGTTAAACCGTTAGAGTTGTGTCCATCTCCAACAGAATTATTGCAAAGTTGATGATTTTCTCAAGTTCTTCTTTTTGTCTTTAGCGTGAGTACGTTCCACATACCAGCTGCTGCGGGGGTGGCAGGGATGAGTGTGGTGAGAGCGGATTGCACAATCTAAAATCTTTTCTCCCCCAGTAAACCAAGTTGTTGAAACTGTTTGGTGGAGACCAGACCAAGACTCATTTGCTGGCGTATTTCCGTTGGGCATGTTTCATTCAGACTGTATGATGAGCAATGAGGTGCTTTCCCTGTGCAATTTGCCCCGATGCCATTCAGCAAGGTAGGACTGTCATGCTTGAGTCTGAAGAAGTACCACCTGCCTCCTGATCTGTGGTCTTACACTGTAAAGTTCAACTCTGAATCATTACACTCAACAGTTGTGTTTTGTCTCAAGCAATGTCTTTCATTTTCCATTTGCACAATTCCTGAAGCAAACCCAAATGTCTTCAGCACAGAAGCTGGGGAGCTCCAAGATGTTTTGTAAGATAACTAATATATACAATAACAACATTACGCAGCTCCCTTTTCTTATCACAGACACATGACATCATAGCCACTTGGGATGACTTTGGCTTTCAGCATAATGACTGTAAAGACATTATTACCTCCCCCGGGGTTGGATAGAGGCTCTTTCACTCAAGACAGCACCTGTCCCGCTGTATGTCTAGGTGCAGCCCTGATGACTAACAAACCTTGACTTACCTTCACCTCACCCTCTTTATTACACATATACTCAGACCTGAGGGATACATGTGAAAATCACAGCAATTACTCATCAGTAACAACAAATAAAATAGTGTCACTGAAGCAGAAACACGTCAAATGCTTATTTATTTATCTATCATGCTCCTTTAACACTGGATAACATATTAATAGCATTAAGTTGTCATAGAGTTTTAGATATGCATTTGCAGCTGGCCACTGCTCTCAGGGGAAACTGAGCCAGAATGAGTTGAAACGTGTGGGCTCTGGTTCACGCTGGGATCTGCTAGGAGAGAGGAAGTGAGGAGGTGGAACATCTGGACTTCATTTGTGTGCTCCAGACTGGAGAAAAGGTCCAGAAATAGGCTTAATAAATATTTGCCATATTAATTGCGGTCCACAAACCCGCTTCATCGTTATATTTCTAACCTGAGACTCGCGACTCTTTATGGGCATATTACGTTTTCCAAACACTCTGTCTCTCTCTCGTGTGTGTGTGTGTGTGTGTGTGTGTGTGCCTCTCTGACGCTCCACAGCCCCGTGGAGCTGTTGTTCCCAGAGAGGAGGAGGGCAATCAGACGGACTGTTGGATTAGAGCAACAAAAGAGAAAGTGCTGTTTAAAAAAAGTATTATTTGACTTTCATCGCTCATCTTTTTTCTTTCTTTCTTTCTTTCTTTTTTTTAAATAGTCACGCTTTCGGGTGTTTTTTTCTGGTACGGTTTCCGTGGTGGCGCACAGACCCGGTATGGATTTACCAAAGACTAGACGAGACACACCGCCTAGTCCTCCACCAAAGTTTTGATTGTCATCGCTGCCTCTCGACCCCGGAGCAGAGGAAAGCGCCGAACTTTGAAGCAGCATTTCTGGAAAGTGGTGACCACATGTGAGGACATTTGGAGACATATTTTTGTCGGAGCGTCTTTTCGCTGCTCTCTAGGCTACTATATCTCTCATGGGGTAAGTCAAATATGTTTAGTGTGACAGTCTGCATGTGCTGCAGCAGCCTAACAAAAGGAACTGATGTCTCTCTCGTACTATTGTAAGATGCAATGCAGTTTTACATGAAATGGGCTCATTTCAACCCTTCACTCGAGATTTTCTTTAAATACATCAACGATCACTCATGCACGTTAATAATGAACTGAAACTCTACATTGACGCACAAAAGTATCGAAATATGTCGTTGACTCATTAGACATTACATCAGAATGGTCCACAATAAGCAACACGCCACTTTTGCACGGAACACCACGGCGACCATAAATTAACTTCAGTTACTCGCCACAAGCCGAAACACCAGCCACTGTTAATATTTGGATTCTGTGTTAGCCACGTTAGTTTGTGTTTTAATGAATAACACTGTGTGGTGTTACTTATTAACACGCAGGGCTACGGCTGTCGATCATACGAGGAGAGGGGTGCAGTTTGCTGCATCATGTTGTCTGTATAGCTGTTGTTGGAGGCTGAGATGAGCTGCTTGCACCCCAGCCGCGACCTCGCAGGGGCCTCCACACACTCATTGACACGCACATTTCCTTGAAGCCGTTGCGCCCCCTCCGATGTTGTTGAGGCTTGTTCATCCGTCACTCTAAAGAAGGCATTGTGCTGAAAGGATGTATTAATAAGACAAAAGCCCCCATTATCCCCATGTACCAGAGTTAATCTCATGGGGCAGGAGATGTGCTCCCCAGAGGAAGGCAGCACATAGATTTAACAAGCAATGTCTTAACAGACTGCAGTACGTTGTTGTCAGAGATTAAAATGAGCAAATCTTAAATATCAATTTGAATACACTGTCACAATAACATGATAAAGATATTTTGCTGCTGTAATAGTGTAATTCTTTCCATTTTTGGGATCAATAAAAATCTATCTATCTATCTATCTATCTATCTATCTATCGACCAGTGTCATTGTATATTGGAACATTTGCAGGACTTCCGTCTATGCCATCTTTTGTAGGCCCTGTGATTACATTACCTTATCACCACTGTAAGGCCCGAATGACCAAACAGCGTGTTGTTTCCTTGTGTCCGAAGGAGTAAACCTGCAGAGAGGGATACATAGGTGTCAGCAGTCCAGCCATGGGGCATCCTGTTGTGGGAGAATCCTCAAATCACAGTGAGATAAGGAGATAAGGTTGAGGAACTAATGTTTATTGCCCAGATAAAAGCCCACATCCATCATCCTCTATCCTGTGGACAGTCTGCTTCACTCTACACAGTGTTGTTCTCATTAGCAGGCTGTTGAAACTGGAAAGGGCTTGTGGCTGCATTATCTCGAGCCCCAGCCACAGGGTGAGGAACCAAAGTCTGAAATGCACACAAATGCTGCAAAGCCTGTTAGCCAAACATCTTACTGTGATAACATCAGGAGTAGGTTGTGAAGATGAAGCACGCTCAGTAGCATTAGGAGAGGACTATCAAGTGTTGAAGGCCCTGTCAGCAGGTTCATTGATGCTGGCGTTGTGCAAGAGCAGCTTGGTTTGTTCGGGGGGTGAACGGCCACTCATGGACTCAGGTGCTTCTCCCAGCATGCCTTGGACTGGCTGGAGACAGGGCATGATACAGCCGGCCTGCCGTCTGCGTTTGGCCAATGTGACCACATGCCTGATTGCACCAGAACAAAACCCGCCACCCCACTAGGCCTGACCGCTGCCAGGCTTCTTCACACACTTCACCATCCTTGGCCTTGGCAAGAGCAAACCCCAGGGTGCTGTGAACAGCGTCAACTTATTGGCCAGACACTCCACAGCTCCAGGCAGGAGCACAAATGGTATTAGTCTTAACCCAGTCTATACAGAGGGACTTTAAAATCGTTTATGTTAGAGCACAGGCAAACTGGCTCAGTCCAGCAGCCCATGACATCATGAGTTGAGGATCTGTATGTTGCTGACCCAGCTCGCTGTGCTCAGTGGCCCTGCTTTCCTCTACAAGATGACTGCTGTAATTGGACCCTCCCAATGGGGACTGCCAGGGATAGCGTGAGAAATATAGACAAATAGATGAGTTTAGTAAATAAATAGATGTATAAGTGCATGGATGGATAAATAAATGTATTGTAATTCAGTGGTGGGAACTGGATTTGCGGGACTTTTTTTTAAAAAATGGAACAGGTCACTAGGGGGTTGAAGGCGGGGATGGGTGGGCGGTGTCGATCCCTGAAGGATGCTCGGGTTTCAGCTCAGGCCTGAGAGCGGACTAGGAAGCCACGAGAAGGGTTTTCCTTAGGGAGACCGACTTCTCTTTTGTTGTCTACACTCCCCACTTTATTAAGCCAGATCGGAGGGGTGACAACATTGTCAGATCACAGGAGCGACATGCCAAAGGCACGCTGGCTTTTACCTGGTTAAATGAAACCAGTCAGAGGTCATAACTTTCAAAAGAGAATAGGAACCTTGGCAGATCACAGGAGACAATGCATGCGTTTGTACATTGATTTTTCTCTGTGATGGTAATAGTGTTCTGCAGAGAGCAATTGGGTTCTACAGGCTCAGAGTTTTAGCTGTACTCCCCCTTTAGCTGAAAAACACTTTCCTTGGGTGTGGCAGCTGGAACAAAATAAACGCCTTCTGTTCACAGGCTCCCGAAGTGCAAGTCACAACACACAGCTGACAGCATGAAGCTTTCACAGCCAAGAGCTGGGAGTGTCTCCGATCAGAGAAATAAATATGGCAACCTCTGCTTTTTACCCATTTTGCTAACACAATTGCGAATACGATGTCACTAAAGGTCACTAAAGACTGCTTTGACCTCTGTTGGCATTTAGAGAAATACACATGCACACTTACACATGCACACTATCTGTTTCTCCTTTTCAAAACAACCTTCTCAGTTGCTGTCAGTGCCATTCTGAGTATCATATAAACATTTACATAAGCTGATTGGTGGAGACTATTCAAGGAAGGTGTTTTACCCAATGACAGAATCTATCAGCTTTAAAGTATCCTGTTACATTCCTTTTCCACTTGAAGGACTTGGACGAACTATGAGACCCCCCCCCCCATGACCAGGCATTAATGCTTGTAGCAGCATGCCATCATTTCTTCTGCGGTGCAGATAAGGCTGTTCATCTTCTGTCAGATTTCAAGCTGGGACCAGCCCCTTGCGTCAAATGGCTGTCAGTTGACAATAATGTTTTTTTTTAGAGCCTTGACAGGCATTTTTTATTGTGCAACATTGCTCCATAGACATGAACATTATATATCTTTCAGAGAAATGTAAATTGAAGACCAGATTTTTGGTTATTGCTGTGGCTTTGGATACATTTTGAAGTTTGAATTTATTGAAAGGATAGCCCCTTGAGATGTAGCATCTCACTTTTGAGGGGGTCAGCAGCACCTTGCAACCTCTCCTTAGGTTATGCAGTGTGATTTATGAACTGGATGGGAACAACCTCTTACAGTCTGTTCTAGCAGCAGGCTTAATCAGTGTGGTTATGTTGTGTTTTCCTGATTTCTGGCCATTCTCAGTGCTCACGCTAAAGCAATCTTGGAGCAGGTACACATGAAGATGCTGTGGTTTTGGAGACCTCCTCCTCCTCTTCTTTCTTTCTTCTTCTCTCTTGAAAGCCTTTGGTATCCAGTCAGCTTTGTTTGTGCAGCTGGAAAACTCAGCGGGATTACTTCAACACCCCACCTCCCCAGATCCAGAAGTAAGCTGGAGACAGTTTTCTTGGATTTTGAATTGCCCCATGCAGCCAGTGAGAGCCTGTTGAAGCCATTAATTTTCAGAACTGAACTGTTAACTTGATCGTCGCCCAATGAGCTCTTTCAGATTCTCAAATGACAAAGTTACAAACACGTAAACCAAATAGTCAACTGTGATGGCCTGTTTTGTCAGAAAGAGCTATTAAGATTGTTTATCCGGTGAAGACCTCGGCTTCAGTCTATCTAGGCTGAAAGACACGATGGAATTAACCTCCAGCCAAACACAAGCCGGGTCATGACAAAGGCCAGACTGCTCCATTGAAACTGACAAATTGAGTAGAAGTGGAATCTGTTTACTTAAACTTGTGACAACTGCTCAAACATGTCCATTTCAGATGAGCCTTGTCTCGGTCAAAGTCAAGTAGCTGTTGTCTTGTACCCTCTGAAAAGCTACACCACAGCAATACTCACTTTCTGACCTGTTTGTCATTTTTGCAAAATATTCCTTGGCAAGCCACTCTGCCCAAACCTTGCACAAGGCTTGTAAAGCTGAATAAAAAAACAAGTTATTTACAGTGGTCCTTTTCTTTGTAATTGTTTTACTCATTTAATGTTGCCAGGATGTAAAACTGACATAGTATTCCTCCCAAAAATACCCTCAGGTCTTTTTGCATGCACACATTTACTGGTCTTAAAATGCAGGTTGAATTGGCACACACACACACACACACAGTATAAAATACAGAGGAACAACTGTGTATACAACAATGTTCCCTCTCCAGGCAACCGTGTTTTTTCTAACGACAAAGCAGTGTTTAATGGATGTGTGTTTGCCAGAGGAGTATGGAGCTGTTTTCCTATGCTGGGCTATGAGGAGAGATGGTGGGCCTCCATCAATTTATCATCTTAAGAGCCAGAACCAATCAGGGCGGCTTTGTGCCCCTGTGTGTCATCCTATGTAGATGGTATCATTTACCATTGTGCAGGGCTTTGCTTTGTCACCAGCACCTTCCCTTCTCTTCTTCCCTGTGGCATGCGGTCCTGTGACAGTCTGTCTCGCTGCAACATCAGCGGAACAAACATGGATGTCACAGCAGCCATCCACGCTACCAACATACACAATTGCATGAGTATATGTTGTCTAGTGTTCCTTGGCACGCCATGCAACAAATAATCACAAGGTCTCTCACGGCAACCTTGCAGTTTCCGAATGAAGAAACAGAACATGAGAAGGGGTGGAATTCAAGGTCTAGCAAGAGAGTAGAATAGGAGCAGGGAGCCAGGACAAAAGAGACCTAAACAAGGGTTCAAAGCCATTCATTAGGGGAGACTTCATTGTAAAGACAAGGACATGGGAAGGTGTGAGAGTGGCTGAAACTTGAATCGAGCATGCCTCAGCATTCAGGTTTCTGATGCAGGCCAGCCAGACTTGATCTCACTTCTTACTGCGGTACATCAGCCAGAGTGTACTAGTGCACCAGTCCTCCGTCTGTGTTGAGGACACCATGTGGTTAACACTAGACTACCTATACACGTACTAATCCGAAAAAAATTCACAGTCAAGGATTTTCATGCGTGGTTTACCGCTGTTCCATGTAAAGCTTGAATTCTGAGAAAAGTCTATTACTTTTTCATGCTGAGCAAATTTCAGTACAGATTGCACATGCATGCTGCAGAAATGCATACATTTGTCTTCAGGGATTAATGCTAAGGACGATAATGTATTTGAAATTATTATCAGTAAAGCTACATGAAACAACATTTCAGTTCTGAGAAAGTAGTTTCTTGGTGCAGAGCTACAGAGTTTCCTGAATCGAGAGCTGATTATGTAGAGTGTGTGCTGTAATAAAGTCTTTAATAGGAGACTATAAGAACATGTCTGCCCCAGATGTGTGCTAAATAAATCCTTCTTGATGTGCATTTAATCACCTCTTTGTGGCCTTGTCTTTTGATCTCTGTGGTGGAAGTTTAAAATATACGAGAGGAGGAGGGGGTGTTGGAGTGAGGACGATGTGGCTCTGCAAATGAGGGACAAGCATGAAAGGGAAATATGCAAAATAGAGCAATATTAAAAACGTGAATAATTTGGAAGACAGTTACTTAAATTGACAGGAATAGTCCGAGAGTGAAGGTATTACAGTAATTGCCTCTCAGGCGCCACCCTTGGAGTCCCCCCCCCCACCCCCCCGCTCTCTCCCAACCCCCCCTGCTCTCTCCCAACCCCAAATGGGGCAGACTGGGGGTGGGGGTGTCTGCCGGTCATGCGGACTATGGCTCCTTAGGCTGTATGATGCCCTTTTTTTTATGCAGCTCTTTGTCTCCAGCTACTCTCACTGCCACTCTAAGAGCCACAGCACACGTACAACTGCTATAAATAAAGCATCGCAAAGTTGCAAGAGATGAACTGACTGAGGAGAGGAACAGAAAACAAGATACTTTGAAACAGAAAAAAAACCTTTTTGTTCCTGGTTGAACTGTGTTGACAGACTGGACCCCTCAGAAGGGCCTGTACCCAAACTGTCAAACTGTTTGACGAGCGAAAGGGTAATCCCTAATTAAACGATGAAACACCATGTATTGGGGACACCCACTTCCCTAATATTCAGCCGCTTATATGCAGTTTTTATGAATTATGTTAGCATAATAACGGACAAAGAGAGAGGATGGTCTGCTTTTGGAGCTAAAATTAAACCTTGAACACAGAGTGAAAAAAACAAGAAGGAACAGCTTCACCTGTCATTAAAAAGGAACTGTTTTGTTATTTGCCTCTCATCTCACTGAATGATTAATGTATCCTGACACTGGTGCAAACTTCTCTATTTTTTTTTGTCTGAGATATGGTTTCGCAAGTTACAGCCATTTCTTTGACAATTTTTTTTTTCTCTGTTAAATTTGTTGTTCCCCCGGTTGAGTTCCTCTCCAAGCTAGAAACTGTGAGATATTGCAGGCCCCCATCTCATATCTCTCAGTCTGTTCTTCATCTAGACTGTGCAAGTTACACCGCGACAATGAAACAGGCTCTCTTCTCTCTTGTTTGTACTTCCCTTTAAAACAACCAGTTTTCATTTGTCTGGGGATTTTCATGTGTGGGTGGTGTTTCAAAACAACCGATCCTGCCAACTTTTTGCCTATATTTCACTCCTCCATCCTCAGCCCACGCTTTTGTCCCTTGAGTAGGAGGCTACAGTGTGTGAAATCACTACCAGAATGTGTCAGACTCTCTGTCTCTCTGAAATTTGACTACCTTGATTTCCTGCATTTAGGAAAGTATCTGTAAATTTCTATTCAAATGGGTAAGAAAGAACAAAAGTGAGTGCATGCTTAGCACTCTGAGCTTCAATATTGACTGCTGATTCCTAAAGAAAATCCCTTGTAGTGGAATTTAGTAGTAGGCAGTTGAGGTTGCTGGTGCTTTGGTGCTTTGTTTGACCTCAAACTATTCACTTCACTGTTTTGGGCGTCAGTTTTATCAGGGAGCTTGTGTGGCACGAAACAGAGAAAACAGCGACAGCTTAAGATAAGATCACGCAGTCATGACCAAGGATGTAGGAACTGCTCTGGGTTTATTTTGAGCTCAAGGAAGAGACACTGCTTACCACTTAAAAGAGTAGCCCTGTGAGACTATTTAGTCTGTGCTGTGATCAAGGTTGTTTAAAGGACCAGTCATGTCCCAGCAGCAACATCAGTCCTCTACATCCCAGTTACAGTAATACTGGAAATGCTTTTTCCTGGAAATTGACTGCGGACAATCAATAGTGTTGCTGTGTTGATGTGAAAAGGTTTCACACACACAGCCGCGGGGCACAGTGATGGATAGAGCAGCAGAGAGACGCTGCAGCCACCTGCCATTAGACACAGTCCAGCCCGTGTTTTCTGTAGTCGCAAAGCGTGACTGCATGGAGCTGCTAGATGCAAAAAAAGAAAAGAAAAAGGCCTGCCATAACGGGCCCATGTGTGCAGTGGCTTGCGACGGCTTAGAGAAGCACTGAGCTGGCTGTGTAGAGACAATTTCGTCGTGCATATAGAAACGGAAAGGTATAGGAAACAACTGTAGGTGTGCATGTTTCAGTTTAGTCATTTCCTAAGAATTGAAGCTCCCGTGGTAGCAGTGGTGAAACTTTGTGGTGCTAATAGTTGTGTTATCTCCCGTATGTCTGGCATGTCAACACTTGACTATCAAAATGCTCTGATGACATTGCTGTACTTTGCATTTGAAATTTTCCCTCCAAAATGCCACTTGCTCTTCTGCTGTGTGAAGTCACATTCACACCTTTTGGTTTAAATCTGTTGCAAAAAAAGACACCTTCAGATTATTTGACTCAGAGGTTTTCCCTTGAAACATGATTTTTTTTCGGTTCAGCTCCCAATCTCCATCACTCCTGTGCCTCACACACAGCGGCTATCGCCCTGAAATACCTATATTTCTTCCTCATATGAGTGCTGGTCGGTTGTTATGGTGGTAAGCCCCCACAGACTGTCCTTTGGTATGGTCAGTTAGAAGATGCTGGACACAAGGAGCAGAGGAGAGAAAATAGGTGTAGACTGATTCCATTTACATTTATAGCAAAGCACGTTTAGAAAGTATACACTGATACCACCATTAACGGCTGTGAAACTGAAAAGGAAAGAACAAATCACAGCAGCAGATGCTTTCTGTGTTTCCATGATGGATTACCTTGTGGCTCAGATTAAGTCTATTTCTGAAGAAAGGCCTTGTGTCTCGTAGAGGGCGCAGGAAGTCATTAAATCTCCTTAAAATGGAAAATGTACATGATTCACTTTTTCATATTATAGTCCAAACAAAAAAGATCTTTGTATAATTGTTTCATGCTACTGGCTTTTTATGAGCAGATTTTGTGCTGTGAAAAATAAAGATCAGGCTGGATTTGTACCATGTTGCCACTACAGCGGCTTGTGAGCAGGGAGTGTGAAGGACAGATGGAGAAAGATGCGTTACAGGATGTTTCAGACCACAAACCGCTCAACAGCGAAACACACCAAGGGATTCTTCTAGGTAAACAAACAGTAAACACCTTTCAATGCAAACAACATAAGCTGCAAATGTAAACTGCCCAAACACAAGGTTAGTCACCGCTCTTATCTAGAACAAAATGTTTGTGAGAGCTTGTACCTTTCACCCCGAGAAAGTAGAGCCAGGTTTAAGTAGAATGTGACAGGTAGCAGGTGGTGTACTTGGGCTGGTTGCCTTGGTTTTTGGTGAGCAGACGCTCTGCTAATTGGGGCTTATCAGGTGTTTCTGGGAAAAACACCTGAGGCTTTTGTGCAGCTGTCAGTCTCAAGATGGAGAGGGGAACTCTGTCTCTTAGGAGAAAACAAGAGTCAGCTTTCAGCAGCACCCTTTTGAATCATCTTTGGGGAGTTAGAAATGATATGCAGCTGTTTGCAACTGTGGTTCATTGGTCGATTAAAACATGTTATCTGTAAATGTGGTTGTGAAGAGTAGGCATAGCTGTGAATACCCTAACAACACGTTCGCAGCATGTGTTCATGTGAACGTGCACCACAAGAGCATCTCTGCATTATTTCTCAAATGATGAGAAATTACATTCTTGGTTTTGATAAGGCTCACGTAAGCTTTCTGATAGGATATCCTGTCACAGGTGTCTGTCTCTTGTTTGACTTCCTTTGTCTCTTAGGCTTTTGTTTTTACCCTCCTGTCCACAGTTGTTTCTTTCATCACCTTTTTCTAACCGTGTCTGAGCTTCACTGTGAAATCCAGACAGGATATTATCTGTCTTTCTCTAGCTTCTCTACACCTTCACCTACATAACAGGACTTTGACAGTTGCTTATTAAACCAAAAACAACTCAAAATGTGCCATCATATATTTTCTCATGAAAGAATCTACTATTAAAAAGTATTTCCAGTATCTACTAACTAATGTATATGCATTACTTTGGGAACAATGTAAGATTATGTTTAAGCCATAATGGAAGAATTTGAGAACGAGTTTCAAGTTCCACAATTAAAGTTGCACTTAAGTACTTGGATATGCTGTCCCAAAAGTAACACTTTTAAATACTACAGTAGTACTATACTTAGGTCTACTTAAATGTAGATCTATTATATTTAAGTTACAGTGAAATATATCTTTAATAAAAAAGTGTTAGTTGAATTGATTGGAAGTGTATACAGGCAATACTACACAACATCTGATGCACAAGAAATATATTTGAATATACTTTAAAGAAGTGGTGTAACAGAATTTTCCCGCATCTGGTTGTAGAATTTAAATTCTAATATTGTATATTCTTTTAAAATTGTAGTAAAATATTAATCAGCTCATAGAATAATAGGTATACATAAACACCTTACTAGTAATATTAACATGATTTTATATATTTTTTCCATTCCTTGACTAATTACTGAAGTATAGTTTTTGGGGGTTGTGCTGCTGTTGCTATCCCATTGTGTTAATTTAGAAAGGAGTCATTGGTCGACATGGCGTGACAACATTTTTGACAATGTGTTATGTCTATTGCGGAAGTGTGACAGTGATGTCTGGGTCGTACACAGGGCACAACTTTGACGACAAGTCGGTCAGGAAGGAGGGTTTATATAGCAGGACGTCTGCACTCCTGTCGACCAATCACCGTGGAAACTGTCTGAATGGCACTCGGCAGGTAGAGGGGCGGGGCACGGTGGCGACGAGACGGTGCTGTAGGCAAACCAGTCCGTCAGGTTTCACAAACACACAGTA
Organism: Perca fluviatilis; assembly: GCF_010015445.1. Classification (NCBI taxonomy): domain Eukaryota; kingdom Metazoa; phylum Chordata; class Actinopteri; order Perciformes; family Percidae; genus Perca; species Perca fluviatilis. The sequence goes on along the minus strand of NC_053126.1, from coordinate 16,665,338 downwards.
AAATCCTTGTGATGACAGATGCCAAGGACTGGAGGTGACCAGACGACCTTGAGCTGTCCACACAACACATGTGAGACCTGTCCAAAGCAAACCGGGCCGAGCTGAGAGAAAAACAAAGATGAAGCAAAAAGCTATTGGTTTTTTTCCTAGCGGACTGGAGACTGTGGAGATACAGAGCTGGGGTTTATCGCCTGACTTTTCCATCGATAAAATCATTATAGGCTGCAATAATGTAACCTAATGTAATTACGCTGGTGCAGCTGGCACACGTGTTCAGCCTCAAGCCTCTTATTTGTGTCTATTAATGGAGCTGAAAAGGATGGGGAGGGGGAGACAGGCTGCCCTGATACAGCAATTCTGATAAGGGAGTGCTCAACTGTAAATAAATGTCTTCTATGATACAGTTGCAGCAGCCAAATGGAAGTGTGCTGTCCCATTATTAAGGCTGAAGGGCAATGCTATCCACGCTGAAGGAGACTATTGTTCTTTGTTCCTGCTTCAGGAAATAGTGTGCTGGTTATTACTGGCAACCAATAGCAGCTATGTGTCGAACCTGCCTGTATGCAGGGGAATGATTTGCTGCCAATTAGCTGTGTGTGTGTGAGCAAAGATTTCTGTGCGCATGCAGAGTAAAGTTCTGTGTGCATGCAGAGTAAAGTTCTGTGTGCATGCAGAGTAAAGTTCTGCGCGGTATAACGCGTCACATGGATGAGTTTGTATGTGTGGACGTCACAGTGATGTCTCAGATTCCAGCCTTTGTGTCCAGATGCCGTTCCACATGCATGCTCTCTGTCTGGCTTTGTCTCGTTTCCCTCTCCATCTTTCAGTCTCTCAGATTTTGAGCCAAAGCCCAGCAGAAGCAGACATGGTTCAGCCCCAGTTTCCACTAAAGGTTTCCAATTAAGAGCTAACTGAAGAAGACAAGCAGTGGAAGCATCAGTGTTGAATTACCTCTGGAGCTGGCCTGCAGATGGATCCTGTTGCTTACTGACAGGTTTAAGATACCAGCTCCACCTCTAATTAAGGCCGAGACACATCAGGCCGATTATCGGCCGTGGTACAGTCTGGCGAGGTCAGTGACTCAAATCTGTTCGGTGTGTTCCGTGCTGTCGTCCGTCTGGGGGGCTGTCGGCGTTCATTTTGGCCGACCTGACATGTTCGGTCGGCGGCAGGGAAGTCGGGACTCACCCGGAAATGACGAGCGGAATGAGGTGACTACAGTCTCTCAAAATCTGACGAAAATCTTTTAAACTGACCTTTGTTGAGCTGAAATGAAGACAGATTCAGCTACTGCATGGCCTATTTCTCGCTTAAAATGTTTTCAGAAACATGTTTCAGTGAAGTATTTTAGTACAACATGAGATCGTATTCTGAACGGCCGCCATGACAGTCTGGCTCTGAATTTCCGGAGAAAACAAACCCATGTGACGCGTTCGTCCAATCAGCTGCCGGTTTTCATTTATTGGGCAACATTACAGATTAGCGCGCCTGCTGTTATGGAGATGTATTACGTCTCGTCTCCTCTCGTCTTTTTGGTCTGTTCTGTGGCAGTTTTTTGGACCTCGGGGACGGGGTACCTCATATCGACGGGGTTTTCTGTCAACGGTCGCCCGTTGGCTATATGGGTCTACACCATTAGATTTCCAGAGCCTCCAACTGTCCTTTGTTTTCAGCCTTGGAGCTGCAGCCCACTTTATTTTGTTTTGGTTTCTCTTCGAAAAAGAGCCATCTCAATAATTTGAAGCCACAATCTGGGTTCACAAGGCTTTTGTTAAGTTTGTTAAGGTGCGTTATAAAACTTAGGTCAAAGATTTTCCACATTGGTTTCACAGTAGTAAGCGTATTTATGTATGTAGACTATAACACCATATGCCCATAAAGCACCTTAAGACATAATGTCATTGTGTGCAGGGTTTCCTGCAGAAAATTTGTTAGTTAAGGTGGTGGTGGGGGGGTTGCCATCTGACTGGGGGGGTGAAGCCCATAGCTTCACTCACTCAAAGCAGATAGTATGCGTGAAATAAAAACAGGACACGTAATTTCACTGCGTGTAGTGTTTAACTACGCTAACTAACCGTAATAGCGTGTAATGATAAAAAAAAAACAGACAACGGCTGTGTCTCCAAGACCGGGCAACAGCCGGGACGTTGAGAATCCACGCGTGAGAGGTGATGGATAGTTCCATTCACTTCGTTGAAACAAGAAAAGAAAGCCTCACTGATGTGAAGAACAGGACAGAGATACATATATAAATGCTCTCAGCCTGCCATATGCCAACGCTCCTGTAAGTCCACTCACCCCGTCTCTGCCCGGGCATGCCCCAGCTGCCTGCACATTTGTTGGCAAACTCCCACAAACAACGACGCACGTGATGGTGAAATGGCGATTTATCCCTTTAAATGTGAATAAAAGACATATTGCTCCTCATAACCACTGAAAACTGTCAAAAAAATTGAACCCAAAGTCCAATTATTATGGGCGCTATCTGACATTAAGCGTTTCTGCTTCACATTTTCAGCAGGGCAGCGGAGTGGCTGTGGGTTGACTCTCCACGGTTCTCATGTGCTTTATAAGTCCTAACGTGAAAAAGCTTAACGTGGTTTAATGTACCTAAAAAATGATCACCAAATTTCTCTCTCATATTGCTCCTCATAACCACTGAAAACTGTCAAAAAATCTAACCCAAAGTCCAATTATTATGGACGTTATCTGACATTAACCCTTATGTTGTCTTCCCGTCAACCTTGAAAAAAACTTTTTTTGACGCCTTTTTTCAGTTTATTTTTTTGCTTTTTCCAACGTTTTAAATTGTTACATTTTTCTTCTACACATTTTCAGCACTTATTTCTACGTCCCATATTTTCTGATTTAAAACAAAAATTGAAAATGGGTCAATTTGACTCGAAGTCAACACAAGGGTTAAGCGTTTATTAGATTTAGATCATTCACTTATTTTTTCCATTTATTTTTTTGACGACATAGATAAGGTGGCAGGCGTGGTGTGGAAACAATGTGGAAAATATTTAGTGTATTGAATACTTTTGAATAGTGGCATGCCAATTAAAATGTCGATGATTTATTTTTGGATGTGCCAAATCAAGTCTTACAAAACTCAGAGTCAGGGAAACTCCCATCTTTTCCTCTCAGGTATCTATCTGATTTGCTGTTAGCTTGTGTGAACTGGTTAGTAGGGGCAGGTTGGGATGAAGAGGTCTGGCCAGGGGCATAGCACAAAATTCTGGGCCCTGTAGAAAGGCATTTTCTATGGGCCCCTCCCCGCATCCACAGCTATTCATTCTAGCATCTTTTTGGGCCCTCCTCACATGAGGGCCCTGGGTACTCAGTCCCCTTCTCCCCCACCCCCCCAGTCCGACGCCCCTGGGTCTGGCTGATCCACAAGCTATGCTGAAGTTTCAAGAGGTAGCTCACTGGAGTGGAATGGTTTGCTCCCCACAACAATGCCATGTGTTGACAGCCGAGTGCTCGGACAGGGTTAGTGGAATGTCCCCTTCAGACTGCAAGCCCTTTGTCTAAGCACCAGCACTCACAGAGTATTTAATCTTCCACCTGAAGATGATCTTTGCCTGCACAGGTTCACCAGCCAACAAAAAAAGGAAAGATCTTTGCATGTCAATAATCCTTGGTTTCCCCACAGAGTCATTTTTAATAATAACATGCAACTCCTTTGTGAGCCATTATTACTTTCCATTCCTTTTAGAATGCAATAATCTGCAACTGTTGCATGCGTGGGTGTTTAGTTTGGGATGTAACAAATGGACTCAGTAAGAGCAGTGTGTTCAGTGTGTGGCCATTCATTTATGTCATGTGGTTGTTGGTCTGCTACTTTAAATGTAAATGCCAGCTCTTCATTTTGAATCTGTTCATCTGTTAGGTCACCTCCGCAATGAACACCCCTGATAATAAGGGGTGTTCATTGCTGGATATCCACTTGAATGTTTAGTTTCCACTGTACAGACTCGGGAACAGGTTGTTGCCTGGCTACTTTGTTTTGCTAGAAGACTTTGACTTTGGCGAGTGCATTGCTATGTTTAAAATGAATGTTTGCTTTGTCAAAGTTTATTTTATTAGTGCAACTGAATTTCCCGTGTCAGTAACCCAAGCCTTCTCTTCCTTTCTGTGTGTCTGCAGGTGACCCACATAGAGCTCCTTAGACGTGACCGTGGGACAGGCAGACTCCCTCCCAGCCTGAACCCTCTTCCTGTCCTTTCCTTAAAGGCAATGATTATTGGCTTAGACCTTCTGCACAACTCCACTGTGTGAATGAATCTTTGCCGTAAAGCCGCTGTGCTCTGCCACCCTGTCACCATGAAGAGCAAGTATTCCCAATACTATGATCAGAGTCTGATCCCCTCCTACTATGCCTTTGTAAAGAACATGACCTTACAGGAGCTAGAAAAACGTAATGAGAATAAAAAGCAGCTCACCACACTCAACATTGTCATTGTGGTCCTCTGCACCACCATCATCCTGGAGAATCTGCTTGTCCTCATTGCAGTCTGCCGCAACAAGAAGTTCCACACTGCCATGTTTTTCTTCATTGGCAACCTGGCATTCTCTGACCTGCTGGCAGGCTCGGCCTACATAGCCAATATTTTCCTATCAGGACCAAGGACCTTTGACCTGATGCCTGTGCAGTGGTTCATCCGGGAGGGAACAGCGTTTATTGCTCTGGCAGCTTCAGTCTTCAGCTTGCTGGCGATAGCTACAGAGCGCTATATTGCTATCACCAAGGTTAAGGTGTACGGCTCCACCAAAACGTGCCGCATGTTCCTCCTGATAGGAGCTTGTTGGGTCACCTCCATCCTGCTTGGAGGACTTCCCATTATCGGCTGGAACTGCATCAATGACCTCCCTGAATGCTCAACGGTATTGCCACTCTACTCTAAGAAATACATCCTCTTTGTGGTCACCATTTTCAGCCTCATACTACTCTCCATTGTCATCCTCTATGTGAGGATCTATTTGATTGTTCGCTCCAGCCACCAGGAAGCGACAAACTCACCGGCCTATGCCCTTTTGAAAACTGTCACTATAGTGCTGGGTGTCTTCATCATGTGCTGGCTGCCTGCTTTTACCATCCTCCTTCTAGATTCATCCTGCAGGATACAATTTTGCCCTATCCTCTCGAAAGCAGAGATCTTTTTTGGCTTTGCCACTCTGAACTCGGCACTTAACCCATTGATCTACACACTGCGCAGCAAGGACATGAGAAAGGAGTTTCTGCGTGTGTTGTGCTGCTGGGGGGTGCTGCAAAGCGGGCGGCCAGCTGACCGTTGTCTGGTCCCTCTAAAGAGCTCCAGCTCTCTGGAACACTGCAGCCACAAACACGAACACCAGACCACACCAATCATGCAAGATTGCACCACCTGTGTCTGATATGGTGCAAAGACATCAGAGTACTTGAGTATGTTGTGTGTGTGTGTGTGTGTGTGTGTGTGTGTGTGTGTGTGTGTGTGTGTGTGTGTGTGTGTGTGTGTGTGTGTGTGTGTGTGTGTGTGTGCATGCGTGCGTGCATGCGTGTGCATGAGGGAAACCATGTGTGTGTACATGAGATCAAGAAGAGAGGCTGTGATGTGCTGGACAGAAAAATAAGCACACCGTGGACTGAGATGCCTGGCAAGGCAACAATGCAGACTTTTTCTTATTACAATCACAATTGTGTGAATTCACAATCAGCATTCACTTCATTGCAGCAGGTGTAGAAACCCAATGTTCAAAGAGGGAACCAATAATAAGGGAGAACTTTCAGAAATGTGAAAATAGCTTTTTCATAGGTACTCTCATTAATTAATATCGATTGCAATCAATTTTCATGTATATGCCTGTCATGGTGTTATTGTTTTTCCTAAACCCCAATTGAAAGCCAAAAATAGAAACATAACATGCTTTATATCATAGTTATGGTGAGTTGTTTTGGTCCTTTCAAGAACTGAATCAATGCAAACTGCAAAACTTGCCAAGTTGCACTTTGTAGATTACTTCAGAGACTGTCGTCCTTAGTAAGGTTTAACCACATTACTCTCCTTTACTGATATATGTATACATGGGGCCCACAGATCCATCACTCATTCTTCATTATTCTACAGAGCTGGAGACAGTGATCAACTTCACTCAGCACTGCACTCCACAGAAGCCAAATTAGCATGAGTGCTCCCTTAACAAACCAGGGCTATATATTCCCTATATAACCTTGCTTAAACCATTTGATTAACTACAACAAACTTACATAATCTGCCTACATTTAATGCATGCAATTCTAACTTATTTGTAAGTGCTTATGTATGTATGATATATTCCAGCTCCAGCTTCCATCACTAACACCCCTTCCCGCATTTGTCCTCATAATCTGTCCCTACTGCGTTTACTGTTGTCTTTTGTATCTGAACAGTTTCTGACGAGGAAGGCCTAATCAGAAAGCACATTTCCTGAAGTGAGTTGGCACTGACGAGTTTCACGCAATGACAGCTGTCCAGCTGTTTTGACAAACAGGGCCAATATCTTGATAGTGTTGAAGCAATGTAGCACAAATGTGCTGTATCTGTTTGTGCCTTCCTCTTTGGGAATTAGGCTGAATGTATGTATGAAGTGTTTGGGGCAGGCGCTCCATTGTTGACAGTATTATTGATCATCATTTTGAATTACCAATTGACGAGCAGAGAGTGGGATGAACAGGGTAGGTGACTCTCACTGTGAAGTCATAAATAGCACCATGGACAAAGATTTGTTGTGAACATCCTGGTTTAATTTGCTAGCCATATGCCTTGTGCAGCTAAAGCTGTAAACAAGTCTCATCTTTCCAAAGACCCCTCGCCTCCCTTACAAAATAGGAGAAGATCCGGGTTCAAATTCACACAAGGGGATCTGCCCTCCTGGGAGGTCACCTTCATCCTCATTCTCTGACAGCTACAACATGTAACTTCCTTCTGCCACAGGAAGTCCTGTTTTTCTTTTTTTGGTTCCGTTTGTTCAGGGTTACAATAACCTTCCTGTAGACACACATTTAAAACTCTTCTCTCCCTCAGTGTATTTTATATTGACTACCAAGTAGAAATGGTGAAAAGCACTTTGGCAGCTTCAGTGATGTTTGCTTTCCCCCAGTTTTTTTCAGATGGAGAGGTGTTTTTCCAGGTGCTTCTGTGTACCTGTCACTTCATTGTGTTGCTTGACTCTATGTTTTATAATAAATACATGAATAACTATGTATGTTTGTATGTAAGTATCTATGTATTTTTGTACAGTTTGTATGATTCGTGTTGTATGAAATGTCTCGTGTGCAATAGCCTTTTGTGTCCAGTAGCACGCTGCCTGTGTAAATCGGTACAATCTGAAACACTAATGTAGGTACATAAACTTTTTGTTAATTGCATTCCCTTTTTTATGAAATAAATAAAATACTGAAAGAATCTGTTTTGTGTGTTTGAGTTTAATTCTGATCTGTAAACAAGTTAATTGCGGCTGTAGCTTATCTGCAGGTCCTGATACGCCTCCCTATAGTCATACATCTGAGAAGTATTCAAAATGCAGCATTTAATCCAAACATGCTCTGACAAGGTCAGAAAAACACTAGCTACAACATGAAAGCCCAAAATTGTACATGCAAATGCTGCTTGGCCATTAATCATGGCTCTCTTACCTAATAAAATTGTTCAATTGCTTAAAGGCTAAAGCAAGACAGGGCTATGATGGGAAGCTGGGCAGAGGGCAGGGAGGGTGAACATGGGGTGTGGTAAAGTAGAATGTCTATTTGTAAGATAGTTTGTCTGAGAGAAGCATACAGAAAGGCCCCGGGAGAGGTTTTTGGGGTAAGGAGGAGACTCTGGGTGAGGGGAGAGGCTGACTTACCGTGGCCTTGGGAGAGTTGGGCTTGTTTCCTGTCAGACGTCCAGGATTCCTGGGTGGGAACATTGGCTGAATCAGCCCCAGGAGGCTGCGCTGCTGGGAAGTCTGCCAAGTCTTTCCAGTGCCCTGCAGGATATGACATCAGGCTCAAAAACCTGTAGGTGAAGTTGTATACACAAAACATTTAAGCACATAAGACAGATGTGGGGTTGTCTTATAATACATCCATGATTTGTCCCTGCAAAACAGGGCGGATTTAAATACTTTCAAAACTAAACAAAAAAACAACACGTTTTTATCATCTGCACACACAACTGCCTATAAACTAAAATTGATTACTGTTCAATTAAGATAGGTCTATAGATTGAATTTATGTGAGAAAACTGGCAGTTAATGTGGCCAGATTGGATTTGCATGTAGGCTACTTTATAACAGGGAGAGGATACACAACCATGATTTGACAACCTGAAAAAGCCAGACTCCTATTTTCAGACTATCGATGACATAGTGCCACCTAGTGGTAAAATGGGCATATATCTAGCCATATTCGAAGGATGTTTTCTCCATTCATTTTTTAACTACTAGTCTACTTAATAAAATATTATAAGTCGCTTTAATGTATATGTGTATATCTACACATGAAAAAGAGAGACGAAGAAAGCTCTAGTCTGGATCGGAATCCTAAACATAAATTGCCTCAGGAAAGTGAGCCATCTACAGCTGTTACCCTACACTTACACAAATAGTCTCTATTACTAAATTTTAAACTGTCTTTGACTTAGCAACACAACTCATGTCTTATTCACTGCAAGCGGCTGTCGAGCAGATTTGATTCCTTGGGGCACATTGCTGCCTCTTACAGGTCAGTCTTGGGTATCGCCATTCTCAGAGGGGTAGATTAATCCTGTTGTAGATACAAAGTCCATGACTGCTTCCACTACCTCTGGGGGAAATACTAGGTCTTGTTGTGTCATGTCATGTTCTGTGGTAACGTTATAGTGTACGATAACGCGGTTCTCTTTGCTTTTTGTATTGGTGATATTCCATAAGTAACGTTACATGTTTAACAGTTTGTTGCTGTAGTGTTTGCAGTTTCTACAGAGTCCATCATCATACTTGCCTGTCAGTGTCCTAGTCTCAGCCTTGTCATAATTACTACTGTGTTGATACATACTCATCTCAAGTGCAGACATGTATTGCTAATTTAACTAATTAGAAAGCAAACAACGTTCAGATTGCTTCCGCCTGGTCAACTGTCCACAACATCTGGCAAACAGTAGGGGGCAAACGAGTTAGTTGTTAATTTCAAGAAACTTATATTTTTCATAAATACAACAACGTCACAGTCATAATTGTGTTTTTAAGTTATATGTTATACGACATGTGTTTACCGTTCAAACGATACATTCAGCAGGGAAATATTACGTCGCACATTGAAAGTGTTTTACCCAGAGATCGATGTAGTGGTACAGTCCACAACACCCGGGTTTCCGCGCGAAAAGACGGCCCGCGCGCCCGAATTGCTTATAGCATCCATTGCAAGGAACAGCACGCAACAGGCACTCACAGTGGAGCAGCGTTGTAGTTACCAGCGGACGGTTTAAACATTGTTTTAACAGATTTTAAAGCAGTTTTATCTATTTTATCTCACGCTTTTAGCTAGCTGTTTACCATGCCATCCAGGACTTCCATGTCTCTGCCAGAGGATGTCAGGAAAAGGCACGTTAACGTTTGTTACCTGAATGCTAATAATGTCCTGATGATGTAACGTTAGCTAGCTAATGTTAGATTATGTGCAGTTAGTTGTCTTGGTTCAAAAGCCACACAAGAACAATGGAACCCGTGTAACTAGCTAGCTGCTCTGGACTTGCCCTGGCTGTCGGCAGCGGGGCTGTCCGTTTACCTTTTGCTAGCAGCTGCAGCTAGCGTTAGCTTGTTGTCACTTGACAGCCAGGGCTGATGCCGCATACATAGTTAACGTTAGCCAGTTAGCATCTTAGCCTGACAATGATGGACGGAGCAGCGTGTGAGATTTGGCGCCACTCAAAATTTGTCACCTTACGCTGTATAAAATAGACTGATCACACTGATTTCATTGCTACAACCTTGTCAGAGAATGTACTACTAGACGAACTTACCGTAGCGCTGTTTTGACATGGTCGTTTGTTACAGGCTGCAGGTGCTGGATGAGGATGGGATTTCAGACGAGGTGAGTTCTGTCTACTTCACGTTACTGCTCTTGAAAGCCTGCAAGTAGCCTCTTTAAGGGTTTCTCTAGCTGCCAGTAATTGTTTTTGCTAATGACTGTTCAGTCTGGGGCTCCAAAGACCATTCAAAATTATTGTAGGTTCACAATATCCTGTCACCTTTTTTAAATGGAATGTATACCCTCTTTCTAAAATCTGCAGTATTCTCTCATTCAGTGATGTATAAATTTGAATTGGGCTTTTCATGCACTTAATGGCAAAGATGTGTCCTCTTCAAGTTGATGAGTTTTTATGCAAAGCATGTGCTGAGACTTTAGAGCTGCGTTCTCATGGATTTATTAGGTGAACTAACAAAAGTAACTTATTTATTTTGTTAATACTATTTTCCAGCTGCAAGTAGCCTCTCTGATTCTCTGAGCAGTTGTGTCCAACACAAATTAAGCTATGTATTGTATGGTAGCATCATGAATGTACTGTACTTTGTTTTATTTCTCGTCTGCCTAAGTTAAACCGTCTTTTAAAGTTGACAATGTATTTTTTTTTTTAATTTTTTTTTTTTATAAAGTTTAGCTTTTCTGACTAGATCTTTTTTTCTTAAATGCCATTCCAGGATAATGTGAAAGAGAAGCTGAAGTTGGTGCAGGACTTTCTGCATGTAGATGCTCAGGACCAGCTGTCCAGCCTGGAAGAAAAGAAGAAAAATTCAGAGATCTCAATGGTTAGTGACTCTTAAAGATAACTGAATCATTGTGGCTGATTAGCTCAGTTGGTAGAACGGGCGCACATATGCAGAGGTTTATTCCTTGATGCAGAAGGTCCAGGGTTTGAATCTGACCTGTGACTGTTTTCCTGCATGTATTCCCCCTCTCTCCCCTTTCATATCTCAGTTTTCCTATCCAATAAAGGCAGAAATGCCCCCCCCCCTTCAAAAAAAAGATATCCAAATCATTACTTATCCTGGAATTTCACTGCTTATTTCTTTGATATGTGATGTATGCCATGTACTTTCCTCAGGAGGTCTACATCTCTAAAGTAAAGACTTTGCTTGGAAAAGAGCTTCATCTTGAAAATGGTTCACATGTTGATGGTGTGGAGCAGAATGGAAAGACTGGCTTCATAAATGGTTCCCACAAAGATAAGAACAGTGAAGATGTAACCATGGATGTACAGGAGGAAGAGGAGGCTGTCAAGTCACCAACTGCTTCCAAAGGGAAGGGTGGACGCAAGAGCAAGGCAAATTCTGACCCTAAAAGTAAGTTTGAGGATTCTTATTAATATTTTCCGTGTAAACGTTTCATTCCAAGATGGAAATGACTCTCAAATTAAATGATTTAAAACGATACTATAGAAATAAACAATCTTGTTTTTCTTCTTTAGAGTCTCCAGCCAGTACCAGGGTTACAAGAAATGCTGGAAAACAGCCAACCATCATGTCAATGTTCTCTAAAGTGTGCGTATATGGATTTTATGTTGTGCATTATACTTTGGTCATATTTTTCAGGAAGGAAAAAATAAAAATTAGTTCTTCATGTACAGGTCTGTATTCTGCTTTTAAAAGTAAACATGTCTTGCAGTCAAAAGCGCAAGTCTGAAGACTTGAATGGAGAAGCTACTAATGGACAAAATGAAGTGAAGGAAGATGATGTTGAGGAGGTGAAACATTTTATGTACCAGTGATGTTTGAAAGATTTTGCAGTTCTAAATGTCAGCATTCTAAATGTTATATAACGCTGCCCTTACTCCAATCTGTTGTAGTCTCGGGAGGAAAAGCGTCTTAAAGTGGAATCAGATGAAAGGTAAGTTTGTTTATTTTATTTTTTGCACTCTGGACAGTAATCATGGTGATGGCATGAGCATACTTGTACGTTTCTTCATACAGTACAACTCCAGAGAAATCGAGTGAGATCACTAAACCGGTTTCTGCTGTAAAGGTAATGAATTGTTTTTTTTGGCTCATTGTCATAGGTTGTCACTACAAAAGTCTTTACAGCTGTGTAATCTTTATTTCTTTGTCAGACACCACCCCTCAAATGTACAGACTGCAGACAATACTTGGATGACTCTGATCTCAAATTCTTTCAAGGGGATCCTGATAATGCGGATTTATCATGCAAGTAATTACTATTATCTGTAAAAAAAAAAAAAAAACATATAATGACAATAAAAAGGTATTCTCTTTAACTGACACGAATGTGAAGCCTGAAACAATTCTGCTCTTTTCACCTTCAGCTGGATGAACCAGAAATGTTAACCGATGAGCGTCTCTCCCTGTTTGACTCGAATGAGGATGGATTTGAGAGCTATGAGGATCTGCCTCAGCACAAGATTACAAACTTCAGGTTAGTGTTACTATTTAGGTGATACTTAGCTCGTTGGCCTTGTTCAGAGGAACAAACATGTCCCTACTTATTTCATAGTGTCAACAAGCTTGTGGTATTGCAGCACTTGAGTCGGTTATAGCATTACCTCTTATGTCTTGCAGCGTGTATGACAAGCGTGGCCACCTTTGTCCATTTGACTCTGGACTGATTGAGAAGAACGTGGAGCTCTATTTCAGCTGTGTTGTGAAACCAATCTATGATGACAACCCTTGCTTGGATGGTATGAAATCCTACATTTCAAGAATGGAAGCTTTATCCTGAAAATGTCTTTCTCTTAGCCAATTACAACCAAACAGATTTTGACCTGTTTTTCTTTTCAGGTGGTGTTCCTGCCAAGAAGCTTGGGCCCATTAATGCCTGGTGGATCACTGGTTTTGATGGTGGAGAAAAGGCTTTAATTGGTTTCACTACAGGTAGCAAAGTTTCCTGCTCCCAAATTTTAATTTATCTTACCCCGTATGACATACCAATGGTTATCTATCTTCATTATTCAGCTTTTGCCGATTACATCCTGATGCAGTCCAGCGAGGAATATGCACCCATTTTTGCAGTAATGCAGGAGAAGATCTATATGAGCAAGATTGTGGTGGAGTATCTCCAGAAGAATCCTGATTCTAGTTATGAGGACCTTCTCAACAAGATTGAGGTGAAGACATGTCTGCTTTATAATGGTTTCCTGTCAAGTTGGGTATTTGGGGATTGAAAAATCTGCCATATTTGACTTGGTTCAATTTTTTTCTAGTGGCCATCTGTGATCCCTGCTACAGTGCCTTCATTGCAAAAATAGTGTGCTTTTTTTTTTCTTTGTTGCAGTATATATTTAGTTTGTCATTTCTGCCATCAGTCTTGTCAGTGTAGACGAGACAAGTTATCACGCATGTCAATTAGTGACGGAGTCTACCATTTTAACCAATTTTTTAAATGTCTAACATTTGCTGGTTAGAACCTCTGGCATGTGAGTGAACAATTTAGACAAAATTTGCAGAGGCTTTGCTATTGTGAGGTATCTTTTACAATATACTGACTAAATGAGGGATTAATCAAATATTCAGAAACACTTTACCTTATCAGGGCAAAGTGTTTTTTGAGTGACATTTCTTCTGTTCCTCATGCCCTCAGACAACCGTGCCTCCTGCAGGGCTAAACTTCAACTGCTTCACCGAGGACACACTGCTGCGCCATGCCCAGTTTGTGGTGGAGCAGGTGGAGAGCTACGATGAGGCCGGTGACTCAGATGAGCAGCCCATCATTGTTACTCCCTGCATGAGAGACCTGATCAAGCTTGCAGGCGTCACACTAGGGAAAAGGTACGGCTCAAAGATAATTATGGTTTGATTCCTTACCTTGTTTATTGTACTAGACCCACAAGTAAGCTTCCATAGCTACTTTAGGTCAAAGTGAAAACCAGCATGAGCAGTGTACATATGTAACTTAAACCTACCATTCTAAGCTTCCCTTAGTTTCTAGCAGGAGCTCCTTGCAACACAAATGCTTCAGGATTTAGAAGTTATCCACTATCTTTTTGCTTATTTTCTTGCGTTTCTGCTCCTCGCTCCTTGTTATCCCTAATGTCTAACATTCCTTTGACATGCAGCATGCTGCTGTACTGGTAGGTAGGCCTTCTGAATGCATCCTTAGCTTGTATGGTTGTGTGTTAGTGTGACGCATTTAGAAGCTACATGGACAAAAACCGTTATTATACCAGAGTTCACGGTAGAATTTTATTTTTTGGCTGTACATTGTGGTTCGTTTTAGTGTATCTGGCATATTGGAATTCCGACCACATAACACTAATAACTGTGTGTGGTCCAGGAGTTATCTTGACTCAATCACAACTGTAATTGATTATAAAAATATCTGGTAGAATTTTACAATTATATTATTTTGTAATTACAAATTATTTAAGTCCCTATTTTATGTATACATTAGTTTGCATTGTCCAATTGGCTGTAGTTACCCCAAAAGGTAAATGGTATAGGAAAATTAAAGCCTTGAACTTTAACCATGTCTTAAAGGAGTTTCTCACTGCACTTAATCCATGCTACAATGAACCCTGGGCTGACAATTTTGTCACTGGTGTTAACCTTTGGCCTGATTATGCCCTGGATTAGTGCAGTAATACAAAATATAAAACAAAGGTTGCTCATGGGCTTTTTGTAGATTTGGGTTCTCCTCTGTGTCAGTGAGACAAACTATTTAGACCAAAAAGTTTAGACTTTCGTTGTAAATAACTGGGGGAAATCATCTTAAGCTAAGTCTTTATAGCAAAGCTTAAAACATGTGTCTAAAAAAACAAACAACATGTTGGTTTCCAGATGAGATCAAAGCACACTCTTTAGTTGTTACGCAGCGTGTACGTTTTCTGTGCAAGCCATGGTGTTTTTTTTAGAACTTTATTGGCCAGTTGTATCTAACGGGAACTCTGTACTGTACACTTTTTTTTTTAATGTCTGTTTGGTTTCGTTTGCTTGTTTCTAATGTTGCATGGCCTGATGCTGGGGTGTGTCGACAGCCAGGGGCTTCATAATGCCATCGCTCCACATATCGGGCATTTGTGTCAAGTCAAATGGACCTCCTCTAAACACAAACTTAATTGTATTGACAGGAGAGCTGCCAGAAGACAGGCCATTCGTCACCCAACAAAGATTGAGAAGGACAAGGGACCAACTAAAGCGACCACTACCACACTGGTCTACCAGATCTTTGATACCTTTTTCTCTGATCAGATAGAGCAGAATGATAAAGAGAGTGGTGCGGCCAAAAGGCAGCGCTGTGGTGTCTGTGAGGTGAGTCACTAATTCAACAGTGACATGCTTTTGGTGTGTGTCCTCTGAAATACTACAGGTGATGTTTCTTTTTTGTTTTCAGGTTTGCCAATCACCTGATTGTGGCAAGTGTGCAGCTTGCAAGGACATGATCAAATTTGGGGGAAGTGGCAAAAGCAAGCAGGCTTGCAAGCAGAGAAGGTAAGTTGTCTTCTGAGCAGTTTAGACTTGGATGGTTTAATCAGCAACCTTTTTGAATGTATGCTTTTTTTTTTTTTTTTTTTTTTTGGTCATATAGTCGCTTGATGTCTTAACAAGTGAACCTTGCAAACCTAATGCCTTCAATGTTGAAACAAAGATGTAGACAAATGTTTGTCTATAGTCCTCTATGTCAACACACATCTGTTTGTTTAGATGCCCAAACCTTGCTGTAAAGGAGGCTGAAGATGATGAGATTGTTGAAGAGGAAGATGTTCCAGTGGAGAAGCCCAAAAAGCTTTCTCATGCTAAGAGGAAGAAGCAGGCACAGTGCAAACTGACATGGATCGGAGAGCCTGTTCAGGTGTTTGTTTCCCTCCTCTTTGGTTGTTACTATATATATGGATAGATGGGATGGATGTGTATATTTTGATATGTATGTGTCTTACTCCCTTCAGACTGAGGGGAAGAAGCAGTACTACGGCAAGGTCCGTGTGAATGATGAAGTGCTAGAGGTGGGCGACTGTGTATCGGTTTCCTCAGAGGATCCAACCATGCCTCTGTTTCTGGCGAGGTAGGACCTTATTACATTCTGATGGCATTTTGTCACTGTGGCTTGTATAAATCTAATGACTTATTCATTCTCAGGATCACATCACTGTGGGAAGACAACAATGGAAAGATGTTCCATGCCCACTGGTTCCTTCGTGGTGCTTACACAGTGCTGGGCGAGTCTTCTGATCCGCTGGAGCTCGTCCTTGTGGATGAGTGTGAAGACATGCAGCTCAATTATGTGCAAGGCAAAGTTGACGTCATGTATAAGGCCCCATCTGACAACTGGTTTATGGAGGTAAGTTAAGTTGACAGCTGGCTCATTTTAATGGTATACATTTTTCGTAATCTCATGGTTACTTTTGTATTTTAGGGGGGCATGGATTCAGAAATCAAGGTGATTGAGGATGACGGGAAGAGTTTTTTCTATCAGTTCTGGTACGACACAGAATATGCCCGCTTTGAGACACCTCCCAAGACCACTCCATTAGAAGAGAGCAAGTTTAAGTAAGCACCATCCACACATGCATTTGTTCTGCACATGTGACCTTTTCTTTGTCTTGTGATTTTGTTTTTTTACCTTGTGGTGGATATGCTCCCCTTTGCTTTCAGGTTCTGTTGCAGCTGTGCTAGGACCAAAGCGAGAGAGGAACAGGAAATGCCTCGTGCATTTGAACCTCTATTGGACAAAGACCATGACTCCAAGGTTCTGTATGCGCTGGCCCGTTTTAAGGGGGAGCAGTTCAAGGTGGGAGACAGTGTCTACCTGCATCCTGACACTTTTAATTTCAGGTGAGTAAAGTGATTCAAAAAGTTTGATTTACTCAAACTTGTACAATGTGGAAAATGTTTGGGACTCATTGTCTCTATTCTTGGCTCTCAGTGTGAAGCCAGCTAGTCCAGTGAAGCGCTCTCATCGGAAAGAGGATGTGGATGAAGACTTGTATCCAGAATATTACAGGAAGTCTTCAGACTATATCAAGGGGTCTAACCTGCATGCTCCAGAACCCTTCCGCATCGGGCGCATCAAGGAGATCTTCTGTCACAGACGTAGCAACGGAAAACCCGACGTGTCAGAGGTCAAACTGCGACTCTGCAAGTTCTACAGGTAAAACCCATTACAATTCAATTGGTTATTGAGGTTTTAGTCCAGCAAATAATTGTTCAGAATTAACTGGTTGTCTCATCTCCCAGGCCTGAGAACACTCACAAAGGTGTCAAAGCCAGTTACCACACAGACATCAATCAGCTATACTGGAGTGATGAAGAAGTGACTGTCAGCATGACTGAGGTGCTTGGCCGCTGTCAAGTAGAATATGCAGAAGACCTAAATGAATCAGTCCAGGACTATTCCAGTGGTGGACCTGACCGCTTCTATTTCCTGGAGGTACACTTGTAAATACTTTATCTGCAGTTATTTCGGTTATTATTAGATGCAACTTATCCTGATGGAAATGGCTGTGCAGTTGATCAGCAAAATGGCACGTTTAATTAGCTACCCCACTGCTAGCATGTTGGTATTGTGTTATCACTGCATAGGGAGTAAAATATCGCCACAAAGCACAAGTGCATTCACTGTGTATGCTAGACAAAATTGACATGTCTCATGCTAATTATCTATTATGAAAACGGGAGTATCAAAAGATCAAAGGTTGAGCTAAATTAGAAAACCAAGCCCATACTTAAACATGTCTTCAGTGTGCATGTTTATTCTTACACATTATCCTCTCTTACAGGCCTATAATGCAAAATCCAAAAGCTTTGAAGACCCTCCTAATCATGCTCGCTCTGCTGTTCATAAAGGCAAAGGAAAGGGCAAAGGGAAAGGTGAAAATGCAGACATATATTTTCTTAATCTAAAATTGGTTTTAGGCTCACTGAAATGCTAATTCAATTATCTTCTACAAGGTAAAGGCAAAGGGAAGGCTGCACAGGAACCACAGGACTCTCAGAATGAACCACAGACACTTAAAGTGCCCAAATATCGCACACTGGATGTGTTCTCTGGCTGCGGTGGGCTTTCTGAAGGCTTCCACCAGGCTGGTAAATGCTTGTTCCATGCCACTCATAAAATGTTTTCAGATCCTCAAATGTCAACATACAAAGGAGTACTGCAAATGCAGTTTTATACTGAAAACATGACTGCTGGTTTCCTTTAGGTATATCTGAGACTCTGTGGGCCATAGAGATGTGGGAGCCTGCAGCACAGGCCTTTAGGCTCAACAACCCTGGCACCACAGTGTTCACGGAGGACTGCAACGTCTTGCTGAAGTTGGTCATGTCTGGAGAGAAGACAAATTCTCTGGGCCAGAGGCTTCCTCAGAAGGGTGATGTAGAGATGCTGTGTGGAGGACCTCCTTGCCAAGGGTTCAGTGGGATGAACCGCTTCAACTCTCGCACTTATTCCAAATTCAAGAACTCACTCGTGGTCTCCTATCTCAGGTCAGTGTCGGTCAGAGGAGATTTATTGTAAAAATGATGTTGCAGGATAGACCACCCAGTCTGTCAGTGCACATTTAAAATATGCTTTCCTCTCTTGCAGTTACTGTGACTACTACAGACCCAAGTTTTTCCTGCTTGAGAATGTGAGGAACTTTGTTTCATTCAAAAGCTCCATGGTTCTGAAGCTGACTCTACGCTGTCTTGTGCGCATGGGCTACCAGTGTACCTTTGGTGTCCTTCAGGTGGGTCATATTATAGTGATGATCCAAGTTGTGCTTCTGGCTTGGACTCTCTTTGTAAAGCTTATGAGCAAAGTGTCTGGGAACTCTGTATTGGAGGAGACTCATGGCTATTGCAAATTTTTGAGGGGGATACAAAAAACTGCAAAACTTTTTTTTTTTTTATTGTTGCACAAGTTATTAAATGACACTTCTCCCTTTTTTTAAAAATATGAGGATGCCAGCTGAAAATATTCAGATTTGAGGCCCTACAACAAATGAATGTCCCCCATAACCCCTTAAACCCCATAACCCCCTTCTTATGTTAAACCAGTGACTCTTATTGCCTACCCAGTTTACGAAAAACGGTAAAACGTCATACAGGCCAATGTTTTTATGATTGAAGTTGGCGTTACTAGATCACTAACCTGCTCAATGCTGCCCTCATCAGGCTGGTCAGTATGGTGTTGCCCAGACCCGCCGCAGGGCAATCATCCTGGCTGCTGCTCCTGGAGAGAAGCTGCCTCGCTACCCGGAGCCTCTGCATGTGTTTGCTCCCAGAGCTTGTTCTCTGAACGTGGTGGTTGACGAAAAGAAATACGTCAGTAATGTCACACGGTAATGAAACGCCCCCTACTGTTTCTATGATCTGTAATTCTACAACTTGTACAGCCCCTCAAATGGATCATAACGATATCTGTGACTTCACACTTGACTCAATTTTCTGTCTTCAACAGAGGTAATGGAGGAATCTACAGAACCATCACTGTCAGGGACACAATGTCTGACCTGCCAGAGATTCGCAATGGTGCAGCTGCGTTGGAGATTTCCTACAACGGGGAGCCTCAGTCTTGGTTCCAGAGGCAGATCAGAGGCACACAGTATCAGCCAATCCTCAGAGATCATATATGCAAGGTGAGCAGGCTCACTTTTTTCCTCTCGGAAGTAATATTAACATGATGTACTGTGTTAATGTAGGATTGCTAAGATCACTTCTCCTGTAATTGAGGGTTAAAGCAAAGTTTAAGAAATATCGTGTCCTCAGGACATGAGTGCTCTGGTTGAAGGTCGGATGCGTCACATCCCCTTGGCTCCAGGCTCCGACTGGAGGGATCTGCCCAACATTGAAGTTCGGCTGAAAGATGGCACCATGACAAAGAAGCTGCGTTACTCACACCCTGATAAAAAGAGTGGTCGCAGTGGCACCGGTGCACTCAGAGGTGTTTGCACTTGTGCAGGAGGTATGTAGGGCTAGGTTTCTACTTTCATAATAAGGGTTTATATTTCTACTCGGGGCATCTCTGATTTTGTTTTTCATTTTAGGGAATCCATGCGACCCTGCAGACAGGCAGTTTAACACCCTGATCCCCTGGTGTCTGCCCCACACTGGGAACCGCCATAATCACTGGGCTGGACTCTACGGCAGATTGGAATGGGACGGCTTCTTCAGCACAACTGTCACCAACCCTGAACCCATGGGCAAGCAGGTACATCAACTTTTCAAATTGAGTTAGAATTAGTCTATATCCCCGATGTTCCACTTCTGGGATTGCTCCGGTGCTGCAGGAAATTCCGCCAGATGCATGCATTTTCGCAGATAGGTTTCCTACTTTTTTTTTATTTATTTTTTTTTTATTTTAATCTATGGATTTATGAGGACTATGGTTAACTGCTCCTCAGATCTCTGCATGGTAAATTGAGCCAGCTAGCTAGACTATCTGTCCAATCTTGAGTTTTCTCACAAACGACAAACTTCTTTTTAACACACATGTTCCACCAAAACAAGTTCCTGACGAGGCTATTTTGCAGAGGTTTAGTGCCGCCAATGACAATTGTGATTGGTTTAAAGAAATGCCAATAAACCAGAGCACGTCTTTCTCTCATCCCGGAAGGCTGTGTGGACTAGCCAGACCCTCCTCTACAGTAACTAAACGTCAATTGATGTTTAGTTACAAAAATGTATAGTAAAATGGATTGAATTGATGCTTTACAAGGCCTGTAACGGATTTCCAGCTTTGAACCTTAACCTGATCATATTGATTTCAGGGCCGTGTTCTGCATCCTGAGCAGCACAGAGTGGTCAGTGTGAGGGAGTGTGCACGCTCTCAGGGATTCCCCGACACCTACCGCTTCTTTGGAAACGTCCTGGACAAACACAGACAGGTAAAATCCATACACCCTTCAAAGCTTACTTGAAAAGCGAGCAGTGGGGAGCGTCCTTATCATTTGGCTCCAAATTGCACTGGGTGACACTGGCAGCTGATTACGGGATGCACTGCTGTTGGTTGGCTGGTTAAAGGATCACAAAATATTTTGGATCTGTCCTGCTTTTATGAAAGTGGCTATCATTGATAGTCTTAGCAATTATTGATCAAATGACAAAGTAATGTGAAAGTGGTCACTGGGAGAAACTATTACAGGGTTGACAATTGGTGCTTTAACAATATCTTCACAATGAGATTTTAAGAAATAATCTTCAGTAATGTAGATATAATGACTAAGTGGGGAAAGGTAAAAATAATAAAGCTAGAACAGTCTGGTAACAGAAAATGACATCACTTTACTGTAATGCAGCCTTTAAAACCAGGAAAAGTAAACACTTAAGCCATTTACGATATAATGATATCCAAAATCTAAGACTGTATCTAGTCTTGTATCACTATCATAATATTGATGTATTGCCCAACCCTATCTAACTCATATTCTTATTTAGAATCGGAGTATGACATCAGGCTAAGTAAACTTGCATCATATCATGCAAAATCAATTTAAGGGTGATTATGTCTGTATTGTTTCTGCTGTCATCAAGTGGCCAAAAATGTTTTATATATTGCAGATTATATAGGATTATAGGTGTCCCTCTGAAGCTCTCCAAATGCTGAGACTGCTGCACCAATCGGTCCATGTTGAATCAAAATGCACCTTTTTTAGAACTTCTTTTAATGTGTGAATGTGGTTTTATTACTATTAACTTTTGTAAAGTGTCTTTTATGTATCTGAAAATATAAGCAATTTTCAACAGGGATTCTTTATGAAATTTGAAGGTGATTCTTCCTATTTCTGCCAGGTTGGAAATGCAGTGCCCCCTCCACTCTCCAGGGCCATAGGCCTGGAGCTTAAGAAGTGTGTCATAGAGAGAATGAAGGAAGAACAGGCATCAGGTGACTCATCATTCTACTTTTGATTGTGACAATCACTTGAATATGTAGAATTCTTATTTTAAAAAAAAATGTTTTTCCCCTCCAGAGACTGTCAAACAAGAGATGGAGGTCTCTGATTAGACCCTTCCCAGCAAGAATCAGTTCCACAGTTCCTGATGCCTACATGTCGCTATCATTTCTTTTAAATACGCTTGCTTTTAACGGTCACGAAGTGGCCACCATGGACATTGTGTGCAGTGCCATTCAATGTTTTTGTTTCAATGTGCTTTTTAATCATGTTGTTGAAATGTTCACCTCATGTGGGATAAATTGTATGTAGTTTTTATATGTGTAATATTTCAAATAAAACTTATGAAATTGATAACTTGTGAATTTCATGTATTGAAATTAACACTGAGCAGTTAAGGAAGATATGTTAATAACAGGTATTATAATAAAGGTGGAGTCGGTGTTCTACTCAACACTGTCAAATTCAGCAAATGTCATGAGGAACTGAACTACACCATGGTAGTTTAAAAAAATGTGTTTATTGCAGCTTGTTCACACCTTCCAGCTTGCTTAAATCAGTTATGACAAATTGCATCTGGAGCGGGTGGAGAAAATTAAACTGGGGATGTAACTTGCAGTCTCCAACATACCGGTGCTGCTTTAGACTGTATTACGTTGCAAATCTGTTTATTGTATCCATGATTTGTCAGGTATCACTTTGAGCTAAACATGTTTTTAATCCAGTTTCTAAATTGTGTTCATAAATGCACTAATATGGATTTTGTTCTTAATGGCTCACACAAAGTTTGAGGTTTAGTACATGGTGTCTAGGTGGTCCTTCAATGCAGTAAACTAAGAATGTTCTAAAAGTATAGCACAGGGGTCAAACGTTTCTGAAACAGCGCTACTTCATGGGTATCTAGTCATACGAAGGGCTACCAGTTTGATACACTTCTGAAATAAATTTGCTCAGTTTGCCTTTATGATTAATGATTTCACAATTATCAACTGACATAACAAGGTGGGAAACATCAATATTCAAATTTCATTTTTAAAACTGGCCTGAGGGCTACTCATGTGGTCCTTGGGCTACCTGGTGCCTGCGGGCACTGTGTTGGTGACCTCTGGACTATAGCACATCCATGACTTTCAGAAGTATGGCTTGAGTGATCAGAATTCAATGTGCCCTTCCTGCATTTACATCAAATTATCTGAATATGAAGCACTCTACTTTGAATCTGTTCTTCTGTTTTCGGCACAGGAGAACCGAAAGGGGTCTCACCCTGGGTGTAATTCAATGTAGAACCGCCCCTGCTTAAAAGGTCTAGTTTCAAGCCAATGGCTGTACAGCCTCAATGCAATTTTAAGGGAAGGTTCAGTCAGAATAAAAACTGACTGGAAATGTAAAAGCCATGCAAATAAAAACAAAAGGAAATTGTGATAACAGATTCTCTTTATTTAGGCAACGGCCATGTTTTACCACAACAATAAAATCTGGCGTCATCCTCACGTATATTCTGATGGATTCCTCAGTTGTTCGACGGTCTGCAGAGAGAATTAAATAAGGTTGGCAGCAAGAATAAATATACTTAACACTTAATTGCCCAAACTGACAATTACTTACTTGGCCCATTCAACATTGAGAATAAGATGATCGTATCCAAATCCTGACACTCCTGCGATGGCTCTGGCTGCGTCCTCCCGACGGTGGAAACTGATGAAGGCAAATCCCTGCAGGAAACAAAGTAGTTGATAGGTGAGACAACTGGGCCATGCTGTGTTTCTAGTCATTATCAATTATACCACAATGGTTGGTAGGGCCAACTAGGCATTAACTCAAAAGTACATACTTTGTTTAATAGATATAAAAATGTGTCAACATTATCTACACCTTGTTGCGCGATGTCTACAGTCAAACACCTGCTAAAATATTTCCTCTCTTCTTGGCTTAAGTTTTTTTTATTAATGCCTTAAACATTAAATGTGCAGGTCTTTGTATTCTTAAGGTGAGTACTGACCTTTGACTGCCCAGTATTCTTGTCCTTGGCCAGATAGATCCTCGAGATGGACCCAAATGGTCTGAAGAGCTCCTGCAAGTCTGTCTCACGGGTGTCCTCAGACAGATTGGTCACACGGATAGTGGCATTGTCATCAGCTGTGGGGCGCAAACATACACGGTTAGCACTGAGCATTGCTCTTGCTGCTGTACAATGAGTCAAGTGAAGATTGGGTGTAAAGAAAAAGAAAATGAAATTCACTTACACCCACCTCTCCGGTTGGGCTGCATGGACTCCCCTCTTCGCGTTCCCCCATCCCTCAGGCTTGGGGGCACATACTTCCCAGTCTTGCTCTGCGCAGGCTGCGCAGGCTCTGGCTCCGCTGGTGAAAAGAGAAGAAAAGCAGGCCTCAGTCATAACGTTAGTCATGGCCAACCACCAAGTCCAACAGTGGATCACAAAAACAAATCAGAATCTGATTATGTGAATGGTGTGCTGATAGTACCAGAGCCAGCAGGCTTGTCCTTGTCTCCGGTGGAAAGGCCAAGCTGTTCGGCCAGCTCCTTCTGCATGGGGCCCAGGGTGTCCTTGTATGGACAGCGGGTGGTCCAATGGTCGCCTTTACAAATACGGCAAGACACAATCTTCTGTCCTTTCAGTTTGTTCATGGGATCCTCATCCTGGTCTTGGGCGTTCAAGTCCTGCAAGAGGTAAGAGTAAGTACTCGGTCACAAGCTAAACGAGGAAATTACAGATCAATACCACAGTTTTTTGCGTGTATTACGTTGACTGCTACACATCAGTGAGCAGCAGCACAAAATCTTGAAAAGGTCCCAATGGATCCTCACCTCTTTACTGGAGATGAAAGTCATGTAGACATCGTCACTGACTGTGGTGGTGGCAACATTAGGACCTGGTGCATCAAACTCTGAGTTTCCAAATTTCTTCCAGTTCTAAAATGAGAACAAAATAAAACATGACACCTGACTTTACCCAAAGTCTTGTTCATTTCAAAGTGAATGCAACTTCAATGTGAAAGCAGACCTTTCTCCTGGCAACAGCTTTTGAGGCTTTTCTTGTCTCAATCTTGAAGGTCCGCACAATCTAGAGGACAAAAAAGAAAGAATTTTTATTTCACTGAAGCAAAATGTTTTACTCCTGTAGCATTTAAACATGCCCTGAAGCATACCGTCTATTATAAGCACTTGTGAGTGCTAGTGCCATAATGTTGGTCTCATGGTACAGGTAAAAGTACACTAAAATGCAAGATAATTTCTCAACATGTGTGAAAGAGCTGCTCCCATGAAATGCAGCCATATACAGACCAACATTGTAAACAATTTTTACAAATGGAATACATACCTTAGTAAAACTCAAACTTACCTTGAACTTCTTCCCATCATCATCTATTTTATATTCCGTGATAGTTTTTATATTTCCTTTGATGGTTTCCTTGGGGGGTGGTAGTGTGCCTGTCAAAAGAATATTCAGTCAAGACTTAAAGAGGAAAAAAGACAAACTGTTTTTCCTGCCCTCTTGTTAGAGGCTTTTGATTGTGTTGGTCGACTCTACTTTAACATTAAATGAACAGACAACTTCATTTGGCCATCAACGCTGTACTATTCTATGCTGTCAACAATGTCAATGCAGCCCCAGAACTTCGCATCTCTTGATCGCATCCCCAGTTCTGAATTAATCCAGGACTCACTTTACATTTGTTTGGACAGAAACACATTTCAATTGTTGACACAATGGTTGATTGCACAGTTCGCCTTAACTAAAGCCATTAACATAGCTAGCTAGCTTGCTAACTTCTAGCTTTCTTACCAGTGAATGACACTGCCTACGTAACGTTAACTGTCCTCAGGCCACAGCATATGTCGATTACATATTTCATCAATGAATCGTTAATTGAAGTCAGTCACTCAAACTTATTAATGAAGCATTTTAAACAATATATATCCAAAACATCACAGGTTAGTATATATTTTATGTCGATTATTACGCCCGACAACCACGTGGAAGTGGAAGCCGCCTAGTCGGCCTCCTCCTCCGGACACCAGACTACAAGAGATGTGCTAGCATTAGCTAGCTAACTAACGTTGGCTCTTTACCTTCATCTACTTCCTCTTCGACTTGGTCTGCCCAGCTGGGCTTGGAGCTGGAGGGGAAGATTGATAAGCAATATTAGATCGATATAAGACCTCTAATACAAGCAGAAATTATTACATGTGTTTAACAACACTCACTCGTCGTATTCAGTCGACGGCATCCTCTCAGCTAGCTTAGCGTCAGGACCGTAAAGAGCGGAGCAGTGCGAGCCGAGTCGAGCCGCCAATACACACACTTCCGGTAATTTAATTTCGCTTCGCAATAAGAGTCCTCCTTTCTTCTTTTTTAATTGTTTGAAATTAAATTTGAATGGTGAGAGGGTGAAAATAATATGTAATCCTAGGAGGTGTGTTCGCCTTATATTATGATGAAAATGTCGCCATTGTAGAGCTTCGATGTTTGATGACAGAGTGTGACAAAGTTGCCATTGTAGTGTCCATACATCAGACAAAGCACGTACAGTTCTTCTTTTCAATTTCTGAGAAAAACAAACTGAGAAAAAGTTTGTAGGTTTCAGGCAAGGCTTAACTTTTCAGGAAGATAAAGAAAAACTTTTTTTTTATATACCTTTCTGTAATTTATGCTTTTGTTGTTGTCTGCTGAATAACCTACTTTCACCATTCATATTTTCAAATAAAACTAAAGAAACATACAAGTCAACATTGTTTCGTTAAAATGTTGAAAACCACTTCCTCAGAGAAGTCATAACTGTGAAGATTTTGTCTATACCTCTGCAATGGGCATGAAATAGGACACCAACTGCTGGCGTGGATTTCGGATCATAATCAAAACTCGGTCAGTGGATATTATAGAACAACAATTATCCAGTCTAACTTTTCTTTTGGTATGGTTCAGACTGGGTCAGACAGGAAGTTAATCAAAAATTAGGCAGATTACAGAAACAAATAAATCTTTATTACAGATGATTATGTTTTAAAGTTAGTAGAACAGTTACTTTCATCAATAACATCAACAAGTCAGGAAATTAGAGCAAGTTTTACAGCATTAAATAATGATAGCGGGTATAAGTTAGCAGCAGGTTTGATATTCGCAGAATATTCGTTTTTGACCTACCCCCATTCAGTTTCTTCAATAAAATGCCACTACATTACGAGTGTAGTATGTTGAGGACAGTTTAGGACACTGTATAAAAAAAAATCACAATGGTATTTGTTGTCGCTACCGATTTACGAGCGAAAACAGCACTTCAACCTACGTTCCGGCTGTTGACTGAGTTAGGGACCGTCTACAAATTACATTACTCAGGCTGGTGACATAGACTACTGGGATTCTTTCAGGAAAGAAATCACTCTCATTCTGATTGCTGTAGTACTTGCCAATGGCAGGCTACTACTTACTACAGGTCATATTTTTGTCATATTTCACATTCTAGTGAAACAGTATGCAATTAAAAGGATCACCAAAAATCAACCAAAAGACATTTTCTCATTCTGATTGCTGTAGTACTTGCCAATGGCAGGCTACTACTTACTACAGGTCATATTTTTGTCATATGTCACATTATAGTGAAACAGTATGCAATTAAAAGTTTAAAATATTCACCAAAACTCAACAAAAATACATTTTCTCATTCTGATTGCCCCTCAAAAAGGCGATTAATTAGCCGGACGAAGGAAAAAGAATAATTCCTTCAGTTTCAAAAGGGCCTTCGCCGCAGTCGGTGCTCGGGCCCTAATTAGTTTTTCTCATTCTGATTGCCCTAATATTTCCCAGTCACTTCCTGCTACTTATTACAGACCATGGTTTCCTAAAACAACAAGTTATATGGAAGCAGGACTCAATTTTTTCTAAAAAATATTCACCAAAATTCAATGAAATAATTTTTTCTCATTCAGATTGCTGTAGTCCTTACCAAACTCTCACTGCTACTTACTACAGGCCATGGTTTCCTGAAACAACAACTTATATATCAGGACTCAATTTTCTCTCAAAAATATTTTAAACTTTTAATTGCATACTGTTTCACTATCATGTGACATGAGAAAAATATGACCTGTAGTAAGTAAAGGCTTATCATTGGCAGCTACTACAGGAATCAGAATGAGAAAATGTATTTTTGTTGATTTTTGGTGAAGATTTTAAACTTTTAATTCCATCCTGTTTCACTATAATGTGACATATGACACAAATATGACCTGTAGTAACTAGCAGTCCACCATTGGCAGCTACTACAGCAATCAGAATGAGAAAATGTATTTCTGTTGATTTTTGGTGAATATTTTAAAGTTAATTGCATACTGTTTCACTATAATGTGACATATGACACAAATATGACCTGTAGTAACTAGCAGTCCACCATTGGCAACTACTACAGCAATCAGAATGAGAAAATGTATTTCTGTTGATTTTTGGTGAATATTTTAAAGTTAATTGCATACTGTTTCACTATAATGTGACATATGACACAAATATGACCTGTAGTAGGCCTAACTAGCAGTCCACCATTGGCAAGTACTACAGCAATCAGAATGAGAAAATGTCTTTTTGTAGAGTTTTGGTAAATATTTTAAACTTTTAATTCCATCCTGTTTCACTATAATGTGACATATGACAAAAATATGACCTGTAGTAAGTAAAGGCTTACCATTGGCAGCTACTACAGCAATCAGAATGAGAAAATGTCTTTTGGTTGATTTTTGGTGATCCTTTTAATCTTTTAATTGCATACTGTTTCACTATAATGTGACATATGACAAAAATATGACCTGTAGTAAGTAATAGCCTGCCATTGGCAAGTACTACAGCAATCAGAATGAGAAAATGTCTTTTTATAGATTTTTGGTGATTTGTTTCCTGAAAGAATCCCAGTAGCCTATGTCACCAGCCTGAGTAATGTAATTTGTAGACGGTCCCTAACTCAGCCAACAGCCGGAACGTAGATTGAAGTGCTGTTTTCGCTCGTAAATCGGTAGCGACAACAAATACCATTGTGATTTTTTTTATACAGTGTCCTAAACTGTCCTCAACATACTACACTCGTAATGTAGTGGCATTTTACTGAAGAAACTGAATGGGGGTAGGTCGAAAACGAATATCCTGCGAATCAAACCTGCTGCTAACTTATACCCGCTAATAAAGATGAATTTCACAGAAAAGCTGTCAAGCAGCAGCTCTGCTATACTTCATCACCACCCCATTGTTGTCCTCGGGGCCCTTCCCGCAACAAGCTAATCTTATACTGTCAAACAAAGCCATGTAAAGGATTGGATGGATACACATGTTCAGAGTTGCCAGTCCCTTGGACACCTGGTACATGTCGTAGACCAAACAGTCGTTAATATTATAGATTTTTTGATACAAGTGATAGATCTGGAAGACGTGGTAAGGCACAAAGGAAATGGCATACAGCACGATAACTAAGGCGACCAACAGAGCTACCTTGCGTTTCTCCAGTGTGGTTATACTGACATTTTTCCACACCACCGAAATCACCACACAGTAAGAACTGAAAGTAACAAGAAAGGGAACAAAACACCCAAACACAGCAAGAAACATTTTGTAAGTGAAGTGAGGGGTTTCATTCCCAAAACCTTTACAGAAGGCCACACACTGAGTGTTGTTATTGTGCTCACAGACTGAGGCAAATTTCAACACAGGGCAGGAAATGATTCCTACAACGATCCAGATGATGACACTGATGGCCTTCGCGTGGGCAGGCTCTACGTAGGATCTGGTGAAGAAGGGACACGCAAGGGCCACACATCGGTTCACACTTATCGCCATGATGAAGAAGATGCTCACATACAGGTTGCAGGTGAAAAGAAACCTCTCGATTTTACACACAGCATCACCAAACATCCAGTGTTTATCCAGTGAGTAGTAGACAATCAGCAAAGGCAGGGTCAGAACGTACAGCAGGTCACTGATCGCCAGGTTGCAAGACAGGACAACCCCCGTGTGCCAGTTCCTTTTCTCTCTGACCACCAGCAGCCACAGGGCAAACAGGTTTCCTGCCAGGGCCACGATGAACTCAACCCCATACATTGAGGGCAGCAGGGCCAATTGAAAACTCTCACAGCGAGAGAAATTCTGCGTCATTTTGCTTTCAGCTGAAGGTTATTTTGTTGTCAAGCTGCTTTCACACAGTTTGTACTGTCCAATATCTGTAAATTGAAGTTAAATCATTACATTTGAATGATAATTATATTCATTTTGTTCACGTTTGAGTAGCCTACAGTTCATGTTTGATTTCTGTAGTTAAGTATGGGAAGTTAGGTAATCAGACATTAATTTGAAATTATCAATACAGTATAGGCCTACTATATATCAAATGTTGGAAAATCTTGCATTTTTTACTAGATTTACAGATACTCAGCAACTTAAATGTTAACTTCCACTTACCGAAAGGCAGATTTGCAGTGCACCGTGCTGTGGAGTGTCTTATAACCTAAAAGTACATTTTCTGTGTGGTAAGCTATCTGTAAAGCAAGTGTGCCAAGCTCCTCTACCATCATTTCTATTTTTGGCTGGAAATGTGAGAGAGGAGGGCTTTTATAAACCTCAAAGTCACTAGAACTTCCCCTCTCTCTCGCTCTGTGGATTTGCGCAATTTGAAGAAGCAACACAATGATGACACTAATGCCATGCATTTGCAAAAGAAAATGCCAATAAACAGTTTTAGTGTCAGAACTGACTAAGTGCTTCTTTATCATGCGTGTTCATATCTTACAGATCGATCAGAAAGTACTATCCGCAAGTATTAGACACTTTAAAGCAAGCAGAGCACCAGTGCAAGCATCTTTATCTCGTTGGGGAAAAGTGTCAGTAACACCCTGATTGCCTGAGATTCTACTCCAGATTACACATAATCTTATGAGTATGATGACAAGCCTAAAATTACAAACTTGCATTCACTTGTAGGAATGTAGCATATTGCAGGCTAGGCATTGTCTTGTTTCAACGAAGTTGTTTTGTTGTTGTATTTATGTAAAAGGTACACTTACATTTTAAGTTACATTTTAAGTTGTTTGAAAAAATAAAAAGACAAGTTTTTATTTTTGCTCCTCAGACACATCCTGTGAAGTTCCGGCTTCGGGCTATTTCCCCTCAAACCGTATTTCTTTCTAGTGTATACGGTAGGTCTCTGGCATTCATGATGCATCAGTAAACATATTGTTAGGGTGAGAACAAATAAAAGAAGTATACTAACGTACATTTAATAGTTCTCCAAAACCGAAACGTTACATTCCAGGTTTCTTTTATAGAATTTGATGACCACTTCCTCAACTCTCATTTTATTTTGACAAATCATGTCGGTAGAAACGCATTGTACCGGAGCGTTTGTTTAATATATAAAAAAAGACAGCCGGTGTTTGTATATTCTGTAACCTACTCACTAATCTGAGAAAATTATTTATCGCAATTTACAACTCAATCCTTCCATGAAGACATAAAGAACAGCGTAGGATCATCATCGGCAAGTTAAAGTTAAATCCTTTGGGTGCGGTCTTTCAGAGTTTAGAGGGTCCCAGCCATGGATGTATTAAGAGAAAGGTCCCAACTAAAATCAATTGACCCGGAAGTGCAATTAAAGTGATTAGTCATACCTGTCGGGCACGTTCCTAAAATTCCAAAGAAAGGTCACAATGTGTTTCTACAATGAACTCGAGTTCAGGCCCATTTGTGGTGCTTGTCATTAAATTACAAATAGATGTCTTAGAAAAAGATAAGGATAAAAGACACCCTAAAATTATATTATAAGAATCTCAAGAAAATGACTGCACCAACTCCGTGACAATAAAACCATTCACCAAGTTGGCAAGATATGTTTTAACAATATATTGAACATGTACAATTTCAAAACAGTGTGGAAAATATAGCACTTTTGTTCTCTTCTCTCCTGCTGATTTTAAGAATTAAAAGTCTTACAAACAGCCATCACTTAGGGCTGGAGGCATTGATGGCAAATGGATGCTTGCTGCCATCTGGTGGTCGAGCATAATAACACATTCAACGTCCAAGTCCAGAGAGAAGAGGAAGAGGTTCAGCCTTTTCCCTTCCTATGTTTAAAGCCTTGCTTTGCTCCTGCACCTTTCTTGAAGGACGGCTTGCCTTTTGGACCTTTAGACTGGAAAGATTTGTCCTTATTTTTCTGTCCACCGAATGTTTTGTTCCCTTCAAATTTCTTCCCACCAAAACTTTTTTTTTTTCTTCTACTCTTGCTAGCGCCAGGTTTCTTTGCTCCAAATCCTTTTTCCAGCTTTTTCTCCAAAACCCCCCCCCCCCCCCCCCCTTTTTTTTTTTTTTTTTTTGTTCGTAAT
Organism: Perca fluviatilis; assembly: GCF_010015445.1. Taxonomy (NCBI): domain Eukaryota; kingdom Metazoa; phylum Chordata; class Actinopteri; order Perciformes; family Percidae; genus Perca; species Perca fluviatilis. The sequence continues at coordinate 16,633,176 of NC_053126.1, read as the reverse complement.
GTCTTTCTCCTCGACCTTTCTTCCGGTGGATATTCTCTGTTCCTTCTAAATTTAGCGATGGTGAACTTCCTCTTCTTGGCAGGTCCATGAGTCCTCTCTGAGCCATGCCTCTTCTTGGTAGTGGGGAACATGTCTGAACAGAAAATAAGTCTTTGTCAATAAACAAATTCAAAACAAGACCTAAGGGCTGGTTTATAGCACACAAGTTATATTCACCTTCGTCGGGCTCCTGGCCGACAGCCTGTCTGTAGTACTCCACCTCATCATCAGATTCAACTGCAGCTGTCTGGCCATCCTGCATCCCGGGATCCTCCACCTCACTGTCCTCTTCTGCCTCAGCTTCAGCGTGTTTCCTCTTAATGCCTTCCAGGCTCTTTTTTCTGTTAGTAGAGAAACAAACCAGTTTTTACACTTTGACCAAATCTAAAAAAAAAAAAAAAAGGGATACGGCAGATGGATCCAATTATTTGCAAGGCCGTATTACTTGTTCTCTTCTCGTTTCTCTTTCTTCTGAGCAACATCCTGCTCCTGCTTTTTACGGCGACCCTCCTTCTCTTTCAGCTGGGCCTCCTTCCTGATCAGGATCTCCTGTATTTCCTCCTCTGTCTTGGAAACTTGCAAACACAGTACATAACTTCCCGTTAGAAGACTATTTATACCAGGTATCCATGAAACTATGTAATCTTCCGATGCATCAGTAAGCGTTTACTTTTAGAGAGAAATCATGGAATTCATAATGATTTTTTCATCATGTACATCAGAAAATATCAAGCAGAAAGACAAAAGAATAAGGACAGGAGTGCACTCACTCATGGTGTGATAAAGGACATCCCCCTCTCCCATGCCTTCTTGTATCTTAATCAGCTGCAGAGTCATGCGCGGACCAATCTGAGGACAACACAGTGCAACAATTCAGGTGCCATCCAAGCATCATCGTCATGTTTTCAACCGTTCTACTCCCTCAGCATCCTCACCTCGGTCAAACGGACAGCACTCTGCTGGGACGCCATGTTGCCTCGGCCAGAGTAGACCTGGGGTAGCTCAGTTATGTTGTGCTCCCCATCTTGCTCGGCTTCACTTTCTGAAAGGTTAGCCCCCCTGAGAGTTTTTTGAGAGCACAAATATCATCAATTCTGCAGATGTTAGAACAACGGCTACATATTGTCATCAAACTAAGTTTTCTTTGACCCCACGACTAAAATGATTGTACCTTCACTAGAACCTTACTTCATCATCAGCTCGCTGATATCCTCAAACTTGCTCATGTTGGGAAACTTCTCCTGCATCAGCTTCTTGACTCCGCGGCTCATGCCGACAGGGACCACCTTCAGGCTGCTGCAGGTTGGGAACATGATCACGTGGGTCAGTGTGACATTTGCTTAATAAATACAAGAAATCTGGGTCTAGTGTGGAGGCCCATCAGTGCGTTTACTTTGAACATACATCACTGAACAGTCAAGTCAAAAGCTGTCATCATCTGAGCCCAACATCTCTGTACTTTGTCATCAAAGAGTGCAGGTATGCAGCGGTCAAGCTCTCTGCTAACCAACTACAATACTGAGAAAACTGACTATGTTAAGGTTCATGCAAAATATTACTTACTAATGACGAAATTCAATTTCCTGGGTCTCTGGGTTGTAATTCAGCAGCACACATCTCTTTATATTGTTGAGGCTTACCTGGAAAACAACAATACCTTAATTTTTTTGCAAGAATTCTGGGTTAAATGTTTACAATGCCGAATGACTCAAAGATCCAGAAATCAGAAAGCGTTTACTTTTAATAAATCTTCAATGGAAATCTCAGAAGACTATACGTTCATCATGCCAACAAGGCTTTAAATCTCGAGTCAACCAAAGTGAAGGCAACGCATTATTTTTGCTATAAAAAAAAAACCACATACCTTGTGCACATTAATGGAAGGAAACATGTTCTGAAACATTGTGGCCATGAGTTTAACATGCATGCCATCAGATCCAAAGTTATTTAAGATGAGTAGTGGATGATGTGTGAACTGCTCCTCGTGCATCCTGTGCTTCTTCAGAGATGAAACCACATCTTTGACAAGAGAGTACTGGAGAGAAAAATAAAAGTTCAAAAAGAGTCCTTATCGAGTGGGAAATGAACTAAGAGTTAAAAAATGACTTTGGCAGTGTGGGCACATCAGTGCGTTTACTTTGAAAACATCACTAACAGTCAAATATTGCAATTTCATCATCTGAGCCCAGCTATCTATTGCACTTGAGTTTTAATCGTGAGTTTAAACATTTACCTTGAGCACTCTGAAATGAAGCATGGGACCTTTGGGTAGTCGTGCAAGTCTCTGAAAGCACAAGAAAGGAGGATGGTAGTAACACGGCAAAACTGGAAAGTCTTACAGTAGCCAAGACCTGAAAGGCTGTGAAATTACCATGTTGATAAAGCCAGCAGTTTTTCTGAAGATCATGAAGTGGGTCACTCCCAGTGGTCCTGCAATAGCCACAAAGTCTTTCAGCACATTCTTTTTCCTGACCTGGTACAAAACAAAAGCACAAACAGGTCAGGGAAAGTCCATGTGAAACGGCATGATATGGCTAAGATGCTTTTATATTAAAAAGTCTCTGGCAAACTTGATATTTTACTCCAAAAAAGAAAAATCAAATAAAGCCCATATTGACCACACATCTACACGTTTGATGCCATACAACGCAACTAAAAGGAGTTCACAAAGCACTTTAAATGAAGCAACATGGCCTCATCCAGTGGTCAGTGTGACATTTTTTCTGAAGACAGCTGCCCAACTTGTAGTTTTCCAGACAGACCTTCAGAGACTCTGCAGTGTATGGCTCCATGACTCTCCGCACGTCAAGGATGAGCTGACCCACGTTTTTCCCAATCTGACCCCGATGAAACACGAAGGAGTGGGGGATAGCTCCGAAAGTCTCCTCGGCCACATGGTTGGCTGTTGCTCGGGATTTCTTCTGGTTCTTGGTCTGATAGCACAATATCCACGTAACGTTATTAATTATCATTAAAAAAATAATAATTAAATGACCTTCGACAGCCTCCTGCGTGAATTTGCTTTAAAATTCAACTTTTAAATTCCAACTCAAAGTAAACTAAAATGCAATCTAACGTACACGATCAACCAGCTCTACAAACCTTATCACACAACAGTTCAACTAGGTTTCTCATTAATGCTACATTTTCACAAAATAACAATGATTAGATGGCCTTTTAAATAAAACTTCAGTTCACACTCTCTTCAGTTAAGGCTAACCTGCTAACTTAGCCTAGGCCGTTCCTTACCTTTGATTTCCCCATTATTCAGCGAGATGTAGAGCAGGTGAATTTAGTCAACAGCGTAACATGAAGTGTTGCTACACTATACTAATGCTAAAACGAAAAAATACGTTCATTATGACCGCGATTATGAAGAAGTTTCAACCACGAACTCAACGCGACATCTTCCACATGGCGCGGCGACTGTGTGTCACATACTAACATCTCCGGGTTGCTCAAATGTCTCGAAATAGTTCCTAGCAAAAGTGATCCGCTTGCATAGCGTTCCATAGTCGATAGCGGTGCATAGTTACTGCACTACTCACTCATCGGCGTAATGTATAGTAGATTATTCTAACCTATGCACTCTACACATATCTTATTACATTGAAATTCAACATTGAATTTTGATTTATTGGCCTGACAATAATGAAGTACAGTATTGCATAATAATACAAAATAGTATTACATAATATAATGAAAAACAAATGAAGACCATTGATAATGAGTGTTATCTATACCACCATATTTTACCACCACCACAGAACAACGACTATTTTCATTAAATATCTATTTATGTTAAATTGTGATTACTTCAGCGTGGCTACTTATATATATATATATATATAAAAAAAAATGTTACGGAAATGATTATGCATTAATGTTCTCTTAATACATCCATGATTAATGTCTGCACGATTTTATTGTTGCAGTTCCTTAATGTGACCACTAGGGGGCGGGGGGCCCTGGTACTACTTCAGCAAGGGCACTAACTTCAGCTAGTACCCTTTATTTAGATATATAAATGATTTTAAATATAGGGCACTAACTTCAGCTAGTACCCTTTATTTAGATATATACATTATTATAAATATAGGGCACTAACTTCAGCTAGTACCCTTTATTTAGATATATAAATTATTATAAATATAGGGCACTAACTTCAGCTAGTACCCTATGTTCATAATGGTTCATCACAGGAGAGCATCGAGGAAGACAAAACACAATACTGACACTTCAGGTAAAACCAAAACAGTCTATGGGTAAAACTTACTGATAGTTAAACAAATTTAAACTTACTAATAGTATTCCCAATAACAGTGAATATTGTAACATCACAATGGGGGAAAGACTTAAGTAATGCTGCATACAGTCACACTTCCCACCCGTTGTTGGTCAATAAATAGCCCACTTAGTTACAGTGTAAACTAATTGCTAGGGAGCTACCTGTAGTTACAGTGTGTAAGATAATTGCTAGGGAGCTACCTGTTTCCCTGCTTTTACACTTCTAAACTTTAACTGAACATGTCTGTATTGAATGCATAAGGATTACCGTAATATAATAATAAAAAAGAACAGAAATAGACAACTAAATAAATAAGGAGATGAATATAGAAAGAAATGAGCAGAGAAAGAAAACCAAAAATACACAAAAACCTAATATTGTGTATTTATTTGTTCGGTCATAGTAGGTATACTTTTTGGCATAATATAAAGGCATTTATTTATTCTGACTTTTTCTATATTTGTATATATAAAAATATATATATACTGTATGTATTATTACCTTTCATTGGCTCACATAAATAGGATCAATGTGTTAAATTTAGCAAAGTCACTTTAGCTAATACATACAAAGATCCAGTTAATGAGAGGGAAAAGAGTTGTCAGTAGAAACTTTATTCAAGAGTGGCAACAGAGAGCAGGGAGAGACCTGTAACAAAACAAAAACAACTGAAACTGTTTTATTCAAGAGAAGATGAGGAATTGAAAGCACAATATGCAATTAGTTCCAGGAACTGCAGGTAGGCAACACCACCAAACAATAATATAAGTATACGTGTCACACTAAACACCCCATCATTTTAGGCTCTTTGACAGGTCTGTAGCTCAGTCAGTAGCAGATATTACAGGATGGCAACTTCTGCAATATCAAAGATGTTATTTCAAAGTGTTTACTGACAACATTGATGGTCAAAGAATATGGTGTAACACCAGCTTTACATGCAAACACCAAACAGCTGGGATAGCATTTTAAAGGTCAAAAAGCTGAAGGTTTTGTTTGATAACTTATTGCATGATCTGTCCCCACCCTACACAGTTACTAACCCTTCCATAAATTGGGTGTGGCCATCAGTGCAACAAAATAGAATATCCCAACTCACAACATGTAATGCATCAAAAAGGATTTGATGGATTGCAAGTATTTGAAAGCAACAGTTACTTTGCAAATTAAGATTTTTCATGTGAAAAATATGATCAGTTCAAAAAAATATGAAGCATTGTTATGGATTAAAGTTGTAAAAACCAAGCATTGTTATGTATTAAAGTTGTAAAAACCAAGCATTGTTATGTATTAAAGTTGTAAAAACCAAGCATTGTTATGGATTAAAGTTGTAAAAACCAGCAGCATAGAAAATAACTAAAGTCAGCATCACCTCAACCAGCTGTGGCATTAAAATGCTGCTTATGTAATATGAGTAATAATATTTCGATATTCTGACATTTTTTATAACACAAAACTCTGAAAGGGGCCCAAAGAGATGCTTTAAGTATATTTTTATATTTTAACGTCTGTAAACCTTTGAATGCAGGACGTTTTTGCCACTTTTACTCAAGTAAAGAGTACTTTTCCTACTACTGCCTACAGCAAACTTTAGTCAGATGAAAGATGAAGCCATGTTAATGTGTTGTGTTGCCAAGATATTAGTCCCTATAAATCTAAAGCTGATGCTGCACGTCAGAAGACGAAGAACATGCATGTTTCTGTTAGCGGGTGAAAGTATAAACTAGCTGAAACGATAATTTGAAGATACTATTTTGATTGTTTTTTTGTTTTTTGTTTTGCAAATACAACAAGCATTTATTGTTTCTAGCTCTTCAAATGTGAGAATTGTATGCTTTTCTTTGTCATGTAGGCTATGTTGATTTATGGACTGTTGACAAAATGACGAAAACAAAAGACATTTAAATATGCTTTTTGTCATTATTTTCTGACATTTTATAGACACAAGTATTAACACAACCAATAAAAAGAATCATTGGTGCAGCCCAAGTGTAAACCCCTGCATTTGAATATCACACTGTCCCAGCTCCTAATGGGACAGAGTGTGTGGTGTGTGGCATGGTTGATGGAAGAGGGAGGAGACATCCAGCTAAAGAGCAGGTACTGGGAGGCAGCGCCATCAGATAGTTTGTAATTAGCTCCCTCTTCAGAGATCCTGAGACAGAACCTCCGGACAAGAAGAGGTAGTCTAGCTGCTGACAAAACTTGGGTGTCATACGTTTTTTTTCTTCTTAAGATTCATTCGTGACCCATATTTCTCTGCCTTCATCTTCACTTCAACATTTTACAGAGGGCCACAGACAACTTTGATTTGGGAAGAAGCGGCTTGTTTATGTGACTCTTCCTGATCCTTGAACATGTGAATTTTGAAAAGTCTATTTTACATGTGTGCACCCTGGGAGCTGCAGTTATACACACTGGAGGAGAACAAAGACGTCCTGAACACTTTTCAGCTGCTACGGCAAGTCAGTATAATCCACTTTAATGTAGACTGAAATGTACTGGTTATGACATCAAGTTGCACTTGATCGCTTGTTTAATCGTACCAGAAAATTGTTGTTTAATGCAGAAAAAAATTATTTGTTTGAAGTGTAAATAACTCTTCTGTTGACCGTGAGATGGAGGTGTGTTTATTCTGGCTGGTTGATGTGTACTGTTGTCCCTTCAGTGTTGACCTGCTAATAATAAATTCCAGCCAGGGGTGTAAATGTGTGTACTCTCACTTTGCAAGGAAACATCTGGTCAACAGTCAAGAGGATTGACTGTTGACCAGATGTTGTCAAGACCCACAACACGCTGTTTCCTTGAATACAAAGTTCATGTCTTTGCATCAGTTGTTATTATGTGTTGGTATTGCTGTGGTCATTCTAATCATGTCCTCTCCTTCTCTGCTACCAGGGTGTCATCAGAAGTTTAACACATTCATGGAGAAGACACTGACAATAGGTCTGACTCTTTTCTTAACACTCTGTGTGGACGTACCAGGAGCTGTAGGACGGAAGGAGGGGGCTCATGGCGAGAACACTCAGAAACGTTCATCACGATCTTCAGATACAAAAGGAGGCCGTTGCTCCTACACTTTCATTGTTCCACAGCAAAAACTGACAGGTGCGCTGTGTTTGAACACGCAGTCTGCTTCTACCAACCAGTCGGAGGTGGCGGCGCTGCGGGCGGAGCTCAGACGGCAGCAGGAGCAGCTGGAGAAGCTCCGGGGCCTACTGGAGCGGGAGGGGTCACTTGCCACCGAGGTAAGAGCCCTGCGCAAAGAGAGTAGCAGCATGAATTCTCGCATTGCCCAGCTCTATGCCCAGCTGCTACATGAAGTCATACACAAGAAAGACCAGGCTTTGGAGCAGCAAAGGGTGGAGAACCTCCTGCTAAACGCTACAACACAGGTGAGCAGAGAACTGTCACATCAAAGCTACATCTTAATTGTAATCAAACTCATCCCTATGTCTTCTGTGGGTGGGGCAACATGTCAGGCGCTGCAGGTGTCCAGTAACTACAGGGAGCTGGAGAAGAAATATGGAGCCCTCACCTCCATGATGAGCTCCCAGAACCAGTTTATTGCTCGTCTGGAGAAGCAGTGCCAGTGCAGGGACTCCACACAGGCCTCTCTGGTATAGGAACAAATTGTGGTCTGCATGTTGCACATTTATATTAGGTTTTTAAACTGGAACTGAGAATGGTGTGTTGTTTTTGTGTTGGTCTGGACAGGTGACGACTGAACCACCCAAAAGCCAGCCTAATGTGCATCCTAATTACAGCTCTGAAGCCACCGAAATGACCAATGATGTTCAAAGAGACCAAAGTGCTCTTCCACCACAGCAGGGAAAAACTATTCCTTCCCTCCCCACCACTCCAGCCAACACCACAGACCCTCCTTTCAGTAGTTTCCCTGTCACAAAGACTCCAGGTACATCAACATAAAGCATGTCTTACAGTAGAAGTACTCGATTAGACTTAAACCTCTGTGTGAATCTTCTGTCAGAGTTATTTAGCTGCTTCGATAAGCAGAAGCTGAAGGAGTCAGTGACCTGCTGGTGGGAGCCCTATCTCTCTGGGAATGCCTAAACAATGTCAAAAGCAGCCAGCAGCTCTTATCAAAATGGAGAGGACTTCATAATGAAGACACACTCATGAACCACAGCATTTGTTGGAGTTTTAAATGACACGGCTATTGTATACTTGCGCAACTGGAATGTTTGAAAATTGAGCGGCCTTTTCAACAAGTAAGCAGAACCAAAGTGACTCCACCATGGGTGTGTGCCTCAACTCTTGCTAAAAGGTCTGCTGAAAGACTGTGCATTGCCAAATCTTATCCGTATAAACGTGACTCAGCATGGACTACAAATGCTTATCAGGGATGTCGGCATTATCCCTTAGTGTGGGAGATCTTCCTCCATGTATACAATTTCTCCGTGCAGATTCCTATGTTCATCTTATCACTGTGACACGAGACACTGAACATGTGTCGGGGGGGAAAAATTCCACAGCTCTAAAAAGATAAGCTGGAGTTGCTATGTGTCTGTGATCTTCCTGACCCTGATGCTAAAACCAATTCGGTGTTTTCCAAAATTGACACTGCTGAGTTAAAGTCTGTGAAAAGGCAAAGACTTTTGCACAAAATAAATCCCCAGAAGCCACTTCACTCACAAAGGAAGTGATCTAGTTCACATTTGTGTCATTTAGAAGTGCATGTCATTGTGCACTTTAGATTCTGAAGCAGTTTATGTAATGCAGCTCGTTGATTGAGTTATTGAAACAGCATTACAACCGCTCTCCTCTAACACTGCTGTTAGTAATCTCATGTTGATCTGTGTTTCCATGACACAGGAAAGGTTTCACCATTTGTATCCTGTTTTGTCAACTGTAGGTTTTGAGCAAACCCAGTTGAATTAATCAGGGTAAGAGAAGAAGTATGACTAATAATAATTATAGCAGTAGGTATAATGCAATGACACGATAAACAGTGGCAATTATAGTAATAGTAAAGAGAAGAGAACTATGACTAATATTAAAAATAATACACACACTTTAGGCTAGTTGCATTTACTTTCCAGAACGTTTGAAATGTTTATTATGTGATCCACGTGCTTTGATTTCATCTTTAATTTTGCTAGCTTTAATTTTTTCTTCTTTCTTAGTAAGCCTTTATTAACCTTTGAGAGGTTATCTCAAAGGTTCACTATAAAAACAAAAAATATTACAGATTGATAAAATCCATTATGTCTTGATTCGACTCTGTCTTGCTCCCCCGACTAATCAACTCCAACTGAGAGCTATAATAGCTCTCAGTATAATAATAATATGATAATAATAATAATAATATAATAATATAATAATAATAATATATAATAATAATATAATAATAATATATATAATAATAATAATAATAATATATATAATAATAATATATATATATATAATATATATAATAATAATAATAATATAATAATAATATGGCCAATAATTGGCCATATTACATCATATACTGTATCTGCATAATGCTTTTCTTATTATGGCTCCTCCAGCCTCACCTGGTTGCATATACTTTTCTCCCATCTCAGGGCCTTGGCGGGACTGTCAGCATGTGCTGGAATCAGGTGAGACCACCAGCGGGATCTACCTGCTTCGTCCCCAGAGTGCCAACCGCCTCCTGCAGGCCTGGTGCGAGCAGAGTCAGGCTCAGGGAGGGTGGACGGTCATCCAGAGGAGACAGGATGGCTCGGTCAACTTCTTCAGGACTTGGGAGCAGTATAAGGTGATTCTTAGTTTAGCGTGTTAGCATGCTGACATTTAATAATAGCACTGAACGCAAACCACAGCAGATGCTGATGGGAATGTCATTAGTTTTGCAGGTATTTGTCATAAATCAAAGTATTTGGACATATTGAAATTTTGACCTGAGGATGGTGCTAGATGAAAAGCCAGACTAGCGGATCACCAATGTTATTACAAATGATCCTGTGGGGGAAGTTAATCTGTTTACCAAATTTCTTGGCAATCCATCAAAAAATTTCACTAAAAGCCATATAGTCAGAGGATCACCAAATTACAATTTTTGTTCCAATCCATCCAGTAGAGGTTGAAATATTTTGCGGGGAAAGTGAAAACGTTGACCTGCTGCACTAGAGTCAGAGGAAAAAGAACAAGATTAAACCGGTGTGTTGCTGTGTTACAGCAAGGCTTTGGGAACCTAGATGGAGAGTACTGGCTTGGCCTGGAACACCTCTACTGGCTGACTAAACAGGCCCAATATAAGCTACGGGTGGCTCTGGAGGACTGGCAGGGCCGGCAGGTGTTTGCTGAGTATGACAGCTTTCACCTGGAACCGGAGAGCGATTGGTACCGACTGCGGTTAGGACAATACCACGGCAACGCAGGGGACTCCCTCTCATGGCACAACAACAAGGCCTTCACCACTCTGGATCGAGACAAAGATGGCTATACAGGTCTGCTCTCACCCTGGATCTGTTTGTTAGCTCTCTATTGGTATTTTGACCTTTTTTTCTGTTAATAAGCCTGTTCCTCTGTTGTGTCACCAGGCAACTGCGCTCATTTTCAAAAAGGAGGCTGGTGGTACCACATGTGTGCACACTCCAATCTAAACGGTGTGTGGTATCGGGGTGGACACTATCGCAGCCGCTACCAGGATGGGGTCTACTGGGCAGAGTTCCATGGAGGGTCCTACTCTCTCAAACGAGTTTCCATGATGATCAAACCCACATAACATAGTTGCATTATGGACATGTAAGAAAGAAACGTAATGATGAACTGATGCAGACTTAAAGAATATGTTTCAGTGTTATCCCTGTACAGTGTTGAGCCAGTAAAAAGGGTTTCTACATGTTGACTAGAGGCCAGTCAGTAACGTGAGTATAGACTGTGAATCATTGGATAATGACTAACATGTACTGCGTTGACATGTCATTCCTCTGTTGTGCAATTTCCTGTCAAAATGAGATGTTTTCCAATTTGCAATGTACAAATGTTTAAAATAAAAAAATAAAATGATGCCAAAGTGGCTCCTGCATGACTGTTTTAAAAAATATAAAAAAATGATACACAGAATATTGAAGAAGAGGAGTGTTGTTCCACGAAAAGCAAACTGTGGTTTTGGTGTCACATTTCCGTTTAGCAGGCCTTTCCTGTTCTGGGCGTATAATTTCCCCTGGTTTAGGCTACTTTCTTTTTATCGCCCTAAACTCATGTAACTATCAGCAACAGGTCATTACCATCAGGGCCAGTTCTGAGCCAGGATTAATCTTAACCAGGTACTGAAGCTGGGCATCAACGGGTCCATCCTGAAACACACCTCATCTCTTCCTTCCACCTCCTTCCTCCTGCATGCTCATCCAGCATGCTTCCTCTCAAGATGTTGGGCTTCCTCACGCTCATGTTTTCCCTGTGTGGTGAGTGATGCTCAACAGGAGCTCTATGTGGGTCTTAAATGTTATTGTGTTATTATGTCTGACTGGGGCTAGGGATAAAACATAAAAATACTAAGGTAGTTTCCTGCTTGCTTATAGTTTCAATGGCTCCACGTGTTACCAGTGATGGTGACAAGAGAAGGAAAAAAGGTTTACTAGATACACTTTTTTTTAACTCAATCTCAATTATATTTTTAATCTAACTTGTTAACTTTATTATTTTGAGTGTTACCACTTTAATTTCCTTTTAGTGAAGATAATCTCAAGAAGATATCATGTATGTAGTCTGACTTTTTTGAACAATAAAGGAAACAGATAAAAAAAAGTGTGCCTTCTTTAGATATAATTAAAACTTTGAGATTTTAAACGGCAAAGGTACAATGTTTGGGATAAAAACTTCCGCTATACTGACAGTTGACTTGTGTAAACCATATTAACCACAGTGGGTGTGGTGAATGGAGTCCATTTTGAAATAAAAAGTATTGGTAACAAAATCAACTATAGTCTTAGCACAGACTTATATATATATATATATATATATATATACTGTATATAAATACTACTGTAATATGGTATATGAATACTGTCTGTAAAGTACTTGAACTGATTTTCTACATAAGATGAGCCTTTATTGATACCTAGAGGGGAAATTTAGGTGTTTCAGCAGCACAAAGACAGACATAACTACAGATAAATAGAAAAGTAAAAGTAGTTAGTGTGGTCTTTATTAAATTGCAAAATCGAAATCCAAAATAGTATATTATGTAGTAAGAAAGACATTTGACATATTAATGTATGATATACAGTATAAGACATAGTATAATATCCAATGTAATAGTAGTAACAGTAATAATATAATATAGTATATTACAGCAGTATAACATAGAATATCAAGTGTAATATGGTATAGTATGGTACAGTATAGTCAAGTATTGTATTTATATAATAGGCTCTTATATGGTATAGCATAATATAATAATAAATAAACATATGAAAGGTGCTGGATAGTTGTACTTTTTAAAATCCTAAAACAATATGTCTATCTCAAGAGACTATCCCACTACATTACATTACAAACCTGTATCATAATGTTTAGCATGACTATTACTGTATATAGGAAGATCATTCTTTTTTAATGTTTTAAAATTAAGACCAGGTGCAGTTTATCGCTCAGTTATATAAGGACCTACATGTGTCAGTGCTGATCGAACAGTGGTGAAGTCTGTATGACAGATCTGTGACTGTTATCACTGGAAACATGAGTAATGTGAGCTAGAATTCAGCCTTACACACAGTTCTAAGTGTAATTGGCATGCATTGGCAATCTGAGCCAACAGAGTGCAGCAAAGTCCACTTTTAAAGTCCAATAAAAGCATTACCATTTTGTTAATCAACAGATGCAGACAGTTTATGCCCCACTGATCTCAACCCTCTCACCCTGGATCCCCCTGAGGTTATAAAAGAATATAAAGAGTCAGTGTTGGTAAACTGCACCAGCACAGAGGAGGATCATGACGGGATGTCCTGGACTGTTGGAAACACAGCCTCTACAACGGAACGTGACAATAGTTATATCCAAGCGCTACTCTCAAACTGGACTGTAACGGCAGAGTGCAAAATAAAGCTTAATGACACTCATGAATGCAGCAAAGACCTTAAAATCACTGTATACAGTAAGTGTAATTTCAAATGAATATTATGTAATGAAAAAAACCAGCCAGAACAATAATCTATAATTCATTTTGTTTTGATAGAGAATCCAGAAATGGTCAGCGTTTTTTCTACAGGGCATCTACCTACAGTGGAAGGGGAAGGGACACCGTTCGAACTGCAGTGTGATATCGTCGATGTTGCTCCTATTCAAAACCTCACTGTGAGGTGGTACAAAAACAATCAAGCCATCAGGAACGACTCTTTCACCAACACGACCAAAACACCAGTAAGTGAGTCTTCTACGCTTGCAATCAACATCAGCAGAGAAGATAACGGAGCTGAGTTTAGATGTGAGGCTCAGCTGGACTTTGGGCCTCATGGATCACAACCTGTTACTTCTGACACATACACAGTTACTGTGCGCTGTAAGTGAACGCTGTTGTTTCCAGATAAGCAGAAATGTTATACATTTCCTCAATATGGTTCTCTACCATGTAAATATTCGTATAAATAACAAGCTTTTCTTTGCCTCTTCAGATGCTCCTGAGCTCAAGAACAAAACGGAAGATGTCTATATGTATGGGTATAATGATATCACCCTGAACTGTGACGCTGAGGGGCAGCCTCCTCCCAACTTTCATTGGACATGTGATGGGTTAAATATCTTGGAGAACACAAATAATCTCAACATCCGTAGAGTAATCACAAACACAACCTGCAACTGCACAGCTACCAACTATCTGGGAAGCATAAATAAGCAAATCCATGTTCATGTGATACCTAGAGGTATACATCCTTGTGTCCTTAATTATTAGCTTAGATATGGAATATGTATTTATTGTGCCGCAAAATGAAGTTCTGATTGAATATGCATACTTTTGAATGGCAGGTTGCCCCTTAGTAGTGACGCCTGCTGAAATGGTGGTGAGATTTGGAGATCCAGCTTCAGTTAACTGCAGCACAGATGAAGATGTTCAACAAATGGGCTGGGAGACACCAGTTGGAGCCACATCAACTCCAGGTCCTGCTGTCATCTGGAAAGTTGAAAAACTGGAAGACTGGCAGATAACCCCTTTGTGTTACATTAAGATGAAAGATAATAACAAGTGTTCTAAGAAGCTAACCATCACTCTTTATAGTGAGTACAAATCTAAAGACTATACTACAGTATATGTTATCTTCTGTCTTCATCTCGATGGGATTGTCTTACAAAATGTTTGACACAATAATGTAAAGTTAATGAATGTCTGTAGCCTACAGAAACTCTTTAAAGAGGGCCACTTCAAAAGTTAAGTAATTATGAAAGCTATACTGGCATTTATTTTCTTTCGACTAATTATTTCCCCCTGCTTTATTTGCAGAGACTCCAGACATTGTGTCAGTCTCTGCGTTGGGTGATGGGCCGATGGTGGAGGGCACAGAGTACCACTTGAAATGTGACATCATCAATGTGGCTCCTGTGCAGAAGCTCAAAGTGACGTGGTACCGCGACAATGAAACTGTGCACACAGAAGTGTTTAGCGGGACCAGTAAGGTCCCAGTAAATGTGTCCTCTACCTTAAGAGTGACTCCGGTGGGAGATTACAACGGAGCACATTTCATATGCAAGGCTGATCTACAGCTTGGACCAAATGGACCAGAGACCGACCCTACTGTAACCTCATCTCCTTACGTGGCTGTTGTGCACTGTGAGTTGTCCACTTATATATTTATTTTTGTTTTTTTACTAGCTAAACACATCCCACTAATATAAAGTTTTGATTAATGTATGCTAATGTTTAATTGTAGATAAACCAGTGTTCAAAGCTTGTCCAGGCAGTTACGCTGGTTTGGAGCATGAGTTCAGTATGGACAAGTTGTCCTGTCTAGCTGATGGGAACCCTCCACCCTCCATTCTTAAGTGGAGGTTTGAGGGAAATCTGATCGATGCATCTGAGAACCTCACCAGGGCTCAATCAGGGACGTACACAGCTGAAATTGGAAATGACCTTGGCAATAGCACCACCCCTGTCGTTATCACAATCGAATGTGAGTAGGCTATATCAGACCTGCTTGATAAGTTAATATTTCTTTTTCCATTACAGGCCTATTCTGAAAAATATTTTAAATACAATGTTTACAGATGGTGCTTCATTTACTTGTGAAGATCGCTACAAGGTTAAAGAGAATGAGAATGGTAAGCTCCCGTGTGTACCAGAGGGAATACCTAAGCCTACCATCACCTGGAGTAAAGATGGAAAAGAGATTGTTTCCCCACAGCGCTGGACAAAGCACGATAGTGGAAATTATTCACTTACTGCAACCAACAAACATGGGACAGCCAATCACGTTCTACATCTTGAAGTTTTGTGTAAGTGTTATTGTTTGGTATCACAAACATGTAGCTTATTTGTCTTTGTATATTGTTTTGTTGACAGTGAATAAGTGATCTGGGATTATATATTCTTCTTCTCAATTCTCACCCTTCTCTCCACAGACGCCCCTGTGTTCAAGAAGGGAACTAACAATATGGAGGTGAACCGGGGTGAAAATGTAACTATTGACTGCAGTGCTGAGGGCAACCCTGTCCCTGAGATCCATTTCAAATACAGCCCTGCACTGAATGTGAAAAACACCACCTGGGGGCGCCAGAAGAGAATCAGCATCACAGGAGCCACGTCAACCAATGCTGGTGTTTACAGCTGTGTTGCCATCAATGAAGTTGGGAACGGGACACTATCTGTCACGCTGACGATTAAAGGTATCATTATTGACAATGTGCAGAACATTTATGGAAATGTATACAGTGAAGTGGTAACTGATGCTGATGTTGTGCTATACGTAGGTTGCAGAAAAAAACATTTATGGAATGAAGAAGTGACCAGTAAACTTAAAATTATTGTTGTTATATCTTGTTTGACTTACAGGTAAAACCAGTGCAGTCTTGTCAACAGCCATTTGGTGGTTGCTAATTATATTGATCGGCACTCTCATCTTCATCATCCTGGTCATTGTCCACAACCGCTGCAAAAAACATGGACAATATAGTTTTGTCCCTGACAAAGCCAATGACGGTTCAGAACTCCCAATGACTCCTCTGTCTAACGGGGTGCAAGCTTAGGGTACATATAACTTGCTCTATGGGTAAGATTAATATGTCATTTGTTTTCTTGCATGACAAGAATGACCTGTAAATATTGTATTTACATTTTTACTTTGGTATGGTACGATTCTACTACAATGAATAATAATGACAAGTCTTGTTTTCCAAGAAGTGCTACTGACAAAGCAGGTGTATTATAACATGAATTTGTCTTTGTGGGGCATTACATTCTAACCTATGTTTTTTTTTTAATTCTTAATAAAGTTACACAATAGCCTATTATGTGTTGTGTGTGTATTTGGAAACTTCATTGCTCTATGTATATACTTCACAATGATCATGATTTCACATTTTTATGCTTTCACAATGTAACTTTGATTATTGTCAATGCCAGAGTTTACAGTTGAATCCTAAGTATACAGGCCTTTTATTGCAGCTACATAATAAACATGAAAAAGGACAGGGATGACTGCTGTGACTGACTTTGGAACGAGTACTGTTCAAGTTGCTTAATTTCAGATGAATAATTTAAGTAGTCAGTTCAAATGTATTGTTAGTAGGCTACAGAAACAATTCTTCAGATCTTAAGACATTCTACATAACTCCACCAGCATCAGTGTGTTAGACTTGGAGCAACAGTTTTTTCAGGATGTGATGATTGATGATGAATTTTAGGATGCTCTGTCAGGGCAGCAGAAAGCTGCTGGAGCTCAATGCCTTGCTCAATGACACTTAAAAACCAGGTTAAAACCAGGCTAAAGGATGCAGTCATCTGGCCAGTGTCGCTTGTGGTTCAGTACACTGGCCCTTTAAGATTTAGGATTTGGGAGTGACGCGGATATGAAAGCTAGTTTATCCCTCTTTCCTTCGCTATGAAAAATATTTGGACAAACTAGACAAACGATTGCCAGCCCTAGTTAACTGCCTATGATGCAGGTTAACATAATTTGTTGAAGGAATCAAAACCGGAGTGTGTAGTGGTTACGACTGATTTATCACCTCGGGATTACTTGCCAGAGGGCCGTCCTCCGAGTTGCTGGGATAACTTTGGAGAAGTTCTTTGTATTCGGGATAGTCAGACAGCTTGGCCGACAGGCTGAACATGGACTGGGGCACAGAGCTTTGGGTGAGTCCATCATCCGGCTTGCTTTGGTAGTAATAGTTGTCAGGATGAAAATAATGCAATTTCTTAAGTGGAAATCGTTGAGAAAGTCGCGAGACATGCTGTTGGTGAGAAATAAGTGTCTGAAGAAGCGCTGAGAAGCTGTGCAACTTCGCATTCATGAACACAGTTCCATTTTCGGACAGTTTTTTTTTTTCTTTCTTTTTTTTTAGCGTTTTGAGATGAAACATATAGTGGGTTGGCTGAAGCCCACTACCAACATGTTGCTCTTGTGGAAAGTGGAGCAGTTAATCTTGGATCCACGTTTGCACATCGATCGGATGTCTGGCTTTTGTGTGGATCTTTGTTTTTTACTGTGTTACTCCACAGTGTTTTTCTAGTGGGATGTCTGCATTGCACGAGGCAAACGGCTGTTACATAAAATCAAAACTTATTATTGCATTGTAAAGAAAATAGTCCGGTAAGCCTAATTTCAGACATAAATCACCTACTGTTAGTGATATCTAGAGATACTAAATCAAAAGTAACTTGGACAACAAGTACAAATTCCACGTTATGTCCTGCATGACTGACAACAAGTACGCCTATTAATTTGAAAACAGGCTGAAAATGGTGTCGGAATACTATTCTACACAAACACAAGCGTTTTAAGTGTGCTGAGGTGGGTTGTACCCAGTCTCAGTGTTTACAGTCTGGCACTGCTTCCATAGAGATAAAATCGGATGCTATAATTTGCCTTGACAACAAGCTTCGCCACTGATGAAGTGCCCCATGTGTCCACCTGAGTGCCAAGATTATTTATTCAACTGATCAAGACATCTTGATTTTACAATAATGTGTGATTTGTTGGATTGAATGCTTATATAAATAGATTCATTAGGACATGATTTTTATTGGACTGACTGATTATAACAATTAAAATGAAAAAAACTGCTTCAGCTGGTAATTTTAAAAGATGTGGGGCTGTTTTGTAGGTCAAAACAAATTGGGGTGCTGCAGTCTAGTAGACTGTGAGCCATTTCCTGGGAACAGTAGTGACACTATCCAGAATCTAAACACACCCTGTTGAAAGAAATCTCACCATATAACGTATTACCTTGATGACTGTGTGCCAGCAGCACTGTACCATGGTGATAAAGCCAAACACTCACACAGGCACATTCTCAGGGAACCTGTAAATGGAGCATTGCAAAGATGAGGATAGGGATGTTGTGACCTCATTACAGTCTCCCCCTAGGCCTCTTCCCCTGTCCCTTTTTCATCCTACATGCTGGTACAACAGCCTAATTAGTTTTGCCCTACTTTGATTAAATCAGAGAAACATCCGTACCCCAGTATTAATCAGACGCTCTATCGTTCCTGTTCATCGCATGCAGTTGTTTCATTGGAAACTCTCCACACAAAAGCCAGTATTCTTTCTTCAGTCAATGTGAAATACAAACAATTTCAAACAAAGTGTTTGTACAGCAGGTTTATTTGGCTATAGCCTCTCCTGTCCTGTTAGACAAAACCCTGCAGGCATAATTCTGTTAATGTTGGGTTGAAGAGTCGTCCCTTGGGCCAAATCAGCTCAATGGCATCTGTCCCCTGATTGCCATTGTTAATCCAATGGCTATTTTAAGACACGTTTGCTGAGTGCAGATCAGTGTCCAAGCATTAGCTGTGATCGTGAGTGCTAACAGGCCAATCCTGAGTGATCTGAACTACAGTGTGGCAGGTCTGGATAGGCAGGGCCCCTAAGTTTGTAGAATACAGGGTGACTCAGGGCTGAAACATCCACCCAAGCCTTTTAGGTTGGTGACTTTCAGGGTGACTCCTTTTGAAGTTATGTGGCATTCACTTGATGCCAGTTTTTCTCTGGTATTACTCAAAGTATTGGAAGATGGAGTGTAAAGGACACGTAGGATGCTTGCTAGGTTTAGATAAGAACTTTTAGACCTCAATTTTAAAACATGATGTAGCATTATTTTACTAAATCTGTGCCAACAAAATAGGTTATTGTTTTCCTGGTTTGGAACTTCTATAATTACTATGGCAGAACTACAACATTTAGCTTACCCATCAAACATGGTGAAGTGAGTGGAGGCGAGAAAGATGCCACTAAATGTTCCTTTGGAATGCATTATAATATGTAGAAGCTACACAAAATGTCTAAATTACATGTACAGGCATGGAAGTAGGGCTGAAGTAATAATGGAATAGCCAGGATGGTTTACCAGAAACATGACATTTGCCGTTTAATCAAAAGCATGACCATTTGAAAGTTGTCAGGAGCAGATTCATACAAACTATGTTTGTGATTTATGAAAATCAGTTCAGTACAAACCCAATCTATGGGGAGCTATAAAGCTAATTCTGACTGTGGCTTTGGGTGGTTATAAATTGCAGGAGTGTGACAGCCACTCGTGTTTGACGAGACAATGATTATGTCCTTGAAAGCTATCTCGATGTGTTTTTTTTTAAGACAGTTTAATGAGGTTGGCTTTTCTCTAATTGGAGCTATCTTGTTTTGAATCAAGCAGTCACAGTTCATTTACAGAGATTCTCAGATGCTACTTTTTCTGCCATTTATAAAAGAGAACATAGTTAGGAGTTCATCCAAGGCTTATTTTTTCAACCTGAGAAACGTATGTACATATGTATGTACGTACATAGAGGAAACAGTCAACATGCATACAACTATTATGTCACAATAAGAAATATATAACCCAGGATATATTTATTTATATTTTTCAATTTGAGTTTCATATATGAGATGAAATTAGTTTGTGTAAGTAATTGGATAATTAGTGTCCCCTTATTATTACTTTAGTTTTTTTTTTTTTAAAGATTATTTTTTTGGGCTTTTTCCGCCTTTATTTTGATAGGACAGCTAGGTGAGAAAGGGGAGAGAGAGGGGGAAGACATGCAGGAAATTGTCACATGTCGGACTCAAACCCTGGACCTCTGCGTCGAGGCATAAACCTCTCAGTATATGTGCGCCTGCTTTACCCACTGAGACAACCTGGCCACACTTTAGGGGTTATTTATAAGTGACAGATACACTAATGTGTAGCTTGACAACATCCTTGTAAAATCAATGTTCCCTGATAGTTTGATCACACACAAACAAAACAAAATCTTTTATTGACTGCGCTAATAGGTAGGCTCCATTCACTCAGCTACTTCCATCATTGATAATCCTGTGAGATGTTTTTAAAGTGCAAGTTTACCATTGGAACAAAAAGAATAAGAAAACAATCCAGTAAAATGTGTTGTTTCTGCCCTGGTGTGATAACTGTAGACTCAACAATGGATAAAAAACGTTTTTTTGGCACCAAACTGGGACACAACATCCTCACAGTAATCATGACAGACTATTATAGTTATAGAGAAAGGCATCAGGACATTGACTGACACTCCCAAAAATATCTATTGATGACGGCTACAATGATTCAACATTATGCCAGGTATACCTCATAAATACCGTTTATGGACAGCTGTGATGCAGGGTGTTTTATCCTAGAAGTGTTCAGTTGTCTAGCATATTTGCTAGCATATTGTGCAGTTGTGTTGTATATGTAAATGCAAATATTGGAATGGAACTCAGCATTGGCAGATATTAGAGTGGGAAACCGAATACTGGTTTGGGGATCTCCCCGCTGTCCAACCTACACAGACTCTACACCTACAACAGCTTGCTAAACAATTTCAGACCTCTCCATCAATCTCCATAGTAGTTCACCTTATTTGCACACTGCCACAGACTGATCAGTAGTCCTGAAACGGAATATGCAAATAATAGATTTATCTATGCAAAAGGCCTGTATCAAGAGATGAGTGCAGTATATAACTTTCCATTTCCGCTATCATAGCCTTTCGAAAATATGTCTTAGTCATGCAATTAACAATCTGTAATCAAGAACTCAAAAAAATCATTTGTTTCCACAGTTTGTTATTCTTACTTGCTCCTTATCGTTTACCAAAAATGCATTTCAATTGTATTTTGATTCCTTTCTGCTTTTGCTGCTTGGTTATTTTATGTGTTTGAGGTTACTAGGTAAAACTGAATAGTTTTGGGGTTAGGGGCAGCACCCTAACTTTTCACCAATTAGGAATCTAATCCTAGATTCAGTGTGTTTTATGGTCAGTGACATAATTGCAGCCTTAGTCTTCTGTTCTGTTGATGTGGTGAGCTTTCATTTAAAATCATTCATAAACAAATAAATAGTCACTTTTCACACTTTATGAGGGCTACATTTGAACAAAGCAGTGTCCTAAAACCCTGACATTTGGTTATTTTGCTACTATTCTTCTTCTAACTCATAAGTCAAATATATTTTCCACATCTGAGAAGAAAATTGCTGTTAACACAAGCACCTCAGGAAATTGGAAACTGCAGTTGTAAATTGGCTGTATTGACCATCCTTACTTCTGCTCCGTAATTAATGACTCTTAATTAAACCCCTAACGCTGCCTATTGGTTAGATGTTATTGGGATGATGGATTGCAGGCTTCTGTCTTACCTTTAACTGTGTTCTGTGATTAAGCTAAACGTTGTGTCATTCATTTGGGGTTTGTCTCTTTTGTTTTACCTTTAAGACAGGAAGGGTACAGAAGAACATGACCCAGCTTGTCAAGAATCCCCTTTTAACATGCCCCCTCCTCAGTACTAAAGTCAGCAGCACAGAAAGCGTGGGGGAATTGTTTTGAGTGTAGCGTGACAGAACATTATCTTATATATTATCTCTCTTTCTGAACAGAGTTGCCTGAGCTTCAATGTGTCATAAAGTGCTCTTCCAAATAAGGGAACAAAAGAGGAAAAGAAACGCAGTGTCATATTCATATGAAAAGGAAAAGTCAGCAAATTCAATTGTGCCAACGGGAGTTATGATTTTGAAAGTAGTCATGCAATATGTAAAATAGCTACATTAAGAAGGACTCTGTAAATCTCATTTGATGTATTTCATAGTATGTCTCATTGCTCAGAAGAAGAGCATCTCCTTTTTCCGGCCTGTGACCCTGTGTCCTTCGACTGGCCTCTATTTATTTAACAACATGGGTGCCCTGTGATTTAAAGCTAGGCGGAAGTTTAGAGATCATGGCCAAGCTTTTTAAGCACATATGGAGAGCATTCGTGGAATCCAACATGCAGGAACAATATGTTTAGTTTATTACCCTCCAAGATTTGTTTGGATGACCTCAGACTCAACCAGAGGAACGTATCAGTTATTACCCAGAAGTTAACACGTTCCATATCCTGTATTTGCTTAATATCTTTTCCTTATTTGTCTCTTGTGCATCTTTCTCCAGGACCAATATGACATCATTGAGAAGCACACACAGTCTGGCCTGGAGCTGGTGGAGAAGTATGTGAAATTTGTGAAGGAGAGGACAGAGATTGAGCAAAACTATGCCAAACAACTGAGGTAGGCCTTGCTTTTGTCGTTGTTCTCCCGTGCTGCCTGCCTGAAATGCTTTTGTGCGCGAGTGTGTTGCTCAAAGCAGATGGGTTAGCGTGTGTTTGCATGGGTGCATGTCAAAAGGCTGTTTATAAAATGTTTGTGGGGTCTTATGACTACTTTGGGACAGAATCTAACTTGTCTCTAAAACACAGGCCTCATTCTCCAGCTGCAGTGTGTGCTCTCTCTCTCCTTCTTTCTCTCTTCATCCACGGTGCTCCCTCTCCCAATTGTATCCCAGTCTGCCAGGCCCACATCTGTTGTAGTGCTGAGCTTTGCCGGAGAGGAGAGGAAGTGGGAGCAGACTGGCACATGACAGACCCGATGTGGTCAGAGAGAAAGAGAGAGTGAAAGAAGGAAGAAAAGCTTTTTTAATGTGTTCATAGAAGACTGCTGTTTTTAATACTATTGTATAAAACCTGTGGTTATAAGAATAGTTTAATTTAGTGAGCTTTCTTCTTATCCATCTTTTCCCATTGATAATGTGCTAAGTATTTGTCTACCAATTTATTTGATGCCCTTTAACTGTCCACAGGAACCTTTCAAAGAAATATAACCTGAAACGAATCGGCAAAGATGAACCGGAGTGCAGGTGAGCCATTGCAAAGCATATCTTCAAAGAAAACTTATAGATGATTGAAGATTTTTGAGATTCAGTTTTTACTTTTTCTTTAAAGGTCCCATATTATGCTTATTTTCAGGTTCATACTTGTAATTTGTTCAAAATACACATTTTCTCATAATGTCTGTCTGAATATACCTGCATTCAGGTTCTGCCTGAAACGTTCCGTTTTAGTGACGGTCTCTTTAAGCCCCTCCCGAAAAAGCCCAGTCTCCTCTGATTGGTCAGCGTTTCCTGGTCTACGGCATCTGCGCTCTTGGAGTCTCTGCTGTCTCTGTCATTGCAGCCGGGGAATGGCTGTAATTGTACTGTAGCTGCACTTTAACTATATAAATATGTATATTTGTGACATCATACGGAAGTCCTGATGCCTCGTTTAAAGGCACAGTTTCTGAAACTGAATCGGCTTTATTAATGTGGATTGACTTTATAATAAAAAAAGACAGAAATTGCATTCAGATAAGTTCATCAAAGAAACTCGGGTGTAATAAATTCCTTTCTATCAATTAAATTCTACTTAAAAAAAAAAAAAAAAAAAAAAAAAAAAAAAAAAAAA
This sequence comes from Perca fluviatilis, assembly GCF_010015445.1. Lineage (NCBI taxonomy): Eukaryota > Metazoa > Chordata > Actinopteri > Perciformes > Percidae > Perca > Perca fluviatilis. The sequence goes on along the minus strand of NC_053126.1, from coordinate 16,608,939 downwards.
AAAAAAAAAAAAAAAAAAAAAAAAAAAAAAAAAAAAAATCCTCTTAAATGGTAGGTTGTCCAGTTACCAGTCCTTTTTGGAAATCCTGAATGAGATGAACGACTATGCGGGGCAGAGAGAGCTAATTGCAGAGAACATGATGATGAACATTTGCATCGATCTCACCAAGTACCTGCAAGAGCTCAAGCAGGAGCGAAAGATGGTGAGTGGACCAGGAGTGCATTGTGTTAGGCTGGTTGAAGTCTATCTTTGCAGCCGCGAGTTAGGCATATTATCACAGGTAAAATAATGTGTGTTTAAGACTAAACCTTTAGCTTTAAACACACTGCATTCAAGCTCCTTTTTAAGGCAACCTGTTGACATTTTCCCACAGCCTTGTTGTCCACCCTCTAATACAACTTCTGTAGCTTTTCAACTGTGTTGTAGTGGGGGTTTTGGGTCATTTTTGATACAGTGATTGAGTCCCATTGAGTTTATTAGGGTTGCTAATAACAATTATTTTTGTTATTGTTTAAACTACCAACTATTATATTTATATATATATATATATATATATATATATATATATATATATATATATATATATATATATATATATATATATATATATATAGCAATAACAATCAAAGTTTTGCATTTTTGCTTTAAAAAAGGCTCAATTGACTAGTCCGTTATCACAATAGTTGCGGATGAAGTTTCTATCGATCGATCGATTGACTAATAGTTCAGCAGCTCTACTGTAAAGTGCATTTACTACTATGTGTGCCTGCAGCACTATATTCAACAGCAGCCTGAGAACATGCCAAATTAGTCTTTTTTTTTTTCTTTAATTGGAGTCCACAGCACACACTGCTGAGGAGAAGTGTACAGGGTGGGAGGAGAATAGAGGGAGATTTAAAGGAGGATAGGAGATGTGGAGATCTCACTGTTGTGGCAGGAAGGAAGCCTTACTTAATGTCTCCGGCGGGGAGGTAGGGTCCGAGTGGTGGTGTGCCATTTCTCTATGAGGAATGCATTTGCTCTGTCCCATTGGATTGCAGAACACTGCAGCCGTGGACAGGCTCCCCCTGCAGAGGTGTCTCAAAAAGACACACACTGGTATTTTTCTTATCTGTTATGTTGTTTTGCTTTTTGGAGGTCATTGTTTATTCAGTATCTGCCCCTGCACATGGCTGTCTCTCTTTCTGTTATCTGACCCGCCTCCCGTCCTCTCACACGGTCTATTTTTATGAATGTCTGCAGTATCTGATGGAGGCCAAGAAGGCCCAGCAGAGTTTGGAGAGCACCTACAAGCAGCTCGACAGTGTAAGTCCAGACTTAAAAAGATTTTCTAAAATACATTTTCCCCGAAGAGGTGTCTATCATTCTTCATCTTTCGTGATTACATTTTTTTATTGTGATAAGCAGAGCTGTTAGATATATTCTTTAAAGTCCCTTTCGTCTTTGTTCATGATAAAAGATAAGAAAAAAAGATCTGTAAGCAAATGGCTGCACGTTTAGTGTGGCTGGTCAGGTGGCTGTATTTGTCTATAGTAAAAGCAGATGGACAGAGTGGTAATCAGTTCCCCATTTTATACTCCAATCCAAGACATATTAAGTTATGATTGGAGATGTTACCTCCCCTATCTGTCTTTTTAGAAAGACAGTGAATAATGCTTTGCTGGAAATAGTAAAACCTCCTAATATTTCAGGCAATGATTTTACTTAGCTGATTGAACTGAACATGGTTTTTCTCTTTTTTTCTCTCTCTGTCTTTTTCTTTCTGCACACCAGAGTAAAAAGCGCTTTGAGAGGGAATGGAGAGAAGCAGAGCGTGCAGCACAGTACGCAGAGAAGACTGATCAAGACATCAATGCTACAAAGGCGGATGTTGAAAAAGTAAAAAAATGGGGGGGAATGCTTCATTTTAAGGACTATTTACCATGATCATAATTAGAATCAGATTCACTTGAACCTGCGCTGTCTGTGTGGTTCCAGGCCAAACAGCAGGCTCATATGAGAGCACACGTAGCGGAGGAGTGTAAGAACGACTACGCTGCTCAGCTTCAGAAGTACAACAAGGAGCAGAACCAGTTCTATTTTAATGATATGCCACTCATTTTCAATGTAAGTGAATTACATATGGCAACATAATTACTGCCCTCAAGGTTTGTTTGAGTTAACATATGGTACAGTAATAACTGGTATTAGTTTTCCAAAAAAGATTTTTTTATGTGCTAAATGAATTGAATGGTATAATGCAATTGCATTAAATAACCACGTTACTAACATTGTGAGACTGAACTGTGATCCTGTTTAGTTATTTTCATTTAACATGCACAATGGCAAATTTGCTTGTAGCCAATTTACGCGGACATTACAATTTTTTGATTTCTGAACAACAAAAGTAAAAGTTGCACTTACAGTATGTTGATTCAAAACTAGAGATGAACTCCTCAGTTTAAACAGTTGATTTTCTTTCACTTTTTCACATGCTAAAGTTTTGTGTTGTTGTATATTATGGGTTGTGTATTATGTATTGTCTCAACCCTAATAATGGCAGTGTCTGAGCAGATGTTGTTTGTGTGTTCACTAGAAAGTGCAGGATCTGGATGAGAGGAGAGTACGGAAGTTGGCGCAAGGCTACATCTTGTTCTCAGACACAGAGAAGCATGTGATGCCTATCATTGGCAAGTGCCTGGAAGGCATGACTAAAGCCGGCACTAATGTTAATGAGAGGAATGTGAGTTGGTCTCAAAAAATGCTGTATGGATTTGAATATGCAGCATAGCTTTATGCAGCCCATGTGTTTAACTGTGCATCTATTTGAAAATAACTCTTGTTTACTCTTATCCATAATTGCATCTGATGTAGGACTCCATGGTTGTAATAGAGCAGAACAAGTCAGGCTTTGAACGTCCTGGAGATGTGGAGTTTGAGGACTACAGTCAGGGCATCAACAGGGCCTCATCTGACAGTAGCCTGGGCACGCCTAAAGGCCCCATGGAACTTCTGGGAAAGAACAGGAGCAAAAACTTTTGGCTTTTCAGCAAAAAGAGTAAGGTAGGACATTCCACATTAGGCTAATTTAGCCTAATGGCATGGCCTCTCACTAGAAGAGATGTGTTTTTTTGCATTGTGGTAATTGTGAAATGAATGCACTGGCAACCTCCTTCATCAGTGATCAACGACAGCAGAGGTGGGCAGTCAGTCAGATTAGTGGGCGACTCCTTGTGTTAGCGCCACAGAGCCAGCAGGAAGGAGCCAGGAAATCCCCTCTGCAGAAGGCCCTCATGATGGACCTGCGGTTGTGGCTACAAGCACACATACACGTTTACACAACCTTCTCATCTCTGAAGCTCAGTATAATAATGCATGAACCTCTTTCATTATATTATACATGAACTCCTACACACCCCAACACTTCTAGAACAGGTCCTTTGCATGACTCTGTCCCTGACTGTGAGTGAATAACCCCCTCCTACACACACACACACACACACACACACACACACACACACACACACACACACACACACACACACACACACACACACACACACACACACACACACACACACACACACACACACACACACACCCTCCCTCCTTCTGCACTGTGGTTTCCAATAGGACAACTGGCAGTGAGCATTCTGCTGTGCTTGTGCTTTCATCAGCACGGGGCCCAAACAACATTGAATTTTCCTCTACAGGCATCCACAAACACACTGCTTCTATTATACTGCCCAGAACCTAGCATTATGTCTCTCATCACAATAAAATCTGTGTACCAACAATTGGGATGACACCAGGTTTGCCGGGTCAGATCAGGTCCAACCACACATTAGGATAGATGTCAACGTTGACGTTTTAGTATTTGGTCTTTAGAATCTATTTGGATCAAGAGGGCCTCACTACCATTGCCAACCAAGGATTTTATCTCAAAGGAGCACTCTTGCTGAGGTCCAAAATTGAACTGGTGATATGAGTAGCTGACCACTAACCAGCTCACGGCCACCCCTCCTCCTGCCTCAGCACTAAATGATCCCTTCTTTCTTCCCCGCAGTGTTTGCTTGTTCAGCGTCTCACTCCTCTCTGCATGTCTTACTGGCTGTGCTCTGCTGTGCACTCTTCCTGTTCTGTGTATGTGTGTGGCACACTGCTCTGTGTCATCAGTCATGCTCTCCCGATTAGGCCTGTAGAGCAGTATGAATAGGAGGCTGACTATATTGGCTCGAGTGAGCTTTTGGCTCCTAAACATTACCACTCTTAGCTGCTCTCCTCTACTTAGATTCCCATAACTTTCAAGAAAAGTAGCACATACCCAGTAGATGTTCACATAATGATAGTGCTGTACTTCCAGCTCTCAGTATTTACACGAGGGACCTGTTGAAGGGCTGTTTTAGACATTCACTATTGAAGACTAGAAGACATCAGTCTCCTGTGTAATTTAGCTAATAGATCCTACCCCCCCTTTCCGCTGAGACCAACAGCTGACACTGAGAGGTTTTGCTGTGGTTTACTCCAGCATGTTTTCAAGTTAACCTCTTTCTGAGAGTTCATACAGTGCATTCATCAAGCCCCCAAAAATATATATGCACAAATGACACTGTGGTAATCAAGCAGGCTGTTTTTAACAACTGCACTGATATATGAATTGATATTTTCTATATTTCATAGGTCAGACTCAAAGGATAGCACAGGTTGAACTTGCACTTTTGCATTGAATCCGATTGTTGATAATTAAAGAATGTTTTTTCTTTTAAAATGGGTCTTAGTTTTGGTCATTATACCTGATTATTCATGAAAAATGTTCCATTGACTGCACAGGAAGGCTGCGACCAAACTAAACAGATTGGTAAACTCTGAAAACTGTTCTAAAGAAAATCAATTCAAATTCTTATTATATACTAGCACATTAGAGCATAGCAAACACTTGAAATAATAAGCAGTCGGTATTTAGATAAGCCCAGTTTACCCATTTGGGGAGTAAAAATCCCAGTAATGAAAATGTACACAAACAATTTGGGTAATACTTAAAATTTTCATCTTCATTTTGACTTTTTCACTAGTTTATATAATTGGGGTGTGATGTGAGGCCTTATTAACTTAGTTGTAAAGTTGTGTGTTTGCCGTGTACCCTTATCTGTACAATGAGGCTGGGGAGTAAATTATAATAGCCTATCATGGGTAAAACTATGAAAATAAGAGCCAGGCTGTCAAAGATAACATTTAGCAATTCTAACTTGGTTTAGTCTAGTTGACCTGCCCCAGTTCTTCACTGAGGCTCACCATACCCTTCAACCTGGCTTGAGTTTGACTGCAGGTGTCGGGCTGCTGTGGCTCTGGTGTAGGCGCTGTGGTTGGTCGCTCGCTGTCCAAATTTTGGATTTGGTTTGTGTTTTATGTTTGTGATGATGTGAGCCAAAGAGACAAATGTGTGTTTGTGCTCTCATGCTCTCTGGGCTTGTGTGCTCGGTTTGCTCCAGTGTTGTCTCCCTGGCTTTGTGGTGTGCTTTAAGGTGTTGATGTTGTCTTTTTCTTTCCCTTGTCACATTGTTGTTTTTGTCTTTCCACTTTTTCTATCCCCCTCCCCTCCTCCCCCATCCTGTATGCTGCCTGCATACCTCATGCTCGGGTACTGGTACTTTGGTCTCGCCTCACCCCAGCTCTCTCCCTCCACGCTTCCACCTTTTTCCACACCCCCCGCCCCCTCGCCCGCTAACGGACCCCCTTCCCCCAAGTTTGGCCGGGACCCCCTGTCGTACTGTTTGAAGGAGATCAATAAGACAGTCAAACCCAGAATCTCTTCCTTCCGGACACTCAGGAGATCGGTGAGTCACCAGAGGAGAAGGTTTGGGTGCCAGGAGACCTCCACTCATCAGGGCTCGCACATCAACCTGTGTTCCTGCGTTTGGAAGAAAGACTGAAATCCTTAGATGAATAAGACTATTTACATTTTCAAGACTTAAACATATGACATATCTTACATCTCACAATGGCTCTTTTGCTTTTCTTAATAGTTATACATGTTATAAAGATGTAAAAACATATTTTCAGTGTGGAAAGCAAGAACCATTTTTAAAGATATTTTAAGATTTGTCGATACACATACTGTTTCTTTTTCCCTCAGAAGTTTACTCCAGAGAGGATCACGGTAATATAGACAACAAAGCTGGTGTGGGGGTCTCGGTTGTGTGAAGCATACAAATGGCCACCTTTCCATTACAAGAGCTCATCTCATTATAATAAAGAAATACGTTTCTTTGTTTAAAAGACTGAACATGCAGCACTCGTGATCATGTTATGTGGCAAAAGGCTAGTCCTCATGAGATTGTGTTGAAGAGGTGGCCACCTGGTGGTGTAAGGGAGGGATGCTTGGTAGCACAAGAGGAAACCAATTTCTAAATAGCCTAAATTGTCTCTGCACTTTCTTGGGTCACCTTTTCCATCCAAGATTGTTTTTATTTCTTGAACTTGTAGTTTAAAAACATCTGCCAATATAAAGTTATGAAGGTGTAGTGTGCTACATCATATTTGTTGGTTTTGGGTTCAGCTCACTGTTGTACATGAGTTGGCTTTACATTAATAAGCGCATGTGTAACTAGGAGATTTTAAACTGTTATTTCAGTTAAACGTTGCACCTTGAGCTGGACTCAAACCACAGGCTTCGAGTTCCTCCTGAGTTGTCTTGTGGTTACTGGGTACTGTTGATGTTAAATTAGAGTTCCGAGTTCCGAAGTTCAGTGTTAACACGCCCCTTCCTGTGAATTCTTGCAGCCTACGGTGACAGAGGACTTCACCCATCTTCCTCCAGAGCAGCGCAGGAAGAGGTTACAACAGAAACTAGAGGAAATTTGCAAAGAGCTGCAAAAGGAAGTAGATCAGAGGTGTGTGCGCTTGTGTGTGTGTATGTGGGTATCCTTCTGCGTATTAATAACCATCACAGTTGGAACTCCTCTAGGTGGGAGTGTGAATATTATATTCATGCAGGGCACATCAGTTTGAATTGTTTACTCAGCCCTGAGCTCTGCAGGGAACCAGTCTCTACTGAAAGTCATCCCCCCCCATTCCTCCTTTGTTTCTCTCTCTCTCCTCTCTTCAGTGAGGCCTTGGGGAAAATGAAAGATGTTTATGAGAAAAATCCTCAAATGGGAGACCCTGCTAGTCTGGCATCCCAAATCAGCCAGACGTCCCAGAGTATAGAGCGGCTCAGAGGAGAGCTCAACAAGTATGAGGTAATCCGGATCTCTGTTGTTTATTCATATTATGAGGTCATCATTTATTATTATAAGGTGAGCCCATTGAGGCATTTTGTGTGAAATTGGGCTTTACAAATGAACCCCGACTTAATATATTTACCATTTAAATGCATCACAATAACTTTGACTCTCTTGTTTAGACTTGGCTGGCTGAGGCAGGAGGACGGGGGGACACGCTGCGCTATAAAAGTCACACATTCAACAACAACGGAGCTCACGATGTACTCAGGTAATACTAAATTCTGCTAATAGACAGTGTGTTTGGCACAATGGTGTGTTGTCTGCTCTGCACAGTGAAACCTGTTTTTCTCTACAGCCCTGATGGCGCTCACTCCGATGAAAGCACTCCTGATCCCTCTCAGGCCATCTACGCTGAGTTTGATGATGACTTTGAGGACGAGGAACTAACTGCTCCTATTGGGAAATGCACAGCCATGTACAGCTTCCCTGGTATGTTGCAGGCTGTATTATTTACTACTATTTGTGAATTGATGGTTGTTATCCAAGTGTTCACTATTTCTGTGACTATTACTGAGCTACATGTACATTTGCAGATCAGGGGGGTATTATATGGCAGTTACAAATTATTGTACACATTTTTGTCATTTGTGGATGCACATATTTTTAGCAAAATTATAGCATGTTGCCTTCTGATCAGCAAATACTACATGTTGTTCTGGCAATATTATAAAAATTTAGCAAACAGGGAGGAAAATATTTCTGGAATCGACAAAAGGAGTGAGGTCACAACCATAGCATCAGTCAAAGTTTTTTTTCTTTCTATGGTCTTGTGTAGTCTTGTATGCATAAACTGCTTCAGGGATATTTGCTACCATCTAGTTTGTCTCTTTCAGGGGCCAGTGAAGGGACCATCTCTATGCAGGAGGGGGAGGTGCTGGCTGTGGTAGAGGAGGACAAAGGGGACGGCTGGACCCGTGTCCGTAGGAACAATGGGGATGAAGGCTACATACCTACATCTTATGTCACCATCAGCATAAACAAATGACAGACATATGAGGAACAAGAGAAGAAGAAATGGTTACTTCACCACACTGTATGCAGTTCTTCCCATGGGACCAATCATAAAGAAGCCACAGCACTATGGGCGGGACCCCTGGTGTATGCAGAAGGGGATCCAAATAAGGTGCTTTGATTTCTTGAGAGAGGCGCCCCAAATGGGCAGAGGAATGCTGTTGACAGTATGTTCCTCACGGCTAACATTACATTATTGTAATCCCAGTTACCTAGGCCACCTAAACCGCAAGGTGATCACGTTTTGATATCATGTCACAATATTATTTTGGTTAAAAAATAATGCATGGACCTTAGGCACAATCGCGGTACGAGCGCTCGCCTCGTTCCACAGCCTAATAAGGCATTAGCTTTTGAATGTGAGAGGAAGAAGTAGAGAAAAAGGAGTAAGATGAGTGCTGCTGCCATCTTTACACTGAGTGTTAATACCAGTAAAACCTAGGAGGAAGTTACTTTACCAGTTTACCTTTTTCAGTTCAAAAATGACCTTCGGTTCTCATTTGTCTCACGCGTGTCACTTTCTAGCTTTACTAGCACTTGCGAAGATGTATGGCACCGTCACTTTGCTCACGGTTGGACTTAACATCTTGAGTGTCCCCAGAGGATGAGTGAGCTTTGGGGGAGAATGCTTCACTTTCAGTTTTCAGCAATTTGTGAGACCAAAACGTGTAGACAGCTCTCCCATCACGGTAAATCACATGCACACAACAGTACAAACACTTTAATGTTCAGACAATCACACAGCCATAGCATCATTTAAGTCCATTTCCAATATATATAACTAACAAGGTCATAGCTGATTCTAACAGTTACAACCTACAATTTGTTACTAAACATAATTTATTACAAATGTGTATGTTCTATGAATAAAATGTTTAAGTTTGAAAGAAGCTGTACTTTGTATTAAGGATGTTCTCACATTGTTCTTTCCCCCCTTGCACACATAGTGGTCAGTCTGTAGCCACAAAAGGGAGTAAATAATGGAAACATAAAATGTGCCACATTAAGACTATTGTATTTATGTAATAAATAATATATATTTTAGCTATCACAACACCACTATTGTCTTATTAGCATTTTGTAACCATTAAAATACAGATTTGTTACATTGTGAGACAAAACTAAAAAGTCTCTAATTATGTTGCTAATAATGTTTTGTTTGGATTTACTTCACATCTTCTCAAGTCGATCCACGTCCTGTTTTTACGTTGTTACAAAGCCAGCAAGTAGCAGCAACTGCTCATGTGTCTTTGGTGCCTCTCTGGTTAAAAGCCTTGTGTATATACCATTTTTGCATATCAGGCATTTTGTTTTCTTAAGAAATGTAAAGCACATTTCAAAGTTAGAAGTGGTTATGTCATTTCTGGACTTGGAAAATAAATTTTTGAAAAAAATATGGTGCCAATCGGTCCTGTAAAATGTGTACAATTTCTTGATTGATTTTTTTCGACCTTTAAAGTACTGACACCCATTTTTAGAGTTTGTCCCCGAGAACAACTCAATCAATACATTTTCTGCTCCCCAGGACAGTTTAGTCAATACTTGTGAACATACAACGCTTTTAACTTGTGGATCCATATAGTATGAAATGAATGAGGAAGTGGGTGGATGGAAGATTTGAGTGTGATAAAGCATGAATTTCATATTCCAAATCTTTATTTTCCAAATCATCTCTCTCTGACATCAGTTGTATGATGGAGTTATTTCTAGTTTTGTTACACAATTGTGCAAGTTCACAAACTCTGACTGAGCTGTTGTGTCTCAGAAATAGCTTGAATTCTAAAAGGCTTTTCCTCAATGACTTGGATACAGTTTTAGATGTAAACACTCAGGAAAGCACAATGTTGTAGCTCTTATCACAAGACCATCCATCCACACCCACCCATCCTTCTACAATATACAGTAACATTTTATTTACACTTGCTGTTTAATGGCAAGAATGGCGATGATTTTGACAGTTTATAGGACCAGCCAATATACCAAACTTTTCTCACAGCTCAGCACATGTTGCAGCTGAATTTTGAAATATCACCAGTGAGCTGGGTGCTACTGGGCACCATAAGAAGAGGAAGCTGGGTGCCTGGGTAGTTCACCTGCAGGTAGAGCGCATGGCCATATATAGCGGTTTACTACTCGACGCAGCGGCCGTAGCCCTTTGCTAGATATCGTTCCCCTCTCTCTCCCCGTTAATATCTCAGCTGTCCTATACAAATAAAGGCCTGAAATGCCCTCAAAATAATCTGCACACGTAATAACTCTTTTAATCAATCAGTGTATTTGTCCATAAGGTTTAAAAGGCATTGCAGTAATGAGTGCGTCGCTTCCTTTTCTTAAGCCTGCCATTGTTTCAGGGGAGAAAGGAAGTGATTATATTGCCTCCAATAGCTAAAGACATAATTCCAGTACCTTTATTTAATAATAAAAAAAAATAATTGCTACGCCTGTGACCATCAACTGATCAGAGTAGATGCAGGTCATTCTCAGTAGGTGGCACTGTTGCATCAACTCTTAGTGAAGTGGCATAGAGCCACTCTCCTCTCTGCATAATTATGTTTTCAATATAGGCCATGCATTTGCATACCTGATTTAATTGCACTGTCTTCAAAAACCATACTGTTTATAATGATTAATTTAATAACCCCAAATTGGCATGTGCCCCACTTTCCTAGTCACCTTATTCACAACAGCAGACAAGTGAAGTGAAAGACAATGAAAGTGAACTTGGTCATCAAACACAAGGTTTAAACTGAATTATTCTGTCTTACTTCCAATGGAAATGAAAAGTCACTGGGGAGAAATGATGGAGCTCTGCTCTAAGGGAGCATCCTGCGGTGGCATGCTGTGGCATTGGTCATCATTTGTATGCAAAGCCTTTAGTCTTAAGATGAGTTAAAGGTCAGCGTTTCTATAAGACCACTGGACCCAGCCAACATCCTGCGCCTGCCTACAGCTGGGAGACAACACTGCATCCTGGCACCTCAGACTGGGGGAGGGTGCATTAAAGGAGAAATCCACACTGAAAAGCATATAATAGAGAATAAAACAGCTGCTGTAGTGCCTGTGTTGGGTATACTTTAATCATGTTGCACTATTGGCCACACCCCAATCAGCTGCAACAATACCCGCTTCGGCATCATGACTGGGGTGTGGACAGAAAAGCAACATGCTGTTCAACAGCAGTTTTCTGCCCTTTGTGAGTCATTAAAGATTTACCCTTTGAAAACAGAGATGCAACACAGTTTACCATACCTGTTAGCAACGTCTATTGTCTCTCACCTGACGGCAGGAATTAGACTGGAGCTGCTCCTGGGGTTTGGGACATACACCTTGCAGAAAGGTCTGGGAAGATGCATTGGCAAGAGGATGTAGGTACCATACTGTAGTTCAATCAGGAGAGACTTCATTTAAGAGTGAAATAAGTTTTTATAAACATGGTGCATAATAGGTTGATATGTTAGAGTCTTTGGCAATTAGACTCCATCGCAATGTTAAATTCTAAGGGGTATATATAGGAATATCTCCCCGATGGAGTCTAAACAGTGGTGGAGGTGATGAAGGGATAAAGGAAGCCTAACGATCTGGATGGATGTGATGTGAAGCGGCTTCTGATGGAGGAACCCTGGGTGCTGGGAATCATGAGAACTTGAGGTGAATGGGATGGAGGAGGGTTGCATCGATGTTGCCTGAAATGACAACTGACAGCAGCAAAGAGTAGAATGGATTTTAAGTTTGAATGCAGCAACGCAACAACGCACTCACAGAGATTGTGGCAAAATCTGGTTGGTTTAACTGAAAGAGTAAACGCCCACATTCAGCTAATGACAATGCAGCTGATTAGGTTGGGAGAGAGAGAAATGTAAAGCATCTTCCCGAACTTACGCTGAGCTTCATTTGTACAAGATGACATAAAATCTATTACTGTATCTCATATCTTTTCTCCACCTCTTACATGGGATTATGATGTTTATTATGGTGTATAGTGTCTCTCTATATAATCTTTGTTTCACGAATCTTTTTGACTAGTCAATGTAAGCATTTTGCTTTCTTCTAATGTGTACGAAAAAGATAGACTGCACATTAACATGTGCACTTTGTGTGAATTAGCATGTATACTCTATATGATTTATTATGCCAGTGGGATGAAATAATCCACTTTACTTTTTAATCAAAAAGAGTCAAAATGAATAACCATCTCAAACAGTAATGGCGTGTTTTTATTTTTTTTAAATAAAACAATTAACAATTAAAACATTTTCTCTAACCTTGTATAAAAATGCTACATAACGTACAACTGCTGAGAGGTTGAGCATGATTTCACTATCGAAATACGAGGCTGAAATATCTGACTCTAACATGAGAGGATGTGGTAATGTTATGTGGTTGCTGGAGTATTAACTGTGCCTTTGAAATGCCTCCAGCACCAAACCTTGATTTTGGATGTCAGAGGTTGTTGTTGTGCATGTGGTGGTTAAGTATTTGTGTTTATTTTTGTGGAACCAAAGATCGTATAAAGCTAACCGTGCTCACCTTCCACTTCACTGACCTAATTTCAAGGCTCTTCAAGTTGTTATGACTGATCTACTAATAAGCAACAACCTGATGATCATTAGCATTCCTTTTAGGTTAGTTGAATATTATGGTAATATTGGCATACAAGCTGTACTGTAAACAATTGTCTTCTGGCAAGACTTCAGAATCTGTATTCTGTGTCAGTTTCCATAAGAGTGTAAGTGATGCATTATACCTCTTTTATTATGGTGGGTGCTGCTGTTACAAAATAAGTGATTATTTCTCTGCCTACTGCACCACAGGCGATTAAAGATTAAAGAGCTTGATCTTCCAGCGGTTGCTGCAGGAAAAAAGACAGTGATGGAACGAAACCTGTAAAGGTTTCAGCAGCTCTGTGTGGTCTAATAAAATCTCACCATACCATTAAGCTATTCAAAAAGACAATTTACAAGATAGGACAATCACTTAATGTGGAATATTTCAGTTTCAGAGTTAGTCAACTGCTTTATGATACGTAGAAAGAAAGTGAAGAATAAACAACCCACTTTTGCGACTGCTTTGTGAAGAATTTTAATGTAACTTTATTGTAAATTTATAAATAAAAGTCCCTCAGATAATCACTGCCTCATGTTCTTTCCTGTGGCACAGCTTGAGGCCAATTTTGAGTCTGTTTACTACTTCTGTCTTCCCACAGCCATTCGGCTCTAGCGTGTTCCTGCCACATTGGTGGCATTCTGCATAATGTGAATCCAAAGAGTCTGTGATAAGCTCCACCAATCAAACATGTTTTGATACCACCATCAAGCCTGTGTTGATCTCTAATGGAGCCGGGAGTAATGCAACACTGTCAGCTTCATCACTCAGAGTAAATCCTGTAAAACCACTTTATAATGATCAATATTAAGTCAAGTAATATTGAGTCATCCGATTCTCAAACTGAAACTACATAAAACTCCCAACAAAGGTGATTTGATCTCATTTTGACAATTACATTTTCATCAGTGGGATGCAGGCCTTTACAGCAACAAGCCCCTGCTTGGTTGATATTTGGTTTCACAGGAAAAAAACAGGCAGATGTGAAATTTGATAAATGCCTTCTGATGACTTTTGTCAAACTTGCAAACAAATGGAAATGCACCAGTTTTCATTTTCAAATCATTGTATTCAGAGTTAATATTTGGAACCTGGAATATATTTGTTATTGATTTTAGATTTTTTTTATAGTAGATTAATAAAGCCCCCTTAAATGTTGATAGAGGTGTACACAAATGTGGTCTCATGATGACAGATGATCTATATAAGGAATGTGTTCTGCTTTAAGTTCAGATGTTCTGTAACTTGTTAGAAATTAGCCACTCTGTGTTAAAAATATGACTTTTCACATTGAAGCATCGAAGAATACAACATTTAATTTATAGTTGATAAGACCAGATGCCTTGTTAACCAAATGAGCAGAACTCAAAACAGACATAATTCAGACATAATCTTCTTCCGGAGCACTACATAATATTCAACATCAGAAAAGTAAAGATTTTAAGATTTTAAGATTTTACTTGCAGGACACACAGAAATGGTCATCTTATTTTACATATTTGTGTAATGGTGGCAATTCAGTTTAATAGCTCCTCAGTCAAATTGCCAGGCACTTAATGGATAAGTGTACAGAGATCAGATTTTTCATGCAAATTGGAGTAATTAGCTGAGGGAGGCAATTTGGCTGCCAAGACATTTGAATGAAGACTAAAACATGTGTATTATTTCTAAACTGACTGGACCAACGATAGAAAAGTAAGGGGACAGACAAGTTTAAAAGAACAATTATGATAATTTTTAATTTGGTCTTGTTTTGTAATTTTTGTCATGAAAACTTTTGGCATCAGTTTTCTCTGAGTATTGGTCTGTAAATATCACAAGACCAATGCAACTTTAATCCTTACAACAACTAACATATTAACACTCTCAGTATGATGGTAAATATAACTGTCTCTGAGCTTGCCTCCTGTAGTTTGTAAAGCAGACTAAATCAAAGTCTGGAGCAGCAGGCATTTCTGACCCTTGGGATATTGTACAAACATTGTATATGCACATATTGTAGTGTATTTTAGTAATAATCATCTTTGTAGCCCAAGATAAAGGGAGGAAACATTAGAGACAATGTTTCTGTCCTGAATTATTCCCCTTGGGTAGCATGCGTCCAGGCACTGCAGTGCTCCCTAAAAGTTCAAATAATAAAGTGGCTATATATGATTTAGGTTTGGTCAGGGTTATGACTATGGTTAGTGTTTGAGTGTCCCAATCCGGGTAAAGGAGGTGGATTTGTATTCAGAATGAGAGGAAGTTCTGTCTGGGAAGCTCAATTGAGGGCAAGCGAAGCTAATGAGCTCTTTTCACAGGGAGAAAACACAGGCTGCCAAAATGTGTTCTCCGCTCTGTATTCCACAAAGTTTGGACTATGATAAAATGCTTTTGTTGGCTCTGGGAAATTCTGACAGAGATACAAGATCTAACAGTAGATGACTACAGTCAGTTCTGTACGTGATGGGGTCATCATCAAATCTCATTCTCCACAGCACTCTGGATATAGGTCTGGCAATATGAGACTACATCTCATGTGATCTTATTTTCCTTGTTGCTTTACTTTGGGAATTTATATTTTACCTTTCCTTTCTTTCTTACAGCGAGCTGAACATGCCAATTTAGAGGATAAAATATGTTGTTTGGCCTCTAGAAGGACACCAGAAATATTTTTGGGCATTTATTTTTGTAGGGCAGATGGAGACATAAAATGGGAGAGAGAGGGTGAATGACATGCAGCAAAGGTCCGCAGGTCAGAGTCGAATCCACGGCCGCTGCATCGAGGAGTAAACCTCTATATATGGGCACATGCTCTACCAGGTGAGCTACCCAGGCGGCCCAAAGCAGCGTTATCTGATCTGAAGCCATTTCAAGGGCTCCAAATATATTTTATAATGTAATAACACAATGATTTAGGTTTGGTTAGATTTAGGGAAAGATAAGTACTGTTAATAATGTTAAGGTTATGAGTTTGGGTTAAAATGACAACTTCATTAAGGTTAGGGGACCTTTGTCGTCATGGTTACAATAATAAACACGTAGTTAACGTTATGGAAGACCATAAGTCATATCTAAAAACTGAATTTGACTGAATTTTTGTTGACCCATCCATTTACCTTGGTATAGAGAGAGTCCCCCCCCCACTGCTGGACCCCATGGACTCTTATGCTAGAATGTATATACTATACTGCACAGGCGTGAACACACAGACTATTATTTAAACCCTGCTACGACGCAATGTTGTGAATAAATATAAGGTCAAATGCAGAATGGTAAACTATATGGTATGATATGGTACTATGCTTCAGGTGAAATACATACCATTTACTTTACTTAGTTGTATTGTTTGATCCCTCTGAGGTCCAAGCCATTTTTTCCAATCTTTGGGTCGCCTGGTTTCCTTTTGTAATATTGCTTGTATAACCTCAACCCTGTTATGCACAAGCAAGTTATAGACATCATTTTTTTCAGGACATGTATGTATGCTGCAGGTATGTCATATGAATGTATATATTGAAATCACACAGAGGATTTTGGCTTTTGAAAATTAGTTATCCCAAGTCTTGGCAATCATGGGAAACAAAAATTAACACTGTAACTAACACAAATATAAAACTATTTAAAAAAAAGTTAGTTGTGTCATCTCCAATGCATTTTCTGTCTGCTATTAGACATTAGGAGGCCAAATCACACTCATTTACACATCCAGTGCTGCCTAAATGACCTGCAGCTCTGCCTACATACACACACACACACTGCATACACGGCCCTCCTGCTTGGATCAGGTTAAGGTTATCTATTGGCTGAGCAAGCTCCCTGTCTCCTGACATGACTTCATGTAATTGGTTGACACAGCCTTCAGTCAAGACAGTCAGCAGCCAAGATGCATATATATATATATATAAAAGTATATTTTATATATATGACATAAGGTGAGGTCGACGCCAGTGAGCTCAGAGAGTTAATGTGAAGGGTAGATAAGCTATTATTTATTTATTTGTCTCATTAAAACACCAGCCCATAATGATTACATTAAAAAGAAAATGCATGTTATTAGGGTCAGTCTTATTCTGTATGTCATAACTGTGACAGCTGTTACCATTGCTGTGGGAAGAAAGCAGCAATGCCAGAGGGCAGCTTAGAGAAAAGGTAAATCAGGGCAAAGATGTGCAGTTTATCTTTTTTCTCGTTGGCGTGCTTCCCGCCGTCGGGGATGAATGGGCTTCTTTAAATAGCTCTGATTAATTAGAGGTTTTAATTGGAAGGGTGTTGGTGGCAGCCGCTCTCTCTCGCTCCTCTAACCAGTCATTTAGGGGAGTGGTGCCCATGTCAAAAGGACACCTGGCACTGGCTGACTCAACGCCATCAGCGACTGTGCTCAGCCTCTGCGGTCTTGACATGACAAACGCTTTAACTACCACTGCATCCTCTTTGTGTAGGTGTCAGGGACACACAACACTGTTTGCTGTAGGTGCCTGCACTCTGTCTCGCAAACATGAGCTTTTCTTCCCTGTTCCCCCCAACCCTTTGCTCTTTCAACTCCGTTGCATCACCACTTCCTCTCTCTGTAGTGTGAGTGATTAACACTCCCTATATTCTCACCTCTCTTGAGTCTCTTTCACTGTTCCTTGCATTGTTTTGCGTCACCGTGGGCCCCTCTTACAGTCCCTCCATTCACACAATTTGTCAACAGATTTCTTGTTTCCCCCTTAATAATATCAAGTTTGTGATGTGCGATTCACAAACTGCTTCTACGTCTGAATGACTTTCTGGTGAACTGTGAGTCATTTGCTGAGATTTGGTGAGATTGCTGGCCTTGTTTCAGCCAAGGCTTGCAGGCAAACACACAGCTGTGCATCGCTGTCTGAGCCAGCATGCACTTTCAATCACAACCCTACTTGTGTAGTTAGTCAGGGTTGCTGTCTTGCTGCTCCCGCTCATTACTGGTATAATTGGATAAGATTAATCATAAACATGGCATCATTAACAATTATTTTCTTTACATGCAAACACAATATACAATCTCAATGAATGTCTCACTAATTTAAATCTTTGTGTTTATAGATGCTGGATTCTGCTCTCTCCTCAAAGAGGATGTGATTGTGTTTTTTTACTCATTCCAAGATCCACATGTATATTTCTCAACTGAAGTACAAATGCAGAAGTTATATTGTCATGTCACTGACTTGTTTAAAGTAAACTGCAAGTGCCTACTTGGCCTAGTGAGTGACATTGCTTGGCCTTTTCCACATTTTGCAGCCTGCTTGGGTATGCACAGTAGCCCCCCGGTGATTGATGAGTGGGCTAGGGGAGAAGAAATCTATCCCCAGGTTACAGCATGGCCCTGGTGATGGATGGCTCCTTAGAGGTCTTTGCAGAACTGATGGGTCATGGGCCTCAGAGAGCCCAGAGCTAGGAGTAAGAAGACAGATCAAGGGGGGCAAGGATGAGGATGAGACAGAGGTGGGAGTACGGGAAAAGACAAAATGTATGACACAGTTTTTGTATTTTTTTCCATGAGGACAGTGCAATAAACATTTTTTTTCCTCTCCTCAAGATGAGCTGTATGAGAATCACTATGAATTTATCAGATCTATGGTTTGCTCCACATAGAGTAGCAACACATTCACATGAGAGGCTCAACTCAGTATACAAATATTACTTGAAATATGTATAATAAAGTGTTACAATATAACTTGAAAGATGCTCTCTTTCACGTGGACTAAAAAAGATAATCAAGTGACATGTCAGAATGTTGTCATGGCGAACTGAAGATGAATGCTGCGTAAATGCTGGCAGATAAATTGGCTTCCACTCTTGAACCTCCTAATCGTTTTGCATTCTCCCCAGGTGTCCTCATCACATCATTGAAAATAAAGTCAATGTGCTTTTTCAGAGGGTGACAGCTTGAATGTCAACATCACCTTAAACAAGGTTTTGTATGGGGAAAAGAATGCATGCTCTTATAATCTGTTGGTGTACCACCTTTCTAGGACACATATTTGATCATTCTCCTGCAGTGAATTAACTGAAAACCAATCATGATGATGCACAGGGAGCGTGGAGAAACTGACAGAAAATAATATAATCTGTGTTTTTATTATCACAGGAGATGCAGGAGACGCTCCTGAGGGCTGCCGATGATTTTGGGGAAAATATCATGTCTGACAGGTTTAGCCCTGTGAACATAGACAGCTCTTATTAGGCTTGGCTTCTAGATGCAAACTTATTTTATGAACAAGTAATGAATACTTCCACAGTGGCCTTATGCACTTAAAGCAAAAGTGATCATCAACTATTCTTTCAATGCAGCAAATATGGTAATGAATTTCTCAAAAAACTTTGTAATGTTCTTTTCCTCCCTAGGCTATGAAAGAGATTCATGACTATATCTCCGCACAACAGCAAAGTTGGCCAACTTCCATGCAGCCATAAAAGGTGCAAACAATGGCTTCCCTATAGCTATCCTCTATTTTCTTTATTCAAATATGAATAAGCACATCTCACACCCCTGTGCAACTCATGCAGCCCCCCATGCACACACACAAAATGAAATAAAAAGAAAAACACCTGCCATTTGCTCTTTGTCTGTGCCAGAGGTCCACTCTGAGGCATCATGCCACACAGTAGTATCCACTGGGGTGGGCTGCAGTGGTGATAAATTGGCATGGATTAAATGTCAACTCTGGAGCAGATTCACTCTCACTGGAGCTACAGTGAATCTCTTCATATGAGAATAGGCCAGACACAAATTAGTGCAGGGTCCATCCTCAGCACATGATCTTTATGTGTGGGTATTCAGTTAAACAGACAGATTGACAGAGCCACAAGTCAGATATGATGGTACATAGATGGACACAAGCAGGGACTGGCTTGAGGCATTAGGTCTATTTGTTGAGGTTTTACACCATCTCATGCTGCTTCAGTGGGTTCCCATATTGGCAAAATATGCCAATATGGGATATGCCTGGTGGAATGCTTATAATAGATGCATCACTATCTTTAAAATGGTATTAAACTTGCCGTTTACTATCACAATCGCATTTGGGAATTTGCCTGTTGCAGCACAAAGAGACGCTCCAGAGAGTATAACAACAGTCTGCATTCAAGCACAACAGTGTGATAAATACAATTAAGGCCACTGCTGTCAGCCCCCTGTTTTCACTTAATCTAGTCCTGCTCTTGGACTTCAAACTGCAGATTCAGTGGTTTAGGTCTTAGCTTTTGATTGAATGTTTTTCTCTCAAGGTGACCAACATAACCATCTTTCTCCAGTCTCACAATATCACAATCATGTCCTCACACTAGCAGGTACTGCAGTGCAGTAGTGGCAATCAGAAAATAAAGGACAATTAGACTAAACACTGTTTGGATTACAGGAATTCATTTCCTCTCGGGCTATGTTTCACCAAATCAAAGAGTTGAGTGTGCACCAGTATGAGAGCATGAGGGTGAGAATTTGTGTGTGTGTGTGTGTGTGTGAGTCTGCAGAATTCTGAGAGCACTGTTCCTGCTCGTTTGCCAAAGGGCTTCGTGATTTCCCATGTGAACGGCAATTAAACAAAAGTCTCTAGTGAAGGAATAAGATCAAGCTCCACGAAGTGAGAACCTAAATCATTCCATGTTTTTATAACCTTAGGCTAGCATTGCAGGTGTCTCTTGAGTTGGTCTTCCCTTTCCTTTTATAAAACTTGTTTAAAGTTTCTTTGCACCTTGTCTTCTGTCTGATTGCTTAAAGTGGCTGTGATGTGATTTACAAATACTCTGGCCCCCTTTTGGCAAGTTCACATTTGTATTTTAATTTAACAGAGACCTCAGCACTGTGCCGGTTCAACAAACAACTGCTGAAATTGCTAATTGGCTTCTCTGTTAGAATGTACCATGCTCTCCCAGCTCTAGTCAGACCCCCAGACATGCTGCTGTTCCATAATCATGCACTTGCATGGGTATGAAGGGACGCATGATACATACAGAAAGCACAAGAGGATTGCTTGCCCAGAGGCCCAAAGAGCCATTACGGTTCTGTTTGAAAAAAACATTGAAACCAACTTAGGCGTAAATGTGTGAGCGGTGAGCCATCAATCATTTACCTCCCTACACGGTTCCAACTGCCTCATACATTACAGATCTTTTATAACTTCAACCTCTCTTTTTTGCCCAGCTTTATCAAAGATTGTGGCAGTGACAACATTGTCGATTGCAGTTGCGATAAAATCGAAAACAGGGTGCAACCAGACTTTTTAAATCGCTGAAGAGGACAGACCAGCACGTCTTGGGATTGGCTGGTTTGATCCCCCTCTCTCTCTCTCTCTCCGTCCTTGTAATCTGATGGACGACAGCCCAGAACTAAGTTGTTTCTGGGAATGGGGGGATTGGAGCAAGAGCACAACGCTGGTTCAAAGCGAGGCTATTTTTTTCTCTCTCTAATGAACACAGAGAGCAATCATATAACACAAACTGCTTGGCAAGCTGGGTGCTGAAACGGCCTCAAAACCTAATCATTACTGTTAGAAGGCAGAATGTGAAATCAGTGAGTTGTGTCACACTCTAGTTCTCAGACCTTTTGTCAGCTTTCTCTCTCCCACTACTTGAGATGCCAACGGCACCTGTCAACCGCTACTTAGTTCCTTTGGATGGGCAGCAGATTTATAATACACCTGCCTTCTCAGTATTGCTTGCTAGACTTCGACGATGTGAAGTATACGCAGCACTCATTTGGCAGTAAACCACAAAAGGTACTGCAGTGGCAGAGATGTTCCATTGAGGTGGCTGGTAATTGATGTATGGCTTCAGCCATGTTAGGGCTGTGTAGTGGAGAATAGGAAAGCAATTTGTGGCTCGGCTAGGGGCCCTCTCAGCAGCTTCAGTAAGCACTCCAATTTCCCTTTCATTCTGCCAGGCGCTTTTGTCTGAGGATAAACGGCAAGCAGAGAATTTCCAGTCATCACATGGACTCTCTGTTGCACACACACACACACACACACACACACACACACACACACACACACACACACACACACACACACACACACACACACACACACACACACACACACACACATACAAGTGGATGGAGCTTTTTGGCCTCTTCAAAAGAGTGAATATGAGCGGATTCCTTACTTCTGATGTGTGAACAGGACGCCCAACATACACAGACACAGCGGAGGGTGTCTGGTGTTTGGGGTTTTTAGCAGAGAATTGATTGAGGCGCTGTTTGGGCTGACAGAAGAAGGGAGGAGAATGAGTTGGTTACATTTTTGGCTTTCAGCTGCATAGTGAAGTGCTCCCATGTGTGCCTCTATATAAATATTCATCTTCCTCAGTGTTCTGCATCAACAGCTGAAACGCTTTCATCTATCTACATTTGCAGTTTCAGAAAATAGATAACTCCTGGGTTGTGAGCAGCATTAACAGTGTAAGCAGAAGGGTTACCTTCGTTAAGATTAATCGAGTGCTTTTAACACATTCCACTATTAATTGAAAGACAATCCAGGGATGTATGCAAAATAGATGACAAGTTTTATAGATTTTGGTCATTTTATAGAGATGTCTTTGCTTTATGACATTAGAAATTAACATCCTTCAATGCCATTTCCCAGGTTATGCTTTATGGAAGTTTAGAGCTGGCATTTTTCAAGTGAAAATGCAATTTCTCTCCTGCATGCATATAGCTGGTTTTTGCAGTACTGTATCTGATGGTTCATCATAAGCACTTACTGTTGATAAAAAGCCTTGTCAGTGTTTATCCACAATGTTCAATTTTCAGTTATTGCAAGGAAATTAAACACGGCTGTCAGTTTGTTTTTGCAATGAGGTCCATCATGTTATGACAAACGTGTGGGACATTTTTCTCTCCCATGCTCTGTGTTTATCTCACAAACACACACAGTCATGCACACACACATTTACACATTCCAATTTCTGCCTTGCTGCAGTTATTATTTGTCTCCCTCACTACATACATCATTTTCCCCTGGACTATTACTCGTACCTTATGGATGTCGAGAAGGGATAATAATAATAATAATAATACTCAAATACTCAAAAAACATGCCTATCGCCTGAAACTATCGCCTCATTAAAGTTTTACTTTCTGCAATTTCTTATATATTTAGTAGACGGCTGTTTTGCTTGATTATGTAGCTTTCAGCTCCCATGGTTATACTTGGCTGACTGTGGTTTCCGTGGTGATGCTGCTCTTGTCTACGGTCACTCAGAAATATACAAGCTAATGTTGAGTTTAGTTAGAAGGGGGGCCCTGAAGCCCCGGGGAATGGGACTGCTGTCTAAACGGTCCAACTGAAAGTATGTGAATTATTGTAGCTCATCTTAAAAAAACTCTTGACATTAATTAAACAACCTTCTGCTGAAAGTAACTCGTGATTATCCCATAAATTAATCCATAAACCCATATGCAAACTCATCTTTTCATGCCTTCAGTTTCTTAACTGCTTTTGCAGATGGTTTAGAGAGCCAATCGCACTCCTCTACATCATTCATAATGCATGAGCCAAGTCGTATCGGTTGGTGATAAAAAATCCTATTTTTTCTGCTCTCTTTTTCAAAGTCCATATTTTCTTCTATTACACATGTGTGAGCGAACGTACCTTTTCTTAGGACAGATTAAATATAACCTAGCATTTTGTTTGTTTTTAACTTCAGGAAGTTATTAGCAATTTTGTGAATATGCTTGCCCTTTTAATACTTTTGTTGTGCCAATTGTGGGCCAAATGGGATATGCATGCAAGAAAAAGCATAATTTCATAGTTCAAATACAAAACCATAGAAGAATTTTTTTTTAAAGGAATCAAGGTTGTTATAACAATTTTCTGAACATAAACTCATTATTATTACTAATTATTACTGATTACTGAAAATCGAATGGTTGCCGCTGTTTGTAATTGTAACGTAAAAATGAACTGCATTCATTTTAAATATTATTGCAAACATTCTGGTTTGTTCTGTTATATTTTGCTTCGGAAGTTTATTGGAAGCAGTTTTTGTGCACAATTCTCTTGACTTATTGTAATTCAGTCAAATCACTTCACATTGACAACACAATTAAATGAAGGAAAACCAATGGCTGCCTAGAAGGAAGATAAAAAATACCAACAAAATGTGTCTTAAAGAATGGCCAGCAGAAATGTACAATATGTGTAGTAAATAGGCAAAAACATGTATAAATGCTGGGGGTCTTTTTATCTTTCATAAAGTGACTCAGTTAACAGATAGCTACACTGTAAACCCAGTTAGTTGTAATTCAACTTTTTAGTGGTCAGTACTTATTATTTCAAGTTTTATTAAAATACATATTCATTACTCAATCACATTAGTTGTTTGTAATAATCAGTTTAACTATGCAATGCACAGATCATATTAATCAGAGATAACTAAAGATGTTAAGTTTCTGTATGGGAGGGGCGCTGTCATTGAACTGTTCTGCTGAAGTGATGCAAAGGCTCATGGGAAAAAATACATGTTCTGAACTGTTTATGTCCTAGTTAAAGGTTATTTTAATAATGTTCTGGTAATGTTTTGGGTGTGCATTTATGTTAACTGGGTTTTAGTTTTGTATAGTTGATAAAGTGTTCATGTTTAATTTGCATTTATTGTTTTACCATGACCGAGATCCGGGTGGGGACTGATGGCATCTGGGCAGTGAGATTATACTGCAGACTTACAACATTGAAATTAGCATCTGTCTCAAGATGTGATGGAAATTACAGCACTTAATGTGTACTGTTATCATTCTGTTGTCATGGAGAGAATGTGTTGAATACATTACTCTGAAAGACAAAAGGAAAATAAACATTAATATGATCAAATAATTTTTAGTGTTGATATCTAGCCCTATGTTTATGTGTTTTTGCATGTTTAAAGCTATAGTGCATAATTTCTGTTTCTCCTATGAGGAATTGTAACGAATGACAACAAAACTGTCAGCGCGTCCACATGATACAAGCCTTCCGTGATCGTGCAACACCCCCACCCCTCCTCCACGCAGTTGAGAGTAGCCAAGGAGGACACGGAGGATTAAAATAACACGATGGACTCTTCAGAAGAGGTAATTATCTTCACTTGATTTTTTTTGCGTGCGAAAGTCGCTGGATGAAACCAGTTTCTGAACATAGCCATACTGAGAAATACAGAGAGAGTTTTTCTCGAGATAGTCAACTATTTTGGGATAACAGTGTACTCTGAACAGCAGTTCTTATTTCTCTCTCTGATCACAGGCTTTCAACTGTAAGACCTAATTTAGATCTTGTCTGACTGCTCTCGCCCCTCCTTTATTATAGGTCGCCTGAATATGCAGGGGCTGTTAAGCAGACTTGTACCTCTTGTAACCGCACACACAGCCCAAGAGTTGCTCGGGGAGTCATAAAGGACCAAGCGGGAGGAGACCCTGAATAGCAATGGATAAAAAAAGTGGGACGTCTGAGCCAGTGTGTGTACATGTCTCTGTTTTCCTGTGTGTGTGTGTGTGTGGACTACTGTGATGTGAATAATAACTCTTTTTGTTCACCAGTGGCCCTGAGTGTCTGAGAAGTCACTGCAAATCCTCATTTTTGCAGACAAAGCACAATGCCAAGGGGGAAGAAATGAGTTTTATTTTAAAGATTTGTCTCATTCAACAGATTACATTCCTCTCCATCTTAGGTGACTGCACGTAGCTCGGTTATCTAGCCGCACTGACAACATGTGGAGACTGTCACACAATTTTACAGCCTGATGTATAATGCAGTGTTGTTGCGGTGACAATTTACTCCAACTCAGAATTTGTGCTTGCGGTTATATTGCATGGACCAAAATGGCTCCATATTATACCTATATTTTTATCCAGTCAACCCTAAAATTTTAAATAGCATTGCTATGCCTCAAAATACAATCTAATATTTTGATAATACTTCCCAAATCCCACTATTTTTTACTTCACGTTCTCTTCCAAAAGCTATTTATGTGTTGCTTGGAGCTGTTGCTTATTGAGATTTTTTAATTAAGTGCTATTTCAAACATGGCAGCAATTTATATATTTATTTACTGTACATGCATGCATAGTCTTCTTTCCTCTGCAGTACCATTATGGAAGGAAGCCTGAACTGCATGCATTCCCTCCAGATCCAAATAATGTTTTCGTCTGCTGTTCGGATTTTTCTGTAGAGAATATATCAACCCTTCTTTTCTTGCAAAACAAAAAAAGAAAAACAATAATATTTCTGTGACATTTCAGCACTGGTCTCTAAATGAATGGCTTTTTATGAGAGACAAGGAGGTCTTTGAGAGACTTGCTGTATTTTCTACAGATGGGATCTGGTGGAAACATTTCGGGAAAAAAAGGCAAAGGCACAAACTCAAGAAAACATCCAGAGGAACATAACAAGTCACGATGAACAACCTTTACAGACTTTACAGGGCAACATTTTGATTTCCCCTATGTACATGCGATAGCTGCTTTAGGAATGAAAATATTCAAAATCCTCAAAATAACGAATTGCTGTGAAAAGCCTAAAACAGCAGCTCAATCACAATGGGGTTGCCAGGCAGTCCTGGGGTGTAATTGTGTTGCGAGTCAGCAATTTAGCTGTCTCTCACCGTTAACAATTTACAGCAATTATTTTCTGCTGGCTCTCACTTTCTTCCCCTCTTCTCTCTCTCTTCCTTCTCACTCATGCACATAAATGCACACCTTGCTAACAAATGCGCACCGACACACGTGTAATTCATGCACACATATACAAACTCACCTTGCACACACTTGCTTTACCCACAAGAAACTGCATATTTTCATTGTTCTTTATGTCGCTGGCATCCATAATGGCATGAATCATTTCTGTAGAGAAATGAAAAAAAACTTTCTCTTTCTAGTCATCCTCGAGGATGGACCTTATAGCAGCAGAGCTTTACCAGCTCTGGGGAGCCTTTAATCCTTTTTGTTGCTTTTTCATCCCGTGTTTACCTGGTATTTGTTATGCTCACTACAAACTGACGTCATGCTCACTACAAACTAAAAGGACAGAAGCCTAACCCCCTAACCATTTAAATATGACAGAGCCACTGATGCCATTTTGGCTCCCTTGACACAATCTAAACTGTATTTGGGCTTTGGCAGTGTGTCTTTCTTGGTTGCTTACTTTTGTATTAAACCAGTTGGATTTTCCCAACATATGAGAAAAGAATAAATTAGCTTAGGCCTTCAGCAATATAATTTAGCAGCTGTGACAGAGTGTATGTGAGATTCTACACCATAAATCTTGTATTATAAGGACTGCTACAGTATAGACATTATTTTCTTGCTTTCTTGAGTGTTTTGGGGGGACTGTTCTCTTGATTTGGCGTAAAGAAAAATGAATCAATACTTGCTCTGCTTTAAAGCAAACAGTTAAAGAATAATTGAACGAGTGCCTCTCAGACTAAGACAAATGACTCTGATCTATGAGTGATTGGACTTGTTGCTGCCTTGCCGTTCACTACCTTACATTTCCCCCTCTCTCCTTTCTTCATATTGCCTTCCTCCACCATGGCAAATTAAAATTCAACTGAGCCTCAGTGGCTCGACAACAAACCGTAAGCGTCTGCCAAATCATCTTGTCGACCCTTTGGAAAAAACAATATAAAAGTTAAGATGAGATAAAATGAAAGTTTACCATCACATGTCCATATTAGGTGCCTTGAGTGTTTGTTTCAGGTGTATCTCTGCTTTATTATCTCCTTATTCCCTCTTGACATCACAGGTGATGTCGGCACAAATTGCTTCAGTGAGACTCTGGCAGTCTACTGCTGTAGAACTGAGAGAGAAATGAATACAGAGCCCCAATTATATATATATATATATAGATGTCTGGTTTTATTTTTAACAATATACCTTGAAAAGTGGACAAGTGGTCTTTGCTCTGCTTCATTGCCAAGGATATCCTGTATGGTTCTTAATTTGCACTTGCACAGACAGGGCAGCTCATATTTCCATTTCATCTGTGCATGGTCTGGTTTTATGGCTAAAGTGAGGAACAGTCATGTAAGAGAAGACCCTTTGTATTTATTTCAATAGCACAAAAGCAGAATTTCAAAGATGCACTTAATCTATAATTCATGTCTATATTTAATTAAATTTCCCCTTTTTCTTTTTGATCTGTTCTTCTTCTATTCATTCAGTTAAGATTAATGACAGAAAAACAAATTGTATGAACATTAAAAGTGACATTATCAGACCAATGTCATGTTATGTCTCTTAAAAAAAGGTTTTTATTGGCATGCATGAATGCACAATGTTTGAACTGACTTGATGAGGGAAACAGAACAGCTGGGAGGTTAATTAAATCTGAGGAGTCCTATGAGGCACAGATGCACCGATCACATCCACAGTAGCACCTGCTATCTATTTCTCTGTTACTCTGGACCCTGCATAATCTGAATGTGTGTGTTCCTGCATACTATAAGAAACACTATATGTACAGAAAGTGGGACAAAATCTATTTAAAGAGGCCACGTTAATCAAAATCACCGTCTATATTTACAGATCTGAGTTTGCAGAAGTGCACTCGTGTAGTGTCGGTTGGATGGTGTGGTGGGTTTCTGTTACGTGAGTGGTGGCATGAAATGTGTTCTTAGCTGTGACTCTGAATGTTTGGAAGAAATAATTCACAGCCACACCCACCTTCTGGTCCATATGCTGTCCAGTTGTCTGAGTTATGGAAATAGAATTTAAATTGTAACAGAATGCAATCAGTAAGCAACTCTCCATTAATGAATGATGATTGACAGAAACCAGATTTTTTTTCACCCCATTGTGCTTTATGGGATTATTCAAGAAGCTCTTTGTTTTCAATCATGTCTGCCCCAATAATGTCATCTCTTTTTAAATATGTGCGGAACATAGATTGGTGATTAAATCACTAGCTTCACTTCATGAAGTGGCAGCCTTTGGAAAGACCTCCTCCATCTGTAACAAAGATCAGGATGCAGGATGACCTCAATCTCTCACTCATTACAAGAGCTCCCCATTCATTTCCCTTTCCCCATCCCTTAGATGTATGCTTGTATTTCCTCTCCCATGTGGACGTGGTAAATCCGTTTATATACATAAAGGGCATGTTTAAAAGTTTGATAGTTTTCACAGCATTTTCTTGCGCACACACAAACGCACACACAAACACACAAACAAGCAGATGAACTGGCGTGTCAGTTTGAAATGACGTCAAGACAAACTTAACTTAAATGACTTAATGACAGCAGCATTTTAATTATAAGTTTGTGGTTGTGTATGTGTATTCTTCAACTGGCTGTCTTTCTTTTCTTTTTGTGAAGACCTCAGAATGGCAGGTCTTCTGTGACTTCTCTCCTCCTCTGCCCCCACGTTCCTATCTGTCTCTCTCCTTCTCTCCTGTTGGGCATGAAAGAGACGCATTTCTTTCTCCACTTCCGATTTTGGCCCTGTTTTCTCCTTCTGTCAGGCAGTGAGATACAAGTTCAGCATCAAAGCAGTGACCCACAGAAGGTTTGCTGCATTCCCGACAACATTAGAGAGCAAATAAGGCAGTCAGAGGGCCAGCAAAGCAGAGGTGAGGTAAGGTGTTGGGAGTCACACATATGGGAGAGAAGAAGATGACAAGGGGAGCAGGGAGGATGTGGATAGAGGGTGAAAGGGAGGCAGATGAGAAAAACCTGTGCAGCTTGTTTGCTTTCACATGGTTGAGTTGTTGCTGTTGAAGTCTGGTAATAAAGCTCCAGAGATTCTCTTCAGAGTGATGCTGTTTGTTGGCTGGTCTTGCATCTTCCTCCTCTCTCTCTCTCTGTTTTCTTTTTTTCTCTAGCAAGAACTAGGAAAACACTGCACTGCATAATCATAACCATTGGTGTCCTACAGACTTCAAAGTAGTTTTATTAGTGAGTGTGATGATCTGTAGGCCAAAGGGAATATAACATACGTCAAACTTTGACCCTGGTGTGTCTGCACCTGTCATCTTTGTCACATTATCTATGTAGCATCTCTATAGAAGCCGCTATTTCCCTGACATCAGTGTTAGATTTTGCATAAACATTTAACCAGATAAAAATGTGTGTTTGAGAAACCAGCTCCTTCAAATGAATGTCCACCGCTAGAGAGTGAGTTTTTGAATCAATGTAAATAAGCAGCTATATGATTACACTTAGTTCCATGGCCTTTGATTATGAGCCCACATCTTGCCTGTCTCTACTGTAAAACACTCTAATCATTTCATCAGCCGCTCTTCTTTGCTCAGCTGCTTATCACAACCTCTTCATCCCCTCAATGGCTCTGCCTTTTCAGTGCTGATGAATTTGCGGTTGCAACAAAGGAGTTGTTTAGAGTCTCTGAGCAGCACCTGGTTTCTCTAACGCAACTTTCATTTCAGCCACCCATTTGTGTGAACTGCTTGTCTGTGCTTTCGGATAAAGTCCCACAAACTATTGATTTGCCAAACATAAAATGAGCCTTAAACTGCATGGTTTATAAAATGACAAATGATGGGGAGCATCCATTCAGGGGTCTCAGTTTATTTGTATTTCCACTGAAATTCGTCTGTTCTATGACCAGTAAAGTTGATAACTGTCATTGGAATACTTACCAGGTGGATTGATATTAAAACGTTTTTTTATTTTAATATTTAGTCTGCAAGGATTAATTTTGATCCATCTGTGCCTCACACTTCTTCTCCTACCCATTACAAAAATAAACACAGACACACATATTTAGCACCACGAATAAGAAAACAAGCAAACACACACACACACACACACACACACACACACACACACACACACACACACACACACACACACACACACACACACACACACACACACACACACACACACACACACACACACACACACACACACACACACACATACACATACACATACACAGTGGGCCTCTCGTATGCACATGAAATATGCTCATATTTGCACACAAACTCATATTCCTAGTCCAAAATAATGACTATGTGCCAATCACATAATTTCAATGTCATCCAAAGGAGACATTTAAAGGCTGGACCAGTTTCTTTACTCCTTCGGTGAAACGTCAGGGATCAGGCAGAGAATGGCCTCGAACTCTCTTTGTTGACAGTAAATCTACCTTCTTAAATGTGGTAAATTACCATTTACCACATTTTAATTCTCTCCGTGGGCCCATTTGGCATGGCCCTCCATTGTTTGTTCAGTGTATAACCACGATCTGAACACAGGTTTTTAATCAGTTTGATCCAACGAGCTTCAAAAGGTTTGAACTCTGTGTTCCCATTTGCCTGCATTAAGAATTCAAGGCAAGTTGGTCTAAAATTAGGAGTTACAAAACAAGGCCACATCTTGGCTATGTTTGGTCGTAAGTAGGCAGAGAATGCAAACTTTAAATCTTTTTTTTCCAGGTCCGTGGGTGTCCACAGGCATTCTAAAGTCTCCAGTCAATTTTAGATTTCTACTTTGTATACCTCATCCATCTCTTAGCTTTTCCACGTCATCTCCACTCTTTCTTTCTCTGCGTCAGAGGGTGGTTTGGCGTCTTAGTCGCTGGTTTCTCTGTTGCAGTCGGCATAGTGTTTGATCCATCCTGCTCCTGCTCTCTTTTGAAAGTCAAGCACACACTTATATGAATAATTAAAGTGCTGGGGAGAGGCTGATTCTTCTCTTTTACAGAATCTGACATCCCGACAGCGTTAGTAGCCTGTGTGTCTGAGCGCTAAAGCTTTACCGAATCTGTTTGTCTGTGTATGTTCCTCCCCTCGTTCCCTCTCGAGATCAGCTGGAGCTTAATCACTGGTTACAAACACAACACTGTCAGGAAATTAAGATTTTCTGGGCCATTGCAGTAACCTCCACAGTTCCCACCCCCACAGACATCTATCGCCTGACACTCTCCGTCTCTCACTCATTCCTCCACCTTTCTCATCCAACGAGATTGGGAAAAGGGCAATAGGAGCCCGGCTGTGATATGAAATGTTCTGATTGCGTTTTGGACTCCTGTGTCCTTAAGGAAATTGAATTGACCGGCGGTTATGTCTCAATACAGTGAGCTCAGTGACCTCCTCCACCTCACTCTTATCAGACGAGCCCCAGACTCAGCTTGGCCGTGTCGTGGCCAGCTCGGCACCCCTCACATCTGCCAGTGTGGGCAGCTACAGTGGGGACACTGAGCCATTTAAAATGTATGCCTCAGAGGACAGAGATGCTGTATTAGAAATCCAAGTTAACACCGTGGCAGGAAATGCATGCTCTGGAGACTTGAGAAGAGCTATTGGCTATTTTGTTTTTGCCCTTTTCCACACTAGTGTTCACTCAATTACACTTACAAATCCACTTCACTGCCATTGAAATTCGTCCTCTTTATCCTCTCACAAACATGACTGCCGCCCCTCTCATCTGCTGCCTCTGCTGATATTCCACTTTGCTCTTTCTGTGTCTCCTCATCCTGCACTCTCGCTTCACTTTCTCCTACTTGCCTATAGCTCAATGTTTTCGATGTGTGCTCTTCGTCATCTTTTCCCCATCGCTCTCCTATGCAGGATTGTAAACACAAAGCACATAATTGCTCCCTGTGGACCTGTGATTTCCAAGTAATTGCCATAACGATGCTTGCTGGTTTGCTAATGTCCCCCTACTCTAGTCTTTGCCCAAGGTCACTTAAGATACGAATAAAAGAAGGCAAGTAAAACAAACAATCAAATTGTTCCCACACTGCACACAGGAGGAAACCTTCATTTCACCCACTTCTATCCTCTGTGTTTATTTGACCTTTGGAAGTCGGTTGTTTTCATTTTTCATTTCATTTTTCTTTTACAAAGTGTCACTTCCCGACAGTGGGACCACTTTTTTTCTTCTGTCAGTGTCCATTCACATACCATGTTGATGATGACCTACACAGTGTGTGTGTGTGTGTGTATATATGTGTGTGTGTAATTCACTCTGAATTGCAGTCTGCTACTCTCACCAGCTCGTTCAGTTTGACAGTGCTGCTCCTCAGAGACTGCAGCATTTTAGCTGCTGACATCACCTGTTGCTGTCACTGCAACAACTTGATCATGTCATCTCAGTGTAGCTGTGCATGGGGCGCCAGACAGATGAGATTGGGTTTATGAGGGAGGGGGGGATGGCGGGCTGCAAGATGATATGGAGATCCTGGTCCCCCTGGGTCCTGGGGTTGCTCTGGTGATGGACGACCCTGTGAATGGCTAAGATTGCAGAGCGGGGTGGCCTGCCACAGGGGTGGAGGCACCAGCATGGGCCGTCCCCTTCCTCTCCCTGCTGTGATGAATGTAAAATTGATAATGGCTCATTAAAATGCGCAGATTCAGAGAAAACCCATTGACTACCTCAGCAGCTCCTGCCACTTGTTTTGGGGGAATTCATTTAATAACTGGATCAGTAAAGCGCTGTGATCACAGCCCTAGCTCCAATTTGCATATTAATGTACCATGGTGCATGCAGTCTGCAATGTTTATGGAAGGGTGGGGCTGAGGCGACTGTTTTTAATTACCTTTACTTTGTATTGCTCTAGAGGTGACAGGGGTGGGGCCCTGTCGCAGTGGAGGCTAGAAAAGGCTGCATTTTCTCCGGTGGAAATTTTCTAATTCTTCTGCATATTTATTAAAAAGGTATTTTGGTGTCTAATGCAAGTTTTAAAAAAAACAATCATGCCAATACCCTCATGGGTTTCTTTCTCCAGGGATTACACTTTGAAGCTTTTGTGCTTTCCCACAAAAATGAATACTTAAACCCTTATTAAATGTCCAGCCTCAATAAAGTTTTAATGCATGTATGTGTGAGGTAAGGTGAAATCATTTTATGAATGTGTGGGCATGATGAAGATGTATGCAATGTTTAAACAGAAAATATATTCTATAGGCATGCATTGTGCAAGAGCAGCTTTATGGGAGGAATGGGAACTCACACAATGTCTCAACCTGGATCAAAATTCAGCACACTCTGTAGGCAGAGAGAGAGAGAGAGAGAGAGAGAGAGAGAGAGAGAGAGGTAGAGAGAGAGAGAGAGAAAGAGGGAGAGAGAGGAGAGTGGAGTAAGTGAGAAATTAAGGAAGTGAGAGCAATTCAGACTGGTTCAGAAAAAGTGATATCAATTAATATGAAAAAGTAAAAGGTTCTAATTAATTTCTCATGAATTTTATTAACAGTAATACTTCTACACTGATGATACAGTATGAGAAAGAAAATGTAATCAAGCTCCTGCCCACGTCTCCATTGAGAGCGCAGCACCAATAATGTTACAAACAAGCAGAGGAATACTGCATTATAACAGCAACTACCAAAGCAGATGTAACATAAGACTTTCAGCAGTGCTGCATAAATTAAAAAGGAACAAAATGGATAGCCTTACTGCACAAGACAAACTATATTAATTCTGGACACCCTGCACACCCACACATTAAGATGAAATAAGATTATTATGCAAAGACTGTAACTTAATCTTAACCACAGGGAGCTAGTTTTTTTTATGTATGATGGAAATTGAAAGTGCACATGGTGAAATTGCACAGCATTTTATTTTTTGTGATTGAGTATGTATTATCAGAACATCTACTGTGTGCTTTATATTATGATGTGAAGAATTCTTGGCTTGCATTACAATGCCACCAGTTTCTCTTGAAATAAAACAAATTACTGCATTTGTATTGTATTGTAAGTTCCTCACAGAATGTGTTGCCTTTACCACATTTTTTCATACTGGTGACCATGTTGGCTGATCATGATTTTCATTACTGTAAGATCTTTTCCCCTTATCTTGAGACTAGACTGGTCACTAAAGTCACTAGGTTAAAGAAGGAAAGAAAGAAAGAAAGAAAGAAAGAAAGAAAGAAAACAAACAAACAAACCCACAAGGTCTGCACTTTAAGCGATGAACTGGAAAACATGACCACTGGGGCTGTTTGCTGTATTGATGAGTGATCTTTAAATAGTTTTTATTGTGGTCTTCCTTGAGCTTGTGCTAGTTTCCTATAAATGAATGCACACAATGGCTTCGTTCACAATATCTCCTGACCATAATGCATATAATGTATGTAATGCTAGAACATGTTTTTTTCTCTATGTTTTATGGAGTACTTAATTGTTTTATTGTGTGCCTGTGTGTAATTATTGTGTGACTTTGATGTTGAATCAGATGGGCTGATCTGAGGTGAAGTCATCTGTGATTATGTGATGAGGCAGGTGTGAATGCCACAGCAGGTTCTGTTGACAGTATGTGAATGAGCTGCTGTAGTCTACACCTGAATGTAGATATATCCTTGTGTAAGCCTGACAAAACCCAAAATAGAACGTATGCTAAATCATGATATGTCAGTTATATAAGTCAGTTTTGATGCAAGATAAGAATATCCACAGTACCAAACGTGTGCAGTCCACCTACCAGAGCGAGACTGTAATTCAAACACTATAAAGGTGTCCTTGGAGATTTGGCCCTTTAATTCTTGGTGCAATTAGTTCTGTGTTTTAGTCTCATAGCACTTCAGGTCTGTAAAATGATCACCCTCCTGTTGCCATTCCTATGGCCATTGCCCCATGGTATTTTTATGACAGAGCGCTTTTTTTCTTTTTTGAAAACTTCCTCATTTTGTCACAGAATAGAGAGAGGACATAAGAAAAGGAAAGAGATCTCTCTGTCTTCAGAGAGTCCCCCTCATCTCTTTTGATCTTCTTGGGGAGAGAACAGCATCTTGTCTCACTGACATACAGTGGAGAAGGCTTGTGATCTGACAGTCTTCTCACCTAACCTGGATTTCACTTTGTCTGTCACTCTATCTGTCTCCCTTACAACCCCTCACTTCACTTGCCTGAACTTTCTAATATAGAGTGCTGCATTTGAAGTTGCTTATATTCTATAGCTGCTCATCTCATCATCTCATCATAGTGTTGGTTCTAATGCAGTGTAGATTCAATAAACCTACATCCTGCCTGAAAACAGAAACTCTTTTTATAAACACATCCATCATGTTATTGTTGTAAGTTTATTTGATTAGGACAATGCACATTAATCAACATTTCTGTAAATGTGCCAGTGTTAACCAGTCGGATAATTTTCAACTGTAGTCCTAGTATGTATGTCTTTATGGTGGGAAGAAACCAGAGCACCTGGAAGAAACCCACGCAAACACGGGGAGAACATGCAAACTCCACACAGAAAGGCCCGGAACGACCTGGACTCGGCACAAGTGCTAACCACTGCCTAATATTCTACTAAGTTAAAATATTAGCCTGAAACCTATAATAAATACTAACAAACTGGAGGCACCATTATATACATTTGTTCTGGGTAGAATTTCGGTGTGTTTTGTCCAGCATTATGAATACTGCATAGTACAAAAGCCGATCTACCAACAGCATTTATTGAAATCCATTTTCTGTGTGTGAGTTACTTTGTAGTAAGTAGTCACAATCTGGGAACCTCTTATATTTGAACTGGTGAAGCAGTGCTTAACACACACACAAGGGAGAAAATATCAACTGATTCATTTGTTCAGTTAGTCATTTATATTTTGTAGGTATTTACAGGTGTCTTAACAAAATATTTATTTTGTTGATTTGTGCTATTTTTTTAAAAGGACAACAATAGTACACCGATGCTGTGCTTTCATAGTCCAACAGCATATATACAGAGCCAGTTTGTCCAAAGAATTAAGGTTGACACAATGTCATGGAACGCAATGGAAGTATTCCATTGCATTCCATGACATTGTGTTTGTGGGGTAAGAGAAAAAATGAAAAGTTGAGGATCTCATGGAAGACTTGGGAGGTATATACTAACTGTACATATCACTGAAAATGTGGAATGTATGGGACATAGGCTCTCTCAGAGCCCAGCTGTAGGCCGAGGTCACACCACCTCAGAATAAATGAATGCTGCTTAAGGCTAGTTAAGCTAGCTCTCTCAGTGACGCTGCATAGGCTGGTTGAGACAGGCTGTACAGTAGCTGTGAATATGACTGTAGCCATGGCATGACACACCTTTGGCCTTTGCTGTTGCTGTAATTGTGTCTGTAGCCAACCATTTGGTTGTTATGGTTATCGCTTTGACATGTTTGTTTATAATTAATTTCAATTCACTGCACACACACAATCCCATGTCACAACATGGTGTTTGTGTGTGCAGTCACATTATAGCTATGGTAGCCATATCCATTGCACCATTGATTGAAAAAATAAATGCAGTCGTAGTCCGAGCAATATCCACATCCACACCCACTACAGCTAGGCAGAGCAGCTGTGCTCACAGCCAGTAGCTGTATACTGTCGGAGCTCGACCTTTCGAAAGAAATAATGTGCAATAAATACATGTAAAGTGTCACATCATCTCTCCATTCGGTATTTCCTTAAACTGGCAGTGTATTATAACTGGACTGGACCAACACACCAACTGCTCCTATGGATCAGGGTAAAAGTAAAATTTGTTTTGTGAGGTAACGCAAAAATAGTTCTAACAAAAGAATCCCACTGTGACCCTACGTGGTCTCCGTAAGATTTACTTTTCTGCCACGAGGGAATTCACTGTTTGTGATGATTCCATTCAAATAGTTTGAACATGGGAAAAATTGCTGTCATAAACACAACAACCTCAAATGCAGAGCTGATTCACTAGAGTCTTCTGCCTTAAGATGTGTGAGTGTGATTGTCCTCATCATCATAACTGGGTTGTAACATCAGTTGAAAGGGAATGATAATGTCTCAAGCAATCTATTTCACATAGTATGTTTTCCATGGAATATAGGCTATGCTTCCAGGGGAATTACAAGACTGATGTTGTCACACATTACATTCAGGATAAATCGCATACAGTACATTGTTGTAAATTGTCCATCACATGTGATCAACCTCATTTTTGCTAAGCCAAGCAGCCGCTACTCATCACTTTCCTTAGGTCAGTTAGTATATACTGTTAGCCTAAATTAGAGGTTTAGGTGGCTGTCCCACATGTTTTTGGCTCTCGTTGGTGCTTGCACAGATGGTCAGGGAGTATCCAAAAAAGAGAAATTCCTTTAAACACAACTGCTTACTGTATGCAAATGCTGTAATTGACTCTCAAGAAAATGGCTGAAATGAACTGGCTGAAATGCACTAAGAAGAAGGACCAATCGGTAAGTGGTAGGTATGGGGGAAGTGTGATTGATGCCAATTTTAAGCTGGCTTGCTCTTTTTGCAAATGAATGCATTTACTTTGCAAAAAGGTGCAAGTCATTAAAGCAGGAAGGGTTGAAAGAAGTGCGAGTTAAAAGGATTGCAACTGCTCCCTCTTAAAAAGAAAGACAGATTATTATTATTTTTAGATTATACTAGTGCAGTGCCTGTTGAAAATGTGCCTGTTTGGAACGGGCCGATTGCTTTGCCTGTGGTATTGCTGCTTATAGAATTCATCAAAACTAACCCCAAAATTTACACCAAAAATTACTTACAGAAGGACCCCAAACCACTTCACATGCAACTCCCCTGTATACCCTACTACTAACTTACTGATTTACCTGACAGATAACGTTGCAGATTCAGAATGTAATCACAAAATATCACAATGACAATGTGGAATAATCAGTCATGGCAATGTGCTACCCACCTGGCCCGTTATGAGAGCTAATCACCACATATCTGTGTTAATCAACCACCAGAACCGGACAGTGTGTGTGGTGTGTGTGTGTGTGTGTGTGTGCACAGAGAGAGAGAGAGAGAGAGAGAGAGAGAGACACACACACACACACTGTGTTGACTTGTGTTGTATGATTGTTAATGAATTTAACATTCAGCAGAGGTGTTAATTTCCATACAGGTTTAGTGGCTTGACAGTTACCGGTGAAGTAGGGGATTTGATTACTATGTTATTAGTTAGCAGTATACTTAATTAACCCGGGGTGAGTCTGATGAAAACTGCTGTGTCTGCCCGGTTCAGCTCTGAGATTTTCTCGCATTGCACAGCGCTGTGAAGGAATAATCTCTGAGATTACTTTATTCTGCCTCTGGTTAGAAGTGGTGAATGTAGGCTACAGCTCACAGCAACTTAATGCTATACAGTGAGTGTCTGGCTTTTGTTTGATATTTAGTGTTGGCAAATGGCTTTTTGTTGAGTTTCCTCTTAGCGAAAAAATACACACGGAAAAGCGTAGGGCATTTTTTTCTGCCAATCTTATTCCACACAATACTTTCAGCTATCCGCTCGTGCTCCAGGAAAGTGAAGAAAAGTTAGTTTGGTATATCCAGCAATCCTGTAGCTAATGTTGGAAGCAGGAAAAGATCAAAGGCATTACCATCGGACTAACGGTTCAAGAGATATGCGCATAACACACAGACAGACAGACAGACGTTCCTGCAATTTATAGATAGATGTCGCATTTTCATCAACACCAACTTACAAGAGTTTTTTTACATTCTTTACATTCTGCTGGGCATTTAAAAAAAGTCCCATCATTTAATTGAGTAATGTGAAAAATAGTAGTACCACATTGGTCTGACAGTGTGCTATGATTTACATGCCATTTAAGCTAATGCACCACATTTATCATAGGCCTACTCATTTCCATTAGTCTAGTTTTTCTGCCTTAAAACCTACCTCATGAATATGGTACAGATCAATGCTCGACAGGCCCACAATCGTTTTATGATTGGTTGTCAGCATTTTGTGGGCAGGAGGACCATTTACTGCATCCCAATGATTGTTCAGGTCAAACTTTTCAAAAACCTGAAAAAAACTCACAAATGGGAAGTTTTTTCCCCCCACTAAATCTCACAGAAAACATCTGGGATTATCTACACAAATGATCCTTCTTTATATATTCAATGCTAATTGGCTGAAAAATAAAATACACAAAATTCCTCTTTCCCATAAACACATTACAGTCTTGTAACCTAGTTTGGTGGACATGACAAATGATCCTGCTTTTGCTTTTGGCTGCATTTAGCCGCACAGGTGCAACAATAAAAATGCTCATACTCTGTTGGGATGATAAAGTTTTGATTGACAGCCCAATTTCTCATTCAAGTCTATATTCCATCTACTTTCAAGGCATTGATTTCTGCACGTTATAACGTCTTGAGGCATTGTAAGTGTTGAAATGTGTTTTATTTGTTTTTCTCAATATTCTTTTTCATTTTCTGTAACATTGGCTCATTGCACTTATTTGACCCATATTGCTCATAAAACTGATTTCAGCTGTACTGTATTGTGATGTTTATTTTAAAGTATCCTGACCCCTCTTCTCTACCAGCACACCAGAGCTAAACTGTCATCTCTTTTCTCCAGCGGAATCTTACTGTAATTACAGAAAGAGGAGAGGTATCCAGGAGAGCTTGCAGTTCAATGTTTCATAGTAAATCTTTACTGCCTCAGTGAGGTGTGCGATGACAGGACATCAGGGTTATAAAACTGAATCACCCCTGGATGCATCCCAGAATGATTCTACTTTGCTGTCCTTCACAAAACAGTATCCAATGAGATTAGGGATGTGGTTGCTGAATCAATGAAAGCTCAAAACACAATTAAAGGGCCAATTAATGAGCATGGTTCTCTGAAGAGTTAACTGAAGTAAAATGACCTTGTCTCTCTCTAAACCGTTATTCCATCTTCACATCCTGGCACCTTTTTTGAGTTCAAATATGAATATCAAATGTGGGGGGAAATAAGGAAACCGAGTGCAAGTTATGTTTAATCATGAGGAAACAAATGTTCAAAGCACTGTTCAGAGTGTTTCTGTGTCACCTCAAGGGGCAGAAAAAGTTTGTTTATTTTGAATCTGGAAGAGAGGAGGAGTTGTTGCAAGCATGGCTTAGGGTACATGAGGAAGAATGGTGCAGTGAAGGAACCGGTGAATTAGCAAACATATGAAACAAGAGCCAGACCAATAGTGAGCCTTGCTGTCTTAAGGCGCTGACACACCAACCTGACGAAAATCTTTTAAACTGACCTTTGTCGATTTGAAATGAAGACAGATCCAGCAACTGCATGGCCTATTCCTTAAAATGTTTTCAGAAACACGTTTCGGTGAACTATCTTCATAAAATATGAGATCGAACGAGCTGCCATTATGCTCGGTTGTAAAATCTGTGAGCAGCCACACCCACGTGACGTGACGCGTTTGTCCAATCAGCTGCCTGTTTTCATTTTTTGGCCGACAATACAGATTAGCGCCACCTGCTGTTATGGAGACGTATTACCTTTTTTGCTGAAGGTCGGCCGTCGGGTTGGTGTGTGAGAGCCTTTAGTAGTAACTAAGCTATGGATTGAAGGGGCAGAGAACAAATGTACTCTGCATGTACGCTACAATTGAATTAAAGAGGAGTATTGTATCTCAAGAACAGCTCCACACACAGATGATTGCATTTCCATCAAAACAAACTCTTCTACCCGAGGATGGCTGCATGATTAAAGTGGGAACGTGCTTCTTAATTATTGAGTTGCTGTCTCCATCTCGGTTCCTGCCTATGAAGCTCACCCCTGTGCACTCTATCAAACCAGCTCTATCGCTGCCATACCTATCCTCAATCCGTTTAAGTGCATGTGAGAATGCATGCTCATAGCCACTCTAAATAAACCAAGCCGCCAGTGTCTCTGTGGTCTATTGTTCTTTTGGGATTTCTGCTCTGCATTAATGCAGGCGGCTCAGGCTGAGAGATTTCTGTAGGTTAATATATTCGCCAAAAAATTGGTTGCTTATTATTCAGGCCAGCTTTCATTTAAAGTTGGTTCTTTTGTTCTCCCTAGGGACCTGTAAAACTCTGCATTAAGGAAATGTTATGGTAAAGTCACCGCTGACCACTACACCTATGAAAAATGTTAAGTGTAGAAATGGCTGAGGGTCTTTCAAGGTAAACTAGTTGCAGTTTCTTCCATGTTTCACCAAGCACAACAAACATCTTGGCTCTCAACTTTTCCTTTACTTTTATACAGAGATACCTTGCATGCTAGATTGGATACGTATTACCTAGCAATTTCTTTGCAATAGTGGGGAACTTAGTCAAAAAAGATTGCTGATGTCTTGGCAATAAGAACTTTGATACACATGATCTGAATTTCTAATTATTGTATTGGCATTTATTGTAATCTGCTTTACAGTGTTGGGTATGTGTTTTGACTGTACACCTGTCTCCAGATGCCAAATTTCTTTCATGCATAATTATATTCTCCTTTGCAAAAAAGACATCAAACGCCCTTTTCCATCCTCAAATTGAACTTGATTATAATCTGGGATGTGAATATTTGTCTACCTGTGCCACTGAGAGTCTACAAATTACCCACCTGCCTTTTTACAGAAGCATCTTTTTAACACTTTTTAACAATCATTTTGCATTTCAGAACTGTTTTAAGTACATATTGACAATGGGAAGCAATTCTTATCAGTGTATCTTGATTGGGAATCAAATGAATGCAAAGAAAGTTACTTTATGAACTTGACTTTAAGATTTGTATTTGTTTATTATGTATTTATTTATTTATTCAGGGTAAACAAAAGAAGAGTCAATGGACCTTTTTCACAACAGACATTTTGACTTGTCATAGTAGGAAAAGCACAGCTGAAATTGATAACCTTAATGATGTCTCAATTCCATCAAGTGTATACCATACCAGGGCCTCTCCTTAGTGGAATGCAGCCATCATTAATGGTTTTGAATACACCTGTGCTTTTCCTACTATGACATGTCAACTTGTCTGCTGTGAAAAAGGTCTATATAGTGTGCAGTAACTCCTAAATAATTTTGATTACTCACTGACGTCCAGTGATCACCGGTTAATGAGACCGCGTTTGCACTTTGCAGCAGTTCCAGTTGGGCTGCTTTCTCCGTGTCGTACAGGCTGTGTATGCATGCGTGAAACTACTGTCCCCCTCAACGGCAATGTATAAGACGGGTCAGAACATGCCAACCGTAGTACGTCTTTAAGACCCGAGTCTTCTACGATGCTGACAGGTTTGCATTTAGTTGCCACCCATTTCACAAGAGCTGTAGTAATTTTTTGGGATTTGGTTTCATCTACAGGTCGGCAAGTAGTAGCACTCTCCAGTCACGTTAACTGTCCTATGCTTAGCTCGTAGGTGGTAGCTCAAGCTTGACGTGCTTCTATGGTATTTTAATTCGGCTTTACACAATGTGCATATGGCTTTCGACTTCTGAGCCGTCCGGGAGTTTGGGAAAATTAAAAGTGCCATTCAGAATTGTGTTGCTGCGGTCTTTCTCCATCATGCCTGCAGCAGTAGGATGTGTTACGAGGAAGTACCGCAGCTTGATGATAAGTAAAGGGTCAAAATAGTAGCCTGTTAGGCACGACGCGACGCCGAGTGAAGTGTAAAATAAATTAATAAATGGCAGCATGCGATTAAAAAAAAATGTACGCGTTATGCTCGACCCTTAATCGCATAGCGATTAACGCGTTAATGCTGACAGCCCTCTGTGAAACTTTAAGCTGCACATTTAGACTTTCCTACTTCACTTTCTCCAGTTCAGTACATAAATCAGTTGCTTGGTGACACAAAACTAATAACTAATCATTGCCATCTCATATTAACAACTATTTTGTAGTTGCATCATATTGAGTTTTACACCACACTTTTAATTTGTCCACTCAGTTGACAGTGCTGATTTGATCATAGCAAATAGCTCCTTTGTAATTATTTAACAGTTTATAAACCAATTTGCCATTTAATGTTTGAATATGGTCAAAGTCTCCATATAATCAAATGCTTAGCGATGTTGTCAATAATTTACAATTTGCATTTTTATGGCATACAACCTTATGCCTATAAGAGGCATTCTAATGACAACACCCAGCAAGAGCTCTGATGTTTAGACAAGCATGCAGTCTGTTGCAGGGGACAATTTTGCAGAAATATCTCCAGTATCTTAGCTTTGAGAGATTTACACACTGTGTGAACCAGCCTAGTGATTGAGTCCCCCTGAATCACAACCTTTGCCATTTTCCATCCACTTTTTCTCTTACCCTCAGGATGATCTTGAGCAAAGAAGACACATAAGTGCTGTTGTTCCACATCAAGGGTTGTGCACTGACAAGCAGGCCTTAACTGGAGATGATATATCCTGACACAGATAGGATGATACAATACTCAAATGGGGCCATAATAATTTGATGCTGTTCGTCATGTCCCCCGATCTTTTTCGTTTTTAACACTTCATTTGCTGGCCCTGGGCTCTGAGCATTAAGTGCTACAACAGCACACTCACTGGTGCCCACGGAGCTGATGTTTGCCTCACAAATGCTGGAGGTGATGGTTATACTGCTGGCAGCAAACACTCACAGTAATTGATTATTTTGATGAAAAAAAGTTGTTAACTCAACTTTTTTTGTCAACACAACTTTTTTTCTGCACTACTTGGTGATAGCATTGCATTTTTCGCCATTTCTCTCTCAGCAACATATGAATTTGCAAGAAATTATACTGAGTAGAAGAGTGGCAACAACTTATATTTCTAACTAAATGCGTTGTTTTTTTACTGCGATGGATAAAAGTTCAAATGTATAAAAAAGTACATATATTTGTGTCTATTGTGGAACCCATTTAGTTGCAGGTTTTAGGTAAGGAGAATATAGACATGAATGG
Source organism: Perca fluviatilis (assembly GCF_010015445.1). Taxonomy (NCBI): domain Eukaryota; kingdom Metazoa; phylum Chordata; class Actinopteri; order Perciformes; family Percidae; genus Perca; species Perca fluviatilis. The sequence goes on along the minus strand of NC_053126.1, from coordinate 16,564,536 downwards.
ATAGATGTTCCTTTTATATTTCTCACATGAATGTTTCTTTCTAGTTTGCTGACTTTATTTTTCAGTGTGTTTGATCATAGAGATTGCATTATCTATGTGCAGTCATTATTTCCTTATCTGGAAAGTGTAGGTCCATTTTAACTAGTCATGCTTAGCATTAAATGCCTTTTTGTATTGGTGCAACTGTCAGCTGCAGACTTTAATGGAAAACAATCTGTGAAAAATGAAGCTTCTGCCCTTTTATGCCCTAATTGTGCAGAAAATTGCCTGCACAATTAGGATTTGCTATTTTCTTAGCAGCTGACAGGGCAGTCTGATCATCCTTTTACTTTTTGTTTAGACAGTGGGCGAGCAGAGATAGGATGCTGTGGTGGATCAGGACAACAATATTAACAGTCTTCCACTCTCATCTCAATGTTTATGTGAAACTTCAGTTTACTATGCAACCGATTACATATATATCTCCATTTTTTTTAAACGATTTTGGGCCTGTCAAGCCTGGCTCTGTATTGAATTTCATGAAGACTGGACAAAGATTTCACAGGTTTGAAAACTTTATTTTCCCTCTACAGTGTACTTTCAATAATGCACTCTTTCTATACTGTATGCTGTATTGTTGTGTATTGTATTGTGCTTTAAATGTCAGCCACTCCCATGTATGAACTCATCAGGGTTCTCTTCAGCACAGCACTTTATTGATAGAAAGGTCATTCCGGATGAATAAGATCACCATGGTTAATCAAGGAAAGAAAAAATGGAACCTCCTATTTTATTGTATGTCTTCTGTGTCCACCACTGACTCTTCAAAGAATGAATGCACCCTTAGGAGTGTTATCAATGAAAAGAATAAAATTGACAGCACAGTGCCAATGTGGCTTCAGAATTATTTTCAGTAGCTAATAATAACAAAGATGCAATAAAAGGTTAGTTTGAGACTTTCATGTGAGCAGTGTCCCACTGTATGCCTTGTGTTTGAACATTTTTCTGTAGAGAGCACCCTAGGGGAGCCGTGCAACTAACAAGATTAAAACAGATTGGAGCTTGACATGCAACAGCAATTGTGAAGCCTCATTTCTCAAATGTAAATGCTCTTAGAATTCCTTTTACATTTCGTCTCCCCTTCCCTGTTTGTGCTTCTCGACCCTTCCCAGCACCACCTGCTCCTGCAGATGTTTTGCTTTCATTTTCAGTTCACTTTGGAACATAAAATGTAAGCTGTGGCTATTGCAGTTAAATTGAACACTGTTTTATTACACAGAAATGTATGGCCTGGCCTTTTTTAGATGGAAAAAAATTGGATGGAATGTTTTCAAAGATATGGTCCAATGCAGCCTTGGAGAGTGACTTGTCAGTATTCACATGCTGTCACCTCATTATTTTATGATTCGGCTGTGGTGGTAATAGCCACTCAGTATCACCAAATAGATGCAATTATTCCATTGAAATTATGCCATTGGACATTTTAAAATGTGAAGTATTTTAGATTTCATGAAAAACAGCTGTAATTTATTCTAAACACATTTTCTATCGTTCTATCGATAGGATTCGGTGAGCCACAAGGAATACATATTTGCATGTCCCCTCATCCAAGAAGAAATAAAAGAAACAATAATCATAACTAAAAAAAGAAATGGTACACCTATTTATACCTTTTTAAGAAGAACCCACCTTGGGAGTACACACATCAAAGTTTGAAGCCATGTTTTTACAACACAGAGTTTATCCTTTGTTGTTCACCCCTCCGAGATACAGTAAAGGTCTACTTGAAATGAAAGTGACAATGAAATACAAAGTCATAAATGGTAAAGACTGATATTTATTTCTCATCACAAATAAAAAGAACCATGCTTACTCATCACAGAAAGAAAAATAAGAGAAGCGCTCAGTCTTTGTATCTTTACCGACCTTGCTGCCGGAGTGTTTTTTTTTTTTTTGAGAATGTGAATAATAGCACTCTATGAAGATTGAAATTCTTTAAAAAAAAAATCCAAGCCTATGCCCATACACTGAAGCCCCCCAAACCGCACCAACCATAGCCCTACCCCCCTCCACAACTCATTTGCCCTCCCCGAACAAAAATCACAGCATTATTTGAGTGGGTCAGTCTGAGGGCTCTTAGTCCCCAGAAGTCTTAATAACCTGGAACAGTGTGACATTGTAGAGCACCTGGTGTCCATTGTTCCAGGTGTACAGGACCCTCTCCCTGGGGTTGTAGTCCATCATGGAGATGTGGGAGTATTGATTGTGGAAGGGGATGTCTGTGTACTCATAGCTTGATGTGTTGGTGTAGTAGGCAAAGTAGATCTTGGCACCAGCCAGGTGGGAGTTGGTGACATAAAGTGTACCGCAGATCATGAAAGACTCTCCAGCACTGCGCTTGGGAAAGCCCGTGTCCCAAGTCTGCAGCACTTCCAGACTCTGGGGCTCCAGGCGGCTGATGACAATGTTTCCAGCATTGGGGATGGTGGTGTAAACGGCCCACAGGCCATTCTCATCCGCCATCAGGTCGATGTCAGAGGAGCCACCCCAGGAGTAGGGAAAGGTGTTGTTATAGCCGGCCCCACTTAAGCTGCGCTGCACCAGCACACTTCGAGAACGGAAGTGGTACTTGATGATGATGTTGCTCTGGTACTTGTTGTAGTACAGTGAACCGTTATAGACCACATGACCAGTGCCTGCCCAGGGGTGAGGCAACAAGTGCTGCACAAAGTTCTGGCCCTTCATGAAATCATTCATTGTGCGGTATTCCAGGACACGCCGTCCCTTGAAGTAACCATCCATGGACCACACCTGCGGAGAGAAGAAAAATTAATCCCATTGGGAAGAGGAGACAAACTGAAGGAGATAATGAGAAGATCTAGAGGTTACAGGAGTATATTGTTATACCTGATACACCTCTCTGCAAGAACATTGTGAGCAATGTTTCATTATAGCCGGCGGCAATGCCCTGAGCAAAGTAAGCGTGTTGTTTGTATGTGGTGAATCTCTTGTTTGAGTGTGAGTGTATGCCTTCATGTACATACTTGAATGTGTGTGCAGAACTATTGATCTCTCCCACGTGTGGGAGTAAAGACTTTGCCTGCGCTTTGCAGTCAACCACTGTGTGTGCTCCTGGCCTTTCTAGTCCACATTTACAGAAAATCAATCCATTTAGCAGCTCTATCGTTTTCTTCAAGCACTCTCAGCGGATCTCTCCACTGACATGGCCCCTCTCTGGCTGCATCTCCCATCTCATTTCCTCAATGCTTCCGCAGAGGCACAGTTCAACCTTTAATTGATTCGATTAAACTGCAGTTGGCTAAGATATTCATTTTGCCCTTAACATATCAAGGGAGCTTTGCTAATATGTAGCTCTCGTTCTTCTGATGCTCCACCCATTCGTTTTTCTCCACTTTCTCTCTTTTCCTGCTCTTTCATGCTTTCTAGGTGTAGAATAGGCACTCTCCTGCAATAACAATTCCAGTGGGGCGAGAGGTAGTGTATGGGAGGAGTCGGGGGAGGTGAGGTACAGCAGCTGAATTATGGAGAAGGGGAGATTATGGAACATTAGGCATTGTTTCTCCCCTGCCTGCTAAAAGAGTCCCTAGAGCTGAGCCAGACCACATTTTTTTTTCTTCTGTTTGGCGCCTCAGCGACAATGACGTTTCCCCAAATATGATTATCATGATTGGTGAGGGTGTTGATGTGATATTGTTGATGTATCTGGCTATTAATACAATCAGTGATTGATCTAAATAGCCTAATGTGATCTCAGCAAGTAAGGTGATTAAAGACAAAGATCAGGACATTCAATCACAGAAATTGACCTTCTCTGTGGCAATATCTATTTAGTTATGATTCAGGGTGGGTATGGAAAAAGGCCATCGTAATCTCTCCCCTTAAACTTCATCAGTTTCCATTCTCCCCTACAGATGGTTAATATTCCACTCTTCCACTTTTCCACCACTTCCTCAATTCACCAGCCCCCACAATTCCTCTTAATTTTCTCCATCACTTGTCTTTTTCCACCTGCTTCTTACCACGTATCTGCCCAAACGAAACCACATGTCATCTCTAATCAGCCGAAGCCATTACTATATCATCTGGGTCCAGAGCATCTCAGCACACTCCTGGTAATTACCTAGGTGATTTAGAAAACTTTAGCCCAAACAACTCATTCATTTCTCCACTGATGATGAAGTGATTAATCAGCTGAAATTGCAGTGACAGAGGTAGACAGGGAGAAGGAAAAGGGATGCTATCCATCAGTTACTCAGCTTTGCATCCTCATTTCTCTCGTTGTCGCTCCTCCTCCAGAGCTCACGAGGAGTCCTACTCAGGCAAAACAGTCAATCAGTCACCGAAGTATCATGGCAGTGTTGCTGTGACGGATATTTTATCCACTGAGCAGCTGACAGAGTTTTTTTTGACAATGACTTTGGTTCTACTTTATCCTCTATGTTTGTTGAACTATGAAGTAGGTAGCATGGATTAAAGGGTTTTAGTTCAGGGGTGAGCCTAGAAACAGAGGGACTTACTCTGTTGTCTGAGCTGGGGATCATGGTATCGGTCATCCAGGAGCCAAACCTTGACCCTGATGCACGTACTGTGATGGGATTACTGACTCCAGTCAGCTTTCCACAGCCTGGAGGTCAAAAAAGAGAAAGAGGTAAGACGCCATACAAATGTATGTACTGTATGTATTTATGTAGGACATAAACATGTACATACTGTGGCACTGCATACAAGACACACACACACACACACAATAAAATAAAATGCGAATGGGATTGATAATTCATTAGTGAAAAAAAAAAACTGACTGTTTTTTCTAGACATATTTAAAATATCCATGCATGTTTTATTTTGCGATGTTTCCATTCTTGTCTTTGTTTCATTTTCTTTGCATTTGTTTAGCTACCCAGTTTTGTAAGTTATCTGGAAAGAAATATATATAAACGAGCAATTATTATTTCTAATTATTAACTCTCCACATGAAGTCATTTGCTTTATGCACACGCTGAATGGAAGACAATAACAAAACACTAATGACCTAAAGGCCAAACTGTAACTGCAGTCTTGTCCTGTTAAGTCATCAGTTTATGGGATTTTGTAAAATCATCAGTTTAAGCTAACACATTACATGAGAACACAATTAATTATTCATTCAGGTTTATAGGCCAATTTTTTTCAATTTATGTGGATAATTCAAACACAGAGGAGAGTGGAATTGTTGCCAATGTACAACAGACTTTTGACCATTGATGATCTTAATTTAAATTCCGTTCTGCATTGCTGTTGTCTAACCTCTAATTGTTTAAGTATTACAATGATATTTGAGAATTCCTTTCAAATTAAACACTCAATGACTACCCATCCACCCACACACCCATTTGCATATAACTTATACCTAGTTTCTGCATGCAGGAGTGGAGCCTGGTCTCCAGCAGCAGGACTCTCTGGCGCAGCTCCTCATAATCATAGGCCCCCATCTCTTCTTGAATGGCCATCAGCACCAAGGACAGATTCCTCACCTCCTCCCGAAGACGCAGGATCATCTTGGCGTCCGTCTTGTACTGTTCCAGCACTGGCAGCAGGGGGAGCAGCTGGGTCACCTTGTCTTTCAACTCCTAAGATAGTAATCACAGAGAAAGACGCATGGAAGAGCAAAAAGGGGTGGAAAAGATTAAACCCTGGGAGAATGTAGGACAGGGGATGATGTCGACCATACTAGTCAGTACAGAGGATTGTGCACAGAGGAGCTTGCCTTTACATTTTCAGTTATTGCTTCTGGTTTGTAGATCATCTCTCAATCAGGAGCTCATATTGTAGCTGGATGCTATTTCATCTTTTCGACTTCTTAGTGCCTGTATTCATCATAACATTCATAGTACAACTGCACCAAGGAGTAATTTACTGCGATATCATGTATTACTGACATTTCCGTTATATATATTGAAATTGGATTTCTCTTTCTTTGGCTATATCATAGAATACTGTACACATCACTTCCTATCTTAATATTAATGCCCTTAATAATTAAACTAAATTTTCTCACTTTTTTTGTTTCTGTATTGATCAAACTTCCACCCACTTCTTTGACTTGTACAGGCTTCTTTTTATGATCTGTAAATAGATTAAATTCAATATACAATCCTCTGTGTGGATTAGAAAGCCACTGAATTCACACATTATTTTCGATCAGGCCAAATGCACTTACTGTCTCAGCTGGTTCAGGTGATTTTCGCCTACAGTAAGGAGCATGCATGATGCTGCAGGGTGTAAACTTGGTCTGTGACTCATGTGTTTAGAAGTGAAAAGAACAATGTGTCCTTAGGTAGGAGTGCAGAAAGCAGCAGGAGAGCCAGGCTGCCTGCTTGGAAGCTAGAAGGTTCATGAGAGAAATAGTTGTATCAATAAAGTGTGGCCGCCACAGGAGGGGCTGTTTCCTCCTTGTTAAGGTTTATCGTAAATCTGGTGATGGAGCAGCTCTCAGCCCTGTGGCGCCACATCATAAATCTCATTTTCCCCTTTTCAAGCCACGAAAATCTGGTCTCGTTAATCTCCCGCGCTCTGCCATTGGCAACTTTGAGCTGCACGCATTCATCAGCCAACCTGCTTTGGTCCAATCCTTTTTTTCTTTTTAAAGATTTTTTCTCTTTATTGGATTGCGGATTTGCATTCAGACAAGTCCTGGGATATAATGCTTACTATCCGGCATATTTTAGTCATCTCTAGGCTTAACTGAGGAATTTGCTAATTTCATAAACATCTACATTATCTCCACTGGACTCACTTTCATAAAACAAAGCAATACACAGCCATTCATGCTTGTTGCTGCGCTGAGGCAGGGCCCCAGTTGTAAAGCACACTTAGCATTTATCAAAGCATCTTTTAATCAAACTATTTTATGGTCCATCTAATATCTGTAAGGGTGTGAGAAATGTGGAGAAAGCCTGGGCAAGACACCATGCTGACAGGAAGACAAAAAGGCCCGCTGATAATGGCTGCTGAGCCTGAGTTTGTAGAGAGATAAGGTAGAGATAAATGTGAATATGTTATCTAAGAGCAGACACCAGAATGTTAAGTATATAGAGAAAGTAAGGCTGAGTGGGGAGGGAAAGAGGAAAGGATATAAAGAGAAGAATATAGAAAAAAAAACCTCCTCTTCCAGGAGTTTAATAATTCAGGAGCATGTGAATTTGTTCACATTTCCTCTGCCCATGACTCAAAGATTGTTTGGGAATTGAATTTGTGTATCTATACGGCAGTCTATCAAGAGTCATACAACATTTTATTGTATGTGAAGAGCGAAAGAGAGTGCAATGCATCTGGCAAAGTTTGTGTGCACATGGAGAGCAATGCCCCTTCTAATAGTATCTGAATTCACTTGAGAATAATACACACACACACACACACTGTACAGAAGGTGACAGACAGCCAATTACCTGAAAGCCCTTTGGATTGAGACTGCGGGGATTTTCCGAGGCCACCTTCAGCTTTCCATCCACCACTTTCATTAGTCCCTCAGTGTTCCTTACATACTGTAGATCTCTGTACGTCCGCAGGTCCAGCACCTCCATTGACTGGCTAATGTTCTGAACCTGTTACACATACACACACACACACACACACACACACACACAAACACACAATTTCAGTGTAATTCTTAAAGGAATAGATTGGATTTTTGACACAATCATCCACTCCTCATGCAGCTCTAGCTTGCAATTAGAGCTGAACTGATTAGTCGATTTACCGATTAGTTGATCAGCTATTTTGATGATCGATTACTCATTTAAGTAATTTTTCCCCAAGTAAGGAACGTTAGTTAGTGAACAGTGGAAAATGATCAACAATCCAATAATGAGTGAGTGAGGAGCATATTGGCGAATGTGTCCAGCAAACCTTGAGGTAAGCTTTTATTTTCATAGCGAACATTAAATTGTTAATCTTGTCATGTTTGGAGGCCACAGTGCAGCACTTTGCTCAAGCTAAAGTGAATTAACAGTTACGGGAGAATGATGTCCATGGCAAGCGTTTGTCATGAGTCAAGTCTGATTACACAGCCTGAGCAAATAAAGTGACAGTAACGGCACATTAGCCGCTGCCAGAACAATGCAAAATAAATAGGCGAAAGTTGCAGGGCATGGGCATGCTCCATGGGGCAAATGTTGTCTATTTTAACGTTTAAATGCATTGATTATTCTTATCTATGGATGGAAATATTTGTGCTGTAGCCTGAACTATTTTGCACTTCAGAATTATTACCATGCACACACAGGTGGAATAGTTTTTCTTCATATTTTTACATTAATGTCACTAGGAAGCATACCAGTAGAAATATATATTCATATTTGTAAGTGGGATATATATATATATATATATAAGTAAGTGGGATTGTCTGGAATCTGGCAATATAATAACCATTATGGTGGGATACACTGGCTAAGCTGTGCTGACATAAATAGTTCACATGAGAATACATTATAATTTTGGCCTTTTGGCTGAGTCTCTATCTGTCAGAGGAAGAGCAGGAGACCGTTTAGAAGAAGTTGGTAATTTCATAGTGCAGATTAACACTTTTGTATGCACTATGGCACGTATTAGCACCGGGTCTCGGACACCCGAGATTAACAATACAAAATATAATCTATAAAAGTCTATCTATCTATCTAAAAAAAAACTAAAAAAACAAATTAAACTACTAAAACAGACTAAGCGGGTGACAAACAATGTGCAAAAGCAAAAAAATAAGAAACAAAAAGCAAGAATAGCCAAGATGAAAAGCCAATGTATCATGAAAAAGCAGCACAGTTGTCCAGAATGTATCAGGATAAATATACAAATTATACACAACACATTCATAAGTTATGCAATAAAAGTCAACAGGTACCCAGTTAGAATATAAATATACTATCTCCCACAGCTATCAAAACAGAAGGGTAGCATGCCTACAGTACCATTATGTACAAGTTAATGGATACATACAAGATATAATGCAAACTGAATAAATCTCATGGAGTTGCAAACATGCTGTCAAGTAGGTGTTTATTTAATCTCAGTTCTCAGTTTTGCACTATGTTTAAATTTTACTAAGTACTCTGCTTGCTCACAATTCGACAGCCCACTCTGTTGATGCATAACCAGCCTACTGTTTCATACACCCCCTCATCTGCTGCACGTTGCACTGAACTGGCCAGAAATCATCCGAACATTGACAAATGTTGCAGGGTTGTGGTGCATATAGGCGGCTCATGTGTACATATGTCCAACTAACCACACAAACAGACACCCACCCAAAGAGACACGCAACACTAAAACTCCAAGCGAATAGAAGATATTTATTCAAATCACTCCTAACAAAAACAGTCCCAATTCTCAAAGGTCACAGTATGACATAAAGTCTGTTTAGCACCAAATGCCTTGCTTGCCTACACTATGACAGCCCACTCAATTAGTTTGTGTCCAGCCTACAGTTTTATACACCCAACTTATCTCCCACGTGCTTCATGAACTAGCCAGGGAATATTTGGTCAGAATATATTTTCTTCACCAATTAAAAACGTATTTGACAGCACTACAGATGGAATAGTTGGATGAATGTGTAACAGTAAACGGCTCCACCTGCCTTGAGTCTAAACAAATGCAGTGTCACCATCCTCCTGGGCTGTGGTGGCAGTTGGGACTGCTCCATCCTCTGAGCCATGATAACTGATCCACACACACACACACACACACACACACACACACACACACACACACACACACACACACACACACACACACACACACACACACACACTCACACTCACACTCACACTCACACTCACACACATACACACACCAGGCATTTCACGCTTTCTTCTGGCCACATAATATGCTCCACACACTTATACTTCTCAGAATCCAATCAGTCGCAGGTGTCCAGTGTAATGATTCACTTTCTAAACCACATCCTAAAGTGTTTGTGTGTAGTGTATGCATGCCTGACTGTGCCCTCCTATCTCAATTGATCTCATCTTAACTTAGTCAGTCAGACAGAGAGGTCAAAGGGGGATGAGGTGTTCTAAAGTTAGTGCCGTGAGCATTCTCACACCACTGTCCTTCAGGGCTAACTCTGCCCTGGATGGTATTTAGTCTGCCCTTGCAGAAAGCTGAATATAGGCTACTTTACATTCTTTGAACAGAGGGCAGTTTTGTTAGTGCAACCTTGGCATTCTGTGTCCGGGAGAGCCTTTGTGGATCTGGTCTGCTCAAATAATTCCCACACATGCTTTGGGTTCAAACGAGGATGTCTTAGCGAGCATGGTGCTGTTATGCACATACACAGACACGTAGTCTTTTAACTTGTGCCTTTCATTTGTTTGAGCTGACATAGCGCTGACCCCAGGTGTCCTCATTAGGCTGTGCTTTGCTTGTTTTTGATGGGAACGCTTGGCTCTGATAACTGCTGTCTTTCAAGCAGTGTGCATGTCCAGAGGGCAGACACAAAAACATACACCCACATTTGTGTAATTCAATCCAATACAAAAAAAAAGATATTTGCAAAGCTTATAATATTCAGAGACCGTGACAGAGAGGCGATGATTTCACTCTGTGGTAATTTCTGAAGGCTTATTTTGTGTATTGTATTGACATGCAGTACAATGCAGCAACACAAACGGTTCCCCTTAAAATTTAGAGCTGAAATATACACTTCTCTGACATAATTAAACAAATAACATTATACGCTTTTAAAGTAGTATTCATGTCTTTTCTAATTAATTGTTCTGTAAGGTTTTACTGATTTTCACAGATAAATATGCTATTTCTTTTAAGAGGAGCATATGTGTTTAACCTCATTTTCACCTGTATTTTATGTCTTCACCCCCCCCCCCCTCCAAATGTTGTCTCTTTCTGCAAGAAAGCTTATTTACAGTTAACAGGATCACTGTGCAATGTTGACAGCTCAGAAGTTCTTTCCACTGGCGGGAAAAAAAAACATGAGCATGAAATACCAATGAGCAGCTGATTATGTACCTTGAAATAAGAAAACATAATTGTTACTGTATTAACCTGAGAATGAGGACATTGGTGAGAATTAATGCAATATGTGAATTCAGGTGTCTCACTGATCCATGAGGATCTCAGAGCCAATCCAGCATCTTATCTTACCCCCATCTCACCTCAAAAGAGCACATCAATGTCATTCTTACCCACTCGTTTCTACCTATTTTTTCCCAGGCTCCCAGCGTCCACCCTGTCATTCACCAATTCGCTGGTTTGGCGCGTCCACAAGAAAAACTCTGCTGTGAATGAGCTGCCACGGCCCATCAAGTAAGTGAAAGCTGTTAAACATTATTTCTCAGGTTTTTATTATGTAGTTTTGGAAAAGACAACTAAAGAATGGAAAGATGCCAATCAGCAAACCGCCAATTAATGCAGTTGCAGATCTGAGAGTCAACAAGCAGCTGGTGATCCCTTATAAGCAGAGGTCCTCTCCTCTGCCTCTACTCTTACTCCTGATCTGTGTTTGTCGGTGTGTTTATGCACTAGCCACTAGCAGGAAATTACATTTGCATGCACTGCACTGCAGAGTAGGTCAATAATGCTGTAAATAAAACATGGATTTATTGTCTGGTTGCTGAAACAGAGAGTTCCGCTTGTGTAAACGTTTTTGTATAACATTACATGTATTTGCTTGTCATACATGACACGAGTATTCACAAAAAAGAGCGTTGACTTAAGCTTGATTTATACTTCTGTGTAATATCTATGTACATGGGTACGTGGAGACACGAACCTACGTCGGACCCTACGCCGTAGCCTGACGTACATCTCTCAAATAATGTAACAACACGTTGCGGCGACGTACGTCGCTCGGCCGTGGCTTGATAGCATTGCATTTCCCCCGTCTCATTTCCTGGTTCTCCTTCTCCATAAACAACATGAAATCAAGGAGAGGGTTAACTTTTCCTGCCACAGATGTCCCGCCTTGGTCAGAAAGCACAGGGGAGACACTTTGTTTCTCTCACTATGACTCTAGAGTCACTACTCGGTCCGAAGCTAATCGCCGTCACTCGATGCAAACACCAACATACAAGTATAAACATCAGGCCACTTATGTAGGCTACGGCGAAAGCTCTGCGTGGAGCCTCAGCACAACCTCAAATCAAGCTTTATATTTTTCACTTAGAGGAATACAGAATGAGCACAAGTCTGAATAAACAGATTTAGTGTGCAGCATTTACTGTGTAACTAGGCAAACAAAGCATTTGCTATCTTCACTGATTTGTGAAACAATTAATCTTCTTAATTCTTATCTAATGGATTTATATTTATAAAAGACACTTTAGAATGCTAAGGCTCAGTGAATCTAATTCCATGGGTAAGTTTAGGACATTTCTCTTATTAAGGCACTGTAAGCAGCTCTGCTGCTCAAAAAAGAAAAGTTCAACCAACAATAACAATCTTCCGATTGGCGTCATATTAATCTGCATGACTGCTCAACTGTGGGGTAAAGGAAGTAAAACTATTCACTTCAGTATCCTATATGTGGCAGACGGCGCCAGACACGAGCGCAGTGCAATGTGGCAGTTTGTGTGTCTGCGTGGTTAACAGTCGTGTCTCAAAGTGAGCGTGTTATTGACAGCTGTCACCTTCTCCATGAGCTGGCGAAGTTGCCTGCTGCGTGGGTCGCGGTTACACATGTTCTGGGCTGGTGCGACCACGGTACAGATACACTTCCCATCTGCGTCCTGTGCCGAGCTGTAGATCTGCCAGCCCTCCTCTGGGCTTGGGTACAGAGCCTGCAGAAACATGGAGACATATATATCTTAGACCAAGAGAAGAAACTGGTTGCTTCTGTCTGCTGTTGTTTATCTATGTTGCCAGGCTTTTCAAAATGCATGAATGCAGACAATATATTTTATTCTGCCAGACTGTAAGTAATCTGAGAAGTGTTCCACCCTTATTAAATATTTCTAAACTAATAGATGTATCTAATACTTGAAAGTGTTGTAGAAAGTGTTTGGAGAAAAGAAAGACTCTTTAATACATTCCATATCGTGATTAGTTGTGCCCATTCTGTCACCATATGTTAGCTGCAAAGTCATAATTTCTCCATGGCATTCTCTTTCTCTCTTGCAACCCTGTCAAAAGTTACTGTTCCCCAAAGGCAATTAATGGCAATTGATCCCTCCAACTACTCAAAATTACATGGAGTCAACAGAGAAAGTGAAAGTGAAGCCAGAGATTGACAGAGACAGGAAAAGGAAGAGAGAGATGGGGGATAGAAGAGTCAGAGGGAGAAAATAAGCAGAAATGGGTGCAGATTAAGATAAGACAAAGAACATTGGTGGAAAATACACAAAGGGATGAAAAACACAACAGCGTGACAGAGATAGAGTAAGAGCTTGATGGAGGATGAAGAAAGACAAAGACGAATGGGAGGAAAATGGGGGTTTCAAAGAGAAGAGGAAGAGGGAGGGATCAGGCCAGGCTGTGTCAAAGCAGAGAATCTAATAAGTTTGGCCACAGAGAGGAAATGGAGCTGTTTGGGATCGATAATGCAGCCCCGTAACCAGTGGAGGAGGGGCGAGGCTGAAAGGGTGGATTTCTCTCTCTGACTAATCCAATCAAAAGTAATGCTGTGTGCTCGCAAGCACATGCAAAGGCCTGGCTAGGACGACCCGTTCATTCATGCTGCACCTACACACACTCGGCTTATAAAGCAAAATGTAATGAGAGCAGGAGCAGCCATTTTAGTGATAAAATTAAAGACCCATCCACATAAGTGGAAGGAAAAGGCTGGAAATAAAATCTTGTGGCTCGGCTCGCTGCCACTCTCCTGCTTTGCTCTGAGCAGTGTTGTGCTGTGCTCTCGTCTCCTTGGGTCGGGGGATCAGATTAAAATGTCTTGGGGGACAGGGGGACTGTGTGATTGGAGTGTAAAGTAGCAACCACCCTGAAAGCCAATGTGCTCACTGTCACATCTTGTCACTCCTGCCACTCCCTTGGCACCCCACCCCCTCTCTCCCTTTCCTCTCCTGCACTCACTGCCTTTCCTTCTTCTTCCCTCACCCTCTCAGAATGCGTTGACTTGCTTCAATTTACTTGAATTGTGGCCAACAGACTATAGCTACGTGAGGTTAAATGTACTGTAATGTCAGCCCTGACAATTGAATTATAAATTTTTTATTTGAACTCTTTCATTATTTTTTTTAGTAGACTCTCTACACTCTGAATTTGATTAAACTAAGGAAGGAGTAATATTCTATTCACATTTTCTATTCATACAGTATTACATACATACATTAATGATATTTCAGTATGACCGACTGACTCACGGTGGAACTTATTGACATACTTCCTAAAGTATTATTCTATTATTCTTAATATTTATGCATATTTGTGAGTCAGTGTGCAGCCAGTTCCTGCAGTGACTCCAGTCTTCACAGCAGAGCCTCCTTCAATTTCTTTCAACCGCATCTGACTGTCTATTTCATTCTGCCATTGCCTGAGGGGGAGATTCTTTTCCTCTGTCTGCTGCTCTGCCCGCATCTCACTCACTGTCAGGACTTCTGATTTATTGCAGCATGTGTGTTTGAGTGTGTGAGTACTCATGTGTTTTATGTCTGTGAGTATTAATGTGTGTATCTGTAAATATCTGCCGGTGTACAAGAAGAGCACATACAGTATATGTCTGTTCTTACATAAAGTATATACATGATGTAAATTTTACAGATTTTTAATAATGCATGCATTTGGACATGCATTTTAAACTGCAGCTCCACTACTGATCTACCATTGAGAGGGTTTGTTTGGAAATCCCTGCAGATGTATGCACGATTACTGCACGACTGTAGACGAGCATATGTAATGGCGGCTACAATACTGTGGGCGTGTTCAGGATAGTGGTGCTTGACACCACAGCATGGCACACCGGCTTCTTGTTACAGTTGATGTCCTGTGGTGTTAACAGGTGGAGGTTAGCTTGCCTCAAACAGCAGAATCCACTTATGTTACTCACTCTGAGGGTATGTGCAGCCTCCTGCATTCAATTAAATTGCCTTATATCCATACATGTGGGGGCTGTCTGCACCACTGAATATCTGCACCAGATATTCACTTTTGGTTAAGAAGTATGGGCAAGTGGGCATACATTTTTCATACTGCTATCAGCCTGAAAGTGAGCCACAGTTCGTGTCACACTGATTTCTTATGATATGTTACATAGTGGGCAGTAATAAGCAATACATTAAAAATTAAACAAAGTAATATTGGAGGCATGTCAGCTCCATTATCATAATACTTTCTTCATTTTCCAACATGTTTAAACTCATGCTGTGCTCCTCATGTGCTTTTTCCCTAGCCAGGGAGTTTTCACAGCATCACATCTCCTCCTCTCTTCATTAATGTTTCATAAATGCTGGGCTGAAATTAAAAGCTTATTTGAATCGGTTCCAATTTCATTACTACCCACCTATCCATTCTGCACTAACTTCGCCATTCTCATCACAGTGGCAGTTTTGAGAGCAGAAGGGAAGAGGTAATTTTTAAATGCAAATGTGTTTTGTCCCTATATGCTTTGTGCCTGAGCCGTTGCAAGGCAATCTATCAGCGCTCATATGCAACTGACCTCTCAGGGTGCAAGTAGTAAACTTGAATAGGTTTTTGAAACACTGGTTAAATGTAAATATGACTGCAGCAAAGAGTGGGTCATTGACATTGGTTCATTTAACATATTGAGCACACCATGCAGCCTATCCGATATCTCATTAGTGCTAGAAAAACAACTTCCTCAATATCTAATGTTATACAGAATAATATTCAGGGTAAGCAGATTGAAATGGATGTTTGCATACTGCAGGCAGGTCAGGCCTCAGAGTGTTAACATTTGATAACATAACCTGTGCTATCTACGTCATTCAATCAATGGCGGCTAGCTGGGGGCACTTCAGGTCTGGGGGATAATCCTCTCCTCCCAGACGCAGGTGGTGGTTTCAGGAGAGAGGAGGTGTTCAGTTCACTGTCCCAGAAATCCACCCATTAGATGTGAGGAATTAAATAGAATATGTAAGTGACAGATTTGAAGCTGTCACAGTCATGGCTGCCATGCAAAAGCCCATTAAGGAAGAAGACAGCAGCAATGAAAACAACAGGAAACCGCAGAGGGCAAAAGGGTTGAAAAAATCAATTGGGCTTGCTCACTAATGTGAAAATTTCTTTTTGGCCTGCCCCTTTTGCGCCACCCCAAGGTTTCCTTTGTTCCCATGACATCACATGTGACAGCCTAAGCTTATGAAGTCCCACCATCCACTGCTGGCATGTCTTCTAACCACAACCTCCCATTCTCCTAATAAAAAAACGATTTAAGATGGAGTTACTGATAGGCGGAAAAGAAAGAGTTGTGGTTTTAGAAAGGCTGACGAGAAAGACAGATGGCTCTAATTTCATCGAGCTTAGTTCAAACGCTGCCCAGTTACAATGCTGAATGACAACTTTAGTTAAATCCCTGCTGAGAGTGGGATAGAGAAGATGAGATAAGAGGATGTGGCCATTACTAAGCTAAAAGCAGTAACCAAATGTGATTCCAACTTTCCTCCTCTGCCTCCTGTACGCTGCAGACAGTAGAGATCAGATTCAGATCAGATAATATGTGTAGTTTAGAGGCAATTATTATGAAAAATAACTAACTAATCACTTCGTGCTATTACCTGAGCGCATCCTCAAAGTGCAAAGGTGCTGTGAACCTTTTAGTGATTAACAAAGTTCAGAGGGATTATCCAATTAGACATTCAAGCTGGTGGTATCGCTGTCGAGAGTTGCAGGATGAACTTCCTCTGGCATTTCATTAGACCGACTCTGGAGCTGGCTGCTGTAAAGTCAAAGCTAAATGAGATCATAAATCTACAGCTCCCTACTTCATGAGCATGACGGGAAGTCTATAATAACTTTCATAAGCAGCACGCAGAAGGGGCAAACAGGAAGTTATAAACCAGAGATATGGGAGAGAGCTGACCGCTACACTATGAGCTGAGCTTGCCATCACATCTGAGAAACTGCAACGCCACAGGGGACGGACAGTGTAAGAGAGAAAGAAATAAGCATTTTAAGAATACTAAAGGCGTCAAGGAGACTAAGGGTAACAAATTAAGGTGCTACCGATGTATTCCATCTCTTTCTTGTTTCCATCCCAACTTTGTTAAACCAAGTTCTACAGCTTCACTTTGTTTTCCTCTCTCTCTCCCTCAGCAGAATTATTCTTCTCTAAAATGTTTGTCCCCAGAAAAGTAGAAACATCTGTCCCTGCTGCACAGAGCTCACTTCTATTTATATTATGGCCAAACATTCAGACCTCATTTTTCATTTCATTCATTTGCTGGATATTACTTTAATTGGCCATGCAAATACACACTCCCACTCTGAAGGATGTAACGATTACTGGTGTAACGGTAAACCACGGTAAAAATATTGACAATAATAATTACCGTTTTCATTTAAAATATCATTATTATCACGGTGGATTACCACGGTGTGGAAACCCTGTGTTTAATCCTTCCCAGCTTCATCCGAGTCTCCTGAAGTTGCCGCTCAGGTGCACTGCGTAGCCTACAACATGTGTTTCTTGAAGTTGGAATCATGGCGGAAGGAGGAGATGACAGCGCTCAGGACATTTATCAGCCTTGTAAAAAAGGCCATAGTAATTGCTCTCTCTCCTGAGATGATTGAACAATCAGTGACGAGAGTCATCGCTTTGATCTCCTCCCAATTACTCGCACTCAGACAGGAGAAGGGGACAGCATGCAGCAGCTGTAAAACTTTTTTCTTTATCATTCCTTTCCCGTTTTTGGACTTGTTGAAGTGATGTGTGTAGCCCAGAACGTAAGTTAAAACTATTCTGTAGCTTGCTAAATTGTCATGGGTTTTACTGCCTCGTTATCTGTGTTAATGTTAAAGCTACGTGTATTCATATTTCAATAAGTGTTCTGCTACATAAGTTTAGCCCGTGTTACGACATTTATTTGGAGAGAGAGAGAGAGAGAGAGAGAGAGAGAGAGAGAGAGATATTATTGCCTTGATAATATTGCTGTTGCTGTGTTTCTTATCGCATAGCTGACAGATGTGCAGATTGTTTAATATTACTTGTGCAGCCACGTGTTGATATTCAGGTTGTGTTAGGGCAATGTGCTAGCAACGTGCAATCGCCAGTAAACAGACTAGCGCTGTGGAGCCACGTGCTTAGTTATTAAAGGTGTATTACGCTGTTTGCTCTGTTATGGATATGTGTGCTGTAACAGATGTGGCTTATTCTCAGTTTGTGTTACTGAGCAATATGTTACATTTATGTTAATTATTACAGAGCAAAGAATGTCATTCTTAGTATTGTTTCTTGTTATATGCTGGTGGCTATAACATTTAGTTTTGGTAAATAATGTTCATATTAAGTCTGATGCTTATTAATGTGTATTATTATTTGCTTAAATTTCAGAACCACATCCAACGTCACATGTAACGTCAAATACAACTTCATAGTTAACTTCATGTACGAGTTGAAATTAAATCTTCGTGGATCTGCAGCGGGCCAGTGTTTCAGTAGCCAGTTTTCAAACCTATTGCCTATATTTTTGTAATATAATAAACACTGATACAGTTTTTGAAACTATTTCAGCTTGTGTAGGCCTATCAATGCTTTCTGAACATGTTGAACACACTTTTAAAAATACCACGATAATACCGGAAACCGTGATAATTTTGGTCACTATAACCGTGAGGTTAAATTTTCATACTGTTACATCCCTACCCACTCTTCAAATGAACAATCAGTCAATCCTTATGCAGAGGCCAGATGCTGGCCTTTACAATAACATTCAATGAAGACTCCTAGTGAAGTCCCTGGTCTCTCCTGTGCCCAAGGAAAACGGATTACCACAATCAGCACAGCATGGTTGCCAGTCAATAATATGACTCATAAACTTATCATGCCCCTCTCCCTGCTGCCTCGCACTCCCTCCCACTCCATCACTCCTGCTCGCTTTCCATCTGCAGCTCACTCGTTCCAATCCGGATCATACTAAAATGACAGTGGGGTTGGACAGATGCGTCAAGCACTCTTTTTTAAGTGGGGAGGCTGTTGGAGAAGTGAGAATGAAAGTGAAAATTACACTCACCCCTGCTCAGCGCTTACGAGCCACAATTTTATACTTTTTGGAACAGGCTGCTAGTGCCATGCCTGGTGGTGTAATGCATTTGGCATCCACTCTGTTGTTAGACGCTACAAGATAGCTCTATCACGGCTAGTGTTAAATAGAGGGGGGGAGACAAGAGTAGCAGGGTAGCAAGTGCGAGAAAACATTGTATAAACTGTTACAACAGTCAGTGGTTCAATGAACGAAATAGGATTGCAGAAGTGTGTGGATTGTAAAATCATCAAATTGCTTTTGAAGGGCAAAGCAATGATTCAGGCATAAATTCAGTTGGATTGAAATTACACTCATTATTGCAAATGAACCATGTCAAAAGCCTGATTATGAGCCCAACTATAGAGTCTGGGATCAATACTGCTTCGTACACAGGCTGCAACACAATTAGCTCATGTATCAAAACAATTTGAAATTATATTACAAGATTGGCTTTCACTGTGATTCTGGCTCTGCACACCGATTCACATTGACTAGGTAGTAAAAGACACCTGTCAGGGTCTGAACTTAAATAAAGTTTGGTTGAAGGAAGCACAAATAAACATAAAAATAAAGTGCTGAAATAAACTTTTGCAGCTGTGTTTAATCTTTAATCCATAGCCAAGAATCACTCTTTACAATCTGCTTTATTGGATTGCAGAGTGGATGTGATAAAGTTTACAGTCCTGCACATTGACAGACAAGGGTGACCCCAATCAGATTCTGAGCCCTAGCTCTTTGTACTCTGCCATTTGTTCCATGCTCCTTTTTGATGGTGAGAATATTTTCTTCACTCTTCTGCCTCACAGCTTTCTTATTTTAGATATCAAAGGGAGAGTCCCCGCAAACACACACACACGCACGCACGCACACACACACACACGCACGCACGCACGCACGCACGCACGCACGCACGCACACACACACACACACACACACACACACACACACACACACACACACATACTACTGTGCTGTCTTCAGTGCGGTATTATGGATATACAACCACAGTACGTAAAGTTTTATTTGTGTATGCACATCTTACATGCACACATTAACACATACAGACAAAATGTGTTTATTTAACTATTGTGCTACTGCATTTATTAAAAGTGCTATCCAGACTGAGAGAATCAGTGAGCAGGTACTTCTGAAGTGATTTTTGTCTAGAACTGTAAAGCTGATCATCTATCTTAATTAACTTTCTACTTGTGGAGTACACCAGGGCTCAAGTCTTAGACCAATCTTGTTTTTATTATATATCTAACCACTGGGAAGACTTGTTTGCAAGTATGATGTCTTTCTGAACAAAATGATGCCATGCATTACAGATGGAATTTTCTTCCAGCTAAAGGCAGATCAAAATAAAGTTGTCATTTTTAGTGATTAACATGTCGCAAAACAAATATGGCAGTGCCACGGTGACTGTGATTTTATGTGTTCTCTTTGACTTGATTTCAGCTTTAAAACTAATGATAGAAGACCATTTTCTTCCACTTAAGCAATATTAAGTAAAGCTAAATGCAAAATGAATGTCAATTTTGTTAATAGATTAATAATTAATTTCTTATTAAATTATTATAAATAATATTTTGTGTGTGCACACCCTGGCAGGTCTGCGGTTTATCTTGGCTTGACCATCCTGTGCAGCTACACCAGTTCCATGTAAGTGTTAGAGTTCCAGGGTCTCTTCCACTCATTAAGGAACATGGGTTTGCACTATCCAGATGTGAACAAGCATCCAGGCAGTGTTGTGCTCAGTGCCATCGCAGAAAGGCGCATATAAATTCAGTCAGCTGTGTTCTTGGATTAGCTGGTTAGAAGACAGGCACTGAAAGCAAGTGAAGCAGACTTTGAAAATGTTTCTGAGCTGGGAGAATATGGGATGCAGCATGCATGAGTGCCAGGGTGGGGAGCAGCCATGCAATGGCCACTGGCGCACTAGCAACACTGTGTCACAAGACCGTGGCTAGATTGTCTTTGATTAGAGCTCTAAACATTGTGTGAGTCATGACTGCTTCTAAGATCATCACAGGCAAATGTCTCATTAATAGTGATGGGACTTCCAGGCGAGGTTTTACATTAAAGTTTTATTCAGCATTGTTTATGAGAGATTATTCCTGTCTCAAAGCGAAGACATTTCCCATCACAACAGACTGTTATACTGTAATAATTCCTGGCACAATACAACTGGCTCATCAGTTTTGATGAAACTTTGATGAAATAAACTTCAATGGCATCCTTTTTCCTCCATTGGTTGTGAATGAGAGTATCTGAAAGAAAAATATCCACTCATAACTGTAAAAAATGTATAATATTGTATTGTCTCCAGTCTTTTGAAATGCAAATGATAAGGCTTCCAGTCATGAGTCTTGATTAGAATGAGTTTACTGAAAAGAAACCTTACAACATTGTTTATTCCCCTTGACCCTGAGCAAGATAAGCAAGAATAGAAAATAAATGGAAGGCTTATCCAGGCTATACCCCCTGGGGAAAGGTGGGTGTTCAATAGGATTATAGAGTTTAGTGCTGTAAATAATTTAAACATGCCTTACACTCTGACATCGCTACAGAGATTAGATTAGGAGTTTATCATCTTTGATGTTGTACTCAAAATTACCTGCTGAGATATGTAGGAGAGATAAAACCGAATTTGGAGGATAATGCTTTTACTGAGATGCTTGACATTTTCACAAAGGTAACACTGTAAGTGCTAAGACGACCTTCTATCCAAAGAAAACATTTCAACCTGACACCTCACTGCGACATATAAAGCGGGCATTATGTTTTAACGAACCGTGATGAATTATAACACTCTTCTTTAAACAGATGGACCTTCACCCCTGAGAAAAGAATGCCCAAACATACTCGGGGTACATATTTAAACAAACGCACATACACGCAGGCATGCACGTACACACACACACACACACACACACACACACACACACACACACACACACACACACACACACACACACACACACACACACACACACACACACACACACACACACACACACACACACACACACACACACACATCCAGATGGTCTCAGATCTCTTGGGACATTCAATTTTATTTAATCATTTCAACAGACCAAGGCATTTGCTTAATGGGTAAAGTGCCATAAAACTCACTCAGGATAGAGGCAAAGACAATCATTAACCGCTGATGAACCTGAAAATATCTAATTTATTTGCCTGCTTGATATTTCTCATTGTCTATCTTACCCCCTATTAGCACTCTGAGACAGACACATACAATTTGTGTGTGCATTCAACAGAAGAAAAACTTCTGTGTTTAATTTAAATATCAGAACTTTTTTCTTACAAAACCCCTCCAATGCCCTTTCTATACCTGTATGACCTCCCTACACGCCAGAGTTGAGGAGAGGAGGACTGAGAGGATTTAGAGACGAACAGAGCGAGGGACAAATAAGACGTACTGTAACATTGTCTCAACCTGCCCGTCTTCCCCATCACCTCTGAATCTGAGCGCTGTCCTTCTCACCCTGGAGGTGACTGACAGATGGGATCAGCCTGAACATCACTCAGAACAGCTCTCTACCTCCCGTCACCCCGGCAAAAACATATGATTTACCACAGCCATCCTAACTGCATCCTCCGCCTCTCACCATAACTCACAGTCAAAAGCCCACATTTTGGCATCATTATACTTAATGTGACTCACACACCAACATGTGCATCATTCATGTTTGGTTGAAACATTGCTCTCACATGCATGCCTACCTACATCTTCTCTCTACTATTAATACATCATAGCCCTCGAGACAGAGTCTCGAAGTCCCACTCCCATATACACCACTCTCTGAAACCCCTCTGCTGTTTCTGTAGTTAAACATATAGATGCACACAAACTCACATGCTAGTATCTTTCCATTTCTTCACAATCTCCCTCTGTCTTCTGCTGTGTCACTCTCTTTCATCCTTCTTTCTTTCTTACAGCGAGAGCATGCACAGACAAATACAGTGCACACACACTTGCAAAAAAGCAAAGGGAGTCATACGCACGCTGACAATCCTCTCCGAGGTGCCCCCTCTGGAGATGGTGGTCCCGTTGAGTCCCACCAGAGAGGGCAGAGTCTGAGACATCCAGTTGGTCACCATGGCCATGGTGCTGAGCACCGCCCCGATCTTTAGCATGGGAACACTCATGTTTGCTCCCTGTGGGGCCCCGGCGCAAACGGCCCTACAGCCAGCCCTACCCTGCCCTGCCCTGGACCTCGGCTCCAGTCAAACCCCTCTCTGCTCCAGACAGCCCAGGAAGGGAACCAGCCAGTCAGCTTCTGCCTCAGCCAGAGCAGCGGCAGAGCCCCCAGAGCTGGTAAAGCACAGTTACCAGACTCACACACCACTGGCTCAGTCAAAGGGACAGCCAGAGACCGATTAGAGGAGAGCAGCTCACATCCAACAGCATCACGCTGGAATCTTCCCTCTCAGAGTAACTGCCTCAGCCTCACCCTCCCTCTCTCTCACTCTCTTTCCATCTCTATCACCTCCTCACTCTCCCCTTATCTCTCTCCCCCTCTCTCTTCCCCTCTCTTCCTCAAGATGCAGAGCTGCGCATTGGCTGCCTCTCTGTCTCAACCCCTCCCAATCAGCATTTGCTCTGTTCTTGCTAGTCCTGTTTTGCATGCATATATCCATTCTTTTCTCTTTCTCTGAAAGGCTTTTCTTTTTATTCTTTTATGACTCACATCTTGGTCTGTGTGTGCACACACATTTCTGTGGCATGGAGATCAGAGAGAGACTGATTTCAGAGGGCTGATCTGTGCTCTATGTTATGTGGCATGTGTGTGCCATAAGCATCCCAGGCAAAGTAGACTGTCCTCATCACACTGGATGGAGGGCCGGGGATGAAGAGGGTTGAGTAGATAGATGGTTGGTCAGGGATGTGAGGGGGAGACATGGGCGGCAAGGTATTAATGTGGAAGAGATCCAGCTCCTGCCAACGGCTGCTTCTGACAGCTCATCCGTCATTCTGCTTCATGACATATCTTAAGTCAGCCTGTAGCTTGCACTTTTACAGTATCTTACCAACTTTACTCTGCCTGAGGCGTAACAATATCACTATCTTCAGCTACATGTCTTCTTGACACTTACTGTTCCTTTTGCTATAAAACTAGTACACAAGTTCAAATTTGGATGATGATTCAATTAACATAAGTGATGGAATAGATTAGAGATATCAAAACAATGTAAAACTGATGAATAAAGCTTGGATTTGTTCTTGCCTGGATGCTATAGCCTGCTTTCCTTGAATAAGGGGGATTACGTGTTATTTTTCAAGTGGTGCAGTTTTACCATTGTTCTATTACTGTAATCCAAATGGCTTTAGCTTTTCAGCACAAGCACAGCAGGTAAGCCAGTGTCAGATATATTCCATCGCTTTGCTGCCTACTGGTGTCAAATCACCTTAGAGACTATGTCTCGAGCCGGATTTGAGTTTATTTCAGGACAGATTTAAGAAGTTTTCTGAAGTTTAGATTTGCCACTTAGCTCTACTGCAATGGCCCAGATGGAATGAGGGGTATGGGAACTAGCTAAAAGCTTGAACCCCTTCCCCGCAACAATTTCAGGCAAGGTACTGGGACACTGTCAGTGTGGTGTTACGCCCTAAACAACCATGAATAATGATGACAGAATGGCCTACTCAGACAAAACGGCCAGGTCATCTCCCTTTCTTGCCCGCTTCCTGGTCTGCTGACTTATTCAGTTTGTCAGCCATGGATGGGCTCCCTTCCCCACACAGTCACATGGGGTGAGTGATACGGGCTCCTCTGTGTGTGGTGTACTGTGAAGTGATATGAGAAGAGACAGCTTTCTGAGCCCCATCCAAAAAATGTCAGCACTCCTCAGCTCACCTGCTGGCTCCCACTCACGCCTGTGTCTGCTCCTGTTTTTGCAGCGAGACTGACCCCGTGTGGTTACCAGTGGCATTGCACACAACACACTGCATTACACAGCCAGAAGACATTTGTTGTTGTGCAATATTGAAACTGGTGACAGGTAGTTGTCACTTTATGGTAGCGTGTCAAGGAGATGTGAGGGGGCATGTGGCAGCTCTGTTTAGAATCATACCGTTCAATTTCTAACAAAGATTTTAGTAAACGGTTCTGTGCAGAGTACACTCACAAACACACTGCTGCTGGTTTTTATGTAGGGTTATGACAATGTCCAGGGGGCTGGAAATAGACTGAAGCCATGTCAAGATAACACATCTATCATCTAATTACATTTCACAGGTGATTCCTTATTGATCTAGTTGGTCTCAACAAACAGCTATCTACATATAGCTCAACAACAAGTATATCTAATAGATCAATATGATGTGTGATAATAATAATAATAATGTGTAAACATTTATATTTAAATTATCTTCATATATTTAAGGGTTTTTGCCCGCAAACTTCGTGTAGGTGAGGATGCTTTTGTAATGTATCATACTGTGTATTTCCGTTTGATGCACCATCTAAAGAGATTGCAGTAATCGTCACATTCACAGGGTGGCAGCAAAGATTTAAACATGGATATGGATGTCCTTTACCCTTGTATCTATATTTAACCAAGCTCCCCTACTCAGCCTCCTCAAAGAAAGCCTGGTACTGAAGTAAGAGGGCTGACTGAAAAAGAAAAAATCATTCAAGATTTTGCTTATTTATGCACCATCTTGGATAATTAATGAGACCACCCACCCCATGTACAACTGTGGCCACTGTGCAAGAAGTAAGCTAGATAATTCACTGCGAGTAGAAATCAACAGCACATTGATATCTTAAATGTTCCCCCAGTGGCCCCAATTTGTACAGTTTGACTGCTGAATTTCTTAGTAATGCCTTACGAAACACTGAACACACACATTACTCTATACTAGTGAGGGCCCTATTTGACATAATGCATTTCCTAGCCCACAACTACATGCCTTACCCAAACCGTTACCTTAACTTAAAACCAATTATTAACCCTTACAGAGCTTTAAGGACTATTTCATCAACAGAGGACAAGCCAGGATGTCCTAATTTTCCTTTTTTTTTTTTCATCACTCAAAACTTGAATTGGTGCTCACAAAGTTGGAAGCAGTTTTAATGGGCCAGACGCTATGTGTGTAAATCTTTTTATCTTTAGCTTTTTATTGATCTCCAGAATAATAAAACAAGCTTTCATGGCCACAAAATAAACCAAACTGTCTTGCTGGGATCATTAAATAAACAAAATTCTGATAAATATTAATCAGTCAGCAGAAATATATATATATTACTGTAATATTACTATAGGGACTGTGCTCATGCACAGGTATTGGATTTAGACTCTTATTTCTTTAGATGATAGATTATTACCACATCAAAAGAAAACCTTAAAGGCAACTGTTGTTTCCCCAGCTATCTTTATGTTATTCTCTCTTTGTAATAGCAGTGCAGACAACTCTATTTTCTCTCTTGTTTGATGACAATGTTTTTTTTTTCTCAGAGAACTGATACGTTTTTATTAATTTGTGCCAATTACAAAACATTGTGTGTGCAGGCTGTACCTACTGAATTTATAATAACTGAAGCTATATAGAGGCTGGCTGCTATCAGACCCCCCACATCATGTGTTCTCTCAGAGCCGTTTTCACCATTGCACCCTTTTTTCCTATATTTCAAGGCGTCTTTTCATCTAAGACCATTGTTAATAACTTATGTATTTGCTATACCCATGTAGAGCGAAGTGCACCTGAACTCTTTCAAACTTAATATTTCTCTCACAGAGTGCAGATGCCATCTTTTGTAAAGTGATGGACAAAATAAAGGATTGAAAAAATGAGTGTCATAAGGACAATCTGCCATACCTCAAAGAATTCCGGACTCTGCCAATCAACTGTCTAATCACAGAGTCTGTTGGCAGAACAAGCTTTCATTAAATATTAGCTAGAGAGGAAGTCAGTCATTTAACCTGTATTAATTTAATCCTTTTTGATTAATTTTCACAGCCATTCCTCATAATTTCCACTATAAAAATTGTCCAGCCTCATTTTCGCCGCTACTTTGCTCTGTCATTATCTCCAATTCTCTGTCACTCTCTTTTGTTCTCCTTTTCTGTGAATTTTATTTAGCCTTTAACTCCTCTTACTCTCTCCCTCTGTCTGTTGTCTCTTTTGGCCCCACTAGCAAAGAGAAAAAATGGCATCATATAATGTGTTTCTCCTTTACCCTGCATGTGTCTTAGCTTCTACTATTTCTGTCCTGAGCTCAAACACTTTCAATGGTGATCGTAGCTATCTTGTCACACGCTTGGACTCAGATTTGCACTACATACTGGAGATATAACACTATGGAACATCTACATCACACATATTTTGGGCCCCCCAAAAAAAACGCTGTTTTTTTTTAAAAAAAACTAGCCTGTGGGCTTGCTCTATAAAGGACATTTTTAATCAGTTCAAACGGTGAAAATGGCCACCAACTGCAGAAATGGCAGCATTTGTGCACACCCATGGATGGCAGTAGAGTGCTACAAAGCCCCGAGGTCATAGGGACGAGCTCTGGGTGAGATAACAATACTGGGGAGCAGAAAGCAGGAAACACTAGCCACATTCTCACTGAGCACAAACATGCAGCCAGCTACAGATTTACAGCTGGAATACAGGACCAAATTACACCTCAGCTAATTACACAGACATCCTTCACAATGATGCAGAGCTGTTTGGACTGAGGCAGCAAGGCCGCACACAAACCGAGATCCCGCCTGAGCTCTGAAAGATGCTGGAGTCATCCGGCTCAAAGAATACTGGCTATTTTTCTGAGTCATAATTCATTAATTAGATGATGGACATGGAGGCCCACTGCCTTCTAAATAGATCAAGATCAAAATCAGCTTAAACAAAGCGTGACCTCATTACCATGGCAACTATTTAAATGGCATAAATAGGCTGTACCCCAGGGTTCAGGCAGGCAGACACAGTGGTGTGCTTTCAACATGGAGTGTTTAATCTATTAACGGCTCCTGTGGGCCTTTGATTAAGGAAACTCATCTGGGCTTTTAAATTGTATAATAGCGACTGAGACCACAGGAGGATTATAGAGTATACATGCATCGACCCCTGCATGCAAAAGTGCAGAGAACGCATCCTATCGAGTTGAAAATGTTCAATATTTCAAGCAGTGAGTGTTCACCACAAATGAAGTAGGACCTTTGTCCCACTCTGACCACAGAGGCGACTGATTCATTGATGGTGATGATTCATATACCGTCATGAATCATCACATGATAAATGTGGCTTGCATGAAGACACGGGAGTAGATAACCTTGCATGTTCAGTTTGCATCAGCACACAGTTTTAGGATTTCTAATCGCCCAAAATACAGTAAATGTGTCCATTTCTGTGTGTATGTGTCTACATATGCATGCATAGATTTATTTGTGTGTGCCTCTCCGTATTTGTGTCCACTTGCATGAGCCATGCTTTCTCTCCACTGAGCTGTAAAATGTCTACAGTACCCTCTAATGGTGGTTGCCACAGTGTTGTGCGAGAGACCCGGTTGAGCTGTGACTTGCACGTAATATACAGTATCTCAGTCACTACTGTATGAAATAATATTAAGGAACAAAACAGAGGCTCAGCCCAATAGTGCTTAACTACTCTTTCCAGTGGGAACGTGTGAGAAAGAAAATCAATATCGTAAATGTGTCTGCTTGGCTGTATTGACTGTAACACACCTAGAATATCCTGTGGTGAGTCCATCCATTGTCTTTACAGTATAGACCATAGAGCCCATCTAATCCACCCACACTAAAGACAAATATTCATATTATATCACAAGGCAGGACTGCAGATCTGGGACCAAGACTCAAAGCAGGCCTCTTGACCTCCTCAATTTGTTTCTCAAAATGCTCTATAAGTACTAGTACAGTGAAATTGCTGAAACAGTATACAAATTATATTGTTTGATCGAGTATGGAGTATGTCTTTACAGCCATTTTATGTTTCCCTTAAATCACTCAACCTGCCTTTTTTTAAATGACCCACCAGAGGGACAGATACAGTTGAAGAGGCTACATTGCAAAATTATTTCCATGTTAAAAAAAAGGAAAGATATTAGTTCAGTGTACTTTATTTTAGATGCTTCATGAGTATATTGCTGGAACATGCAGTCAAATTTTATTCATAGAAGGATTGATTGCTCCTGATTGCTCCCTTGATTACAATCTCAAAAGTTCACAGGGGCTTATGCATTATTATTTGTAGGGTATTTGGTATGAATGAACAGTATATGGTTGAATATCAGCTCAATCAGGGACAAGCAGGGCACCACATTTAGCTTGAGGCTTGCTAAAGAAAAGGCCTGATCAAAGCAATAGACAGGAACTACATGTGGCAATCAGCTGCCATGCATTCTACAGCACAGCATGCCTCTAT
Organism: Perca fluviatilis; assembly: GCF_010015445.1. Taxonomy (NCBI): domain Eukaryota; kingdom Metazoa; phylum Chordata; class Actinopteri; order Perciformes; family Percidae; genus Perca; species Perca fluviatilis. The sequence continues at coordinate 16,534,974 of NC_053126.1, read as the reverse complement.
CCACTGTTCTGCGCCTACGCATGCCAACAGTGCCTGCTGAATACAACTCAGTGCAGCACTTCCTGTGCTAAACGTGCCCAGTTGAATTAACCACACACACACACACGGAGACACATACACCAATCACACACACAATTACTATGATCATTTCCTGCCTACATGACCTGATTACCAATATCCCACAAAACCCACCATTTTCTGGATCCATCTGCAGAAATCCACTACTGCATCCTGACCCCCCCAGCTAATCAAACATTGTCTCTGTTGCATGGGGAAAGCTATTCCCGTAAATGGAGTAATTACTGTCAGCAAATTGGGAGTCTCCCGTCTGGCAGAAAGGTAGCTGAGGCTCAAAGAAAGCCTGCTAATTGAGACTGCCCCCCCATGGCCACTCTCCTTTTCAAAACGCCCTTCACTGAACTTTTGGTTCTATTTTTGCCACGGGTTTTTTCATCCAGATGGTAACTTGACTTCTGTTGAGTGCTGGAAACCTCATGTTATTTCTTCCAATAGCTAATAAAACACTTCTATTTCGGCATTCTAATATTTACAAATCTGTATTAGGCCTCTACTGTATATTGAATATAGCTGTTGCTGCTGAGAGCATTTTTTTATTTATTTCTGCACTGCTGGAGTTGAGTGCCATTCCATTGTCTTATTACTGTAATGGCAAAGTGCTTTATTTCATGAGATCTGATCTTAGATCCCATGCACCTAGTGTTATCAGATGACTAAAGAGACAACCAGTGGACAAAGTGTCTATGTTTTCTCATTTGGTCTCTGTCTGAGTCATTGTTTACAAATGTCACCCAGTCACAGAGTGAAGGTATCACCAGGATTAGCTAACCACTGTGGTGAGCCACACAAGAGGAATACAAGCCAAAGAATAACACAAAAGTTAGACTAAAAGGTAATAGAAGAGACTGTGATGTTTAGGAGAGGCAGAGAGAGAGAGAGAGAGAGAGAGAGGGAGAGAGAGAGAGGCAGCTAGAGAAACCGATTAAAGAGAGAAAAAGGACGGGTGATGCATTTGAAACTCCCTGAGGTGATGAATTTACATCTTGTCTGTTTTCTGCCACGTCTGCAACAGCGAAACTAACAGGGCCAGAGAGAAGTGGTGAGATCCTGCCAATTACAGTCTGGTTGACTGAGAGTTTGCAGCAGCCAATTGTGAAAGGAAATCTTAATGTTGCTGCGCTCGACATGGTCAGGAGCAAACAATGACCAGAACCCATCAGCTGTGACTGTATATTAGTAATGAGGGGACAGGACCAGCCTGCAGTCGTGTGTCCAGCTCCTTTTTCCGAGCTCACACTGAAGCCTTCATTTGTATCCTCTGTCTTCCAATTATTAATGCTCAGAGAAGCTGTAACATTTAATTAGAGACACATTATTAGTACAACACAGGCACAGTGTGCAATAGAGAGAAATCCCAAAACGGCCCCTAACTGAATATTACATATTTTATGGGAAAAAATGGTTAGGCTAGGAGAAACAACAAATTAGCTTGTCACTGTGTGCTTTTATTAACTTTTGCCTTGCTTGTGGACAGAGTTGAAACAGTTATTAGTATAAATAAACAGTCTTGTGTTAGCCCGTGTTCCTTGTTCCTTCCCCCAACACTCTGACGATGATTCCAGCCATGTAATCTGCAAAGTCTCGGCTGCATTGTCAAGATGAGGAGCCGCTGATCCGTTCAGTGATTAAACAAACAAACAGACAGGAAAATATCAACAAACTTGAGAAAATGAGTATACAGAGCAGAAAGAGAGGGCCGTATGTTGCATATTATAAAGGGGTAATGTTCTGTAGAGTTAGCCGAGTGTGAGATGAGAAGTATTGTGAGTGGGTAGGTGTTGGTGGGAGGAAGGAGGAGAGGCAGGCTTCTAATGGTAAAGAGCGGCCATAGAGTCTGGTGCTTTACCACATGGGGGTTGCATTGGATCATCAGGCTCGATCTCTGAGCAACAGATGCCGTGTTCAGCAGGTACAAAGCAATAAACTATATAGCAAATGAGTGTAGTGACGAACCTGCATTACCATCCCAAAATGTGAATCTGTGTTATACACAGACAAACAGCTGCTGTGTGGATTTCTAGAAACAGTACGACTTGTCTTTGCCTTTGTCTGCAGGATTCTAGTTGATGCAGGATTTGTGCAGCATGCTCTTCACTCTATGCACGACGCAGATCTACAGTATCTAGAGTGCTTAATGATGATATTTGTGGATGCAGCCTGAGAGATACGATATCAGTAAGGCCGTCCCTTGCATTAATATTCCATGCAGCACAGGAGGGAATTAGAGATAATTTTCCCCTTAAGGAGGCGCTTCCTTTGCTAATCGTTAGCATAAATATTTTCATTTGGTGTCTTTAAGACATGACAGTCTGTGACTGCACTGCTCATTCCCCCTGGGACAAGTCATTGTTGACTATTGCCTGATTGCCTCTGCTAAAATGGACCGACAACAATTAATTCAAAATAAGATTCAACCTCTAAGCATTTGGAGATTAGAATGACAGAAATACCCTTTAATAATGAATTTAAGAGCGTAACACATTCTGGGGACATTTCTGCCACCCACAGATTAAATCACTAGTTTCTGCTGTGCATAAAAATCTGAGATTTTTTTATATCCTTGTTCTCAATTTAGTGGAACTTCCCTGAATCAACAGATTATACCCACATTTATTTCACAGTGTAGATGTCTATCACTGTTCACATGTAATAGTCTTGTTCAGGGCTGTGTTGGAAAGGATCAACACATATTAAAGCATGGCAGCTGCAGATATCCATCCAGAACATACCAAGTAGAAAAATGTGCCCGACAAGTGAGAAGTACTCCACTGAAGATCCCTCCACCAGCTCCCTGCATGCTGTTGCTTTCACTGAGAGGAGTAAGAGATGAGAGCTGGGCCTGAGAGGGCCAGTAGCCTGAGGCACTAAGGCTTAAAGAGAGAGACCTCTCCTGAATACCTATTCATCACATCGCCATTAGTGTGGCTGAAGCACTCAGCTGTGCTGCTCAAAAATATAACGAGGATTACTGCATTGGATCCTGTAGCATACTCTGACATGATAGGACTATTGCTTCAACCCGCTTGCTTTTCTCACCTTATGATGCAGCAAGATGCAGACATATATCTCTTGCTACACATCCGCATGCACACCAACTCAATATCAGATAAACAAGTGCAGACTCTAATCGTCATGGGAGCAGGTTTTTATCAGAGCATGACGTTTCTTCCCCCCCCCCCTCCCACAGAAATGCCACTCTACATCATTTTCCTCTCTCATCTTGTCAACACTTCATCCTTTCTTCCTGCTGCTTCCTGTGTCTCTCTTGCCCGAGCGACAGGATGTACATGCCATTGTTTTGTCACGGTCACGGCCGTATTGATTAAGGGATGTGGAGCTAATTAAAGACAATCTGCAAGGAGTGTCGGTGCCATTGAGGGGAATAAAATCATGGAGCAATAGGCCTCTAATTATTATTCTCCTTTTGGTTATGATGGGAGAGATAATAACCCTGCAGGCACAGTCGGAAGGCACTCTCTGTCTATTTCTTCCTCTATCCCTGCCCGCAATCTCCAATTTTCATTTCCAGCAACTCCACTCTGTCTTTTCCTCTTTCTCTCTCTCACTTTACAACCAAGCTGCCCTGCTCAGCTACTCCACTAGTCACTAATTCAAACCCAGTCCACATCCTCTCACTTTGTAGCCGACTCTGACACTGCCCACCAATCCTGATCACCACAGCATCTTCAGTTCACAGCATCTGTCAACAGTGTATGTTCATGTTACTGAATGCATGTTATTTATGTACCACATTTTCTGGTGTTTATTTGTAATGCACATTAGGCTTTTTTAATACACTACAACACTTTTCTTAACTGTACTCAGTAACATAATTTACATGCACATACAGTATGCATACCCATTGCCAAGAGTATCACTAAGGGACAAGAGCTTTCTTTAGAGTATGCAAGAAATACATTTTGTTCTTTGTACAGGCTGTTAGTCTGAGGCTGAAGATTATTAAAAAAGAAAAGGTGGCAAATGTTGCAGACTGAGCACTCGGGGCAAGCTCAAGGCCATTGTTTTTAAAATAGTGTTTTGTTTGTATACTCTGTTAAATAATCAAAAGGGCATAATGGGCAATGGAATCATGGCACTGCTGGATACACAGGACTAACTCACAAGAAAAGTTGCTTTCGACTAATATGCTTATCTAAATTCGAGCCTTCTGATCTATGAAAAATTAATGCAAAAGTCAGTGTGTTGCATCATTTTCTTCCAATTTTGGGTAATCCGTCAAAGCTAGATTAAATGTATTAATTTCATCAATGCTACATATCATTCCGTTTGACTTTTTCTCTAATATGAAACATACTGAGTTCTCTAGTTGTGACTCCTACTTCCAGATGTGGTGTTCGCATCCCGTAATACACACTGCTGTGTCTGTGTGTGTTTTGTAGACTTGGAGAAATCCCAGGGATTTAGAATCAGGCAACATAATGTAATGTAAGCTGGTGTTCCTTCCACTGGAGTATCTTGTTATCTCCTCTTTCCTACGTGTAGTTTCTCTATCAAAGGACCTCTCTACCTTGCTCATCGTGGGGCTGCAGAGAGCAGCTCTGCCAACCTGCTTGATATGCAGCAGTGTCTGGTGGCTGCTGGGTCTCACGCCTCCCTGACTGGAGCCTTTAAGCCTTGGCGCAGTCAGAGAGAGCCTCCCTTATCAATTGCCCTACTGAGTGGCAGTGACAGTGCCACGTGGAAAACACATCGATTAAATGGTTCCTCTTGCCACCCGCTTCTGCCGCGGCACATCGCTCTCATCCTTCATTCCCCAAAATGAAAGCCCTGCAATTGAGTTAGTTTTCAACATGGGAGCCAACACTGTCACACTCACACATGGCGGTGAGAAGAGAATTCTCTGGAATGAAGATCATGTGAAATAGGAGGAGAGGGAGAAAAAGTTGAGAAAAACACAAGAGGGTAGAGGTAGTGAGAAAGAAATTCAGAGGAGTTCAACCCTGATTTACTCTCTCACTTTTGTATCACCTCTCATTAAGTCTATATCCATCACGTTCCAATTCCGGGATTGCTCTGGTGTCGCCGGAAATTCTGCCAGATGTCACTTGTCTCGGCCGGATGTCCGTTACCTTCCTCTTTCTTTGTGTTGTAGTTTTAAACTCCGGTGGAATTTTGAGGACTATGGTTAACTGCTTCTCAGATCTATGCAGGGTAAATCCAGACAGCTAACTAGACTATCTGTCTAATCTGAGTTTTCTGTTACATGACTAAAACAATCTTTGAACGTACACATGTTCCACCAAAACAAGTTCCTTCCCGAGGCTATTTTGCAGAGGCACCGTGGCTCTGTCCAGTGCTTTGCACAGCCCAAGATGATTGTGATTAGTTCAAAGAAATGCCAATAAACCAGAGCATGTTTTTCTCGCCAGACCCTCCTCCGCAGCGCTCAATGTCAATTACTGCTACAGCTCTCCATAACATATATTTGAGCAATCTGTAATTGACTAGCGCTTTCGGAGGTAAAACTATGCTGACTAAAACATTTGACAAACCCTTTTTAGAAAGGAAACAAGATTTCCCGGGAGTGTGGTGTGTTGTCCAGCCATGTGATCGAGCAGGTGGAGGCAGAATCTATGTCTGGTGTTTGAGAATGCGTAACGCTCTCTGATATGGCATGTGTGTCTTCCGATAAAAGCGAAGAGATGTGAAGAGCACCGCTCAAGTAGCAGCTTGCCCAATCTGTCTTATGAAAGCTTTTGTATCAGAGCAGGAAGAGGAGCTCTAGGCGCAACAGCCATATTTATATTCCAATCTTCTACACAGAAAACCCACATTGCCAGGCTCATAAAAGATTCATCGAGCAGGGGAAAGCAAGGTCGTACAAAAAACTGGTCAGGAGGTGCCTACTGCAATGCAAAAAAGAGCAGATGGACAAAAAACAAAAAAATGATTGGGTAAGTCCCACAGTGGCAGTTACTAGGGTAACGCGTGTTGCCCTTATTACTGGTGGTGACAGTGTGTCGAGCATTGACCAGATAATCAAGCGTGTCTGCACTCTAATTGGCACTCGTACTATAACCTACGACAGGCTTAACAGCCTTAGCCATGTTTGTTGGTATTGATTCAATGCGTTGTTTCACTCTTTGTCTGTTGTGGATCTCATTGCTGACATGTTTTGTGAACTAAAGAGCAAAGTAGAGAGAAAAAAGACAATGTGTGTGTGCGTGTGAAAGAGAGACTGCGTTTGCACGCGCATGTGTGTGCCTGTTCTGGGTGTTGTCAGAGAAATGTCACTCTTGCTTAGAGTCACAGATATAAACCTCTGGGAGTCCTCCACCCTCCAGCACACTCACACAGAAGGAAAGAGAGAAAGTGGAGGGGAGAATGCGATATAGGGATGATATTCATCCCACCAGTCAAGCTGATCCATCCATACACCGTTGACAGCAAGCATACAAGTAACATCCTTTACATTATACAAGCACACAGAATAGTTTAAGAAAATATTTGTCATTGTGAAATTGTCTGGAAGAGAGAATTAGGGTCAAAAGGCTCAGAGGACACATGTAAATCTACTTTTCCTGCGTGTATGAAAAAAAGAATCAGTCCCTGAGTCTGCAGCTGGCTGCTGGTTAGCTGCCAGGTTAACCATGTCTGTATAAATAAGAAAGCTCTAACAACTGTATTCAGTACTCAGTCCCAAAAGACCTTAAAGACCTTTCTAATGACGATTATAAGATGCCCTAGAGTCAGCCAGCTCAGTCCATGGGGTCACTAATGTTCATTTTAGTACAGCAGGCCGCTGGGTTTTCAACAAGACAGAAAACGGCAACAGAGGTCATTTAGAGCCCACACAGCCCTAAAGCATATGTAGTGGTCAGTCTGTGGCTCTGAATGAGTAAGTGGTCATTTAAAACATGGACTAAATAACAAGGTTACCAGACTTTCCTCTCTGACTTTGAAAATCCCAGTTACAAGCGAGTGTCCCATGTCCTCAAATTTGCAGGGTTTCAACAACAAAGCTTAAAAAAATCAGAATCATGCAAGGGATCTGGAGTCGTCTGTAGGAGTTTTAATCAGTGAGGAGTGTATTGGCTTTATATAGCCTGCACTTGTTTTTTTAATATACTGTATGACGATAAGATAACAGTTTTGTTTATTTCAATAGGAAGGACCTGTGTTTGCATATGTACATATGCAAACACACGTAATACGGAAAAGGGCATTCCAGCTGGAAAGGTAAAGCCATGCTTATACACCCTTTATAACTTAGGGGCCCCAAATATGGCAGGGACGCTTTGTTTGTCTGAGAGTCAGGCCACTGACCTCACATGCTTCTCTACCGGGCCTTCTATGTGTTAACCAATTACTACGCAGACCGCTGCCTGCCTTCGTGCCCCAAACCCATGCATTGCAGTAGTAAAAATCAGTCACCCAATCACCCAGGGCTGCACCGCAAAGAAAGCTCACTGCCACCATCATCATACGCTAATATCACCCCTGTGTGAGTCATGAACAGATCACATTTAGAAAACTGACCCAAAAACAGGTACAGCATCATCAAAAGCCAAAACACTCATACAGGCACACAAACCTCCCTATCCATTAAAAAGCACACATGCTAACCACCACTTCTTTTATCTACCATCGGACACACACTGTATATTTTAAGAAATTGTACAGCATTGATTTGCTTTAACTCCGAACCACAAACACCCCATGTTTCACACTTTAAACTCGTCAACCTCAAAACAAGGTCTTACCTAAAAAAATATCATGTTTAACCTTTTGCGGACCAAATTTATTTTCTCAAATGGCAGGTCAGTCCCCACAATGTCACTTTGTGTTCTGATTATTTGTTCCTACTAACACGCCTCTGATGATGAAGCAGTGGGCAACATGAAAGCTCATCAAACATTAAGATGAGGGAGTGAACAGCAGACAGCACAAAGGCTCAATAGCTCTCTGTGCTCCGGCCCCCTTCCTTAAGCAGCATCGCTTTTATGAAACAGATCTCTTTTACAGTGGTAAGATTCTGACTCGCACAATGTGGGATTATTGTCGTGCACTGATTCAAGCTCTACCCTAATCAGTCATGACACAAGCACATACTATTCAATCTCTTCAAGCAGCACTGAATCAAGCATAATGCAACCTCATTATCTGTGGATGATTGTGAAGCGGCACCTTTGTATATTAATGGGGAGTGCATGAAGGTGGATGCAGGCATAGTGGCTAATCTAACACGGCCTGCTCACTTACTCACCCACATAGTGCTCGAGATGATTGTTAGTGACTGACAGGCAACACAGAAATTAGGTTATGTGGCTTATCTTATTTAACAGAGCAAGAAACACAAGCTTCCATATTATTGACATGTATTAGAAAAATGTGGCTCATATTATAGCTGTACTAGTGTACTTCAAATGTTAACATTATTAAAATGAATGTTGCGTGAACTGCATGCAAAATATGTAATGTCCTCGTATTAGATTTAAAGTTGTATCTGTGTGTTGTAGCTTGACCTTTCAATGGGCTTGTGTGGTCATGCAATGTTAGTAATTCAGACAAGCGCTGGACCTGTCGTAGCATAGCAAGGTGATTTTAACAGTTGAGTGTGTGTCTTTGCCTCACACTGGCAGATTTACAACCCTGCTCTCGCAGCTTTTCATTTGTTTAATTCTCTCGGTGGAGGTTAGGCTGCCGCTTGGCAGAGCACACTCTGTCCAGCCTGCTACCTAGTGTCCTTCCTCCTGGGAAACATCTCTGTTCCTTCTTGCCTATTATCCAGCCGCATTCCTCCATGTTTATAAAAGCTTTTAACAGGCAGGCTCACTGATAATAATAGCAGAGGGGACCTTTTAGTTTTTAGTTTTTTTTTACAAGGTTTGACAAGTTCTAATGTTTTGGTAGAACTGCTGTGTAATAGGCTTTTGGCATGGACACAAGGACAGACATTTACCACAAGTGGCTCGATTATAGTCATGTCTGGGGGAGGGCTTTTATTGCTATCATGCTGCTTTGCTCTCATTGGACTGGCACCAGGAAAATAGATTTTTGGCCAAAGGGTCACTGCCAGGTTGGTGGACTGTTTAAAGCTGTCTCAACTGGACATTATCCAATCCAGCTGCTTTTCCTGCCTGACTGATTGAGCTGAGGTCTGTCATTGCTGTCCTCACAAGCAGAGACACTGTACTGTAGATAGCCTAAGCATTAGATCAGCTAACTGCTTCACGTCACTTTGCCTGTTTGTATGTGGAATCAATAATGTTGTTCATAATACTGACATAGCAGTGTCACAGAGCACACAGAGCCTTTAGTGTTGCTGCCCCGTCCCTCTGGGACACCCTCCCTGCAGATATCCAAAATGTTACATCCCTGGACATTTTTTTAAAACTCCTGCAACACCACCTGCTCACCACAGCCTACAACCTCCCTTAGCTTAGCCACTGTAATTCTGTAAAGTGTCCTTGGGTTTCATGAAGGGCGCTATATAAATAAAAGTTATTATTACAGTATTTATAGCTAAGAAAGTCTTCTTATCATAGCTACTGTTTCAGTTGTGTCAATAAAACCATCTCAATTCAGTGCTGTATACAGTAATTCGCTCAGTGTAAATAAACTAAATGTTCGTGCCAAATGATGTTTTAAACAGCAGTGTGATTTACAAGTGCTTGCTCCTTTACACTACTTTTAGTTATAAATCGACAGTGGCTGGGTGAGTTTCTGGTGCAATCATCACACCAATCTAGAATGAGGAAACAACTTAACAAGGTCCTAAATGGTCTGTTCTTACTGATTGTTTCTGAGTCCCTCTGAGAATGACAAGCAATTATGTTTTCTCCCTTACACACAGAAAAACACCAAAGCACGTTTTCATTCCCATCACTCTCAACCACGCTATTGTTGGGAGTCTTCGAGGCCAGACATCTTAAACCAATAACTGTATTCCTCTGGCACTCCCTTGCTCCAGTGGGACAACACAACAGTTTTAGCCTCCAAATCTGAATGTAAATCTTTCACGTATATGAAAAAATCTTTATACGCAGAAATCGAGTAACTACAGAAAACGATACAAAGAAATATGTTGTCCCCTTAACCAATATTACCTCACCTTTCAGTTAGGCTCCAGTAAGCTTTTTAAATTGGTTTGATGATTGGACAGGAATATTAGTGGAACATGCATCTTTGTGATTTACAAACATTCTTCTAGCATTAGAGAATTTGACTGATTTGAATAAAAGTCTTTGTTTTGAACAAATAAGTTAATATGTATTCATGAAGTTTCAGGGTAACTGAACTGGGTTACCTCATTTGTGATAAAAGGTGATATTTCACGAACACTGATTTTTCTTGTGGTCTTTATTTGTTTGTGTTTAACACATAAACACAATGTCTAATCATCTCATTGTTCACATGATTTTAATTCACCATGAAATCCAAGTCTACATACACTAAATGGAGCATCTTCTATTTCCAAGATGAATTAGGTTGTGCATTATAATGTCTGCTGGTGCACTAAATTTACATTCTGAGCAATCAATACTAAGCCATTAATATTAACCAGACAAATGAAAAGATGCTGAGTTTCACAGAAAATGATGCCAACATACTATCATGTCTAACTCCTGACTAATGAGAGTCATTACATGCTGCTTTTTCATGCAATATTTTTTATATTTTGAAAATATTTTTCTAAATGATTTACATTTAACAAGGTTTGCATTTTGCAGAATTGTTAGCGCACATTTCTCTGAATGTCTGGTACTTTTAGAGGAGATGAGTTGCCTTGGGTTCATTTAAAATTATACTTTATGTTATATATCTTATATCGGTGTATAGGAAATGCATTACTTCCAAACACACACACACACACACACACACACACACACACACACACACACACACACACACACACACACACACACACATATCAGTGTGTCCTGTCATGCATGGCTTGATGTGCACACCACAGCAAGCCATCTGTGCTAAGGTCAAGCAGGTGCCCATCTATATAAGGACCCCTGGGCTTTATGGGTACTTAACAAACACATGCAGTGAACGAACAAGAGTATCTGTCTCATTAAAGCCCTGTAAATATTTCATACAGGCCTGTACTGAGACTGTGATGGAAAATATATGAATTTCTCAACTCCGCTGGTTGTGAGTGTTACCCTCATTGTAGTAGATCCGCAAGAAGTCATCAATTCTTTATGTTTACCATGCAATCTTAGAGAGACTGGTAGCGTTATATTTTCTTTCAGACCTTTAAATATTTAATGTAAACACTTACAACCAATTGCTCCCTAAGACCAATTACAGTATGAACCCACTGAAGAAGGGGTTGAGATATCATAGGAAGTCATCAGCTACATTTTCCGTGTCACATTCGCAAGTGTTTTACAGTGACATTTATTCCTCTTCATTTATTAAAGAACATCCATAGTGCATTGTGGATGTGTGTAGCATAGACACATTGTGTGATTTGCTATTTTACACTTGAAGTGTTAGAATTAGTTATAAGATTCGATTTTAGACAATTTTTCAGTTGAGGTTAAATTAGTTACTATGCATCAGGGAACTTAATAACTTATTTAATGTAAAGGAGGTTTCAGAGGCACATCGACACGTCTTCATGGTTCATTTTGTCATGCAGCTAGGGATGTGTTCAGTGTGATTGTTACATCAATTAGAGACCAGGGAACTCCTGCACCTTGTTTCAGACTGAAATCAATTGTTTTTTTATCTAATACCATCTGTCCTGCAAACGTTATACTTTGAACCTGGCACACAGGTGTACAGTACAGCCTGTTCATCAGCGTACATCCTGTAGGCGGAAATCATATAGCTTCAGTTAAAAGTCAACTGCAGTGTCCACCTGCCCTGTAGACATGGTATATAAAACACTAATGTATGCTGCAACATATGGCCTTTACATGTTACAACATATTCCTCAGTTAGATACATTTGCAACAATGGGCCACATCTTATTTGAATATATCAAAAGATAGACAGATGTAACCATAGACAGTTTGTGTGAAAAGTCTACCAAACCTAAAACACATAGGCCTGTTAGCTGTATTGTTTATGGGCCTTAGAGATAAAACACCTGGTGAGTGATCACACAATACCCCACTAACTGTTACTTTCATCTCTTATATCACTTATTGTTCATAAATAGCCTACATTGCTGATCCATTTGTTTAGCATCCTTTTACATATATATTTGTTGTGTTGTTTTGTATAAGGCCTTGCGATCTGTCTGGTGGCCTTGGCCAAATGGTAACACTCCCCGCCAACGAGGAGGCGCTGTCTGTGGTGCTACATTGACTCAGATTGCTTTTAACCGAAGGCGCGACACGGCGCTGTGCGTGGTCCTTAATATATTGCTGCATGGAGCTAAAGGTGCGAACCGGCGCCGTCCAACAAATGATCGGATTTCATGCACTCCCTAAATAACAGCCACATAGCAGCTACTTTATAAGCAGACCTTATACTTTCTAAGCTGTCATGGCTTATGCTCAACACTACATGTATGCGGACCAGCTGAACCCCTGCAAGTACAAAAGCTTTTCTGGGTCAAATAATTTACCGGCCTTCACTTCAATTTACAACTGTCACATCAAAGCTCGTCATTTTCACCAAAGGGACGCGGCTTTACTCGAGTGTCATACACCACAGCACGCCAAACATCTGCAGGATCTACAACCATTTGTTGGAGCTGCTCTGAGGCGATCGTAATTACGCATGGCTCGTATTCACAGCTACAAATCACACGTAGATACTGTAGACAAATTGTCAGTGTTGCCGTCCATCGCTCGGTTCTTTCAGCGTAATCAGCGCGATCGGACACAGTGTATCTCGCGGAGACCCTGGACCTCTGTCAGTGATGGAGAGGTAAGGTCGGGCCGGGCAACAAAGGTATCAGAAATCAATTATATCCTACTGTCAAGGGGACACGTTACTTCATATTCTTACTTTTCCCTTTTGTCGTCACCATTTAACCATCATGTATTCCTCTCATTGTAATTCATACTACAAACTGCATCACGATTTATGTGAAAGACATAAATTCCAGGAAAAGAAACGGCAAGTGAGTCAAGTCAAGTTCAGGTGGATTTACCGTCAACTGCAGCTCTTCTTAGTGTCACATCTTCCCTGAAGTTTACCTCGGCAACGTTTTCCTTGCTTCTCATTAGCACGCTAGGTTGCAAACTAATCTACCTTCAGAAGAACAATAGCAGTTTTCCTATTTAATGCTGCAACATGCATACAGTCTTTGCACTGACTTAACATCATACCCCCCCCCCTTCTTTTTTTTAACTGTGATACAACTCTTCTTAAGTCATTGGTTCTTACTTAAATGATCTATATTTCAGAATTCATTTACAGGTGCTCTGCACTGCTTTGGGAACTTTTAAATAATGCTTATTCATAGCGTGCAAGCGTTTGTGCCGGAGTCCTCACCTCACAGTGCATGACAGCTAACATCACAAGCAGGAACATGGCACTGAAGAGATGCATCCTAGTCGAAATGATAGCGTCCCAGCCGACACCAGTTCCCGCAGTTCTCCCCCCCGTTATTGTCCCTTACTGGGGCGGTTTCTTCAGATACAGAGGGATTCCTTTAATGCTGTCTCGGCTGTGCGCCCCCAACCTCATCACCAAGACGCACGGCAGCCCTCTCTGGCTCGGTAGCGACCAGCCGCGTGTCTTTCGTGGAGCATAGACTCTTTTGCGGGTAGCGAAAACAAAACCTCCAAATTTCCCAGCGTGGAAAACTCCTCCGATATGTATTCGGGCGAAGCGGAAAGTCGGCGGTCCCCTCCTTCCTGCAGAATAACTGCAACTGAGCGAGAAAGAGCGGAGGAGAGTCGCAGAGGTTGGAAGGTGACTGCTGTGCTTGCAAGGTGCGGACGCTAGGAGCAGCACGGCTATGTGCCAGAAGCTCAGTCAAAGAAGTACCACTCTTTGACGCAGCCAAGCTTGGCCGTGCGTGCGTGCGTGCGGGGAGAGAGAGAGAGAGAGAGAGAGAGAGAGAGAGAGAGAGAGAGAGAGAGAGAGAGTATATAGAGATAGCTTCCAGTGATAAAGCTTTTTGCTGCACAAAATGTTTCCACTACAGTGACAGATACCTCAAGAAAGAGCTGACATTTAGCATTGATAATGTCTTCCTGCTTATAAGCCCGATGGGGAGTGATAGTGCATTGTAAAAGATCGAGATAGTGAATGTCAAATCCACATTAATGCCATTAATTTAGCGCTGACACATATCCAATTAGAAGATGCCAAAATGGAGGGATTCTCTAGGGTTTAGGGAAATGATAAAGATTATTCTAAGCCCAATTACAATAGAGATAATGATTGTCTTTAGCAAACATGGATAATTAAATGATGGTTAGGCATTCTAATAAGTATTTTCCAGGACAGGTGAGATTGTAATTGGGTGTGCACAAGCCTCTGTATGTTTATTTCAGTGTGGGCCTGTGATCCCCCTGCTTTTTTGGCAGGCTGTGCTTGTAGCTTCTGGGGATCCTGAATTGTGAATGAAAAAGATGTAAATGCACAACATGTCACCTGTGGTGAATCTCCTGTAATGACTGACCAGCGTCAAGAAAGCTGACACCACAAAACATGAAAAACACTGTTGCTGGAAAGAGGGTGTTCAGCTCTCCCACTCCATTTTCCTTTAAAGTAATTAAATTATTTCTAAACCAGGAAGTGTCGGCAAGGAACCGTTTCGACCGTATGGCATTTGTTTACAATATATGGTGCGTTTGACAAATACATTTATAATAGAAGATAGAAGATCGTTAACCTTTGTCAACGAAAACAAGGGTTTTAATACAGCACCTTAGTGCTTTTTCGTACAGCATTTTGGTCAGCTTAAACTGTGTTTAAATGTGCTCTAGAAATACACTTTACTTACTTACTTTACAAGAGACAGGGTTTAGAGAGCAATTCTCAACAAAGTAAATGGAAGTACATCCCTTGTGTTGTCCTTCGGGTCACTGGGACCCGAAGGACAACACAAGGGTTTAAAGTATAACACCTTGACTTTTAGGCCTTTTCCTGTTGCCACTAGGGTGCGCTATAACTTTGAGTCAATATTGGCCTGTAGATGTTGTCAGGGTTGGACTCTTGTGAATCCTGAAAAGTTTCGAGCAAATTGGTCAATGTACACTCAAGTTACACCCACTTCCTGTTTCGATGGCCCCCTACAGGAAGTTGGTCCTCTATAACTTAATCACTTTTCATCTTTAACGTCTTAAGATGGCACAGACCAAATTTGAAGTGGTGTTTTCAGGACTGTCTGAGTCAAAACCATGTGATGTAAATGCCTATTTTTAAAGTTGTTTGTTGGACCCTATAAAACTGAGCTGAAATTTTATCCGGAGCTTCTTCTCGAGAATAAACCACAAATCTGCAAACCTCCCTTTGAGTCTCTTTTTGCTACAACACAAAGAGACTGAATGCAAACCGAACCAAATGAAAAAATGCAACTTCACCCCCCCCCCCCAATTGCAGTCGAGTCTAGCTAACTACATGTGTGAAAGCGACCTTAGAACACACAGTGGTATTAGTTCATAACACATTCAGATAAGATTTCAGATCAGGCAGTGTGATGGCTTGTGCCTTCCAGCCCCTGTATGGTTCAGCAGAAGGTTGACTTTCTCCACCCCTGCTGCTGCTCTCAGTGGCATGGTGCACACCCCTCTTATTTTACCAGCAGGAAAAAACCACAAGGAGGTGAAATGAGAAGCGGAGGGGGAGCAAGGGAAGACTGGTGTATAAGAAAGAAAGAAAATAGAATAGAGGAATTACTCCTGCCTTCCTATGCTGTTGTTTTCACTAGTTATTGTATTTTACTATGTACAGATGGTAAACCATCCTGGATAGTGCCTCAGCTCAGATACAGTACATACAGTAGAGCATGAGGCTGAGATTAATAGAGATGCCAGAGTGAGTAAAAGTGATGTTGAGTCATTGCATGGGGTCAGAGTGCCAGTGTGTTTAACGGTCATGCTGACAATATACACTGTACTAACAGACTCCTCCCTTGTCTTGGTTGCTCTCCTCCATCTTTCTCTCCATCCTGTACAGTTACAGTTTAGAGACCTGGGGCGTTGAGGGAGCTGGGGGAATGTTTTTGAGGTAAATGCAAACAAAGCATAACCCATTTGTCAAAGATGCAGCATTTTTCTCCTTTTTCATCCCTGATCAGTCCAAGAAGGCCAAGAGAAGGAAAAAAATTGAGCTTTAGGGCTGCTGCGTGTCCTCTCAGGCAGGCATTATCTCTCTCTTCCTGTTACCTCACACAAGACTGCACTGTGTTCGACGAATGTGCCACTAAAATCACCAATTTAGAAAAAAGATGCTATACCCCGTTTTCTGCTTCTCTGAACTCATCAACTCTGCCTCTTTCTCTTTTACGCCACATCTTCTCATGGTTAGCTTCAGTGTTTATGTTAGTTATTGACTTATGGTTGTTTGATTGTATGTCATGCTTTGTGGCTTAATCTGGGATTTGTCTCTGTGTTTCTCTTTGTGAGTTTGTTGCTAAAATATTTGAAGCAATGCAACATATCTACTGAAGTGGCCTTAGGTCTAAATTTAACAACCACCAGCATCTCTGTGCTTTGTGTGTGTGTGTTTGTTTCTAACTACCTACAGGCAATCTGCTTGACAAGAAGTACAGTTCTTCAGCATTAGAAACAGCTGTTTAAATAGGACTATTTGTATTGAGCCACCATTGCCAAGCCTATCATTATTTAGATTTTCAATTTCCAGGAGTTGATTCTCTTACAAATAATTGGAAAGCAAGAACACACTTAGAATTAACTGCGCTAGAGCAGAGGCGAAAAAAGAGGCACTTAGTGTTTTGTTCGTGGTTATAGTGAATGTTAGACAGGTGGATAGGCCCATCGAGTGACTAAATTGTAGATCATCACACAAACCTACACAGACAGTCTAATTGGATTTTGTGAAGTTGGAAAACATGAGTTGCTCTATCCATTTTACAAACATTGGAGTCTTTCCTATAACAGAGCATTGTGGTTGTTATTGATCTTCGTAATGTTCCTGCGACTGCAGACGCTGCAGAGTTATTATGCAATTGGACTGAAAGACCATATGCTTCCTGAAAGTATCCAGTATGTTGCATCTACATTAGGGAGTCCATTGGGAACAATGGATAATGTTAAGCTGATGTAGCTCTCTGCCTTTGGCTTAAATTTAATACTTGGTGATTAATACACATGCAGGCGATCTATCACACACAAACACACTACAACATCAACGTGTCAATAAAAACACAGATGGAGAAGTGTTAACCCTGACACCCCTGCAAACATAACACAGATATCTAAACCACCACAAAAGCCTTGCGCAAACATTACAACATATTCTCATGCGTGCATCTCACAGTTGACACCATGCTTCCTAATGAATGTTAAAAAGGCAAAAGCTTGCTGAACATGGTCAATGTGGACCTCTGTTTCTAACCGGATTCATCAAAAGCTGTTATTCTTACAATTAAAATGTCCGTTCTTAAAGGCTCGATTGTCAGATCCGTGCTAAGACAAAGACAGCTCACTACATCTCCTCTATACCTTTTGTACAGATGAGGAGCCTCATGTATTTTCATCTGGAATAATACGTAATAAGTTAGTGATGGTGTGAAGGTCGGGGTCAGAAGGTTAAGAGTGTTCAGTTGCCATAGCAATGCTCGCCCGAGTGCCCCAGAGGGAAAGGTGTGAAATCCCCAATGGCTGCCTGAAGATGGACAAAGCTTTTCACACCCTCTCTTTGGGCCTTGTCACTTTACTACCTGCAGGTAACCAAGGCAACCAGGCCAAGGACAACTTAGGTTCAGTTGGAAATTTTGGCGAGGAGGCCCTGCCATGCTTCTTGACTGTGGCTTGCCATACTTCAGCAAACACTGTCAATCATCATCTAGATGAGCGTGCAGCTCATCTAGATGGCAGTGTGCTCATGTCTCTGTATCAAAATAAAACAACAGTGACACGTTGCCCTCCACAGACTTACAGAATCAACACATTAGGGGAGACTGGTAGACAGATGGTCTACCAAGATGTCCATCTTTTTATTTTTTTTTAAGATTATGTTTTGGGGCATTTTAGGCATTTATTTGGATAGGACAGCTTAGACTTGAAAGGGGAGAGAGAGGGGGGAATGACATGCAGTAAAAGGGCCACAGCATCGAGGAGTAAACCTCTCAATAAGGGAGCCCGCTCTACCAGGGGAGCTAACCAGGGTCCCAGAAGTCCATCTTTTAAGTAAAAAGCACACATATCCAGATGTTAAATACTAGGTGCTGGACAGAAGAACATGTAAAAGACGAAAAAAATAGTAGATAATTCTCCCATGAACATATATTTATTTACTACCAATTGACGCTTTGAGCACCTGAAGAAGAGCTTGATGCTCGAAACGTCACTTAGTGTAATTACATAGTGCGCAGACTCTATTTTCTATCTTTTAATTAGGCCCATACATACACACACAATCCCACCTGCCCATCGCTTTATCTCAAACCATCCCTTTCTCCCCTTCTTCCCCTCACACGTCTCCCTCTGTCTGTTTACCACTGAACGAGCAGTCCTACATGCTCCCTGAGTTGTACTCTGTAGCCTGTGTTTGTGTTTAATTGGATGAAAAGATGATGCATAATGCGGGAGGAAAGAAACATGAGGGAACCAAAGTCCATGTCGCCTGCGGCAATAGAAACCAGCAGCTATTTGTTGTTGACATTTTTCTCTACTGTTTTTTTCTGCTCCATTGAAACAGCAGCAGCTTCATGTTTTTTCATGCACTTAGGGCTTTTATTTCCCCCATTGCAGCCTGTCTGTGATGCAAAGTTACAGAGCATCACAAGATTCCACTCTCCACTGCCACAAGAGTGAGTGTATGTGTGAGTGAGTACATGTTTGTGTGTGTGTGCAGCATGTAGTGGTGTAGTGGTCTCTGAAGTACTGTAGAAGGAGAGCTTTGATGTGGGTCTATCGGAAAAGAGAACAAGCAGGTGGTCTCCTTTAGGGACATGGTGATATAAAGGGTTTACTTCCATTGCAAATAACCTGCAACATGCATCTTCACTTCCGTTTCGATAAAGCAGGACCACTAATGATAATAAAATTCATATTGGAATTCAGGAAACGTGTGCAAGTGAAGTTGTGAGCTTGAGAGAGAGAGAGAGAGAGAGAGAGAGAGAGAGAGAGAGAAGAAAGCAAAATGCCTTATACAATACCTCCATCTGAGCTGTAACATTCCTCCGACCAATAGTAAGGTGGACATGGCAAAAGGTAATAAAACGCTCTTCAGAATGGTGAGAGCTTTGTTACTTAGCTACAGCTAACTCACCTTTTCCCTCATATAGTGCCGTTTGTTAACACTCAGTTCTCGCTGTACTTTATCTCCCAGCAGCCATTTGGACGGACAAATGCCTGCATAGCTGATTCAGGTTGATATCTCCCAGTACGTGTGCTCATTGCTTCCGCGTCCCCGTGCTTTTATGGTACCAGTTATATTCTAAAGAAGAGACCATGACAGAGACCGAGAGGGTGAGAGGAAGAGATAAAGAGTGAGACACCACTAGGATAAAAGAATGGTTTTACATAATTAAGCAGATAGAAGTGATTACAGCAGCTTATCCACAGAGCACAAACTGCACACATTCAGCCTCATTATGAAGTTAAAGACTCCAAACTGTGGCTGATGGCTTAATTACAGGTCCGCAGTGGAATAAATGCTTTAGAGTCATTATGGCAATTCACAAACTTTTTCCTTAACACACAAGCAGTCGTCAGATAAGGTGCTTTCTGTCTTCCCTCATGTTTGCTTTCTCTTTGTCTTCATTGCCACTTTTCCCATCTCCATGGCCTTCTCCTTAGCCCAATGATCAAACACACCTTTCTCGTTTGCCTCTGGATACTATGACCAATTATACATAAAGAAGGGCTTGTCTTTAACCTAACTATACAAATCCTAACTAGGGCCTCTTCTGGTCCTCTGTACTCAAGTTCTAATGCACAACAATTACAGAGAAGCAATGGAAATCTTGGATCTCATGCTCCAACAATGCTCATTAAATATGTATAAAAATAAAATCATGTGAAGTAACAAATGAGACATAATATAGTGCAGAAGTCAAAATATAAAGATAAACTATAATATACAGTATATTAAATATAAAAAATATAATATATATAGGTATGTGTGGTAGACAGATGTGCAGTAATTCAAATGAATAAACTGCATGTAGTATATGCGTAATGAGAAGTAAAAAGAAAAAAATCATTTAAACAGGTTGTAAAACAGTAAAAGTATATAAAGATAAAGTCACAACACAATGGTGAAGTGACATAATGGTAAAATGACAATTTTAGTACTGTGCTGTTATGTAGGGGTTAGAAAGCTGAAGTTGTCCCTCCAGCTTCCACACTCCTCTGCCAAGCTCCACAGAGGCAGGCCGCCGGCAGGCAGCAGAGTGTGGACTCAGCACTTCTCAGGAGTTAGTATCTGAGGGCAGGCACAGGGGCTTTTATTCTCCACCCTGCCTATGCATTATTGAATCAGGGGACTGCCTCAAACCTGAAACTGGACACAGCAAAGAGGCGACATGCAGATTTGATGCATCAATAAATTGCAGTGGAAACGGTGTGGAAGGAAGGCGAGCAGCAAAGGGAAACTGGCAGGATTGGATCAGATAGAGACAGAGCAATGAAAGATTTCTTTATGCTTCAACCACTTATCTTTCAGTTGCACACTTATATATGTTGACATATACATGTATATACAGAAGTCCTGAGACATGTATATTGCACAGACACACACACACACACACACACACACACACACACACACACACACACACACACACACACACACACACACACACACACACACAAAACAAACAAACACACACACACACACACAAAACACACACCCGTGTTCCCTCCCCTGAAGGCCTTCATTAGATAAAAGTAAAACAGCTCTTTCCAGAGCTGCAGTGCAATTATTCAATGAAGTCAAGCATGTCTCTGTGTGACAAAGCAAATTGCTTTTTTCGGTTTGCTGTTCCTGATACAGATAGGGTTTTCAAAATCTGAGGGGAAGCCTCGCGCCACTGCTCCCGACGCTGCAAGAGATACCAGCAGTTATTTACCCCACTGTGTGCTCGTGTTTACAGATGACTTTACGCATGCTTGTGTGCTGTGTATTTGTGTGCAGATAGCAGTGATTTGCTGCACATAGTGGTGTGTGACAATCAATCAGTTTCGTTCCTTATTGCATTCCAGTGAAATCAGGCTTGATTGATGGAGGTGTAGTGTGATGTGGTGTGTTATGGTCTGTGTAGGAGAACGTGATGCCTTGTGCACTACTTAGATAATTATCCTGAGCAGAGTGAAAACAGGCAGGCACGTGCTGCACAGTCGGGGAGGCATGCACCAGGCTTCAGTTAAGTACCTGTAATGTTTGCAGCTGTACCTCATTTCAGGGCTGTAGTCAAGACCACCTTTGTCGAGAGCTAAGACAAGTCCAAGACCCGGACTAGTCGAGACCAAGTCAAGACCGAGTCCAAAGAGGTTCGAGTCCAAGACAAGGCCGAGTCCAAAATGGTTTGAGTCCAAGTCAAGACCGAGTCCAGGACAGAAAACAAATAATGGCCAGGATCTCCGGGAAACTCGAGTCCGGACTCGAGTACTACAGCCCTGCCTCATTTTATTACAGTTTTGATGATGAGATGTTTTACAAGTGGTTTCATTTAGGAACTATAAGC
Organism: Perca fluviatilis; assembly: GCF_010015445.1. NCBI lineage: Eukaryota > Metazoa > Chordata > Actinopteri > Perciformes > Percidae > Perca > Perca fluviatilis. The sequence continues at coordinate 16,513,133 of NC_053126.1, read as the reverse complement.
CATTTGATGCAAATATGACGTTCTACTGTATGTGCCAAAAGACTCTTCATCTAAAATCATCAAAATGTCGCTGAAACTAGTATGTTTGGAAGCATGTTGTAACTGGGGATCGTTGTGGTTTAGGTAATTGTTGAGGTCATTTGCATGGATGTGGCCTGAGAAATACATTACCATTTTCTCAGGACTGGCAGATGATTATCCTTCCCGTCATGTTAGGATGAGTGAGAGAACCGTTCAGGGCCACTGACTCCTTATTTATCTTATTCCCGCTCCCTCCAGTAAGGTCCCATTCAATATCCAGGAACTTGGAGTAAGAGAGGGAGACGGAGGACAAGTCATCCAGTGAGAGGGAGAGAGAGAGAGCGCAAGGACAGAGAAGAGCGTGGAGATTTATTTGTGCTGCCTGTCGGTTTGTGGCCACACACGGAGACAAATGCTTATGGGAAGCTCCAGGAATCTCCAATGGATTTTGTAATGATTTTCATTTCTGTACAATATTGACTAGCTGTACATAAGTCTGAAGACATCTTAGTTTATGATGATACTCACAGCTGATTGGAATTGGAAAACAGCAATGAAAGGTTACTGGGAAGCTTTATTTCATATAAATCTTCTTTTATTTCTTATTTTGTTTTTGAAACTCAATGTAACATCATATGCCAAGTAACTCAAGGCCTATATAATGCCTATATCTGGTACTGGTGCTGATGTTGGATTGTGTCTACAAGAGGAGGAGAATCAGGTTTTAACAGGGTTTTTTTTCTGACTCAAGATTAAATATTGTCATTGCTGTCCTGCCACCAAGGAACCTGCGGAAACCTTGAGGCAATACTACATGTCCAAACATCTGGTAATCCAGCTGCTGGCTATTCTGTTGCCATAGAGACATGTTGTTGTCATGCCAACAAGCTAGCCAGTATGTAAAAAAAAAAAAAAATACGAGGATTAGACCACAGAAGTGCTCACAACTTTGCTGTGGAGCGATGGGGTGGCAGTTCCTTTGAAATGACATGGAGGGTTGGGAAGATACATTAACATATATTGAGTTGACTTAGGATGAAAAAGGCCCGGAGAGAGAGAGAAGAGAGAAAGAGAAAGACAGAGAGAGGAGGGGGGACTGTAGAAGCAGAGGTTGACACTTTGTAAGAAAAAGTGAGAGAAAGAGCTTTTGGCATGAAACCGGAGGTAGGAGAGGAGGATTTACTCAATCTATTAATTTTATTCCTCACATGAAATCGTACGAGGTACAATTCCAGTGAAATGTTATCCCATTAGCTCCTTCAACTTGTGCATGATTTATCATATAGCAGAATGTGGCCGTCAGATCGGTTGAATGGCACTCATGGATCCAGCCAAGTCTTGGCGAAAGGACACCACAGCTCCCGCTCCGGCTGGAAACCGATGGAGGCCACCCATCTGACGCCTGCACACAGGCTAGCAGGATGCCCAGCAGAGAAGTCGCAGTTGTTCAATTCCTCCAAGCTTGTCTCAGTGCCCCCCTCTGATGCAGAGATGATCTTGCATGTCCTCGTTGTCGGGGTTGTAACCATAGGTCGTAGTTGATAGTCATCTTCCATTTTTCCTCTGTGTTTACTCTGATGCTTACATTTGAATACTTTGACTGGCCAGGCCAGCAGAGTCAGCAGAAGACTGGTGAGTTGATTTCCCAATCCTGAATAGCGACTTATAATGAGGTGGCCACCTTTTATACATTTTGCGGAGCTGACAGAGAAGCGACTGGAGAGGTCCGCACCTTTTTAGAACTGATTCATCCACACCCAGCTCCTCGTTTACAGCACTGGTTCCACAGAGCTTTTCCTGTTCACTATACAAGCAGTCAAAATACTCATGATTTATGGCCGTCAGTGCTGTCCATATGTGCCTGGAATATCTGATCAACTCCACTGATAGCTCTGTGCCAGCTGGGGGAGAGATGGAGGGAGGCAGGCAGTGAGAGAGACTAAAAAACAAGGCATAGAGGGTACAAATAGAAAAGCAATGGATGAGATGAAAGAAAGAACAAAGAGAGAACAAGAGACAGAGAGAAAACAGAGACATGGGGTAGATGAACATAGACTGAGAATTGAGTGAGAGATGCTTAAAAAAAGAGGCCAACAAATAGAGAGAGAGTGAATGAAGGATAAAGGAACAGTGAGGCTGAGCGGTGTTGGGCCCTGTGGAAGCCACTGACCACTCTAATTATCCTCTATTTTCTTCAAACAAGGCTCAGGCATTGTGAGTCGGTCCCCTGGGACATAACCCGCTCCTCATTTTCTGAGATTCAATTCCACTCCATCCTCCCCTGTCTTTTACATATAAAACACTTTCTTCAATTATTCCTCTGACGTTCATATCTGTATTATTTGACGCCTTTGCCTATTCAGAGTGAATGCTCATTTCGCCCCACTCTACTGTGACTAGAATCAATCCAAGGCTCATTCCAAGATAGGCAGTGTGTGTGTGTGAGTGTGTGTGTGTGTGTGTGTGTGCGGGTGTGCGTGTGCGTGTGCATGCGTGCGTGTGTGTGTGTGTCGTATATAGTTGTTTGTTGAGTATGATTGAAGACAAGACACAGAGCGAGATAGGAGAAAAAGACAGACCAGCAGAGGGAGGGCGACATAATTTAAAAGGAGCGTGCAAATGAGTGTGTGTGTGTGTGTGTGTGTGTGTGTGTGTGTGTGTGTGTGTGTGCAAGAGTCAGGCCAAGGACTAAGTGTGTGGAGTAAGTGTGCTAGAGTGTGTGTTTGGTGTAATGAAGGTGTTTCCAGCTTATGCTTGCCCTGGTCGCTCCCTTGTGTAGGACAGCATGGTTTATTTGAGATCAAATGAGGCTACAATTACACGGTGGATGCCTTTCTCTCTCAATCGATTACAAACAAAAGGAGAATTCCATCAGAGGCTTTTAACTAGAGGTGCTGCTGCATGCATTGCCGTCTATTATAGCGTACTGGCTCATTGTTACTTTGCTTTGACTCTCACAAGAAATGGGAGTTGGCTTTAAGAATAGTGAAGAGTGATTTTCAAAGGGATGCTCTTAAATAGACCTTCAGCATTAAAGTGAAATTAGAGTAAGCAGTCTTCATGTAACACCATTTTTCCTCCCAGGGAAAGCAGTTACTGGCTGCTTAAAAAGTCTAAATCTTCAGATGATATCGTATGCTAATTTTCTTATGAATATTTTAGGTACATCCCCCGCTGTTAGAGGTGGAGACAGTACTATGCTGTGTGTACTAAGCAGATCATGACATGTCTGCAGATTAGACAAGCAAGTAGAGTAACTTAGTATTTCATGTAATAATTTGTCATCAAATAGTTTGGGTAAACTCACCATTTGTTAACAACTACATTCCTCACTAATCCTCATTTGAAAACTTGGTCTCTACGAATTGTGTATGTTTGTTATTGAGCAGTTAAAAAAGGAAAAAACTATTCTGACATGATAAATCTTCACATTTAATTGGATTTGTCATAATCTTGTAAGGTGGCAAATTGGAATAATATGAGAGGAGATTTGGGTTTTGAGGTGTATATCAGTAATAAGTAAGTTTTAATAAAAGTGAACTAACATGATAGCAAACATACTGTCTGGCTAAGTTAAACTGACTGTAGTTCACAAGTTTTCTTTGCCAGATAACCTGTGTTATCTTAATCGGTCTGAAACCAAGTGGCCAGCATGTCTATGGCCTGCTGCTCACTTTCCTGTCTCAACCCTTCTGGTTTGTTTGCTTTACAGGACTGCCTGCTGACTTTAAAAAGCCTGTTTTTTGATTACTGTTTTTAGTAAACTGCCTGTTAAGCCTTCATGCCAAGTGATTTGTTAACATTTGAGTCCAGTGTGTGTCCTGTTGCCAGTCACTGTGACACATACACATCCAAATGAAAGAGAACAACATGGGCATCCTATTGAAGTTCTCTCTCTATAGCCACCTGTGAGATGTAATGCCAATAATCGTTGGCATTTGAGCCCTGGAAAAAAAGATATGGGCCTCTTTCACTTGCTAACTGATGTTATTCGCTTGTAAGATTATTGTTTGGGCATTTTAGGCCTTTACTTATGTAGGACAGCTTAAGACATGAAAGGGGAGAGAGAAGGGGAACCAGGTGAACTATCCAGGTGCCCGCCTTGTCACTTTTAAAAGTGAGGTGTTTGTCAGCGATATCAGCAGCACTAGCTGCTATTTCAGATTACAAGGTGCCTTTATATTCAATGTTAGTATAACAAATATGGCTTAATGTGCAATGTGCGGTAAGCACGTTGCTGTAATGTATAAAACAGGTAGCTCTAATGTTAATTGATTGAAGCAGATTGTCAGTGCTGTGCTGTTTGGTGCACAAAACACACACACTGGCAGTTTATGTGGCTGTAATTTGGAGATGCTCTCTCCACGTTGCTACTGACACAGGTAGCATTTGGTGCTTCTTGAGTTTTGTCTTGGTTGACAATGCCAATAAAGTAAGTTCAAAATGGAACTAGATGAAACCACATGAAATTAACGCATTTTACACCACATTTGTATTTTTACACATTGAGCATCACCTCAGCTTCAAACATAATCACACGAAGTTGTGCGATGGAGCTAAGTAAACAACAGACTTCTACATAATCAACAACAACTGTCATCTTCACTGTAGACTGCTGGGAACTGCAGAGGGTGATAATATGAGAGAGCTACAGATTTAAGCTTAAATATTATCCTGGGAAAACCCTGACGAACTTCCGGCAAATTTGACATTTGCTCTGCAAGTCAGTCTGGCCAAGAGCCCATTCAAGCCCATTTCCAATTTTTCCAAATCGAGGCACCAATCACAACCGTTGAGGCGGGATTTATGCGATGATGATAGCGCAGCTGTAGCTGCTACGTCACCCGGATCGTTGTTCTGATTGGTTGAAGGACTATCCAATTGCGCCCAGAGGCATTTGAACGGCGTCCGTTGGTGACGCCCCTTTTGGAAATGGGCCTTGAATGAACTTGCCCAGATGTCTGGTGTCAACCAGTCTACTTAAATATGTTACTTTGGATAAATAACTTGCTTGGATTTGTGTGGGAGGTGGAGAGTATTTCTGTGTCGTGTACTGCTTTTAATAGAGAGGTCTCAGGATGCTTTGCCATCTTTGATTGTAGGCATGCATCCCAAGTGTTTGAAAAACAAAGAGAACTCAGATTTCAAGACAAATCAATTTAGATGTTGTACTGCAATTTGCATTTTGTCATTCAGCAACCAGGATTCTGTCAAATCCATCGATGATTTGAAGTGAAATGGAGAAGAACGGCATATAACACATTACCCTCTAATAAAACGTGTGACCGATCATATTCCTAGCCAGATTTCAAAGAACACCAGTTCGTGACCACTACTGGCTTGCAGACATTTTGTTACTCTCTTTATGCAATTTGCAACGGTTTTATTTTGAAGAGCAACATGACACAATTATAAAAGTAATGAATCCCACACCCAATACGTACTGTATCTAGGTCACCTTGTGTTAGCATTTTTAACTTTCTTTAAAGGTTGTCAAAAAAGAAGGAAAGTGAGGAAGTCAATTAAGGTGGCAGACATTTCTTCAACAATGAGTTTAGAACCATTTAAATAGTGAATAAAAAAATTTCTGTCGGCGCTGTCTTAGCCTTAGTCTTTTGTACCTTTTGCACTCTGGGTCTCATTCAGAATTTACATCCGGCAGGTGGTTTCCATATTCAGTGAGGGGCTTGCCCCAAGGGGTGGTGTGAGCACATAGGCACACTCGGCTCATGCTATCAGGGGAAAGGCAGGATCGGCCTCCGCTCCACAGAAAGCACAGGGGACTCAGATGAAGGAGATAAGAACTGTGTGTATGTGCGCTGGTTGTAGGCACATCTGCATCAGATTGTGTATATGTGTATATATTTTCATGCTTTGTGTGTGTTTATGTGCAAGTGTCATACATAGAGGAAAGCCTGCTGTTCCAGTCTGCTGGCTGACAGACAGTCTCTTGGTTAATGAGCAGCTGTCGGCCATCACTATTCATGAGCCCTGTCACTCACCTCCTCTCTCAAAGCACCAGCACCTGAAAACCCTAGTCTCTCATTAGCACTGCAGCTGCATATAGGCACACACATCAACACACAGTCTTTCTAACATAAGCATACATTCATTCTACAACATGACCGTAATACTTGTACATGTGTATAAAGAAAAGCATACATTGCACGGAGCATCAGTGGAGCCGCATCTTCAATAGAAATTCAAATTCAAATTGAAGCATTGTGGTTAAAACAGAATAGGTTTGGCATAGCATTCAATCAGTGCATGGCTGCACTTTCATCTGATGCAGAAGGCTGTTTGATGTGTCCTAGAGGAAATAGATAGAGAACTGGGGTTTAACTAAATACCTCTGTTTTTGCAGCACTGTATGGGGGATAGTCAAAGAAAATGAAACACCAGCATTAAGACTTTTCTCAATGATAGTGGCTTTATGCTAACATTGGCCTGCTTTCTCTGCCTTTATACCCCCATATATCAACTATACCCCAAATAAACCGGTAAGGGCTTATGAGTAACAAAGACTGACACTTCTATCGTTACATGGTATGCACTATTTAAGAGCCTTCTGTATTTATTTGAATTGTTGAATTTTAGAGAAGGGCTTGGCAGATAGCTACTGTCAGGTGTGGTGTGGATTGCAAAATGATCAACAAACGCATTAATGATTACAGTGTTTCCAGCTTTCTCTGATTTCTTCTGTGCCAGGAGAACTGAACCAAGTCAAAGCTACTAATACACTTTTGTGTGACCATACTGTGATTGTATACTGCATATGTATGTGTTAGATAAAGAGATTGTTGACCATACAGTATTAGTATGAAAAAAGAGATAACAAATAGGAATAGGATAAGAGGAAATCAGAGTTAGTGAGAAAGACAGACACAGAAAAACGAGTGACTGCAGGAATAATTCCCGATTGCAGATTCAGAATATTGCTTCATGTCTCAGGTTGGTTCTGAATTATTGAAGAGCAGCAGAGTCAGGCTCAATTGTACTCATTACTGTGAAACACATGGAAGCATAATTCAAAGGTTGCCAGTTGCACCGGCAAGTGGAGAGAAAGGGATGTACTTTATCCCTCAGCAGGTGTATTGATTACTAGGCCTTATCCATTTTGCTGATATAAGTACAGAGATTACACCACATTGGTAATTTCATACAAGTGACAGAAAACTTATTGCCTTCTCCAACCACTATATAAGTTTCAGCACCCTCACACCTTTTCTCTATATCTCTTGTTAGACTTAATGAGTCTTTCCTGGTCCGTCACACAACGAGCTCTGCTTCCGATGCTTTTGCAAGATTTATGTTAAAGTGTCTAGGTGCTCGTGACTTGCTGCTGCATCTGATTTTGTCTGATAGAAAAACAACTGTGTCAGTGCCGCTACAGGAACTGGGGTGCATTGATCATTCACAGAGGTAGAGAGAAGGAAAGGGGAGGGACAGTTGAAAAAAAAGGGGGTGATGGAGTGAGACGGAAGATGAGTATTTCTTTGCATTCAGGACCACAGACAAGAGCAGCGAGACTCATCGAGATGAATGGAAACGATTAGTTTCCCTGTTTTTTTTAACTGAGGTCTGAGCCAGTGTACTCCCACAGCTAAATCACTCAGTATCTGTCTCTCTCACACTCTTTCCTTCGTCTCATCTGATTTATGGGAAAAAACATCTCTATTGAGCGATGGGGTCATTCAGTTACCACTCTCTCTCGCTTACTCTCATTCAAGATCAAATCAGAGACACACACACACACACAAAGCCGAACACAGATCCCCTGTGACTATTCCTACTGTTTTCCTGATCAGGGCTAAGTTTGTTCAGTAACACTCTGTGCCATGGATTTATGAACAATTGTGCATTTTTAAATTGGCCTGAGTGATTCATACAACACACAATCAAGTAACTCTCTTTCTCTACCGTCCTGCTCTCTCATTCTCATCATACATCAATTTCTCTCCGTGTCCCTCTACCACTGTGGTAAATAAGACACCAGTGATTACCTTGGCTGTCTTGGGGAGCTTGCAGACAACTCAGTCCTCCCTTTACTGGGGAATAAGTTAAGTGAGTATGGCATGACAAGTAGTAGTTATGGCTGTGGACGCTGAGAGCTGCAGCAGACGGCAATTGAGGAGTCGGTGTGTGTGTGTGTGTGTGTGTGTGTGTGTTGGAGACAACAGGGGTTTTCTCAAGCTGTGGGTTTGAATCTGGGCTCTCTGTCTACCAGATAATTATCTGACACTCTTTCAGACTCACAGGGCCTTGGGCTTCCAAACCGTCACTGCACTGTGTCCACTTGCCCAGGGATTTCCATTGCCCTCCCTTGCCTTCAAGTCATTTTTTCAAACTGCTTTACTAATGTTGGCTTTGTCGATAAGCGCTTTTGATGGAAAAAGCATCTGCGGAAAGGATGCCCCCCACCCTTCCTGAGATAAAGGAGCAGTGGATGGGACCTGGCAGGAGAGGCGCTCGCATGCACACTAATAACAGTACCCCTGCTTAGCCACAAGTGCTCATGACTTGACATAGCCACGCAGACACATCTACAGGCCTATGCATCAAGGAGCACATTCAGCACAAGCTAGAGATGATCCAAGTTATTCTGCATCACTTACAGTACAAGATGCTAAACTGAGAGCAGCATGCACACTGATACACACATCAGCGGCGTGGAAAATAATGTCTGCTGTTATCTACTGTGACACAACATGCGGATTTGGGTGGATGTGTTGAGACCAAGGGAGTGTCCCTGTCCACCCGGAAATGTAGATATTCCCATTGTTTCTCTCTTTAATGAACGTCTGTTTAATTTGTACATTTCTCAGTGTGAATTTTGAGACACGTTAAGCTAAGTTAGAATCAATGTCACAGGAGAGGAGCTGAGGGTATTGGCAACTAGGGAGAGTATAGAAGAGAGAATAGACAGTCCTACAAACAACAAAGAAATGTCTTGAACATTTTCCACTTCAGAATAATGAGAGAGAGAGGGAGAGAGAGAACAGAGATGAGAGAGAGAGAGAGAACAGAGATGAGAGAGAAGGAATAAGAGAGACAATCTTGTATCTAATATGCAACAACTAAGGATCCTTCTGCCTGTGGGTTACACTAATGCACTCCTGGGCCTAAAAGTAGCTCATCAGTGCCAACTATAGACCCACAGCTCTTTAATGAAAGAGCAGTAAACAGCAATGCAGAGTTGGCCAGGAGCTTAGCACAAAAGTACACATCTGTACGGTAAAGCTTACAAGATAGATATTCTACATATTAGTTTAATGTTATTTCTGTGTCATGCCAAACATTTGATCCATCCCACATGGGATTACAAGACACCACAAACCTATTTAGCAAATGTCTTCCGTCGCATATACAAATCATTTGGAGAAATACATGAATACAAGTATATATACACATATATACACACATATACGTATATACTGCAGATATTGTTTGCAGCTCAGAGTGCATCAGGTTTGCTGTGTTACCCTCTAGATACAACAGGAGAGATACTACAAAGATATTATTATAAGATAACAATCCTGTCCAGACTGCATTAAAAGACAGAGCACTACAGGGCTGGTGTCTTCCAGAGATCATGCTCCCAATCAATAATACAGCGTTCAGCAATCCTTTGAATTAAGTTACAAAAATCTACTTTTGTAAGCTTCACTGACATGAAATGAAAAAGGCAAAACCATCTGTTGAAATAAAATCATAAAATAAATAAGACATCTTGCTTGGAAAGAGCAAGTCTTTTGGCTGCTTATGGTACACAAAATTACAATTACTAAAAAAGACAGACAAGCTTCCTGTATCATCTCTACAACTAACATGCAGTGTTGTAATTTTGTAGTATCGGTGACATTAAACAGCTCCTGGGACATCTAAAAGAAATAATTATTAAAACATCTACTTTTTGATTGTTTTCTTTTTTAGGCACAGGGATTTGACAGAGACTGTAGAAACCTTCACTCATCCACACCTTTCAGCGTTGTTGTATATTTGTTGTTTATATTTGTGAGCAAAAAATACTAATTTTCCTCATGCAGGAATGGATTTCCATGGGATTTCCACAGACTTTAACATAGCTGAGCTCCGGGATCAGCTGGATGAAGAGCTCTTCTCAGTGCTTTGCTCAAGCTGGTTTATCTCTGTGCAGTGGAGAGACTGTGTATCAATGGTTTCCAAACAATTGTCATGTTTGACGACTCAATTCTTGGAGTGTATAATTGTGTATATTAGTGATAAAGATGTTTTGCTCTCAACAGAGGAAATAGTTTTATAGCACTGTAGTGACAAAGGTTCAGTGCTCAGCAGAAAAAATACAAGACTTTGGAGATGTCACAGGAATGGTGGGCACTGGAGGGTAGAATGTGATGTAAGCAAGGGAAAAGGGCATAGTGCCCTGGAAATACCATATTGACAGTCACACTGCTCTGCACTCTGCTTGATCATTATTCTGAGTTAGTGGCAACAGATGACCTTTCCTGGTCAAGATCTTATAGTGGTTAAAATTCAATTGAGTGGAAGGGAGCAGAAAGGAGAAAAAAAAAATAACATGGTAACCTTTATTCTGCCATTGACGCTAACCTTGAACAGTGGGCCCCAAAGGGGATGAGCGCCTTGTACTTGTGCGAGAGAATAGGCTTTTGAGTGTGCATGTGTGTGTGTAAATGCACAAGTCTGTGCGAATGGAGCAAAAAGCAATTATTGCGTGTGTTTGTGGTAGCAACAGAGATAAGTAGAGAGAGTATGTGAGAGGGGTACGAAGAAATTCAGACACTGCGTGAGCTTAGAATTATAAGGTTCTATCTCCGTTTAGGGTAGTTCTGAGATATTGAGCATCAAAGTTTTTACATCCCAGCTGGCAAAACTGTTATGTAGAATAATCTACTATTAATAGAGGAGATAATAATAATAATAATAATAATAATAATAATAATAATAATAATAATAATAATAATAATGGAGATAGAACCTTATAATTCTAAGCTCACGACTGGTTAAACATCAAGTAGCCATTAGGACTTTTACCATTTCTTTTTGTCTGTCTCACAAATCACAACAGCTCTACCTTCACCAAACTGACCAAATCTCCACGACTGCATTTCTGATCTTCATCCCATTTAATTAGTGACCTCTTCTCTTGTTCTCACCATTCATCCTTCCATTTCTTCTGTCTATTGAGGACTGAAACAGAGCTAATTGAAATAAATGAACTGGGAGCAAATCAGAGTTGATTACATCGGCTATGTGGGGATGCTGATTGCAAGCTTGTTGAGGGAATGTTGCAGAACTAGCTCGTAATGAAGAGCCGTGCTTGTGTATTACACTCTGACTGGACATTGCAGACAGCCACATGTCCTCATAGATATTGTTCTAACCCGCCTGTCGGGAAAAAGATAACAGAATGATTTCTTGTTTATTTTTATTCGCACATCCATTTTTGACAAATACACTTGTTTTTCATTCAGGCAGCAGATTACTGCTCATAAAGTCCTCAGAATAACTGTACAGTATATAAAATTAGTACAACAAACAATATACACAGGAGGGACAGCGCAGGATGGGACAGAAAGAGAGGAGTTAATTACTGGAATGTTTAAATGCTGTGAAACAGAACACACGCTGGGCACACAGCCTACTGTTTGAGTCGGAGAAGATAGACAGAGCATTAAGATTTCATTTGCTGAAGGGAAAATCATGCGTAAAATGGAATTCACATACATACGTCATTTCTGTAATATTTCACAGCTGTAGTAATAGTGTCATCTAAAAACAAATCCTGGAGCTGCTCCACAAACAGTGAATAATGGAATAACATGGCTTTATAATGGCACTGGGATGTGAGGACAATTTGTGATTCAAGGCTCTACAATTTTCAAAGATAATTTGAAAGAAATATATTAATAAAACCTACAATGGATTAGGTTCTCACGTTACCTGATGACACTTTTAACTCCAGTTCTGATGCTGTAATTTCTAGTTTAAGTAGACAGTTGTTTGTATTCTTAGATACTGGCTTAACTATCCAATATCAGTGAAACAGCACGATATAAATTCGGTTTAAGATGAATTTTGCCTTCAAAGCTATCAACCACATTGCTCTGAACTGTCCCTAACCTCCTTTCACTGGCCCTGTGAAATTGGCACAATCACCCAGAAGATGTGCAAAAAAACACAGTAGACTAGTGCCCAGCCTCTGAGGTTGTTTTGTGCTGCTGAGCAATAACCCTCTCCTTCTGTAGCCCTATAATCCTGCCCACAGAGACATTCAAACACAGTGACACAAAAATAACAGGATCATCTATAGCACCGAAGAGCAAATCATGTCAAATGAACATGCAGAAACATATCCAATAGTCAAATTTCAACATATGAACAAAACAGAGAAAACAAGAAACTCTTGAATGGGGCAGAAACATGAAAACAGCAGTTATAAAATGCTTTCGAGAGATGCGTGAAATTTCTCTTGGTATAAAGAACTGCAGTTACTGTAAGACTAGAGAACATTTTAACTAGCATGCTCTTAATTCTTGCCCTGGAATATCCCCAACCTAGTTGCTGAGGTATGTCATAGTATGTCCATACCACAGTAGAATGGATGTTAGTCTGACATATACAGTACTGTAGTCCTTGGGAATATGGTGGGCTCATAAAGCTTATTATCAAGCCCATGGAGGGAAGCAGTCCAATAAAGGAAACAACTTTATCTGTTCAAGTAAATTTCGGGTTCAATAACTAGCTATGCCTATTGAATACTAATCAAGGTAATTCACTGAGCAAACTGCAGTTGAAGGATATAAAGGACAATTTATCATTCCTGCACACAGGACATTAATGACGGTGCTTGTGTGGAATTAATATGCTAGGCTAGTTCACAATTGCTATGCAATTGTCATTAAAGTGAAATCTGAGCATGCAAATGAGTATGACAACGTCTCGTTGTAGTCTTTGTAAAACATCAGGGAGCAACTAGTTCATCCAAGGTCTGAAAAGACCCATACCGCAGAATGACAGACTATTCCTTTCTGGTCTCATCGGACAGATCTGTCTTGTTTATAAGTGGTCATCGTCAAGTGGTGCAGTCCTCATAATCCTAGAGGATCAATTGCAGCACACTCAAACAGTGAGAGAGAAAAAGAAAACAAAAACACTTAAAATTAAACATATCTAATAGGATTATTTCCCTTTGGTAAATGTGCTTTGTTCCCACTGGTAGTTGTCCTCTTTTTTGTCATTCTTCTTATTGTTGTAAAGCCATAGAAGCTATTTCATTGGCTGCTGAAGAGTCTTGAATAATATACAACAAACTCACCACATACAGGAACATAATATAATAAATATTGCTTGGGGCAGCGGTAAAAGTCCAATTTCTTTTACTAAAAACTTGCTGTGCAGGTCTTTTTGTTGTTTTTTGGCAATATTTTAACCATTGAAGCATACTCGTCCAACTTGGAATCCAAACTTCTGGTTGCTGTTGCCAAAGTCTGCTGGAGCCACATCTATAATAGGAAGCAGCTCTGCCGAGGGGGAGTCAATCTCTAGAACAGTCCTTTCCTGACCTTTGCGGAACTGAAAGAGAAAAATGAAAGCCATTATTAGAATTTGCTTGGCTTAATATGACTAACCAGATCCCCCCACTTTCTTGCCTAAATCCCTATTCAAGTCAGTGATTTAATGGCTACCACAGCAACACAATTGATACACACATTAGTTTCATTAAGGCTAATTCTTATTTGTCCAGCTAGTCGCTTCCCCTTTTCCCCTGCACTGACCTGGCATCCATCATGCACTGCACTGATGAAGGGGCTTTTGGCTTGTGTCAGCTCCTCGTCATTGCTGCCCCGGAAGCGGAGGGCAAGCTGGTAGGAGAGGGATGTGCTGTCAAACCAGCCTGCTGAGTTCTGACAGGTATAGGTGAAGCTCTGCTTGGCTGTGGCGCTCAGTAGTTTGAGGAAGGTCAGCTGAACTACATGCACAGGGTTCCCATCCCTGTCACTGTAGGAGAACTGGATGACACAGATACACAGGAATTAGTGTACTACATAGGCAGAGAAATAATATATGCACTATAGACATATCCTTAAAACAGTATTACCCTTAAATTACACAAAATCTCTCAAAGAGACATATCCACTGGAAAAACATGTTTGAGACTATGATCGGTCTCAGACATATATGAGTTCTAATTTTAATTACATCATGAAATTACAAGTCCCCCATCTTGTGTTGATGAAGGAGTTTTTGTAAGAAAGGATGCAAGGGTGAAAAAGTTACAGCAACTTCTTTTCAGAATCAGAACAGACAGGGAAAGTAAAGTGGGAAGTAAGAAAATTAAGGAAAGGAAAAAAACCTACGCAGATCCAAGGACTGTGTGAGAAAGTCAGTGAATTGCAATTGTGCAGCTCTGTGATTATCTGAGAGGGTTATGAGACCTCTGATCAGGTGCACATAAAAGGCCAGTGCTTTGAGCGTGCTGCCCTGAATGCTAGTCACAGCTGGCAATGGCTCTGTGTGAGTCATCCAGACTGCTGAAATCAACTGCTGGCAATATTAAATCAACTCTCTCATTACAGATGGACTAATACATTGATACCAAATTATTAAATGTGCAAATATACAAATAAACTAAAAGCATTCACATGAAATTGTGTGCACATGGATCAAAACATACACACACACACACACACACACACACACACACACACACACACACACACACACACACACACACACACACACACACACACACACACACACACACACACACACACACGCCAACACAATCATGTGAACACACTCGTACAAGTGCTTGCTCCTCAATCATATGCATGAATATCATTCAAACACTCTCAATTAGGATGAGTAATTCAGCTGAAAAAAAGACTGCCTGGCATTTGGAGCCAGCTGAGATTAATGGTTGTAATTCTTTTGTTTTTTTTACCTGCTTGCCTTTCCTGTATTGGCTGTACCAGCTTCCTGGCTTCTCTTTGTTCCACGCTGCTAATTTCACCTAGACACAGAGAGAGATAGAGAAAGAAATAGAGAGAGAGAGAGAGAGAGAGAGAGAGAGAGAGAGAGAGGGAGGACAATGAGTAAAATTTGAGGCTTAAGGGATATAGGGAGTGATTTGTGCTCTGATGTAATATTACGAGGTCGGCTTTGTAAAGGCTGACAGCAAGAGATTGGAGACTTACATTCTCAATCCTCTTGTCAGGGTAGAGACATGTCTCTCCATCAGCTGTGAAGTTACAGTAGACCTTGATGGAGTCTCTGTGACAGCCCTGGTTAGGATCAATCCAGTAGTCTCCTGCAAAATGCACAAAGAAAGGACATCAATCAAGCACCAGATGTTGATATAATGAGCACATCGAGGGAAACCACATGATAGCATGCAGCTGGGAAACAATAAAGAGGATTTTGACTTAAAAAGGGTGTACGCTAGAGGATGTGTGCATGTTTGCTGTAGTTTTTCCTGTATGAAACTTTGAAGGTGGTTATATATACTGTATATATATAATGGACATCAATTATGAAGCAATGTCTTTGCTAACCATCTTTGTAGTCAGGCTGGACCATCATGAGCTCTTTGCAGGTCCGGGCAGGGCTCTCAAAGGTTCCTAGGGGCCTCCTCATCACCTCCACTTCTGTTTTCATTGAAGACAGGGTGGCAAAGACTTCTTCCATTCCCTCAGCGTCCTCTAGAGGCTGATCTCCCTGGAGGAACTCCTCCACATCCAGATCCACATCCTCCTCTCTGGATGGGGCTGCTCCTCCTGCACGGTCAGAGTGCCTTCGTCTCTTCCGCCTGCCCTCCCTGATAGGCAGGGGCTCAATCATTGTCGCAGGGGGTCCCTGGAGGTCGCACAGAGAGGTGAGCAAGAGTTGAAAGGGAAAGAGGGTAAAGCTGGCACTGAGAAGGCCATCATGTGGAACATTGGCGGTACTCACTGGGGGTCCGGGGGGGCCAGCAGGGCCTGTATCTCCTCTGGGACCAACCATACCCTGTAAAATGGAAGAAGACAAAACTTTGTGTCAATCATGTCTCACCTGGAGCCTCTCTCACACCACTTGGCTAAATCCCAGCTTTATCCAGGCAGATATGGCTGCTTATAGGATTATCCAACTGTGTGCATCAGCACTCTGTGGTCAAAGCCTTGGCTCTCAAGACACACTATAGTGGCTTTCATAACATCACACAGACCAGAACCAAATCCTATTAAAAGGGCCCGATGGAAAAATCACACACAAGGCAAGCGTGGCTGTACAGCAGGCTTTTAGTTCCAAAGACATGCGGTAAACACAGTAGAGCATTATGATTGTGACGTATGGTACATTTAAGCCAGCAAGCACACTTTTTCTCTGTTCCCCAGCATATGTTCCCAGCAGCTGCTAACCAAGCTGAGGTGTGAGTACAGCAATGGCAATGTATAAATAAGACAGATTACTATACTCACCGTTTCTCCCTTTGATCCTTTATCACCAGCTACACCCTATTAGTGGAGAGGAGGAGTAAGTAAGCACTAACAACATAAATAAAAGTATAAAAGCTCAGAAAACTGTCTAATTACTCAAGTATACACTGCAAAATACTAATCAGATATTCACTGGAAAATCAGGCAACTGCTTAGCAACAGGACAGGTAATGGTCAAAATCTTTACTTTTACAACTAGTTTAAATGAATAATAACAGGACTGTATGAATAAAAAAATGAAAATCCTTATAATCGTATATGACCTTTAAATAAGTATTCACTGAGTTTCAGTGAGTGAAGAAGTGATCACAATTTGCCCCAAAGTGTAATGACTGTTCTTGGTGATGCCTTAAGTGAGAGACACTGAGTATGTTTACATGCACACCAATATTCCACTATTATTCTGAATATGACAATATTCCAAATTTGATACAGGTCATGTAAACAGCATATTCCTGTTAGATATTCCGAATAAGGCCTTTTTCCGAATATAGCATTTTCCGATTAAGACGTGGGATATTCTGGTTTTATTCGGGTTTTAGAGGCATTCTTTGGACATGTATGCAACGCATTCGGAATATGCGTCTCAATCTGGGTTTTTACCACAGTTTATGGCATCTTGCCTGTTCACGGCTTATGGTCAGCTCTGTGCGTTGCTATGGTTGCTGTACACAAACCAACCAGCCAACAGTTTGCAAGGCTGCAGACCCGATAAGAAGGAGAAACACAGCTACTTTTAAACATTATCACAGACTTGGATATCAACAGGTTTTTGGATATGCGCACACATCGCTACGCTGACCTTTTCAGGATGCTGGTTGAAGGAATGAAAGAGGAATGCTGTATTTGCACCGTATAGCAAGTCTGCCACTGCTGGTAAACTCTGAAAAAAATGTATTTTGCACGGCTACGTGTAAACAGTAATATTAGTGGAATATTCACTTTCATTAGCCATGGAAATAGCTCAGTCGAAATATCGTCTTTTCCGGAATAAGAGCAAAAAACAGAATATTATGTGCATGTAAACGTAGTCACTTTCTTAAAACCTCATTGCCTTTCTTGTGTTCTTCCCTTGACACATGTTTTTTCTATCTGTTTTAATTTTACACCTGCATCATCTTTGCAAAAGGATGTTTTAAGATTAAAAGATAAAATTACTGTTTATTTACATAGAGCCTGGTGGGTTTAGCGAATGCAATTTCATGGATGTTTTTATGTTTAAAAAAAGGATATTGCTCTTTAACAGAAAGGTCAACCTCCTTAGAAATCATTTCCCTAATGTTGTCAGACACTTAGAATAATCTTTACTGACAATGGCAAAACAAGCAGTTTTGTGAAGGTAAATACAAGCTGAACAATTGCCCTATAATTTACATTGTAGCTTGTTTCACTGACTGCCAACTGCAGCGATCTTGCTTAATACTGGACCAATGTCAAAGATTGTTGTTCCCATCAGACACAAAAACATAGGAAAATAGGGTCCAGAAAAGAGAAAAGAAAACGGTAGTTACCCTATTAACAAGACGCATGTGGGCAGTTCAACAATTACAGTTTTAAACTAATTATGTTATTAGTTTTATTATGAACAATTTTGACCTGCAGCATCTACATAAATTGGTTTCCAGTCACCAAAAAAGGCATAAACAGGTTCCACGTCTTTTCATGCATCTCTTATTGCTTTGAGCATCAGTCGGTGATGGAGCCATTCAGCTTAAAGAGTTTATTATCGCCTACTTTACATAAAAACTGTCCCAAAACAACATAGATATTCTAAATGCAACAAGCAGTCAGCCTGCAACTATGTTTGTTGATGATTACTGCTTCTTGTACTTTATTTATGGTTTGGTCATCATAAATCTTAAAGTACTCCGAAGCGTTTCAGCATACAAGCCTTCGTCAGGGAGTCAAAAATGGATTGACTCCCTGACGAAGGCTTGTATGCCGAAACGCGTCGGAGTACTTTAAGATTTATGATGACCAAGCCATAAATAAAGGCTTAGTATTTTTCTAAAAGAGAGTGCCTTGGAGTTTCCTTATTGGTTTCTACATTATGATTATCCCATCCAAAGAGCACCTCAAGCTAACTTTTTGAGTCCAGGAAGCGCTCCGCTACAGACATTTGATGCTTCTTGTACTTGTTTAGAGGAGTATTATAAGTCATTGTCAAAATTATTTTATGCCATGTGATGGACAAAAACAGTATGTGAACAGGTTGATACATATATAAAGATTCTTTACTGAGAAAGTAGAGATGTAAGCATTCCTTAGGCTTAACACTCAAATGACTTATCATGTAGGGTAGCTGAAAACATAATCGTCCATATACTGTAACAGCTGTGTCACTTACTGACAGTCCAGGTGGTCCAAGTGGGCCAGTGGGACCAGGTGTGCCAGGCGTCCCCTAGATATGAAGACAGGCAAATCTTGTTAGTGAACTGAGTTTCCTTTTGTGTAGAAGTGTATCAGATGCATCATGTTTAGGGCTTGGTACGTTTAAAGAATTACAACACCAGTATCAATACCAGTACCTTTAAAGTGATACCGATGCCAAGAGTACTTCATTTTGTAGTATTTAGTAGATTGTATTTTTTTGATTTGACACTGAACTGCCAACTCTGTGAAATACACCACGCTCAACTATATATATGCAGACTATATGGGTTGTACTGTAGCTGCTGCGGTAGAGGGCCAATCACACGGTGCATTAAATCGATGAACGCTTCCGGTGATTGGCTGCGAGCACAACCACACAAATACAGTAGTCATTCTTTTCTAGATCTGGGTACGAAAAGGATCGAATGCAGGTATCGTTTGACTAGAGATATTTCTGTATTTCTTGTTACTGGGTTATTTTGGTACCAATACCCAGCCCTAATCATGTTTCAACCAAATGTACCTCATCTCCTTTAGGTCCTTGTGTACCCTGGTTCCCTGGCAGGCCTCTATCTCCCTTCTCGCCAGGTTCTCCTGGGGGCCCAATTAGACCGATCAACCCACCATGACCCTGCAAACAGAGACATGGTTCATCAGCATGGTTTTCCAGGGTTTAGACTAGTACAGAGTGTTCTCTCTGTCAAGGGCTAAACACTCACTTTATCTCCCTTGTTTCCAGGGTCTCCTTTTAATCCTGGAAGCCCTGGTGGCCCCTGTTAACAATGGCAGATGTATTAGTTGCCCAGTGCTGTAGACTCTTTACATGAAATATGGTTTGGTTTGGTTTTTGTGTTGGATTTGAATCCTGATTTAAGGATCTTACTATTGGTCCGGGTGGTCCAGTTTGTCCTGGTGGCCCATTTAACCCTTGCTCACCCTAGAAAAGAAACACCAGAATTAGAGATCAGTGTAAAGTATGCTGAAGCAATGATCAAGCGCAAACACAAACGGGATCTCATGTTCTGACTGGCAGTGCTGTTGCTTCAGACTCAACAGAGACAGTACCAGCTTCAGACTAATGTTAAAATTAGGGCTGCAACTAACCTGAAGTTGTTTGGTCTATAAAATGTCAGAAAATGGTTAACAATCAGTGTTGATCACTGGTTTCCAAAGCCCCAGATGACGTCCTCAAATGTCTTGTTTTGTCCAAAACCCAAAGATATTCAGTTTACTGTCATAGAGAAGTGAAGAAACTAGAAAATATTCACATTTAAAGCTATATTGTGTAGTTTCTGTCTTCCCCATAAGGAATTCTAAGTAATGAGAACAAAACTCTCGCCGCATCCACATGATACAAGCCTTCCGTGATCGCGCACCACCCCACTCCTCCTCTACACAGTTGCTAGTAACCAAGGAGGACACGGAGGATTAAAAAAACATGATGGACGATACAATTTTTTTTAACATTGCCATACTGACAAATACAGAGAGAGTTCTGTGGAGCTGATAGTCTTAATTAGCTTTGTGTCAACTCATTTGGCAATGGCTTAAATGTAACGGACGTTCATTAATATAAAAAAGTTGCACTAAAGCTTTAAGAAACTGGAATCAGAGAATTGTTTGCCTTTTTTCATAAATAATTACTCAAACTGATCAATCAATTATCAAAATAGTAGCGATTAATTCAATAGCTGATAGTCTTTATAGTCTTATAGTCTTTGCAGCTCTAGTTAAAATAGCATTTTACATTGCGTACTGACCGCGGGCCCTGGGATGCCTCGGAGACCTTCTGGGCCAGACCTCCCTGGCTGCCCTTGGGGTCCCACTGGGCCGGTCTTCCCCACTGAACCCTGGGTTCCTGTCGTCCCCTACAGAGCACAGACAGCAAGGCGTTAGTAGCAAAAAAAGACCAGAAAGGCTTTGCTAGAAGGAACCATACACAATCACGGAGCTCAGTGGCAGCCTTTATCCTCACCTTGGCTCCCTTCATGCCTTGCTTCCCTTCTTTTCCTGCAGCACCTATATGACCCTGGGGTTGACAAAGACAATGTTGCTAAGATAATGACAAAGGCTGTTGACTGCAAACAAATACACATACACATTAGCTACATACACACGCATGCACACAAACTATGCTAAGCTCACCCTCCGTCCAGGAGGTCCTGTAGGACCTGGCTCTCCAGAGGCTCCTGCATGTCCCTGCAGACAAAAGAAAAAGGTCAGAAAGTTAAAAGAGAAACACATTCCCATCCAGTAATTAAACAATGAGAAGAACGTCCAGACATAATGATGAAGAAGCAAAACCTTAATATGTCACAGAGAATACAGACTTCAGATAAGCATACAAAAGTTACTAGTGTTGTCAACATGTGCAAGAAATGGATACAAAAATCCCTGCTTACTGCTTTGCCAGGTTCTCCATTGTCTCCTTTTGGCCCCGGTCCACCATCTACTCCCTGGATGAAAAAATGTAATGTAGAAGAAATGAGCAATAAACAAGTTAATGGCAAATTAATGATTAAATAATAATAATAATAATAATAATAATAATAATAATAATAATAATAATAATAATAATAATAATAATAATACTCACATTGACGCCAGGTTCTCCAGGAGGTCCTGAATCTCCAGGGAACCCAATAGGGCCCTGTGGACACAAACAGTGTCATATGCATGGCAACAACAGACTGACTGACCTGACAACCAGAGCAAGGACAAGTCACTGATCCAGAGAGACAAAAGACTCACAAGGTTGCCTTTGGGTCCATCCTCCCCCGGTGTTCCTCTGGATCCTGGAGGCCCAGCTGCACCAGGAGGGCCAGAGTCACCCTTCTCCCCCACATCGCCTTTAGCCCCCTGGGACACCAGCATGTGAGATGACAAATCAATCAGAGGGGCGAAGAAAGGATGTGTTTGAGGAAGACAAGAAGGAAAGATTGTGGTAAGCTGACTTACGGCAATGCCGGGCTCTCCAACTGACCCAGGGTCTCCACCTTCTCCGTCCTCACCCTGGTAGAGAAGGAACATAGTTAAAATAATCAACACACACACAAACCACTGCCATTCTACTCTATGTGCACAGGCACACACTGTGTAGTTGCTAATAGGAAATGCTGACCTTCTCTCCAACAAGTCCAGGCTGACCAACTCCACCAGTCATTCCAGGTGGGCCCTGTGGCAGGAGGGGAGAGAGAGAACGGCTTGAACCAAAATATCATATAACAAGGGCAAGTTTGAAATATGTAAGTTTTCAATATTTCAAAATCAAGTTTTTGGGGCAGTATTATGTTGTTTGTCAGCAGTTCTGCTCACTGAATGCTGAAACTGGAACAGAATTATCACGACACAAGGAAAATACTGAGTGTATGTAGGGTATGTCAGTGCATTGTGCTTTGTGTCTTTAGACGAACCCATTAAAAGCTCATCTTCGGTAGAGTGCACAAACATGGGAGCTGAGTACTACTACTGAGCTCCTGCTGTCACATGCCATCCCACCACCATTTTGCTACTTTCCTTATTCCTGAATCAATCCATTTATGGATCCCACCATCTCTGCACCGCTGTATTTTCATGCTTCCTGTGAGGAAGCGCTAGTGCGGCTCACGCAGATTTCTGCAGCTTGCTGCTGAATAATTGACCGGTGTGAGAGGCTGCAGAGAGACGGCCATTACTAGAGGTAAATATAACTGCCTCTCAGGGATGATAGTCTAATACTTCTTAATGATTCATAGAGCAGTAAATATAACTCTCTCCCAGGGATCATATCCTAATACTGTTTAATAATTCAAGTATCAAAAGCAGTGGAGGGTCTGTGGCAGGAAGTGTTCAAATGAAAAGACAGTATACGAAGAGATGAGGGGCTGGAAAATATAAAGTCTATGTTGTGTGTTATGATAAGCTATTGTTCAATTTGAAATGTAGATTCTCCTGCATATTGAATGAAAGTCTTCCTGATTCCAAAGTTGATACAGCATCATGTTTTCTATATGAGTCACAAAGGCATACAGCTGCCATCACTTGAAAATATCAGAACTGCAATACTGGCACAGGGTGTACATGTCATTTCAACATTGTATTAACAAAAATGCAATCATCCAGATTCAACTAAATTAACAAAAAATAATGATTTAGCCCCAATTATACATAAAAAACAAAGAATACATATTTGCAAACCTCAATGAATTATCTTAAAAATGCAAGAAAATCAGGCTAAAATCTTTTTGAAAGAAATTATGAAACCTTATCTACATTTATTCATTATGAGAGGACCAATTATAATATTTGGTAATGCTGATTATGCTGATTAGCATCATCATATTAAATGAACCATGCTGCTGCATTTCTTGTTTCAAGTAATGTAACTATAGTATGTTGATTTGAAATGTTTTTGCTCTGAATATTTACAATTTGTGTTATGAAGATGGATATGAACAGCTTGTTCATAGCAGGCAGGGTAATTCTCCTTTTACTGACTTTAGAGTACCTGTAGGTGGAAAGAGTGCTCCCTTAATCCCTCACTCAATGGGACTGTCTCTGTGATATCACTTTAGTCATGCCTACATCTAAATCCAAATATGTGATTTGAAAAAAAGTTATGATGCACTCTACCTCTCCACCAATGGACCCCTGGGGGCCTCGTGGGCCATGCTGTCCTGGAGGCCCCTGTAGAAAGAGAAATTAAATGTCTCATTAGAATATCAGTGCAGACAATAAGGATATACCGCATCAATAAAACACACAGAGATATGAATACAAACTGAATGTGAGCTAGGGGTTGGCTGGTGCCTCCTAAATTAAATGAGTGTTAGAAGTCAGGCCATGGTGGATTGCTTATGCAATGGCCCCAGTATCTATGATCATTATCGTAGTGACATGATGAAGACATCCAGACAGGTCATTACCCTCAATATGACACAAGCTCTGATTCCTCCTTCCCCTCCCTCTCTCTTATTCTCTCTTATTAATAAGAAACCTCTAGCCTGTGACGTGCAAGACCATATTTTCTCATCCACAGTGACGGCATGTGATTTGACTCTTCTGTGCAGCCCAAGAGAGAGCGACAAGCAATCAATCGGCTTCAGTTTCAGTTGAGTAGATGTTGAGCTGTGCTCTGAATCACGCTGAAGTCTTGAAGGAAGCCTTGTGTTGTAAAGACAATCTGAGACAGAAAGACAGACAATATGCCCAGAGAGAGACTGTGTGGGACTAGAGGAAACACATATCCTTCTGGTGGAGAGATGCCTGAGCATTAGAGTGGAGAATTCTGTGATCCGCAACGCTCACACATGAATGAAACTTTCCCACTGAGTCTTCAGCATCTCTCTCTCTCTCTCTCTCTCTCTCTCTCTCTCTCTCTGTCTTTCTCTCTCTCTCTCTCTCTCACACTTTTGTGTTGGTTCCATTTTGATGCACCCCCTGCCTAATCTGGTTGTGGAGAAAAGGGGCTATAGAGAATCTTGTTTAGCGTTTGTTCATGGTTGACAGCGTTGTGAGATGACTGTCACAAAGGAGGATGCTAATTAGACAGCCAAGGCTGAGGCTAATCTGATTAGCAGCTGTCACACCGTCTTCCTGCTCACAATCAGCGCCCCGCCTCTTCCTTCCACTCCATTGCTCTACTGCATCAGCTCTGTCACCCTCTCTCGCTCTTCTTTTTTTATCCTTTTCTTTCTTTTACATACAGGACCACCTCTTCATTCTGTGGGCTTGTTTTCCTTGCACATAAAGGCAGGGTCTACTGTCATTCACACTTAGCTTTGAAGATCTGTCACCCATTGAAAAGATGAGTTGAGACTGTTAAAGGTTTAAAGGTTATTGTGTTATATATCTTTTTTTATGCATGTTATAGGTTTACAAAGTGAAAAAGCCCAAAGTCCACCACAAAGGGACTTACCATCTCCAACAGAAAAAACACTGTTCACAAACTGCTCCAAACAGTTCTATTGTAGTCCAGCCTTTACTTCTGTGACGAAATGTGCGTCACTTTGTAACACACGTTATAATGTTTGCCAATGTGCTAGCATGGCACGCCCTAATACTCTGCTTCTGACTGGCTGGTTGTCCTTACCTAGCTACTGCGCATGTGCAACTCCCAACAAAGATGGAACAGAAGTGTGATGTCTCACTCTGTAGCTAAAGCGGAGAGCTCAACACACAGGGTTTTTTATTAAACCATGTAAACCTATTCTGGTACAACATACCACAGTATACTGTATGTTATGCCATAGTAATATGGTGGACTAGTTTGCAGCTACTTAGCAGAGCTAATGTGGGATGTCCATTGCTTTGACTAATCCTTCCAACCCCACACAGAGTGTAAGCATTGTTGGCTGGCATGGCTAACTAGGATACTTACTTGGAGCAGAACCATCATTACCAAGTCAAATTGTCTGCCTTTAAACATGCCTATTCTTGGGAAACCACAGATTTAGCTGTTTTCCTCAGTTCCTCAGCAGATGAGGCAGATTAGATTGTTAGGTGTCAAGAGTTGTCAAGGCTATTACAATGGAAACACAGCGGTTAGTAATTTGGGAGCAAAGTAGCTACATCACTGTTTATTTTTGTGCAACAGTCTCACACTAGACTGCTATAGGAGCAAAACTATGACTGGCTATACTCAATACTAAAGGTCTGTCACCACCTCTTTGTACAACTGGGGTCTAAATGATATTGAGACCATTGAGACAAGGACCAGAACTAACTGAGCCCCAGTCAAGACCACTGACTGTAGTTTGAGGTAGAGGCAGAGGAGAAACCTTGATTCACAGCTTTGACACACAGCAGTAGGATCAGCACAAAAAAAATAAAAATAAAAATAAATACTGTGGGATTGCATTAACCTGTTGCACTCATAGCTAACTATAGTAACGCACACATACTCCATGTGCAACATGACATCATGACTTCACGCAAACATACACGCCACTTTCCTAAAGCCAAGTGGCATCTTATCTGTACGCATTTTGAGCTATCCGCATGTATGTCTACGCTGTATACAGTGGACGGCAGTCTGCAACGTCACAGTGTAGCCACGTGGCGTATTATCGCGAGGCTACATGTTATCGCGAGGCTACGTGTTATCGCGAGGCTACGTGTTATCGCGAGGCTACGTTTGGGTTTAGGAAACGTCACGTGGGTTGAGTTTAGGAAAAGAAGAAATGGTTGAAAAGAATAAACGGTTGTTTATAATTTTTTGAAGAAAAGGGGATGATTTTTGTCTGCTTCTTGGATGTAGCTATTACAATAATGCATTCATCAAACTTGAGTATCGATAACACACTCATATCAAAAACACCCACAATGACAGGATAGTGATTCTTCCTGGCAGTAAGAAGACATTTCAGTACCACCTGTAAGAAAACACTGAGCTCACACTAAAGGCCCATGTCTTCACAAATACAAAAGAGTTTCTAAACCATAAACAGAAATGTAAGTTTACAGTATTTGCAGAAGCTCTGCATTGCACTCTAAATATTCAGAGTAAAAAAAATATTGTTTTTCTACCAGTGAATGCACACATTTGAACTACAAAAATATCCATTCAACTGCTTTGATACTGCCGAGAATATCAAGAAAAGTAAAAGACACATTCCAAGGTTTATGGAAAGTGAAGAAAAGTCAAGTCGATATCCAATATCAGTGAAGACAAGTCAAAGTCAAAACAATCATGAAACAAAGTGTAAGAAGTCAGTAAAGTGGTGTTGAGAACAGACTCAAGACTGAAACTGGACCATAGCAGTACACTTGAGATGAGTGTGCTGAGATTGCTGAACAGTTACTCACCATTGAGCCCACATGCCCGCTTTCTCCTTTGTCTCCTGGTGGTCCTGGCATACCCTACAAATGCAGATATGGGGAGCAATGCAGTCTTAGGCATGAAATGTAAACAAATGTAAACTAAAGTATAAATGTGAAATCAGAGATGAGCCAATATAGAGAAAGTCAGTTTTTGGAATTGATAGTAATTCTTACCTGTAGTCCAGAAGGACCAGATGCCCCCTTAAAGCCTCTATGTCCTTCATCTCCTTTCGCCCCATTCATTCCCTGCTGCCCACGAGGACCTGGCTCACCATCTGCACCCTGAAATATCCACCGACAGGTTAGCACTGTTAACACCGCACAACCTAAACCAACCTATTATATATGATGCGTTCAGAGTTTTCGTAACATACTGGCAGTCCTGGTTGGCCCACAGGCCCTTGACTTCCAACAGGTCCTGGGGGTCCCTAGAAAAGCAGAAGGGCAGTTTAATACACATTCACTGTAGGAAATACATGATTAAAACACTCTTCCCATTCCAACACATGACACACGGTCCAGGCAAACAGTTATTACGATGAACTGCCACAAAACAATTATAAGGCAGTTTGTCCTCTACTTCCTGATGATGCAAGGTAATGATGTGATGTTAGTACTATTTGCATAACATTCATACTCACCCCTTCTCCTTTGTCTCCTTTGCTGCCCTTCTGACCTAGTCCTCCTGTCTCTCCCTATGGAGACAAATGCACACACGTGAACACACACACACACACACAAACACACATAAACAAAATATCAGCAAGCACTTTACAGCAGTGCTGAAGTATAAAGTGGCTGTCCCATCTAAGTACCTTGTCTCCATCCTCTCCTGGAGGTCCAAGAGATCCTGCAGCCCCTGGCAACCCTGCAGGTCCCAGTTCCCCGTCTTGCCCAGCCGGCCCCACAGGCCCCTTCTCTCCCTAGGGAACAGATGGGAAAACAGCACACATTTAGCAAATGCTTCAATACTTATTATCCTCATATAGCAGCATGACACATTGATTAATGTATCGGACCAGAAAGGAAACTCGCACCCGAGATGCAGACTTGATGACATTCATATTTACAGTACACCTTTCTCTCTCTGTCTCCTTCACCTCTCTCCTGCTCTCCATCTCATAACGACACACTCCAAAGCGAGAGCACATTCTGTTTATTACCCAACTGTGGGAGGTGATGGTACAGTATATAATGGTGGACATTGCTGCCTAAGGAACAAAAGTAACAATGTTCCAGATCTTACTGGCTCCCCTTTCTCTCCCATCGGCCCAGCGGGACCCACGCCGCCGTGCCGTCCTGGCTGGCCGATAGCGCCAGCCGGCCCAGCGGGGCCCCTCTCTCCGGTGGCACCCTGGAAAAAAGAGGAGATAGAGATGTGAGGTGAGCACATGTCACATGACTCACTCTTTGATTTAATGTGGTGGTCACGATCAGTGATCACCATGGAAACAGCCTCCTGCCTTATGTGTCCTAGCATTCTATATAACATAGATGCTTGGCAGAGAGCAGGGAATGAAAATCTGACTTACAATAGCGCCTGCAACACCAGGTAGACCCTCGCCTCCCTTCAGACCTGCAGGACCCTGGAGAGACAAAGAAACAGCCTTCACAGTCGAGCCACAACCACATCCATGACGAGATTAACCTTCAGTGAAGTGAGTTAACATTTGCAAAACTCGTAATTGACACGCTTTATTGATTAAAATTCAATTGTGATCTAATTGCAAGCTGCACATTTTAAGATAATCTGTTGACAGGGAGAGATGGTGAGGATGTGGGATGTTTGGTAGTTTATGTTACCATTGCACCGTTGGTCCCTCTGCTCCCTCTGAAGCCTTGGAGCCCAGCAGGGCCACTTTTCCCCAAGGCTCCTGATGGACCCGGGTCTCCCTGGAAACCGCACACACACACACACACACACACACACACACACACACACACACACACACACACACACACACACACACATAATTACAGTAGATATAAGGCAAGTAGCCAGCAGACAGCAGGCCCTTATGCAGTCATAAATAACACCAACCAGCAAGTCACACCAAGAAGGAACATTTATCTTTTATGAGCCATAATACACTCAACACCGCAAGGTTTTCTCTGTTATTTATTAGCAAATTAGAGAATAGGATGAGACCCAGAAGATATCCAAGCAGTGCTGAGAGAGTCCTTGGGCTTTATCTAATATAACAGTAATAAGGTGGTGGTGTGTGTGATTATGATCGCGACATTATGATGAAAACTACTCACCTTGGCACCCTCCTTTCCGGCTGATCCTGGTAAACCCTGCTCACCCGGTGGTCCCGGTGAACCTGGATGGCCTCTGTCTCCAGTTGGTCCTGTCTCACCAGATTTACCCTGAAAACAAGCAAGTTACACAGCACACATCATATAACACTTTAAAAACATGCTATCTGAAATAAACAGCTGTTTGCATAATAATCTAGAATACCATGGGCTGATCCTCTTACCTGCGGTCCAACAACACCTGAGGGCCCGGGGGGTCCGTTCTTGCCTTGAAAGCCCTAAAGAATAAAGCAAGTGAGTCTGAGTTGAATCAGAGTCAGTGGGATGCACACAGGGCAGGGTGTTTTACTAGATCTACAGTTCTAGAGGCATCTCAACTTGCACTCTGACTGCAGTAATTCAATGCTAAAGTCAACTCTGACAAGTTAATGCTGGGATGTTCGCTTCATAGAGAAAAATAAATAAATATTAGGACTGCACAATTAATAGCAATGTTTTCGAAATTACAATATGGACTAGTGCAATATCCAAATCATAGTGGGGAGGGGGGGGCGCAATATTTGTTAAATATGTTTTAAACTATTCTGAATGAAGTGTTGTGGTGCTGCAGAGATGTCCCAGCCTACACATGCTATACTACAGACTAAAGAAAACATCTTTGTTTGGTACAGATCCTCAAAAAAAAACACACTATTATCATTTTCATTTTTTTTCATTTTAATATTTTTCAATGAAAATGAGAATAATGATACAAAAATGATCATTGCCTACAATATTGTGAATCATATCGCAATTGCAATGTCAGTCAAAATAATCACAATTAGATATTTTTCTCATATCGTGCAGCCCTAATAAATATGCATCTTTATTGAGATTAAATGTGACTCACTGGTTCCCCTCTCTGGCCTGGATGACCTGGTAATCCATCTTTTCCAGGTGGACCCTGAAAGGGAAGAATTTATTTAGATCATTGTGATGAACTGAACAACAACGTGGGATGAGGTCAAACTGAATGACATTAAATCACAGGGCAATTGATATACAGTACATCTTAACCCACTCACATTAGGCCCTCTAGGTCCTGCTTCACCGTTTCTTCCCTGTGGTCCTTGGGGGCCCTAGAAAATAATAACACAGATTGTCAAAACTCTGTCTCGAACCCCAGATCGTATTTTCTGGTGCTTGTCCTACGTTGATTAATGAGATTGTATCTGTGATGCCAAGATATGTTTTTCAGGCGTAACATCTATGGTCTTATTTAGGCACTGTATGTACAGTATTTTCCAAGAATCAAAAGATACCTGTTCTCCGGGGGATCCTTGAGGACCATCTTGTCCAGCAGAACCCTACCAGACAAAACGACAAACAAGACAAATAAAACACACAGTACCAAAATATGAGCCACTTAAACATTTTTAGTTTTCTGCTCGCCAGACAATCTTTAGCTTCCCCAAGATGGCCTTTGAGGTTGAGAGTGTAAACTGAAGCATCCCCTGCCAGACAGTCACTTCTCACTGCAACAGATGGCCTGTCATCTAGCAGTGAACAGCAACAACCAGTTCCAACTCGGCCGGCGCATTCATCCATACCTTATGAGACAGCCAGGTGTGTGTTTATGTGACTATTACTGTATGTGCATATGTCTTGTTTATGTATATCAACAAAGACACTGCAAAAAAAAAAAAACTTAAACTGCATATGACTGTGTGTCAGTCTAAGCTCACCTTTTCTCCAGGCTTTCCAGTGGGCCCCTTTGCTCCTCTTCCCCCCCGGGCTCCCTATTGGAAAACAAACAACAGGCTGATTAGCACATGCATAACTCATCTGGAGATGGAAGATAAACGTCTGGTGATGTGAAAACACTGTAGTGATGTAACAGTGTGCCTCCCACAAGTTGTGGTTAACTGGTTGTATCTAATTAGAGCAAATACAGCTTTATACACTGACAAAAAAGCATGGTGTAATATGCATAGCACAAAGCTGTACTCACATTAGGACCTCTTTGGCCCCCAGACCCCGGCTGACCAGCTGGACCCTGCATTGTAGAGGTTAACAATTATTTATCAGTGGCCACACAGAAAGGTTTACATATTCTGAAGTAGTCCGAATGTGATCAAATGTCAACACAGTCCTCACCCTTCGTCCTTTCTCTCCCAAGGCCCCGGCCACACCGGGGAAGCCAAGTGATCCCTGGAGACACACGTAGAGGTTAATCAGCCTCGGCCTTCCATTCATCACACATCACCCCCGACGCCTCATTAACGTATAATTAACCACTGTATCAAATTAAAGCAAATCTAATCCATGAGCCCAACACAGCCTAAAATACACCATTCATCAACATGTAATGAATTGATGTCACTAATGAACTATTAATAAAATAGCCTTTTTTTAATAAGCCATTTATCATCCTTTATTTTTAATCAGACAGGAAACAACGGACACACATCTTGCTGGTTAAAGCTGTGATAAAGGAACCAGAGGACACATTAACTGATCATAATAGCTCGTCAATGTTAAATCACCTTAGGACCTTGTCTTCCTGGGTATCCTGGCAATCCGGGCACACCAAGTTTACCCTGCAGAGAGACGGGCAGAATAAGAGGACATAAATCAAAAAAATATTAAGAAGAGAAGCGTATGGAAACCATTTAATTAAAGCTATAGTGCGTAGTTTCTGTCTCCCCCATGAGGAATTATAAGTAATGACAACAAAACTGATGTCATACAGCCTTCCGTGATCGCGCACCGCCCCCACCCCTCCTCCACGCAGTTGCTAGTAACCAAGGAGTACACGGAGGATTAAAAAAACATGATGGACTCTTCAGAAGAGGTAATTATCTTCACTCGAGTTTCTATGCACGATAGTCGCCGGACGACACAATCTTCTGAACATAGCCATACTGAGAAATACAGAGAGAGTTGTGTGGAGCTGATAGTCTTAATTAGCTTGGTAGCAACTCAATTGCCAATGGCTTGAATGTAACGGACGTTTATTAATATAAAAAAATTACGCACTAAAGCTTTAAGACGTTATAACATACTGCTGACTATGCCTGCACCAATACAGCAGAGTATATTTAAATTATTGCATATAGCGATGACTGAAAGATTACTTTATTATTATCAGTGACAGCTCTGCCTTAGAAATGGGCTGTAATCGGATGTAATAAACGTGAGGGCATTGAAACCAAAATGTTTAGTATTTCAGTGATTTTCACTCATTTTACAACAAAGTTTTGTCACAGCTGAAAAATTAGAAATGTAAGAAATGTAACTCTACGACCTAACAGTATAATGGTGGTAGCAGTGCAATGCAGGTTTAGATAAAAGTGTTCTTATAATTTGGCAGGCTATTTAGTCTCCCTTTTTTTTTTAAATCTTTTAAAAATAAAAAGTACCTTCTCGCCAGCTATCCCAATAGCTCCTCCATCCCCCAGGGGCCCTGCTTGGCCCTTTGGCCCCTCTGGTCCATCCTCTCCACGAGCACCAGTAGCGCCGTTATCACCCTAAAGTCAAGAATTTGAGTAGAACATAACAGACAGAAAAATAATAGAACATGATACTGAGGCTTGTGATTTTTGGGCTCTCTCACCTTGTCTCCCTTGATGCCCATGTCACCTTTGAACCCTGGGAAGCCATCTTCTCCCTGTGATGCATTGAGGAGAGGGGATGTCCAATGAAAGCTTTGATGATAAATGGCATCATTACATTGTAATTTGTCAAGTGTCCTTCCAGTCCAGTGTGACAACAAAAACAGAATAAAGACTCTCTCTCTGATTCACTCACCTTCTCTCCTTTGCTCCCTTTTAGACCCCTAACTCCATCTGCTCCCTGTGAAAAATGGGGAAAATGTAATTTAACAATAATCTAACATCACTCACAAGTCTACTCTCAAAAAAAGACTTCACAAAGAAAAATCACTTGTTGCATGCAGTTCCAGAAATACCACATTTTAAAACACTGAAATGATTAATTAGTTTGTTGATTTTCTCTTGACCTAACATTGCTCTGTTATTAAGTAGTTATTGACCTTACATTTATTTTATACTGATGATTGCCAACAAGGTCAGGCGTCCCTTAAAGGATGTTGAGCCAAACTACCAGATAAAATACCGGATGTGTGAATTTACAAAACAAACACCAAGCAGAATGCCATTTCATGACAACTTCACTTTTATTCCTCAAATTCAAAAGCACTTTTGCAGTCAAAATGGACTGCTCCACATCTACGCACACAGCTCTGCTCTATCTGACTCTGACATCTTTCCAATCCGTCAAATGTTCCTCACTCTGTTGGTAAAAGTCCCCTTGAGAACCGAAGAGCTTTCCCTCCACCTGTCACTTGTCAGTCATAGACTCAAACAGCCTGTCCGTCATAGGTAGACATGCTCGCAGAATGAAATGTGCCAGGGAATAAAGATCGCGGTGGACGTTACACCTGAGATCATGATGCATTTATGTCTCACCTTGACTCCACGGGTCCCTGGGTACCCAACAGGCCCCTGAGGGCCTGGTAAACCCTACATAAAAAACAAACAAACATTTTTGTTTAGTCTTGGCAAGCAGCAGCCAGCAAACATGCATTTCTCTGACCAGATATGAATAAGCATTGCACTCAGTCACCGTATCATATCCTTAATTGTCAATAAGCATTTTCGAACAGAAAAAGATGATGCTGGTGAATGCATGCTGCTGACTCAAATGAGCTAATGCTCTTGCACAATAAAGATAATGACATTGGAACACAATGATTATAATAATAAGAGTGAGGATTACTGTAACCTAATGTAAGTGCGTGCACAGTTACAACAGATTGCAAGAAACACCATGTTTAATATCTTGCTATGACACTACAGTAGACAAGCAGTTACCCACTTGGATGCCTTTCTCTCCCGCAGGGCCCTCTCTCCCTGGGTGACCCTAAAACAAGAAAACAGGAATCAGATTGACTAAGCACTGCCACAAATACATTATTATTGTATCACTCCAATCTAAAATGAATTCTTGGAAATGAGAAAAGCCGCAACTGTTAGAAGATTTTTCATTCTTTTCTAAATGTCATACTGCTTTGATTCAATTCCGGAAATGCCTCCTGTGTCCCCCTACTGGCATGCCACAGGAAGTGTAGGATGGCAAATTTGATCTTCTTGGCTACTTTAGATTAACTAACTTCTTGGTTGAATATGTCTGCATATCAAAGCTATTTGGTTGTATTTATTGTTGGTATAACATTATGCAAGCTTTTATTTGGAATTTGACATACTTGAGGTACAGCATCGTATACTGTAGAGGCTGGTCATCTGGGTCTAGTCCTCTTTCAGTCGTTATGTGGTGAATATAGGTTTTTGTTTGTATATAGCTATGTATGTTTTTATCTATTCTATACAAAAATAATTAATCAAAAACGGATGGACGATATGTGCCACAGTGTGTTGCACACTCTTCTAGTACAGTAAATCAGTTGATGTTGTGGAGCTGTCATTCATTTGTCTTGTCACTTGAGCACCATGTTGACTGATGAAGGCTCTTTATTTATATGTAAATAGTTTCGGGATGTGCAAAGGTATTCATGGATGCATGCATGTTTATGCCAAT
Organism: Perca fluviatilis; assembly: GCF_010015445.1. Classification (NCBI taxonomy): domain Eukaryota; kingdom Metazoa; phylum Chordata; class Actinopteri; order Perciformes; family Percidae; genus Perca; species Perca fluviatilis. The sequence continues at coordinate 16,478,607 of NC_053126.1, read as the reverse complement.
TTTTCTTTTGCGTTTGATTGTACTTACGGTAGGGCCATCAATGCCCGGTAGTCCCTGCATGCCTTGTTTCCCCTGGGGACCCTGTATTGGACAGAGAGAGGTATGGATACTGAGATGAGCTGCACATATGATATAGCACCTTCACTTATCCCTAAGAGACCACATTTCCCACTTTGCTGCTCCTCTACCAAACATGTTGCGTTTATGACTAAGTCCACTTTTTATTTCTTTTATCAGTCTAGCCTCATGAAGTGCACTGGCCAAGACCGTCCCTAGTGTCTGTTTTGCCTGTGTGTGTTCCTTGTGTATTGATTTCCTGTCTAGCCCTGTCTTGTCTGAATGTGAGCCAGAAATTGTTGTGTCGTACTCTCCAGCTCCAACGGGCTCTCATGGGTATGTGATGACAGGGGTCACAAGGTCACAGCTTTAAATCTGAAATTAAGTGAGAGACATGCTACCTACCTTCTCTCCTGGCAATCCAACGGGACCCTGAGGACCAGGCAAGCCCTGGACCAGAACAAAGCATCAATCAGGTTAAGTGTCACAAAACAAGAAGAAGGCTGGGAGCTGAGGTTTTGCTTAAGTCTGTGTGCATATGATATGTGTATGTAAGAGTCATGCACAGAATGTGGGGATGAACTTGTGTGAGCTGAGGGATTGGATATTGTTGACATGCTGGAGAGCTAAAATATGATTACATCTTCTTTATATGACTGTAATGTCTCTGATGACATTTTAAAATGACATGTTGTTGTTGTTGTGGGATGAAAACCTTGCATCTCCATAAACATTATTTTAATGAGGTAATAAAAACTTTCTGAATTCTGAATACATATTAGTTTCATGCAATTGGACTGTGAAATGCTTTTATATGCCCTAAAGGGCAGATCATTTCCTAAATCTGTAGAAGAGCAGAGAAGCAGTGGCAGCAAAAACTGTCCTGTCCTGTTAGTAGTGTCCTGTACACTGTCCTGTGACTCCATGACATTGTCCTGTGACTCCATGACTGTCCTGGGACAGTCAGACACTGTCCTGTACACTGTCCTGTGACTCCATGACATTGTCCTGTGACTCCATCACACTGTCCTGGGACAGTCAGACACTGTCCTGTACACTGTCCTGTGACTCCATGACAGTCATGGGAATCACAGGACAGTATACAGGAAACTACTAACAGGAAAGGACAGTTTTTGCTGCCACTGCTGCTGGAAGAGCAAGTAAACATTCAGTTGATGTAAAAATAAAACAGAAACAGTTTATGTGCCACAAAAACAAAGAGATAAAGTGTTTGTGTGTAAGAGATTAAAATGTGTTATGCAACTGCTTGTAAGTGATGGTGCATATTTGAAGCATGTCTGTATGTCTTGAATACATTTATAGGATGTGTTATGAGTGAATTAACTCGCAAAAGCGACAGGACAGTTGTTGTTTTTTGGTTCAGTACCTGTACTCCTGGATTTCCCTGTTGACCTGGGGGCCCTATCTCTCCAGCTGGACCCTGACAACAACAAACACTAATAGTCACACACTCTGCCTCCACATCACAAGACTGGTTAACAGGTTCATTAGACGGCCACACTAAGCCACTCTTGCTGATGTTTCTGTAGCTGAGATCCCTTTATTACTCACATGCTCATTTTCATATAACTATTTTACATATATTACAGTAGGTAAAGAAGGTAGCAAGACTGACCAGGTTGCCCTTAGGCCCTTGTACTCCATCAGTTCCACGAATACCCTGACAAAATACAAGATGTCAGAAAACAATGGATAAAATGTCAAAGTCTGATCGGAAAAAGAGACAGTTCAATAGCTTCCTAGTTTATCTTCAGTGGCAGTAGAGGGCCTTTTATAGAGTTGAAAAGACTGAATAGCTCTGATCTTGCAATCAAGGCAATGTTGACTTACCGGCTGGCCAGGTGGGCCAGGTGACCCCCTCGGCCCAACAAGACCCCGAGAACCCTGGAGACAAAAAACAGCAAATAGTCAGCAGCTAACCTGCATTCATGATGAGATGGAGTGAGTGTGGAATACTAAATCATAAATCAGGACTAAGGAAAGAGAGAGGGGAAAAAACAGGGAGAGACAAATAATACATTTTAGTGTGTGTGTGTGTGTGTGTGTGTGTGGGTGCATTTGGTTTTGTGTGTGCTAGCCGCAGTGACTGCACTAGCCTCTGTTTGCATGAGTGTGTGTGCTCTGTTTTTGTCAGCCTCCATCTTTGTAGGCTGGCCAAGCCACCTGTTCCAAAGCCACATCTGTGATCTCCTGGGAAGTGATTGATATGGAAATATAATCATTCAGGCCAGGATTTTATCTCTTCCCTCTCCGACTCTCTTTCCTCTTTCCTCTCTCCATCTCTCTTATCTATTTCACCACCAACCAAATTTCTGCATCATGTTTGTCTCTCGCTGTCTCATTTTTTGCCTTATTTTTCTCTCTTCTAAAACAGCCAAAGCCTCTCCTTTCCTGTATCTTTATAGTTTAACATAGCTTTCCTCTTATGGCACTTTATTCTTTCCTGCACATAGTGATCCATTTGGAGGGACAGAACACCGCTGAGCCCCAACCTCACCTACTGTGAGAAAGATAGAGTGTGAGTCATAACCAATCAACCAGTGTTTACTGCAGAGGTACACAGAAAAAAATGACAGCTTCTTTCAGCGGTGCTCTTAAGAAAAGTGGTCTCTCTATGATCAAAAGTAACTTTGCAGTTATTATCGATATGACAGATTTTAAACATAGGGCATACATGTTTTATTATGCCATTGTATACTCTTGTGTTCATACTGCACGCCTTTGTCCAGTGACCTTTTCTCTCGCAGTATTGCATTAATATGGTTTGACCGTCCTAGTTTTTTATAGTTGTTGTGTTTCTTTTGTGTTGTATAAGCACTAGATGTTGTTCTGTTCAAGTTCTTCTGTGAAGATTTTGGCTTAAACATCTGCTTGAGCTTAATTCTAGTGATCTCCTACAATCCCCTCTTGGTTTCTCGTGGAAATCATTTGTTTCTGTGATTCTGCACTAAGACATGTTTTTGTGTTAGCTTATTTCTGAGAACCCAAAGCACAGACTTGATAAATACATCTTCTACATGAAGTATTTTAATGTAGAGAAACAATCAACATGAAATTAGGTGCATTAAGAGGGATCATTATATAGTTCCAGATGCGGTTACTCACGGGTTCGCCTGGTTGCCCTCCTGGCCCCACAGGTCCATCAGATCCCTAAAATAACAAAGATGGAAACAGAGTCAACACATAAATCTCATGCACCTCTCTAAGACAACCTCAGGCATGGATACATTTATATCCCCAAAGACATAATCTGTGAAAATAGCTCATTAAATAAATTCCCTGCCTGACAGATAAGGCTCAACTATCTTCGAGCAAAGACTAATAGGCTGCTCGCTCAAATTTCCCCCGCCCACTTGCATGGATTGATACTATCTTGACAGAGCTTCTATCTTTCATATTTTCTGTTCTGTTTCAGGGGATGCATTGCATAGCTTTCGTGTCTTTTGCAAACCTTGATACTGAATGAACTCAGGCCAGCGTATCAGAATTAAAAAATTCAAGAGTTTATGACTTCATTTCAGTAGAGCCTGCTTTGATCTGTGGTGCTTTACCATCTAAATGGTTTGTAGAATTGATTCACTGATCTGAAAACGTTTCTCTTTTAACCTTGTGCGATGGATAAAGAAAAACAAAGCACTGCTGCAGGATGTATTTTCTAGGCTTTGTTTGTTGCGAGTAAATTTTGCTAAGTACTGTGCACTCACCTTTTCTCCTGGCTCTCCGACAGGCCCATGAGGACCAGGCTTTCCTCTGTCCCCCTACAAGATAAAAGCATTAGCCGCAAGCCTCAAGATATTTAGGACTGTTCTGTTTATAGCAGAGCAATATCCAGCAGATGCTTTTTAGAAAACACAATCATCATGATCAAAATGTGGAAATAAACACCTGCCATGTGAAGTGTAAGGTATTCATGCATGCCATGTTAGCGTGTTAGTGCCTGAATGACTATATAAATACAGTGTCAATGGTAAGTTACCAAATCTAACTTACTCTGTGTCCCTTGTCTCCTGGGAGACCTGGCAGGCCATCAAAACCCCTGTCACCCTGAAAAGTAATAGAGAAGCAAGTGCATTAAACCCTGAAACACACAGACATATGGTAATGTGTAAACATTAGCAGAATTGTACTGAAAGTCTCCCCTGGCAGAGCCTCCCATCTGCTCGGAGTTTGTGTTGAGGAGAGGGAGCTTTCAGATTAGCTGTAGGTCTGCTAAAATGCTGCTTTGACTGATAAAGACTCTGCTGTTCTGTCAGACCCGGCATCAAGGGAGCCTGATTTATTTGCTAAGCTCATCCTGCAGCTGTTAGGTATTGAGTTGCCTTGTTGTCAATACATATAATAAGCTGTGGGCTGCTGAATACCTAAAGGCTTACACTTGCAAGTGGAGATAGTTTGTTATCATATAAGACCTTGCTGCCTAAACATGTGTGGCATTGTTGTGTTCATGGAAACAGAAAACGGAATTCATGGAAACTCAACACCAAACATCAGAAATAAGGTGCAACAACTGGCAATGTAATATTTACACAACTAATATCCAAATAAGCAGTAAGGCCATACAACACATACAAATCTGTGGGTTATTGAATGCAGCTCAATTAGTTGAGATTATCACTACTGCATTGCAGTACAGTGAGATCTCAAAGAGCTTACCTTAGAGCCTGTTTCACCTGGAGCTCCGCGACCTCCGTCCGCTCCTGCGGGCCCCTACGAGATACACAATCAGTTAAAATAGGTTTTGCGTTATAGTACATCAGGCACAGTATGCTGCAATACTCAAGATATCTCACCCTCTTTCCTTGCTTTCCATTGATTCCTGGTAAGCCTGTCAACCCACGTGGTCCCTTTATGAGAAAGGAAGAGAGCAGACAAATGGAAAAATGTGTAAAAAAGAAGGCAAGAGGACAACACGAAATGAATAGTGTGACAAAAAAGCGTGACATGATGGAAGCTAGTAGTGAAGTAAAAATAATGTCTGGTCTTACAGAAGGGCCACTGTCTCCGCTGTCTCCTTTAAGCCCAGAGGGACCTTGAACTCCCTGCAAAATAAAAAAAATTATTAATTTAAGCATGACATGATGCACAGGAGCATTCAAATCTTTAACTCAAATTCAGAACCAAACACACTAAATATAAAATGTGTTCATTTTTGCAAACCTGCAGTGATTTCACAAGCAATTAAAACATATTGAGCATGCATAATGATGAGTTTAGGATGAGAGGGAGAGAGTAGAGCTTGTGCCTGGTCAAGCAGAATGTGAAATTGAGGTTAAAGGGTGCAGGAGCCCTTGAGGTATCATGCAACTTTAGTCAAGGTTAGTGGAGTGCCTTACCACTGGGCCTGGTCGCCCTGTAAGACCCATTGGACCTGGAGGTCCCGCTAGTGACAGCTGGAAGAAAAACACAACTGGGTGGTTTATGTACGCTGCACAAGGTACCTTTTGACTTTTAATACGCAATGAACTGGTCTTCATACAGCATAAAATGACTAATTATGTCAACAGTTGCTGATGTTATAATATGGCAGGACGACACCAAAGTATTGGTTCCTGTGAAGTATACCTTGGTCTGTTGGAGGATAGCCTGTGCCTGCGCCTCCTGGGGAGACACCACAGGTCCTTTCTGGGAATCACCTCCATACTGGAACTGGAGGCAGTGAAAAAGAGGATTCAGTTCCCACTGCAGGATTCCCCAAATGTAAATGAAGTACAATCACACAGCCCCCCCTTGTGGTCGTATGCCACTACATCACATTGGGAAAATGTGTGTGCTTGTGTGTGTGTGAGTGCACATGCATGCATGAGTGTGCTGTAATTTCTTACTGGTAGCATCAACAGGGTTCCTGGAGAACCTGGAATCCCATCAACCCCAGCAAGACCAGGACGTCCTGGGGGTCCCTGAAAAGAGAAGTCGGGTAAATGATACAGCTATGTGCGGCTACTGGCTATTTTGTGTGTGTATGAGTGTGTGTGTGGGTGTGTGGGGGGGGGGGAGGAAAAACAGCCCTGCAATCCAATCACTGTAAAAACAACCTTTGCTTTATTTCCACAGGGCATGTAACATGCCTTATCTTCTGTTTACACACTGTAAATATCTATTTTAACAAGCCATTTAATGCAGCATTGAGTCATTAAGATTGTTTTCATCAGATTACTGTTATCTGATATGTATTCAAATGGGTAATATACATTCCTCTACTAATGCAATATTTTTATGGACAAAGGGTAATTTTCTTTGTGCTGCCTTTGTTAAATAACTGACACTTGTTTCAAGGAAACATATATATGTACATGTATATATATATATATATATATATATATATATATATATATATGTACACAAGTGGTTAGTTTTTTACAACATAGGTTGCAATTAACGTATGGTGTTACATTAACACTAGACTGTTAAAATAAACCTATAAATGAATGTTTAGAAATTAAGCTATAATAGTAAAAGCAAAATGATAGAAACCACCTATAACTGGGGATTGACATAGCATCTGTCAGTGTGTGTGTGTGTGTGTGTGTGTGTGTCTGTGTGTGTGTGTGTGTGTGTGTGTGTGTGTGTGTGTGTGTGTGTGTGTGTGTGTGTGTGTGTGTGTGTGTGTGTGTGTGTGTGTGTGTGTGTGTGTGTGTGTGTAAGAAAGAAAGAAAGAAAGAAAGAAAATCAGGTCAAACATGTGTGAGTCAACATCTGTCCCTGAAGTCCAGCATGTTCAGTTCAGGACTGGACATGTTCAATGTGAGGTCACATTTGAACCCACAGCTCTCACTCACCAATTCACCAGGATCTCCCCTGGGTCCTGGACGGCCTGTTGGGCCAGCTGGGCCAGCGAGCCCCTGCAAAGGAAACATTCACAGCACTCAAACATTAAAGAAGAAGTTTTCAACAAAATGATAATTTTCTTCTAAATAATAGTATAACCCTCTAAATGCTTTACAATAATCCCTTTTTATTTATTTATATAGTTTTGAATTTAAATATATTTACTTTTTTTGTGTTGATGCACTTTTAATATTTCCTTTCATTTATTTGTTTATTTGACAGGAACAGTGCTCATTAATCAACAGCAAAGCAACTCTAAATGAGCCAGAGTTAGCTCCACAGGCACATTTTCATCTGTTGTCCCCAGCCAGTTTTCAAATGGTAACCTAAACAAATAAAATAAAATGACTAAATATGAATAAAATATCATCAGATTTTGAAACAAGTGCCATCTTGCATTGCATCATAGTGCAGGGGTGTATTTTTAGGGTGGTCACCCCTAAAAAAACCCTGCTTCCTTTTCTGAAAACATCACATTGCATCCTGAATGCTAGAATCCAGAATTCTCAACATTTTGTTCCACATCTAGACAGTTCCTGCTTATGTTACATTATGCCACATCCTGTATAATTACAGAGACAAGGCACTGTCAGAATTTCCATTTTCTTCTGTGTTCAGGCAGTGAATAGGCGTACCTGTTGCCCTGGTAGACCTTGGGGTCCTTCCGCTATCGTACCCTAGAAACCAACACAGATAGAATAAAATTTACATGCTCATAACTAAAGATACTGGGCTGTTCAATAAATGTCTCTAGCAGCTCACCGGCTCAATAATAGCTGGCTCTCCCTTCTGGCCTTTCTCTGCTCTGAGGCTAGCCTGAGGAGGAGAAACAGATGAATAAATGTGGATCGTTAGAAATCACTTGACACAGGCCGTTGAAGACGTGACCACTCACTTGATGTATGAGTTCACTCTGAGATTTACCTCTCCATCCCACGTCCCTGCTCTTTCCCGCTCTGCAAATTCAAAGCCGTCCTCGTATATTTCATACTCTTCATACTCTGACTCTGTGTCATTCTTGTAATCTTCATATTCGAGAATCTGCTGGAATGAAAAAAACTCCATTCAGGTGTAGTGAATACCAAAATAGCCCCTCAGTGATTTTGTGCTGAGACATTTCTTGCTTTTGCACTTAACCTACCTCATATTCAGTAACATTTGGGCCCACTGTTACCGTGGAAACTGAGAGATCATCATAGAGGTCTCCGTAAAGGTCATCTACATGCTCCTCCATCACTGGCTTCTTCACTGGCTTGTCCTCCTGCAGGCCAACACACAGGCTTAAATGAGTCATAGCAAAGATGAACCAGGGGACACTGAGCTCTTCTCATTAGAGCCCAGTGCTTCAGAGTAATGGCACATTTTGTAATGCATGGTGTGAATGTTAGCAAAACAGGTAGATTTTATGGGAATGTTTTGATTATCTTGGTGACGGGTTTGCAGGTAATTACAATGCTGGAGTGTAATTAGCTGATGGACTAGTCAGATTCATGTGGCAGCATGGCAGTGATTGCAACAGCTACAGAAACAGCATGAGCGTGAGAAATTAGTTTATTTGGCAAATTAGCAAATAATAAACATGAAGGAGACATACACAAACATTCCTTGTTTGTTGAAGTGGGAAGTTAGAAATTGATTGGATAAAAAAAATGATATACAGTTGTATGTTAATGTAGATAGTATCTGAGCATATATTCACATTGAATGAACTGTAAACCCAATTATCATTCTGTAGGTCGCATACAGGATGATAAATTCTGTATGTACCATGCAAACTATGCTTTTCAAATATGCATGTACTACAGCGTGTTCTACAAAAAACACAGGCAGAAGGCACATAGTATGACCATTAAAAAGAATTTCATTTAAGATGCATTCTGTATGTTTTCTGGTTGGGATGCAGTAGAGGTGATGATTAGGATGGTGCTGGTTAGTGGTGGTGGTAAGCAACTGGAGAGGGAAGAGGTGCTCTCTATGGTTAGGAGGTATTAGGGGAGTGATCGGTTAGAACTGCAAATGGCAGCAGGGGGTTGGGGTGGAGGGCATCTACAAGTAAACATGTCTACCTCCTCAGAAACCTTTGATTCAGGTAATGCACTTGGCACCACAGGGGGGGACTCTGTTGTAGAGTCAGGCTCACGTGTGGGCATCTCCATGAGGGTCTTGTCGAAGTCTTCAGTTAGGATGACAGTTCCTAGGGTGCTCTTAAAATCTGGCAACTCGGTGGGCTGAAAAGGTTCTTGAGACATATACTCAGGCAATGTTGTGGACACTCTAAGGAAGCCATCCTCAAGACCCTCCTCTTCATGTTTCTTCTTTCTGGATCTCTTCTTGCCCTTGCCCTTGCCCTTGCCTTTGCCTTTAATGTTAAAGCCCTTGTCCCTCTTCTTTTTGTTCTTTTTGCCTTTCCTTTCCTTTTTGGAGTGCTCCTTTGGTTCATCAGGCTGGTCACTTTGCATCAGAGCATCAGACCCAAGTTGGGAGTTCTTTTATGAAAAAGGGAATGCAAGATGAGGGCACAAGTGGAGGATGGAGAAAAAGCAAACACTGTTGTGAATGAAAATACAACAAGGAAAATAGCCCGAAAAAGTAAAGTAAAGTGATGCCTACATGTCTTGTGACACCCTTATAGGGTCAGACACCTACTGCCAACCAAAAGCAAACATGAAATGAGAGACATATTTGCTCGTGTGGTCAGGGGTCACCCTGTCTATGATCTGCTAATTCTTAATGTGCTCTGGCAAGTGAACAAATATGGGTTGTGTCACCCTCCAGTGTGATGCCCATTTCATGTCAATGATATGAATGGCCTCTGTCTGAAAATGACGCTAAGGGCCCACTCTGTGAAAGACATCAGTGACGTGATATAGACCCACTTGTAAACAAGGTCAGTGTGTAATGGCGAATGATAGGGAAGTAGGTCAGTGGGGTGACAGATGTTGACATGTTCTGGATTCAGAGCTCATTGCTCAGCTGTAGTTCTTTAAAAGCCAGCTGGGCTCACACCCATTAATGAGCCATCTCTAGAGCATAATCGATGACCAGGCGCACACATTTGTGTGCAGACACACATGCACTCACATGAGGGTGCATGCAAATACGTGGAATGAAAAATAAGACATTTAAGTGTTCAACTGTGTATTCCTTGAAGCCCAGCCACACACACACTCACACTCTACACACACACACACACACACACACACACACACACACACACACACACACACACACACACACACACACACACACACACACACACACACACACACACACACACACATCTCTCCGCCTCCATTCCTCTGGCTGCCTCCTTATGTCTCCTTATCTCTATCTTTCACACACCACCAAAGAAATATACAGTAATTCATATCCATGATTGAATCAATGTTTTATGCACGCCTTGAGGAGGGGAAGAGCTATTATATCATGTTTGAGTTACAGGCTCCTGGCTCAATGAATGCACCTGACCTTAAGAATGCTCCACTGCTGGCTGCATTTGAAAGAAGACTACTCCTTTGACTGATGGCCTATTCTGTCTTAATCTCTCAAGTCTCTTTTTGCAAACACTCAGTATGTTTGCACTGTACTTAGACCTCTTCTTGGCTGGGGCTGTTGGCTGCTTGTAAATCATACGAGTCTTAGGGACACATAGCTCAATTGATAGACATGCTTGAGCTCCTTTTACTGTTTGGCTGTGAAGCAAGGGCTTCTGCAATTCCACTTTAGCAGCCATAAGGACACAATCTTGTTTTAACATGAGTGCTAGAAGTAGAAGCTTATCATATTTCTTAAAACATATTGTAAAACACAGGGCCTCTGAGGAAATGTGGAAAACACAATGAAACAATACAATGAATCAAGATGTCCAGACCTTTGTGTCTGCAGTTAATTGAGGTGACCTAAAGTTATACGTAGTTTATAGTATCAACTGTCGAAGAACTGTACAAAGATTTGCATGGGTTTTAGGCATTGCTTCCTGTTGGTGGCAGTACTGACCTCCTGCAGGACCAGGGCTTTGCTGTTGTAGGGCAACGCAGAGTCACAGTCTGGTATGTAGTCTACACAGTAGTTCGCAGCAGCATGGGGGTCCTCCAGAATCAGTAGCTGCTGAATATCTCCCTGAAATAAACCAGAGAGCAGACAGAAATGACAGACAAGTGTCATGTTATAAAGCCAGGCATACAGGAGAAGCAGAATCATCTAAATGGAGTACTGACAGAAACACAGCGGCTGCAGTAATGCAAAGTGAAGAGATCAGAGACCACAAGACAGAACCTGTAACAATAAGCCACAGACACTAAGCGAACACAAAACTGGCTGCAGATGTAAAGTAGAGTATAATAAAGTAGCATCTTAAAATTGCCACTACTGCTATTGCTACTGACTATTGCTTCTCTGTGTTCCCATAACTCCAAGATTGCCTGATTGTGTACACAAAACAGTCAAATAGCTCTCACCCCCACCCCTGTCAGGACCTTTCACTTCCTATTCTGCCCTGGGGGCATAGCCAGTGTGTATACACAAACGTGCATAGAAACAGCACTGCTGGACCCTGCAGCACTAAGCCCAGAGCCTCTGTTAGCTTTAATGGCCTTACACGCAACATCACTCTTGTCTTCTGTCAACATTATATTATTACATAATGCTCTGTAGTGCTGAGATACAAAATTGTCGCGTAAAATACCAAACACAATGCTTTGCAAATGCTTTTCTCAGTTACATATTACTTTAAAATACATAGTATTAGTTAAGACAACAGTATTAACACAACAAGTGTGGCTCAAATAAGTTGTTATTTTATGATAAGTAAAATAAGTTTGTTGTAATGTTGTTCAAACATTGTTTGACAACATTTAGATTACATTAGGGATAAGAATCTATGTATCTGACAGGCCACTGCAAACATATAGCCATTTGTGATAAATCAAGTCAGATTAACTGCTGGATACTGTGGTAATTATAGTCCCATTGTAATCTCTTTAATTAGGCTTTAGCGGCCAGAGGTGAAAGAAATCAAAACATATTGCTTCTCCGTTACCCGCCACCAGCTCATATATCTTCTAATACAGCTCATGACGGTCAAAGTCTGGATCACCATACAGAAAACTGTAGTCAATAACTACCTTCCACACATTAACCTTATCTTCCCTATGACCTAAAAAAGTGACCTAACCCTCCAATGCTATAAGTTACTCTACGCACCCTTCCTACCATATCCCTCTCAGACACTGACAGGCATTCCAGTTTTTAAATTACTTTATACCCCACTCCAGTTAAGAAATGCGACCGTTTCAGCTTTGGCCTTATTCCAAAAACACTCCCATGCCCTTATTCATCATCCTATGTGATATGTAGATGATACATTATATGTGGTGATGACTAATACTCCTCATCTGTTGATCGGATCCATCCTTTAGTCCAACCCATGCAGTTTGTGTGGTCATTGTGGTCATGTGTATCGAAGTTTGCACTTAATTTAATCTAGAAATTGAGTCTTAATATCTTGTTTTCTGTGGAATAAAATTCTCAAATGAGCCATCTGTTTTAGATTTTTCATTGAAACATGTGATGGGAAGATATGAGTTTCACTGTGTGCATTTACAGTATAGTAAGCATTCACAGCTATGCATATATGTCTGGCTGTGCATATCTAAGCATCAGTGTTGTACACCTCGGGTGAGGCTGGCACCAGGGGAGGAGAGATTAATCAGGATGACCCCTGGGTCTCTGTTCCCAGGCCTTGCTTCTGGGGGAGGAGGCCGGTGTTCCGGCCTAGTTCTCTCAGTGTGGGAGCTCAGCGTGGGAGCATTGGGACTGTGGTCAGCCACTAATTCTCTCTATTGCTTCCAGATTGTCCAAAAAATGACTACAAAAGTTGGGTGTTCAAACTCAACACTTGCTCTGCTTGCATTCGCAGTAAAGCAAACATCAAACTGTCCACAAGTTTGGAGCTCCTTCTTGGCCGCTGTGTGCCCTGTGTATGTGGCTCCAACACGCTGACTGCTTCGATAAGATCCAGACCAGTGTTTATTTCTTAGGAAATTCTGATCCTTTTTGTCTCGATTGTAGGACTGGAAATAAATTGTTCCCAAAAGGCAGTAAGACCAATGACATCTGGTTTTCTCCAAGTAAAGGGAAGAAGGCTGTGGTTTCTGTATATTAGGCCAATAGGGAGTGATAACAACACTCCCTCTCTAAGTTTAACAGTATGTTCCTTTTTGCAAACTGTGGGGTATGCTTGGGACACTGAGGGGACAGAGGTTTTGGAAGAAGGTCATTTCTCTGAACTTGACTGTACCTTATACCTCTTATACCTCGTCTGTCTTTCCCTTTCTTTCTTTCTTGCTCCATTGCTGAGCAGACACAGAGCCTCGAGGACATAGCAGGGGAAGGGGCTTGAGCTGATCTCTAGTTCATGCTGTGGGCGAGAGATTTAGAGTGGAGCCTCATTGGGAATGACAATAGAGCAGGGGTTGCATCTTGTCATGGGAAGCACAGAGAATGACTTATGACAATAAAGGTTACTGTAGAGAAGAAGAGGAATTGGACTGGACACTCCCAGAGCTTAGTCTGAATCTTCTTGCTCATCCTTGTTTTCCCAACATACTGATACACGTGGATGAATATTCTAATGCTCTTAACTCAAGATGTGTACTTAAAATTATCTTATTTTTTAGGAAGACACAATTTGGAAAGACTTAAGTAACTTTATCTGTGATACATGTCCCCTGCTACTAAAAAAAAGCCCAATATGTGTAGCCACAAGTAGCAGGTATTTTTCCTGACCAAACACACATTCACAGTCAAGCATGTTTCTTAATGCACAGCTGGCAATTCAAGCTCAAATCAAGACAGACAGATCCATATTGACAAGTCCAAAAAGCAAAAAGAATGTGTAATTTTTGGCTTTGCAATGGAAATGATGAGGCTGAGCATGTCTGAACAGCACGTCCCCTCATCCCCACTCCCTACCAAACACTTCTTTTCTTCTGCATTGCTTTGTTCTTGCAGCACTTCATTGACCTAAGACCCCTGTCACCCAATAGCCAGATTTTTCCTTTTAAATCTTTTCTTAAGTAGCTTTAAAGGTAGGGGCGTGGGGGGGGGGGAATTCCACAGTACCAAATACAATTTATATTCTGCTTATCCAACCATTTCCTAGACACAACTGTATAATGTATGATACTGTATAGATCATATACAATATGATGTATGCATTCAAGTTATAGAGGAAACTATTCAAACCCAAGATCCTATTTCTTGTGCATTTTTATGCACATTTCTCCAAATGTAGGCCTGATATAGGGTATGTTTTAGATCTTGGGAAGAATTTGAAAGAAAGTGGATATTAGCAATGATTGGCCATTGGTGCAGCATGAAGAGGTTTTATAATCTGATCAACAAACTATCCAAATTCTTATCACTTTGCTCAACGGGCTATAGAAATGTTCAAGTCAGCAGCAGTGTGGATAAAACACACTGAATTTGGTTAAATGTGACGTAGTGTCACATTTAAGTGTCCTACAGCGCCTAGTCAGTTTCCCATGAAACCTATATACTTACATAATAACACAAAGTTCACATGATACAGACTCTCACTTACTTCCTTTGTCAACTTTAATGAAGACATTCACAAAGAAACACACTTGCTAGCAATCAACTGCATTTTTTATTCTATATGTTATTCTTTTTAGTAACTGCCCAAACAGACCTGTTGAAACTTTGGATGAATACAATAATAAAACAAAAACAAAATTAAAGAGTATGACACCATAGTTAAACACTTGGTTTCAGAGGCTCCCATCATTTATAATATCCTACCTCAAATACATCTTCGTCTAGCAGCCGAGTGCCAAACACAGTGACACCATCTGTGCTGACTACAGCGTTGTCCCCTCGCAGCAGATCCAGGGTCTCTACCCTCTTACAGTCTAAGTAGAGGGTCACAGACTTGTCCTGCACACTGTAGGCTATCCTGTGCCATCTGAAAGAACAAAGTGCGAGAGAGAATTTACAAACGGTTGAGCCTTGGAGGAAGGTATTGTGGAAATGTAGAAGCGCAAGTATTTTGTCTGTTACCCAGCAGAATCAACGATGCAAAGAGCTGTTTCACACCTCTTTCAAGTGAGGCAAACCAGAAGTGCATTTGAGCCTGAGAATGTGAAGGATTG
The DNA here is from genome assembly GCF_010015445.1 of Perca fluviatilis. NCBI lineage: Eukaryota > Metazoa > Chordata > Actinopteri > Perciformes > Percidae > Perca > Perca fluviatilis. Next base: position 16,463,533 of record NC_053126.1, on the reverse strand, counting down.
ATTTCCTCAAAAAACATTAAAGCAAGCGCTTCGTAAGCATCTTATTACCTTTAAGGTCACTTAAAGTTAAGCACATGGAGTGAGCTGTATGAATCAGGCTACAGAAATGTGAGGCCCTCCTCAGATTTCAAGGCTTGGGAAAGTTATACAACCACAGTTACTGTAATATAAATTACAGAGTGCTGGTGGGTCTGATCTACTGCAAGCACACCACAGATACAGTGTGCCGTTAAATCAACAGAAAGGCAGATATTTAATTAATATCTTCTCTAATGGAGATGCTATAGGCCCTTAAACTACCCACTTTCCATCAGCCAGGTCGATCTTCTTGAAGATGGGATACAATTCCGGTGTGGGCTGCCCATGCTGGTCCTCATACAGGAAGACTGGCGAACGTCCCACTTCCAGCCCCAGCTGCTGTACCCCCTGGTCATCATACACTGAAAGCAGGAAAAACTGGGAGCCCTTTTTAGCTCGCACTGTAGTCATCACAGAGAAATTTTCTGGAAATTTGGTGGAATCTGGGAGAGGAGAGGAGAGGAGAGGAGGGAGGAGGAGGGAGAGGAGAGGAGAGGAGAGGAGAGGAGAGGAGAGGAGAGGAGAGCTGGTAAGTCATACAAGAGAGAGCACAGCAGGGAACAGATATTTTTGTAACATGCGTGCGTCACATTCTGCCATTGAGACCTGAGTAAAGATAATACTGATGCAACATATTGCCCATGAAGGCAGTGAGCCCCCATGAGAAAGTGTAAAGGGAGTTCAAAGTCAGATCTCTTAAAGTTTTACTGAGGAGAGAATCCCTCACCAAAGTGACACATTTGAGGGCTTTTTGCCTTTTTTAGAAATCCTCATTGGATAAAAGTCTACTACCAGGGAAGAGCTGTTTGGTTGGAGCACTGAGCTGGATCTTTTTGTCTATATTGTAGGCCAGGTCGCTCTCCTCCAAGCCCCTCCTGCTGGTGCAGAGACCAGCCTCCAAGGACACCCCTTCCATGTTCTCTGACAGATCCAGCACTCGCAGAACATCAATGGGATCAGCTGGAAATGAAAAGAAAGAAAAGAAATGGACCATCTGTACATTGTTATAGAGCAGATAGAGGAAATATAGTGGTTTATTGTATTTAATGCTCACAGATCTGATTCTATTGCTTTAAACACGATATTGTTGACAACTTGACATTCTTGTAAATAAGCCCTGCTTTCTGTTTATTCCTGTTTATAGCATAGGAAAAACTTGTGAAATGAAAAAACTACTTATGATAGGGTGGAGCTTGTGGCAGATTACAGCAGCATGCTTTTAGTCATGTCAGTGTAACACTTAAACTCTGCCAGTGTGACAGCACTTTGTTGTCTGGCTCAGTTAAGTGCTGGTTGTTACCGAGCTGAAGAGCAGGGTTTAGTGTGGCTGGAAGCTGGTTTTAAAGTGTGGAGGCTTCCTGCTTCCTAGCAGTCGGAAGAGACGAGCTCCTCTGAGATGTGGCGGCAGGTGGCCAGGCTTCTGTGGGTGTTATTATAGAATAGGGGTGGTACACAGCCTAACCCATAATCCTACTGCAGCACACCTGACAGCTGACACCTGCACACCGCTCACCCTGCACCAGTGAGCAACAATATGTCTGCATCGCATTTCTCAGAATTTGAACACTTCACTGGCACAAATATACGCATCAGTGATTCATATAGTCTCGCTGCTAAAACATCTGCCCTAACAAGCCAGCTAGTTTTGTATTAAATATTCCAAAGCTTAGTCTCCTGAGAAATTAAACATTTCTGCTAATGGGGTAAGACTGTTTAATTTGTTTATTTATTTGTTCAAAAGTGCATGTAAATATCTGAAAACAAGACTAAGAATAGAATAAGGCCAATTGCTGTAAAACTACCAACAGAAAGTATTCTCATGAAAACTCTTGAAGCAAGTTGATTTCAATTATAAACAGGAAAACCGAGCTAATGAATTGTTAAGATGGAGATTTATTTGTTGTTGAGCAAATGCCTCTGTATATATTTCTCCCAGTGCTGGCTCTCTCATTACAATGGACCTGAGCATTATTTGCAGGCTGCTGGTCATGTTATCCGATGTTCTGTAGATAAAGTGCTGCCGTAAGCATTAGCCAGGATCAGAGTTTTGTGCACAGCTAGTCTCCCACCAGCTGATATGAGAGCCTGTTCAGGGAAACTCAGCACTTAGCATTCCAGGCATCTGAAATGAGGATCCTAAACCCAAATTGCCTCCTGCAGCTCTTGGCGCTCATTCAGAGTTCACCTTTTATATTCCTTATTAATTAAACATGTGGAGAGAGTTTACCGTTGCCCAGACATTGCTAGCAGAAAAACACCACGTTATACATTTTATTGCATCATTTATTTGCATAGCAGAGGCCTTTTACTCTGAGCAGCTTTGAGAGCTCGCCCTCTCAGTCCTCTAGCATGGCAACGGGGCTGTAAATAGGTTAAGCTATGAATTACAGCCAGGCTCCAACAATAGAAAACATAAGGTACAGATGTAAAGGTATTTAAGACCTCAGGGTTTACATTTTGAATGCATATAGAGTCATAAACAAGCAGTGTAAATTAAATAATTACAGAAGTTGCAACAACAGAAACCTCAGTCTATTATGTGCAAGCGGCACCAATGAATATTCACCCACACACAGTCATTTTGGATTATTTTCAAATCTGCTGTAGCCATCATGACACTGAACCAAGACCTAAATGTCAAGCAATAAGGTTGCCCCCCCACACACACACACACGCACACACACACACACATACACACACACACACACACACACACTTACATCAAGAACAAGGACACTGGCATTGTTTTTGATTTCACATTGTCACATTCACGTCAAGGCTTTTTGTATTTTGGCCTGATATGGTCACCTGACAATGCTGGTTAAATTGGAGAGTAAAGGGAATGTTTTGGTTGCAACAAACTTCATGACATTTACCTTACAGTAACAAAGTCATCAAAAAGCTGGCTGCATCCTTGAATGCCCTGATCAGGCTGCTACTTCAGAAGCCAAAAACAAAGACATGCCACACCAGAGTCTCTTTTATTTTTGTAGCTAAAAGCTTGAATACATTTGCATCTGCATTTCTGTTGAAGCACTTTATTATTAACAACAGTTTACTTTGCACTTTACATCATGCCCGGGTCCTAATCCTTAATGTTTGTATTTAATTGAATAGGTAGCAGTGTCTCTGTCTTTGTCTGATCCCAAATGAGCTCTTTGTAGCTCTGTTGTGGCCTTGACTGCAAATCAATTTTCGTTGGGATAGCAAAGTTTAAAGTTAGTGTTTTAGTCAAAGGTCAGACTCCAGTAAAAATACTCATGCACAGAGAGAAAAAGAGGCCATAATGAAGTGATGTTTGGAACAGTCTGAATAATGTTCTAAATTGAAGCAACATGGGTCTAATTATACGGGATTCTTGTGTTTCTGTCAGCCCATCCAGAACAGCACCTGACAAAATAACACAATTAAATTTTTCAGCAGAATTGTTTAATTTCAAGTAATCCAAAGATGATATGTCAACGTACCCCATGAACCGTATTAAATACATTTCTGCCTCAACCACTATATATTTATAAAAAACAACTGTTGCCCAATTTTAAACATGTTCCAACTATAGGCTGTCAGGAGACTGTTGACCTCTGACACTCTCAAGACAATAGAGAACAGCCGAGATGTGCAACAATGCCAAAGGGAGAAATCTAAGACAAGCAGCAGAAATTCCTCCTAAAAAAGAAACTGCATTCACAATGATCCATCAGTTAAACATGCAGTGAATAATAGGCATCCCACACCCAAGTTTGCAAAATAAACTGTTATAAGTTTGGCAAGCTGATTCTGAGAACAGGGGAAAAACCTGATAGCTGTTGCAACAACATCAAAATCTAGTTAAATATAAGCATGACCCAGAAAAAAAAATAATAATAAAAAAAAAATAATATATATATATAATATACATATGGCGGCATCAAGACAAAACCCCCAGGCTTGTGGCTGGTGGCCACATGAAGTCTGGATCCATGCAGCAATCGATAAAAGACAGTTATCTATTCCCTGTTTTGGATCCATTGATGTCACCTTAAGTTGTGCCAATTCTTGCAGCCTCTTTACCTATCCTGCAGCACTGACTGTCTCAGCAGGTTTTGCTTGCATCTCATTAATGCTTTGTGGTAATCATTCATGTCCTTACCTCACCTGCTAAATTATCTTACTTCTAAAGAAGCGTAGCAAGAGTGGATGGGCATAAATGAGATCAACACTCTGGTATGGCCACTGAAAGACAGAACTCCCAACCCTCATGGTTATATTATCAGCCAGTGCAGCATGCTGTCCCCACTACTTAAAGATATGGCTCAGCATGTTTGAAATAGAATCATACAATCTCTAAGGACTGATGACTCAGACTGTCCAATCGCAAAAGGTCAGAGTACATGGGAAGGAGCTGAAACATCCAGCAATTTCACAGACATCTGGCATTTCTGCCTTCTTTTTCTTGTGACAACCATGTCTGCCCAGCAACAGAGCAGTCCACAGTCTTCCTGACAGAAAAGAGCAGGACAGTCCATCTCACAGATCATGCTCTATTCCCTGGAAATTCCACTGAACAGTCCACATCAGTGTATTATCTCTGGCCATGTAAGACTTGACACATTCCCTCCAACTCAGCACCACTTCAGTTATACATGGACATAATGTGTTTCCTGTGTTTCTCAAGAAAATGTCTCTGAAGACATTTTTTATGACTCACACCACCTACACTCCCAGTTCAGCCTAAAAAAAAATACCACTCGCACACACACACAATACAACTCTGTCAAAAACAATTGTGCATGGGAACTGAGGAATTTTAACAAGAAATTAAGCTGAAATTATTCAGTGAAAACTTGCCTAAAAAAAAATACCACTCGCACACACACACAATACAACCCTGAGATGACAGGAGGAAAAGCAAATGTAACTCTTCGTAAAAACTACTGTTTCTGTTTGCATTTCTTCAGAAAATGTTATAAATTCAGCAAGCTGTAAAACATATGGTGATTAATAATAAAAAAATTGATCCAGTGGAAGTGGTTGAATAAATCCAGACATCGTTTCTGCCAGGCTCCATGAAGAACAGCCTTAATCTAATTAGCAGTGAGTGTGACCTTTTGTCTGGGTCACTGCTGTGTGTGCACAAGAACACTATGAGGTGAGGAGAGCTTATACACCCTCTGAACACATAACCAGCCAAATAAGAATGGTACACTGACTCAACACACAGTTACACTAGTATGACCAAACAGCCTACGCACTGTTCATACGTAGCTCAATTATAACGCCCACAGAGGGAAAACAACAGCACTTTGGACCTCTGCCCTAGTCAAAATTTCTCTCTGAATCACTGTATTATTTTATCTGTCAAACACATTTCTTTAGATCTTGTAAACAGGGGTCATTACTGTAAAACAACAACACGACATCATGACTTTGCGTAAACATACACGGCACTTTCCTAAATCCATGTGGCGTGTTATCGCGAGGCTACGTGTTATAGCAAGGCTACGGTTGGGTTTAGGAAACGTCCCACGCAGGTTGAGTTTAGGAAAAGAAGAACCGGTTGGGATTAGGAAACGAAGAACGGGGTTGGGTTCAGGAAAAGAACAAACGTGGAAAGGAAACATCACACGCGGGACACAAAGGAAAAAGTCCTGTATTTTACCCATCCTCCACCCTGACCAACCTCCCTACGCGGATTTTCGCCCTTTCATACTACTCGCTACGGAGTTAATTGACACGCAATCGCAAGGTAATGTAAGTCAATGGAGGCCAAACGGCGTTGATAAACACGGTAAAAAACGAGTATGCACCTTGATAACACGCCAATAATGGCATATGAATTGGCGTGTCATACATACGCCACTTCATGAGATCAGTCTGAAAACAAAGAAGAATGTGTTAGAAATATCTATAATTGTAAATTTGTAGGGCTGGAAATATGCAAACTGAGAGGCAGTGATAGTTCTCGCCCAGAATGTACTTTGTGGTTGGGTCTGCTTTGAGTTATTGCTGAGAATTTAGGAGCAAGTCAAGTCAGCTGTTTTTAGACGACTGCTGGGAATGGCTTTTAACATATTCTGAGGGCTTATGAAGTCATGATTGAGTGCGCAGGCGCAGGCACTAAAATAGTGGAAAAGTAGACCTGAGTTAACCAGCAACAGGAAATGTTCTGGATTTACATGCAAATGACACTGCAGAGACCACCCTGTAAGAAAAGCACAAGCAATACTGTGTGCATTAATTTGTCTTCTTTTTCAAAAGTTTCATATGTGTTATACAAACAACTGTTGGAACCATTTATTGTGCATGCACATTCTTATAATATACACTATATATAGACTGTAGGGAATCCACTAACCGACCCTCTCCTAACTACAATGATAAACTGGACATAATGTATGATAAACAACGAACGACTTACAGTGAAACAATGTAACTTTTTAATGTTTCTGAAGTTCTGTCATTTTTCATACAATGGTCTTTACTGCCCAGGTCTGATTTTTCCCGCAAAGGCACGGAATGATTTGCAGCAGGAAGATGGCGCTACAGTAACACATTCTAGAGGGTCACTGATTTCTTTTTAACACCGGAAAAGCCTGTGTTAGCGTATGACAGCGGAGCCAGGTAAAAGGAAGCAGGAGATGTCTTTATATAGGCCTAATTGTATTTAAATGTTATTTTAGAAGTTATCTGTTGTAGTTATGGCTGATACAGCGGCAGGAAAGAAGGAAATTAAACGAAGAACAGATAAAAGATAAAAGGGAATAGGTAAGTGAAAGACAACGATAACGTGAGTCACACTCGGTCGGGCTTTCAACAGATGGAGACATTTAGGGGATTGTAAATGATTCAAAACCGACCCAGAATTTATTCATAAAATAACTTTACAATGCGCGATGTGGAATGTCCCCCTTCTATTTAGCGCGGAGGTTTTCCTTTTACTCCGCGTTTGTGTTGGCTTACTATTTTCTTTTCCCTGTAACGTTACTTGTGTAAAGCGTCCGTGGGTTTCATGAAATGCGCTTTATTAATCTAAGATATTATTACCGTTGGTTTCTACAACAATCTCTTAATGCTTTGGCTCGTGACACAGTGACAGTGATACCCAGTTTAGCTCATGAGACATCCAAAGTAGGCTAAGTTACCGTATGCTACACCTGAAATGCAACGATGCATCTGTAACTTAAGCAAAACATTCATCGCGACTATATGACCTCCCGGTAACGCCAACTCAGTAATCTACAGTGGGCAATAAAGCACCGTAAAGAAAAGACCTTTACGACAGCAGGTGTGGTAAAAACACTACCGCTTTTGTCCAAAGCGGCCGCTAGAATCAACACAAACTGAAAGTTACATAAAGCCACTTCAACGTGCCTCAATGTATATGCATATATGCATATATAATGTATCATATCATCTAGCATGCTTATCATTTGCACAAATGCAGGGGCCTTGTTTATTCTCATCTAACCTTGCCATCCTAGCATTTCCTCACCATATTTAGTAGACTTACATAGCTCTACTTTGTTCTTACAGAAATCATAGTTTTTACATTTGAGACTTAAGCACCAATGATAACACATATGTAGGCCAATTTTTTCTTGTCGAAGCTGCAAGATTCTGGTGGCATCTGATTACACATTTTCTTCCAATTCACATCAGCACCACATTCTTCGATCTTCACAGTTTGTTCTGCTCATGTTTGTTCACAGCATGATAGGCCGACAGGCCAAAAGCGGCTTGGCCCATTGAGAAAACACCTGCCTCTCAAAGCTCATAACTTGACAGGCCTTCCACATAAACACACAGAAAACACATTTTACTTCTATACTTGTGAGGATGTTCTTTTTTACTGTTCTGACTAAAGTAAACATTCCCTAACCATAATATCCACTGCATGCCTAACACTGGCCCTTAACCTAGCCTGACACCAGTTCTAATCACTAAAGAGGTGGGGGGAGTGTTTATAATGACCTGATTTTGGAAGACATTTTCTCATCTCTTTATCCTTCCGAGGATATCAGGTCCTCATAAATATGTAATAACAAAGTGGGCATCTGTGTTCGCAGCTTAGTTAGCTAAGGACACTTGGCAGGTTCAGAGAAGTTGAAATATGAGCCAGGTCACAATGTCATTAAGGGTAGCATATTGTTTTTATGCTCTACAGATGGCTTTGGAAGGAAAGCTTACTACTGTGGCCTCTACTGAAATGTTCATGTGCATGTGATGGATGACTTTTTCTAAAGCCCATAAAGTAGGATAAAGAGGCAGACGACATGTAAGGGGACACTGCAAAGAAGTCAGCCCCTCTGATGACTGCTCATTGCAATTCTACAGGAAGCATCGCCAACTAGTCCCACAGAAAGCTTCTTGAAGCATCCAGTGATCAGAAACACAGCCATAGATGCCTGAGGGGAAGGGAGTTACTGAGTTTCTGGAAGCCAGATGTGTGTTGAATACTATAGAGTGCATTTCGGTGTCATGAAGCATTTGTGCGCAATTTCTAACTAGAACTGCAAGCAGTTATGACGGGGTCCAAGCCTCCCCGGCGCGAGTCGCCCCTGATGACACGCGGAGCCCATGAAAGCAGAACCCACGACAGCGGAGCCCGCGAAAGGAAAACCCAAAGCACGACTGCGCCGAGGCAAAAGTCAGGAAATTTCATTAAGTGCGAGCTCCAAAGTCTGTAGTGAAATGCAATAGCAAATTTCCCATTCATTGAGTAAAAGGCCAAAACGCTTCTACCTCAATTATAGCACCTCCTAAAGGCAGATCATCACCAAATCTCGTACAGAGCCGCGGAGTGGCATGTAGAACAATAATCTCAAGTTTTGTGATGATAGCATTTACTGCCGCAGAGATATTGCCATTGTAAATTTCCCATTTAAATGCATTGACTTATTTGCCAAAACGCGTCTACGTTCATTATAGTGCCCCCTAATGGCCAATCTTCACAAAATTTACAGAGGCTTGGAGTGGGATGTCGAACAAGAGTACCAAGTTTTGATCTGATACCTATTAATTTGGCCAAGATATGCTAAAGTTCGTGTTTTGTGGCTAGCTACGAAAATTTGTTTGATTGTAAATTGGGCATACTTTAACGTAGCAAAACTTTTGACAGCTTTTTGTCAGGTCCATCTGGATATGTTATATACAAGGAGTTTGAAAAAAGTTGTTTTTGCGAGAAAAAACAACTTCTTAGTGAAAATGGCCATGACCTATATCCTGTCATTCAGCTTGATTCAAGGAATACAGGGATGTAAGGTTTTCTAATGTGCAATGTGTAGTGTGGGAGTTATAGGCAAAAACACGTTTGACGTCATTATAGCGCCAGCTAGCGGTCCATGTGTATAATATTTGGTATGTGAGGTCCATGAACCCTTCTACATCTACACTGTAAATTTGAAGTTGCTCACATTAGTATAAGTGGTGGGAAACCAAACCTGGGTCCCATAGGGCCACGCCCACTTGCCCGAATCAGTACCCCACTGTAGGCTTGGCCTCAAGAGTGGCCCTAGATGATACCCTCAAAATTTCGTAAAACTCGATGAGCCTTTGATGAGATATAAACTTTTGGGACTTGTAGCGCCCCCTAGTGGCCAATTTTCATAAAATGGGGTGGGGAGCCTCAGAGGGTCATGGCAAACAAGAATCTAAAGTTTCAGGTTGATAGCATTAATTTTGGCCGAGATATGGCAATGTTTGTGTTTTCGTAGCTAGCTACACAAATTTGGTCGTGCGTAATTTGCGCAATTTTTATCCGATAAAAATTCTTTTGATAACTTTTTGTCAGGTTGGTCTGGAGATGCTACATACCAAGTTTCGTGCAGATCGGTCGCACGGTCTAGGAGGAGTTAGAAAAAGTAGGTTTACGATAAATCATTGCCTTGCAAACGAGGTTCCCAGTCCACATCGGGCTTGGACCCCTAATTATTAAAGACTTGGTGGGATTCAAAACAGTGTCAAAGAGTCTGAGAAGCAGTTTGATATGACACTTGCAGCACCAGGAACTAGGGACAGACATCAGCATCTCTGATGTTTAATGTTTCCATTACAGAAACACAAATTCACATAACAGAAGAAAACACTAGAGCTGTTGCAGCTGCAAAAATCATCTTTTCCTAGTCTTATATCCTGCTAAAATACGCTGCTTTGTTAATACTAATTTGTTGCTGTATCAAAGGCGAAAAAGGCTTGCAGTTCTCCTTTGGGAGTCTGGTGCAGGAATGGCAAGGAAGCTGGATCAAACAAGAGACAGTGAGGGGGCTGTATGCACGATTTCCCCTCTGTCGTAGAAGCAGTCAAGGATGAGGCAGAGCATGAGCAAGAGGAGAACGGTGATGTAAAAGATCAGGCAAGGATAAGGCATATCAAATAAAAAAACAAATACCCCCTATTCCCAGGAACAGAAAAAAAAAGAAAGAAAGAAAGGAAAACTGAACAAAAATGTGTGTGAGGCAAAAAAAGAACAGAAGATTCTAACTGAAACTAGCTGTGGACGTGTGCAAGAATGTCTCACTTCCTGTCAGCAAACATGACTACAAAGTACTCTCTCATCTCTCTTGAACACACACAGAAAGCATATGGGAAAACATTCTGGCACTGTAATACACACACACATGCACACAAACATGCACAGACTTAGACACATCACATGCACATATCTAAGACATAGCCATATCAGCACCACCATATGTCCCAGGCACTTTTAAATCATCTCATCCTCTCACTTCACAGGCCCTCATTAGAGAGCAGTGGACACCACAGCCGCTGTGTCACTTAAATGTGATTATGTCAGTTGGCCCACTTCCTCCCGCCATCGCTTTATGTAAGCCAATGAATTCCATCAAATCCTGCCAGCCATAAAGCGGGTGCATGTGGAAAGCCACGAGTGAAAATTTGATATCTGTAAGCACTTCTGGTGACCACAGGGTTAACTCCTGCTGTTGAGGCATGGTGCTCCATCAGGGAGGCTGTAAGCAGCACCTGTGAGGAGAAAGTTGGCTGCCAGTTGAAGATACTCAGGACACGGCCTCAGGGCATGCAGCCGGGCCTGTGTGGGTGACAGATAGCAGTGGGCCAAATGACATACAGTTGTATGCACAAGCTGGTTACTGGCTATCTTGGGAACAAGGAGATCTTAAAATGGGTGGATCACTTGCTGAACAAGCATGAAAGTACAACAAATGTGGACACCAGGACACTGTGACAGACAGACAGAGAGAGAGAGAGAGAGAGAGAGAAAGAGAGAGAGACACACAGCTGTTTCACAGAGACCAGGCCCTCTTCTTGCAGGTGGATAATTGAAAAATGTGTCCAGCTAATTCACTACAAGTCATAGTGTGTAAAATATGACCTGAGGTAGTAGCCTATAATAAAACGTGTAAAATATTTAAATGTGCCAGAATAATCACAACTAAGGCAGTAAGTGTGTGTTCGTGCAAGCGCCTTCACTTGAGACCTATGTGAGCAGAGGGCACATTAAACAGATCCATGACAAGAATTTTAATCTACTCAGTTCGGTCAGTGTTCAGCCATTCACCTCTTTCTCAAGCCAACGTTAAACCTTTTCACAGTAAACCGACGCTGGTCACAAGCAAACTCGAACATGACATCACACATCTCCGGTCGCTGCACGTCTTACAGCTCACCTGACGCAGGAAGATCACACTAAATTCAAAACCTTGGAAATGTGTTCAATTAAAAATGCAAGCTGGAGCATGAAAAGCTGAATCAATCAAGATGTGCTCCTTGAGCAATGACGCGGATAATTAATACGTAAGCATACACAAAACTATCTTATGCATAATTGCACGTGCACGGTTCTGAAGGATCCAAAGTGATCCTTAAAACACAGTAAAGATGCTTTTGCGCCAAGTGTTGGCTGGGGACCAAGTGATGAATGATGGTGCCTGGAAAAAAAAAAGTCACGTAAACTTAGATAAAGGAGACAGTTCATCTTTAATGTTCAAATAGATAGGCTACTTTACCAGCTTGCGTCGTCGTTACGTGAAGCAGGATACAAATAAATAGCGGTATTCTCCAGCGCGACCTGGTCCTTATTACATGGTCCATCTTTTCCAAGCGGAGACCCCCCTCTGCCTCCACCACCAGAACTTTACACTGAAGTTAGATTTGCAAGAACTCAGCAGCCATGCGGGGTGAAAAGGAGAGAAGCCGGTCTGTAGTTCCACTTGCTTGATTGTTGGAGAAGTTTTGTTGTGGTGGCTCCTCTCAGTTTCGCTCTGCCCCTCTCATTCAAGTTCTCCCTCTCGCCATCACTCCCTCCCTCTGCGCTCCACCTCCTCCGCCTCTCCTCCTCCCATTAGAACGGCAGAAAACTCCATCTTAAATCACATTTAGGCTATTTCTAGCGATCCTTTGAGGTTTCACTTCTTAAAGGTGGTCATTACCCACACAACCCACACACACAATGCTCTATAGTAACCTGTCAGTTTTCCGATTTTTTGCAGATCTAGCCAGCCCATATCCACGGAGACTACAAAAAGAGGCACAGCACCTGAATGTATAGCTACAGTACATGATTACATTAGATTTGAACAGGATGATTGAAAACAGTGACCATATTATTAATTTTGATCATGATGATCATGATGCAAAATGTTCAGATATCTCTCTTTTTTAAAGGGGTGATAGAATGATTATATAGGGTATTTCACACTGTTCCTTATGGTCTCCTAATGGGGTATGTAACATTAGTTGGGCTGAAAATGGCCTGGTTGATATTTTATTGGCCCTTATGCATCCCTGTGTTTTGGCCCTATTTGTAACAAGAGCTTTTCTTCCAAATATGGTATGCTCATGAATATTTAGATGAGCTGCGGCTGTGGTTGAGCTTTAGCCCCGCATAAACACGCGTGCTGATTGGTTGAGCGAATCGCCAATAATACACACATTAGAAACTTCGACAGAATCTCAGACACTGCAAAGTTTCCTTACCAAATTCACTTCTGAGACTTTTTATGCGGAAATCAACTATATAAAGCTCAAAATATGGGCCTTTACCAAAAGGCGATTACGAAAATTAATTGCAAATTTGGTAAATGTGGTCAGTTAGCTGGGTTGCAGCATCCTCCCTACGCTTCCTCCACAGATGCCTGCTGGGAGCGATTGAGGCCTGCGACCCGCCGCAGCCCACGCACCTCTACCCCCAAAGTCACCGCTTTGGGCTAATGGGACTACTACCAACGCCGCTGCCCTGACAGAAACTCCAGGGCAGCACCCTCTTCCTGTTAGCCCGTTGTGAGAGTGAGAGCGGTAGCGGAAAGCCAGCAACCAATACACACGTAACACACGCCACTAGCTATACAACATACCTAAAGGTTATAAAGCTAACAACTTGTCCGATTTCAAGTGAATGAATATTTGTGAGCTGTAAGGGTTTCGTTAGCTGGACTGTCCCTTAACTGTCTAATCAGCCAGTTGGGCTCATTTGGAACGTAATTTGAGTATACAGTGACACGCCCGTTACACAACATCGAAAATTTTTTAAAACCTAACAACAGCCGATTTCGTTAAATTTGTGAAGACTAGCAAGCTACGCCTTTGTAGGTACTGTCCCTTCAATCCTAGCTACCAATACGATAGTTAGCTTCCTTTATAATGGTTATATTTAGTTTGAATTTGTCACCAACACAACATTAACTAAAAACAAATAACCCAATCTACAAATGAATATTTGATTTAAGAGGGTCGCACCATTGATAGATCCATCCAGGCCCGAATCTCAATAACAAGCGTTTACTCAACCAAAGCTTTTAAATAACTCAACACATTATAATTACACACATTAAAAGATAACTGAACTGGGTAACAGAGGGTGGTAACACTCGGCTGCCTTACCACACACACTAGTGATGTGACAACCGCTCTTTACCAGTGGGTTTAACGGAGGTTGTTGGTTGGAACCGGAGCATAGTTGGTAAGCACGCTTTGCGCCCGGCTACCTGTCACCTGTGTGTCCAAAAGGGTGTTGACTGCGCGTGGAGGTGGCGCCATCGTAAGGAGCTTCACTCAGCTCACAGCAGGCCGGGTCTGTGAAGGAAGGCAGGCCGGGCCGGCGGCGCAACACAGGCAGCACGGCGCGTGTGAAGTCCGACACAGTCGGACAAAATTTGCAATTAGACATCAATTTTCGTAAAACGGCCCACATTACTACTACATAGTTGATTTCTCGCATAAAAAAGTCTCAGAAGTGAATTTAATGGTAAAATACCATATGTACAATGTATACAATTTCTGAGATCTGCAGCCACCTAGATTCAGAAGACTAACTGATCTCAGGTCAGTTGTGTAGCCTATGCAAATGTTGGGGCGTGACAAACACAGACTAGAGCCAAATGAGGAGGAGCCGCAATAGCTGATGTCAACTATTGCGGCTCGTTGAGATTCGCCCGTTTTCAGAGGCAGTTTCAAATAGTGAGATTTGCAGAGAAAAGAGGTGTCAATGGGATTTAGAGGTTCTATGTATGTCCTAGTTACCCACTAAACTGTCATTATTCAACTATGACAAGGTAAAATCAGTTTTGGATTCTATCACCCCTTTAAATTCTTGTTATTTGGTTAATTATCTTTCACCTACCAGTGAAGATCAGAGGTTTTGGGTTAAATCATTTGAAGCTGGAGGATGTATCCAAGCTTTAAACTTCGCACACAGCACTAGTTAAATACATCTGAACATAACACATCCCTGACCAGTTCATGGAGTCAGGTGTTTGCAGACCAGGCCAGGCCAGGGCAGGTTGTCTCCACCATCAGTATAATCTCAGCAGCCCAGCATTGTTGCTGCGTTTTTGTAATGCTTGTCTAGGCTGAAGCTGGAGTCTGAATCACCTCACGTTAGAGGTTGTGGACTCCTAGTTCAGAGGCAGGCACAGCTGGCTAAAACCTATTATTTAAAACATTACGGTGTGTTATTGCACACCCCCTCACTTAAATCTGAGTGGTCATGATCCCACCTAATGTAGCTCTTTAATATAGACAAAGTCTACCAGACTTTTTTTCCACAAAACAGAAACAAAACCATTTTGTAACATGATTAACCTCATCAAAATATTAAAAAGACATATTTGGATATTTTGTATAGGACATTTTTTTTTACAGGTATAACATTATATAAATGATTTGCATTAAACTACATGAAGTTAATAGTCTTTTAATAGGGACACTGACAGGAATGAGCTGAAATAATTGGTTGTGACAAGCACCTACCTCTTAATACTGTAGGGGACATCTGTCCCAATCATCTGCCAAAACTTAAGCCTTTACAGTTTTGATTACCTGTGCAGGCTGAATATAGTCCTGCCAGAAGCTTAATTAATTCTAGTAAGACGGGTATTCAGTTGAGACATGCTCTAAGATAAGACTTGTGAAGACCTTGTCTAATTGGAAAAATACCAAAGATAACGTTTCGAGAGTCCAAGCTACAACAGGCCTTTGTAAAGAAACCGGGAGTCGAAATCCCAGAGAACATTCAGAGAAAAGAAGCCAAACCCTAATTTCTGAAGGGAGAAGAGTCTCAAACCACAGAAAGATGGAGAACCACACCCATTTAAAAGTCATAATGCTCTGTTTTATCCAAAGACTGTTCCATATTATTTCAAGTCAAACCCCAACTCTTAGCTGCAAATTATTAAACATTAAAGATCATCTATATCAGTTATGATGCAAATCCAAAACATATTATGATTCTTTGTGGTGTAAATAAATAGTGTCAAAAAGGAAAGTTAGGCAACATAAAAAAAAATCCTTCTTCAAATTCTTCAAAATAAGGGACCCTTATGAAAAAATTATACATTTCCTGAGCCTCAGACTGTAAATTGTGGGAGCTCAAATTGGAGAGTGATTAGAAAAAAAAACATAAAAAGCCAGGAGTGTGAGATAGAATAGCTACTACAGATAACTTGTCAGATATAAGCTGTTCTAGTAGGTAAACAACAGACCCCCTGACCTCCCACCGTCTCCCTTCTCAGTACCAGCTTAGCCAGCCTGAGTCAGGGCCACATTCCTAACAGCTTTTAGCAGATAGTTACTAAGAGTCCAGTGGCTAGTCTGAGCTCTGGGTGAGAAATATTTCTCTGTGCTATGTACCTTTGTCTAACTGGGGGACAACTTATAGATAATCATCCTTTAAAACATATCAAACAATAAAACAAAGACAAACTGAGGTTTCTAATGTACGATGAGTAAGGTTTTATTCTTTTATCAAGAAATACACCTGACTGGCACCAAACATGCATTGATTGAGCCTGGGACCCAACACATACATTTCAATTATTACACATGACGTGACCGTAATGCGCAGGAAAATTTCAATTAAAATCAAAGTCCATCCATTTGTCTCATGCCAGTAGTTTGTCAACTTTCATTAACCAATAGGGTTTCATAAATCAGACTTATAATGATTAATGTACGGTAAATAGACTATCCTTTTTCAAGTTGATGTAAACACATAAATGCTGCTAAAAGTGCTCAAGATGGAGAATGAAGTCAGTTGTTGCTGGCGACCTCTTTATCCTGATAATCAATCAGCAGAACCCAACAGAGCAACTTTGTTTTGTACACATTTAAAATCATGTGGATGAAACACAAAGATACTAAATTAGACTCCATATGTGTTTTGACATGTATTTATCAATAAGCGGTTTGAAAAAAATGACAGAGGAAGTTTGGCAGGAGATTAATCTATCACAGATTTTGTAGAAGGAAGAAAAAAGCTTTAGAATGTGTCTCTGTATTTTCCCCTATTTTAGTTTCAATCTCTTGTCATTTTTATTTATTTACTCTCCAATTCCTCAAAGCACATCAATGATGCTTCCAGTATTGAAGTTTAGCCAAGACATGTGGTATGATGTTACAAATTCAAAGCATCTCTCTCTCCCTCTGCAGGTCATCCTGTGCTGATAAATTATGGTGGACTTTTCTTATCATTGAATGACTGAGAGGGTGGAAGGTGAAGTGAAGTAATCTGTCATCAAACCATTATAGGCTCTTTGAGACATATGGAAACCGTACTAAATCTCAAGAGGAGCTGATGAGCATTTAGGATTAGAGACCCTAAGATTGGCTTTTAATTGAGTCTGCCTCCGGTCTGCTCCTTGTGTTGAAGAACATGCCAGAACAAGACAACAGGCTAACTGTCAGGAAAAGTATGCATGCAAGGTTGCAAAGGAAGATACAACTGACTCTATAAGCTTGCCAAAAAATTATTCATGCATGTTTAAAGAGGAAAAAATACCTTTTTTTCTATGCAGTCATTATGAAATAACCACCTTACAAATAATTTACACCACTGCTTCCTAATGGGTTTGTGATGTCATTTAGCTGTGTATTGTGTGATAAACAGTGTTATTACTTTCTGTTATTGTGATATAATGAGGATTTAAAGATGAGTGTGAATCATGATTGTGTATCTAAGTTTGTGGTTTGTGTAGGAGTGGGGGAGCCTGACAGCTAATCCAGTGTCACTTTATTTCACCATTTATATCAGAGTTATGAATGAGCCTTAGATAACAACTACAGTTTTTTCTTCTGCACATGGAAAACAGACATCTGTATGCAATATATATCACATGGAAGAAAATCTATGTAGTGTCAGTGCTAATGGTGAAAAAATAGGTATTTTATGCGGGATTGTGCAAAATGTGGGTTTGTTAGTGACTTCAAAACAAAGAAAATTCTGACATCCTTAACTGATCATGAATAAAATTACAGAGCCAAGAAAACACAGGCACTGCACAAATTCACATTATCCTTGTGGGGGGGATGTAGGTAAATCTGTTAGAGGCTGGTAAAATCGCTGGTCTATGAAAGCACCTCAAGAGAAATGTGATTGTGCCACCCACTGACTGCTGATGATATAGATCAGAAAGCATGTGTTCTTACATGGGTTTACCTGCCTGCGGTACAAGGGGGTAGAGCAATCACATCAGGCAAGATTAGACTGCAGCTTGGTATTAAATCACCACTACACTTCCCTTAACCAACTATGGCATTTGGAATTTAAAAAAGGAGCTGTTTAAGCCTCATTGAAAGGAACAAGATTACCATCAGAACCAACACTGAGCAGGGATTGGATGCAGAGCTGTCTTTTCAGACATATTACTCCAGACAGTCAGTTGCTTAACCCTGCTGTAAAGTTTCCAAACCAGGGATGTGACCATAAGAAAGTGAGTGGAAATGTTCCCTTTTGCAATGGGCCAGTAAGGGAAATTGCCAATCTGGTGATAATTATAATATTGAGAGATGACGAGAGACTAAACTAATTAACATCTAAGGACCATGTCTGTTAAATGAACTGCTCCAACAAACAGACTAAATAAACTCAACCAGCCACCACACACAAACTCACCCTGCTGTGTGCCCTCCTCTACACTGTTAGTTTCCAACGCAGATCCCCATAACTGTGTTTTGATCTAAATAGCAGGGAAGTTTGGTTGAAATTTTGGTATTGGTATTTGCAGTGCCAGTTAAGATAAATACAAACACTGACAGCAAATATGATTCAAACAATTTCTTTTAAATTTCTTCCTGTGTGGAAGTTATTTGAAATTTGAGTTCTGCGACATGGTGCCACAGTGGCTAAGTGGACAGCCCCCCTGGGAAGCCATCTGTGTAGTGTTTGCCTATAAGATAAGATGTAATTGACACCATGCTGTTGTTTCTTTTTGCTTTCTGTTTTTACCTTTATTGCTCTCAGAAACCCTCTGAATAACCTAAAAGTGGCACGGTTCTTTATGTTTTTGTTTGTTTCCATGAAGAAATATTATGCCATAAAAATCCTTGCCTTTATATTTAACTTTACATTTTTGAGTCCAATCTAATTTCACTCTTTAAAGTAATGCTTTTCAACAGCATGTGCCGGTGACTGTACAAATGACGTATAATGATGAGATGTAACTCTATGAATGTTTCTAAGAATGTCACCAACTGGTGCTCAGAAATGCCACATTATGATCTTCAGCGTGCCATTACTCTGAATGCACTCTCTGTAGAGTTTCCATTGTGTGTGGTCTGCATCTGCAGCAACAGTTTTAACTCTCCTCTTTTAGTGCAGCTCGTGGGCTACTCTTTTAGCACTTGCTTTCAATTAACTGTGTTCTCTTTCTGCCTCAGAACCCCTAAAATACTTTCCCAGCTCACTTGTTTCTAATTCTTTGCACCCATTCTTTCTCTGTTTTTAAGTCTGCCTCCCGCCCACCGACCCCCAGCTACTCTTTCCCTTTCGTCCCTTTTATTCTCATGAAGTTTGCATTCCACACCTCCTCTGCAGACTGCACACAAAAGAGCAGAAAGCGGCACTCCTGACCTGTGGCAAACATTCCAGTCCTCTAGACCCTTTTCACACAGCCAGAGTCCCTTATCCTTACGGTCGCATCAGCCAGAATATAATGCTACTGCATGGAGATGCCACCAACAGGAGGGTCAAAACAAGGGTTAGTCAGTTGCTGTATGATAAGAATTATTACTGTAGAAATTGTACATTTTTAAGTATAAAAAAATGTTGGGGAAAATATTTGAAAATCATTTGTTTTAACAAATATGATCTGCATTGTACATTTAAAACAGCCTAATCAACCTTATCACACAGCCCATCTTTAATTATATTGAGTGGAAACAGATGCTTTATAAAGTCAGCTGGGAACCAGTGAAGGTTCCAGGAGCATCTGCTCATCTATCCTTAAGGTCAGTACACAGGAAATTAACCATTTAGCTATTAAAGAGAGTAGAAGAGATGGGGGTTACAGATGGATGATGTGGGCTCAGGGCACAGCAAGAGTAAGCTCAGAGGTGTCACAGGGACCAGGTGAAAGCTCTGATTAGTACAATGAGGGTGGGTACATACTGTAGGTGCAGAGGTGCAGTAGAGAAAGTGGAGAGGGTAAAGTTTGAGGTAAAAACAAAAGGGAGCAGGGTTTACAACAAGACCTTAAAAGCAGAGAATGCACATGTCGTGGAAAAGCATGTATGGGCTTGTGTTATCCCCTCCTCTTTGTCCCTTTCCTCACTCCTTCTGTGTCTTAGTGTCTCAATCTTCTGAAATTCCACAGCAATAGCTTGGAGGCTGGTAGACATCACTGGCTGCGCAGCCCTCCTCATCTCTATCCACACCTGTCAACTTTCTCTGGAGGCACAAGGGAAAGCATGCCAGGAACGGCCCTGATCTCACTCCAGCGGCTTACTCCGGCCCTTTAAGCACCATGTCCACCGGTGGACAGCTTTAAAGGTCCTATGACATGCTGTTCTTTGGATGCTTTTATATAGACCTTAGTGGTCCCCTAATACTGTGTCTGAAGTCTCTTTCCCAAAATTCAGCCTTATATGTAATTCAGTGCAGAATTACAGCCACTAGAGCCAGTTCCACAATGAGCTTTCCTTACTATGTGCCATTTCTGTCTGTAGCTATCGAGGAGGGTGTGGCCTTGACCAACTTCTTGACCAAATTCTCTGGGCGGGCAAAGCAGAGAAAGGGGTAACCCTGTTCCTTATGACCTCATGGTTGCTTGAGTCGAAGAAAATCATTCAAGATGGCGGAAACGCTTCAGGACATCACATTTCTGTATATATCTGATATGTTTGGCATTTTATCTCATATTTAGTTACCACTATTGAGAAATAAATACTTCTAAATCCAAAAACATTGTTCTTGTGACTTGACAATACCTCTGAAGTGACTTGTAAGACCTCTTGCAGATACTAGACTAGCATGATACTATTGATACAGAAGCGTCACCGTGTCAAACGTTTACTTTTGCCAAGCAACCAGGAGTAGGCTAGGCACACCCATCAAGCTAGTGCGTGTCGCTGTCTTTTGTAGCTAATGTGAGTGTAGGGTTAGGGTTATTTGGGTCAGTGTTGGTGGGCTAGTCTGGTTCAAAGGGTCACGGTTATTTTTCATTCTCTGTCTGTCTGTGACCATGACAGAGCTCCACCATGCTCAGACCAACAGCTGGATTTTTGCACACACATTAGTAGTGTACAGGCTCAAAGGCGCTCTTTTTTTATGACTATTTTTTGGCTGCTATTCTTTTGCTATTCTATCTATTCTGCCTTTACACTCAATTACTCTGAGATTGTCAGACAAATACCTAAAATCTGAAACGTAGCTGAATATAAATATATAAACTAAAATGCCTATGCAGTGCATGTTGTTTTGCACACTAGGATTTAAAGCTGCTTCATCTGACAATGCAAAATATACTTTTATTATCTCATTGTAAACTTTTGCTTTCTGGTGAGAGAAATGGGTCATATCTTATGGTTGTTCAACAATAAGCAGACATCAGCAAGAGGAAACTGGGCCTGAACTCAATGTAAGCTGACAGTCTGCTCTCTGTTGTCAGCATAACAGTTTAACACAAGCAGCGATGATTAGATCTAGATGTTCCATTATGTATCCTCATATGCTGAGTTACATATGCATAACATGCCTCAGGTTAATTTTTTTCACAGCAAGACTCAACCTATCTTCGCACCATCAGCCTGCTGGTTACTGGCTGACCCTTGATGCATCCAGCCAGGACTCCACTCATTGTTAAAATATGTCTTCCCTTTGGGAGAATCATTTCAAGGTTACAACGGAAATTAATATCTGCTCTTGACGATTCATGTAGTAACCTAAGTTAAGCTAGAAAACTCAGGAACCTGTTCCTGTGCTCTCCCACTGTTCCCTATGCTGCTCTGCTCTGCGTGTGTGTGTGTGTGTGTGTGTGTTTGTGTGTGTGTGTGTGTGCGTGCGTGTGCGTGTGTGTGTGCGTGTGTGAGGGAGTGTGAGAGTGGGTGGATGTCATCTGCTTTCACATAATCTCTTGTCTTGTCCTTACAGTAACCGTGATGCTTCACACTGTGTTACCATGTTGAAATGGGAATGAGGTTAAAGGGGTTAACCAGGGGGGAGGATTAAAACAGGGGGACCTATAGTCAGTGTGTGCTTGCAATACGTTTTAAAGGGCAGAAATGTTTTCTGTTGTATCAGTGGAATACATAATCAAGTTTCAAAAGCTTGGGGGAAAATCAACAGAGAACACACCCAAACTTATTTCATCTGTGTGGAGCTACTTTACAGCCACACGTATGACTATTATATTACTGTAACTAATTATTATATAGTGTGTAATAATCCTTAACTGTACAAACCAGAAACAAAGAGTACCTGAGCTGACAAGATCCATTATGATAACCCCAGTTCAGTCCACTTCTTAAAAATAGAAACCATCATCTTACGAATGCATTAAATACATCAACATATGATAAAGCATTAAGAATGTATAGTTGTTTTTTTATTGGGGGAACCACCATTTGTGTTTGAAATGTTAATCATAAAGTTGGCAAGGCATTTGATAAAACATTTTAATGAGTGACTTAAAAGAGGAGGGCATAAATCACAGATTACTGTGAACAAATCGCTCACTAACTAATCACTCCAGATTGCTCTTTGGACCATCCACTCGTCCCTGCATGGTGGTTATGTGGATCAGTATTAGAGTAAATGGAAAACCTAGTTTGCATCAGGTTGCATCACATTTAGCAACAGGCCCAAACACGACAGACTGACTTTTGCACTATGGCCTTTGATCAGAGGGAAAAAAGCAATTGAGATCTTATCAGAGGCAGAGTTCCACTAGTCACGGTCCATAACAGACCCTTGCTAATGGCATTATTGTCAAACTAAACTGAGACAGCTGATTACCAAACTCAGACCATTCTTTTACATTCTTATTTGTTAATATTTGGAATACAGTGATACAATGATCTTTTTTTATGAGGTGTTATGAATTCAGTAAGCTTGAGTGCTTCTTAAGTGTGCTACAGCTTTCATTACCACCAGATGGCAGTACAATGCAGCGCATTAAGTCACTAACAAAAGTAAGCTCAAATCAAATCAAGGTTTATTTGTCACATACACAATCATACACAGTGCCAAGTGCTGTAATATTCTTTTCATGCCAGCTCCAGAAACAACTATCAAATACAGAAAATAGAGTAGTAGTAATGAAATAAAAGGAGAAAAAGTAAAAGAGAATATTTTACACAAAAATAAAATAAAGTATAATAGAAACAATAAAACAATATAACAGTATATGCTTGAAAGAAATGAAACAGTAAGCAGTAAAGTTTCAGAGAAATAGGGTAAATGTAAGCATGGGACTAGTTTTATAAATAGTCAACTAGAGCCGAACAACAAGTGTTTAATTTGGGTGTAGCTATAGCCTGGGTAGCATATAACAACGACAATAACAACAACAACAACGACAACAACAATAATAATATTAATAATATTAATAATAGATGTGATTTTTTTATGAAATTATACATGCAGCCCAAATATTTAATACCTCAATTATAATATTGTGTTAAACATTACTAATTAAATTTATTAGTAATGTTACTATTATAAATAATAGTAAAAACGTGTTGGGTAGGCTACCATAAAATGTATCCTGGTAAAACTATACGTCCTATTAAGAATAATAATTGTAGTGAACCAGAAATACCATCAGGTATGAACAAAACATCATGTGACTACTGTATGAATATTATAGTTAGGCTATTTGTTGTTGGGGTCACCAGCTCAGAAATCAAATAAGCACTGCCCCCTCTACAACACGCACGTGTGCGCATGCACGGCCACACATTTTAAAGGAATTAACTTCATTTTCAGGGCAGGCGGCACCTATCAAGTTTAAAATCTTGTCTGCACGAAGTGATTTCAATGCCACGTCTTTTTTTTGGTTACTGATTTGATTGAACATGTGACTGAATTAGAGGCTCACATGGCTGCGGTGGCTGCATGATCCGCTTTACTTTTTTAAAGTCCGGTGATCGGTAGCTCCCTCGGCAGCGACCATCCACAGCAGAGGACCGCTGAAAAACACAGCGCCTACCCGGACAAATCATGGCGAACAGCGGGCAGAAAGTTGTGCTGATCACCGGCTGCTCCTCCGGCATCGGGTTACGAATCGCCGTCACGCTGGCCAAAGATGAAAAGAAGCGTTACCATGGTAAATGCGCTTTCTTCTACATTGTTTCTTTGATCGGACCTATTAGCAGCAAGCATATAACAGTGTGGCTCGCTTGAAAACCTATTCCGTGTTTACTTTTCCCTGCAAAGCTCATTGCACCAACTCTCCTTTACGCACAAAGTTCGGTTGACTTTCATGCGCAACTCCCGTCCTAACACAAATAAGTGTTTTGGTGTAGTGTCCATTAAGATAGCTAACCCTTGTGATATCGAATCCATATCCTTTTGTAAGGTCTGGGATTCAGTCGCCCCTTTGGTTCAATAATTATCATCTGAAAGCGCAGTTTCCAGGGTAGGGTTTTGCAAGGATGCCGCTTTCCAGGCGGAATCATAAAAAGAGTCTTGTCAGGTCTCTTTCAAGTGACTTCTCCAGCACAAAGCCTCCTTTATCGCAGTGAATTGTAGACCGCCTGCTCCGGTTTAGTGCCGTGTCTAATGTGCCTATAGTCCCCTCACTGGAGCGAGTGTTGAAAGGGGGACAAAGTTTGAGACCTGTACAAGCGAGGGTTCACTCTAAAGCAAGGGCCTTGTTTGAAGTCTTCATTGGTGCACAGTGGAGTTAGGGTGTCCCACTTTGACATTGTTGGTCTGTGGGTCTCCTCTCCTGCTTCCCAGCCATCATTAATGTCACTCCAGGGATTGGAGATCCAAAACCTTTCCATGTCATGGAGCCTCAGACAGAATTACATTAGACCACCTTCCCACCCCCACCCCTGTTGGTAGAGTTTGCCTTTAAGACCCCCCTTGTTGTTAGATGTGACTTTATGCAGAATAACAGAATTGGCTAGGCCTGTGACAGTGAACCCCCATGATTTCAGCAGTTGTCTTACACAAGATCTTATGAGAACTAATTTTAGCCAAGTTAAATTATGTTATCACTGCTCTCCTTTTGCCACTTTAGGAACCACTGTGCAAGGCCATCAGGATATGATGGGATTTATTACCGTGAAATAGATGAGCAAAGCAAAAGTGATTAACTGCTCCCAGAACACTGGTCTGTGCAGATTTGTTTTTCACAATGTGACCTGCTTTCAATAAGAGCACCTCTGAGCAATGAAGCTGATCTGCCCTTTTCCCAGGGTCCTTAGGAAATCCAACAGAGATTAAATATTGCATTGTGCATAAAAGTAATAATTAGTTGCAGTAACATGCACCAAACTCAGAGAAACCCCCTAAAAGACCTCTGTGTGTGCAATGAAATGTGGTTCATTCAAGAATGTTTAAGCAGCCCAAGAGTAATTCCTGCAGGAGCCAGAAGAACAATGGATCTCTTGTTCACTTCTCTACCAATACGTAAATCTCTTTGTTGCTTCATGGACACAGTTTTCAAATCACAAGATTAGACTAAACTAGACTTCATGAGACGTCATTATGTAATGCATTGTGTGTGTTCGACAACTTGCACTGACAAGTTGCATGGCACTTACACAGCAATATTTTAAAATAGGGCCTAGTTTCATTACTATACGTCATGAAATGTTAGTAACATTGCATGGCAATGCAAAACCTCTACAGCACTGCAATCCCTCTTTTAATCTTACTTATCCAACCCTGTCTCTGATCAGGCAAGAATTAGGTGCGTTTGCCTTTATCAGGTAGATTCAGGCCACGTCCACACGTACCAAAACAATCTTTTTTTTACCCATCTTCCCTGGATTCGTTTCAAGAATAGTTGCTCAGATGAATGTGTGAAGAGGAGGTTGTTTACTCCCCCTGATTACCAATGTCCAACAGCAAAGTCTCTCTTTTTTCTCTGCTAGATAACGTCAGTCAGCAAAGTGTCAGCATAACACACAACATGGAAGAAGCCATGAAAGCCGAGTCAACACTGTGCTGATAGCTGCTGTCACTGGTCATGATAGATTCTTGTGCTGAATGTGGGTCAATGTAGCCCAGCGTGTAAAGTTCGGAGGAAATCAATTCTGTGTCCTGTAAACTGACAGGCGTGGTCATTTTAAAGAACTCTGACCTGCACGTCTGACAGCTGTGTGTGTTTGTGTGTGTGTGTGTGTTTGTGTGTGTTTGTTCAGGAAATCTTTAGTTCAGTAGATCAGAGGTTTCACAGTACTGTGTCATTTCATCAATGTGGCAATGGGTCAAGAGTTTTTGTTTTTTTTATTACAGAAAATAAGTATTCATGATTTTCTAAATGACTGAATTTAAAAAAGGACAAACATGGACTCCAATAAAAAGTTATCTTGATTGTGATGATATTGATGAAGTATTTGTATGTGATTCCAAGTTGTGTTACTGTACGAGTCTAAAGAACAGTTTCTGGTATCATAGAGGCTCTTTTTGTAAAGTTTCAAGCCACATCATATTAATTAAAATAATATTTTCCACTGCTCCGTCTCTCCCTATAAGTCATTGCCACTATGCGGGACCTGAAGAAGAAAGACAAGCTAGTGGAGGCAGCAGGAGATGCATATGGCAAGACCTTGATATTGCTTCCACTAGACGTGTGCAGTGACGAGTCAGTCAAGCAGTGCATCAACAATATAAAGGACCGCCATATTGATATCCTGAGTAAGTGGGTAACACCTGAAACTATCATTCAACCCCTTTTACCACCTTGGAATGACATTTGATCTGTCCTCTATATGTGGCTAAACTTTGTTTCTTTTATCATATGTTTAAGAACAGTTGATAATTTAAGTATGTAACCTAAACTCATTATGTTATATATTATATGACCTTGTTCAGTTCCTTATCTGTGTGATAACCATATGCATAGAACATTAACCCTCAACCTTCCTGCGAAAGTAGCCCATATTTACTGTAACATAATCAGTAATGTCATACCACATAACACTAAAAGTCTAACAGACTTGTCAAGTGGAAAAGCAAACTATCACAGTACAGTGTTATTACTGTAATAATATCACAACTTTAGGACAAAGTTTGGAAGTAACTGATGTTTTTTTGGTCTCCTGTAGCGATGTCCTCCGTGGTTTTGCAGTTGACATTAAGAGTAGGTGGGGGGAGGAGATTGGGAGAGTCTTGAAATTCCAGTGGGCAGATAGATTCTGCACCCAAACAGAAAGCACCACCATACTGATATCCTGAGTGTGTGAAATATAGCTGAAACTGAGTCAGCAGCTTTGTCTGCCCATGACACCTTATTTTGCTTATTTATTTCTGAATGGGGGGGCGGGGGTCCTTACAGCTAAAACAAAGCATGCAATGTATTTTCAAACCCAGAAATCTCAGCCTGTGTCCAGAAATTAATTGGGTCCTTGGTATTGATCAATCACTCTATAAAAACATTTGATGGTGATTTTGTAAATTGGAAGTTGCTAGATTAATAACACATAAATAGGTGACTCTTTTCAGTTATTGTGTTTAACCCTTTAGTCTGGATAAAGGTTCTATTTATAAACCTGCCTCCATCCAACATTGCATCCCCCTTCACCTAATTACTCAAGACCCAGAGGCCCTTCAGCATGGACTTGTGTTACATCACACCTCCCTGTTGTTGTCACACACTGACATCTGGTGGCAATATCAAGAGATACCACCTGTAATCTATCAATTAGAGATCTATTCTTGTAGAAAGGCCAAGTGAACAGAGCAAACAATATAGATATCACTTCATATTAAGAAAACAATATCTCAACCGTATAAATAATTACAGGTTTGTAATCTCTGCGTCTGTGTGTTTCCGGTCAGTCAACAATGCAGGAGTGGGCTTGCTGGGACCTGTGGAAAGCATCAGCATCGAGGAGATGAAAAGAGTATTTGAGACCAACTTCTTTGGTGTTGTTCGCATGATCAAAGAAGTGATGCCAGACATGAAGAAGAGGCGTTCAGGACACATCCTGGTCATGAGCAGTGTCATGGGTCTTCAGGGTATGATTTGTGCAGATTTAACAATGCTAAATAAAATCTGCAGTCCAGTTATGTCTGATCTGAGAACACAAGAAAATATATTTACAATTCCAACCGACCATGAAAAGGCATGTTTTAAGACTTTGCAGGTGTAGACAGGAGCACTGCACTTAGACATTGTAAACCAGTTTGATAAATCACACGCAATACTATTTGTATAACCGACATATTTAGCTAGCCTAAAGCTTGATTGAGAAGCAGGATAATTGAATTCTAAATGCCTGCAAGCTACAAGATAATCGTTTTTTTTGGCAGACCATCACTTCTATTGAGCTGTAAATCATAGTGTGTTCTGTGCTTTAGGATCTATTGAATTAGTGAAGTCAGAAATCAGTTTACAATACCATGTGAAGCAATTTCAGTGGCACTTAACAAACTTGAAACACTAATTATTTCAATTGTATGACATAACAGAAGCACTTTTTACTGTAAAATGCTAAAAGAATACACTATAGCGGATGCTTTTTATCTTGATCTAATCTTGCAGTAGTACATATCTCTGTATTTAAAGGCTTAACTTTATTCTATTTATTAGCTGTCTGCCTATGTTGAACATTTTCAGTACAGATCTGCTGAGATGACTTGAGTCATATAGCAAGGAGTTCCAAATCAAGTTTGTTTGAACTTGTTTGAAGTGCCAGATGGGTGGGGTTTAAGTATCAGATACGTTGTTAATCACAGGCAAGTAGGCTAAACTGACTTTCATATTCTGTCTGGCACTTGCATTTCCATATGTGACTATGTCTGTTTCTTGGTTGATTTGAGTATCTTAGGCCTTTATATGTAAATGATATTTGACACATGTCTGCTGTTAACAGAGCACTGTGAAATTTGATAATACATTGCTGTGATGCCGTCCTTTATCTCTCTGTTTTGTTGATTTAGGAGTGGTGTTCAATGATGTTTACACTGCTTCTAAGTTTGCCATGGAAGGTTTCTGTGAGAGTATGGCCGTGCAACTGATGAAGTTCAATATCCGGTAGATTACCCTATTTCCTCTGTTCTGCTTTTACATCTGTCTTTGCTTTGTACTGTACATGCTCCCTCACGGGCCTTTCTGCATTTGACTCCCCGCAGGTTGTCCATGATTGAGCCCGGCCCAGTGCACACTGAGTTTGAGACAAAGATGATGGAGGATGTGGCCAAGATGGAGTATCCAGGAGTAGATGCCGAAACAGTCCGTTATTTTAAAGATGTTTACCTGCCGTCATCCATAGATATATTTGAAGCCATGGGCCAGACGCCAGACGACATAGCTAAAGTAAGGGAACTGGTTTCTAACTTTTTACTAACAACATTTTACCAATCTATTTCAGGATTCAAGAATCAATGTTCTGTTTAGCTGATCACTAACTTTTATAAACATTTAACCAGCCTACATAGCAATGAAATCAGTCAAGACTTTCTTTTGCTTCTTGTCTCTCCAGTGCACTAAAAAGGTTATTGAGTCAAACAGCCCTCGCTTCAGGAATCTGACCAACAGCCTCTACACGCCTATTGTGGCCTTAAAGTACGCAGATGAGACTGGTGGCCTGTCTGTCAACACCTTCTACAACCTACTCTTCAATTTCGGCCCTCTCATGCACATCACCATGAGCATCCTCAAGTGCCTGACATGCAGCTGCCTGCGTAGACGCACCGTCTCACCTAACTGAAGAGGGTGTCCAACCCTGCCCCTTGTCCTTACCCTCCCATATTGTTGAACCCCACCCAGTTCTACTGCCTTATCCTGAGGTATGGGGCTAAGCAGGCAGACTAGAGCCAGTAACCCTGGAGAGAGGAGGTGCCTTTTAGTTCAAAGAAACTACCATGATAAGCTTTGCCAGACAACATGCACAATTGCACAAGTTTGTCACAGAGATGTTGTATGCAGGATGACCTCATGTACTCACACACACACACACACACACACACACACACACACACACACACACACACACACACACACACACACACACACACACACACACAGAGAGAAACATACATACACAAAAACACAGAAATACAAGCAACACACACATTGGATTATTGTACATACATACTATAAAGCTAAGGCCATGCCTTTGTCAGATATAGTGTGGCTATATATAGAGGTTAGATGTCTATATCATTTAAATGACACACACAGGCAAGACGTGAGATACGAGCCCCATGGACAGACAACAAAGCACAAAAAATGAACTCAGTTACAGAGAGAAACAATAACATTATAGAGAAATAATATGCTATAACTTGTAGCTGCCTAGCTAATTTTTCACTCAGGCTCACCAGAGTTATAACATGTATGACAAAGATGGAAAGAATATATCTGCTTTTATTGTGCTCTGCCCTTAATTTCATGTTTTCCATAGCATAATGTTGTCATGGTCATAACTGCTGTTAAATCATATTTTTAATCTTTTGATAAACTGAATGTTTTTCAAGGTTTTTGAAGGGGTGTGTAAAATATTTTTAATCTAGCATCTTGATTTAAAAATAAACGGAATTCTGATTTATCCTTAATAATTTTTCTTGATACTTTACAGTAATGTAAGTCTGAGGATTTTCTCTCTGTCTGCAAGACTCCTTGGATACCATGAGGGGGCAGTATTTCACAGTTTTTTCCCTGGCAGCCAAACGGTGGATTTCACAGGATCATCAGCAGCAGAGCTGGAGCTGTAGTGTAAAGGAATTTGTCCTAAATTGCCTGAGATAGACAAGTGCAATATAATTGAATAGTTTAAAACTTGCATACACTGTCCTTTTTATCAGCAGATTTGTTTTATACATTGGAGTTGTAACTATATGTTTCAATAATACAATAGTCAACATTAATCCACACTGATGATTTTGAATGGTTACTGTAATTTGCATTATAGAAAGTTTTCATGTAACAAATAAGCTATTGGAACCATATTCAGGTAAAGACACACATAATGCCTATTGAGGAGCACACACTCGTTTTTGCATATTTTTGTGCTTTCTTGCCTGTGCACATTAGCATGTGTGTGTGTGTGTGTGTGTGTGTGTGTGTGTGTGTATGTGTTGTATGATCATGTCTATAGGCCAAGTTAGTGATCTGTTGATGGATATAAAGAGGTCATGGCCTGTTCCCCATGAAAAGCCCTCCCTTGAACCCCCACCCCTCACACACACACACCCTGCTTTGTGCCGTGTGAGAGAATGTGACCTGGTTCCCATCCCTGAGGAGGGGTGAACCCTAATGACGGCCTCCTCAGACACATTGCGCAGCCCTCAGCCTCCCTCTCCAGCTGGCCTCCTCAGCCCATAGGGCCTGGACCCCCTGGTCCACACTGGGAGAGGCCTGCGGTCTGGCCTGGATAGCCTAGCCAGAGTTTGTCCTGTCTGCACACACCCTGTCTCATCCTGCCATGCCCTGCCATGTCCAGGCTGGTTACACTCACCGAATTCTAGGAGCTCCTCATCAGAGGACAGTGCAACTGGTTGCAGACCTGTAGTTTCTGTGCGGTGTACAATGAGTGCAGCGCCTCAGCTCTGTGTATGTGTCTTCATCAGAGGCGACAGCTCCGCACAATGGAACAAAGACGCTGTCAATCACAATCAAATGGGTGTGTGTGCAGGGGATGAGGGGAAGGGGGGTAGGAGGTTGGGGGAGGAGTCTGTGTTTCTTGAATGTTTAGGGGGATGCCAAGACCCAATGTGGGACGCTGAAGGCTAAGAGCAGGGGGTAGTGAGGGGTGGGGGTGTGTTGCATTTGGGAAGATGAGAATTGGGGTGCCCGGTCCTGAATGGAAGACCTGTTTACTAATTGAATGAACACAGGAGTTACAACAAAGTCTCATTAAACAAGGGGTATTATCAAACCATTGTTGCGCACCTTTGTTTCACAATCAAGAATGTAATTGCAGTATAATGAGGGCAGCATGACGTGGTTAGGTCTTCCCTTAATTGTACCCCTGTCACAATTACTGAGCCACTAAACATGCATGGGCTCTTTTTTTATGCACCCTTGTTTTGTACTAACAAACAAGCCACTTGCATTTTGAAAAGTAAACATGAGTAGAGAGATGGAAAAAAGGGGAACCTCAAAAGTTATCTTTGTAGGATACATTCTTTGAAATCTGTCTGCCTCCTCTGTAGCCGGGTCATTGTTGGTTCAGCCATTTACCGCATCCTCCTTTAACTGTCATCATCCCCAGAGAACCACACCTAAGCCTGACTCAGAGAGTGATAGGACAGACATGGGAGTCAGAGATCAAAAGCAAAAGTGTGCTGCAGAGGTCAGGAAATTGTAAGAACTGAGTTCTGAAAATGGGAAAGAGAAAAGAAGAAAGGGAAAGTGTGAAAAAAGCAGAGGAAGCAAAAGAAAGACAAAGAGGTCTGGGTGCTGCAGGATGCAGGAATGTAAGTGGAGCTGATGTCTAGACAGGGTGCTTCATCCTGATCCCAGGTCAGGATGGATATAAATGTGGCTCCACTTATCTGTTTCTGTTATTATTTGCCTTGCTATCAAGGATCCTTTCTGAATAATTCTGAGTAGTGTCACAGAACCGCCATATGACTTGATTCCAGGATCAGAAATATATTCAAAGGTGTAGGTCAGCCACTATTTACATGGCTGCGTGTAGCTGGAGAAGTAGCCACATGGGACATATTACTATCCATAGAGCTGATCTGGGGTCTGAGGGGAGCTATCAATCTTTATATAGTCAAAACAGGAGAAGCCCAAATTGCCCTGTGACTTGCCTGTGGCGGCTGGGTCCATTAGGGCAGCAGAGGCCACAGGGAGAAACAAACACACAACATCTATCTCTCCTTCTCTGTCCATTCCCTGTCTCTGTCCTTCTCACTCACTCACTTTCTGTCTCTCTGAGGCCCACTGTCTGTCTGCCCTCTTCTCTGTCCATCTCCATAACTCCGCTGTGCAGTGACCTCTCACAGACCCAACGTGGGTCACTTGTTTATTCACACATGGAGAGGGGGGGTGGGAGGGTCATCATCTCTCGTTGAGTAGAACTGCTTGTTTGCGAGGCCATTCAGGATCGTTTGGAGGTCAGAACATAAATCAAAAGAATCCTGGCTCTAGCTAGCCAGTCATACACATTGTTTTACAGACACAGAACCGCTATTGTCACCATCATTACATTAGCGTTGCCCCCTTTCCCTACTGCTCTTCCAGAACATAAACAATCCAGCAGGAATTTCCAGACTGCGACTCAGTTTGCCCACTACCGTATCGTTGTGTTCCGCTCCGTTCACTCTCTCAAAACTACCAGTTCCAATGACTGTGAAACTCTGTGATTAGAGGGTTCATTCTGTGTACAAGCATTCTAATTGTCAAACAAGGGGATGATGGTTGATTGTGCTGGGCTTAGAGATGAGGTAATCTGAGTTGAGGTAACATGATCCTCTTGTTATTGTGGACAATGAGGTAGGATTGGTGTAATATTTCACAATAGGAGTCTGACAGCAAAGCCGCTGATGTCAATACTCAGATTTTGCTAAGAAACTTGAAACTCCTGTTTGTACGCAAGACAAGTTAAAGAGCATGACTGAGTCCAAAAAGCAATAAAACAAAAAACAGATAAGGGGAAGAAAATAAACTCAAACAAACAAACTACACTTTTCTCACCATCCTGTGCACTCATGTTTCTTCCCGTAACATATCATCTTTCTTTGGGTTTCTAACCTCTTCCACCATGGATCATTCTCTTTCAATGTTGTAATTAGACGTCTGGGAATTTAGTGCGAGAACCATTTATATTTTTAATTTACAGAAAAATAAGCATATGATTTGCTTTCTGGTTTGACCGACACCAAGGAGGGAATGTTTTCATCCAAGGGATGGTTATCCTTTTAATTTGTTTCCCAAAGATGTTTTTCTCTTGTGCCTCTCGCAGTGTGTGAGTGAGTTTAGTGAGTGTTTATGTTTCATTTATGTGGATGTGTGTATAAGTCAGACACAGAGGACTCAAAGACATACCAAGAAGAGTGGTGTAGATAGATAGATAGATAGATAGATAGATAGATAGATAGATAGATAGATAGATAGATAGATAGATACATAGATAGATACATAGATAGATAGCAAGTAGGTAAGCTATGTAAGCTATATAAGTATGCAAGTGACAGAGACAGTTAGTTAGTCTTTGTGTGATAGACAGTGACCTCAACAAATAGTCTATCAGTTTTGAAGTTTGTCCTTGCCTGGCAACCCTGGCTGTATCCCAGCCTTATTTCCCTGCCAGAGAGACAACCTCGCTCTGCACTGCCATGGTTCTGATCTATTCACTGTCGCCAACCATAAAGATGAGAAACCAAACAGGGTGCGGGCACACCCATGCCAGGAAGCCTGTCTTAGCCC
The DNA here is from genome assembly GCF_010015445.1 of Perca fluviatilis. Lineage (NCBI taxonomy): Eukaryota > Metazoa > Chordata > Actinopteri > Perciformes > Percidae > Perca > Perca fluviatilis. The sequence continues at coordinate 16,429,226 of NC_053126.1, read as the reverse complement.
AAAGAGCCCGCATCATTGTTTATTCAGCTTGAGTGCATCATATCTTGGCAGCCGGGGTGAGAGTGAAGACGTTCAAAAAACGTTTAGTTCATAAGAACATAATGGTAATTTAGCTTCAAGTAGTGGCTCTCACTTAAACATAAGGAAGAATGAAAATTGCTCGTGTGCACACTTGAATGCCCCTTAACTCCAAAACCAGTAGCCATGTTTGTCATCGGCTTTATTCAAGATCGATGAACAGTAAACTTTGTGCTGAATTCATGGATCCACACAGCCTGATTGTTTTTTCCTTCATCAAAACAAAAGAATGCCTCCTCTATTGACCGTGAAAAGATGTTCATAGATTTGTCCCCAGTGAAGAGATGTCTTTGTTGGTTATCTCCATTGGTGAGCCGCCTCTGTTTGGCTCAGCCTAATCAGAACACAAACACGCCTCTGTCATTTGGCTGCTCTCCCTCTCACTCTCCATCCCTCCCTCTCACTCAGTCTCTTATTACCTAAAACTACAAATTGGATTGTATTTTCCCCCTCCTCGATTCATTTTCACTTCTATTTTTTTATATCCCCTCTTGTCTTAATGCTTATTTATGGGTGTGCATGTGTAGTAGAAAGAAAATCACACCACCCTGTCAGTCTCTCTCTGGCCCTCTTCCTCCCACCTTGGCCTCTGATTTGTTTTCTCTCTTTCATCTTCCTTCTATCCCATCTACTTGTCTAGATGATGTGCCTCTCCCCCTCAGGCAGAGACACAGAGGCTTGGCATACGTTAACTCTGCTTGTCCGTGCACAGCCTGGTTTCGATTGCCTGAGGAGAACTGTTGCGATGTAAAGAGAATCCCAGAGGGAGAAGACTTGTGCTGGATTCCTGATGAATACAGGGTGGTCACATCCTGAATATGTTCAAGATTACAGTTTCCTTTCATAAAAGACACACATACACACTATACTGTTCAAGAAACAGTTCTGAAACAGTTTTAATGTCATTTTAGCAAAGGTTATTCATTTTAAGTTAAATGTGTTATGCACAGACAGTTTGAAGATTTTACTGTTTCAAATGTGTTCACGCTAAATTTGGAACCTAAACTACATCACTGAAACCTGGAACCTGTGTACCAAATAAATTAATGTGAAAATTAAATTAAAAAATTAAAAAACTGCATACAGATGTTTTCAAATTTAGTTTTTTCAAAGTGCACTGTTATTCAAAGTACAGTATGTGCCACTTGGCCTGCACTTCGGAATCTCATAAAAGAGCTCTTTTCAGTGTTGAATTGTATATGACTGCCATACTATATGCACACATGCCTGTTCTTCAGGCCGTGGAGGGGATGTGGTCATATTGCTGTGGGCACTATCCAGAGCTGGATGCCTCAATTGTCATTTTGTTTTACAGGTTTTGTTTTACAGTTGTTGTTACAGCGTTGTATTTGTCATTACACTAACTAACACTAAAAATCTAAAACAAGATTTGAAAGGGTAAAGGTAAACAGCAGTGTATAGTTGTTTAAACCTCAAATATTACATGTAAAATAAATAATACATCTCAAAAACTCAATTTTGTGTTATAATACTACATATTTGAATGCATGCTACTCCTCTTCATCTTACTGTAATATAGACTATAAATATGTCTCACAGTTGGTTCTTTCTCAATACTGAGTTCCCATTTTCCAAACACTACAGTAAAACAGCTGTTAACTGTTGATCATTTTTTTATTCACTGACCACTTATTTCAAAATTCATGAATACTTTACTCAATCAAACTCAACCACCAGCAAAACTTCATGTTTCAACAGCCCGCTCTGCATGTTTACATAGGCTATTCTTTTCAGAACGCTTAGATTTACTCTAGGTTCAAAGAATGCTTCTGTAAGACAGTAATATATTACAGTGAAACTCTGCGGAAATATCTTTAAACTTAACACAAAAACACAACAGTTTACACCTATTTACTGTAAGCAGAAGGCCTACACATGTGTATGCATTTGTTTGTTTGTACATTTGTACAGAACTACCTACAAACAAAACATTATTTTTTTTATATGAGCAACAACAACACACTGGGGCCAGTTGGAGACTTCATGTGTGAATTATCCAAGTTCTCCTTGTGTTCTCCCCGGTTTCCTCTGGGTCCTCAAGTTTCTAACTATCCTAAAAAATGGATATACATGTAATGTGGACACTTTTTAAAGTCCTTGAATTACTGTTATATCATTTTGTATGTTTTTGAATTACTCTATACCAAAGTAGCGGCAAAACAAGCATATAGTGTTGTTTTGAATTAGAAGAAGAAGAAGATAGACTTTATTAATCCCGCACGGGGGAAATTCCTTTGCTACGGCAGTTTAAAAGAAAAAATGTACACACATCATAATAACACAAATACACATTAAGTGGACATAGGCGAAAAAATATACATTAATATAAGAAATAAAAAAATGTAATGTAATGATGGTTTTCAGCAAAAAATCATAGATCCTTCAAAGACAAAATGATACATTCTGTACTTCAATTGTAGAACTACAAATGTTATTGACGCCATTGCTCCCACTAAGGTCAAAGCTGTATCTAGCAAGAAAAGATCACCATGGAGAAATGTCACACTTGTAAGATCCGAAAAAAGAGAGTGTCGAAAAGCTGTACGCAGGTGGAGAAAAACTAATCTCCAGGTCCACTATGACACCTATAAAGAGAGACTTTGCATTTATAATTTCGAACTGAGGAATGCAAGGCGGTCCTTCTTCTCTGATATTATTGCTAAAAACAATAATAATTCACATGCTTTATTTGCTACTGTTGATAGGCTAACAAACCCTCCAGTACCAGTAAGCATCTGAACTTTTATCCAACAAGGCCTGCAATGACTTCACCATCTTCTTCAGAGAAAAAGTTCAGAAAATTAGTCAGTTGTCAGTGCCTCCATACCAAGTACAGGATCTGTGTTGTCACAGTGTCCTGGCAAAACTAATCCCAATATGATACAATTTCAAATGATTAACTATAAAAACCAACATCTAAAAATCTCCTCCTGTTGTCTTGACATTCTACCGACGGGCTTCTTCAAAAATGTTTTTGCTTCAGATCTCCTACAGATTGTGAACACGTCTCTTTTTTCAGGTATCTTCCCACAGGCCCTGAAAACTGCAGTCATCAAGCCACTTTTAAAAAAGAATAATCTAGATACTTCACTAATGGACAACTACAGGCCAATATCTAACCCTTAATTTTTAAGTAAAATCATTGAAAAAGCGGTTTTCCAACAACTCAACCTTTATTACCTTTAATATTTTTGATGCCTTCCAGTCGGGATTTCGTCCATACCAGAGCACTGGAAAGGCCCCTGTCAAAGTGTTTAATGACATCCACTTGAAAACTGATAGTGGCAAAACTACAGTCTTAGTATTACTCGACCTCAGTGCTGCATTTGATACGGTCGCCTACGACATACTACTGGACCGATTGGAAAACTGGGTTGACCTTTCTGGCTCAGTACTAAAGTGGTTTTAATACTATTTAAAGAATAGGAACTACTATGTGTCCACAGGTAATTATGCATCTGAGTACACAGATATGACATGTGGATTTCCCAAGGCTCTCTCCTGGGACCTCTCCTGTTTAATACCTACATGCTTCCACTGGCTCAGATTATTAAAAATAATAATATAAGTTATCATAGTTATGCAGACGATACACAAATCTACATAACCATGTCGCCTGGGGACTACAGTCCAATACAAAAACTGGCTAGGTCCATTAAAGAAACTAATGACTGGATGTGCCAGAATTTCCTTAAAGTGATGGTTCGGAGTAATTCACCCTAGGGTCCTTTGCACCATGACCTCGAGCCAAACACCCCCCCAGAAGCTTTTTTCACCTGGGTCTAACATTGGGAGAGTTAGCTAGAGTAGCGTTATCAGCTGAATAGCTTAGGCGCGCGGGGGCCGCTAATGGACCTGTATGCTTTTGGGTAGGTTACCCCACTAATAATGCCCCGAAATGATACCAAACGTCTACAAGTAATACAAATAGGTTATGCTCTCATAAAACGATGGATTGGAAAGTTTGTAAGTACACCAGAAGTTTATGAACACTTGCCTGCTCTCCTCAGCTCTCTGTTGCTGCTGCTGCTACATGCAGTTAGACGAGTGCTTAGGGCCGTCTACAAATTACTACACCGAAAAGAGTTACAACAAAAATATTTATTAATTCAATGATTAAATAAGTTAATGTCTCCAAACTTACCTCAATTATTACTTGTCTCCTGCTAGTTATACTACAGCACTTACTTTAAAAAAAAAGTTAAATTAATAAATATTTTTGTTGCATCTCTTTTCGGTGTTGTAATTTGTAGACGGCCCTAAGCACTCGTCTTACTGCAGCAGCAACAACAGCAGAGAGCAGAAGCCAGCAGGCAAGTGTTATTTACATAAACTTCTGGTGTACTTACAAACTTTCCAATCCATCGTTTTATGAGTGCATAACCTATTTGTACTACTTGTAGACGTTTGGTATCATTTCGGGCATTATTAGTGGGGTAATTTACGAGATACAAATGTGGGTCCGTTAGCCCCTGCGCTAAGCTATTCAGCTGATAACGCTACTCTAGCTAACTCTCCCAATGTTAGACCCAGGTGAAAAAAGCTTCTGGGTGGGTGTTTGGCTCGAGGTCATGGTGCAAAGGACCCTAGGGTGAATTACTCCGAACCATCACTTTAAATTAAGTCTCCAAGGTCTAAGCCATGTTTTTCCCACATTTGGTTCGCCTGGTCTCCTTGTATAATATGGCTTGTATGTATAACCTCAACCCTGTGATGCACAATCAAGTTATAGACATAATTTTTTAAGGTTTATGTATGCTGTAGGGATGCCACATACATTTATACATTTTTATATGACCATAAAGACAAAAGAAAAGACTAAACGGAAATGAAATCTCACAGAAATGTATTGAAATCACACAGAGAACATTAAAGGGAAACTATGCAGTTTTTTTCAGCTTAATTAACCATAACTGAACAGCTCCGGAGTCATTGGAACGGTTATATGACTTTTTTCGAGTTGAATGGTGGTCGTCTCACCGGCCTCAGCGTCAGGAAGTATTGCGTGATATCAGGTCTCGCGATGTAACGAATTGCTTCATGGCACTGCACACATTCAGGAACCGGCTAACAAGGTAGCGATGGAGTTTGTCACACTATTGTTATGGCTGAGCCGGTAAAAAAGAAGCAGAAAGCTAGGAAAGCATTGTCGGAGGAACAGAGAAAGAGGAAATGGCAGACTGACCGAGCAAGGAGTCGGACACAATGTGTTTTGTTATCCAGAGCTGGATGCGTCATTTGTCATTTTGTTTTACAGGTTTTGTTTGTTGTTACAGCGTTGTATTTGTCATTACACTCTTAACACTAACTAACACTAAAAATCTAAAGCAAGATTTGAAAGGGTAAAGGTAAATATAGGAGCTGCCAAATATCTATTCCAAAGCTGTAGGGGGAGCTCTATTGAGAAACCTGCAAGCAAAAAGCGTATATATGCATAGCGCCCCTTTAATGACTAAGACTTTTGGCTTTTGAAAATTGTTCTCCCAAGTCTTGGCAATCAGGTGAAACAAAAATAAACTCTGCAACTAACAAAAATATTTAAAAAAATTTTCCCAGAAAAGTCTATACGCTTTTATCCAAAAATATTAGTTGTGTCACCTATGAATTATCTGTCTGCTATTAGACATCACTATCAGTATCACACTCATGTCAGCCTCCATGCCTCCAGGGGGCCTCCTGGCCTGTCTTTTTTTTCCCAATACACATACACTGAATATTACCGTGCGTTCATGGACATCGGAAAAACATTTTTCCGAGTGAAACCGTCACCATTCGCTTCACTTCCTCTGGGAATCAGAGGTGGGAAACTCGGGCTGAATTTTGCTAACCGAGTTTCCCAATTGGTGATGCGCTGTTGACCACTGACGTTTGATGTAGGCGACTTTGGGTCACTGAACAAATTTCAATGACAATAAACTGTTTATTGTGGACAAACGCCTCTGCCAAGAAACATACACAGACATAACATGTTTCAAGTTATTCATAAATAGGCCTATGTATAAAAAAACAAACACATTATCCATTTCTTTTCCCGTTGGTTGTCCTGCAGATAACACAAACAAACACCTGGCGATGTGCTGTTTGTATGCTTGCCAGTCGGAAAAACAACGTAACCACGGGGGCGGTCCCTTTTATTCCGAGGTGGCATGAACGCGCCATTAGCCCTTCCTACTAGGGGTTTCCATTGGCTGACTATACCCCACATTCAGCTGAAAAACTGTATTTGATTGGTGCATAGACACGTCTATCTTGCCATCTTGGATCCTGGCCGAAGTCAGCGAAGGATTACTATTATTTTCATACACAACGATGAATAGCCTTTTAGATGGATTTATCGCTTTGGTATTGCTCGTACAAAGTCTCCAAAAAGTCACTGTCTTCTTGGCTGGATTACTAACTTTCTGGAAGGGCTACAAAGACACCAAATATTGCCTGAAAGCTGAAGCTATATGGCTACAGGCTACAAACAAGACTTGGCGCTGGGTTGAAAGGTCGCATAGCGAAACAGAGATTTGTGATTGGATTTTTGGATTCTTAAATATTTATTTATGTTACAAAAACACTATAATTCCATGATGGATTAAAAAAAGCTTTTGGATGGCCTACAATTGTCAGAGGACCTTGCTGAAACGGTGTATTTCTGTAAGTGTAAGTATCTACACTCATCTGGATATATTAAAAAAGACATATGCTGTGACAAGATGAGAAAGTGTTCTTAAGAGAACATTTGTTCTTGTTATGATAGTTTAGACAGAAATGTATGTTTAACAGTGTGTGTGTGTGTGTGTGTGTGTGTGTGTGTGTGTGTGTGTGTGTGTGTGTGTGTGTGTACTGCCCAAAATGTTTGTGCATTAAAAGGTTTTCAAAAATAGGTACATGTAAGCCTCCAAAATTCTTTTTTCCTTTTTTTTTTTCCGAAGGGCTGAAATCCAAACACATGAGAAGATTCTCATGTGAAAAACAAATAAATAAGATGACTGTGTGCAGGAACATTTTCATATCTTTATCTAATCCCAAGAGTTCGTTAAGAGTCAGAAAATATCATTAGATAAATACGTTATTATTAGATTTCAGTAGTGATGTCACACAAATCACTTCATTCTATTCTGAAAATGTGGTATAAACAACTGCAGGAAAATGTCAATGTTATTGGTTGTGGACTGTTCTGGGATGTTTGTGTGAAACTGTAACAGATGTTGATCTGTCATATCATTTTGATGATCATTACAGTAATTAATGTAGAACCAAAAGTATGAAACATAATACTATTTCTTTTATTATTCAGAGTAACTTCAGTAACTTCAAACAAATTTACATTTAGTTGTAGTATAAAAATCAACACATCAAAGATAATTTTACTGCTACAGTATGCATATCCCATGTTTGGGGGTTTAGTCATCATGAATATAGTTAAAAATGGAAACATTTTTTTAATGGAATCAGCACCAGATGTTTCTATGCCATACTAGAGAGACCAAACCTTTCTCCCAGATCCAGGCCCTCTCCATATTTCCCCTGACCTGTGGAGAATGGCCTAACTGTGACATTTTCTGAAGGTCAGGTCTGTTCCATGAGTACTGGGCAGGACCCCACTCATGTGATCGCCCACTTCCTTGGAGTTTTTCCAGGAAAGAACAGAGTGATGTGTTTGGTCCATGGTGGGAAAAGCATCCCTTGGAATGTGACTTTGAGAGAACCATGTAGGACCGGGAAGAGGGTCTTCCCTTTCTCAGTAAAAAGGCTTCTCGTCCTGAGGCTGTGGGAAGGTCAGAGGTCAAATGTACCGAATGCCCACTCTCCGCAGCACACAAAACCCACAGCTGATGTTGCAACTCTGTCCAAAACCCCTCAGGCCAGCAGTGGAAACAACTGGCTACACAGCTAGGCACACAATTCCTCTTGTGCTCAGTCCTAACAAAACACAAATGCATGTGTGTTTGAGACTGTCACAGAAAAAGATATTAACAGTGTATGGGTTTTACCCCTTCATCTTGACTCGAGGTGGGATACCTCAATTGATGAGTAATGTCTGCTCAGTCAGGTGAAACTATGTGTTCAAACCTCCAGCCAAAGTGTGCTAGTGTTCAAGAAGAACATGATGTAAGCTAGGATATTCTTGCATGTATATTATGCACAGTGTTTTAGCTCTGTTTTCTGTGTGTTGTTGCCTGGGGTTAGTGTCCTATGTTTTGTTCCTTACATACCCAACCAGTGGAGCGGTCATGGCACCTCACAAAACGACTTGCCTAGTAAAATCAAGGGCTTAAAACATTACAGGTTCTTGACCAAAATGTTTTCCAGTTCCCTTCAGATATATTTATGACTTTATGTTTAAAAACCCATCATCCCAGTTTCTAGAGGTATTGTCAATGAAACATGGGAGAATATTCCCTCCATCGTGACCTCCATACACCCCCCTCCTTTCTCTTCTTACAACACAAGCCCTCACAGGAAAATAATAAACAGATGAGTGGGATGGGAACAGCTCCCAGCGAGAGCAGCCAGGCACAGGTAAGCAAGCATCACTGCTCTGGTTCCCAGGCTGAAGGGAAGAGGACAGGCCTCAGCTTGACTGTCCCAGTCAATGAGTAGAACCAGAAAAACCTGAGAGAAATAACCGTTACCTGTCACAGTCATCCTCCAGTTTACCGGCTCCACACACCCTCTTGCACAAGTCTGAACACACAAACTGAAGAACTGAGAGTAAAACAACTAATTCTACTAAGAAACTATCAGTGAGGCTTTAATGTCTTGTGCACTGCGTGTGGGTTTGTGACGAGTAACTCTCCGTGATTGGGTTCTATAGCTTTTTGAGACAGGATGTGCTCCCAGTTGGGTAATCTTGGAGAGCGGTAGATTCTCTTAGGCTTGTGGGCCGAGGCCCATGCCAGAGTAATCTGCAGACAAACACAGACTATTAACTACTCAGTTTCACAGTAACCCCCCTTTTCCACACCCTTGCGCACACCCACATACTGAAACATACAACCACTTGCACAACTCTTTCCACAGCAGACACACAGAATCTGTCACATATATTTCAGACAGTTCCAGCCTCATCCTTATCATCCGCAACAGAGTTCAGAAGCGCAAGGCTGCTCGGCACACACAGACAAAAGTACTGGCTTCATTTTCCCCCGCTACCTCTCTCTCCTTCATTCTTTCTCTGTATTCTGGCAAAGTCCGCTTTTGCAAATTAAACACAGATCTCCCATAGATGCTGGGCTGACAGCTCCAGCTACGTGCCAACACTACTAAACGTCTGCAGGTCAGAGGGTCTAGGAACACAGGATTATCCCTACTGACTCTCTTGAGCCAGACAAGTATTTCAGTTGGCTCTAACTGTATATGCTTTTGTGTCACTTGGATCCATCTGTTAGCCAATGTCAGATAATCACAGCAATCATAGTAGGCTGATGATGTTTATGACAGCGTTTACGTCATAGAAATATTGAACTACTGACACACAACGTTTTATAGACATGCATGCACACAAAACACACACACACACACTGTGTACTTGTTTGTGTGTCTTTGAGTAATTCTACTGTAAATGTCTAGCTTGTGTGAGTCTCTGGCCATCAACATAAAGTGCTCTTTCACTTCTGCTTCTGCTGAATCAAATTACTTCTCACATCACTCCTTAAAGAGTTACTCCCGCTGTCAAGAAACTGATGCCATGTGCAACCCACTGCTATTTGTCAATTTACCTAACTGTACATCTCTCTCTGATTTTGTGTTAGTGTGTGTGTCTGCATGTTTGTTCCACAGCGTGTGAATGTGGAAACAGGAACATGCTTAATCACAACCAGTCTACCAGGAGCCTCATCGTCCAGTGGAACCCAGGAACCTATGCACTGAATGCAGATACACACTTTGAAAGGGCAGAAGAAAAGTCAGACGCCCCAACAAATGTGGCTGTGTGTGCATTGTTTGCACATACAAGAGAGAATGCTACAGAACAAAAGCACAAAGAAAATGTGCAGAAGCCACAGAAGTCTGGTCCCTGTGGCAGCAGACGGCTCACTGTGGTGAGTGTGGTGGAGGGTTTCGGCAGGGAATTGCGTACAGAGAACAGGCCCTTGTATGGTGAAATAATGCAGACCCTCATTCCTCCGGCCTTACGAAAGACTATTTTGGGGGCATTTTGAACTCTCCCACGCAAGCACAACAATTTTGGGGTTAGTTCATTTATTTATCTTTTATGTTTTTCATCTAATGAAGCCCAAGAGACAGAGACGTGTACAGTTGTTTTTGGCCTTTAAGTCAGGCAGAAAAGGAGGAGGAGTGTGAGTGTGTTTGTGGTCCTGAGTGTGTGACTGTAGCCTGAACAATCATTGCATTCTGTACTTTTGAGCCTTACCCCAAGGCACCACATGACTCAACTGTAATATCTGTAGCCTATTGCAAAAGGTGTGTCTATTTTGCAACACCACTGAGTCTAACCCTGTTAGTGTAACAGAGCCAGTTTCTAGCTCTGTACTGGTCGAAGCTGCAAGTGGCTGTGATTTATGGTTATTCTCATATACAGAGTAGGGGAAGGGGGAATGGGGGAGATGGCGTGGGAGAGACCCTGGGGAAAGAAACTTCTCACAACCCCACTGCAGAGGGCCAAGAGTGGGGTTATAACCTGAGTTTCTGTTCAGATCTGTTTCACTCAATGCGGGTGTGATGCAACACACACACAACACACACACACACACACACACACAGCATGAAAGGATGAAGCATAAGAACAGTTCACAGTCACAGCAAACAATATTATTGTAATTAATAGCTTTTGACTTTGACTGGCCCCACATTTTGGAGATGACTTTGTTTTCCTACCACTAGTGTAGTGACAGCTATGAAGAGTGCTCTATTCTTTTAAACAATGTCATATAACTCTTTTTTGGCATATTTATTTGCTGTCCTCAGATTGTTTGGCAGATTATTGGCAGGTGGAACAAGGGACTAACTCTCCTCTACAGAGCTGCACAATGATAAAGCATAAAAGATAAGAAATAAAATGCCTGAGAATGTTTTTATTCTTTCCCAAGATCACATGTCAATGCAGCAGTGCATTTATGTCTAAATGTAAAAGATGAAAGGGTCACCAAGGGCCATTTGAACTGTGAGTTATTGACCATGACAGACTTTATTAAATATTTCTGTTTGACTGAGACCCTCATAGAGTTGTGTGTTTTTTAAACAGTCAGCCAGATGAGACGAGGGGCTTTCAGCAGCAGTGGTGTGTGACTGGCTGCTATTGGGGTTGGTGACAGTTCTACTGTAGCTACAAGGTCTGACAGAATATTTCCAATGGGACTAGTAAACATAAATGCCCAGAAAAAAAACCAACCTGTTCTTAAAGTAAAAACATCTAATGTAAAAGTTCTCATAATTCAGAAAAATGGCCTCTGTGACTGTTATACTATTATATTATATTATATTATATTATATTATATTATATTATATTATATTATATTACTGGATTATTACTGATGCAGGTAAATATTCTGTAGTTAGTTTTTGCTTTTTCCAATGTTTTAAATTGTTAAATTTTTCTTCTACACATTTTCAGCACTTATTTCTACATCCCATATTTTCTGATATAAAACAAAAACGGGTCATTTTGACCCAAAGTCAACACAAGGGTTAAGTACAGTGCTTAGTTACATCCCACCACTGCTTATTTTGTTCTGAATCTGTTAGTCCACCAGGGCTTCCATCCAGCTGCATGTTGCCGTTGCTGTTGACCATGAAGTATTCCTCCTCCTCCTACACTCTGTAATGTCTACTAGGGATGCGTATTTGCTTCCTGGCCTGACCTTGGAACTTCTCACATTAAAGCTTGTACACGCTTCCATGAACCCTGATGTGGGCCTACTACATGGCACGCAAGATAAGACTGCGGTTGTAGTGCAGTCTTTCTGATGTCAACTTTATCAGGGAGGCCCCATGAATGGGCCAGCATAGTTTCGCTGAAAATGCAACAATAACACACCTATCACACTCCATTCCCTTTCTCTCTCTGCTGGGATGAGTGTGAAAGAGAAACTGTCAGACTATCTCACAGAGATCAAGTTCCATGCCGCACCATCAATTCTAAAAAAAAAACCTCCCTGAGCAAGATAAAGCTTGCACTGTGGATACATTTATAACGTGCAAGAAAATTACTCCACAATATCTGTATATGGTACATTTTCATAATAAAACGAAATGTTTATACAATGACAGCCCAACTTTGTTAAATATTTATTCAAGCTTCATATCACAAGCTACATAAGCAAAGCTTAGTTTTTTCTCACCTGCTGTGCCACAGTTGCCCAAGCTCTTACCACCCTGTAAACACTGACAGGAAGTGATTTCACTAAGTGGATCTATTTCATTCTGTGGAGGAGTCAAACTCACACATCCTCAGGGAACAGACCTCTGACCCCTTTGTGCAGTCAGCCAGGAGGCTCCTTCTCCATGCTCTCTCCTTCTTTCCCTTTCTTCATCCCGCCACAGTCCACTTGTTTTCTCACTTTAAGCTCCAACTAGTAATAGTATGCATCCCAGAGAACAACATTGCTGGCCTTTGTCAGATTGTTACTGTGTTGTTGATTGAGAGAATGGCAGGTAAAATGGGAAATACAACACATTTTTTTTACTGGAGAATGGACTTTTCCCAGTGTTTGGGCAACCAATTAGGATTGTAAGAGCGTGTCTGTGGGAGGAGGAAACGGGAGACAACTTATGGTTGCAATTTCAAGATGCTTTTTTTAGTTACTCTTAAATGTGGGAAGTCAAAGTCATTGAGCCTGGGGCGTCTGTGGGAAGGCAAGCTTGAGATCTGGGAGAGGGAAGTTTAGATCTCCTGGTGGAATTCTCTCACTTTCAACTAAGGGGGGCTTTTGGCTTTGGGGAGCTATAGGCTTGTTGGAAGTTGGGAATGCTTATTTACATTAGATTGATTCAGTCTGTCACAGACAAGGGGGAGGCATACAAAGTTAATCTGCAGGAAACGGAACATGCAGCCCACACCACATGCAGTTCTCTCTAATGTGGGAATCCTGAACCACATGACGCTGTAAATGCTGGAAGAGGGCCTGGAACAGAACCACAGATTATAGTTTAACCAGGGGGTAAAAGTCAAAAACCTAGTGCATTTTGGTGTGATCTCGCTGTGTTTTTGTGTGTGAGTGTGTGAAAGAGAAAGAGAGGAAGAGAAGAGTGGGCAAGAAATAAAATAGGAGGGAGAGACAGAGACCATGCATAGGCTCGTAATGGTGTAAAGTGCATCTTAGCCTTTCTCGCTGGTTCCCAGAGTCTGCGCCAGCTGGATGGTAACTGTGGAGTCTTTGCTACACAGCTGCCCTCCAAACTGATTAGAGAGAGCTGGCTTACTTCACCAGCAACCATTGTGCTCGTCTATTCAATCTGAACTTGAAGAAAATGTGAAAACATAAGAAAGATTACTTTGGTGCTGTTTTCACTGTCTCTTGTACTTTGAGGATGTCGAATGTGGCCAGGCAACCCACCCATGGCATATTTGTGATTGATTGCCGTTTGTGAAGTTAGAATACCATGAGTTTGCAAACAGAGGAGATTAGTGTGATAAATGATGCAGAGAGATTAAGTGTTTGAACATACGTATTGTTAAAATTCCACTTCAGAGGAATATGGCTGACAGATGTGACAGATGATCAATGACACTGCCGAGATATATCCGTTGTGAGTATGGCTTTTTAAAGAGTGGCTGAAATGCAATCTGCCCATCTGTACAGGGGCCAGAGCAGTCTGCTCTCGCCTGAACACAGCACAATGAAAAAGGCCATCAAATTGGTGTGCTGATTCACAGTAAAATCCTCTTAAAAGACTTTGTTCCTTCCTGTCACTCACACACACACAGGGGTCACAACCTCCAGAGTGTATGGCAAGTTTAGTAAAAACTAGAACGAAAACATCACAGTCCAGCCAACGACCCCAAGCTGCAGCATAAGAAATAAGATACCCACAAAATGGACCTGCTGCTGTAAAAATAAAAAAGCACAAAGGGGGTTTCAAAGACACAGGCATGCAGATGAGGAGTCTGAGAGGAGTCATGTTGAGTAGGGAACGTGAGTTGGACTGTTGGGAGGTCACACAGGCTTGCTGGAACAACTGGGTGGTAGCAGGTGGCAAGCAGATTTGATTACCTGCTGTAAGTAAAAAAGATTGGACCAATTATTGGTCCAATCTTTTTATGATAAAAAACAAGTAAACTATTAAGTCCACAATGCTTTCTTTTATTAATTGTCAGACCATTAACCCCAAGAAAAAAAAAACATATACATGAAAGACCTATTCAAAATGCAAGTCACATGCACATCAGAGACTATGCCACTTTTAACCTTTATTATGTAGCCAGAGAGTAAATACTGAAGCATTTATCACTTGTGTGTTGGGAATCTAATTTTCAGGCTGATGCATTGAGTCTTTCCATGACTCTGTCCAGCGCTGCCACTATCAGCGTGCATGGTTGGTTTCAAGTTGGCTAATCAGATTCAGTGTTGGTCAAGTTGCGTTATCTGGGCTGCCACGGTCCACCAGTCCGCCCATTCTGTGAGCTCTTAGTGGGAGTGCAGTTTCCATGCAGTCATGAACTATAAAGGGGAAGTCGTGTTGGCCTCCTGCAGAACTGTGGGAAAGTGCGGCTCTTGCTTCCTCTGCCTATTTGGACCAATCTGGTTATAAATGGACATTCACAAGCAGGCAGCCCTGTGAGGACAGCCCAGTCACATTAGCCTCTTTAATATTCCCTATCTCAAGGGACCAGAGTTCTGAGAGAGAGGTGCTGGGGGCCATGTATTTTTCCATTCACGAGAGGAGAAAAAAATCAACTGGTGTGTTTTGAGTGGATGTTTAACCCCGAGATGTTTACAATAGTAATTGAGACTGATTGTCCGAAGCATTTAGTCCCCAGAGACCTTGTCAGATTTCTGATTTACTGTTTTTTGTCTCCTTTTCCTCTCCTTTTTGATTGTCTGTCTTCTCCCTATTTATGTCCGAGGAAAGGGAACAGGCTATGTTAGAAAGATATCGAAAAAGGAGAATCATATACAGCTTACAATTTGTGAGACACGTTCTGACTCTTGCACAATTGCACAGTCTCAAACAACTCCATAAGACTGTTTTGAAACAAAGCATTCTTGCGCAAGTTGCATTCCTGGACCCGGTAGATCACCACAGACGTATTCCATATCATTAGATTACAGGCCTGCTGAGGTTGGAGCACCCACAGAGGAGCTTCATTGTTATGTGTGGTGTCAGATCAGAAGCCAGTGGGAGGCGATAGAGTAGGTCCTGGCCTCTGTTCCTGGCCGAGGTTCAGATTGGACCCACAGCTGCACAGGCAGGGTCCTGCAGAATCCTGGGTCCGAGCTGAGCCCTGACAGGTGCTGCATTAAAACTGCGCTGAAACCGCTCTCTTTGGCTTAACGTTGATCCCCTCTTGCAGACGCCCGTGGAATGGCACTTTCTTTGGCATGCTGTTAAACCAAACGCCAATCTGTGACCAAAGCACAGGTCAGCATAACATGAGGCTTCTAGAAGGCCAAGGAAAGAAGAAGATCTCTTCAGAGGGGCAGACATGAGAGAAATAATGAAACATTAGGAACTGATGCTGGAGTGAAGACACAGGGATAAGCTTTGATCTGAGGATCAGGCTATACTCCCTTTTCCTGTCTCATCTTTTGGATGACTGACAAGAGTGCACTCTTCCTCTGCATAATTTATATCATTCAGAGATCCCTATTATCTCATACCTGACTCTCTCTTCACTGACACTTATTCACAGTCTCATTTACTCAAACTCTGACTTGAAACAAAAAAGCACCACTGCAGCTTTGGAATGAGAAAATGAATGACATACAATTCCCCAGTCTTCTAGAGACGTTTTGTCTGTGTTCCTCGTATCCCCCAGTTGGATGTAGTAGCAGCAGCTGTCACTGTCGTTCTCTCTCTCTAGGCTGGTGCAAAACAACCTTATGCTTTAAATGGGTGATTAGTGTCAGATATCTGGCTGTTGCCGCCTGGGCCTCAACTGTGGGAAATAGTCGTGCTGGTTGCACCTGATCCAGGGCTCAGTTTAGAGTTTCCTCCTATCTAAAGAGGAACACAGGCATCTAGCACACACAAAAGGAGACTTAGAAGATTGACTCTACAAAATGATATTTCATTAAGAAAAGCATAGCTTTGCCACTCAGTTGGAGCCTCTCCAACCATCACTGGGCCAATGAGCATAGACCACAAGTTTACTTGCCCAAAATCCCTATTTTCATTATACAATATGACAGTTTGGCAAGCCCTCTCTGTGAAACTGAAGAGGCATGCCGGCAGTTTGTGTGCATGCATTAGGGTCAGGTGAGGTGAATTATTTGGCCTGGTTGTATGAATACATAGCTAATGTTCATTATGTACCCGAGTCTAAACTCCCAAAACTGAAATCAGACACTAATTTCACCCTCATCTGTTAATGATAAGGAAAAAAGAAAGGAAAATGGTTCACAGTCCATTTTATTGCAATTTATTTTTGTGTTTTAGGCAAAAAAGAAAATCAGGGAAAACTTTAAAGTTGACATCCCGCTGCAGATAAAACAATGGAATTCTATTGTTTTTTTCAGCATTTAGAGGAGATGACGTCTAAAAGAACAATTGCACAAATATTCTGGTTCCACTTATCTGCAATATCAAATGTTCTGGATTTGGCTTCCTCCTTTTGCGTGTTTCGCAAGGATCTGCAAACTCAGTCTTCCTGTGTCTCCCCAGCAGCTTGTGGGCTGGCTCAATTGCAAAATGATGAGGACCATGTGGAACAGCTCTGAAAAAGCATTGCCACCTAATCACCTGCATGTTGCACAACAGCCTGATGCAGCTGTTTAGAGAACACTGGATATTAACATTTGGTTGTACAGTAGATTAAAGCAATGCACATGCAGATTATCTCTCTCTCTCTTTCTCTCTCTCTCTCTCTCTCTCTCTTCTCTCTCTCTCTCACTTTCTCTTTCTGGCTCTACTGGCACGGCAGCATGTGAATGATGCCCCTCACCACAGCTAGAGCAGTGGGGAGACAGCTGTCCGTGTGACGGCTGTGGTGTCTTTTCTAAGACAAAAGGAACTTGGCAGGCTTCTGGGCTGCGGCTGGATCAAACAGGCCTTGTTTGTTGGACCTCTCCCTCTTTGCTCTGCGCTCATCAGAGGCTGTGTGTGAGACTGCAGTCTGAAGTGTCTGAGAGATCTGCTCACCCCTCGAAGACGGGAACCACTCAGACCACACACAGGGCTGCTTCAAGCGCCACAAAGAAGCGCCAGAAAAGAGGCTGACACACTCACTGTGCACATGATCTTTATATGACTTCTTCAAGTCATGCAGTTTTCTGTATTGATTTAATACAGTCCTATAAAAATAATTTCTATCTCTCACTGGTGACCTTTTCTTTAGTTTTAGCCTGTGATGTCTTATGGTCTTGTGTTTCCCCTCTCTCTATTACTCAGCTCCCTCACCAACCCCCTGTCTTTCTTTCTGTCTGTCCACTCACTCTGAAAACAATGTCCTGCTCCTGCTCTGTGTTTTCCCATGGTGCTAGCACAGGAATGTGTGCCTGTTAGCGGTGATATATATTTGCTATTGGGCAAAGAGAGAAGGCCTTCATTACTGCGTGATACAGATAGAAGGGAAAAGCCGAGGTTGAACACCACTTCCCAGAGGCATTATTCATCAGCCTTCACTCTGGGTGTACGCATGGAATTTGAAATTTGTACAGTTAAGACTCCCAGTGGTAAATCTTAAAACAACATGACAGCAAAAGGCAGTGGTATAGTACACAAGAAAGTGTGTTGGTGTTTTTAGGAGAGTGAGTGTGATAAGCGAGAGATAATGATCAGTTGATAGGTTTTAGTGGGTTATGTGGAAGGCAGATCACGTATGGACAGGTTGCTGTCTTATCCTTACATCTACCGTTGGGTTCCCAGAGACTTATTGGCACTCAAGGCTGACACATACGGAAGATTTGCGATTAAAGCTGTGACTTCAGGGAAGAGGAGAAGAGGAGGTTATGTTGCCTTCCCTACCCGAGCCCCTTCCTCTAAATGTTATGTGTTTGTTTGACTGACAGACAGTTCTTATTCTCCCACATCCTCCTATCGCTGCCCTTGATTCCCACGCTAAGCTCCAGTGCTGATGGGAAAGACTAAAAAACACAGGGACACTCTACAATTCCAGAATCCTTGTGTTGTGTACAAATCTTTCACATAGTTTTTATTAAAGGAAAGAAAGGAGGATTAAATGGCACACTGAAAAAAATGTCAATTTTCAGTCCTAAAATGTTATTCTGATTTTTTCACGGAAAACATTCACAGTGCTGTTGTTTTGAGGAAGTAGCCTGTGAAAATGGATGATGAAAATAAATACACCAATATCTTTGTTTCAGCCTGATAAATGTGTTTTTAGAATTTCAAAGTGGGCAAAAGGATTATGTTGTTCTGAAGCCAAGTGATTGTATATTGCAAATTGCCCAATATATATTTTATCCTAGCTTACCTTTAAAAAAATGTTTTATTCATTCTTATATTATAACACAACTGCCTCTATTGCATTAAGATGTATTGAGAATGATGGATATTGGAATTGCATTTTACTTTTGGAACCAGAGCCCAATTGTTTGGTTTCAGAAGGCTCTGATTGCACTGTTTGCATGAGCTGTTTGTAGTAGTTTAATGACATTTTTGGACCTTGATTTGCCACATCTGTTGTTTGGGAGAGGGTTAAAATAGAGCAGCAGCTAAATCACTCAGTTGTACTGACAAACAACTTCACTAAGGCCTACATTACTTGCAAAATTGCAATTCTTAGCTGATCTGTCCCCATAGCCCCCTATTTTTGCAGCATAGTGAGCAATTGTTACAACTTACAAAAATGAGAAGGAAGTTCTCACAAAAAAAAGGATTTTCATGCATGCTCAGCCAAGGCCACTGAGCACCCTTATCTCTCCCTCATCGATCCCAGCCGTGGAGAGCAGCTTTTCCCACACAGAGACCCCTCACCCAGCAGTATAAACAAAAACACACAGCCTGCCATGTACATGTGGAGCAGCACAGTTAAGATGGGACACAGTGAGAGCTCATTCAATAAAACATCGGAGCTACTGAAGCCTGCATGTAGTGGCCTAGTTGTGCTACGTCTGGTAAGAAAGGGAGAATAAAAGAAGAAGATGCAGCAGGGAATGAGAGGAGTAATCATGGGAGGATGTAAAGAGTTAAATGTGACTAAAAGATGGAAAACATTAGAATGTGCAGGGTGCCAGACTGAATCACTTCGGTTCATAAAGCCAACCATTGGCCCACACAGAGCATGTGTTTCTGTCATCGGGAGGATTGTATGGCCTGAGTGCCTGTCACTTTAGGGGGTTTTGTTGCTTTGAACATGCCAGTGTTCAGGCCACAGCCCCCATCAGGACAGAGAGATGAAAAAGGTTATATCCTTGTTAAAGCAGGGGTATAGATCTTGTGTGAGCCACACATGTGTAGAGAAGACCAAACATCCAAATAGCTAAAAATCCAAAGTGTTTAACAATGAAACCCCCACCTGTTCAAAGGTTTCACTCAACTCAGTCAAGGTCAAACCTATCCCTTCCAAATATCACAGTAATTAAAATCTGAAAACTGCACTTGGCATTGTTTCAACCAGTTTTAACTTCAAGTTATACATTTCAGTACCATTTCCGGGAAACATTATTTGTAATTAGTTATGCTTGTTGAAGTGCAAATGCCAGGCCTGGTATTTTTCATCCTGCACAGTCCAATTTAAATTCAGCAGTCCACTCAAAACTTCTTTGTCCAAGACATGACATGATGGAAAATGTATTTAGCGAGGGCTGCGCTGCAAAGGAAATCCAGGCATTAGTCACTCGGGCCCCTTCAGCGCTGTCACAGGAGGGACTTTCTGACTTTAAGTAAACGAAAGGATTCCTAAGGACTTGCCACATTTTGCTCTTCTTTGATGTCTCCTTCCTGAGTGTCACATCCGATCACTATTCAAACAGTGCCCTGCATTCATTCATTTAGCCTTGATTTCAGCAACCACAGCGGTGGTGGTGTCTAATTGCAGTTAAATGTGGTTTATTTTGTGAGGGAATTATAACAGATCCAGAAATTCAGTTCAATGTTTCTATACAAACTTCTCTATTTGGCTTTTTGAAATGTTACTCTCACTGCCTCATCCAGATAACTCCTACACACTATCACTGGGATTAATACTACACATGGAAACATTAAAGTTCAGGGTAGAACCAGCACGCTCAGAGGAATAAGATCTTAACCAAGGACTCAGGTTTCAGAAGAACTTCAAACAGTCTGGGACTGGAGGCCAGTTTGCGTAAAACCACTAAATGAGCGGACCCCATGTGAAGGAGAGAAATTCCCTAGTATATGAGGGCGTGGACAACCATCTTCCCTTATTTGCGACCCCCTCACTCCTGTGCCTCAAGCCCCACTGTGATTGCATTGACCCTCTTCCTCCTTGTGCCCCTAAGGCTGCTCTTATTGTAGCAATGTGGGACTTCAGTGCTTCCTCCTCTCTGTTTGTCCTACAGGAGCTTGGAGATACAAGGGAATTAGAACAAGCTGTAGAAACAGCATTTCCATGGGAGTGCAGGTCAAGGAGACCCCCAAGATGGCCTTTCTCATATATGTGGGAAATCCCCCTCCTAAGCCCACTGCTAAACAGGAAGAAGTCTGTGTCCTATATATTCACAATGATAAAAAATAAAAATAAAACACCCCAATATAGACTCTAGTCCAGAAATTCAATGTTCCTGATCTGACAACAGCCAATGCAACATTTATAAAGGACAATTTGATGGAGTAGACCAGCATAGCAAAATAAATTACTAGATTAGTCATCTCTGACAAAACATTGGTGAATTTTGTGTTGAGTGAGTGACACAACATGTGCTGTTTACTGTATGCTTAACATGTTATTGTACTAACATGTCTGAGGGCATGCATAGCAAAGGAGACAGGAGAAGAAAAATCAGTTGGCATACAACTAGCTTGAATCACAGAACGATTCCTAGTAATTATGTCCCATAAGGGAGCCAATAGTGTAATTATGGGTTACTATGGACCACATGTAGGATCCCCCCAGGGACTTTGTGTCTCAACATGTTCACCAGAGTGTGAGAACGTCAGGCCATAAGCACACCTAAACACACAGAGTTGCTTTAAATACAGCACCACATCATAATCTTACATGACAATTTTATTTCAAATGAGTTAAAATAGTTTAATTTGTAAAAGGGTTTCTTTATTTTAATTTTCTCACATACTTATAACATTTCACTAGCTCTCCAGACACACATTTCTTTCTTCAAGTTTGGCTATGTTGGGTGGAGGCCATGGCACTGTGAGACGCCTCCGAGACACTGGATCACATGACACACAACGCCATCATGACTTTTTTCTTCTGACTAAAGGGATATGGATGAATCAAGCAACAGGTGATTACGAGACTGTTTTTCTTCTCAAAGCAGCAGGTGCCTGCCTCAGTCCAAACAACCCAGCAGGGGCCTTTACTTTCCAGTGTGAGAACCACAAAGAAGGTCCATAGATTTAAAAAACAGTTTGCAAGTCAAATTTCCTACATGAAAATGCCAAAATAAACAAAATCTGTTGAGATCTGGTTCTGTTTCCACCAATTACCTTCTCACCGTTTCCATAGTGTTTTGTTGTTTAGAGCAAGTGACTGTGGCAACAGAAGATCCTGAACTATTAGACAAGACAGTTAAGTCAGTCTTTCAGATATTATCTTTTGTCAAAATTGTTAATTGATTGATAAATCCTGAAGAAAGGTTGATTGATAACGGGGTGAAAAGGAAAAAAATGGGAGATGTACTTTCCAATTATACACATTAGTGTGGACCAGGTCTTAGTGGTTGATGGTGCCAAAAGAGCAAACTGACTTCTGTTTTTACTGCTGGGGCCTGAAGTGACTATCCTGTAATCTAGCCTTCATCCTACCTGTCACAGGTGTTCTGTTGAGAGTCAGTGCCACAACCTTGGAAAGTGTGATAGGGGGCCTCAGTGCTCCTCATACGCCCTGCCCCCACCTCCTTACCCAGCTTTGATGGTTAAGGGTTTGCAGGGCCTGACAGCTGCTCTTAAATTAGAGAGCAGGAGAGAACACAACAGGACCCAAGAATGTCTGGATTGGCTTTCTCTTCCGCAGATTCCTGGGAAGATGGCTGCAGCTAAGTCAATTTTTTGTCAGGATGCTAGATAATCCAGCACATCGTTTCTATGCATAATGCATTCCTGATCTTATATTCTAAACATTCCTTCAGAATTGCCAGCTGGCTTAGAAGCATCAGGGTAGGCACATATGCAGGCAGTGGATATTGGAAGATTAATATAACTGAACAGCAGGGACAGAGGAATTGAACATGTCAGTTATTTGTGACAGGCTGATGGTGTCTGACCTGGGCCTGATAGTCAGGCCATCCTGAGGTGAAACCTCCTCTCTCTCATGCATTATCACACCTCCTTCATTAGTTGCTGGGGAGACAGTGACCAGGTCATTCGGGTCAGTGTGGCCAGAGGCATGGTTGTAAAATTGCCCGGACAATAAAGTTAGCCTCAATAATGGTATAGTGGCCATTCAGGAGAGATTAGCACTACACAGCCTGGGATCCACCCAGGAACACAACCTTTACCTAAAGCCGCAGGACACCATGAAAACACAGGACAAGACAAGCAGTGAGGGAGGAGCATCATAGAGTTTCCAGACAGCAAAATCTGTGGGTCTTGCAGTTCTGAGGGGCTCACATGAGGTGGATGAACATAGATAGTAAGGCCATAAGAGAGGAAATGCAGAAACAAGAGATTGAGAGAGTGGGGGCGAGAGGATGGGCAGGATAGAATAGATGAAGGAAGAGAGATTAAATGAGTGGGCTGAGTCATGATGATGAAGTGAAGCTTAGAGTCACAAGCTTTTAGATAGTGAGAAGGAGGTTGGATCCAGCCGTCACGCTGATTTTCTCCTCCTCCTGCCATAGGCCAGCATGTTTTTCTTCAATATGTTTTAATAAAAGTGGAATTACTGCAAGCCCTCTTCTCTCCTCTGCCCCTGGGTAGTGTGATGTGGAATGTCTGCTTCTGTCAGCTGCCCTTTCCACAGACTCTGCACCACAGTCTTGATCCACATGATGTGACCCATATCTGGAAAGCAAATTAATAACAGCAACACAATAACAGTAAGCTGGACTTAAAATTCCAATGGCCCATGTTTCATTTCGATATTTGAAAACAATGCAATGAAATGAGAATCATCCACATATACACACTAATCCAAAAGTAATTCTCAATGAGAGAGGCTTAAAAGGCCCTGTCACAACAGATAATCTATCAGGGTAGTTTCTGCCAGAGTGTACAAGGATGGTGTGTTTGGAATAAACTACAATCAGAGTGGTCAACAATCCGTTAAGAGTTTCCTTTTATAATGCAGTATAGTCAGCCCTCAGGCACAGAGCACTTAAGTCATATCGACCCCACTTCACTCTAGTCCCACCCTGTCTTATTCCATTACTGCCTTGCTTATCACTCAAGTGTGCCTTTAGGCTAGCCCGAGGAAGGAATGTGGCATGCACCTTTCTATCTGGGTCCAGTAAACCTGCCACTTCCCAAATTCACCCATTTTTCTTGACTTGATCCTAAGTTGATCACAGATCATCATCAGCCACTTTTTAATGAAGTACAACAGCTGCTGTGGCGTGTCTGTGTATGATAACATCTTTGACCGTGTCTAGCTCTGCTGCTGCCTTCCACAACCCGTCCAGTTTGATGAAGAGGAGGGTGGTGGGGGTAATAACCACACATGTAATCTCACACCGCTTCAGTAGGCTGGGACAAAAGGGCCTGGGGCTTCCATGACGGATTTTGCGATCAGAGACTACTTGGCCGACAAAGCAAGAAGGCCTGTTGATTTTGGCAAGGAGTCAGTCTCACATCGGACAGCGTTGGCAAGACTCATGCCAGACATGAATAGCCGCTGTCCATCTACAAAGCCATAATATAGTAAAAGCATGCATCAGTCTGCCAAAAACTCGGCGACAAAATATACCCATCGTTTGGTTTCTTACAGTAAGACCTTGGAAGAATAAACCTGCTGTCTCTGACATAGCACATATGGAGATTTATGTGTTTTGCATTTGTAGATGGAGTTGGAGCTGGGTCTGGGGGGTATTCAGGTACCAGCTAATTATCCCATTCTTGGTTTCTTTAGTAGTAATTATACCTTATGCTGCACTATCATTGTTACTCTCTGGCTGTTGTTTTGATTGCGCACCAGTCAGGTTTAGTGTTTTCTCCCTGTTCTTTTCTTAAGGAGGATCCTGTCTCAGGAGGGCTCTGCTGGGACAGGTAGAGGCACAGGTGAGGCTGTGGTTGCAGCCTCTCTCACCTCAATGTGTAAGTGTGGGAACCACTCAGCCGCCAGTAGTGCATGAGTAACAAGGACCCTAAGGGAGTGTGTCGTAATCTCCTCCTAATGCGCTAGTCTCTTCTCTTTCTCTCACTCAGCGGAACACACACATTCACTCAGAAGACTGAGTACACTCATGCATTTATCTCAATCAGCGTGCATTTGTAAACAGCAATCTTCAAATGAAAGCTCATTCTGAAATCACATAGACACAGACCTATTTGTATTGCAAATACAGTCACAGCCAGGTAAATAATACCTTGCGTTGGTTTCATTGTTGGACCAAAATAATTGGACTTTGCTGAAGAAGCTTGCATGACAAATCACATCTTAAAAATGGACCAGTTAGACAAGTATGTGACTCAAATTTGAAGCTTGGTTTGGTTTAAGTGAGGGTGTCATTATCTGCAATGGATATAAACTAACACTTGACCCATGCAGAGTTAAAATGCATTTTACTAAGTTTAACATTTTTCAAAAGCAGTTCGCCATATGAACACTGCCAACACACAAGGTTGTGGTATTATCACTGCCTCTCACCCAACATGAATGACACTGAATGGATAAATAAAAACATTTGATGACTAGTTAAGAATAAACATTGAATATGTAATCAACATACAAACAATGTCTAATTATCATTGCCATTATTCCCTCAATTTGTCCTTCTGGATAGGAAGGAATTTTATATTTCCAGATGGAAGAATGTGTGCTAGTAAAGAATATTGTAACTTATATCAATCTGCAGGTCGTTAAGCCTTGTTTTCATTCTATCAGATTTCCCTAGCATCTTCAGCTCAGGGAAGAGCGCTAAAATATGGCATCAAAACAAGTTAAACTCAGCCACCCATTGAGAGCAAAATGACATATTTGCTAGTCAAGTGCCCAGGCAAAAATGGATGATACTTCCCTAAATTAACAACATTTGCATAACCATGTGCCATGAACTTTTACACACCACGCCAGTGTATACTGTGCTCAAGGGAAAATAACTGATTATGATGTGTAATATGGCCGTCTCTGTGAAGCAATGTGAAGGAATGACAATAAATTGCTCTTCTAATACAGATTTTATAGAGCTGTGTTGGTGGGGCGGTTGGGGGCAGTGGGCTGGCAGCTGTTGCTGGTGTGCAGGGGCCCTCAGGTCTCATCCTACCCCTAATGGCCAGACCAGCTGTCGGAGTTCTGTCTGTGGGGGCGCGGGGCTTCAGGAGGCGGGGAGGGCATGAGAACTTCCACCCCCCTGTCCTGGGGGGCGGGTCCCCGCCTTGTCTGCCCTCCTCTGAAAGGGGGTGATTGATGGCGCAGGGTTGACACCATGCTTCCCCAACAATTGACTCAGGAGGGACAGAGGATGAACAGAGACTCGGGACCCCTCCACGTCTTTCTCCTCTGGTTTTCAGAGGCAAATGCGGGATCAGTCGCAGTTATAATTCAGTCATTTTTCTCAATATGTCTTTAATTTGACATTTTTAGTGGAGCATATGCCACTCTTCCACGTTTCAAGGCTGTCACTGCAATACATCTGCAGACAAATGTATTTGTTTTTTATTTTCTGTCTTATTTGTCAGATTACATGGATTTGAACACGGTTTTGTCAAATGGCTTAAATGACCCTCTGCCTTTCGTTAAGATAAGCCCTCTTGTTGCAGCAGGCCTTCAGTGCCCTCTTCCTTACACCAATTCAATTAATCCTGACAACAGAGTGGAGATCCATGGTGCTTCTGGGGTGGACAGCACCCTGGCCTCAAGCGTGTGTGTCAGGTCATATCTGGGTATCAGCCCAAAGTCTGAGCACCAGGGCCTGCTAACATAGACCTGACCTTTTGCACTAAACCCCAGGATCCTCCCTGGATCCCTTTCAGCAAGTTGCCAGCACCTCCGTCCTCCTTTAAGATTTACAGCTCCGCGGAGGGAGAGAAGAGGTGGAAGAGGGAGAAGGGGTGGGTGGGTGGGGGGCACTGTCCGGCAGCTGTTCACAGTGGTCTTAAGTAGCTATTTCACACGGAAACAGAGTCATGGCTTTCTGAATTCCTTCAGCTGGCTCCAGCTTGGTCTAAAATACATTCCCGCACAGAGATGCCTTTGCACTCTCTGCCCTCTATTCTGGCTGCTCTGTGGACGCAAATGACTCCAGACCTTCCGCTGAGTCTCAGTCCACTGCCCACCCCTCTGTTGAATTATATCTCAAATGGAAGAGACACAAATTTTTCCATCTTGATTAGTGACAGAGGATCCTGATCACAGAGATTAGGAAATTAAATTCAATGAAATCTGTGTCTTGTCAAACTGTCTTCTGGGACAACAATTCAGCAAGATACACGGGACAGTGAGACGGGGTTCAGAAAAAAAAACATTCCCGTAGGTAAGAATTCTATTTCCTTCCTTTTCTCTGTCCCCGTCCTCTGCAGAGACAAGTCGTGTGTACACATACAGGTTTTAATGGCCGTTTAGAGAGCTTGTGTGAAAGTCAAACAATTTCTCCCACAATCCAAAGAAAGATCCATCATTCACATGTGTTTACTTTAGGCAAAAAGCCCCAGTCTCTAAGTAACTGCCTGTGTGCATGCGTGTGCATACGTGTGTGTATGTGTGTGTGTGCACGTGCGTGTATCACAGAGAGTGGGTGGAAGTAAAAGAAGAAAATAATCACGGTGAAAGAGGATACAGAAAGTATGAATACACACACAACTCTAGCAGAAACCTCAGTTTCACAGGAATGTCTTTGCTATTTGTTTGATGTGTATTTTCTTGGAACACTGACACGAGTAGGGGGCTGGACAACGAAATGTGTAGGATCCTGGGAAAAGCAGAGTTGTTTTTTTTCCTAATTGAAGATGCCAACATCCCGCTACAGAGCAGAAACAAAGAGAAGTTATCTTATCACTGTGGGATAAAGATGTGTGCGTGTCTGTTGTGTGCATGTGTTCATGGGGGCTGCTTGATCCTTTTTTGCACACAGACAACATTAGAAGTGCCCACTATCTCTTCACCTCAGAAGCCCATTACACTTGAAGCTGAAGCACTTACCCACAAACCCTGAATGATAGAGATCATACAATTATAATTATATTACAATGAAAATATATATTATAAATATTACAATTATTTTTATTTTAAAAAAAAGTATTATACGGCAGTGATAAAGGAGACAATCCAGATCATCAACCTGAACCCTGGGCTGCAATTGGCCCTGACATCTGTCTGTAGGGGGTCTCAGCTGCTGATTGGCCATGACCGGTTTTGTAGAGGGGCTTCTAATCCTCTCCACACTCTCTGTGGGTTCTCTTAGGGCTTTTCCCACATAAATCAGTCTGGCCTGGGTGGTAAAGTCATCACGTCCACTGTGTCCACAAACACTGCCTGTTAGCACCCCTATCACATGGAGCGTGCTAGCTCTGAAAGGCCACCGAGCATGAAAGGAGGGCACTGGCTGACCACACTATATATGTAGGATCTTACTTGTAACTCCACTTGACACTGTACTGTTATAATGAATGAGACGTCACTGCAAGAAAAATGTGACCAGATTGTTTTTAGACTCCAGCTCCACAGCTACCATGAGCTTTATCTCTCATTACAATGCAAACTAAATTACGTTATGTAGGTCTAACTGACCTGTACAGTGTTTGGACACACTCCCCTGCTGTGTGAGTGCAAAGTTAGACTGGGTTAAGAAGGACAGTGATAGCATGACTATACCATTTTGCCTCTCACCCATGGGTGGTCTCCACTTAACGGGCTCTGGTCAGCTTTCACTCTTGACACTGCAAACGTACAGTATCATTCACATGCAGTTCTGGATAAAAGCCTTTCTGTTAACAATGTGCGTCACAATAGTGCTTGTTATCCCAAGGTATCAAATGCTCAGTTGGAGGAATTACAGCCTAGTTTGTACAGCTGCGTATACAAAAACAGAAAGGTGGTGCTAGAAAGGCAGGTTCTACATAAAATGTGTGAGATGTCCTGATTAAATGCATACCTACTATTTCTTCAGATTCCCATCTATTAACTATGAGAAATGCTAACAACTGTTCAAAAAGGAGTGCTGCTCTCTTTCCAACAGAGAACGGAGTCATAAATCCTGACCTGTCTCCTCTATGTTTGTGTGATTGGAGATTCCCCCTGAGTCCGGTGCGAGAACTTTGTCGCCAGGGCTTTCACTCTCACACTCTTTCTACAGTACAAACAAAACACTTACTAATTTCTTCTTTGTGTGTGTGTGTGTGTGTTTGTGTGTGTGTGTGTGTGTGTGTGTGTGTGTGTGTGTGTGTGTGTGTGTGTGTGTGTGTGTGTGTGTGTGTGTGTTTGTGCGCCTGTGTGTGTAGAGAGAGAGACAGAGAGAGAGAGAGAGAGAGAGAGAGAGAAAGAAAGGGTGAGAGACACAAGAGATAACAAGACAAGGATGTAACTGAATTCATTAAAATTACAATTTACAGACTACTGTGCGAGAAATGTCCCACAAAGAAACCAGAGGCTGTTCTACTGCTGTTGTTCACACAAGACTTAGTTCACTGTTCTCTTTCATTTCTGAAACAATCAAGGAAAGGTTGTGTTTCCAGAGGGAAGGGCAGGAGCAGCCACTATACCAGTAATGAGATCAGAGGAAAAGAAGACTAACTGGAATTTTCTCAGTGGCTCTTTATTTTCTGGAGTCAAGCGGTGCAGATTGTAATCCTCTCAAAGAAAGAATTTTAGCGAGTGAAGAAAATTGGAAGTCTTGTGGACCTTTTACAGCACTCTTTCAAAGTTAGCTGCAGCAAGTCTGACAGAGTCTGACAGAATCCATTAATAGGAGAATGCAGCATTGATAAAATAAATAAAATACCTGAACACACGAATACATGAAAAGAATAAAATAAACTTCAGTCACATTTTTTTTAATTCTATTTATTTTGATGCCTGTTTCTTTATACTGTAAAACTTTTTTTAAGTAACAAATAGCTATTTTGTGTTTTCAAAGCAGGGAATCTCAAATTGGGGTCCATGGCACTCACATCTATAAAACGTTTTCAGATTATGTTCATTTAAATTATCATGATGTAAAAAAAAGTTGGTTTTTTTATTTTACAAATGCTCCATAGTTCAAAGAATAATATTTTAATTTTTAAATCTATAATAGGCATCAAATTATTCCAAGGGACACACATGGCGAGGTTCCCAGTATATTCTCTATCTTGTAAGGGGTCCTTTAGAAAATTTAGAACCTCTGCTTTAATTAACAGGACTATATACACATCTACAATCCTGATTATGTTAGGCTATTTATTACGCTCTTCTCTGACCAGTTCTGTTTCAATAATGTGTTGACTGATAACTGCTTCAACTTGTGATATTTTGGTTGTGAAAACATTGTCAGACATGAAGAAGACAACTGTTGTTTTACATGAAATCAAGGCCTTCAGTTTTTCAGAAAAATGAGGCACGTGAGGCATTTGTAGACATTGAGTGCCTAGATAGCAACATACTGTAAATACAACTGTCTGTCCCTGAGAAATCTCTCCCTGGGACCTTCTCCAACTGGAGGCTAATCAAAATACTGCCAACACCTGCCAGAGTGAGCTGCAAGTGCATCTACGACATCCCCAGGGGGTGAAAGAGATATTTCACAATCATATGAAAACACAAAAACACAGCTTATACACCTATGTGTAATATACATAAACCCTATTACACCGTCCTCCTCGTCTCTATCTAGTTTTCACTTGCAGCTGAAAACACAGTCAGAAACACATCACAGCACAAATCATCTTGGATACGTACAAGCCTGTGTTAAGGTGGCATAATTGGGTGAGATTTTAAAGAGGATTTGCAATCAGTTGCAGTTGTATTCAACTACTAATGAAGAATACAGGACTATGTAATCATTGTGCACAAAAAGCTGAATCCAGCTATTGAAGACTTTGCAGTGCCCAACTTTCATCACATGGTGGGTGCCAAATGAAGCAGGTGTCTGTGAGGCCTAACAAGCTCTTTTCACTGACCCCTATAGATGACGTCACATGCACTAACGAACTTCACTCCAAACCAGCCTGCTACATTCATGGCCCTACCCATGTCTGTAATTTATTCAAGGCCAGGACCAGGAATAGTGTGATGGAGAGGGGGAGATGGTGGTGTAGGGGCAGTGTGCTTGAATATTAGTGTGCTGCCCTCCCCTGCAGAGAGAAACTGTGTCATAATGCCGGACTCCTTTTATTATTCAAATCAAGGCTATTGTCTCTGTAAGCGACCGGCTCCGCTCTGTGCTGCAGAACAACCAAGGCACTATTCGCTGGCTGCAGAAAATGAGTCCACTGCCATAGGCTGAGGAGGTGCAGTTCCTGAGTTCCCTAAGATTGTTGTCAATTGTAGTTGTGCTAAATCTATCAGATTAATAGCTAGGCTATATCTTAAAAAAATATGTCTATGTTTTTCCCAAGTGTGTAATATGGCTCCAAAATTACCCAAAGAAAACAATTGTTGATTTAGTGTAGATTCTGGAACAAAAGAGAGAGAGAGAGAGAGAGAGAGAGAGAGAGAGAGAGAGAGAGAGAGAGAGAGAGAGAGAGAGAGATGTTTGCTGTTAAATTTGCTACTTGTGTTATGATAAAATCATCTTTTCAATTCATGGTAGTACTGCATGATTGCCTCAATTGTAGTTTGAACTCTGATCGATACATTTTCCTGTCTCTATTTTTAGGCAGTGAAATTATTTAATTATTCTGTTTTTGATGTACATCTGTATTTGTCTTTGGTGGGGGTAGTGGTGTTGGTGCGTAAAAGTCCCTGTAAGGCCCAATGTTGGATGATCTGCGCAGGGACTATCTCGTGTGTGTGTGTGTGTGTGTGTGTGTGTGAGAGAGAGAGAGAGAGAGAGCTAGAGAGAGAGAGAGATTTGTTGTTGTTGTTGTTGTTTATATGTATGTTTGTTCTTATGCTTTGGCAACACATGTATTTTTTTGTCATGCCAATAGAGTAAACTGAAATTGAAATTGAAGAGAGAGAGAGAGACTAGCCTATCTCGAGAAAAAGAGAGAGAGAGAGAGAGAGACTAGCCTATATGGAGAAAGAGAGAGAGAGAGAGAGAGAGAGAGAGAGAGAGAGAGAGAGAGAGAGAGAGGAGGCGGAGTAATACCAGACGCTGGGACAGATCGGGAAGCAAAAGTTTTTCAAAAGTTTCAGGAGGTTAACCGAGAATCACAGCAGCCGTGGCCGAGCTGCGAAGGATAATACGTGATTGGGACCTAACGCGACGCTTTCCGGCTGACTTTATGAACAATTCCCCATCGATTTTGGAGCCTTTATTTTTATGTGAACTTTATAAAGGATGTATTTCTACTAAAAGCCCAACTTGAAACGTTGGAAACTTTCCACCGAAATGGAAGGGGATATTCCATGGATTATTTTGTCATTTTTATTGTTTATGCATATTTGCGAAGGTAAGTCAAATTAATTAAGAATTAGCATATTCGTATCTATAACCAGAGGTAGACTGGACATGTCCGGACATCCCATTTACCGTGTGGTTCCAAATAAAATTGGAGATACCTTTGACTATTTAGGCTGCCAATAAACACTGACATGTTTATTTCCAAAACTGATTTTGTACTTTTTATTAGTATTTTATTTAGTAGTTTATTAGTAGTTTGAGTTGCAGATAGTTTGCAAAGTTTTCCAAAGCCATTTGGAAAAGTCTAATTGAACCGAACAGATACCGAAGACATTTAACGTTACCGCATCATGTCAATATATCATAGGCCTACACACAATTGTTTTTGTGAATACATCTTACACTTCTGCATGGTGGAAAGTGGATTTAAAATTATTTATTTTTTTACATTTCATCTTCCTGCAATGGTTGGTTTCTTATGTTGGAGAAGTCTGATGGCACTGTATGAGGGCTGATCTCCACCGAGTTCACAAAACCCGAAGAGTAGAAGTGGCTCCTGTAACTTCAGCAGCACTGTAAAAGTTTGGCTGAGGAGCTGTGGGCTTGTGCAATGATGCTTAACATGTTAAGTCTCAAAAAAATTATTAATTGAATGTGGGAGGGTGAATTTTTGTTAAAGCCAAATCAGGGGGTGATGAGCCGAAGTTACACCCCCGCCTCTTTTTGAACAAAGACCTTTTAAACAACTGAAAGTCTTCCCTCGAAACGGCTGAGCAAAGACGGTCAGATATGATAAATGAAAGTCTCTAAGACAAACCTGTTTCCAAGCAGAAACGATCTCATATCAGCATGTATCTCTATAAAGGAAACACAAATGTTTATCTGCTTTTGACAAAGTAAACAACAAACATGCGGGTGTGTCTGCAAGATGCCACAAGTGGCACTGTTATCAGTTTTAAAGAGGTTACATCAATTTGAGTAACTCCTACAGAGTGTATAGAGATCATACTATTCCAGTGGTACATTTTTTTTTTTTTTTTTTTAATAGTTTTTATAGTTTTGCTGAGATATATTACAACATGATTACATGTTCCCCCTTAGGTTAAAGTGGATGACATGAAGTCATTTGTCAGTTGTGTGGTTCTCTAACAAATTTCTCCAATTTCCACAGGGTTCCGTTGCGTGGATAAATACAGACCTTGTGAAAATGGAGGGACATGCTTAGATTCATCCTCTCGATGCATGTAAGTCGAACATATGTAAAGATCTGAGTTTTCTCCTGCCTCATGCTTCATAAACTCAGTGTAGTAAGTGTAGGCCTTGTGTGTAAATTGATTTACACAGGCTGTTATTTGTCAGTTGGTTCTTTTAAGGTTCAGGGGAAAGATTGATTTCCAGTCTTAAACAATGTAGTGAATATGCTCTCGTAATGCCCGGTTGGCTGTTAGTTTACAACATTCACATAAAATTGGTGAAAGATATGACCTTGATTATGTCTACACAGATGAGCACCATCAAGCCTCAACATGTTTGGCTGCCACACTTATCTTTTGCACCTGTTAAAGAGCTTTGTCAGACATAAATCACAGTTTGCTTCTGTGTTACATTTTTTTTTTTTTTTTTTTTTTTTTGTTTTATTTTTTGCAATTCAATTTCAAGGCTTTAAAACATTTTTTGATGAATTGTCTTCGTTTCCTGCAGGCTTTTGTTTTTTAAATTAGTGATTTTTTTTTTTTTGGGAACCTATTACAATAGTCAAGTTAAGTAGGCTACAGTGTCTTGCCCGGGGGTCATTTGTCCTTTTTAAGAACCCTTTGGTTTGGGAAACATGTCGTGAGTGTTTCAGATGGAGGAGATACTGTCATTGATAGAACAAAAAACTCCTTGGTTGCCAGCTGCTTTCCTCCAAAAAAGTACATGTATCATTTTATTAGACTAGCAGTTTATATTACTGCAGGGGTCAAAGCTGAGCCAATACCAATCAATAAGGCAGACATTTTCTCATATAGGCCTATATACATTTTTAAATAAAGGTTACTACATGGTTCTATAAAGTGATTATTCTGCCAGTAGTCGCCATTACACACTAGACAATGTGTAACCCGACTGCATGCGGAACAAGTAACTACCACCCACATTTTTTCAATCATTAGCTGGAGCCAAGATCATTAAGTGAGTCAATGTATAATTGTATGCAGCCAGATCTTTGTTTCAGCATATCCAACATCATATTACTGCCACTAGTGAAAATTAACACAACCTCTCAATGTTTTGCCAATTGTGTACATTAATCACAGCGAATGTGTTTTCTTTTGGAAGACACCATTCATTCATCAGTTGTGCTCCTTTAGTCCTTTGTGTTGTGTACATATGTTAGGGTTTAGGAGTTGGGCATGTGTAATAACTATCCTGGTTCAGTGCAAAGACAAATAAGCACTAATAATGCAAATGTAAAGGATTTCTAATGGAAGAGGACATCAAATGTCATACCACACAGTGTAGAAAGAGTCCCAGAGCAGTGGAAGGGAGCGTGGACACATGAGAGTGGTCCAACCAGTCCTAGACAGAGGTGAGTGGTGGAGCTGCCCCACCCCTTCCCCTGGGAGCCTACAGAAAAAGGAGATCCAAAACAGCAGAAAAGATCCTTTCTTCTACCAGATACCTGCCTGTAACCTGGCACCATCAGAAAAAGGGCGTAGAGAGGGAGAGAAGAAAGGCCACAGCAAAGTGAAGCCAATACGGAGTAGAAAGACAGAAATGCAGATACTTGTTTTGGCATTTGAAAGGAATTTGGAGAACCAGTAGAAAATAACCTTGGTTGAAATCACCACTGTTCCACAGAACCACACACATTGTTCTGTGTAGAAAATGTTCATCTGTTCCTGATTGTTGTTCAGCCACTTAGTTTTTTTTTTTATTTTTCTTATGGCAAGTAGCTTCTCAAGTGACAGTAATACTCAGCTACCATTGTTACTGTCCCAGATACCAATGTATCCTCTGTATTGTTGTTGTTGGCAAGCACAGCTATGATACACCACACTATAACTTTACCATGCAAGAAAAGTTCTATATTTTGTTAGTTTCTTTAAGTGCGTCTCTGAGTGTGCTGGCTTCCTCCTCGTGTGACTTATGCCACATTTCCACTGCATGGTGTGACACAGCTCTATTCAACTCGACTTGGTCTTTATTGGTTTACCATTAGCAAAAGTTGTGGATAGCACCCTGGTACTATTTTGGTACCACCTAACTTCCATTAGATATTGGCTGAAACTGCTTATACTTGCTTGTGATTGCAAAGACAGTTGGGTATGATGTTGAATGAGTGGTTGCATTCGCTATTAAAGTGATCAAATTAAAAAGAAAAAGTTACACAGTTTGAAACTCCAGTGTACAAACACTGCAGTGACTAAGTGCAACTACAGTTGTAAACCAGGGT
Source organism: Perca fluviatilis (assembly GCF_010015445.1). Lineage (NCBI taxonomy): Eukaryota > Metazoa > Chordata > Actinopteri > Perciformes > Percidae > Perca > Perca fluviatilis. The sequence goes on along the minus strand of NC_053126.1, from coordinate 16,393,841 downwards.
ATTGTGTGGATAGGGAAATCCAGTATTTACCTATGACCAGCACTCTAATATGAGTCAACTTGTGTTAAGCTCAGACTCCATGACATACATGGGTTTATGTGAGAAATTGCATAATCAAGGTGATGAGGAAGATGATTCCCATTGACATGAAAGCACTTCTTAACCGTGTGGCATCTGCACTGAAACATGCCTGTTTCTGAGTCTCCAGACATGTTTGTATCGCCATGTGCACTGGCGGAAGTGTGGCTTTTACCAAACCAGAATGTAAAGGTTGCATAGAATAAAACACAAAGCACTTTAAACCCAAAATATAAAGCTAATTGTTTTTATATACTGTGGCATAATTTAAGTAGGCTTACTTTTGAGTGTTGGTCCAACCCCAATTCTACTGAATATCTTTCCCTCTTCAACCAGGCTTTGTTTGAGGGCAACTTATAAGCACAACATGTAGGTGAGATTTTGTAGTTCTGCACGGCTATTCCAGAGATAAAATTGCCCAGAAGCTTTCTAAATAGCACTACTCAAAATGGCGTAGCTTCAAAATACAAACCTATCTTGTAATGTTAGGTTTTATCTACATTTTCTGTTCTCTTTGATGAATAATGATTATAACAATACATATTACTGTATTACTGATCTTACTGTGGCCCAGAGTTTTGAACTTGACAGTGACAGGTTGATCGTGTCACAGAGAGTGCAACCTACTAGGTGAGCAGTCAGGAAGTCCAGTTAAAGAGCCTTTGGTCCCTCAGCTCCGCCCTGTGAGCAGAATGGGCTGCTTTGAGAGGGCCACAGCAGCGTGGCCGGAGGAGAGATAATTAGGCAGATTGAGAGGGTGTCATTCAGAGAGGATCCAGCTGGAGGGATCAGACTGGGGGTAGGGAATGGGTAGAGGGAGGCTGCGTAGGGGGGAGGGGGTGGGCTGCGTCGAGGACAGCTGGTGGATGTTGTGATGGTAATCCAGTGAAGTCAGATCTTGACAAAGGGGAAGCATAGGGCCAGGTGCTTTCATTGAGCAGTCAGCCGCCCCCATACTGTGAGAGACAAGCTCGTGGAGGAATGAAGCTGGTAGCTCACAGTCTCTCTAGCACATGTTGCCTCTCTGACAGTGCAGCGGCAACCAGGTCCACTCTTTCCCTCTCTGCGTGTCGTCCCAGCTCTGGCCGCTCATCCTCTGCCTCTGTCTCTCAACACAGTGGCAGATTGCAGATTACGACAAACTCTTCCCTCTCAGATCCTCTAAACTGAATGGACATAAATGTGGGGCTTCTCCGCTGTGTGAGGCCAATGGATGGATACAGTGGTCCTCTTTATGTTATTAATGTTTTGCACTTGGCCTCAGTAGCAGAGTTAGCATATAAATTGTGAGTGTTTCGTTATGACCTTGCAACTCCCAGCCTCTTAGAACATGATGAAAGAGGACATCTTTGACTTTGATAGGGAGCAGACTGTCCATAAAGTGTGGAGTGCTGTTTCTTCAGTACATTTTTTTTATCTGCTTACTTTATTTCACTTTTGGAAAATAGCAAGATCTGCACATGTGAAACATATTATTTCTCCTTTTTTAAATGAGGACAAACAATCAATTTTCTCAGGGGATGGTACAACCTTTCCAACTGTGAAATACAGTACCTACAAGTTAATTTACTGAAAAAAAGGAGGCTGTAGGGAGGCTTTGAGGAACACAATTCAGTAAGAAGTAGAAATATGCACACGCCAAGGAACATATTTTGTGATGGACCGTAGCAAAGAGACATTCTCTTGATGGCTTAGTTCAGAGCATCTCAGGGCTAGTGTTTTCTTTGGCATCTTTATGGTGGATTAGAATGGAATGCTTAGTAAGATTCCTCCTGTCTCTCTGGTGCTTTCAGGTTATTGTCCATACCATTCACCCTGGTAGCCTCTTCAGGAATGCCTTTAACAATACTGTCAGCCTAGTCTCATTGAAAATGGGATGTTTGGAATGACTTGTTTGATTTGCAATTAGTTTCTTTGCAATTTTGTCAGGCAACATATAGCCCATATCACTCATACTGTCCTGACAGGCAGATGGAGCCATTGTCATGTCATTATCCAGGAAAACTAATGCATTTCTGACCCAGCAGTTTGAAATAATTTAATAGATCAGTTGTCATGTCTATAAGGAGATGAGTACTATCTCACCAAGAGGTTACACGATCATAGGGAGGAAAATTTGTGTCAAGAGTGGAGACTGGGAGCTGTGGTTCCCAGGCCCCGTCACAGGAAGTGGTGCCTTCTGACCTCCCTGCTACGCACATCCTGTCTTATCAGAAAAGCTTAAGCAGCTTTACGTAGTGTACCCAGTTCTCCAAGCTCCTCAACTTTCTCATCTGTCGCTCATGTCTGTGTGTTCATTAATGTCACGTTTGCCATTATTGTGAGTTGGCACACCATCATTCAGTTAGGATTTGTGTATTATTTTACTTTTTGGAGTCAATGTACTGTATGTCTGATCCACATGCTTATGTAGGGATAAGCCTGCCTCTGAAGTCTCATCCCCTGGTTGTTTCTTCTTATATGGTAGAACATGACTTCTGAAGAGACATGCAGGCAGGCCTAATTGGAATAACTGAGGTTTGCATGCAAAATTTCCCTAGTCTCCCTCCCTTTTTAGAAGAGGAAGGGATGGGTCCGTCAGTAAATGACTCAGGAACAGGCATTAACTTTTCCACTAAGCACATTTTCCAAAGACAACTTGATGTTAATGTACCTTTTTCTAATTTAAGATTTATCAGAGCTTTAAGGAGTAAAATACTGTGTCATGTGGAAATAGAACAAACATGCTACATTATTGTAATTTGTCATAGTTTTATAAAATGTTTCATCAGGTATGACTGACCCACACTCTTCTTTAACATCTCTAGTACTTCTTCGGGTGTCAGCAGTTGAGATGACAGACATTCTGTGGCTATTTACTAGTGTTCTTGTTAGCTTATCATTAAGAACCTTTGCCAGTGCACTGTCAACACATTTCATTCTTTCTGGACTATAAGCATGTGAGTGCTGGTCAAGTTGTGCAACATTTTTAGTCAACATTCCACTTTAATTGTGCAGCAAATGTTTGCTGTGAAATTAATAGCAATACAGGCAATTAGAAGGTCTTTTGTCACATCATGTTTTTACTGGCTGACTTTAGACAAAACATTGGACAAGGCATTGTAGTTGATCTTTCATGTTAGGTTGGGGATGGGGTCTTTTAAATTTTTGTTTCAGAGTTTAACAGAATCTGGTTCAGTTTAGGTGGTTGGGTGGGGTTTTTGTGGTTGAGTTCAGTGGAGAATGCTTTGAAAGACCTCGACCCTGGGATTCATGCAATGTGGTTATGGGCAAACGCGTTGCTATTTGAAAAATGTCAGGGAGTATTCTTCCAAAAATCTGTGGACACTTGAGGCAAATTTGTTCCGATAGTGTATGCACTAAAAGTTTAAAAACTACAAGATCACACCCTTTTCATAGCAGCATTACAGAGCAACAAGAGTACAATTTTTATTGTCTTTTTCTGCCGAAGATCTGTGCAATTTCCACTGTAAAAGGAAATGCCAGACATTTTCTTGGCATTCTGGATTTATATTCTTAAACTAAATCTGAGGGACTGTGAGAAGGTGAGAAGGACGCACTGATAGCCGTCTTAACTTTTTAGTCAGATTCATTACTGCTTACCCTCAAGAGAAAGTTAAATGTCCTTATATTCACATGTTTAATATTCATGCTCTGGGGGTGCTCTGGAAACCTCCTCCTGGAGATTTCAATACCTCTATTGTGTGTCTAAGCACAATTGTTGAAACAAACTTTGCACTTTAAACTGTGAAACACGCATCCTTTTAGACATGATCTTACTTGATTACCAGACTGAATTGGTCCCGCGCTGTGGTTAGTGCTACCTGCATATGTAGGGGAGCAGTCGTCTGAAGTGCCTCAACTGTCCTTACGAAACCCTGTCTCCCCCTTTTTCTCACTCTGGCTCTCTCTCACCATGGGTTACTGTTGCCAGGCTACAGCCCAGGCCTGTTGGTCCGTGTAAGCCCAGGCCTGAAAGACTAGCTGTTTGGGTCACTGCCCCCCCCCCCCAACACTTTCATACAAAGGAGTTCTGACTACTTTAGCTCTTTTATTTGGGCCACAAAACACTCCCCAACCCCCAATCTGGCTCTTTGCTGAGAAAGGGAGAGCCAAGCTGGGGAGAGCAGAGCAGAAGAGGCTGTTGGAAGGAGGGGGGATGTGGATGGGCTCCTGTTGGCAGTGTGGTGTCAGTATGGACTTGCATAAAGCAGTAGAGCTGGTTCCTGCTTGCTTGTAGAAAGGAGTGGGTGATGGAAAGAGGTCTGTGTTGAGAGAAAAAGACACTGTAAGAGTTTTCACAAAGATTTTAATAATTTTTTCTAGCAACCTTAGGCTTGCAAGAATTTGCAAAACTTCGATTAGTTCTTCTCATGCAATATAGAAGTTAAAATCTTGCCCCAAGTCAAAACATGGTGGTTCTGTTGTTGTTGCTTTTCCTCTCCATTTGTTTTAGGAAATGCCCTCTAAGATAGGAAGACTCTGTTATATTGTGGCTTTGTGGAGCATGACTGTGTGTATGAACCATGTCAGAGATTACAGCCTCTTTGTTCACAGGTGAGCCACCCTGTGACCTCTGGCAGAGTAGCTGCTATTGTATAGCAGAGGATGAGCTCAGGTTACCCTGCTTCAGTGACCCAGAAAGCAGGAAAACTGGCATTGTGTTACACCAGTATAAATGACAGAACCCACTTGCATAAATCAAACAGTTTTAGATGACCCTCATACTTAATGCAGAACGACTGAGATATTGTCATATTTCAAATTACAAAAAAGTTTTGCGAACCATTTGCACTTTAAACGCTTCTTCATTTAATGCTTAACAATTTCCATCTTTTTCTTCTTTCTTCTATTACTTTCTCTGTGGATCTTCTCTTTTATGGGTTCACGATACTTCCCTTGCCCAGCGGCTGAGGCTGGTCGTAAGTTTTTTTTCTTTGTGTTTGGGTGTGTAGTGTTGTTGCATGTGTTTGCTTTGTTGCAGTGGTGCCTTTGTGTAACAATCTGTAAAGTTCTTTAAAATGTTAAGAGGAACTGTTAATGCATGTGTTTGTGAAAGATGACCACATCTCTTGAGTGTTGTGAAATGGTCAATGTGTGTGTGTGTGTGTGTGTGCTGGTTACTGGGCTTTTCCCATGAGAAAAGCAGTACAGTTGTTCTGGCTTAATGTCTGGCAGGAGAGTTAGATGCCAGACACTCAGAGGTGCACTGACAGATGTGGACAGATGCATGGTGCCGGGGCTGCAGCTGGCAAAAGTCCTCATGTGTTGACACGGGGAGATTACCCATTCTGGCCATCCCTCCGCTGCACTCAAAGACCTCCTCCTCATCTGCTGCACTCTCTTCCTCAAAGGTCAGATCGACACTCACTCACTAAATATGACTCAGGGGCTCATTGCACAACAGCAGCCTGCACCTGCCTTCCACATCGGCCACAAATAAGGCTGGGCCCAGACGAAGGCAGAGTTCCTGCCCTGCTGTTCCCAGAGTCAATGGAATCCACAAGGTTGTAAAGAGCCTGATAAGGAGACTCTCAGGTGCACCAGGACAAAGTTGCATGTCTCTCACAGTCTCTGCCCTGATAGCACTCTGATTTGTGTGTTATGGGAGTAGCATGTTGGCAATGAGTCAGGTCTAGACAAAAGAATGTGTGTTTTGGCTGCTCACTTAGTGTGCATTTGTAGGGGAATACAAATAATTTATCAGGCATAACTACTATTGACATTCCTACACACCCACACACGCACACATTTGCACTAAAACACACACAAATAAACACTAATGCACTTCATTCTCATAGCTGAACACACTTTATTTTATTTTAGTCTCTGTGGTGCGACATCAGCATGTACTTGGACACATAATACTTCCTACAATGAGTTAGAAGTTATTCGTCATCCATAGAGAGTCATGATAGTCTTTGGGAAACAGCCTGTTAAGACTCTAGCTCTTTGGCTTTCATGAGCAGTCAAATGCCCACAGTAGAGTGTGGCTCCAGAAGAATGTGTCTTTCAGTCGTTCAGTCTGTTGTATTTTTCATCTCTATAACCAACTTTCTTCCTCAGCCCTTTCAAAGCCTTCTTTGTGCCACATTTGTGTTTCATTTTTTTAGTGACACCCTAGATTCCAGACATAGTTAATTTGCCTCTAAATAAACCCAGCCAGGCCATGACAAATAGCCATGGGGACCAAGGGTGGGGGGTGGTCAGGGGTATTTGGTTGGGTGTCAGGCTTGTTTGTTCGTCTGTGAGGTTGCTGGGGCAACAGGGATCATGCATTCGGAGTGAGTGCAGTGTTTTCATAGCAAGGGACGAGGGATTACAGGAAATATGACATGACATTCTTGCTGAACCAGACCAGTCTCTCCTCTTCTTCGCCTTCTCCACCAATTCCACTTTCTACATACACTCTCTCCTGCCGAGCAGCCCCACCTCACTCCCTGCAGCCTGAGTGACATTATCATCACAATTAGACGGGGGACCTATGACGTTTGACCTCACAGTGCAAGAGAGGTGGGGGTTGTTGGGGAGAAAGCCAAGCTGGCGTTCAGGGGGGTTTAAGGAGATGTAATAACTAAATAACTCTCTAAAGGTTGGTGCTCCAGTGCTGCTTCACTTTAACTTCCGCACTAAGCTCAGTGTCTTACTGCTAACCTTCGTCGTGGAAAAAATCTTTATTCCTTACAGCATTTATAGTTATTACGCTTAGATATTTGATTCATTTTTATAGACCAACAAACTATTACTTTGGGGACATTTTCTTTGTATATGCATGTTGATACGCCTGTGTGCCTGGCTCCTTCATGCTATCTCTGTAGCTCCTTCAATTCGCTATTGTCTTTGTAAAACTGGGGGGGGGGGGAACCAAAGTAGTGGTCTGCAGTTTTTCTGAACCAGAGCAACAGTCAGAAATAAAGCTGGTAATGTCAGTAGAAATTTAGATCTGGATCAGTTCATCCTTCTTAGTTTACCTGGAGCAACTTCTTTCTCCTAGTGAGGGGCAAAAACCACAAACTCGTTTTAGTCTTCGTTATAGTTTATTCGGGGGAAAGGTACATAAAGGATGAACTAACACCAGTGTAGCGGTGATGATTCTGTAAAAGAGAATAGATGAAAACCCATTGTTTATCCTGCCCAGGGGTTCTTCTCCAATGAAAGAGAAGACCGAGCCCAAGGGCTGGCCAACACCCAGCCGTCACTGCTCTGTCATCAGCATCAAACAGCCTGTTTGAAGAGGGGGGCTTGTCCCCAGGGGCACCACTGTGGGTGTAGAGTTACAAGCTCATACTGGACTCTCTAGTAAGTCCAAACCTTGTCTACATGCCCATAGTACCTCTGCAGAGAGCTATAGGAAGCCCTGTTTATATGTTTATCTCAACTTCTTAGTGGAGCAGGTTTAGGTCAAGCTACACAACATCTACACAGCCCGCGAAAGCAGTGCGTTAGAGCAGCAAAAGCAGCTTCAGTCCTCCACCTGTGTCTACATAGGTCAAGTTCAGACAAATGCACAATCCCTGTAGATACGCACGTAGAACGCAAGAAAATAGATTTGAAGCGTAAAAATGTGCTCCGAGTGAAATTGAGCAGTTTACCTGGCCTGTGTAGGCAACTGTATTGATTAAAATCTGTTCAGTCAGACGCACGTGAGATGGATGACATAAAAACATGTCTGAAATGCCTCGTGTACACAATGCTAATGTTTCATCAGAATAATTCTCTGTTCTATCAACCTACAGTCAGTGGAAGGAGGATGTGTTGTTTCATTCAAATACCACAGCTGCATTTAGTTCATGTGTGCTGGTTGTAGTCCTCCTTTTTCTCATGTCAGTATTTGTTGGCAATTGTTAAATTTCCAGACTGTTGTTTCTGGGTGTGTTCTTTTTCATATATGAGAACAGAAACAAGAGCTGAGGTACGGAAAAACTGTAACAGTGGAAAAATGTTAGCTGATATAGAGAAACTGAAGCTTTCCAGCTGGAAAAAAACAGAGAATGTGCCTTGTGAGGCCTATAAGACACAGAGAGATGGCCTTCCTCGTTTGTGAGTGCATATGTTTCTCACTCCATAAACAATGTATTACACGATTAATACTATTGGGGTAAGCTGTGTTATTACATAAATCATTCTGGGGCCCAAAAGCATTACTCAAGCCATTGTATGAGTCAGGCAGCAGGCCTTGCCAAGGTGTCATTGGGGCCCTGATTGCCAAACCCAGAACATGATTAGAATTGGGCTACACTGGAGTTTGAGTGTCACAGCTCTCAGTCTTTACTGTAAATAACTTGGCTTGTCATTTTGTGACCTGTTTCGACTTGTAGGCAAAAGACATCCTAATGTATGTGTGAATTTGTTTGTACAGATGTCGTCCAGGATTCATTGGTCCTCTCTGTCAGCACCTGGATCCCTGTCATCGATCGCCATGTCTGAATGGAGCAGCTTGCAAGAGCCAGGTGGTCAATGGTATCCCACAATACACCTGTGTGTGCCAGAGAGGGTTCAGAGGTACATCTATAAGTATTTGTCTTCATTAGAAAGATAAGATGTGAGAAGGGAGATTGAAAGTTCCTATTTTAACTGAATACTGTTTCACTATTTAATCTCCAGGCCAAGACTGCTCTCTCATTGATGCCTGTGCCACAAGTCCCTGTGCCAATGGAGCCCGTTGTGCCAATTGGAATAACCACTACAACTGTTCCTGCCCACCTGGCTTCCAGGGAAAGAACTGCCGCAATGACATTGACGAGTGCCGCAAGCCTGGCGCGTGCCTCAATGGTGGCCTCTGCATTAACACCCATGGGTCCTTCCGCTGCCAGTGCCAACCTGGATACAGTGGGCGAACATGTGAGGTGTCCACCCTTCCCTGTGCCCCATCTCAGTGCCTTAATGGGGGCACCTGTCGACAGACCAGCGACCATTCCTATGAGTGTGCTTGCCTACCAGGTAGAATAGCTCTTTATCAGCATAATGGAACACACAACCACATACACAAAATCTGTTGTTTTCCCAGGCCATCAGCACAGTGCTACAGGCATACAGATTATCTCAGCCTGATGACGTAGCTGTTAGTGCTGTTGCTGGGATTTACTCCTCTCTCCCAGGTCAGCTTCCTGTCTGCTATTAATAGCTACCGATGGAGATGGTGGGAGAGTCGAAGAGGCAGCCCACCGTCACTCTACTCCACTCTGCTCTTTTCACAACAGAAGGAATTTACTTTATGGGACCTCTGGTTTCCCACTGGGGATCTGACAGGAAATGTCTCTTGCCACAGAGGAAGTCATTGAAACTGAGATATTATAAAACAAGCAAACACTGCGGGGAGTGCAGACCTCTGAAGCAGGCAAGAGTCACACGGCTGTTGCTGGCATCATATGGGAACCATCATGAGAAGATGTAAACAATTAGACACCCTCTGAACCTTTTGGCTGCCCACATTTCCCCACACCTCCTCTAGTGTGGGAAATATCACTCAAGGTCATGAGTAGAGTGTCTGGAACAGGAAACACTGAATGTTTAATAAACTTTTAGTTGGTGTGTGTTACTGTGTCAGTGTGTCATAACTCTTTTCTCTCTCCATCTGTCTCAGGTTTTGAGGGACACAACTGTGAGAATAATGTGGATGACTGTCCAGGTCACAAGTGTATGAATGGAGGAATATGTGTGGACGGAGTCAATACCTACAATTGCCAGTGCCCACCAGAATGGACAGGTACAGCTCTGTTTAAATCATATTTGAAATTACCTTTTTTATATATATATATATATATATATATATATCTCATGAGGAGTATAAGCCAATATGTCATCTAACCACACTAGGGCAATACTGTGCTGAGGATGTCAACGAGTGTCTCATGCAACCAAACGCCTGCCACAATGGAGGTACTTGCTTCAACACCATCGGTGGTCATACCTGTGTCTGCGTTAATGGTTGGACTGGAGATGACTGCAGTGAGAACATCGATGACTGTGCCATAGCTGTTTGCTTCAATGGGGCCACCTGCCATGACCGTGTAGCATCCTTCTTCTGCGAGTGCCCAGTTGGAAAGACGGGTAAGCGGGTTTGTGAAATGGCCTTTGTTCCCCTCGTAAGCTGTTTTCTCATGTGAACTCTGGACAAAACAGGGGTTGACAAGATTGTCCTTGTCGGGCATGCTCTCACTTACTATACTTTGTTTGGTTTAGGCCAGAGGTAGAAGGATAAAGTTTGTTTAGTGTTTTGGTCCAACTGATTCGGACATTTGTGTTTTCACACACAGCTTTTTCGGGTAATGTCTAGATAATTTAAGGGTTGCAGTACATGTGTGAATGGAGCTTCATGGCTGGCTCCTAAATTGTTGATTTCATAAGTTTTTCTTTCTGTGCCGTCTCCACAGGTTTGCTGTGCCACCTTGATGATGCATGTGTGAGTAACCCCTGCAATGAGGGGGCAGTGTGCGACACCAACCCCCTTAACGGCCGTGCCATTTGCACTTGTCCTGCTGGATTTGTAGGAGGTGCCTGCAACCAGGACATGGATGAGTGTTCGATTGGTAAGTCTGAATTTTTTTTTTTTTACAATTCTCCACTCTCTACTGTGGTCATAGGCTCTCCGCTTTGTCTTTTTACTAAATGTGTTTCATATACTGAACCTTAGCCTTCTCTCTGCAGGTGCCAACCCATGTGAGCATTTTGGAAAATGTGTGAACACAGAGGGCTCCTTTCAGTGTCAGTGTGGCCGGGGATATGCCGGACCGAGATGTGAAATTGACATAAATGAATGCCTGTCCATGCCCTGCCAGAATGATGCCACTTGCCTGGACCGCATTGGAGAGTTCACCTGCATCTGCATGCCAGGTATTCAGGGCTGTTATGCTTTAGCATTGCCAATAAAACAATACAGAACACCTCAATTCAGCCCAATGTCATTCACTTGGGACAGTCCAAACCAATAGCAGACTGGAACAACTTATTATTTAAACTTGACATAACATCATCTACAGTTCTGCCATACTGACTGCCAGTGTAGAGTGTTATGTAATGCATTCCTATTGATGTTGGGGGTATGGAGGCACTCAGTGCACTATACAGCCAGACAGGGTATTAGTTTGGACTAAGTGATGGTTTGGACACTAAGTGACAAAAACACAGTGAAACTCTCACGCACAGTCCTACATGCATCCTGGGGTTTTGGGAACTATACAAATTAGAGCTGGGAGTCGGGTCTATAGGACTGTATGTGAGAGAGGGCGAGCAGTTAGGGGGAGGAGTGTGCTGTGAATACTAATGAGTGGTAGAGTGGTGGGAATGGAGCGGAACAATAGGGCCCCTCTGTGCTCCACTTTGCACCCCTCATACACACAGAGGGGGAAAGAGGCCTTTTCCCAGAGCCTCTCCCCCTCCCCCTTCATTTCCAGAGACAGGCCCTTCCTCTTCACCCTCCTCATCATCAGCCAGCCTGGCAAAGCTCATGTGGAGCTGCTGATTATTTCTGATTCCACGCTAGCCTCTCCCCCAGCACTCAGATCCACATTCTGTTTCACCTCAGTGAAGGAGCCCTCCATAGTTTGCTAACGCAGAATGTATAACATGCATCTGGTGAATGGGATACTGACCCAGAGAGGAGTAATGCTCTGTTGACAGTAGGGTGTGGTGATTTCAGGTCAGTAGAGTGGGAACACTGGGGATGCTCTAGGGATCTTTTATTCCATCCTGTGGTTCAGCAGAGACCAGTGTCAAAAACTCTGAGGCCTCCCATGACAGAATAGTTTCCCACAGATCATTTCTCCATCGCAAAGAGTACACACAAATACATGCACACCATGCTGGCTTGAACTGACATACTCGTACATAAAAAACTGGACATAGTGAATCTGATTGAGCTGCAAAAACATAAATGTATTCAGATTGAACTTCTGTCTTTCAGGCTACATGGGGACTTACTGTGAGGTTGACGTAGATGACTGTGAGAGCAACCCTTGTGTGAATGATGGCATCTGTAGGGACATGGTCAATGGCTTTACATGCACCTGCCAGCCAGGTAAGACTTTATTTCTATTCCCTGTGTTGATTTCTATCCTTGTTAACAACTCCAATTCAGTGACAGCAACAGTAAAAACAGAGAGCCAAAGTTTAAATGTCCCCAGAACCAGAGGAGGGAGGGACGGCCTTGCTACTTCTGCCTGCTGGTGTTTAGGGCCACCACTCATATAAAAAGGCAGGCCCACAAGGCTGCCTATCCTATCCTCCTGCCATGAACAAAGACACTATTGTGACCCCCATTCCTTCCTCATTGGAATGTGGAAGGGACAGCAGTCTCCCTCATCCTGCCCTGGTGGTGGTGGGGAACAGCAGTCCTGCTAATGAGATTCTTTTCCAGGTCCTCAATTTACATCTGGGACAGACGTCCCCTCTCCACCCCCCATCTAGCTATTGAGCTGGTGGAGCTGATGCAGAAAGGGGAGAGGGGGGTTCCCTAAAAGAGAAAACAATCCCATCGTCTCCTCTAACCCCCCCTTTAGCAGCCCAAGCACCAACACACAGACCATCGTGACACTGTTAATCAACTGAGCAGTGTGCTACCAATGCACCAATTCACCCCTGTCTGGGCACTGTGCCCACTGATTTCAAGCCTTCTCAGTTTCTCAAGCTTTTCAAGCCAGTAGGTTTTAGATGAAATATTATTAATATTTGTATTGTTACTATTGTTGTTGTTAAAATTAGCCGTTTCTCCAGACATTCCATATAATTGTTTATACTGTATATTGAGTCCAGACATTCCAGTGTAGAGTCGGCATTGTGCAGACACTCGGAAATGTACAATAACCTGAAGTGCGTACATTTTGCTGCCCAGATATTTCATACCACCTAATAGCAATATTCATTTATTTTCATATCCACATTGTACGCACTAGATTGTAAGTCCCTCCTCAAAAACATTATCAAGGTCACAGGCTTTCCATTGCATTTTGTAGTGGTCATCTTGGTATTGGTCCAAGTGCACAGATGACATGTCCTTAACCAGTCGAGACACTCTCAAACCCAACCTTAGCCAGACCAACGTCACTAACCTAGCCAAAGACCTCTGCCCTTCTAAGAAGAGACAGAACTGCCCTCTGACCTGAGCACGGACCCTTCCACTGGACCTTCTTTCTGACCCTTCACCTCTGTGTTTGCATGTCCCAGGGTTTACTGGCACCATGTGTCAGATCGACATAGATGAGTGCGCCAGCACGCCCTGCCAGAATGGAGCGAAATGCTACGACCGACCAAATGGGTTCGAGTGCCGCTGTGCTGAAGGTAAGGGCTTCTGTACCTAATATTTGTCAGTGAATAGTTGTACACAGCTCAAGATGTCCTCCCAGCAGAAGAGCAGATGAGCCTTAACCACTTGGGCTGTGTTTGGTCTTTGTTAAGTGTTCAATGTTTTGGGGGGTCAGCGATTTCTCTGGATGTCTGCTGGCCAAGCAGACTGACTTGAGGCCCCTAATCCCCGTCTTTCCCTCGTCGGCTCTCAGGATCATGGGGTCACTGAGGACCAGCAGTTGCCAAGAAAGGAGCCTTGGTCATCACCCCGACATCTGTTCATCTGTTAAACCCCCACACACCACCTTATGCTGCATTTTAACTTTCATTCCTTCACATTTAGTCAAGTACATGTTTGAAAACAAGCCCAGATACAGTGAGCTACATTGAAGTTTGTCACAAAGGCTGCGTGTATGATCATAATGTGTGTATACATTCATATTTAACATGTTTGTTTGGACCTAAGCCTACGAAAGAGCCTTCTTATTGTTTCAGTGGGCAGCTGCTTGGTATTCCCTGTGTTTGTGGGCCCCTTCTGTTGAGTGAAGTGGCCCTGTTTGACGTGGTGCAGTCTATTGTTCCCTCCGCCACTGAGAACAAAAGCAGTACTGGGAGGCCTGTGTAGGGCCCTTCTTTACTGCTTTGCCCAACTCAGCACTGCACTACACACATACCATACAAACCAACACTTTTCTTGCCCAACACACAAACACTGTCGACATGGTAACCACAGTAATCAGAAACCCAAACTGTAGAAGCTTTTATAAAGAAAAAGCGAGAAACGGACCGAGGAAATTGAACGAAATAACTAATGAATTGAGAAGAAGAGAAAAATTAGAATGAAATGGCCATTCAAGGAAAAACTGAAAACCGTAGACTAGAATAAAAAACAGCTTTCATTCAGAAAAAGGCTTTGCTGCATCAAATGACTCCCTAAATGCCTTAACATTAATCTCCATCTATGCGTTTTTCCTATTTAGGTTATGAAGGGACACTCTGTGAGAGTAATATCAACAACTGTCAGCCTGACCCATGCCACCATGGTACTTGTGTAGATGGCATTGCCAGTTACACCTGTAACTGTGATGCTGGCTACACAGGCTATCGCTGTGAGAACCAGCTCAATGAGTGCCACAGCAACCCTTGTCAGAATGGGGGTAAGTGTGTGGACCTGGTCAACAAGTACATCTGCCAGTGCCAACATGGAACCTCAGGTAAGACAAATAACTCCAAAATCACATAGTCAGTCTGTTAATTCAAACATTTGAATTATTTTATTTTTTTAAATGATGTTGTGGGCAATAAAAAAAAATGGAATAGCTATATCATAATTTCATATAATTTTCATTTACATAGTCTGTACTGAAACATATTCCCCATCATTGTTAAGATGTTTTTGAATATTTCTGCAAGCCTAATGTAAAACCTCTAACTCTTTTGTCAACACAGGCACAAACTGTGAAATAAACTTTGATGATTGTGCCAGTAACCCATGTGACTATGGCATCTGCAAAGATGGCATTAACCGCTATGACTGTGTTTGCAAACCTGGCTTCACTGGTAAGGCCCTCTGAAAATGACAGCACACATTTAAGATGAGAAATCAATCCTCATTGGAAATGTTGCCAAACACACTTTTGATTGTGTCTGACATCTCTCCTGCCAGGTTCCAAGTGTAATGTGGAGATAGACGAGTGTGCATCTAGCCCCTGTAGAAATGGGGGGACGTGTGTGGATGAAGAGAATGGATTTCACTGCCAGTGTCCTGAGGGCTTTAAGCCCCCTTACTGTTACTCCCAGGTGGACGAGTGTGGCAGTAGCCCATGTGTCCATGGCTCATGCAGGGATGACATCAACGGGTATGAACTCTTACAGACTTTGTCAAAGTTTAAAGTGGCATCACATATGATATCAAGGAGCAACTTGGCATGACCATCTTGCAAGCTTGTTGCTAATCCCACAGGTTTCAACTTGTACATCAGTGCATTGTTATTTCACCTCTGGAACATGGCATCTTTTGGATTAATGACTATATTCCTGTATTTCCAGTTACCGTTGTGACTGTGAGCCTGGATGGGTGGGGAAGAACTGTGACCTGGACAGAAACGACTGTTTGCCGAGTCCCTGCCAGAATGCTGGCACGTGCATTGACCAGCTCAATGGCTTCACCTGCAAGTGTCGCCAAGGCTTCAGAGGTAAGAGGGTGGCAGAGTAGCCCAACATACATCAACATCAAAAAGTACAGTACAAAGTGATGAATACACACATGCAGCACATGCAGTAATTGAAGTCTTAACTGTGTATTTATTAGACTTTATAGACATATTTTAGTCTAAAAGATTCCTACAATGTCCTTCATCATTTTGCCCTTCCTGAATAACCATTGTCTACCTCCCCCTAGTGGTGTATTAAAAATGTGTAGATACATCACCAGTGTTAAGCCAAGTTTCAGGCTCACCAAGTTCTGTTCTGTAATGTGTAAATGTCTTCGCTGCCCCTCCGACAGGTAACCTCTGCCAGGTGAACATCAACGAATGTGCATCCAGTCCCTGTCTGAACAAGGGCACCTGTGTGGACGGTGTGGCAAGTTTCACCTGTCTGTGTGAGCTTCCTTACAGTGGACCCACTTGTGCTGATGTCCTCACCCCTTGTTCCCCTAACCCCTGTGCCAATCATGCCATCTGCACACACACCCCAGACTACTTGGGCTATCAATGTAACTGCCAGTCAGGGTGGCAAGGTAAGCTATTTTTGTATTTATCGACCCACTGCCTGCTGTCTATTGTGAGATAATCTGTCTGGAAGCTTACAGAAAGACTTAATGCATAAACACTTATGATCTTGAATTAAACCTTATTGTACCCTTGTTTTACATTCTTCAGGTCAGTTGTGTAACATAGATGTGAATGAATGCATCTCAAACCCCTGCAAGAACCTTGGGACCTGCACTAACACACTTGGAGGCTTTGTGTGCTCCTGCAGAGCTGGATTTACTGGGCTGACGTGTGAAACAGACGTCAATGACTGTTCTCCTAGTGAGTGGCCACATAAATGTAGCGTGCTGAATTCCTAAAACTGTCTTTTGCTGTCAAACACAATAACAGGTTCATGTATCTTCTTGACCTAAGTCATCCTCTTCTTTTGTGCCATCAGATCCATGCCTAAGTGGAGGTTCCTGTACAGATGGTGTGAACTCCTTCCACTGTAGCTGTCTGGCAGGCTTTACTGGGCCCCGCTGTGCTTTAGAGATCAATGAATGCCAAAGTTCCCCCTGCAAAAATGGAGCCACATGCACAGACTATGTTAACTCCTACACCTGCACCTGTAGGCCTGGTTTTACTGGCATCCACTGCGAAACCAACATCCCTGATTGCACTGAAAGGTGAGTGTGTTTGAGTCATGGCGATATCTCACGGTGTACTTTATCAACCTGCTCATATACACATGTATATAACTAAATGAATGGTTCAATAACACATTTTTGTGTCCACAGCTCATGCTTTAATGGAGGAACGTGCACAGATAAAATCAACGGCTATTCCTGTACCTGCCGTTCAGGCTTCACTGGCTCCCACTGCCAATACGAGGTCAACGAGTGTGACTCCCAGCCCTGCCTTAATGGAGGCATCTGTCAAGATGCCCTCGAGTCCTTCCGTTGCTCCTGCCCAAAGGGCTACACTGGCACCCGCTGCCAGGTACACACACACTCACAGACACTAACGAAAGGTTTTGTTAAGGCCTTGTGTCTTCATGAGTTTATGTTTTTAGACTAATAAATGCTGATACATGCCTCTTGCCTCCCCAGACACCAGTTGACTGGTGCAGACGCTCATCTCCCTGCCAAAATGGAGGACGCTGTCGCCAAAAGGATGCTTCCTTTATCTGTGACTGTACTAATGGCTGGTCTGGACGTTACTGTGACATATCCAGGGTTTCTTGTGAGACAGCTGCTCGCCATAGAGGTTTGTGGGTGTTATATGACATTTAACCTCTCGTCTCTGTTTGTGTTGTAACTGATATTTAAAGTTACATTTTCTTCCAAATCTTTCTCATCAGGGCTCCAGACAGATGAGCTATGCCACCACGGTGGTCACTGTGTCAACACTGGGAATGCCCACTATTGTAAATGCCCTGCTGACTACACTGGAAGCTATTGCGAAAGCCAAGTGGACCACTGTGAAGACAAACCCTGCCGCAATGGCGCCACCTGCAGGGGATATGTGGGAGGGTACCAGTGTGATGTGAGTTCATTGTCGATATGTGCTTCTCTGTCAGATTTCAGCAAAGTCAGTATTCACACAGTGCTTCTTCACAATTGTAGAGATAATGAAATTGTCATCTGCATGTCATTGCAGTGTATGCCAGGCTTTACTGGACAGAACTGCGAGATAGAGATCAATGAGTGCCAGTCTCATCCTTGCCAGAACGGAGGCACTTGCATTGATCTGGTGGGACATTACATCTGCTCCTGTCCCCCTGGCACACTGGGTATGCAAGCACATATTCAACATAAACCTATGTTTATTACTAAAGGGATTGCACTATAGGTGACTAAAATATAATAAATGTATAGTAGTATTAAATAATATTTTTTTTTTTTTAAGGTGTTCTCTGTGAGATCAATGAAGATGACTGTGCTCTACCTCTGAGGCTGCGCAGTGCTCCTCCTAAGTGCCTAAACAATGGCACCTGTGTGGACAGAGTGGGTGGATATCGTTGCAATTGTCCCCCTGGATTCACAGGAGAGAGATGTGAGGGAGACATAAATGAGTGTCTCTCTAACCCCTGCAGCCCATCCAACAGTCTTGACTGCATTCAGTTGCCCAATGACTACCAATGTGTCTGCATGCCTGGCTTCACTGGCCGGAGGTGTCAGAGCAGGTTCAGTGTGTGTGAGTCTCAGCCTTGTCAGAGCGGAGGAGTCTGTTCTGTATTCAGCGGGTCTGCACTGGGATACACCTGCACATGTCAGCTTGTAAGTGTACATTAACTTTAAGGATTTCAACATCAAATCTTTTGATTTTGTGGTTTGTGCATTATAGCTTTTCTTATTTGTGTAAGGAAAGTTCACTATCTAAGTGCATAAATGATCTCTATCTTTAGGGTTATGCTGGGCCCAATTGTGAAAGAAGCATGTCCTGTCGGGAGCTGTCCTGCTACAATGAAGGTAGCTGTACACTTACCACGAGGGGGGCGCGTTGCACCTGCCAGCCAGGTTATGGCGGGCCCCAGTGTCAGCATCGCAGTAACAAAGGCTGCTCCTCCCAGCCCTGCCGGAATGGAGGATTGTGCACCGAAGAGACCAGCTTCCCGTTCTTCCACTGCCAGTGTCCCAGTGGCTGGACAGGTAAACGGTGCGAGCAGGGCAGCAGATCCTTAGAGGTCCCAACACCCTCATGCCCTCTAGCAGACTGTCATGAAAAAGCCAATGATAGTGTTTGCAACAAGGAATGCAACACATTCCTATGTCGCTGGGATGGTGGCGACTGTTCTCTAGCAGTGAACCCCTGGGCTCGTTGTGCAGACTGCTGGCGTGTCTTCAACAACAGCCAGTGTGATGAGTCCTGCAATAACGTTGACTGTCTGTATGACAACTTTGACTGCAAAAGCAAGGAGAAAGTTTGCAAGTGAGTTTACGTTACTGTTAACAGGATTCCCTCATTCGTTTCTGTACTGATCTGAGAAAACTTGAGCTGATCCTTCTGTTTGTGTCGTCTCCAGTCCAATATATGAAGCCTACTGCATAGACCACTATGCTGATGGAAAGTGTGACCAGGGCTGCAACACAGAGGAGTGCGGCTGGGATGGCTTGGACTGTGCAACGAAGGTTCCAGAAGCCCTTGCTGATGGTGTCTTGGTTTTGGTAGTCCTACTGCCTCCTGAGGAGCTTCTCCGCACTAGAGCAGCTTTTCTGCAGAAATTAAGTGCTATCCTACACACTTCACTGCGCTTCCGGCTGGACCCCAATGGAGAAGCCATGATCCGCCCCTACACCCGCCGAGAGGCACGCCTCAAGCGGGAGCTGCAGCCTCAACAGGAGGTCATCGGGTCAGTCAGGCATACAGTAAACATTAAAGCTGAAGTATTTCCTGTATATTCTACATTACACTAAACACCTGCCTCTCTACTATTCCTGTAGTTCCATAGTGTACCTGGAAATAGACAACCGTCTGTGCTCTGAGGACTGTTTCCCGACAGCTGACAGTGCTGCAGACTACCTGGGAGCCCTGTCAGCTGTAGAAATGCTCCGCTTTCCTTACCCCCTCAAGGAAGTCCGTGGTGAGTATAGAACACAAAATGAACTTATAAAACTAATGAGGCACAAATGATGTGATTACTACTTTTTCTTCTCTCCACAGGTTTAACAGGTATATTGTCTACTGAAGATGACCCCATACAATGGGTCAAGCTGATGCTGGTGGGGATAGCTTCTCTTTTCCTTTTGGTCATCCTTGTGATAGGAATGTTGATTGCTCGTAGAAAGAGAGAACACAGTACCCTTTGGTTCCCTGAGGGCTTCTTCCTCAAGAAGGAACCCAGCAGCAACAAGAACCGCAGGGAACCCGTGGGCCAGGATGCTCTGGGAATGAAGTAAGTTATTTGTGTGCAAATGTTAACACCAACGATGTTGTTGGGACTGAAGTGCTTTAGCAATACAATTTGGAATTGCTTTAGGAATTTCTTTTGAAATTGTATTTGTTTTATTGTGCTTACATAGTTTAAAATATTCATCTGTAAACAGACACATGCCAAAAACTGTGGAGGAATCTCTCCTTGGAGATCACAGTGACCAGTGGATGGACTCGGACTGCCCAGAGGCCAAAAGGCTCAAGGTCAGTTACACAGCATATTTCCATTTATAAACTATCCTAATCAGTTTAAATATACACAAGCACAAGAGTGTGTACATTTTACAACAGCATTCCATCCTGTATGTAATCCTGCAGGAAGTAATGACATTTTTCTCCTTTTGTGAGTTCAGGTTGAGGAGCCAAGTATGCTCTCAGACAGTGAAGAAGCAGTGGACAGCAGGCAGTGGACACAGCATCACCTTGCAGCCGCAGACATTCGCGTGCCTCCCACTATGGCCCTCACGCCACCTCAAGGAGAGTTTGAAAGCGACTGCATGGATGTTAATGTCCGAGGCCCAGGTTGGTAGTAAGATAATCTAAAGTTCTAAGATCGGAACTGTGATTTCTTTTTTTTTTTTTTATACTTTCTTCGTATGATCTGTTATATTGAGCGCTTTAATATCCATAAACTCACCCACGTCTGTTTTTTTATCTCCTTCCAGATGGTTTTACACCTCTGATGCTGGCATCATTTTGTGGAGGTGGCTTAGAGCCTGAGGTAGCAGAGGAGGAGGAGAATGAGGAGTGTTCAGCCAACATTATCTCTGACCTGATCTACCAGGGAGCATCCCTTGCTGCCCAAACAGACCGCACTGGTGAGACAGCGCTCCACCTGGCTGCTCGCTATGCCCGTGCTGATGCTGCTAAGAGGCTGCTGGATGCCGGGGCAGATGCCAACGCTCAGGATAACACAGGACGTACACCGCTACATGCTGCAGTGGCTGCAGATGCACAGGGTGTCTTCCAGGTAAACAAATGTCAACAAATACTGTTTATTGGCCACATTAGTGGTACAAATACCTATAACATTTTTAATATATGTGTAGAAATGCAGAAATCATAATATTGAACCCAATCTTTTCCATCCTCCTAGATTCTGATCCGAAATCGGGCTACAGATCTTGACTCCCGTATGTATGATGGCTCCACCGCGCTGATCCTGGCAGCACGGCTGGCAGTAGAGGGCATGGTAGAGGAACTCATCACTTGTCATGCTGATGTCAATGCAGTTGATGAATTGGGTATGTATGTGTAATGTTTCACTCAAGTGGGTGTCCTGATGCAAATGTCCCTGTTTTGTGATAATATTCAAACCATACATGCATAATCTCATTGTTTGTTATCTCTTTTAGGTAAATCTTCCTTGCACTGGGCTGCTGCTGTTAATAATGTGGATGCCACTATTGCCCTGCTGAAGAATGGTGCAAACAAAGATATGCAAGATCTCAAGGTGTGACATCCACTTATACTTTTTTAAGCACACTTGAGCGTGGCTTGAATTGAGATATGTTTGTATCTAACGCAGCCTCTGATCTACTCTGTTTTTCTTTTCAGGAGGAGACCCCTCTGTTCCTTGCAGCCCGTGAGGGCAGCTGTGAGGCTGTGAAAGTGCTGCTGGCTCATTTTGCAAACCGAGAGATCACAGACCATATGGACAGGTTGCCAAGGGACATTGCTCAGGAGCGTATGCATCACGACATTGTGCAACTTCTTGATGAGTACAACACAGTAAGGAGTCCCCAGGGTCATGGAGGGCCTGGACACCACCTCACTGGGGGGCACACTCTGTCTCCTCTTATGTGCCCTCCCAGCGCCTTCCTGCCTAGTCTGAAGAACACCCCACAGGGCAAGAAGAACCGTCGGCCTGGGGCCAAGGGTTCTAGCCTGGGAAGCCAACATGCTAACAGTCTGAAGGAGTCGGTCAAGGCCCGTAATAAGAAACTGACCTTGGACATGCAGAGTGCCTTACTGGAGAGCTCAGTTACCCTGTCCCCAGTCGACTCACTGGACTCACCCCACGGGGGAGCTAGCAATGCTGGCTACATCACCAACCCCACTTCCCCTGTGGCCATGCAGTCACCAGGGCTCTTTCACTCTTCCATGTCTGTCCCAAACACCCCAATGGTACATAGTAGCATGTTGGAGGGGGGTGGCCCCTTTGCTGTGTCTCTTGCCCAACTAAATGACCTGGGAGCTGGAGGAATGTCCTTGCAGGGACGCGTTTCCATGGCTTCAGATGTTAACCGTGGATATGTGCTGAGTTCAGGCCAGATGGGGCTCAACATGGGCTTGGTCAGTCCTGTCAGTGTGCCCTTTGACTGGCACAGCCGGATGGCTTCATCCCAGTGTGGTCAGCAGGTTGTGAATCTTGTGCAGAGTAGCCAGGCAGGCATGCACCCCCAGAGTCCAGCCATGCAGCAGCAAAACATGCTGATGCACCAACAGCAGCTCTACCGTAATGCCATGCTGCAGCCCACACCTGTTACATCCACGCCCACTATCAGCCCAGTCAAGCTGCCCTCCATTGCTGAGCAGCAGCAGCAGCAACAACAACAGCAGCAGCAGCAGCAGCAGCTCATCAACCACACCATCACCAACCAGCAGAGCATGGCCCGCATGGGTACCTCCACCCCACCGACACCCCAGACCTCCCAGCCCCCACCATCCTTCTTCCAGCAGCAGCAGATGCCTCAGCAACCTTCTCAGCCCCAGCCTCCTGCTCAGCCCCCACAGGCAGTCACGCCAGCAGCCCAGCCCACTCAGGCTCTGCCCTCCCAGCCTAGTGGCAGCACTGCAGGAACAGAAGATTATCCAACTCCTCCCTCTCAGCACAGCTACTCATCCGCACTAGATGCCACGCCCAAGCATTACCTCCATTTGCCCAGTGAGCACCCCTACCTGACCCCCTCCCCAGAGTCTCCGGAGCCCTGGTCCAGCCCCTCCCCTCACTGCGTCTCTGATTGGTCAGATTCCACACCCAGCCCAGCAGTTGCTGGCCCTGCCCAGACCCAAATTACTCAAATCCCAGAGGCCAATGGCAAGATGCAAGTGTTTGCGTGAAGATCTCATGGCCCCTGCTTGAAAAGGGACCTGGGGTAGAAGATTTTGTGGACTGGCTCTTGGGCTTGTCTGTTTATGTGTGTCAGCCTGTTTCCAAGATTTTCATTGGATTTGGATTGACTATGATTATCACGAGGACCGTCTGCTAGTGATTTTTGCAGAGAAAAAAGTAAAGGGAAATGTGTGTTGTCTGAAAAAACAGCAGACAATTTAATGAAGTAATTCTGTCACAGATGGACTTGTTTTTTATTATAAAAAAAAAAAGTATATGAAGAAAACCAAGTCTTTCATTTCAAAGACTTAGGGATGCTCGCCTGGAAACTAACAAACATTTAAAAAGTAGATATGAGAAAAAATGTTGAAGGGAATTCATTTATTTTTATTTATTGTTTTTATCTCTCTGAATTGCTCTTTTAGGTGTTTTACCCTCTTTCTGTCCTATAGCTTCTCACATAATGTGCCACCCTCTCCTATTTTATACAGACCACCTACATTTCTATTTAGCCAGTATGGCAAGTGATGGTAAAGGAATATAATTCATCATTCAGACCAGTTAACAGACAGAAAGAGGATTTTTCACCTCTCTTGACTGATATTTATTTAGGCCAATGACAGCTGGTAAAGATGAGAAACTGGTTCTAGCAGATATATATTAAGAGTTGCTCAGCAGTAGTGATATGTTCTGATTTGATTGAATTGTGGTAATTGATTACTTTCCACATGAGTATTATGAATAAGAATGTAGATGAGTGTCTCTGAAGCACTTCAAGTGACCAGCCTCGAAGGGCTAGTGTGGGTCAAATACAACATTTCACTGCAATGGATAGTTATAATATATGGGTGGCATTTAATCCATGGTCATTTTCCTTATGAACTTTCAAAAGAAATCAGCAGAGTAAAGGTTTGCTTTTATTTCAACCGTAGTTTCTCATGACTCTACAGGACTCTTACCTCCGGTTCTACTGCCAGCCCTGATACCTGTGTTGTTTTGCCTTAAAATCAGCCTCTCACTGCCCTTTTTAGTTTGTTTTATTTTTTGTTGTTGTTCCATTTGTTTTATACTCTGTATATTTGTGAAAACCATGGATACCTTTCTTTTAACATCACTTCGGATGTACTAAGCTATGCTTATCAGCTGCTATTTTATATCACTCTTCCCTGCAAACATTCCTCCATTTTCTTGGTGAGTCTGGATGATGTGCCTTTCAGCAGCATCCAACAGTAGAACCAGATGAACAGGACAGGTGGAAGTTTAATTTGTCAAGTCCACATCATGTCCTTTACTGGACTAAATGGAAACATTCTGGACTATCTGTGGCGGTTGAGGTCTTATTGACACTCTCACCTCGCCTCTGGTAGTGTCTGTGGTGGAGTAGTGGTCAGTGTGAGGGTGTGGCTGCTGAGCTGGGACTGCTTATGCCCTGTCACTCCTCAGGGAGATGTTTTATGGCATGCAGTGGGACCGTTCCCCTGCATCTACAGTAGCTCCCAGTCCAGGGACAGTGGAGATGCATCTTAAGATGATTGTTAGAAGAGACTGAAGGAAAGAACACTACTATGTAGTGCTGCACCCTTAAACTTTTTACAAAATTCTGAGATGACTCTCCCAGTCATCCAGCTAACACTTTGTGTAATGTCTGACCAACTCTTTACCCCCACATGACCTGAGTGTTTAGGATAGAGGTCATCCTCCCCTAGTGTGCTGTGGACATTTCAGCATAAATTCAATTGATAATAGTAGAATTTTGAAACCACTGCATTTTCATCGTGTGACATCATGAACAGAAATTAGTAGGCCACCACTCCTAGCTACTATACTTTTGTGGTGACCTAACACTGCCCCTAGTTGTGTCATAGAGTTTCTCTTTCAATTATTGTTTTATCCTGTTCACTATAGACTCGGCTACTGTTTGTCAGACCTAGGAAACGTGTTATTGTTCACAGTCCAGTTCACATTTTACTTACGAAAACTGTTTTTTGTTTGATTTTTTTATATATATAACTGGTCTTTCAAGTTCTCTTCCAGGTCACACTAAGTGTTTTGTACATTTCAACCTCCCAACTTCTGTTTGTAAATATGTTTGTTCTGGGTAGATCTTTGCTTGAGAAGTCTTATGTTTCTGAAATGATTATTATGTACTAAAAAGGACAAAAATAAAATGTACTTCATTTAGCATTATTTGAAGCTGAGGCTGTGACTGATATTTTATTTGTCTTGTGTTATTAGAACAGTCATAGATATTTTCTATCATTATTAATTTCTATACTTGTTTAAAAGTAGTTCAAAACCATTGTACATAAAACCTTTCCACGGTTTTACTTTCTACAGTCAAAAGTTGTAAAGTTACTTATAATAAAATCTGTAGGGAACTACATTTTGTGTCCTGGTTTTCAGTGATTGTTTCATATTTTAAACGAGGATATTCATTAATTCAGATCCTCATAATCATAACTATTCAAATAAAACTGAAATGCAGTTACCTGAGATTAATAATTCAACAGTTTTAATGTCTGAAATGTTACGTTTTCTGGTTCTAACGCATTCTCATGAACTGGTTCGTATGAAATCGTACAAAAAGTTATGCCCCTAAAATGTTACGAAAGTTAAGTTTAGGCACCGAAACAATTAGTTGAGTTTAGGAAAAAGATCATGGTTTGTAACACTCCCAAGGAACACGCATTTCCTGGGTGAAAGTCTTTTGTTTTCCCGGGAAGCGCACTCCTCTCCCTTGCTTGACAGTTCTGTGTGTTAACGCCCACCTATCAGCCCGACCACCTCCTTGCCCAGCCGCGTTCTTATACGTACAGCAGTAGCCTAGTCCATATGGTGCGCCCAGCAAAAAGAACTTGGAAATCATACGAATTACAGTGCTTAGCTTTTCGTAGGTTTTTAGAACGTGAGAACAGGCTGAACAGTTAACAGATACTCCTATAAGGATTAATTAGAGCAATAATGGTGAGTTTAACTGATGCAATATTTTGTGTGTGTTTTGATTACAGGGTTGTATTGTTTTTCTCCTTCTGATCCCAGTTTGCTCCTCAGTGTTTCTTCCAGTTAATTGCAATTACTTGTACAACAGGTTTGGGTCATAGTGGGGTGTAGATCAGGGGTCTTCAATATTTTTTTAAGCCAAGGACCCCTTAACTGAGAGAGACAGATCATGGGCCCTCTACTACAGATATTGTATAAAATGAAGTTGCATATTAAACTGGGCCAACAATAATGTGTGGGGCCTAAAGCCTTCTAATATACATTTTTAGTACATAGAATAGTAAGCTTATAAAATATTAATTGTTGGCATGATTTTATAAATCATGTTTTAATGTTAAGCATACAAATGGCACAGTGAATCCTTAGGATTAATTATCTGTGGATGGCTACCTTAGAGACTACTTTACCTATAGGCCAGTAAGCCTATCATCAATGGTTTTTTTTCCACAAATAGGCCGATTCATATTTGCTAACATGTTGGATTCATGTTGACAATTACATTTTTGACAAAACATTATGGAAATTATTACACATTATACCATAATTTGGCGGCCCCCCTGCAGTAACTCTGAGGACCCCCGATGGGTCCCGTATTGAAGATCTCTGGTGTAGATCATCTAACCAGCAGGACCCCCTGTCTAGGTCTACTGTGATATGAGCTGTAAGGATGAACCTGATGGTGGTAAATCAACAGTGTGTATGTTTGTATATTATTTAAATATTGTTCAGAAAATGTATTTTATGTATTAACAACCTGAGTTTTTTTCGACTACACAACAGGACTATTAATTTCTTTGTTTTCTTGTTTGTTTGCCAGTCTGTCTGCCAATAGGATAAATCATATACTATAGTATTCCTGACTTTACTAGTTTTGAAATAATATTAGAACAAATTGTTGTTAGAATCATGCTAGTCCAATATAATGCATTTTTGTGTTATTTTATTGCCTTGCTCTAGTTTTCCTTAAAATTAACATAACAAACTGAATGAAAAGAGAAAATGGTAAAATGCTTATAATTCACATGTGGTGATATTATTTGCAGTGTTTACCTGTACAAACTAATGATGAAAAGATGCTCCATATTTACAGTACATGACAAATTAACATTATTTTAGTTACCGTACTGTAGATACAACATTCTATGGCTCGTGCCATGTTCATTGCTTCTCAGAAGGAAACTTCTGTCACATTACAGTTGGATATTTTACTAAAAACCTCTGACAACAAGTTGTAGCTACCATAGTCAATCACTGTTCCCTTAGGAATAACATTTATAGTCTGTGCAATCTTTATTTCTTCCCTGTGCTCCTCTGCAGCATGCGCAGCACCCCGAGAGTAGCATTGAACACGCTGTCGTGTTTAAATATCATCTTATAGAAGGTGTCCAGAGGCAGTCGACCAGTGGGATCTGCGTGCTTCAGTGCAGTCATGGGCATGTATAGGCGGTTGGTCTGGTGGCGCAGAGGAGGCTCCTTGGCTGTGATCACTTTAACGGTTTGCTGAAAAATACAAACAAAAGGCGGCTTCCTCATTATGCATTTCCACTGGCAAAACCATTGTTATTATTCTTTTTTTTTTCTTTTTTTTATTAATAACCATCATTATTATTCTTAGTGACCTTTTACTTCACTCAAATGGAAACATAATTGTCATCACTTGCCTCAGCCACTTCCTCTGGTGTCTGGCCTAATGAGGAGAAGATCTTTTTAGAGTATGGTAGGTAAACTTCACGGAAGATTTTGGCGGTCTCCTCGTCCGTCCCTGAAAGATCCATCTTCTCAGCATCCTCATACACTTTCCTTTCAAACTCTGTCACCACAGGGCCAGGTTCCACTAGAGTCGTCCTTGTGACAGAGATATCAAAAAGATATAGGATCACTGTTACATTACAGTCAACAAGTCGTGCCATTGTGTGCTTACTGGTACATTAAGTTTTTAGTTGTGAGGAGGGTGCTTTGAGTTGTTAAAACTGATATAGTTTTTCAGGACATGTAATTACTTGATGCTAAACTTCATTGCTTGCACTGCAAGACTTTCACAAAATCCTTCCACAGCAAATTTGGAGGCAGAGTAGACGTCATTGAACAGAAGCCCTGTGTAGAAACATAAGAACACCTGTTAGCAACCTCTTACCTCTCTTCTTCTGCAATGTCACTGACACAAACAAACGCACCCTGTATTCCCATGACGCTGCTCATCACCACAATATGGCCGCTCTGCCTCCGCTTCATGTCGGGCAGCAACTCTTTCACCAGCCTAGCCAGGCCAAAGAAGTTTGTGTCAAAGAGATTCTTCATGGCATCGATACTTTGGCACTCCAATGGTCCAATCATGCCAACACCAGCATTGTTCACTGTAACAGCGGAGTATCCTATGTCATTATATGCTTGTAGAGAGATCTTAAATTCACTTTAAAAAAAATTCTATGAGAATGTGAATGAGAGAAGACAGACCAAGAACATCCACCCGTCTGTCCGGCAGGCTGTTGACACACTCTCTGATGGAGGCTTCACAACAGGCATCTAACTGTTTGATTTCCAGGGTTTTGTTTAAGGAGTCACCTGCTGCTTTCTCCAAGGGCCCCCGTTTCCTAAGATCCCTCATTGTGGCAACCACTGCCTCAGATAAACAATCAATACACTGGCTGTAAGTAGCTGCAGTTATTTCTATCATCTACTCTTTTTTGGTTGAGGAGAGTGAATGGCTGACCTTTAAACCGTCTGAGTTCATCCTTAGCCAGCCGTGCAGCCACAGCCAAGCCGATACCAGAGGAGCACCCAGTCACCAACACTCTCCTGGTTCCCATGGCTCTTTGACCTCTGACCTCAAACCTCAGGAGGATCCTGGCTGCTCAGTCAAAAAATGATGTAAGAAATGTAAATAAAGGAAAATCCTTCTAATATTATGTCATTGCCATCACCATTCTGTTCAATATAGATAGTATTTTGTGATTAAGTGTTGTAATTCCCCTTTTTTCCCTAATGTGCGATGTGTAATTTTTTTCTTTTTTTTTTGCCTTGAATGCTATTTAAAAATCCCTACAGAATGTGCATGAAAATGTATGTGAGACAGTGATTACAAAAAAGCACAAGATTGTATGCTCAAAATGCAACAAATCTTTCAGCTGCATTGGATTATGATATAATGGCATTACTGTAAGTGGAGTGATTAGCATCTCTCTTTTATCTCTTTATCGTCTATATTTCCCTGTATGATCACTGAATGCTGGCACAAAATATTAAGTCTTCTAAGAAGCCTTTGTTCCTCTGTGAGCTGATATCAAATCCAAATGTTTAAACTTGACGCTGTTGATATACCACACATAAATAGGAATACTGACCAGTGACAGGGTTCTAGGTTGAGTTTTTGCTTTAAACAATTCTTCCAAAATTCAACAAAGGAAGTTACTGGATGTGAGAAGCCATCCTTGTCTCTGTGGGGCACAACTGAGGCCAGTGTGGTATTTCTTCAAAGATTATTGGCTCTAATCTGATTTATGTATCCTGGAATTTTTGACTGCCTACAGCAGCAAGCTAAGTGTTTATCAGTAGACACAGAGAGTTTTGTTTTAGTTTAGTTTATTAGGATCCCCATTAGCTACCTATTTTTCATGTGGTCACACATGTTCAGAATAACACAATACAGTATATAACAAGAGAGAACATTAAAAGCAAACTAAAAGAGGTAGCATAAAAAACTGAGTGAGTGAGTGAGTGAGTGAGTGAGTGAGTGAGTGAGTGAGTGAGTGAGTGAGTGAGTCAGTGAGTCAGTGAGTCAGTGAGTGAGTGAGTGGAGTGAGTGAGTGAGTGAGTGAGTGAGTATATGTATGTGAAGAGTCTCGAGATGCACAACATGATAACAAAATAATGAATTTTGGAAATCCAGTCCCAGCCCAATCACTGTGTGATGTAATGAATGTTGATACTTTAAGGAGGATTTCACATATTTACAGTACATGGATGCTTGCTGGTCTAAGCATTAATGCTGAATTTATTTTAATTGAATAGAAATGTATTTTTATTTATTTATGGCCATTACTTGTTTCCTCAAGGGTGGAGTTAAGTTGTCATTTGTAATTGCAATATTTTTCTCTGAAATACAGTATATGCATTTTATACCACACAATGATGATACCTGCATTCATATATTCACCCTTAACATTATGGTTAAGCAAAGCACTTTAGTAATAGTTACTTCCCATCACTGTAGGCTTTATCATCCAAATTACAGTGACACAACAGGAATAAAATATACAATAAGGTCACTCTAGACTGAGAATTTCAGACACTGTTAAGCCCCTACAGGGCGAGTTAACCTCATCAAAGTCCAGACTCAGAGGCCTGTTGTTCTGATTATAGGTGGTGTTGTAGTCTACCAACCTGTAGATCGAACAGCGCGTCCTCCACACCAGCAGATTTGGGAAATAAAGATGTACCACACCAGCGGGTCTATAACCTAACGTTACTGCAGCTTTCAGAGAGGTTGATACGACCAAGTCACAGCGGGACAGACTGCTACATAAGCCCAGCGATTACCTAAATGGGTCACATAGGCCGAGTCAGTGTGTGGGAGTTGTAGTTCTTCAAGTGACAACGACTCTTGTGACAACTGTACCACGTCACACATATTATGGCTATGCTGTTATGTTTTGGGTCAAACTTTAAACTACAGCAAGTATGCACCTTGCTAAAAAATGTTACTTTAATAAATTCACAATAGGCATACGGTCCAGAGTATTGCAATACATATAAGTATAATAAGTATAACAAAAAAATTGTAATTCATCCATAGATCTATTCATCATTTGCGTGGGGTTTGATTAAAAGCCTATTATATGCATTTACATTATGATTCGTATGAATACTCTTATTACAGTATTCGTTAAGAATCGTAAAAATCCTTGTAAATATCTGTACCTTACTAGGTTTTTGAAAAAAAAAATTACAATTAATTTTGAAAGTATTTACCGAAAGTATGTTTCGGTAGTATCTTCAGCGCACTTTGGAGGATGGTCTTGCAAAGCGAGAACCAGCGTTTAACCAGCATTGACTCTTGCTTGATGTTTTAATGTGTTGTTGCAGTTCCTCACGGTGACCACAAGATGGCAGTTAATGCTCTAAATATAGAATTAATCCTAATAGTCAACTGTCAACCCCACCTAGCTTCAAGCAGACATATGACCAACATATAAACAATAAACCTTTTTATTTCCAATATTCAGCCCACCGCCAAATAAAAGGGAGCTATTCACAAATTATATATAGCCTATATTTTAAAATGCATCAGACTACATGGTGTAGGAGTTAATATAGTTTGATATCACTGAATAGGCTACTAATGTAGTGTTGCAATTCCTAAGGCCGGTTACACACTGGATTTGTCGCGCGAGCGTGGCGTGTCCGTTTATATTTCGGCTGCCATGTTAACAGGTTAGCTTAGGCTACACACTGCCTGCGTCTCAGGCGCGGCCGCGCCGAAAACGCCTGCCTGCTAGGAATAGAACCGACGCCTATTTTTGCCGTCAATACCTTGTCTTTACTGTAATCAAATCAGTAGGCCTATATATTTATGTTTAACATGGTATTTCATTTTATCAATGGGAAACATACATGTGTACAGATGGCTAGCAGCAGCAGCGCTGCATCAGACATGTTTCTGGTGTGAAAAGACAGAAAAATCCACGCAGCTGACACGCAACAGAAACGCCACGCTCACGCCACGCAGCCAGTGTGTAACCGGCCTATGTGGCCACTAGTAATGTGAGACAGCTACACTGTCCCACCTAGCTTCAAGACACAAACCAGAAAACTATTAAAACATGTATTTATCAATAGAAGTATTTCCAACAACGACATTACTGTTGTCATTTTGCGATCATCACAAAATGTGTTAATAATTAGTAAATACAACTAGAAAATGCATTTTCTGCAGCAAATGATTGTGAATGCTGAAAGCTAAATTGCTAAAGTTAAACTGGATTGCTGGCATATTTGCTTAAGAAGGTGAAGTAATGAGAATAGTTGAAAAAGTGGGAATGGTTTTAGTTAGTACGAATTTCATTGAAATGTTGAATAATACCAGTAATGTATTAAACAAAAGTGGAATAATTTAAGGTAAAAAATAGTATGGAATGTTGAAAAACTTCATAGTATAGTGTATTTAAAAAAGTAATAGTACAGTATTTTGAAAACTGACAAAAAAAGTAGCTCATCTGGTAGAGCGTGTGCCCTATATACAGATGCTCCGTCCTTGCAGCAGAGGCCGCCGGTTCAGTTCCAACATGTGGCCCTTTGCTGCATGTCATTGTGCCTTTCTCTCCCCTTTCATGTCTAAGCTGTCCTATTAAATGCCTAACATGCCAAAAAAAATCCCAAGTAGTCACAGTATATTATGTCGAAAATTGTCATAGTATAGTATGTTGAAAAAGTCGTAGTAGGCTATAGTATGTCAAAAAAGTGATGAAGTCATAGCATAGTATGTCAAAAAAGTGATAAAAAAGTCTTCCAAAGCATAGTATGTTGACAAACGTATATATAAAAGTATAGTATTTCGAAAAAAGTGATGAAAATGTCATAGAACAGTATGCTGAAAAAAATGATAGTAAAGTATGTCGAAAAAAGTGATGAAAAAGTCATAGTATAGTATGTTGAAAAAAGTCAAAGTACAGTATGTCGAAAAAAGTAATAAAAAAATTATGGTATAGTATGTTGAAAAAAGTGATAAAAAAGTCATAGGACAGTTTGTCAAAAAAGTGATAAGAAGTCACATGTGATAAAAATGTGATAGTCTGTATGTCGAAAAAAGTCGTAGTATAGTATGTCGAAAAAAGTAATTAAAAAGTTATAGAACAGTTTGTCGAAAAAAGTGATTAAAAAGTCATAGTATAGCATGTCGAAAAGTAATAAAAAAGTCATAGTATAGCATGTCGAAAGAAAGTGATAGTAGAGTATGGCGAAAAAAGTGATGAAAAAGTCATAGTATAGTATGTTGAAAAAAGTCATAGTATAGTATGTCGAAAAAAGTGATAAAAATGTCATAGTCTGTATGTCGAAAAAAGTCGTAGTATAGTATGTAGAAAAAAGTGATAAAAAAAGTCTTAGCATAGTATGTCGAAAAACGTCATAGTATAGTATTTTGAAAAAAGTAATTAAAAAGTCATAGAACAGTATGTCGAAAAAAGTGTTGAAAAAGTCATAGTATAGCATGTCGAAAAATTTGATAAAAATGTCATAGTCTGTATGTCACCTCTAAATCTGAGGCCATGGTTCTCAGCAGGAAACCGATGGAATGCCTCCTCCAGGTGCTGAATGAGTCCTTACCCCAAGTGAAGGAGTTCAAGTACCTTGGGGTTTTGTACGCGAGTGAGGGGACAATGGAGCGGGAGATTGGTCGGAGAATCGGCGCAGCAGGTGCGGTATTACATTCAGGGGCCGTCCACACGGAAACGTTTTTTTGTGCAAACGCACATGTTTTGCATCGTTTGGGCCGACTGTCCAGACGAATCCTGCAAATGCACTGCCTGAAAACGCACTTTTTTGAAACCAGGTCTCAGGGTGAAAAAATCCGAAAACGGCTCTCGTTTGGCTTCGTATACGGTAAATACGGATCCGTATCGATGAGGTCATCGCCACACCCCTCTTTTACACCCTCTCCCACGGCCGCTGACGCAAACAACTGCGGTGAAGCTAAGCGAGCATGTCCCATCTCCATGGTCAAACCAGCTCACTTCATCTAAATACTCTGCTCCCTGACCCTTCCCTCTGGATTCTACACAAGATATATTGCTAACGTTATGTAGCCAACGTTAAACATCGCTAAAGTAGCTGACCGCTCCAGCAGCGAAGTAACGTTAACGTTAGCTGCTATGGCTATCTGTTTATAAAGTGGAAGTAGATAACTTATCAACTAGCTAGCTAATCTGTCTGCTTATAAACTCATTGAACGGATTATAGTAACTTTTACCACGGCTTATTGTAGAAAGGCTACTGCAAGAAAAACGTATAGATTATTAAAAAGACATCATTCATGGATCATTGATGTTTGTTTGACTGCCGATGTTAGAGCTAGCTAACGTTAGCTCGCTGCTAGCGCGCTGCAATCATGCAAAATAAAAAGCAATCCAACAGCACATTATACAACGTAAACAAAGACTCATTTTCTTGCGGCAGCCTTTATAAAATGAGCAGTGGTGAAAGTTATTATAGTCCACGGATGTATTAAGAGAAAATGATAATCTAGCTAGTCATGTTATGATGGGAAGTGGAAGTGACTATGCTCTTCTCCGTTTTTTGGTGAATTTCTGTAGCAGAAACAGCGCTGCCTATAGGCCTGGCATATGAAGTAGCGTATTGAGTCATTTACAAGTGGATTCGTTTGGACGCAACTATTCTTGAAACAAATCCAGGGAAGACGGGTAAAAAAAAGATCGTTTTGGTACGTGTGGACGGGGCCTCAATCTATCGCACCGTTGTTACGAAAAGAGAGCTGAGCCAGAAGGCAAAGCAATCGATCTACCGGTCAGTTTTCGTTCATACCCTCACCTATGGTCATGAAGGCTGGGTCATGACCGAAAGAACGAGATCCAGGGTACAAGTGGCCGAAATGGGTTTCCTCAGGAGGGTGGCTGGCGTCTCCCTTAGAGATAGGGTGAGAAGCTCAGTCATCCGTGAGGAGCTCGGAGTAGAGCCGCTGCTCCTTTGCGTCGAAAGGAGCCAGTTGAGGTGGTTCGGGCATCTGGTAAGGATGCCCCCTGGGTGCCTCCCTAGGGAGGTGTTCCAGGCACGTCCAGCTGGGAGGAGGCCTCGGGGAAGACCCAGGACTAGGTGGAGGGATTATATCTCCAACCTGGCCTGGGAATGCCTTGGGATCCCCCAGTCAGAGCTGGTTAATGTGGCTCGGTAAAGGGAAGTTTGGGGTGCCCTGCTGGAGCTGCTCCCCCCGCGACCCGACACCGGATAAGCGGACGAAGATGGATGGATGGATAGTCTGTATGTCGAAAAATGTCATAGTATAGTATTTCGAAAAAAGTGATGAAAAAAGTCTTAATATAGTGTTTCGAGAAAAGTGATGAAAAAGTCAAAGCATAGTATGTTGAAAAAAGTGATAAAAAAGTCATAGTATAGCATGTTGAATATTGTCATAGTGTAGAATGTCAAGTCTTAGTATAGAATGTCGAAAAAAGTCATACTATAGTTTGTTGAAAAAAGTGATAAGTCGAAATAAATGATAAAAAAGTCATAGTAGTATTTCGAAAAACCTAATAAAAAAAGTCATAGTATAGCATGTCGAAAAATAATTCTCTTATCCCTCTAAGCTATCTGACCTGACAAAAGAGTTATGTTTTCGACATTTGCCTGTTTCACCAAGAATATTGGGCCGCAAAACTTATTGAGACATGTAGGACTTGAACACTCAAACTTCTTTCTTCAAGTCATCCTCTTATCCCTCTTAGCTACCTCACCTGTCATCAAAAACTATGTATATTACATATTTTTCATATACTGTACATATTAGTGACCTATTGTCTATAAAATGCCTATTTAAAGGTTATTATTTTAATAGATTTTTCATTACTGAATATATTGACATATAACCACCTGTAATATTTCTCAGACATCTTCTCACAACACAGCGGCATTTTATAGACAATAGGTCACTAATGAGGATGCTAAAGGATTTGATCAAGTCTTTTGTACCAAAGTAACAGCTGTGAAAGTTGTGAAAGGATGTCTGAGACATATTATTACGGGGTTTGGTTTTCAAAATATTCATACATGCTAAACATGTTGAAATAATATTGAGGCTACATATTAATTTTACACAATACGTCACTGACAATGATAATGGATTTTCAAACGTTTTGTAAGCTGTGGGAGGATGTGCCCATTTACTAGCCTCCCTTGTGTTTATTTCCTGCATACATCATGATGTTTCTGTGCTTGTCCTCTCTTTCCTCATGGTCAGATTTGTCTGTGGTTTCTTCTTTTTAATATTTTGCCATTCTTCTTCTCTCTTACTGGTCTGTCTCTCACTCTTCTGTCTGACTTGTTTTCTGTGGGACGAGGGATCAGGGAGGTAGAATATACTTCATGGATTACATCACATTATGCCACTTTAATATAATTTTGAATGTAGGGTTTGCATAAATGTGTAGTGTTTCGTAGTAATATCCATGATAGTGGGCAGATGTAGGTTCCTCAGTAGAAGTTTATTTTACATTTATAACCACATGGAACACAAACCATACGACCAACAAGCGTAGCCACGTCTGACATCGTATTCACCCTGACTGTTCTAAGGCCCTGTATCCCTGCGCACGGGTGCTTAACCTTAAGTGTATCAGTGCGCGGCCCTATATACTACATCCCCCTTTCTTAACATGATGATCAACCTTCAACACTTGAATTGCCCACCTAATCCGTACTGAATATCATGTGATGTACTAGCAGACATTTGTTTGGTAATGTTCTTCTAATTTGTCAACACACCCAAGACACTGACTGAACAACATTTATCTTAAGTAAAAGGCATGTGGAATAGGCAACTTTTCAGCACAAGATAGCATATATTAAGAGAACAATATTTCAAACTTCACACATTTCACTTCTCGCGAAGATATGTTACCAAACAGTCATCATAATATTGGAACGGATAACCTAACATTTCACATCTTTGTTTATTTATTTATTTATTTTTTTTACTGTCATTTATTTATTTATTCATTTTGTTTTTAAGCCTGACGAGATGTGATAGCAAAGCTCGACATCACCTGCTCGAACTGTCAGTGTCGACCCATCTGAAAGTCTTTAAACCTCTCAGGTGGTCTAATGACTCGCCCGCTCCTGGTGTGAGTTGGAGCCTGTGTGGATAAAGACTGAGAGTCTGCAATCTCTGCTTCACTCGTACCCGTTGAGCCTGGCAGGTCCACATCCACCAAGTCTGCATCAGAGGTCGCCTGAGTGCAGACTGGCGTTTTCCTCAGATGGCTTCTGTTTTGCGTCGTTGTAGTGCTGGGCAGATGAGGATACAATATTGTAGGAACGATGTTGCCCTTCTCTCCTCAGTCACCACAGCCGGACGCCAACCCTGTGCAGTCTCCATGTGCACAGTGTCGCGGGAAACAGGTTAGGAAGCCGTCCGTACCTCTGTTGTAGTACCGCTCGCTGTCTTTTCTGTAGGTCTTGGAGAGCAGAGTGTGCATTCTGGGGTACCCGCGGGCTTGAGAAAAGAACTGGAGCTTGGTAGAGTGCTCCTCAGTACCCTGCCCATAAGCAGCTGAGCAGGAGAATATTCCATACCTGTGACTGGTGTGTTCCTCAGGGTGAGAGAAGCCAAGGAGAGGATCTGTTCCTGTTTGTTGTGCCTTCTTAATCACCTGCTTCACAGTTTTCACCATTCTCTCTGCTAAGCCATTAGACTGAGGATAGCGTGGGCTAGAGTGAGTGAGTTCTATGCCCCATGATGATGCAAAGTCATGCATTTCATAACTTGAAAATGGAACGTGGTCACACACAATCTCTTTTGGAACTCCTAGTCTGCAAAACACTGATTTCATCCTCCTGATGACTGTATGTGATGACTTGTCCCTAATGTTCAGTACCTCTGGGTACTTTGAGAAATAGTCCACTATCAAGAGATATGACTGACCATGAATTTCAAAGATGTCTGCTCCCAACTTGAGCCACGGGAGCTCAGGTATGTCATGTGAGATCATCGGCTCTCTCTGGTTTCTCGACTGGAACTGTTGACATGTGCTGCAGGCTTCAATCATTTGTTCAATGTCTTTTGTCATTCCTGGCCAGTAAAAGTGTTTTCTGGCCAGTGCCTTTGTTCTTTGTATTCCTTGATGCGCCACATGTAGCTTATGTAGCATTTCTTGTCTACAGACGCTTGGAATGATTATTCTGTCCCCAGCAAACAATATGCCGTCTCTCATTGACACAGTGTGTCTGATAGGCCAATATGGTGCCACACGACTGTCCACCTGTTTCTTGTGATGTGGCCAGCCATGTCTGTGCCTGTTTTGTAGGAGCTGCAGGGTTTCATCTTTCTGTGTCTCGCCCTTGAGCTTTTTGTAGAGGCTGCGCTTGAGAGCCTCCGTGGGCTCCAAAGTGTAGATCACCTTCTCTTCAGCCAGGCCCTCCTCCATTGCGTCTTGTTCTTGTATGACAGCTCGGGACAGTGTGTCTGCAATCAGCAGCTCTTTACCTGGCTTGTAGGAGACTTTTAGGTCATATCTCTGTAGCTGGAGTAACATTCTCTGCAATCTGGACGGAGCTGTGCCCAAGGGCTTTCTTAGGATGTTCTCCAGAGGTTTATGTTCTGAATGAACCTCAACTTTCACGCCGTAAGCATATTGATGAAACTTCCTGACAGCAAACACAATGGCCAGTAGCTCCTTCTCTATTTGCGCATAATTCCTCTCAGGCTCAGACAGCGCTCTTGATGCATAGGCTATTGGGTGTCCCTCCTGTAGCAGACATGCTCCTAGACCGTCCTTAGATGCATCAGCCTGTATGACCAGCTGTTTCTTTGGGTCAAAGAACTTGAGCACTGGTGCATTTGTAAGTGCCAATTTGAGCTTCTTGATGGCTTCATCATGGTCGTGTTGCCACTGCCACATCATGTCTTTACGCAGCAGCTGTCTCAGAGGTGCTGTGAGGGTGGCCTCACCTGGAATGTATTGTGCGAGGTATTTTATCATACCCAGCATACGTTGTAGTCCTGCTTTATCAGTAGGCGGCGGCATCTCTGTGATGGCCTTGATTTTCGCTTCGTCTGCCTTCACGCCTTCTGCAGTGACAACATGTCCCATGTATTTAACTTTCTCCACTTTAAACTGTATTTTGTCTTTATTGAATTTCACGTTTGCTTCTTTTGCCCTGGCCAACACTTTCTGTAGTATCTCGTCGTGTTCCGTCTCTGTAGAAGCCGCAATAATCATATCATCAGCAATGATATGAACTCCTTCAATGTCTCCGAAGGTTTCACAGTTGCGTTGCTGGAAGACTTCGCTTGCAGATTTGATTCCAAAAGGTAGGCGTTTGAATCTGTATCTTCCCCATGGGGTGTTGAAAGTGCAAAGCAGCGATGATGCTTTATCCAGCTTCACCTGCCAGTAGCCATCTTTCTCATCAATAACAGAGAATATTTTCTTCCCAGCAAGCTTGCTCAGTACCTCCTCTGTTGTGGGAATGGAGTAATGCTGTCTCAGGATTGCCTTATTCAAATCACTGGGATCCAAACAGACCCGTAGTTTATTCTTGTCTTTTTTTTCAGTGACCACCAGGCTATTCACCCATGATGTGGGTTCAGTCACTCGAGTAATCACATCAGCCTGCAATAGGCGGTCAAGTGTGTCTTTAAGTTTGTCCATTATTGCTAGTGGTATTTTTCTGCACCCATGTATCACTGGTGTGATGTTAGGATCCGTGTGGATGTGATATTCACCATCAAACTCACCAAGACCTTCAAAGACTGTTGGGTGCAGGGTTAGCAAGTCGTCCTTCGTCGCTAGGCGTTTCACCTTCAACGTGTCCACATCCACCCTTTTGACCAGACCCAGCTGTTCACATGCCTCCCCGCCTAAGATGGGTACAGGGGAGTGCCTTGATACATAGAATGTAAGATCAGCTTGGTCCCTTGCGGTGGAACATGTGAGTGTGAGCGTGCCTTCTGGCTTCAGCCTCGCCCCACCGTATGCCGTCAGCACTGTCTTAGTGGATTTCAGGCTGAGCTTTGATTTCCTCTCACGTCTGGCCCTCCTCACCAAGGATTTGAACACCTGCAGTGGCAGGATGGACGTCTGCTCCGGTGTCCATCTTGAATCGGACAGGCTTGTTTCCAACAGTTATACTTGCATACCAGGACTTGTCTGTTTTAGCATCTAGTTGGTCTGTATCCACTGTTCCAATAAACAGGGTATCAATTTCTGTATCTATTTCATGTACAGACTTTCTCGGCTGTATTTGTCCTGTCACACACATCCTTGCATAATGGTTCTGCTTACCACATTTGTTGCAGGTCACTCCATATGCTGGGCAGTGGCGTGGCTGGTGTGACTTCCCACATTTTGGACATGTGTTGCTTTGTGCTTTGCTTTGTGTCCATTGTGTTGGCTGTGGCTTCATTTTATTGTGTGGTTGCATGTCCTTTGGTTTGCGCTTGTGGAGTACATGCACTTTCTCCTGTGGAGCTGCGGCCATTGCCTGTATCTGAGCCTTTGCCGTTTCTGCGGCGGCACTCCATTAACGCGTCTATCGGCTACTCTCAAGAGCCTCTCTTTCAAGCGTTGGTCGTTCAAACTAAACACAATCTTGTCTCTAATCATATCATTTTCTGGCGTAAACTCACAGTCCTTACTTTTCTGCCTCAGTTCTGTTAACGTACTTCTCAATTGAGATGTTTTCTGCCATAGGATGCGCCCAAAATTGATGTCTCTCAAACACTGTATTTTTCTTCGGCAAACAGTATGCCTTGAAGGCATCCAAGATTCCACTCACCGAGAGGTTATCGTCATCATCCAGATCAACTTTAAGTGTGTTGTACACCTCCAGTGCTTCTTCCCCTATTGCGTGCAGCAAAATGGCTACGCGGACCTTCTCATCCTTTTCCTCTGCACCACTCGCGGTCATGTATATTTGGAAGCGCTGTTCCCATCGTCTCCAATTTTCTCCCAAATTGCCTGTTAACACCAGTGGTGACGGTAGCTTAAACTGTTCCATCTTCGGTCAGTTAGCATGTCCTTTGCAGCTAGCTAATCCACCCGTTCCGTACCTGTTAGCTGCAGCTCCAGCAGCACAGGAAACTCCGGTGTTTATTTCTTCAGGCAAGATGACGAATCGGACCGACTTCTGACACCATGTAGTGTTTCGTAGTAATATCCATGATAGTGGGCAGATGTAGGTTCCTCAGTAGAAGTTTATTTTACATTTATAACCACATGGAACACAAACCATACGACCAACAAGCGTAGCCACGTCTGACATCGTATTCACCCTGACTGTTCTAAGGCCCTGTATCCCTGCGCACGGGTGCTTAACCTTAAGTGTATCAGTGCGCGGTCCTATATACTACAAAATGATCATCGCAATTAGCATGCACTTATTGTGAAAATATAGTAAGGGTAATAAAAAAGCTAATAAAACAAAGAACAAAATCACACCCAGGGTCTTCCATATAGTCTAATATGCTATTCTTCAGATAGACACATGGACATGGTGACATGATGCTTCAAAAATGATTTTTTTTTTTTTTTACAAAATAGGTTACTGATGATGAAAGTTTTTTTCCACAAACTAATAGCTGTGAAAGCTGTGAGAGTATGTCTGAAACGTATAAGAGGTGATTTGATGTCATTATATTCAGAAATGAGAAAATTATAATCTTCAAATGTGCACAAACCATTATTTGCTGTATTTTTTCTATTTTAAAAGATTATTTCTACTAACTTACAAGTGTGAAATGTTTAATGGCTGCAACTTTCTATAATGGAAGTGGTTTGAGATTTCTATGTTGTAAAACATAAAGGATATTAAAGATTAAAATGAGTGGTGTTGCAATTTTACGACAGTCCCTAACTACCTCTATAGTGATAGGCTCGTTGGACAGACATTCAGTTCTTTGCGCTCTAAACTGCGTCGTCATCTTTGGTGATTTTGAGTTAACTAAAACTGTGAAACATCTGTCTAAATAAGCTCTCCAACATAGCCTGAAACTGGGGGAAATCGAAGCATTGACACGGAGCTATTGAAGGCAACATCTGTGAAAACCGATGAATGTCAAACATTAAACTAACTTCATCGCAGTATTTTACGAAACCAATACATTTTGGCCCACTTAGTTTTTGTCGCTTTTTCAACATTTGTGGCGCTTCTTTCGATGTTTTTGTCGCTTTGTTCGACCTTTTTTTGGTGCTTTATTTCTATGATGGCTATGGAACTTTTTTAGGACTTAAATGTTGACCAAACTGTAAGTGGGAAGACGTTATATGTATGCAAAAATGCAGTCAAAGATATTTCACTTTTCTCTTAAATAAAAGCATGTTTACGCATGTCTGGCCCTTGATGTGATTCTTATTTTCCAGACGTCGAAAAAAGTCATAGAATAGTATATCAAAAAAGTCAGCGTATAGTAGGCCTATGTTATAAAAAGTCATAGTGTAGTATGTTAAAAAAAAAGTCATATAGCATGTCAACAAAGTCATAGTATAGTATGTCGAAAAAGTCATAAAAAAAGTCATAGTATAGTATATCAAAAAAGTCATAGTATAGTATGCCAAAAAGTCATAGTCTTGTCACACACACAAGACTCTTGTGTGAATGAATTGTGTGAATGCTGTATCAGCATTCACACAATAATATTAATATCATTACAGATTTATTTGACGGAAAATTTTATTTAATGTTGCAGTTCCCCGCTGTGACCACTGGAGTACACTATTAGGTCCAGCCATGCAGAGTGATAGAGAAAGACAGAGTGGCGACACTCCCATTGCTCTG
The DNA here is from genome assembly GCF_010015445.1 of Perca fluviatilis. Taxonomy (NCBI): domain Eukaryota; kingdom Metazoa; phylum Chordata; class Actinopteri; order Perciformes; family Percidae; genus Perca; species Perca fluviatilis. Next base: position 16,351,298 of record NC_053126.1, on the reverse strand, counting down.
GATCCAGCTTGCTTCAAAACGGACAAAATACCTTGCTGACATTTCGGGTAAAAACTGTCAAAATAAAACAACAAAAAGAGGCCACGGTTGTTTGAACTAGCATTAAGATAAATGTGTGCAGTTTGCATGGGTGGGGGGGCTTTAATGCAGCCACATGTTTAGCCTATCTAAGCTCAAACGTCAGATGAAAGGGAAACTGCCCCCCTCCATAAAGTAGGTTACACAATTCAACGCTCACATGCTTTTGATCACGTTGCATTTTGCTGATTCACATAAACACATTTGAAATAAGTATTATGGTTGACAGAATTGATATCATAGCCAATAATATCATCGACACAAAATGCAAGCACATATAACCCTCTGCAGCATTAACATTAACGTTGTTCCCATGAACTTTGGCAAGACCTGTAACAACAATACTGTGATATTATTCCCATAAAGGACTAGAGACTAAGACCTGAGGACAAAAGAGAGGCGTTGAATCCTTTAACTCTATGTATTCAGGTTACCCCTATTCAGTGTTTATTTACAAAAAAGTGATAATTTGGTCTTTATGGAGCAAGATGTTCTTGTTTATACCACCAGGTCTTTCCATTATTATTTACATCAGGCAGTGGTTAATGGTAATGTTATATGCTAGGTGCAGCAGTATGTGCTGATATGGTAGAATTTCAAACACAATAACTGTGTAACATTAGAAGGCTGATATCAGAAGGTTCGGCTCAAGTTGGCTACAATCTTCTATATATTTGCCTGCCATTATTTGCAATGCAGTAAAACTGTATTAAAATTAGAAAGTTTAGGTCTGTTTTAAATATAATTTGCTCATACCATTATTAACTGTGTAAAACGTTGATGTTAATCAAAGCAAGTTATCTTAATAATTTAATCAAATAAACAAATGAACTTAATTTGAATGAATGAATGAATTAATTAATTAATTTAACAGTTAATAGTTACACTTTCCTCAGTGAGTTATTAATACAGTGGACAGGAGGTCAAATATTAGACCTTGAGGTATTCATGTGAGTCTACCTTTATTTTAAGTCTATGATTTTTAACACAAGAATTTCATCTGATTTAACAGGAATAATAGTCTCCATAAATGTTCATTGCTTAACAACAAACATCAGTGTCAAAATTGTATTTTTAAGAAGCAAAGCATAAAAATATAAGGCATCTTCCAAAGTTACGAGTTTGTCTGGACTAAGGGTATGGAATATAACAAAACATTTAAAAAGCATTAATAAGAAAATGTTCCAAAAAACATTTTCTTAATTTTTAGCATGATTGATATTTTTTAGTTTGTTTTTAACATATCTTCTTACAGTTATGGTCGATCATTTAAACTCAAATGTATACTCTCACACCCTTTAACAAAATCAAATTACATATTTGTGTAACCAAGTTTACTATAATTGTAAAACGTATTTTTCTTTGTAGTTTGATTGTGCACCAACTCTTTTTCATCTATTGTTCATATGAGTGTGAACCTTATGTGTATGGCTGAATGCATTTTTTTAATGGGAACAAACTCCAGGGATTTGGTATTCCGCAGGTACAAAAAAGGTATCATGTGAACTGTGCTAACAAAAGGTACAATAGAACTGCTCTTGTGACACGAATCTTACATAGAAAGTCCATAATTTCTCTCTGAGCCTGTTTTTGTCTGTGTATACAAGAGCCAGGGTGGTCAACAGGACACACTGTACAATGTGATGGAAAGAATAATATCGCATGGGAACATGGGAAGTATTTTGCTCCTTGACTGATGGTATTGTACTTTTGGTGGCCACTTTATTCAGTACACCTGTACACTCTAATGCAATCCAATGCATCAACTCTGCCATCCATTTTACCTTTACAAAGAACTGTATATAATGTTCAGTTTTTGTTTACACTGTCAACAAAAACATTTTCACACATTTACAATACATCAGTGCGGAAGAATATCCGAAACATCTCTCAATCGAATGCTGGCAGGTCATAGTTAGTGGTGGTGTTGTTGTACTGACAGTACAACACCACCACTAACTATGACCTCAATGGTTGAAGTTTATTCATGCATTTTACCTATTCTTTATAAAGGAAATTTGTCAATAACAAGACTTCTCTGTTTTATATTTATCATATGTGACTTGAGAGATTGCACTTTTAGGCATGAACAGAGAACCTACATCAAACTGCAATTTTCCAGATTACACTTTTTTTGTCTGTCTCAACCAAAACTGAGCATTGAAAGTTGCTTTTTTGTTTTTTGTATTTAAGGTTACAAAATATATCAATAACACATGCAGTCAAACGTGTCTGTCTGTTTCTTGTTTCTGTAATACTCAGTTGTCTGGTTTGTCTTGTGGGTTCAGGGAGTGGCCAATTTTCCTTTCATAAGCAGAGTTGAAATAAATAGATGCTTTGGACCAGACTGCAAAGATCTGATTTTTGAAAGCACGGAACCCAACACTCTGCCACGATGTAAGTACTTTTTGCTGTCCAGATTGTCTTAGATGTAAATCAAAACTGTTCTTATTTTTTTTTACTGGATGAACAAAAATGGCTTGTTAAGTCACAACATCACACTCTACTCTATATGTGTGTTTCAGGATTTATCTTTCAGGGCTTGTTGGCTTTCTGTTGGTGCTAACAGCTGAGGCCAGAGTTGGGTAAGAAACCTGAATTGAATTTTTTATTTATGTTTTATTTAACTTTTATTGAACAATGTAGTTTCATTTAGATCAAAATGTCTTTTTTAAGAGAGCCACACAACCTTCAACAGCACACCATACCACCATGCATTGCATGAGTATAATATTTAAAATTTTTGTAACTGATTCAGTTTGTCAGTTTGCAAGGAACATAGTATAAAACCTGACAATACACATGTAATTACTGTATTTAGTTGCAATCAGAGAGCAGAAATGGTTTGGCAGTTTTATTGGATATTCAAGCCAGAACATTGTTATGCTTGTTGTGCATTTATTGCATTACTATTTGTGACATTTCTTAAAAGGAAAAAGAAAAAGAAAACTATATTAAAAAAAAGAGACCTGAATTTAATCCTCATTTTTAGTAGATTGCTACGTTTGACCAGAATTGAGTTGAACCAAAAAAACTTTTCTATTGACCAAGTGTTGGTCAATAGAAAACTGGAAGCACTGTTACCTCCAAGTCAAAATTAAAAGTTACTTTATCAGCTCATGAATGGGATTCTTGAGGAATTTGAAGATATTAATAATTTGTACCCAGATCCTGGCAAAGATGATTATTGCTATAATGTTTTTTACCTCATACATATGTCTTTATCTGTGCCTTTTTTAATAATTTCCTTTATAATTACACAGAAACTCATCTGAGTTGCAGTTCTGTACTGAGACAGAACAGTGCCTGCTGTTTGATCGGATTTGTGAGACTGACAAATATGAGGTAAGTTTGTCCGAGCAAGAGAGGAACCTTTTCACATTTGAAGTGCAAAAAACCTTCAAAAAGCCCACTCCTTCGTGTTTAATCATGTCCCACAGGTCCGTCACTATGACTCCGTGAAATGGGTTTCAACTGACGAGACATCCCTATTCATGGAGATTGCAGCAATGAGAGCATTCAAACGACTGTTTAACTACATCACTGGTGCCAACGAGAATGGTGCGTTATTTATTTATGTTTTATTTAACTTTTATTGAAAGATGTAGTTTTCATTTAGATCAAAATGTATTTTTTAAGAGAGCCACACACCATATGTGATATATATTAGTATAATGTTTCAAACTTTTTGTAACTGATTCAGTTTGTCAGTTTGCAAGGAACATAGTATTTTAAAACCATTTTTTCAGCCTCTGTTTAAATATCTGGTACAGCTAAAATTAAAACCCGACAATACACATGTAATTACTGTATTTAGTTGTGGTCAGAGAGCAGAAATGGTTTGGCAGTTTTATTGGATATTCAAGCCAGAACATTGTTATGCTTGTTGTGCATTTCCTATTTGTGACATTTCTTAAAAGGAAAAAAGAAAACTATAATAAAAAAAAAAACTCTTTGTATTTACATTCAGGAAAGAAAATTGAAATGACAGCTCCTGTTCTGATGAAAATGTCCAAGGACAAGTCATTTTGGCAAACAGGTACCTACACAATGAGTTTCTTGCTGCCATCTGAAGATCAGACAAATCCCCCCAAACCTAATGATAATAAGGTAAGGTTATTTGACAAAACATGGCAGAAAAATAAAAAACATCAAACCTTCGTTTGGTTAATGCCAAGATCATGTTTTTTTGTTGTTTTTTTTACTTCTGTGAAGTCTATCTTCAGCTCTGGCAGATAATATAACTTTGCTGAATTGCAGGTGTACATCCACCGGACGGCAGATATGAAGGTGTATGTACGGGGCTATGGAGGATGGATGACTAGCATGTCTGACAAAATCAAAGCGAGCAGTCTGTCCTCCGACCTTGACTTAGTCGGTGCAGAGTACAACAAAGGCTTCCACTATGCTGTTGGATATAACAGGTAAACAAATCATCGTCTTCTCACGAAGAATCACAAAAACATGTGTTGATCATTTTATATTGTGCAATAAATTAATGTGTGCTTTTGTTTCTTGCAGTCCAATGACCATATTTAACAGGCGCAATGAGGTGTGGTTTGTCGTTGGGGATGACCCGGTGTGTCCCAGCAGCGAGGAATTGGACTCTTGAATATTATGAGCCCTGTGCAATGACAGCTTACAGCAGACATTGTATATGAAGAGATGATGTCTCTGGTCATAGTGTGTCAAATAAATAACCTGCCAGCGAGAGTACAGAATTTAAAAATGCTGATAAATTTGAATTAATTGTGTACACCATGTAGCCCTTGTGAAGATGGTTTTACACTTGCTAGTTAGGTTGTTTTCTGCTTTATTCAATAAACTTCCCCTTTTGCATCGATTTCTGTTTGTGGTTCTTTTTTTTGGGGGGGTGGGGGGGGGGGGCTTTTCCATTTATTATAGAGTGACAGTGGATAGACAGGAAAGGGGGAGAGAGATGGGGAATGACACGCAGCAAAGGGCAGCAGGTCGGATTCGAACCTGCCACCTACCACTGTTGGTGGTTCTTAACCAATAAATGGCCTTGTCATTGGACCTATCCTAAAATGTGTCAAAAGCAGCTGGTTCAGATGAAGCCTGCAAAAGACAAGCCAGTCTCACTCTAGTTTGGTGTTATTCTACAATACCACCAGATGGCCCTACTAAATTCAAGAATACCGTTACTGCCAGGATTACACACACTGCCTTGCACTTTAAGCTTTTCAGTGACATATGATAAGGATTGTTGAATATGTTGAAGATGTACCCTCTGAGAGAAGGGAGACAGTGTCAGGTTTTGGTCTGGTGAAAATAGCATATGGGCTATTTTGTTGATGAATGTCATATTCCATTTACAAGCTAATGTGCAGGAGTCATAAACATCCACCCTTGACCTGCCCTATTGCTTTACTTCACTGTACCATTTTGGCTGTTGAATGGCACCTTATCAGCACAAGCACTGAAGCACTGGCTAGGGATGTGGAAAAATATAATCACTGACACAGTCTCTGATTTCCCCAATTGGCAAATTTTATTATTCTGAGTAAAGCTAAGTTTTCAGATTTTATTGTTCTTTCCTTGAATACAATATTAAATGTATTAGTTTAACTTAAATTCAGTGGTGGAAAGTACCTAAGTACATTTACTTAAGAACTGCAATTGACTGCAGTTTTTCATCTGGTTTCATTTTTGTTTACCTTTCAAGACCCAAAGAAGTAAAATCATAAAATGTTTCACCCCCAAAAAAGAAAATATTAGAGAAAAGTAAAATAAAACAAAAGACTACACATTTGTAGCTGAACCTAATTTGGTCTTGTTGCTTCAGATTTATCCTGTAAACCTTTGGAGGGGCCGGACCCCTCGGCTGGGAACCACTAGACTGTATATACTGTATATTTGTACGTGTTCTGTATACAAAGTAGTTAAAACTAGCTCTACCTCGACCAGCTACAACAGTAAAATGCTACACATTGATGCAAGAGTATTAACAATCTAATAATGTCATATACAGTACTACAACATATTAAAGGGGCCAGTTTTTTGCTTTTTTTGATGGTGATTAATTACACTCTTCAGTTGACTCTTATCTTATCAGCTAAGCTCTAGGATGGCTCAATGATACTGGTGTGATTCCACTACAGTAACATTCCAGCAGGTGGATATCTGACTGGCTGTTTGGCTGGCTAGCTGACTTACTGACTGGGTAGGAGTGCCAGTCAGGAGAGGTTTTATGACACGGACTACAGATCGAAGTCCACTTGTGGGCCTCAAACAACCATCAGTCCACCTGGGCTGTTAAGCCTGCCAAATGTCCTTTCTGTGGCCCTCCTGCGGTGTCGGTCTGGTCTCCTGATCTCTGCAACGATGAAGATCAGGCTGGACTGACTCTCAAACTCATATCCCATCAGTCAGAATGGATCTAACTGATTATCACCCACAGCAGCCACAGTCACTTGTCCACCACCCTGGCAACTACCCAGAGGATCTGTTAACTTTGGAAGGATCATTAACATGTGAGTATAAGATTGTTGAGGTTGACATTGATAGTGCCCTCCTAGGCAGGTCTCAGAAAAACAATGTTTAAATGTCTTGTTTTAAAGTTGGTGTATAACTGTGTCTGGAAATGTATATCATGAAGTGGTCCAGAAATTATATTGATCACATCCATGTAAAAATCCACATTTACAGTAGTAAAGGCTTAAAGGTGATTCACAGTTTTGTCATAACCAGTGATCTCTAGGACTTATGTAAGGGTCCTATCTGTGATCATAGTCAAACAAATCAAGCTGAGTGATAAGGTAGTGTTGGTAACAGAGGTGTCGTCCTGCACTGCTATTAAACCTCATTAGATGACCCACTTATGTCAGCAGCAATATTATAACTCAAATCTAACAGCATTTCTGCTGGAAGTCCACTCACCTTTGGCATCTCTGTATTTTACTAAAAGTAAAGAAGAAAAAGAGAAGAGAAAAGAGGAACAGGAAAGAAGATTGGAGCAGGATTTGCTCTCTGGAGCATGTATGTGTTTTCAGGAGCTAACAATTCCAAATTAACAAGCAGCACTTCATCTCTTACCTTGTGCCTCATTGGCCGCCTTCAGTATTCAATGTTTGTATCATACTGTACATTTGACATTCAGTGTTAACTGTGGTGTCATTCTCCAGCTCAGGAATTTAAGACAGAGCCAGACAGCAGACCAGAGTCAGAGGAGAGCTGTCCCATCTGTGAAGACAAAGTGTCAGGATACCACTATGGACTGCTCACTTGTGAAAGCTGCAAGGTAAGGGACAGGGGTTTGGACAGTCCATGGAAAAGTATGTATGTATGTATCCTCTAACAGCACCATACTTTGGTCTTGTAGTACAGACCAAATAGCCATATTGAAATACTATGATTCATAATGCATATTTTATATTGTCACTCAGGATTATCTTGCGATGTGCAGAGAATGAAGCAACAGGGTTACAGTGTGTGTCTCTCTCTCTCTCTCTCTCTCTCTCTCTCTCTCTCTCTCGCTCTCTCTGTCTGCAGGGCTTTTTTAAACGCTCAGTGCAGAATAACAAGCGTTACACCTGTGCAGAACAACAGAGCTGCCCCATGAACCTTTTGCAGAGAAAACGTTGTCCTTCCTGCCGCTTCCAAAAGTGTTTGGCAGTGGGCATGAAGAGAGAAGGTAGGCCTACAGTAAATAGCCCCCACCCCACACACAGAAACATACACACATGCACCCTCATACCCTTGTACTTGTCTTCTACTCCATTGGGACATGCATGTTTTTTTCTCCCATATAACTTAGTCATAAAGTCATAAACCAGTGCTGTAATGACCCAGATTATAATACATGATATATACATTTGTATCTGAGCCCTAAACAAATGTAGTGGGCATATTAACAGTTTTATAAACTAAATCGTCTCTGGCAATGTCTGAAATCTTGTTGTGAAACCTTGATCATTTGTTTCATGTTCTGTCCACAGCGGTAAGAGCAGATCGCATGAGAGGTGGAAGGAATAAATTTGGACCTCTGTACCGGCGGGACAGGCAGAGAAAACAGCAAAAGGTGTATCACCAGGCAAACACTGCTCCCTACAGGATTAAGATGGAAACAACTCAAATACACCGGCCCACAGCTCCAAATGACCCTCACCTACTGAGCAGTCACACAAGTGCTCCATTGTCTTCTGATGCTTTTCATCAGTCCCACATGTATTCCTCTGGCATGGGGCCGTCGGCTGCGCCCACGTCTCTGGACTGCACTATGAACGCAGACAGGGTGCTCACCCCTCTATCGCTGCCCTACCCTGGACTGTACCATCGCACCTTCCCTGGATACCTCCAGGAGAAAGGAGTAATGCCTTTGAGCTACAGCCTGCCTTCCGCAAACTACTTGCACCCAACTCCGAACAATTCATTCACACCTAAAAGCACACCAGCATCATCCCCCTGCTCAACACCAAGCTCAACCACCCCTCTTTCCCAGGCTCCCAGCCAAATCCTAGACACCCCCTCATCGGCCACTCTTACACCCTGCTTCCTAAGTCAACTTCTGGAGGGGGATCAGGATGAAAGCCAGCTGTGTGCCAAGGTCCTGGCCATTCTGCAGAGAGAACAGGCCAATCGAGGCAAACATGACCGCCTAAATACATTCAGCATCATGTGCAAAATGGCTGACCAGACTCTGTTTGGGCTTGTGGAGTGGGCTAGGAACAGTCCACTTTTCAAGGAGCTTAAGGTGATAAATCATAGAGTTACATAACCCTTTTCGCAGCAGTAGAAGTTAGCTGTTTGAGCAGACCTATGGCATTTACTCTTTGCTATATGTTGGGTGCTTAATAGATGAAAGATCGAGCCTTGAATTTGCAACTACATACAATAAATAGTTTATGCTTCCACAGGTGGAGGACCAGATGGTGCTGCTGCAGAGCTGTTGGAGTGAGCTTCTGGTCCTGGATCACCTGTGTAGACAGGTGACCTACAGTAAAGAGGGCTGCATATATCTGGTTACTGGACAACAGGTATGGTTTAACGTTAACAGCACAGAATGCAGAATTATTATGATCATCAAAATGTCGTTGGATAGAACATTATGTGAAAGTTGAATTGTGATCACCACCTTTCTCTCATTCTGATGCAGATTGAAGTGTCGATCATCATCTCTCAGGCAGGAGTGACGCTGAGTAGCCTGGTATCGAGGACCCAGGATCTGGTGTCCAAACTGAAGGCATTCCAGTTGGACAGATATGAGTTTGTCTGTCTCAAATACTTGGTGCTTTTCAACCCTGGTGAGCTTTTCCTTTTGAAAGTCTAGCAAGATTAGACCCTTTATAGAAGAGACAAATCAGATGTAACTTTTTGATGAACTTTGTGACCTTTAAGTTGTAATTTTTATGTTAAAAGTCTTGCATGCAGCTGCTGTTGATGGTGTGTGCGTATATTTATCGTGTGTGTTATCTTTTTTCTGTTCTATAGATGTGAAGTCAGTGCAGAGCCGCAGGCAGGTGGAGCAGACACAAGAGAGGGTGAACAGGGCCCTGATGGAGCACACCCAACAGAGTCATCCAAGACACTCAGACAAGTTTGGCCAGCTGCTGCTCCGGCTTCCTGAAGTACGCAGCATTAGCTTGCAGGTTGAGGAGTATTTGTACCAGCGCCATCTTCTGGGAGATTTGCCCTGCAACTCTCTACTCACCGAGATGCTGCACACCAAGCACAGCTGAGAAAATGCTGCTGTATCTTCAAGCCCTGGTGAAAAGAGTGGCAAAGCCTGAGTTTTCTTCTGTGAATTTTTGTACTTCCTTTTTGGCCTTAAAAGACCCAACTATGCTCCTTACTTTTCATAATTGTTGCAAATAGTATAAAGGCATGCTTTATGTAACAGTGACATGAAAAATATGTGATCCATTCTAGTGAAGGGAAATATAGTACACCAGTGTCATACTTCACCCAAGTGCCCATCATTAACAGTATTACCACAGTCAAACAGCCCAGTAAATATTTGTTTCGGTCAGTATTGTTGGATAGATTTTTGATCCAAGCACTACCATGTTTTTATTAGGCAGGAAGCGCTTAACAGTGTATAAGCAAAAGAGAAATGCATCATTAAATAAATAAATTTGGTTTCGGAATATTCCGATGTGTACTCAAAACCCATAACTGAATTTATTCAAGCGTGTTAAACATAAGTGTCGCTTTTTCAGTATCTCCTAGAAAAGCTCTTATCTGCAGCAATATTTTGCCATGACTCATAGGCTAGTAGTACAAACTTATATCAACTGCACCCATTCAAAATTCTAATAACTAACAATGCAAATTGAACTATATATGTGGGAATGACAAAACATGGATGATAATGATTTTAAAATATTTTTTATTTGTCTGGTCCAGTTGCCAAGGATAGTCAATTTATGAAATGATCATACATAATGTGCTGGCACAGATTTGATAACAGAAGAGAAAGAAAACATAAATGTTATGACAACTATGAAATGAATGAGAGACTTACCACCTTAACCAAAAAAGAATTAAGTAGAAACTAAACATTGAATGCAACATCTAATGCAAACCAAATAAATACACCTCCGGGTGATGTGTGGATTTCTAGGGGAAAATTGCACAGAATGAAAATAGTGTTTAACTACCACATACTACTCTTTACAAACACATAAATAAACATCCACTATTTCCATATGCACTCCCATCACTCATACTTTTAATCAATCGTCTTTTTTCCTAAATGTTGCTCCTGACATTTTTTTCACATCTGTCTTGGACTCATTCACACAACACATTTGTTGGAGGCAGCCAGTGGTTTGAAAGAAGACAGCTGCACCATGGCAGCTGCTGTAGTGCTAAAGACTGCAAAAGGGGGGGTTATGGTGATATTAACCTGATCACAAGCAACTGCAGGGTTGTGTGTTTTTCCTGACAGCATGGACACACTGGCAAAAAAAGTGTTTCATTTTAGCATTTAGCAACTTACATTCCCCCAGTTATGCATAAAGGAGTCTCTTGAGACTATGTGGGAAAGATGAGGGCTGTTACAGTCCAGCATGATCCTTCATCCAGAGACCTCAGACAGGGAATCATAATAGGAAACAGACTCCTAGTGACCTAAAGGATTTATTAATCCCTAGACAAAAGTTTACAGTTTGACAATTTCTTTTCATTCTTATTACACTCATTCTTATCTCAAACATACATCTCACTAATGCTTAAGCAGCAGGCTAGCTTATTCGCAGCTTACAAAGGTCAATTTACTTTTTACAAATCATTGTCAAAAAAATCAAAGTAATCAGCATTCAGTATATATTAAATCAGCATTGATTATCATTTTCACACAGAGCTGTATCCACATAATGGTCAAGCCCTCCTTCATGTTTCCAGTATTGTTTTTCAAGATAAGCTCAGATAACATCTCAATTCATCACATTGAAAATGAGAAAGCAAGTTAAGAGGAAAAAGTCACATGGATTTCATTCTTTGTTCAGCTCTCAAAGGCTGAAGCGATTTGTCCAGCCAAAAAAAAAAAAAAAAAAAAACCATGTCAAAATAGTATAAAAAAAAACATCCAGATGTCTACAGCTGAAGGAGTTGGAATGGAGTGGAAAGCGCAAACTTTGGGGGCACAGGCAGTTTTTAGGTGTTCAAGTCCATTGACAACCACAGTAGCCACCGCCAGTGCAGCCCAGAGGAACCACCCACTATTTTCTGGTCCTGACCAACCAGTGAAAACACCCTTGAATGGAATGAGTTGTTAGTGTGTGCCCTACATTCATATGAGAGCAGTGTTACCTGCTATTCATTTTCAGCCAAGATCTCCTATCAGAACTGAGAGCTGAGCCACTCGTCTCAGTAGACTGGAGAGAGAGTGAGCTCTGGAAGAAGAAGAAAAGGCAGCAAAAGGAAAAGCAAGTATAATTGAGTGGGGCGGGAACTACTCTGGCCCAAAATACTGCTGTGTGGGCAAAGGCAGTGTGGTTGTCCCCTCTTTTTCTTGCCTAAGAGTTGCAAAAACGACTCCAGGGGCAGGGTAAGGCAAGGCATGAGGAGGCAGGGTGCAAGGGAAAGATAATTCTTCATCCCAACAGAATCAGTCACATTATATTTTACAATCTAGGTAGACTAGGCAGAGCCAATCAGAAGCCCTCAAGAGAACTGTAACTACATGGCTGAATGAGTGAGTGATTGGCCCTTTCTCTTGGCATGTATAGTTGACTGGATTGTTCTCAGGGTCCAGGTTGATAACTGGCCAAAAACCACTGCTAGTTTAACTGGGTAATGCCTCTCAAGTGCCTCAATGGCCAATATAGAGGACAATAGGAGTCAAGTTGGGAGTTGGTTCCCTGAAAGGTAACATCTTTACCCATCTTCACCCATATCTGACATTATTTGGGGGTGCCAAGCTTCTTGGGAGTTCCAGGGCGCTTTTGCCAAAAGTGACCAGGGATGGTGAAGGCATCAACACTCATTGACATAGTTTTGGACGGGATGACAGTGAACTGCTTGCGGTCAGAGCTGTACTTGTAAATGGACTCAACCATCTCAGGTGCGATGATCCGGGGGCCAATGCCCGTGAGCCGTACCATCTCCTCAGTTTCAGGGTTCATGGTGTAAACTGCTCTGAATTGACAGCTGGTATCTCTGAAGAGGATGAGGAAGTGGTTGGCCGTGCTCGTCTCCATTTCCTGAAGAGGGAGAGAAAGAAAAAGAAACAAGGTGAGTGCAGCTGACAACAGAGATCACAGTCATTTATAGCCTAGTTAGGGTGGACCTCTTTGTTGGACTGACACAGAAGGATGGCTTACCTCTACAATCTTGTTTTTCTGTGGTTCATTGACCTTGCCAGCCAGGCAGCAGCGGGTGATAGCATTATGGATGATGAACTTGTTAGACTTAAAGCTAGGCTCCTTGTACAGCTTTGGTCCTGCAAGACAGCATTTCCAAATGTCATTAAGCCAACAAAACAGTGCCTACTGGATTAATTTTTCATAATCTAGTTTAGTGTGGAATAGATCACTGACCTGTGTATTCTGGGATTGAGGCAGGGGAGGAAATAGTGGAGTCATTCTCCCAATCTTTCTCTCCATTGTGAGCACTCGTACGTCTTGGTGACATTAGCCGAGAGGGAGAGTGTGAACGGCTAGAGGGAGTACAAAAAGAGTTTAGTGAAGAAAGCGAGTTATAGACCTTGAGGCTATGTGTACATGTTACATGTACCTTTGCCCCTGATAACAGCAAACACAAAACCTGTAGTTGGTATACAATTATACATAAACACACACATAGAATACCTTTAATATCAATATTCTGACAATATTTTATGGAAGGCAACTGGTGCTTGCAGAAAAAAATGTACTGACACATTTTGAAAGATGATCAATAATAACGTATAAATAATGAACAAACGATCTTTGAAAAAGAAAAAGAAAAGAGGCAATTCTTTTCTTTTCTTTTAGGCTGAATTATGTGCCTCCCAATTTCCAAGCATTTATTAAGAAAATACAAGCCATTGTCACTGTGCAGGTTACCTGGGGGACTTCCTGACACTCAGGCTTCCAGAGTCATTAGCCATTGAGGAAAGGTTCATGGTTGACTGGGAGTACACCTTGTTCAGCCTGGAGCCTAGAAGGAGGAAAAAGAAATGAAAATGAAAAACCAAATACGTGTGTGTGTGTGTGTGTGTGTGTGTGTGTGTGTGTGTGTGTGTGTGTGTGTGTGTGTGTGTGTGTGTGTGTGTGTGTGTGAAGAAGGCATACAAAGACTAATTGTAGATAAACTTCAGAACTATTTACCCATGAAACCCTTGGCAGGGCTATGAGAGAGGACGGAGTCATCTCTGAACACAGTCTTGGGTCTCTGCTTCTTGACACCGCGAACCGTGGTGGGTTTCTGCCTCAGCACCTTGTCCAAGTCTTCCATGATCTTGAGCTGATGTCTCCTCTCATACTCCTGCCGAGTGAAGTCTCCTCTGCGCTGGGGAGTCCCCTCGACCGGTGGGGTGCATGATGCTGGAGGGGTGCCTGGTGTCTGGGGTCTGTCCTCACTCTTATTCCCCCAGCCCTCAATGTTCATCCACTGAGGCTTGCTGAAAGTACAGGAAGATAATGTGTAAAACTTTCATGTGTGACATTGACATTGCAAAATCAATGATAAAAACATGATCCTGATGTATCAGACAAGTGATGGCAACAGGACAACAAATCAGTAAATCATCATCATCAGTTATATGCTAACAGTCTTCATTTGGTTACAAATACAGGTATTTGAATTAAAAAACAAAAAAGGTCTCACTTGGATTCTTTTTCTTTTTCCTGCTCGAGTTTGCGTCTTTTCATCTCTTCTGCTCTCTTCTGCTGTTTCTCCAGCAATGCTGCTCTTCGCTGGGCCATTTCGTCCTCCGGTCGCTCCTTATCATCCTAATAAAGACAAAAATAAAAAAAAGGTATGAATGCACTGACCTTACAAAAACAGCCTAAACCTAGACCTAAACATTTTTATAGAGTAATAACAATCAGTCACCTACCTTGAAAAAGAAACCGACCCCTCCTTTCCCCTCTTGCTCTGTCCGGTCACTCATCGTGTCAGAGAAAGTGTCAGGTACTTGGTCATCGTCCTCCCCATCTCCACGCAGAGCAGACAGCGAGATCTCTATCAGGCTACTGCGTTTGCCATTTAACATCCCTGCGGGGACATCACTCTCGAAGGAACACTCTGATGGGGCACCAGAGCTGCAGCCCCCACGTGCAAGCCCTTCCTTGTGAGCCAAAGTACCACGTGAGGGCCCGGCCTCCAGGTCCATGCTAAATATACTATGATCGTCATTGGAGCCTATTTCTGACAATGAGTCATCTGCAGCAGGACGGGGAGTCAAGGCAGGAGTTGGTACAGGGTTCACTGTTGGCGTGGGGACAGGAGTTGGTCCAGATGAGCGCAGCTCATCTAGGCGGTCAGAGTCACCAATGGAGAATGAGGACAAAGTCTGGTCTTGGGATTGCCAGGGATTTACACGACGAAGGTGGGGGATGCGGTCCACGTTTTTAGGTGCGGCGATAATCCTCGACAGGGTTGGGACCTTAATGTCCAAGGGACGACTGTGTTGGTTGTGTTTAGGGCTTTTAGGTGGCACAGATTGGGCTCTACGATGGACTTTAGGGGATTTAGGAGTGGTGTGGTTTGTGATTTTGCGGGATGGAGACGGCGAGGAAGAGGCTGAATTTAAATCTCGGGTGGATTCCCGCGACATGCGTGCAGCGGCTGGGGTGGGAGTTTTAGGGCTGGTTGGAATTACCCAGGATTTGTTGTTGGCACCTACAGGTTTCTTCATGATTAGGTGGTTCTGCTGCTCGGTCAGCCGCTGCATGTCACTTTGCAGAGAGCTAAGAGCTGCAGTCAGCTTGGATACAGCATTGTTGTAGTCCCCTAGTGGAGCTACCATTTTCTCACCAGGAGTCCCAGAGCCCTTCTCTCCTGGCGTACCTGTCCTTTCTTTGGAATGACTGGCCTGTTTGTTGAGCTGAAGTCCTACTTTGACATTACTGACATCTGCCACTGAGGGGCGCTGTTCATCTTGTTCCTGCTGTTCTTCCTCTTCCATTCGAGCTAGCCTTTCTTCCAGTGTCAAGCCAGAGAGGTCTTCTTCTGTGGATGAGGTGCTGACCTGGCCATGCCCTCCTCCTCCCTCTCCTTCGTCCTCATGCTGCTCCTTCTTTAACTGCAGAAAGGCACTCTTCCCCAGTCTTTGCCGGTGCTTTGCAAAAATGGCCTCAATGCGTTTCTTTTGGGCTTCGATAGCCTTGCGCTTTTCTTCAAGCCGTGTTCCCAGCTCAGACATCTCATTATTGAGTTGTGGGCTCTTGCTGGGGCTTTCTTCAGACTTTTGTGCCCACATGGTCATCTGAGAAGAAGAAGAAGAGGGATCGCTGGCTTTGGGAGATTCCATGATCTGCTTCTTTTTGCGTTCTGCAAAGCTGGTCATCTTTACACCACTATCAGACACCTCTTTGCCATTGCTTCTGGTGGAGTGTGCACCAGCAGCCGGTGTGGTTGGAGTGGACTGGGCTTTCGGCAGGTCTTCTGATGCATCCGAGTCCACACTGCCGTCTCTCAAGACAGAGTCATCATCTCGTGAACATTCAGAGGTGTTTCTAGTGCGAGTGGGCTCCCTGGACTCTCCCGTGGGCCGGTACATCATTCCTGAGCGCGTAGGGGCAGAGAAGCTGATGGGTGCTAAGTTGTTGTTATGTCGAGAACTAGCAGGGTCATCAGGAGAGTGGAGGTAGAAGCCATCAGGAGCACCATCAGGGTGTAAACGAGGCTCCATCTTGCTTTCGTTGTGGATAATTTGTAGAGCCTCTTCAATGGTAGGCAGCTCTCCTGTTTCACTTGCTGCAAGGCCGTTCTCCTCTGCCAACCTTGGGATACTGGGAGTCTGGGTGGCCCAAGCAGCTCTCTGTGGACCATTGGGGCCAGGGGGTTTGCTTAGAAAATGGCTGAGGTCTTCAGGAGGGGTGTAGGGCACCCGGGTCATGTTTTGGCCTGCTGGGTTGAGTTGGTCTGAGCTCACAGAGCGGGTTATCACAGGGTTGCCCATCACAATGTCCACATCACTGTCCAGGCCAAAAGGAATGCTGAAGGATACTGCTGACAAAGGGCGGCTAAGAAGAAAAACAAAGCTAGAGTAAGTATACTAAAAAAAAAAAAAAAAAAGGTTTAAATGATACTTATATACAAGTCCTACCTGAGAGGTTTCTTGCTCCATGTCTTTCCAACTCCTTCTATATGAGACATTGAGGTAGACTGAGTCAAAGATCCTGAGTACAATGGGACACACACAGACACGTAAAGGCATGCACACCACATAGGGATGCACAAATTAAGGCATAAACCAATTAAAAAAAAAAGAAAACATATGTACAAAACCTCTCCATAGCCATTGAAATAAGAAAACACAAAAACACAAAGCACAACTAAAAGACGAACAAGGATTGAGGGAAACAGGTGAACCACATTGTAAAAAGATAGAAACATACACAAAACACTGTAGCTGTGCTATGATGACAGGACACTGTCTTCATCTTACCTGGTGCAGGAGAGGAGATGGGGAGGAAAGGCTTCTTGAAGATAGAAGGGGAGGTACTGTAAGGCAGAGAAACAATCTTTCAGTTCAAACTAAAATTATTCCAGACTACAAAGGCAAAATTATATTCAGAGAGCACCTGTACCTGTTGCCACTCAAGCTACTTGGTGGTAATGGGGTGGATCCATCTAAAACAGAAAAAGAACACCCCCAATAAGACTTTATAACAGATACTACTAGGATTACACAGTAACAGTGACACTTACCCAACGTGTCTATTGGCTGAACAAATTCTGGCCTCCGTACTTCAAACCAGTTAAGCAGTTCTGCTAGGAAGCTCAGCAAGTTGAGCTAAACAGAACAAACAGAATAAATCAGGCATTGAAAAGACAACGCAGTTCTCAATATTTTTGTCTCAATCAGTCGATTACTGATCAGGAGTGTGAATGTAAGTACCTGAAGCTCCTGTGGGGTGTATAGCATGTCCTCCAGTGCCAAATGACAGCAGCTCTTCAGACAGCTGTCACAGAATTCATGGATGAATTGCAGATTGTATAGGCTGTCTGCTACAGACATGGACTCCTTCATACAAACATCTTACAGAGACAGGAAAAAAAAAAAAAGAATTATACTGACAGAAACATGTGAAGTACTAAAAATCTGTTTGTGGTTACAATCTTTGTTAGTACCTTCAAGTCTTAGTAGGCCAGGACAATAGTAATGTATGACTGCAGCAACAGCACAACCACTGGACAGGTCTTTGATTTCATTCACCACTGGAAAGCTGGGCTTATATTTGGACTGTATTTTATCCTTCCTGTAGCGGAGCTAAAAACAAACAAGACAATCAAATACTGCAATGTGACCTCAATAGTACTTTGTTAATGTTTATTTGTGAACTATTTGACACATTAGTTCATGTTAGACCATCATCAAAGTCTGTTTTTTTCGAAGTATGGGTGGACACTCGAAAGACTTGAAAGTCTATACGCATCGGGACACATTACCGAAAAATGCTTAAAAAAAGATTTGCTGTATGAGTAAGAAATGAGAACAAATAATGCTCATGCTGAACAAATGGAAGATGCAAAGTGAGTGACTTAATCAGAGCAGAGAGAAGGAAGATTTTGTCGGAAGAAAGTGGGACGAGTCTCAGGAGGCAAGAGAGAGGAAAAAAATGTTTCAGGTACAACTACAGTACGTATATATATATATATATATATATATATACACACACACCCCACTGTCTGCAGGGACTAGCTGACTCTGTTAAACCCCATAGCCATTCACACACAAACACACACCTCTGTTGCACAGAGGACCAGAGGAACAGGTTGTACATGGCAGTTTCAAGGCTTGCTTGTGATTCATGCACCACTCGACTGTCAACAAGCATTGCCCCGCCCTATTGACGTGTATCCTGCGACGTGCACTTTAATGCAGATTAGGATGTGATGCACACTAGCATTCTCACATCAGCATATGGAGAGAGAGAACACACACCTGACCATCAGATATTTGCTGATACATTTGATGAAGACACTGGAGGGATGGGGGCAGGGGGAAGGAGCAGAGGAAAGGAGGGAACTTACAGGAACAAGTTTCCAGTACCAGCGAGTAGGACACTGTCAGAAAGGAGGAGGTACGGGAAATAGAGAATAAAAAGGGAATGGAGAACAGGAGCACAAGGAGAGGTATTAAGCCTACAGTGGAAGAACTAGACAAACTAGAGAAAGGGTTGTGATGACAGTACTTTCTTGAAATGACAAGACAACCTTGCTGACAAAGCAATGACGCTACCCTTAGTTGTATTGTGTCAACCAACACAGGTTGTGCTTGTAGAGTATGAGTAGGCCTACAAGTACAGCAGAACCAGAAATATGAATTTAATACAGAGAGAGAGTACTGAGTGCATAATCCTCGACAGATTATCATGTGTTTGGATATAATGATGTGTAATGCAATACTCACAGAGGGTTGAACCGGTTGGGGCTCTGTAATGGCCTGCTCATTCTGGGCTTCTTCAGTACATTCTCTTAACTTCTGGTTTAACTGAGAGCACGCAAAGAAGACAAAATGGTTAACGCACATAGATCATGGATCTACATATATATTGGGAGTTAAACTTTTTAAGACAGTATTACAAAGAATTACAGCATCCTTATTTCTATAGCAAAACAGGCCCTTAATCATCCACAACAGAGGTCTTAGGAAGATAAAAGTCTGAACAATAAGTGATTTTCTGACAGGATACAATAAAGATGTGCATTTGTAACAAGTATAATTTCTCTCTGGCTTGCTCCTTACTCCATTAACCCAATTAAGCAGAGCATCTTCCGAGCTGGAGGCTCCACCCAGTAGCTCAGCACAACCACGTGTCTTCACCGCAGTCACCGTCTCCATGGCTCCCACAGCCATCAGGGCATCTATCACTGCCAGGTGAGCACTCTGCACCAATCACATGGGAAAAGGAGAGGAACTGTAAGATGCGGGACTATTCACATCGAAGGCCAGAGAGCCCAGACAGCATCAATCAAATACAGCTAACACAATCATGCTGGACACTGACATTTTTACTGCTCTAGCAGGGCACTGTTTACTGCAGAGCAGAGATCACCTCTAACTGCTGCAGCGCTACCATTTGTTTTTACCAGCAGCATCCTCTAGAGGTCACCAGAAGGCAGCTGTGATTCAGCAGAAACACTGGCAAGAGTTTTTCAGCAAGCAAACGCACACGTTAGTAGATGTGAGTGAACTTTGGACCTATGTTTGTACAATCATTAAGTCGTTAAATAAGCAATGGACCTGTGATATGATAACATGTGTGTCCCAGGACTGTCATTCCTCAGCTGCTTTACCTTTATTTGCCTTCTCCTCTGTGTGCTTCCCTTCCCTTTTGCCCAGGGAAATATTGCTGTATGACTCATGTGCAACAGACTACAGGATAAAATGAGGTGTTGTAACTAGATCACCAGGAAGCACAACAATGAAAAGCATTCTCTGTAAGAAGCAGGTGTTCCATGTCTTTTCTGCAGTTTTGGTGTATGAATGTTTTTTTGTCAGACAGCATAATGGATATAACATCTAATCAAGATTTAATGTTCTACACAAATACAACAATTACGCAATAACACTTATTATTCAACATATTGGACATTACCAAGCATTTTTATCCAACAGACATTAAGTGTATTTCGTTATACTTGATGAGAGACCATTACAGAGCACTTTCTAATGGCTAGAGCCAATTAAAATGCACCGACAACATCATCAGCTCAGAGAGAGCGCCTTAACTCTATAAACCTGTTAGCTCATTAGAAGTTGTGCTCGGTTTGTGCCATGGGGCAATAACTAACAGTACTTTATATGTTTGACCTCCATATTGTAGCAAATTATACAGATACAATTTTAAGTGCATTGATTTATACATACAATTGGCAAATAAATTAATTCTTGGGTTTATTCGTGATCAAGCTTTCCTGTCATTGGTCTATGTTTTCATACCTTTTTTTTTCTTTGCAATCAAGATAATCCCAGTAGCTTGTAAATAAAGTTCTTTCTAATTTTATAAAGCCTCCATAGGACTATAGCTCATTAACAAAGTATGTAGGGCTAGAAAGACTGGAGGGGAAAATGATTAGCCTGTGAGGTTATTCTAAAAAAACAACTTTGTATAGAGTAAATATATTTAATGTATGATCCCTCTATTTTTGTCTCCTCTATCTGTATCACTTTCAGATGCCAACCAACAGCACTATTGGCTTACGGCAACACACTCTTTGTTATTATAATAATCAATTTAGGCCAACAGAGAAGACAGGCAGGTCACAAACAACACATTCCTGTAATGGGGCCACTGCTTCAACCTTCAACCTTCAGTTTTGAGCCTAATCTGTGCAAATCAGTGCCTGTTCCCTTTAACTACTTACAAATTCCACTTCCAGAGGCCAGACATTCTTCATCTAACCTCTTACGATGCCCTAGATGGGGGCTGGTGGCGGTACAGCTGCGTGTATGAGCCCTGTCTGCATGTCTGCCTACTCAACCCTGATGTAAAGTGCTGACCTGGGCATACCCGGTGCTGTGGCAGGCAGGGCGGGCTATGCCAGCAATGGCTTGTCAGATAGCATTGGGTCAAGCTCTCTGGATGTGCTGCAGTCACTGGGAGCTGTGTGGCCCTGGCTGGCCTGCCCACCCAACACTGTTGCCGTGACTAGGGCTGCTGCTTTTGTGTCTGACATGACTTGTCTGTTCAGTGGAAATGGCCTGCTATAGAGACTGGGGCTTTACAGAACACAGTAAGGCTGGGCACAAATTCAATTAGATTTCATACTATGATTTTATGAATATATTGTATTACGGTTTTTACAAAATTCTGTAGTACAGAATAAAATAACAATCCTGAGCAAATTAAGTTACTGTTTTGCATGTGTGAAGAGTTCTGTCTAAAACAACAAAAGACAGTTCATCGAAACATTAATTACATCATTTTAGGACTGATTTTCTCTACTGATTTTCAATGTTTCAAATTACAACCTAACAATAAAAAACACATAAACAACTAATACCTCTATGACAGTGTCAATCAAAAACTAAAAACATTATTATTACTGTAAAGGTATAATTTATGGCTAGCTTTTGTATTGGATTCCAATAAAAAATACTCAATATTCAACAATTAGGATTGCGATATAGATTTCAACCCCTTTGTTTTTTCTTTCCGTCTCTGAAGCCTGAGAACAAAAGAAACAGACTGCTGCTCAATTGTGCCAGTAGCTGTGTTTCAAACACTCAAAGTGATTTAAGGTAGTCACATATTTTTGCATTTAGCCACAGCCAAGTTTAATCATAGGTTGGAGCTATTGTCACAGTCTGAAAGGCGACAGGATTACAAGAGAGAGAAAAAAGGAAATGAACCAGAATCCAGAAAGAATGGCCGAACTAGTAAAGGTGACCAACCCTGTTGTCATGCTGTACAGTAGTTATTCAGAGGAGGGAGTAGAGGGTGATTTGTGACAAAAAGTGCAGAATGAAAGGGGAAGAAGGGGGGTTGCTAGTGGATTTCATGTTGCAGACCCAGGAGAGCTCGCTAAGCTAAATCACAAGTCTCCTTAATGAGAGGGGAGAGAGGAGCACCCAGCATAGAGCCTGCCAGATCACCATAACAACCAACCAGCTGACCCACAATGCATCTCAACACAAGCCTGACCGCAGAATTGCTCTGTGCCCCTGGCTTAGCACCGGCTCTCTGCTCAGAAACATCCAGCCGGGCAAACAGTTAGCACCCCTCAAACCGATGTAACAGAGAGAGGAAAAAGGAATACCCCATCAATTAACCCCATCAACATGAAATCTTTATGGCTCTATTTGGCAACTCTGCTTGCATAAACTGTATTAAACAAAGAAGGTAAAGGCATCTTGTTGATCATTAAGTGAGATTATGATGAGGGCAAAATCCCATTTATGTCTGAAATATGACTTAACACCATCCCCCTTCCCTGCCTGGTGGCGACTGAGGGGGAGACAAACAAGTAGATCAGGCAGGTCTGGGCCCCAGCAGGGGATTTTAGACAGGTGGTTCTCTCAAAGCACAATGATATGTATAGAAAACGTATGCTTAAGCAAGGAAAAATAGTGTATAATAGCTGTACAGCAAACTTGTTTAACATACGATAGATAAGTTAAACTACTACTCCACATTAGCTTCTCATCAGCGAAGGCCCAAAGCAGAACAAATGGTGTAAAATGATGGTTAGCAATTCTGATAGTCTGCCACTTCTATTTTCAACTAAGCTCCTGACTGATGCTCACTTGACCAAAAAGCTGCTAACACAGCAGTTTGACTTAAGACCAAGTGTCAGTGCCTATCCAAAACCAACAGGGAACCGGGAAGAGGGTTAGCTGCATTATGGCTACATGACTTACTTTGTCACTGTGGGAACACGTTTAACCCCATCTCTAGTGTAATCCATATCAGTATGTTTGAAATGGAAAATTATGATTATATTCACGGTCTCAACCAACAATACATTTAACAAATTAGTTTGACGTTATGAGACCAATCGTGGATGATTACATTCAGTCTGCATGGCAGATTATCTGTAATCTGGGCCTCCACCAGAAGGACAGTTACCAGTAGGGTAGGGTAGGGTAGGGTACACACACACACACACACACACACACACACACACACACACACACACACACACACACACACACACACACACACACACACACACACACACACACACACACACACACACACACACACACACACACACACACACACACACACACACACACACACACACGATGAAGCCCCAAGGATGCGCCATCTACAAAGCTTTGCTTTCATGACAACCCTGGCCTGTAAAGGAACTGGTGCGCTTCTTTTGGGGGAATGGGGGTTGCAGACACTATCACAAGATGCCAATGTTGTAACACATACAATTCCTAAAATTATTGTCAGTACCATGTATACAGATATGTCCAGTGTGCAGGGTGAACAAGTCACCACAAGATAAAATATACTTAATCCACAATTGCAAATAATATAACATTTAAAGATTGCATATTTTACGTTACAAAGTTAGACTTTCAGACATGTTTACAGCTACATTTAAATGTTATGTAGTATTAACAGCATACAAAAAACAAGATAAAATAAAAATAAAACTTGCCTTCTTTTGTCCTTGCCTTCTCATTACCTTTACCTTATTAATTCAGAGGAAAATGGGACTTACTTTGCCGTTGTCCCAGGTCGCACAGCTTAAACCATTTTCTTTCTTAATATTTTTGACAAACTATTAACTAAGGAATTTCAAGGTCTAGAAGCAAAGGCATCATTCTGTAGCAGAAGCTTACAGTTTGATTAAGAGAATAATAAATGTAGTACAATATCACGTGTTAAGCGAGCTATAATGTGTCTGGTTTTGCCCTACTTTGATCATAGCACCGACTATGTAGTTTTAAAGAGAGCAGGTCATTGGCGCTCTGCAGTGATGCTGGTGTAGCAAACCAAGCCACTATAGGCATCTTTATGGGTTAGAGTAAACCTAGATCCCTGAATTCATACATGAGCCAAATTTCAGAATTATCAGCAATGAACAACAAAAGTGTGAGTGTGTGTGTGTGTGTAAAGGTCTTTATCAACAGTGTATGGCTTTGCAGATTAACTGGCAGTAGTGTCAGCGACAAGCATGACTCAACATACTTTTATGTATATGCACTAGATGTTATCCTCTTGTTTAACATGGATGTATGAAGCTTTAATATACAGCAGTGCTGCAGCAGATTGCTGCTGCTCCAAAGCCGTTTACTGGCCAAGACCCACATTGATGCTCCATCCTTCTAATGCTGCTGCAGCATGACCCACTTTCTTTGCTTGCCACACTGTAGCTCTAGTGCCAGTCAGCAACAGACAAGCTCAGAGCAGCCTAGGGCCCAGCAGCGACTGGAATACTCATATACCAAAGCAGCAAACAGCAAATGCAGCATTAACAGTAACAGCCAAAATAAGAGTTTAATGGTTGAGATTTACAGATGAGATGGTCCATGGTCTAACCTGGACACATCACCGAGAACTGAGACGCACACTAGCAGACAAATTCACACACAAAGAACAGCAACATCATGCATGAAAGAGACCTACTGTGCCATCAGTCCATTATTGCTGGTGCTGAAGTGACAATGATGTAGTCTTTATTACTACAATTTTAAATCTTTCATGCTTTTTTTTATATATATTTTTGCCTATAAATTCCTTTTTGTTGATGGTGTAAAATGGCACAGCTGAGTGCAGGTGGTAATCAGAAGTCCTTCAAGAGCATGCAGGTATGCGGTCCTGTCTGCAGTCTTGCGCTCCTAGTACGAGGACTATATGACCTTACATTCAATGCAAAAGGAGGGTGCATGTAACATGATTTAGGCTCCAGATTTGGCAAAAAACTAAACCAATGCACCATAGTAGCACTTAAAAAGACTGTAATAGATACAGAGACTTACACTGTTAGACTTTGTCAGTAGACTTGTGGAAATAGTGATAGGTACAGGGTAAGGCAAAACACTAGGTTCTCCTTCTTTCTTCTGGTGTGTCTTTCATTTGTAGCTGTACAAAGCAACCACTCTGGTTCCAAAGTACAACTTTGTCAGTATTTACATTAATCGTATCACATTAGATATATTGCATTAACCAACATCCACATTCTCATATCACTGGGCTCTACTGCTAATGGTCACGCAATTTCTGTGCTAATTAGTATAGAAAACAGCATAGAGGCATGCACACCTTTTCAAGCATACAATTAAGCTAATCATCAAAACAGCACCAGCAGTGCTGGCTGCAGTGGCCAGCAGACAGCAACAGTGGAGCAAAAAGCTTTCACCTAACAACAACATTATCCATACAGATCCTTGGTGACTCTCTACTTAGCTTTAAAAAAACTGCCTGTATGTGTATGAACCAATCTGGCCAGGGAAATGCAGTTGTATTCCACTTTTTGAGTAAGATAATAATCTGTATAGATGGAGGTTTTGTAGGAATATTGAGTTACAGTGAGTAATTGTTGTCAGCTGAAGCTAAAAAGCAGTAAATGTTCCATCAAACCTAAAAAAATTCTTTTCAGGCTGTTATAATACCTAATTTGAAAATTGAGTTACTATGTGTAGGTTTTCTATTATAATTAGAAAAAAAAAAAAAAAAAAAAAAAAAAAGAGAGAGACCATTGTCAAGGGCTAAGAGGACAAACCAGTTTCTCTTGATTTAATTTACTAGGCCAGCCCAGAGTATTCTCTCAACACAGAATCTTAAATTACACCAGAATTGTTTAGCCATTGTTCTGATCTGGACCATCTATTGAATCTAGACTCTCTCTCTCTCTCTCTCTCTCTCCCCTTCTCACACCCTGGAATTAAAGTAGTCATCCCTTGTGTCACCATGACTGCCCTTGTCCTAGCAGCTGAATCCACTCATCCTCTGGGATCAGCTGGGGGCAGCGTGGTGGGGATGGGGGCAGGATTGAATGAGTGGGGGGCTTTTTGATGTCCTTTAATCCCTAGAATCAAAGCATAAACAAGCCCCTATATCAACAACCAACCAACCTAGCACTCAACCTCTTCTGCTTTTCTACAGACTCCTGGATAGCAGAGCATCTTGTTCAACGGAAGGGAGACATTTACTCCTTAGGGTGATAGACAAACGTATAGCAGTTCTACCCAAACAGTTCAATCCATTCAGGCCAATACCAACAACATTGCATGCAAGACTGGTGCGGCGTCATCACCTATGTGTTTACTGTTCCCATAACCGAACCATAATGTTACCATTTTGATGGGTTTATGTGAGGACACAGTTCTGTAATTGGTGTCCGTCAGTAGAAGCTCGAGGACTGCAGGAGGCGCGTGACTGGCGGTTTAAGGTGCTCCTGCTCATATATACTGGCAAAAAAAAAGGAAACAAATACAAAACAAAAAAAAAAAAAAAAAAAAAAAAAAAAAAAAATATAAAAAAAAAGAAAAAAAAGTTGAAAAAAAGAGTAGGAAAAGCAGGGAGAGGCAAAAAAAAAAAATTTTTGTTTTTTAAGCAGTTAAAAAAACACTGGGTTGAGGGAGATTTATGAATTAGGATGCTCTGAATGTTCTGAAAATTTGAGGAATTTCTCTCATTAACAGTCCCTTTATTTCGTCAGTCAAAGATCATCTTGAGCATGTTCTATTGTTGCTGGCGTGGAAACCTGCTTTCTGCCAGGTTTGTAGGCAGATTAATGTAAATGAGTAGAGCAGAGTAAGCATCAAGGTCAGTGGGGCATGATGAGCTCAGAGGTTGGCATCTGCAGATTACAAGATGCTCTGCCACTCGTTACTTCCCTTTTTTTTTTAAACCCCTTGCTTAATTTTTGTACAAAGCTTAAGTGAAAAATTGCTCTTTCAGATCTTCACAAAAGACGATGTAAATCTCAGTAGCAATAATAAGCAACTTGATCCAAACCTAACCTACAACCTAAAAACTATCAAAAGCAAATGAGAAAACTCAAATTCTATCTCAAGTCAGAGAAAGTGTAGTAAGGCAATTCGTAGCACATACTATTAGTGACTAGCTGAAGATTGTTTAAGAATCTGTTCAGACTGGTCTTTCTGTAAATAACATTATCCTTAAAACAAGCATATGCTAGGCACACCCTCTGTGAAAACTTGTTTATCTGCATTGTGTGTCTCTGTGCAAATATACTGGAATAAGTGTTAAAGGGCCTTTGGGAATAAAGTTGACAATACCAGCAGACTGTCTGAAAAGAGAAAGGAGTAACATGTGAGTGTCTACGATTGTGTCTAACAGAGAAACAAAGGGGTTATTACAAGGGAGGTATCACTATGTTGCTGTATCATTATAAAGTAATCTAATGGATCCATTGACATCAGACAACTAAACAAAACGCCCAGCTTCAGAGGTTAGACAATGCCCTGTTCTCTGTCTCTCACTCGCACTCCGTCATGCCCCATTCTGTTGTAAATATGCTCCTGTGAGCCAGAACTACAATGCTTACTTTACTGCCGTAATCACTGTGACATGCCCACCATAATGTACACCTTTAGCCTATTCACATGTATGTAAAATGGAGAGAAACAATGTATTCCCAGAATTGTGTGTGTGTGTGTGTGTGTGTACATACACACACACATACATATACACATATATATATATATATATTTTTTTTATTTTTTTTTTAACTTCCCCAGAAGGCAAAGCAGGATGCAAATGCCACAACTCAGTGAGATGAGAGAGATCGATATGAGCATGATTTCCCTGTCTGGCCATGAATGATGACTTTGTGTGTCACATCTGTCACAGAAACAAACTGAGTACAAATTTGATGTTGCCATACCCATACATATATGTATTGAGGTATCCACACACCTAATGTTTATTAAAAATAATAATAATAAACAGTTGGCAGCTTTAAGCCCAAGCAAAAAAGAAATGTGACCTCCATAATGTTGACAACAATAGACCTCCAGGGAAATATTTGGATTAAAAACACAAGCTTGTGTGTTTGCATAAACTGGAGCAACAGCCCCTATGTCCCTTTCACAGGTCATGGGGTCAGTCCTTATCTACTATTCAGAGTAAGAAAGTTTACCACATCACCACGTTCATCGTGGGTTAGCAGGGAGATCCCTCATGAAGTAGAAAGGTTCAAGCAAGCATACTGAGGAGATATGGACCAAGATACTTAATCCCTACCACCTGCAGTTGTTCTGTGCTGTACCTAGGGTTGCAAAATTCCAGGAATTTTCAAAGTAAGGAAGGAAAGTTAGGAAACTTAACGGGAATAAACGGGAATTTATGGAAATAAACTAAATATTTTTAATATTGCTTGTTATAATGCTGTTGATCTATAACAGAGAATTTTTTTTTTAGTAGTTTAAAAAAACCCATCTTGCAACATAATCTTTGTTAAAACAACCTGATTTATGCAACTTCAGTTGAATGTCCTCCGTATATTCGTCAATGACATGCACGCACACAGTAATCAGCAGAGGCTATACATAGTTGCCAACATTTAGTTTTTAAAATATGGGAGTTTATTTAATTTTTTTTAACGCATTGCTATTAACTTATGTCTGTTAATTGTATAGCCCACTTGTTCTTGATAGGCTGGAAACAATAGACAGCGCTGATGGTTACCTTAGCACGCATATAACCATGACCATAGTAAATCAAAGACAGCATGCTAGCTACCTTCATAGGTTAAACTAAAGGTCAATGGTTTGGGCTACTACTTAGCCTACTACAGGGCTATTGAGGCCACACCCACTGCACAGATCCACTAGAATCCAACAATCAGCAGCAGATTGAAGCTGATTGAAGACAGTACTGCATTTGAGCCCAATGACTACATCCCATCCAAATTCCCATCCAAATTCCCATAAATTCCGTTAATTCCCATGAAAGTTTCCAAATTGGAAGGTTTCCAAAATTCCCCAGCTAAACTTTCCATGGA